>NC_045496.1:5780000-7030000 GCF_009650955.1 Corvus moneduloides
TCTGTTTGCCAACGATATGTTGCACTTTCAAAACAGATGATAAAAATTGAAAAAAAAAGAAGGGGGGACATGTTTTAGCTCCTATAATGGTAACAAATACTGGCACCACATTTCAGAAAAAAAAGTGATGATCTAGCAAGCAAAGTAGCCCCAGCTTGTAAGGAGGGCACCTCCAGAGGCAGCCCTGTATAGGGAGAGCACTGTACTTTATGGAATCAAATTTAAGAAAGCTTTTCAAAATAGATCACACATTAAGAAGTGACAACTACATATACAAGAGCTGCATAGGACATATATATCTCACAAACAAGTTTAAGTAGTTAGGTACAACAGCAAAAGGAACACATAAAATACTCAAGTCAGACAGTAAGCTGAGCTCTAGTGTCATGAGTTTAACAGTTAAAAATGGGAAAAGCAACAAGAAAATCTAGAGTAAGAATAAAATAACTGAATCTGGGCCTCTGGTAAAGGAGCCCTTTGTTTTGCTCCAGTTAATTACTCCCTCGTGTAAGAAGCATTAACCTAAGCAGGTGGCATCTGTGAAGCAAAGGCCAAGCCAGCTAATGCTGGCGGTGTCATATCTCATCAGTTAGATCTTACTGGTTGTCGATTTGCTCCTGTCGCAGTGCTATGCTGCCTTGCTCCTCCAGGAGGTTCTCTCGAGATGCAGACTGGGCAGGATCCAGTTTTTTCACATAGGCAGCTGGTACAAATCCCTGACGGTCATTGACTTCCACCTTCCACCAGTCCTGGAAGGAAGAAAACCACAAAGCAACCACTGTGAGGCCATCATCAAGCATAAAGAATGCTGGGCAACTGAATGCTGCAGATCAGAGACTTCTATTAACACAAGGAAAGCAGTGATGCTCTCAACAGCTTGCTCTTGTTATGGAGATAATTTCAAACGAACTGCCTCTTGAAGATAGAGATCTTACTCCCATGTCTCCCCTTATATTTGGCCAAAAATTCCTCCACATCAGGGAATTAAAGTTCTCACAGACATGTGCCCTGTCTTGGAAAAGCTGGCAGCTGTAGAGGAGTGATGGAAATGAAGTGAAGAGGTTCAGCTGAAGTGCTGAATGGGAACATGGGCTAAATGTGCCAAAACCAAACAAAGCACAGCACTGAGGGAGCCAAGCAAAGCAGCAAAGCAAGAGGCTGGAGCCCACCTTGTTGGTGCTGTTGAGTAAGGTGAGGATATCTCCCTTCTTCATTGTCACCTCCCGGGGACTCTTCTCCTGGTAATCATAGAGAGCCAGAACGAGCTCTTTTCCAGTTTCATCATCTGTGGGAGCAACTTGTTGCTAAAAAAATAGAGCACAAGAAAAAATAAGCTGTTCCATGTTTATTATAATCAATGTAGTTGTCCTAGAATAGACTTCAGCTGTAGTTAAAGCTACTGTAGAGTCAGTTTAGGTGCTGTCTGGGCTCAAACCCTGAAAACCACCACATTAAATTGTTTTATTTCAAAACAATGCAGCTGTCTTACGATTATAAAAACAGACTGCCAATTTTTTTTGAGAAAATCAGGCACAGTCTTCAATAACCTCTCGAAACCAACAACTGTTACTGAGCTTTGTTTTCACCTTTCGCTGATCCATGAATTTTAGGTACATGATTAGCATCTTTCCTTACCCTGCACGATTGGGCCTGTTCCCTTAATGCCTGGATGCTGCTGCCATAAGCGGAGAGATCAGACATCAAAGCTTCATGTTTCTTCAGAAGAGCCTGAAAGTGGATGATAGCAACAACATGCACACCTTGACATTTTACAAATATGCCTCTGCTTAAAATATATACTTTGACTCCACACACAGGGAATGTGGGTTTTTCAGAGCTGCCAGCCTTGTGACTCTCATGGGAATAATCACTTCTATTTATTCACAGGCTAGATAGTGGTCCTAATGCTCCTGGTGCTTTGCCTCTGCCTTATCTCAGCAACATTCCATTCTTTTGTTCTGACCAGAAGTAACTATTTCCAGAGTGATATGGGTAAGTTTAAAGTGTGCCTTTAAACTGCACTTCACGTTGATAAACTGTCAGTCAGCACTGCCCGGGACGTGGTGTTTGACTGCAGAATGATACCAATAAAACAACTCCAGACAAAAAAAATTACTTCCAGACTAATGAACTGCTGAAAACCAGGCTCATACTGAAATGCTCATCCCATGAGGAATTTGCTGATATTATTTTCATTATACTTAAAAAAACAAAACCCTGTAAAAGAGTGAATACAGAGGTAAAGCTTCCTCATAGTTGGTTTAATATACTGAGCAGCAGAATTTCATGTGCAATAACAACTAAGACACAGGAAAAATTGTCATCTTTTGACTAAGAGCCAAAATCTTTCTTGATGCAAGAATCTGCCCTCTTCAATAAGAATCCTGAAATTATCAGAGCTCATTTTTTTACCACCGGATAAATCCTCACTGTACTTAGGCAGAACTGGTTTAAACAAGAACCTCAAGTACCTCAGCAGAGTCTTCATCTTTCCCATAGTCTGTACTGCCTACAATGGGCTCCTTTTCCCTCATCCAGGATTCGGCCTCATTAGCATCAGCAAAGTACTGCTGAGCCTGCAGGGAATCCTCCAGATCCTGTCGACGCTGAGATGCTTTGGCTTTCAGAGAGTCCCACTTCTGGTTTAGCTCGTTCAGTTTGATTTTCACATCTTCAGCTGCAAAGTGTCCTATGGAACAGAAGCACAGGGAACTGAAGGACTTCAGCAGACAAAACCAATACACATTAAAAGGTTACTTGTAGTTCTTCAAAGTGACAGAAATTAGACCAATTTAAAGCCTATTCAGACTAGAATAATAAAAACACAACTCAGCTGGTCCTTTTGCCTCAGACTGGAAAACACTGAACCTGTCAATCAAGTTGTACTAGCATATCTTAATCATTAGGAATAAAACAAGACATATCATAACATTTCTCAATGATGAAACAGGAAAGGTCATCTCCTTCCAGAGTTCTGGCAGCAGACAGATATTATTGCAGACCTGCAGGATTTTTTTGTTTGTTTTTTCATGTTAAAAACACCCAGTCGGAAATAAACATGCCTATTTATTTAAAAGCAATTTGTCTTTGTAGAGAATTTTCTCTCGCATCATGGTTATGTACCTCTGATAGAACCCTTTAACAGATGTAATTACAGAGACTAAATACAATAGGTAGAAAATTGCTAAATAAGTGTTCATCAAGAGTAGATGGAGATCTATGAAAATTATGACAGGTTCCCACCAAGGAACCTATTTTTATTTTCAGGTGAAAGGATGACCAGGAGTTCATCCTGCTAGTAGGTACCTGTCTATTGTCAGGATAAAAACAGGCAGTAATTCTTAACTGTGCTGGGCCAGAGAACAAAAGACTGTGCCAGAGTTAAAAAATATTGAGACATACCTTCTTCCACCATAGCATTCCCCTTCTGTGTGACTGCTTTAATGCGAGGCTCATGGCCTGCAATTTCTGCCTGCAAAGCCTGGTGCTTCTTTAGCAGATTCTGGACACCAATTAAGTCCTTGCCTGAAAGATACAAAATAATTAATCAGCTAAATCAGAGTCAGTAGATGAAACAAAAATTTCAAGGCAGCTGTAGCCAGCGCTACACAAACTTGCAGAGGGAAAACTCTTAACAATGAAGACAGAGCACTATGGAAACTAAGTTACCACTGGAATTATATAAGCAACACAACAGAGACCCTGGGCAACGGCAAATATGTAACTCTGTACAATGTTAATTAGAGCAAACAGTTCTGAAATTTTCAGGGAATGTTCTATAAAGATACAATTTATAACACAGCAATTCTGACATCTAAATCCTAGAGATACCAGGATGGACCAACCTCGGTTTGTTGAAGCTGCAATAGGTTCTTTTTCCCTAATCCAGGTCTCTTCATCCTCAATGTCACGGAAAAGCTGCTGCAGGCGAAGAGAATCTGCGAGTTTCTGCTTGCGAGCTACCATGGGCTCCTTCAGAGCTTCATAGCGAGCCACTAAAGCTTCTTGTTTCTTCTTGATATTGTCAGCATCAAAGTGCCCAGCCTCTTGGAACTGGCGTGCCTGGATGGTAATGCCATCTATCCGATCCTAAAATTGATCCAGCAACAGCATTAGTTCAGAAGTTCTGTGAGGTGGCTGTAGTGACTGAGAAGCTCATTTCTATTAAAGTCATAAAGATATTATTCTTAGAGACATACAAGTATGTTTCAGTTCAAAATTATTTTTGATAAGCAAACTGTAAAACCCAAAGCTAAAAAAATTATAAAAAACCAGACCTGCTAAGGTCTCTGACTGAGCATATCTGGAAAGGCAGGAATAAAAATTTTTTCCCTTACCTGATGGGCAGCAACATCTGCCTCTAGCAGGGCATGTTTCTTCTGGAGATTCTGAACATTAGTAAGATCTTTTCCATAATCATCAGAAGCTAAGTGTCCTTCTACTTCATACAGCCAGAGCTCAATGTCCTCCACATTGCGATTAAACTGCTGCTGCTGATTGGCTTCTCGCAGTTTTATACCTGAGGGAGACAGGGGCAAGAGGAGAACAGGACAAGGTAAGTGAAGTGGAAACTGAAGTTAACTCATTTCCGGTCTTCTCCCAGCTAAACTCTCTAGAAATTTGTCCATATTCTTCTGAGCGAGTCGTACCTTTGAGCTCAGTGGCCTCCAGAAGCTTCTTCCACAAGCTGATGACTTCATTCATGCGAGATGCCACCTCATCTGACGCATAGTGCTTGACATCAATCAGCTTCTGGCCAGCTTTCTCCAGGGCATCAATACGACTCTGGTTAGCAGACAGCTCTGCTTCAAAAGCCTGGTGTTTCTGAACTTTACCTTGCAAGTTTGATGGATCCTACAGATGAAGAAAGAAATAGAACATTTCAATGCAAAATCAGTACCCAAAGGTCTCAAGAATTTTTGAAATTGGACTACTTTCATAGACATGTCATGATGTCACCAGAGGATTTGGTGCCAAAAATATGCCTTAAATCAGAATTCTTAAGCTATTGGATAGGCATGATTACAGCATGATGGAAAAATGCCCCTTGGGGTCAGGAAGAAATTACAGTTCCTCCTGTTGCTATTAATACCACCGACTATCAGCAACATTTTGGCTGATGTTGCTTTGTATCATTAGACTGATTACATTAATTCCAGTACCGCCTTAAAAGCATTCTACCATTCATCGTTGTGCTTACCTTGTAGGCCTCATCAGTTGCAGTTTTCATCTTTTCATTAACCCAACTCTTGAGCTCATCAGAATCTCGGAAAAACTGCTGCAGATGGAAAGAATCTGCCAGCTGAGCACGGCGGTACATGGCTCTTTCATGAAGGGCATTTCGGCGGCTTAGCAGCTGAAAAAAAAAGAAAGTAAAAGGTTTTTAAATTCCTCAAGCTTGTAAGTACCACCACTGTACCCCTCTTGGGACAACTCCACTGACTTATTCTATATTGAAGTCATACCATGTAAAATAATAAAGCAGAACAAGATTTAAAGTCCACAGTCCAAATACATTTAGGATACTTACAGCATCTCTGCGTGTAGCAACATCGTCCATGGCATAGTGGTTATTCTGAATCAACTTAGTAGCAAACTCATCTAATGCCTACAGGGAAAACAAGTTTCCATTTATTTGGTGTAATAGAAATTGCTTATGCAAATTTGCTTAGTACATCAATTCCCCAAAGTTTATCACAGTAAAACTGGCAGAAAGCCATTAGCAGATCTATCCTTACACCCTTTTCTCTCTGTACCCTCATCCTCTCCATGTGGAAAAGCGCAGGTTTTTGACAAATCTTCATCCACCTGTGTGCTGGTCTGATAAGGAAGCACCAGGTTACCTGGCTCTGAGACAAAAGCCAAGCCCTATCCCATACTTTCTCCACTATTTTCTGTTTTAGAGACAATACCTGTTACATCCCACAGAACATTTCGGCAGATCATTCTGCAAAGCAAACCCCATCCTTTACTATCCTCCAGCAATGTCTCCTCCCCAGTCAACAAATGCCCTTGTTTCACTTCCTGCCCATTTAGTGATGACGAATGCCAATGTCTTACTGTGATTTTCTCCTCTTGGGCACTTAGGGATTTCTCAAAGTCTTCATGCTTCTTCAGAAGAGCCTCCACACTGTCCAGAGAATCACCAAGGTCTTCATTCAGCAGAAATGCCTGAAGTAAGGACACAAACACATTTTTATGTTTCCATACTCAGCTGCTCTAAGTGAGCTCAAGCACAGCCAGGGGTATTTCCTGCCATATGTTATTACTGAAATGTAAAAGATGACATCTGGGATGGTGTTTGCTTTA
Source organism: Corvus moneduloides (assembly GCF_009650955.1). Lineage (NCBI taxonomy): Eukaryota > Metazoa > Chordata > Aves > Passeriformes > Corvidae > Corvus > Corvus moneduloides. Next base: position 5,786,310 of record NC_045496.1, read on the forward strand.
TGCTTCTAACAGCCAATAATTTTTTCCATCTTCTTATTCAACCAGCATTTTACAAGAGTTAACACACACAAAAGCCACATCAAGCCCACTTGCCACAGTTCATAGTTTCAGCATTAGATGGAAACAGCCATTGCACCATTTCAGGCAGACAGATAAATAACTCTGCACAGCACCCACTCACTAGTGGGTGCTTATGGCACTGTCAGTAGGCAATACCAACTACTTAAGCCTACAGAAGACTACCCAGAAATTAAAGTCCACTGTATCTGGAGCATTCAAAGCTTTGCACTCACCTCTTGTTTGCTCATCCAGTTGTCAACTTGTTCAGTGTCTCTGTAGAAAAGCTGCAGGTCCATGCACTGCTCATACTGCTGTCTGCGGAGCTCCCACAGTTCCAGCAAGGCAGACCTTTCATCTGAGAGGATGGTCAGCTGATCGATTGGGAAGAGGAATACATAATAATTTTATTTAACACTCTAGTTCACTTCCATCTTGATGTAAAATCAAATTGTCACTCTAAAAAAGTGGTTAGCACTGAACTGAAAATGACTTCCTGTGTAAAGAATGAAATCTCCAGTTCCTGATGTGATCATCCTTTTAAATTAAGAGACACAGAAGAAAGAGACAAAATTCTTCTAGGAGCTTGTGCTCTCAACTTACCTTTTCTTTAACTTCATCAGAAGCGTAGTGCCCAGCAGAGAGCAAAGCCTGGCCTGACTCATCAGCAGATTTGAAGCTGTCTTCATGGGCATCAATTTCTCCCTAAGGAAGGAGATGTGAAAAAGCAAAATTTATCTTAGCATAGAGTGTCAGAATTACCTTACAATGCACATAAGGTAGGGTGCCCACCCTGGGCAGCCAGGGGACCTTTTTTTAAGGGTTAGGGTTAAATTCCTACATTAAAATGAAACTAGAAGTTGATTTGAGCTGTATTTTTTCTGCTTAATTACAGGAATTCCTCATGATGGAGAACTAAAACAGTCGTTAGTCCAACTGGCTGCTATCAGGCCTACCTTTTATAGAATATTATCATAAGCATTCTTAAATACTTAGTAATTAGTATATATCTACCATCTAGAAACAATTTAAAAATATTAAATCAGGACAGCAACCTAGTACTGTGTTAGTTGGATGATCAAAGCATTCCAGTGCTGCAACATTGACTCAGAGACTGTGTTAGACATACAAATCAGAGGGCTGTTGACTGGATTTGGCTGTATAACCACTCTACCTTATGTTCCTGATGTCTGTCTAGAAGAGCTTCTGCCCCAGCCACATCATTGGCAAGTTCATCAGCATTTATCAGAGCCTTCATCTCAGTCACCCAGCTGGTGAGGTCTCGGAAGTCTGCGAGAAAGCGCTGCAGCCTTAGGTAAGCAAAGGAAAAAATGGTTGGGAATAATTAATTCGCAGAGTTTCTCTCCCGTTTCTCCAAAGAAAGGGTTACAAACATAAAAGCTGTTCCTCAGATCAAATAAAACAACATAAAAGTGTGCTCAGAATATTGAATAACTAAATATGCTTTCAATCAAACAAGAAGCCTTTTAAAGTTATGAAAATGTTGGGTTCTAAATCAATGCCTCAAAGACACGTTTTGCATATAACTTATATTGTAAGTAAAATTAATATTCCTAACTACACACTGAGGACAACAGAAATCAAAGTATAGTTCTCAAGATAATCCACAGGGCTGCTTCTGTCACAACCATTATGGTGTGTGGGGAGGAGAGAACCGTCAGAAAATTTCAACTGCACATGACTCAGCCTTAAAACAAGCAAACAAATCCTCAAATTCCTTCCAGAATACCTTTAGTTGTTGCCTTTGGCATATGCTTAACACTTATCAGCAAAATTGATCAGTTTGTTTCCCTTTTACATTTGCTGTCAATTGCTCTGAAGATACTAAGACAGGGAAGGTAAAGAAAAAGATTATTTGTGTGGGTCTCCACTGCCAAAAATCCCACATCGTGGGAGGGAACAAAGGGCAGAAAAACAAAACCAGAAAGGATGTAAACTAACCACCACATCAGGATTAGTTTGTTTTTAGTACGGCTTCTCAACAGTGATCTAACAGGTTATGTTTCAGAGACCAGATCAGTATAGGCACAAGACTGGATGAAGACAAAACCCACAGCAACAAAGAACTACCACAGAAACAGGGAATTCATTTATTTGGTCTGTGACAATGCATCAAACAATATATCATACTTCAGTCTTCACAGAGACTCTTAAAGACTCCACAGTGAACAGATTTGTAATAAAAGTATTAAAAAAGCTTTTTTTTTTCAGCAAAGCTGAAACACAGTCAGATAATGTACTTCAAAATGCACATTTCAACTCAGGTAGAGAAAATAGCAAATGCCCTAAAGCATCACTGTGTCTATTTTCATAATTGATCCATAGCCAGAGAATGACAAAAGCTGCAATAATTTTTCAATCATGTAAATATTTCTTTTACTATGAGAAGTTAGTGTAAAATAGAATTTGGTGAACAAGACTGCTCCAAAAACAACAGAATCATCCCAAAATTTTGGAAGCAGCACCCCTTTCTTCTCCTTCCAAGAGCCCTCTGTCAAATGTGAACAAGGAGGGAAGCACCACTGCCCTGCTGCAGTGACCCACCTGTAGGAGTCGTTGAGACGAGCATGCCTCTCCGCTGCCAGCGTCCGGATCTGTTCCCAGTTGGCAATGAGTTCCTCCCGTTTCACTTGAATTTGGGAAGCATTTATTGGGTGAGACTGCTGCAAACGGTCAGCTTCTGCACACAGGGCCTTCACCTAAACCCAGGGATAAACTGAGTGAGCTTCCAGCCTTTTACAAGCAGGTGACTTCGTTTAAACTAAAGGTAAAATACACCTTGCAGGGGTACCTTATCTTCCAGAGCTGCCAGGTCTCTTTCCAGGCCTTCGTGCTTGCGCAGTAATGCCTGCACACTGGCTAAGTCTCTGCCAAAATCATCTGAGGCCATCAACTGCCCTTTCTCCTTAATCCAGCTGATTGTTTCATCCACATCCCTTCAGAACAAAGCACAAATTGAAAACAGTTTGTCTAGTATGGAAAAAGGAAGAAAGCAGGATGTGTTTCCATACATGTGCCAGACGTACTGGCATACAAACCCATATATATAAACACTGCAGCAAACTACAAACATCCTTTAGAAAACAAACAAATAGACTTTCTTTGCATCTCATGAAACTCTGAAGTATATTAACAGGCCGCTGTGACCAGATGCAAACCAGGAATTACAGCACCACTCAGCACTGTCACGGAGTGGATCCATTTCCCCCTCTGGACCCGTCTCCAACTTAATTACAGCAAATCTCAAAATGCTGTAGATGGAGATGAGAATAGAAAGGCATTGCTCAAAGCCTCCAAAACAATTGGGCTGACATCCAATAAAAAAAAGCACACCCCACTTAAGGCTCATCTAGGACAGAACTGGGGGAAAAAGCCCTCAGAGGAAAGAAGAGCAAAACTGCCATTAGCAGGAATGAATAAAACTGCCAAGTGCTGAAAAGCTCCATCAGAATGACCATTCTAAAGTAACTGTAGAACAACAAGGCCTTCATTGAACAAGTCATGCAGAAGAGCAAAGCAAAGCCATAGGAGACAGTAGCTCTTCTCATACTACTGTGTGCAGCTGAATGCATCATTAAACACCCACACAAGGGTTAAATCATTCAGCAGATCCAGCCAAGTTCATACCTGTTGAAACGCTGCACTTCAGCTGCCCCAAAGAGCTTTCCTTGCCTCTGAAGGGCAAGTCCCTTAAGACGCTGCCAGCTTGCATTTACTTCATCCTGTTTGGACTTTATCAGTTCCTCTTCAGGGTGTTGTTCCTGGCAAGCAAAGGAAAAATGCTATTTTCCTATGTTCTTTGGCTTTATGTCCATTGACAAAACGCTGCTGGTCTTCAAGAGATCAATTTATAATTACTGTCCTTTCCAGATGATCACTTAATTCAATAGTTTCCCTGAAATTTCACTGTGCAAACACTCAATACTCTAGTAGTGGTTTCCCTATATACTAATTAGGCCATAGGAAGAGGGCTGTAAACAGCATCTTCTTTTTCCCTGGAATGAAACACTTCCTGCCCTGTCTCCATCCTTGTTCACGCCCCAGATGTCAAAACAGAATAGATATTAAACCTCCCTGTCCAAGAGAAATATATTTAACCCCAGTATGACAGTTTCTCTTACTAATCACTACTCTCCACAATTTCAGAAACATTCCCAGCTGGGGCAGTTATTCAGGCTGTTTGGCAGAAGAACAAGTGAATCAAATGGTGACCATTTAAGGTGAAGATAGCCAAGTACCCATGTGGAGCAAAGCTTAAAGATCTGCCCCAAACCAGGGAGAAAAGAGGGGAAGTTACAGACAAACGTTTGCTGTGATAACTGACTTGCCAAAAGAGATCTTCAACAGACATAAATGCTTACCTGAATAAGTTTGCCAGCAAATTGGTTCACTTCATTTACTCTTTCTTCATGAGCTGCAAGGTCTGTCTGGAACTCTTCAAACTTCTTTTGCAAAACTTCAACATGCTCTAAGTCCTGTCCAAGCTCTTCTGAGGTCACTATTGCTTCCTAGCACAGTGAAAAAAAAAAAGTTAATTTCAGTATATCCTATGGGAAAACACTATTAAAAATTAGGAAGCAAACTGTCCTAATTTTCAATAGGTCAAAGACAATCACAGTGTTTAAGGTCAGATTTAAAAAAGTTTTATCCACTGAACTCCATTCCCTGCCCCAACACCTACCCATTACTGCAGAAAATATGCAAGATCACTAAGAGAATTATTTTTTCATCTTCCTTGATCGTATTAATTTTTCAAGTACTAATTCTTAGCACACAGAGTGACTAGAATTTGTTCCTTTTTACACTGTTTATGGGCATTTGCTGTAGGCTTCTGATGCAAGATTTTTGCACAAAAAGTGCAGTGTTGTATTCAGTAACAGTTATACAGGGTTTACAGTTTGAACCTACAGTGACACAAAATAGCAAACTATCATTTAAGGAAACCACTGAGATTATTTTGTGGCTGTTTTTCTTTTGATAGTGTGGTTTGCGGTCTGCTTCCTTAGAGTTCAAAGAATCAAGAGCCAACCGTCCCCTCCTGCAGTTCATGTCCTTACAATGTATATCTAAAGATATTCCAATCATTTAGTAACGATGTACACACTGCTTGCTGCTTAGGCTGGCTCTTTTCTGAAACAAGTAATTTAGAATATTTACTTAAAAAACATTTCCTTTTCATGTTGAAGATTTCCCTTAGAGGAAACTTGAATTTTATTTGTCTTCTCAAAGCAAAGAAGGAATTGTTTATGCTAAGTGCTGCCCAACACACAGGCTTCCTCTCAGACTAGTAACTTTTTTTGGGGCTGCAAAAGAGCAATAGTAGTTTGCACACCTACTGCTGATGCAATGTGAATAACTAAATAAAATATACAGGTGCCTTTACAAGCTTTCTGTGATTACCTGACCTCCAGCAACTCTATGCTGACAGAAATTTTCCACACAAGCACATCAAATTTCCCATCAAGGAGACAGTAAAGGGAGGTAATTATGCACCTTATCATTGATCCAGTCCAAGACATCTTCACATTCCCGTAAATATTGCACCAACTTCTGTGCTTGCAATAATTTGACTCCCTTCTCTCTCATCTTTTCCATCAGTAATTCCCATAGTCGGTGCAGCTCCTGCAGTCGAGTCTGAAAAAAAAGGATGTTGTTATTAAAATCCCCTGTCAAAGAAGATGAGATTTATTCCCTTCCTGTCCTTAACAGTAGATTTATTTATTTTTCTGAAGTTGTACATCCTAAACCTTACCTTAGACAAAGGGTAAGGGACAAACCTCACGATTTTATCTCCAGTAAATAGTTTTCAAATTATATAAAGTGGTGTAACACAAAAATAGGAATTACTGAACTGAGTATTTAGACAGTTGTTATAAATTAATGAAGCTATCAAATATCTTTACATAACTATGAGCTAAACATCCTGAGATAAAATTTGATTTAAATTCTATACTAATGTGAAGTCAGACCAAAAATTTGCTGCTCTCCCCTTCAAATGTTCAGTCTTTTATATGAAAGTCAACTCACAATAAGTGAATTGCATCTTCCTTTGGGAATTTATTTTTATTTAAGACAACACATTTGTTTCAAGTCAAACTTATGCCATTTCACTGTATTTTAACCACTTCTCTTAACACTAAACAGTTTATATATTTAGTTAACATTGTGAAGTGACATGATATGGACACACTAGGAACAATTACTAGTTTTAATGTTGAGTTTCTCTGGCTGCACTTGGCCTTTCAAAACTGTTGGGAGCTACTATAAACTTTATAGACAACAAAAAGTAAAACTGCACTCCCACACATGCACACAACTTGCAAAACAGGAAAGTAACTGCTCCACCCATTGTTTATAACACTTTGCTCATCGAGACCTGAAACTTGAAAGTCATTCAAGAGAAGCTTTTGAACATCATGGGCGGATACCACTTAATCCACTCAGAAAGTTCAATTAAAGAGATTTCAAGGGAGGAAAGAGCTCTGAGCAGTGCCCAGAAGGATGGTGCAAACTGTCAACCAAGGAAGAAAGGAGACATTGCAAAAGGAAGTTGCACTGCAGAGCCACAAGCTTCACCTACTCGTATGTGGGACCCCACTTGGGTGGCCGTGACTATCGGGCGCTGGGCAGTCCGGTACGGCGTGAAGGACTGAACCAGTGAAGGCAAGTTAGAATGAAATGCTAAACTTATCAATCAAGTTTGATAATCACTACAAAAACATCTCATCTTTAAACAATTCTCCTCAGAACCACATCTAAAAGAAGGTATGAGCTGGGTGCTCATGAAAGAGAAAAACACCTCTGAGCTTAAAAATACAAATTCTCTCATTATTTGACTAATCAAATACCCATAGAATTTTAAAGAGTGGTTTTGAATATAGAGCTATCTGTGCAATCTGAACAAAGTGCTTAAGGAATGGCCTGTAAGAGGGGGGGAGGGGTAAAAAGCTTTAAAACTCACTCTTATGGTTTCAGATGCAAAATGGCCTTCATTTATCATCTGATTTCCAGTCTCATCCAATTTAATGATGGCTCCTGAATTGGCCTGCACCTCAGCTTCAAAGGCTTGGTGCTTCTGCAGCTTCCCCTGAAAGGAAAACATCAAAGAATGTGACTGAGATTTGGTGCACGGACTCCTCCACATTCCCCAGCATCAAGATTTAAAGCGTATTTTATGCATATTCAGGACTGACAAACAAATAATAAAACTGCACAGTTGAAATCAGTTGTATCATGTGTTTGACAGGTGGATTCAAACATCCCAGTTTTAGTTACTTCTTTCTTGTGTTTGCTCTTGCACATGACAGTGTTCAAACCTCTGAGAACCTGTCAGCTAATTCTGCCCACGCAAACTTATTTTCTACAAATATCTTTTTTTTTTGTGGAAACAATAAGTGATAATTCACATTTATTCACAGAGTTAAGGCATCCAACAAATTCTAGGATTAAACAAAGTTGGTTTTACACTACATTACACTGAGCAACTTTTTCTATGCTGATGTAGCATCTAATCCATTATTAGAAATATTCCAATTACATCAGCAAAAAAGCCAAGCTTTTGAAGAGCACTTTCCAAGGTCATGGGTATTTGCATCTTTCTTCACTCTCAGATCAAGTTTCATTTCTGTGTTTTTTCTATCCCAGCTGACCTGTAACGCCCCAAAATTAATAGTGCAGGAAATATAAAGTGGCAGGAAGACTTGCCTGCAAATTGCTTGGGTCTTTGTAATTTTCATCAGATGCAATCTGCAGTTTCTCTTGGATCCATTTTTCAAGCTCATCTGCATCACGCTGGAAAAACTGGAATCGATAGGAATCTTCAAGTTTTTGGCGCCTCAGAGAAGAGAGTTCCTTGAACCTGTGGTAACGGTCCAAAACTTGCTGACGCCTTTCTTGGATATCTTCTGCTGTTTCCAACACTTTTACACCACTTGGATCCATTTTCTGAAAGCAAAAATAAAACTCCATTATGTTTGTCTTATAAAACACTGGTAGATCAGGAAGAAATCCATGCAAAAAAAAAAAAGCTGTTTTTTAAAAATCACACATTGTTTACTTACGATCTTCCTCTGTGTGGGCAGGTACGTGTATAAAATATAAACATCTCACATATAAATAAAACCTCACTTCTAGCAGAAAATAGTGGTAAAGAAAAATCTACAAAGACATTTAACACCTATTTGGTTTGGACAAATATGGCTGCAGTCATGTAATGTCCGTGTCATCTCAAACTGTAGCATGCAAGTGTCCAATAAAAGAGCTAAAAATGTGAGTTTGTGCACAAATATGTGTAGATACCAACACAAAACATTTCTTGTACAACATACAATATCTCAAAACATTTTATTTAAAATATTCAATACTAAACTAAAGAATATTACTCTTCTTTGAACAACAGTTAAGTGGCCCAGATGTATCTATATACACTTACATACATATATAGACCCACATCTCTTTCTGATGCATCTCTTCTTTGTTCTCTAAAAAAAGTTACAAACCCATCCTGCCACTCTCTATATAACCTTTCAAAAGCAAGTAAGAGGCTTCACAGATCTGGCCTTAGACAAGTAATTCAAAGAGCATTTTATTTAACCAGTGATCTTGCTCCAACTGAAAATCCTTCTATATTACTTCATGAACTAAAACCTAATATTGTTGCCACAGGCAGCAAAGACTTGACTACTGTCTTTTCTATTAAAATTGGGACAATCTTTAATTTTCGGTTCCTAAACTTTCAAAAAGCAATTTGATTTTCAGTAAGAGATCTGGGCATTAGAACAGAACTGTAACACAAATTTCAGAAGTGGAACTATTATTATCATTGAAGTTTGGATATTTAACCACTTATTTAACAACTAACTCTGTATATCAAGAGGTTGCTGCAACAAACATTTCTGTGCTTGAACAATATTGCAATTAATGTCTTTGTGTACAAGTGTTTACACAAGTCACTCAGTGCTTTTCTACCATCAATTCTGCACACTCCAAGCTAAAGGTACTTCTCATCAATCCTGCCAGAGACAGGGAAGAAACCCAGACTAGAACTGCATACTAAAGGACATAGGCAATCAGTTAAAATACATCATTAAATATTAAATTGTTATTTAGTCATTAGTTAGCTTCATGCTTTAATTAGACATGTATCTTGCATAACTGTATGGAAAACTCCACAGGCTGGAAAGTGTTCTACAGGGCCGTGTTTTCCAAGCACTTGCAAAAGGACAATCTGATAGAAAGGAACATATGGGGACGAATCCACACATTCCTGAGCTCCCTTCCAAGGTCCCCACCCTCCAGAGGACAGCTGTGCCAGCAGCACTCCTTGCTCCCATGAACTCTGAGCCCCAGCTGCACTGCGGCAGTTGCAGGAAGGAAAGAAAAATCAGCTTTTCTTTTTCTTCCACTCATTACTGTCAAAAGAGGGCAAGGAGAAAAACCAACCCAGAGTGCATTACATAAACAAAGCCCAGGTTTCGTCTTGCAGCGCTACCAAAATCTCCACTTGATTAGTGTATCTGAGTATTAAAAGCTCAAACCCTGAACATAACTTGAGCTCAAGCACAGATATGGCTCCCTGAGAAAGCAGCTGTTTTTTCCAGCACTCTTTGAAACAGCCTTTTTCCTCCAGGAAAGGAAGTTACTGCTAAAAACTTCCTTTCCTGCCCTGTCATGCTGTGTTTGAATCCCAACAATACTTCTTTTAAACTGCACTGTGTTCAGGAATGACACAGTGGCAGCTGGTCAAATGTACTGCATGGCTGGAGCCCCTCTCTGCTTGTTCTGGTTTTGGGCAGTACTGGGAGAAAATTAAATCCTGGTCAGTCTCTGGAACACTCTACACTCATTCACTGTACAATACAATTCAACTTGTATTTCAATACTAAAAATAACCTTTGCAAAGTCATTTGAAAACATTTTAAATTATTTAATTATTTACATTATTAATCTAGGGAAACATTAAAATCATTTAAATTATCATTTCAAACATTGTTACAATTTTGAAAGCCCAATGGGAGACCGCCTGTGATTTACCCTGGGAGCTGGTTTGCCTCTCACCACAGAAGCCAGGCAATCTGGCTCCTCTTTTTGCTGGAATTGGTTAAAAGAAAGGCTCCTTTTGTAACTACAGTGGAGCCAGTCAATTGTAAAAGAAGTGCTTTAGTGTAGCAATAATGGACTGTTCTTCCTGCAGCCCCAGCGACGTCAGCAGTGTCTGTGCTGCCAGAGCCACCAGGGAGCTCAAAACTCAAAAGTCATGGATGCTGCAGAACAATGCAGTCTCCCTCCCTCCCTGGATGTTATCACCTCCAACTGCAGCACTCCCTGGAATACCAAGCACCCCTCCAAGATGTTCCCAAACCTTCTTGGTTCAACTACATCGTTTGAAGACACCTAGGATACACCTCTGCACTTCTTGCACGAATCCCATCAACTAGAAGTTGTGTTTTATGTTTTTAAGGTGAGAAGTGCTGGGATGTAACTGTGCCAGGCTCTCCCCAGACAACCGGCGTCATCCCTCCAGCCCCGCCCGGCACAGCCGGTGCTGGGCGATAAGGATGGGGGCTGAGGGAACTTTCCAAGCCCCAGAGAGCAGATCTGGACTGTCCTGAGGACATTTCATTCCTCCTTTCACGCTGTAAGATTGACATTAGGTCAGCTTATGTCTAACTCAAAAAATCAGAAATGCTTCTTCACACTGCACCATTTTGGTGATGTTATTTAAAAAGAAAAAAAAAATAGCCAACAAAAAGAAGTAGGAAAATTAAGGAAAAAAACCCTGAAACAACAAAACAAACTTATTACTCTCAACCTTCCATCTATGCCTTCCCCAGTCAATAGAAATTATACATAATAGCACACAAAAATATACAACTGCAGGTATTTACAGACACCACAGTGCAACAACGATGATGTCAGCAACACCATTCAAGTTCGGGAACAGCGGAATTGAGGTGGGTTCAACAGGAATTACAGCGGTGCCACACAGCAGAGCTGTCAGCATTTCCCTTACCAAAACATGTTTTCAGGGATTTAAAAGCACAAATGTGAAATACATTCATTGCTAGGCAGAAGATTTTAATGTATTTTTAAAAACAGTTACATGAAGCTTAAAAAAATTAAACTCCTTTGCCTGAAAAACAATCAGATATCAGTACATCATCAAGATCTAAAGAAGCAGTAAAATAATTACTTTCTCTTAAGAAAAGTCCTGATGTGTTACATATATTCAGCATACATGACCTCAGTAGTAGCCTGTAACAGAAATATTTTCCCTATCACAGCATTCCTGCTTCCCAAGTATGCACACATGAACAGCTCGATGCACTTTTTTTATGTTCATCAACATCACACATCGTCAATCTTGTCTAAAGAAGATTTAACTGATCTCAGCTACTCCCTCCTGGGGAACAGGAACAGATTGCTGATCTTTCTTCTTTGAGCAAAAAATGGATGCGAAAATAACCTTCAAAAGGACGGAGAAAAAAAAAATAACATTTTTCCCAGCTTTCATTTCTCCCATTCACAGCTCCCTCAAAACATCGGGGAAGAAACAAACCACCATGACTGCCTGGTTTATGGAAGTCCATAAATACTTGTACTGCTGGAAAATCAAAGAGAATCCTTCTGAAAATGTGCACAGCACTGGCTCCTGCAAAGGGAGCCTGAGCATGTTGTGTTACAGAGAAGGAGCTAAAGGATGCCATATCCTATCCTGGAGATTTAAACACTATTGGGACAAAATTGATGCCTGGCCTTTTGGTTTGTTGAATTTAACTTTACAAAATAAAGACATTTTAGGGTTAGACTATGTGCAGCAGAACACTGTGTCCAAATATGCTATTAAGGAAGGTCGCAGCCCCAAACCTCCCCCAAATTCCAAGCCAGAAAAATCAGTCAAGCACTGCAATACAAAAAAAAAGTCAAGATGTGCTGAAGTTGCTGCTTGATGCTGTAGACTCCTACAGACTAACCACAGTGCAGGTAAAATTCAAACCAGCCCCAAAATTTAAGCAGGTATTGCAGGGACACAGAAACTGTCGCATTAGAAGAGAAAAAAAATGTAAATTGGTTAAACCAAAGTGGTTGCAAAGCTGATGATTTAGGCTGACAAGAGGGTTTGAGCACAGCCTCAACTATGCACTTTTGAAACACGAAGACAGATAAAGACCTGTTCATTTTTAGGCATTTAATCTTAAAATCCCAATTCCACTATTTAAATAAGAGTAGTTGAATTGCCCATCTGAATTTGGTGTCTTTACATACAACGGGGCCTTTTTGGATATGTTTTTGCTTTAACATCACAGACCTTTGATAAAACTATCCAGGACTGGCAAGGACTGCACTCTGCTGAGACTCCTGAGAAAGCAAATTATCTTGACTGCATTGCAGAAATGCAGAGTTTACAGGTAATGCAAGATTATATAATTAACCCCAGCATTTTCCATCCCCATTTGTTATCTTTTCATTGTCATTTTAATTGCAGTATAAACATTTACATCACTAAAATTTCCAAATAAAATCTGGTTGCTTGTGTTCCCCAGCTGAACTCTGATCCATACATCCTATTTATTTTATCACCACTGAAACAAAAGCATCACTGTGTAGAAACAGTTACACCACAACAACTCAAGGATTATAAATTTGTGCAATTGGGTGAACAGGAAACAAAGCCAACTTTGAATGCACAATGTTCTACACTGTAAATCTCTTCACAGTTGATTTGCAGATGCTATTAAGAAAAAGATTCTGCTCAGGTATGTTTTAAAACAAAAACCTCTTGGAAAATTAGTCAGTATAAAAACCTGATTATATTGAACTGTAACTCCTATAAAACATTCACACATCATGCATCACAGACAGAAATTAAGCAACTCAAAAGTATTAAAGGAAAGGCAGATCAGACACACACTAAATGCAAATAAAGCACCTGCTGTATAGAACAAATTCAAACCAGTGGCTAGAAACAGGTCACTGCAATAAAGGCAGGCAAGTGTGGCAAGGGCACTGCATGCATTACAGAAAAATACCTGGACTTTGACTTTACGAAACGATGACAACATGATGGAAGAATGTAGAGTCTAAAAGGGAGGGGGAAATCAAGATAACATTCAACTAATGACCAGCATAAGGATACAGCTGAATTTTTTTCTGTCACAGTACCTGTTAATTACTTTCCTTTTGCTTCCTTGTCACATAAAATAATGTGGTGTGTTACCCAAGCTACTGAAAATGACGAACCTCCTCATGCAAAAAGGTTACAACATCAACAGGAAAACTTAAGTTAATTCAGTATGTACTAACCTTTGCAGTTAGTTAAAAACAAACCAAAAAACTACCATAATCTGAAGGTCAAAACAGAACGTAAAGCAAGTTATCTGGACTTGGCAAATGATGGTTCTTGCTGCAGCATAAGCAAGTGTGACAGGTTAATTTGAAGACACAAATTCAATCAGAAGTTTTGGAATGTAAGTATCTACAAAAATGTTGACTTTCAATTGCCACAACAAAAAAATGGACAAGTAGCAGTTGCAACAGGAGGTATTTTTTGAGATGTAGCTGTTCAGAGTGTCCAATCCACCGAATTTTCCCACCCCATGGACACACTGCAATCCCTCAGTGGAAAACTGCAGCAGTGTGTGTGCCTTTGTGCCTGCTGGAGATGTGGAGGTCTCTCTGGCATTTGCACAGCTTCACCTGTGTCCGCTGCAGCAGGGAGCTGGCACATTCCCACTCTGCTGGACCCACGGGCAGCCCTGGGAGCACAGCCCGGGCTGTGCTCACAGTCTCAGTCTCCATCCACTATCCACGGCATCTGCAGTCTGCTCCACCCCATTCTTCTGCTGCCTATACTCACTCTAGGGACAAATGTGAAAAACAAACTCCCACACGATGCTAACAAGCAGAGGAGGAAAGGGAGGAATTAGTATTATTTCCTCCGATACAGGGGAAGTGATCAATTGCCCCCAAAAAGCAATGTATTTCTGATTAAAAAAGTTGCAACCCCACAAATACATTAAATGGACCAAAAAAAGGCAGCAAAGATACCAAGTTATTTGTGTTAAATTACTGAGTTTAGTTGTAAATGTCATAGTTGAGAAATACAAATTTCTCACCAAGAGGTACCACCCTCCATCAAGAGAATTAAGGCCTCTCTTATCCTACTGCTATGCAGGAGAAAAATGTGCAAAACCGCTTAAAATGTGTAAATGTAACCATCTTTTTTGTTATTGTTGCTACCTCTGTAATTAAAAAATCAACCAGAATTATGTTTAGCTTCCTGAACTACAGATCTCATATAAGCATTACGTCTAAATCTGTTTTTTAAATAAAATTTCTATTTCAGTCTGACCAATACAGATATTGTGGCTTTTTATTTCAACAAGAATGGAAATAAATTACTTCTTGTGAACAATGTAACCTGTTATCTTGGTTCAAGTATTTTCTGCCATTATTACAGTTACAGATTCTGCACACAATGCAGCAGAAAGCATCCCATTTTCAACATTTTGTCCATCATTTTCTCTGCACAATCTATAAATAAGGACAACTGAAGATTTCAAAGAAGAACTCACTGCTAGTTGTATATAAATGCATGAAAATTCCACAGTAGAATTTAAAATTTATTTTGAACATATGTGAATCCCTGACTAAGGCCTTTCGGTGAACATAGTCATTGGAATCTTCTGGCACTTTGCTGAAAACAAAAATGCCAAAAGAAAATGGATTACTTGTTTTCCAGAAAGATACCATTTCAGGCCGAGTTGGCTTTTTTTGGGTTGTTTTTTCTTCTTTTTTCCCTGATGTGTTCATTCGCCATCTCCAGACAACTGCTCTTCAAAACCTATTTAAATATGTATGAAAGACTGCTCAAGAGTCACGTACATTTTCGACTGGAGCACGAAGCTGGTTTATAATAAAACAGCTACAAAAAAATCCTGAACAGCCAATATGAACCTGCTGAAAAAAGATACAGCGATAATTGCTTGGTTTTCCTTCAATATCAGGGACAATGGTTGCCCTATTGGCACATATTTATGACCAGCAATGCAGATTTATATCGTTATAACCAGGTAAGGTGCATGCAGGCAACAAATTGAGAAACACTTGACTTGGGTTTATTTTAAATTAAAAAAAAAAAAAATTAATCAGAGCAGGGACAAATCCTGATTCTTTTACAAAGGAAGCAGTAGACCTTGCTCTACATACAAAGTGACACATGTATGAAAGGAAGAGAGATCGGGAGATTCCTTTGAAATGCCTCCCTGCTTGTCAGCGCTGCTAAGCCACCCCCCTGCCCGGAGACCCCCGGGCCCTGCGGAGCGGGCTCTCCTCCATGCCCCGGCCCCTCCATCGCTTCTTCCTTCTCCTCGCCGCATCTCCTGACCTTGGACAGGGCTGGGCAGCCGCGGGAGCCATTGCTGTGCAATGATTCCCGGCGCCGCGCAGCGCCGGGGGCTACATCCCCCGGGAATTCTCCCCGGGAAATGCTGGGTGGCACCCCTGAAGGGACGGGCGGGCACGGCGGGGGCTGTTAGCGGCAGGGGATGTTATTTTCCGCCTGTTTGTGCCTCCTCGGGGCGCTGAATGGGATTCCAGCCGCGGGTCGCGCTGGCCAGGGCGGCTGCGGCCGCTCCCTGTCCGCCCGCCCTTCACCCGCGCCGCGCCCCCGCCCTTCGCTCCGCTCCGCTCCGCTCGCCCGAGGGCCGCGGGGAGACCCTGGGCCCGGCTCTGCGGCTCCCCGCGATAAAGAACCGTCTGGCGGAGCCGCGGAAGGCGAGAGCGAGCGGCGGCCGGAACGCCCGCGGAGGCAGGGCCGGCCTCAGCCTCCCCCGGCGCACCCGCACACCTGTGCCCGGCCGTGCGTGCGGGGCTGGGTGAGCCCGAGCCGGGCGCGGTGAAGGCCGCGCCGCGCCCCCCGCCCGCCCTTCGCCCCATCCCCTCACCAGGTCTGTGGGTGCGCAGGCACCTCCCGCCAGCTCCGCGCCCTCCACCACGGACCGCGCGCACCGCCCGCGCCCGCCCTTTTATAGCGCGGCCGGAGGTGACGTCAGCGCCGCAGAGCGGCCCTGCTCGCTCGGCAGAAAGCGCCGAAGGACTTCGGAAAGAATCGGGAAAGGGGTGAGGGGAGGCCACGCCCACCCGAGCTCCACCGGTGAACAGCGGGGAGCCGGAGAGAGCCGAGTGATTACGGAAAAAGGCGAGCAGTTCCGGAAAGACAGAGGTGTTCGGAGAAACCGAGGGAGAGGGTCCGGAAAGGAACGAGGGGTTTCGGAAGCAACCGAGAGGTTCCGGAAAGAGCCGAGCGGCGGAGCAGGGTGCGGAAGGCGTTTGTGCCCTGCAGGGACCGGCCTCGGGCACCACAAAAATACACGATTTGAGGGGGAATCGGTTAAAATGTCCGCGCAGGGGGGCGACAGAGGGGTCTCTGCCCCCTTCTCCGGAGTCAGGGTCAGTTTGGGTCTTAGAGAGTCGAGGTTCTCTGGCTCAGTTATGGGGACAGGTCACCTGTGCAGCATCCAGCCATGCTCAAAGCAGCAGCTTCGTCAGTTTTACATTATATAGAAATGTATTTTTATATATATATAAAATACACACACACATATATATATATAAATTATATACAGAGGTATAGATGTATAGGTAAGAGTGGCTGCTTGAAGCACCGTGTCACCCAGAAGCCTGGCAAGGACACAGCATCAAAAGGCTCCGAATGCCTGTCAAGGAAAAGCTATTTCTGAAAACCCGATGCATAAATTCAAAAGCAAATGAGCCTTTAGCATGAAATCAATGTTTAAAATAGACACATTCTACTCTAAAAAAAATTAAATAATTAGAGATTAGAGGGCTGGAATGCAGCAAGAATGTTATTGGCTCAAAGTGGTGAGTGGGTTTGATGGCTGTGTGAATTAATAACACTTTATTTGAGTGAAGTACTTAACTGGAAGCACAGGCACTTATGGTGACATTGCATCCCTGGGACTGCCTGGAACTCCTCTCCAAGCAGAAGTCTGACTCACACCAACTTCGATGCAATCTCATCCTGAAGGCACAGTATTTTCACATCTGTGATGCTCTCCTTGGTCATATTTGATATAAATATACACGTAAAAACACCATGAATATATGCATATGACCTTATTTGCACTGCATCTTCACAACACCAACTGGCTAACATCTAAACCTGCTAAAATGACAAAAACAAGTAAAACATTCAGCTCAAGCAGCAGATATTACCTCAAACTACATCTAAAAATAAATATTGATTCTCATGAAGCACATACATTATTCATTTAGAAAATCTTATTAGTATTTTTAAAATAGTAGGTATATGGATGGTCTTTACTGAGGCAGAAAAGAGATACCTTGTTTTTTATAAAAAATATATACTTTTATTTATGCCACAAATGTTAAAAACCCTTAGTAGCTGTCAGCAAAAAAAGAAGAAAAGGATTGTATTTCACAAGTACATCATCAAATTCCTCCTTGAGTTTGGCACAGACAGACAATTGTTTCTAACAGACAGGACCAATTACTGTCTTGCCAAAGTGAATCTCCACCGTAATTATGGATATGCAATATATAATTAAAACATCTCCACTCAGTATTAAAAAACCTTGTACACTTTCAAGTATACTAATGGAAGTTGCATTGCTTCAGAGTCATCTGGCAAAAAGGATACCGGGAGGATATTTCCAATTTCCCAGAACAATCACAAGGTAACAGTAGTCTAAAGAATTCCAGAATCAGTTTACAAAATACATAAACCAAATACAAATTTAACTTAGGTACTAGACCATTTTAAAGCCAACATTAAGGGTTTTACAGGCCTGAATTCCAAAGCACATGTTACAACCTCTTCTCAGAAATCTCACGAACTACATAGAAAATCAAATTCATATTCTCATATGGCCTCAACTCCACATTCTACAGCTTCAAATAGCTGTGCCTCTACGAAAAACAAACCCCAGTCTGGTAAAAATAACATTTTCAACTTGCAAGAGTGTATTACCAGGATATTGAACTACCTTTGTAGAACTTAAAGTGAATTTTCTCATCTTCAAGAAAAAAACAGTTCAAGGACAGCTCACTGTAAATCCAACAGATTTCTCATCTCCTGTATTCACCAACGAGCTGTGGATTTTCCCCGACCAACACCCTCTCCAACAGAAAAAAATCATAGATCTTTTATTGCTACAGGAGCTCTTGTTCCCCCACAAACCTTTTGGAGCAGTGAGTCTACCTCCCTTCAACTCAGAGTCCTGCCTTTCAGAGTGAAGTTACATCCAAAGGAGACAAGTGTCAGTGTGGTTCAGCCTTTACTAGCCTCACCATAGTTTTTAGATGATGTTGAGACAAACAAGTCCATCAGCATCATTACAGTTGAATTATAAAAGACAGATGTAAGAAATACAAAAAAAAAGTTCTAGCAGTAAGTTTGAGATCGATTACACTGTTAAAAGTTCATAAAGCTGTGAGGTATTTTCACTTCCACAAGCTGAAGAGCACTGTGCAATTTTTCAGTCCAAGAGTCCTTAACCTCCGGAGCCATCAGGACAATGGATTTAAGGCATCTTCCTCGTGTTTAAACATATGAAGGAAAAGTCTTGAATTTTCAGTAATTTATTATAAAAGAACTTATAAAGATCTAATGCAAAGATTAACTTCCAAGTTTAACAAATAAATCTTCTTGAATTAAACGTTAAGGTTGATAGAATATTTTATTCTCATTCTTCTAAACTGTGTCCAGGGGCTCCCCATCCAAGAAATGTTGATCTGTTGGAACAAGTCCAGAAGAAAGACAGAGTTAATCACAGGGCTGGAGCCCCTCTGCTCCAGAGCCAGGCTGAGAGAGCTGGGGGTGCTCACCTGAAGAAGAGAAAGCTCCAGGGAGAGCTTAGAACCCCTTCCAGTGCCTTAAAGGGGTTCCTGGAGAGTTTGAGAGGGACCTTGGACAAGGGCCTGGAGGGACAGGACAAGCAGGAATGGCTTCCCACTGACAGAGGGCAGGGTTACATGGGCTATTGGGAAGGAATTCTTCCCTGTGAGGGTGGGGAGGCTCTGGCACAGTTTGCCCAGAGAAGCTGTGGCTGCTCCATCCCTGGAAGTGTCCAAGGCCACATTGGGCCTGGTCTAGTGGAAGGTGTTCCTGCCCATGGCAGGGGCTGGAAGGAGATGATCTTTAAGGCCCTTTCCAACCCAAACCACTGTGATTCGATGCACAGAAGATATTTTGCCTTTATGTGTAAACAAAAGGCCAGGTCTGAAAGCACTGACATCCAGGGGAAAGGAAATACCGATTTATGTTCTCCAAAAGGAAGGTGTCAGAATGCCCTTTGGTAATGGAATTTCCTCTGCCTGTAGACATTTCTAATGGAGAGAAAGACAAATAATAAAGAGAAATAAACATGTATCTTAATTTGGCATCTCTTCTCAGGAATTCTGATGGCTCTTACCATATATTCAAAGCATTGCTAATAAAATGTACCAGAATTAATTAGAAAATGAAAGTAAACTTCAAAGCTGTCATATTTTAATATCATAGTCTAAGTCAACATTCAGAGAACAATTTAAACAATCAAGTATTTTACAGTTTTGCAAGCTTTATTTAAAATATATGCAGAATGCAATGCTAAACAAGCACTACAGAGAGCAGTTCAAAGTGTCACTTCCCCATATACCTAATCAGGACAAGTGCTAAAAGCAAGCAACTACTGATAAGAAATAGCCGTGACAGAAATGACTCAGCAGAATCCTCCTCAACCTGTACATCTCCTCTCACTGCTCTTCCTTTATAATCAAAATACATTTTCATTGATAAAAATCAGATGTGAGGTAAGAAAGCAGCGAGATGTTTGACATCATAACTATCATTAAGGTAATTCAGTAATTGAAAAGTTACAGAAGATGGGTTAAATCATAGAGAGAGGTCTGAATTATCAGGTGTGCTGCAGGAAGTGCCAGCCTCATTATCCAAATGATGCATATATTCAATGATGGAGAAAAACAAAACCCAAACCAAAACACTTGAAAACTAAATGAACTAAAAAAACCCCCCAAAACTGCTTTACCTGCACGAAATTCTTCAAACGTGACAAACAGCCCATCTGGCCAGAGCTGGTCACAGCTTCAATTCTGCAGAAACAACAGCACGTTTAAAAATCTATTTAGAAAGTTGGGTTTGATTCACAAGTGGGTGTGGGGGTGGATGGCAGAGATTGGAAAACATGGATGAGTCATTTAAGAGCAAACACCAACATTCCTAACCCCAGATATCATACCTTGGGATATAGGATTTCTGGATAAAGAACATTGTTTTCCAGAACTGAATCCCATACTGCTTCATCAGAGCATTGCCACACACCTGTGATACAGAAAGGCACAAAGAGCAGGTTACAGAACTGGGTTTCAGGCGTGCATGACAGCTGCAATGAACCTGTTCCATACTAATGACTTAATGCTTTATTCAGACATTTAAAGAAATACCCTACATTAAACAAGCAAATCCTCTAAATGCTGTTACTGCTACCACAATCACCTTTTTTCCTGTTGACTGTGGTGGCCACTGACATGAATTTTGTTATCCTTCGTTTCACCCCATTCTTCCTCCAGAAATAGTTTTCTTCCCTAACACCATTTGCTGGGGCACACTGTGATCATTTCCCCACTGTGATTACTGCTGTGTGCAATGATTCATCAGCCTTCTCCATACAGGCAGTTTACAGGACACATGACTGTAAAAGATTCTGACCTCACTACCCCTAACAGAATCCCCCCCCCCATGGGGTATTTCATTGCCCACTTTCTCATCTGTACTTTTATGGTTCTTTAAAAGCATTTGAAGAGCAGAGAAGCTGCTTGTGTTCAACAGTGTTTGTGCCCCCTGGCTTCAGCCTTTAACTTTGGCTCTTATGTAGCACAGGCCTGTATCTTAGGATATAAGATTAATATCCATCAGGCTGAAAAACCTATCCTGTTTTATGAACCAATTTGGCTGGCACAGCCACAGGACCTCCTTGCACTGTACAAACTGCCAAGTGCTTAGAACAGACCTTATGTAAGACCATACAGCTATTTTTAAAATACCAGGAACCTTAACAGAATCAAATACAACAACAGAAGTTGTGTTTATAAAAACTTAAGTTTTGAAATCATTCAGCTCCAAAGCTGTACTTGCAAGAATGTGGAAATATTCCCATTCCTTTCTGAAGGAATAAGAACAGGTTAAAAAAGCCTGCTGTCAATCTCAGCTCAGCAATCCCTTCAGAACCCGAAAGGGATCTAAACTGGTGACATTTAACTACTACCAGTTATCCACACCACTTACTTCCAGGAAATCCAAAAGCAGCATAGCTGTCACATCTGCCAGAGGCTCCAGATTCAACATCTGTGCAAGCCAGCGCCAACCATAGCTCAGACCATGAGGATGTGCCTACAAGGCAAGAAAGAAGCTACTCAGCACTTGCCTTATGACCTGTAAAACACAATTATCAAAACAGACAGTTTTCTGATTTACTTTCTTCTTTATAAAACTTGACATAAAACTTGATCATTGTGAAAACATAAAGGAAGTAGAAGTCCACACCATGAATTACTTGGCATTGCTTTGTTCATCATGGTTATGACCATTTCCCTTCAAACATGTCCTAAGGTAGTTTAAATTCAGCACACCTTAACTACAAAACAAGCTTCTAATACATTTAATAGACTCCTGGGATAGTAACAAGGTTCTAAGTATAATGCCACACACATACTCCTTGTTTGTTTCCATAAGGCCACCGGAGTTGAATGATGGCAGCATAGAGACGAATCATTCCTGACATCCTTTTAAGAAAATGATCTTGTTCTTCCACCTTAGAATCATGAACTTCATATCCAAGCATCCTAAGTATGAGAAAACATTCTACTATTAGTATAGCAAAACACATTCACTTGAGTCCCTGCAGCTCTCAGCTTACTTGAAGTCAACTGTACTGGAAATAGGGATTCTTCAAAACCATGCAAGAATGATTGCAAAGGCTGATCATGACCCTCTGGACTGTATGTTCCACCATCTGGTGAGACACTGGAACAAGTCACAGAGAAGCTGTGGCTCCCCCATACAAGAAAACATTCAAGGACAGGTTAGATGGGGCTCTGAGCAACCTGGTCTAGTGGAAAGTGTCCCTGCCATGGCAGGGGACTGGAACAAGACAGTTTTTACACATTTGTGAATGAACCTCCAGAGTCAATGCCGATGCGCTCAGGGATGGGGAAAAGTGGAGTTCACTCAGAATAGTCTTCACCCTTGCAGGGTTCATGCAGAAAAAGTCCAGTAATAAACTTACCTCTGATATTCTTCCATAGAAGTCCCTTCTTTCCGAGCAGGGTAAAATGGCACAGAATATGGGCACTTTTTGTGCAGATGAGCTAAAAAGATGTCTCCAACTCGAGGATGTAATTCCCAGATTCCTGAGAGCACCACAGCAATTGGGAAAGCTGAATCACGGTGAAAAGATACTTCTCCTTCCCCATGTTTCTGCAGGGTGGAAAAGGAAAGTCAGCCACTACTCCTTCAAGCCATTTTTCAGGCAAAAAAAAAATCCTCGTTTTTGTAGTTAGCCTTTACTAAAGGATCTGAACATTTCCATGGCTGTGAAGTCAAGGATAGAAAAGCTGATGAAGCCACATGTCCTCAGCTCCCACGGAGGACAACAAACTTCGGCTTAGGATAGAAAAATGGGATTAGCAAACACAGGCCCAAAGGGCAGGCTGCACAGATATTCTCAACCCAAACAATCATTTTCAAATGTTAAGAAATCAGTCACAGTTTTACTCCATGGGCTGATTTTTCCATGCATTTGTTCCTGCAGGGCTAAAAGCTTCAAACAGTCCAAATTTTACAAATAAAGACTGGAGAAAAATACTGCCAACTTCAAAAAACAACTTAAACTATGACACTTCATTTCTTGAGAGGTGCTAACAACAAAGCAGGGACTGAAGTTTGCCTCTTGAGCCTTAGTGTTGCAGTTTTTTGTCCCCCAAATTCTGCCAAGATATAAGGTTTGAGCCTATATACAGTTTTGTGATACACCATAAATTAACTATCAAACTATTTTCCACAACACTATACCTACCTAGTTCAAAATATGTAAGATGTAAGCCTGAAAATTAAAAGAGTTTTTCCTACTAGAAGAAATAAAATAAGGAGCGGAAGGGAAGAGAAACTAAGTTCTTTCATTGCATTAATACAGGCAAACTGAACACCCAGTGATTTTGTTCTTCATAGCTGAAAAGACAGTTCAGCATCCAAAAGCATCTCCTAGAGCACTGGCTACCTGTGCCACCCCAAAGAAGAGATTTCCTCACCACAAACTTCTCTGCAAGTTTGTAACAAACAAACTCCAGCCCCTGTGGATGCTGAGTCACGGACACCGTTTGCCCTTCAGTCTGAACAGGCTTCCCAGACAGCAGGTTATTGATCTTGTCAAACACCTCTCTCAGCTTAGAGCCTGCAAATACATAAGGAATGTATGGAGACAGAAGATAAAGGAACAGCAGATAAGTCTTACCCAGACAACATCAAGCTCACAACCACCAGACCCACATCCCAAAGGGCACCTTTGCTCCATCTGATTAACCAAACTTAATCCTGATGAAGAAAGATGCCCCTGAGGGAAGCAACAGGCCTTCAAAACACAAGCAAACAGTTCTGTACAGATAGGCTGTGTGTGGGTCAGCTTTCCGCTGTAGGGATAATTACAGGAACACTTGATATGCTTGTGCCCTGATAAAATCTTTAAAGCAAAAGGAATTTCAGTGGAATTGAGCTCTTGGTGTTTTCCTGACCTGATATGCTAGAGATCTGGCTCACAGGGATTGTAGCTGCTTTCTGCAAGTTTGTTTTTATCTTCTTCACCTGGAGAACAAACAAACAAACAACTTTAAAATCCTTTCCAAACAAGTATATATCTGTAAGAGTTTGGATGAGCAGACTGGTAACAGAGGCTGCTAAAACAGAATTTTTTTTTTTTTTATGAAAGCTGTCCTATTTATCCTAGAAATTAAGATAATCTCTCTTCAACAGTATTAATAATTTGTTCATACCTCAGTGTTGCCTTTGCAGTTTCCAATTTCACTGAAAGCAGCAACACATTGCTCAGCAGCATCCTGAAGCTGCTGGTACCACTGCATGATACTTTCTTCTGTTTTAACTTGAAGTCCTGTTATTAAAAAAAACCAAAAAGTATGATAATTAAGAAAAACCTAAACCTCTAGTGAGAAAACTCATTTTTTAAAAATGCAAGGCAAAGAAATAAAAAAGATCAAAAAAAAAAGCCTAACCAACCTTCCTTCTGCTGCTTTCCTCCCGACTGCTGTGCAGGGGCAGGAGTCTGACTCTTCATCTGCTCTTTTTTCTCTAATTCTTTCTGCTTTTGTTTCTCTTCCTCTTCATCTTTCCTCTTTTTTTCTTCCAGAGCTGCAGCGATTTCCTGCTGCATGCTGGATATCAACCCTCGCATCTCCTGCAGGGCTCGTTCAGTGCTGGCCACATCTGCTTGAGTAGGAAACCCTCTCTGTCGAGAAACGGGAGAGGTAACACAGCATTAACCTTCTGTTCCAGTGTCAGAGGGCCAACAGCAAGAGGAAGGAGCCTTTGAAGAATCTACCTTCAGATAATCTGGGAGCTAACTACATATTTTATTCCCGTCTCCTTTATTTGTACATAACATTGGTCATAATATTTGCAAATATAAGTCCATTACTAAATCTCATCAGATCTTGGACAACAAAAATTCAGAATACACTTGGACAAGTGCAAGTGAACTCCCGTGCAAAGCCTTGACAGCTCCCTCTGCTGAAAGCCAGTTGTGACAAGCTGGAACAAAGGATTAGCCTTATTAGTGGTTTATTTTTCAAGATTTGTATCCTATCCTAGAGAGAAAAAATGTCAAGGAAGCTCAGCTACTGCAGAAAAGCTTATGACGAGAGGAGAATCATAAGATGTTCAGTATTTAACAATTCATGAACCAGTCCACTATCACAGAAGGGAACTTTACAGCACCAAGAGTTTGCAGCAATTTAATTTGAATCTTTCTCCTGTAGAAGTTCTCATGCATTTTTATAAACCATTTTCAAGAGAACAGCTGAAGTGCCAGAGGAAAGAATTCCCCTTTAACAATGGGTACTTTATAGGATGAGTATCTAAAAACGTTGCTGTGCCATGTTATTTAAGGGCCTCATGACAAGCTGCCTCTGAAGACAACTACAGGGAGCTTTATGAAGGAATGACAGCCAAAGTTAACAACTCCAGAGCCTGTACCTCGCTCGTGGTGCGGATGAGCCCTGACACCAGTCCACAGATCTGGTTGCCACGATTGCTGTATGCAGACAGATCGATTCTGGGCAAGTCTTTGTGCCTGTAGTTGGGATCAATCTGCTGGTTCAGCTGCAGCAGTTCCTCCTGGATGGAATAAAGGCGACGCAGTCTCTCCTGGCCCTCTTCCTTCCGCAAACGTTCCAGCTCTTCCTGGCGCTGCCTCTGCTGCTCTGCCTCACGCAATTTTAGGTTCAGTATCTGGGGAGACAAAGACACAAGAGGCATGAAATACTTCAATAACTCCAGTTTTACAGTTCCTTCTTGGTCTGATGACTCCAGCTTTACAGGGCGTTCCTGTTCCTATGACACATGCCTTTACTGCATTTCCACACTGCAGCAGGTGCCCAGGATAGCACCAGAAAATCCATCCTCACTCCAGGGTGTCATGGAAATACAAATAAATCAATTGGTCTTTCCAGTTCCCACCCAGCAGTGATGAAAGACAAAAAGTCTTTTAAGAAAGACAATTCTTAAGAGTCTCAGACCTTTGCTCTATGTCGGTGTTCTTCCTTCAACTTCTCTTGCTGCCCCTGAGCCTCCTTTGAACTACAATACACATAAAGAGAGAAAAACTGTATTTAAGACATACAGGAGACATAACACAAACCACATACAGTAAGTTATTCTTAAAACAAGCTAAAGGAACTTTAACTATCACAAATATTGTCTTTTTCTAACCACTGAAACCTCAACAATAGCCAGACATCTACTCTGACAGCCATCCACTCTAACAGGATAGCTAATGTAGGACAAGCAGCAGGTGAGATTTCCAACCACAAGTGACTAGCACAGAATTGTCAGGCACAGGAATTATTCCTCACTTTGATTAAATGCTATAAAATTCTAAGGATACCAGAGGTAATCTCACCTCTTCTCCATTACTTCTTGCAACTCTTGGAATTCCTGGTGCCGCTTTAGCTCCCTCAGTTCATCAAAGCGCTTCAGCTGCTCACTGGCCTGGGCATAGGCTGCCCTCACCATCTGCTCCTGCTCCTCCTGCCGCTGTCTCAGCCTCTCCTGCATTACAGAAGGGCCAGAGGCACCCAAAGGTGGTCCATTGAACAATTTGGACAGAAGAAAACCACAAACTAAACTGCCCCAGCATTTATAATTTGCTGTCCTTTGCACTGTTACATCTGACTGTGGAGCTCTCCTACGATTCAGACACCCCCTCAACCATTTATGCTTACCTTTGCTTTCAGCCTGTGCATCTCCTTCGTACATCCGAATGCAGCCTTCGGACTTTTGCAACTTTAGATGACAGAACCTGCTGGAACAACTTCTTGATTTATTTCCAGGGGGACTAAGATGATCATTTTCCTGCATGGTCAGCATAAAAGCAAAATCAGTGACTAAGCACAGCATCAGCAACTCATGGATGAAAACAGATAAAGCAAGTCTCTGAAACTATTATTTGTGGAGAAACAGACAAAGGAGTCAACAAACACACATTCCTAGAGCAGTTATGTACCCGATAGTGCAACCTCACTATTTTGAGTATCCTCCAGCATATTTATGAGATTGGGATAATTACTTTTCCAATCACTAAAACTGGGAGCAGACATACCAAGAGTCTCAAGGACATTGACAAAGGCCAACTGACACCTAGAAAGCCCAGAAAACCCCTCATGTACAGTCAGGGAAGATGTTACACTGGAAGAAGTCAGGACAAGTTTATACTTTGAGTCATTCTTCAGGACGAATCTTGAGACGTTCTTATAAAGTTTATCACATCTTGCTGCTTCATTAATATCTTTTCCTCACAATACATTTCTTAAGTCTCACAAGAGGCAGAATGATACAAAACTTTGCTGCTCAGTATCACTGTCACGTGGTGAAGTCATCATTGAACAAAACAATGGACATTTCTCTTTCCAGAGACAAACCATGAAATGGCTTAATCAACTTAATTACGTCCACAACTCAACTGCTCATTGCCCAGCTTCCTACTCTTCTGGCTTGTAAAGTAGTCAGAACACATGTAAGTCACTCAAAGACTCCAGAGAACCCAAGGTGGTAACTCATGGACTTTTATAACAGCCCTGACCTTCCTCTGTGACCTTATCCCTCCAAATGGATGAATCCTGTGCTGCTAATCCATAACACAACAGAGCTCCAACTATTTTCCTTAGTTATGGTGAAAAATGGAGTTTGCTTTGGGTCTACAGTGAAACACTTTTCTACTAAAGTCTTGTTAATACCAATTTTATCAACACCTGTTCATGCTACAAAAAATTAAAACTAAGGATGTTTTCCCCATAAATTAACAGAGCACAAACCAGCCTTAATCTGACAATTTATAGCAGCAAGTTAGGACTTTTTTTTTTCTCACAGCTGCTCCATAAACATATGGATTATAATCAGAGAGCTACCTTGGTCTCACTGGGCTCTGTAGATGAAGGTGGTGAAAAGCTCCGGTGGCTGCCAGGCGGGATCTTCTCCGCAGACGCCCGTTTTCGGAGGGGAGTGGATTGTTTGGGCGTTGAAGTTCCAGTGGGTGTGATTTCTTGGGCTAATTGCCCACTAAGGCTGTCCAGCACCCAGCCGCAGTAAGGGGAGAGCTCAACGGGAGCCACACATCCTTCCAAGGCAGCCTTGAGAGAAAACATTCTCCGTGAAAGCCACACAGCCTTAACATTCAATAAAACTTTAACACACCGTGAGCACATCTGCACAGACAGTAGCTGCTTTATCATCGCAGCTCAGTATCCCATTTAACCCTTTTTCTTCTCCCGTCTTTCCAACACTTTTTCCGGACTCTCCTATTTTTGCAGGACATTTCAACCCCCTCGGGCCAGCCCCGCTCCCTGCCCCCGCGCTCCCGAGCCCGGGACCCTGTCCGGGGGTATTTCAAGCCCTGAGTATCACCGAGATGCGCGGTCGGTGTTTCCCAGCGGGCAGGGCCGACTCCCGGGGTGAGCCCTCACCTCATCCTCCTGCCAGCGGCTGCAGTAGCTCAGTCGGCCCTTGCTGGAGAGGCGCAGGGCCTCCAGAGTCTCAAAGCGGAGCTGCCACGACTCCATGGCGACCTTGTCCCAGTCCAGGCGGTCCCTCGCGGCCCCCGGGGTCCCTCGCGGCCCCCGGGGTCCCTCACGGCCGGGCCGGGTCCATCCCGCCCCTTCCGGGCCGCAGTGGCCGCATGCGCCTCGTGCCGGGCGGGAGGGGCGGTGCCCGCCCCCTGGCGGACAGGCGGGGCCGTGCCCGGGCCAGGGGTTCGAGTCCCGCCCCCGGCAGCGACGCGCTAAGGACGCGGGCCGGGAAACACCCGCAAATTCACCGATTTCCCACTTACTCTGTGTATTCGCAGAGGGAGGGCTGGAACCACCTTGCGCTGCTTAGCTCCGGTCGCAGAAGCATAGGGAGGGCTCCACCCGTGAACCACGGAAGCAGTCTGGAATTCAGCTGCCCGCACCAACAGCCCTGGGATGTGTTTGCTTTTCCAAACTCAGACACACACAGCATCTGAAGACGAAATCCCTACCATAACCAATTAAAATGTAGTTTATTGTTTTTTTCCCCCAGGAGTTCTGGGATTTTTAAAGTGTTAAACACACGCAATTACAGATCTTTTGAAAACTGATTAGTTTAGAAAACTTTTATGACAAATACTGCCAATGACCACATCACATTGCACATACATAGGATACAACAGAGAGAAAAATAAAAACAAGGTTTATTTTTGCCACCCTAAGAACCATTTAGTCGAAACAATAGGACACTAGAGAGCACATGGACTTTAGAGACTTGACACACAAAAGATGTGATTTTCCAGAAGGTGCAGGTGATTTTAATGAAGAAGTTGAGTATCTGCAGCTGCTCCTTAGTTGGCTTAAGACCAAGTCAGGATTTCGTGCACACCCTGAACTCACATGGCCTTTGCACCAAGACCCCATATGAAGTGACGATGATTTCCTTCAAATTTAGATTGTTTTGGCTCAGTCCTGGGTATATTCAGGATCAGAAAATCAGGGTAAGAGGAGTAAAGCAGTATTAGCGTTACACTCACCAATAAAGGTAAGGATCAGGGAGTATGTAAGAATCAAGTATAAAAACACAAACCAAACTCATAATTTCTGGTATAAAATTGTTACAAACACTGTGGTTGTGCAGGAGATAATCTCTTGTGAGTGTAGAGCCCAGGCACCTCAGTTATTTTTAGTTTCACACCAACAGTATAAAAAAATTATTTTAAAAATCCCACAAGCAAAAAACCCCCACATGATCTCCCCAACAGAGAAACCGAATGAGAAGTGAAGCACGAAGAGAGCTCTTACAAAAACTAACACACTCAACAAACCTCTCACAGGTTTTAAGAGCTGAAACCATCGTGACCTTACAGGAGGAAAAGGATCTTTTCCATTATACGCAAAAACACCTGGTTTTGGGGCTCAGTTTATGACCTAACACCAACCTCCAACACCAAACCAGTATTGCTGATACCCCACATTTTGATCAGATGTCAACGTCATTTTATTTTCTCATTCTGCAAGAAAAAAATCTCCTAACAGTGACCCTGAAATGCCATCCTATTTTCTATATCAATATGGCTTTGAAACAACGCTCCTTCTGTGTGCTTAAAAAAGGTGCAAGGAGAGCATTGCTCTCAGAGGGGAGAGCGAGAGCGACTCGGGGAGCCCAGCAAAGCACTTTCCCTAAAAACGTTGTCGTAGGAAGACTTGAGGAACTGGACGTAGTTCTGCATGCTGCGGTTGGTGCTCTCCGACTGCTCCAGCCGATCCCGCAGGTCCTGGAGGCGGCTTTCATATCGGCGCTCTGCCTGCACAGGGGAGCACAAAACAGGCTGAAAGGCAGCAACATTCATCCTGTTCATGTTAAACTCTTCCCCCAAAGTGCTGAGAAGAGCCAGAATTAGCACAGCAGGAGATGACATTACCATAGATGGTGCTGTGATATTTATAATTCGTTCTGCTCATTCCCAACTCCATTCAGCAACCCGCTGATAAAAGCAGGAGACAACATGGCTAATCAGTTGGGCTTTTAAAATACATTAGCTGTAGTTATGGGGAATTAAACACACTCTTTTCTGAAAAACAACTTGACCTGATCCATCAGCCCACACAATTCCAAGTAAAACTAAAGCAAGGAAGCAAGGTAAATAGGACACGACGAAAGATTCCCAGTCTTTCTTCTAGAAGAAATGCTTTCCTCTAGAAGAGAAATTGCACTCTCTTTGATATAGGCAAAATGAAGTTAAAATCTGTCCATGATACCTGGTGCAAATCTCCTTTGAACACAAGGAAAGTGATTCTTTCTTACACATACATAACTTTATACCAATTCATTCACATCATTGTACTCCCATTTGCCTATCACTTAATACACACTCCTGAACTGGTGACACAGCAGACATGTCCTGGGTCACACATACATGGACACACACAACAGCACATCACATTCAGGCACAGCTCTGCATGACTTCAGCAGCACATCCACAGGATGATTTATTGATTCCAATTGTTGCCAGGGCACCACCAGTACAGCAAGAGTATCCCCCACAAGTCACTCACATCCTCTTTGCTCCGACGCAACTGGTTCAGCTCTGTTTTATTCCTGCTCAGCTGGGTCTCCAAATCCAACATCTTGGACTGGGCTGCCCTCTCTCTGGAGACTGCTCGTTCTCGAGCTTGTTCCACCTACATAGAACAACAACTTTGTTAAAGGGATGTCTATGTAAGAATGTTTTTCCCTACCCATTGCCCACAAAAGCCCTTTGAAGTTTAACTGACACATCCTCACACATAAGCAGCAGCTCAGTCTTGTGCTTTTCTCTGTTGCAAACTGAGTTCAGTTCTTCAACAGTGCTGACAAACAGCACCAGCACATTACTTGTATTTCACTGAATACAATGATTTTAATAGGTTTGGTCATAAGCTGAGAAGATATTTTCAGCATTCTCACTGTTCCCCTTTCACAGCCTGGGTAGCTTTAGGTGAATTCACAACATGAGAAATGACTCACTCCTTGTCTTTTTGGCATCCTCAATGGCCACCTCCAGCTGACGTGCCAGGGAGCTGCACTCACGGCTCTTCTCCTCCAGCCGCAGCTGACACTGGTGGATCGACTCCTCACGTTTTGCTATGACCTGAAGGAATTCTATGTTCTGGGCACTCGTGGACTCTAGTTTTCTAGTTTAAGACAATAAGGGAAGGAAACCTATTCATTTTAAATGGAGGGTGTTTCATTCTGCCTTTTGTCAGGTCCTGACGCCTCTGATAATAGATTCTATTCCCCCTTGAAAGGTGAGAGCCCCAAGAAACAGTTCTCCAGTACTCAAACCAAAATTTCAAAGATTGAAGGGCCTACAGAGTACCCATATACCTGTATTTTCCGAGACATTGTCACTAAAAGAAACTTATAAACATGGGTAAAAGTACTGTAATATCTAGTAACCTCAAAATTGCCAGGCTAGATTGGACAAGGAGCTAGTTCCTCTGTTGTCTAAGCCATCATCCTGTCTAACAACATTCACAACGGGTGCTGCTGCAAAAGCATGTAACTCTCAGTGGACAGCTACTGATTAGAGATCCTTGTGGGATAAGCAAATGCACAGAATCCTGAAGGCATGTGGGGAACTGGAACAAGACTGAAGCTGTTTCAATCCCCTGTAAAAACAATGGAAATGGAAGGTTAAAAAGACAAGAGAGCCTAGTATTTCTAACCTTTCTAGCTCCTCCACCTTCAAGGTGAGTTGCTTTTTCTCCTCCTGGGCAGACTGATATCTCTCTCTTGTCATCTCCATTTGTCCCCCTGGAGGTAATCTAAAATTACAGGAATTAATTACTTCACAGAGCAGTCATTACACACACGACCAACCACCTAAAACATATGCAGCTCTCAGAAGGAAACATGCTCCATTCATAATTTCTGGAGAGCTTCAGAAAGGGAACAGTGGATAGAAGAAAACTAAACATCCATTTTGCTGATGCTTCCAGTTACAGTCTGGAAAGGTGTAGGAAAACTCTTCCGTACTGCAAAAGAAAAGCCAGGCCTGTAAATTCCTGCATGTAGAGCAGCATCTGCAAGCACAGCTAAGCACACACACAAGAACAGCAACCACAAACATGGCCAGCAGCCCACAACAGCATCAGAGCCTGAAACACCCAGAGAGGTTTATAATTCCAGACCAAGCACAAAGTGGCCAAGACTAAAGTGGTCAGACAGAGATTCATGTGCTATCTTGAGGCACAGCTGTAGATGTTCATCCCTGTTCTGAAATTATCCTGCAATACCTACACAGTCTTTCTGGAACAAAAAAACAGGAACTGGGAAAAAAACCTGAAAATCAGAGTGAGAAAATGGTTGGGAC
Organism: Corvus moneduloides; assembly: GCF_009650955.1. Taxonomy (NCBI): domain Eukaryota; kingdom Metazoa; phylum Chordata; class Aves; order Passeriformes; family Corvidae; genus Corvus; species Corvus moneduloides. The sequence continues at coordinate 5,819,072 of NC_045496.1, forward strand.
AGCACCATCAGCAGGAAAACTACAGGAGGAAAGGTGGACATGAGGATGGAGGTAACAGAAGCGAGGGCTGGCATTATCAAGTGCTGCCACTGCTGCTATTCAAGTCCCAGAAAGATTCTGCACCAAGGGATGAGAAACCTTTCACAATATAAGGAATGCTACCAGCCAAAGCCACCAACTTCTTGCACAAAGACATGGCACACACCTTTATTTTGCAGTGCACGTTTAATCTTTTCAAAAAGAGACGAGAACAGAGACGAAGTTTGAACCTTGCTGTGATTAGAAATTCATCTTGGTTTCGGACTTGAGGTGGTGCTCAGTGGTAGGGGTACTTTCTGCCAGTCCCTTACCAGCTGACGGAGATCTGCAATCATGGCACACAGGTCCGTGTTCTTCTTCTCGTAACACATGAGCTGTTGATGGCATTCTGCCAGCTGTGTCTCGGTGTACTTTAGGATCTCGGGCAGCTTTTCCAGTTCAGCAAGCTGGGTCTGGAAGTTCTGACGTGTCTGTAATCAAAGAAGAGAACGTGAGGAACTTACAAATGTTCATAAGATCAAGACTAAAAAATTTCTCAACTTCAATGAAGCTCTGTTAGTCCACAACCATGGTGACATTGTGTGGATATTTGGCCAGCGCTGAGTTCGAAGTCTAACATCTTCCTACTCAGAAAAGCCTTCACTTAGGATCTGGCATTCTCTATGGATGGTGTAAGAATGAGAATTTTGGACTGTGGGCTTCAATTTTACTAGAAGTACAAGCTCTGCTTTTGAGGTCAGCTGTTCCACATCAGATAACGGTTCAACCTACCTAATCCACTGTTCCAAACCACTATTTCTGCAGCAAAGGAGACACTAAATAATTCCATGAGGAATGCCATATAGTCAAAAAGAAGCTGCTAAATGTTCATTCTGCAAAACTTATTGAACAAGTCCTAAGAAAAAACTGATGGAAAAGGCAGACTTAAGATAAGCCTTTTATTTCCTATTCACAGCTGTTTTTCACTAGATTCAGAACACTAAGATTCATGAATGTCTACAATGTGTCTTTAGAGGGATAGTTACCGTTTCAAGCTCCTTGTTCATTTCATCCCTTATTGTCTTGTTCTCTCTTTCACACTTCTCCAGTCTTGCAGCCAGCTCATCTGCTTCCTTTCGGGCCTTCTGTGCCTGGACATTCAAAGAAGGACCCCAGACTTTATCTATTATATATAGTTTTCAACACATGCGTGCAATGCCTTGGAGTAACTGAAACTGCTCCAGTTGGCAACAGCTAAGGCATTACAGAATAAGCCACAGTGGAAGGAGAAAACACCTTTGTGCAAGGGCTGAAGGTTCTGAGACCCACCTGTGCTGTGTAGTTTTCAATCAGCCCTTCGTAGCTCCTGACAGAGTTCTGGAGCTGTTGCAATTCCGTCTGCGCTTGGTTCAGCTTGCCCTCCATTGAGTTCAGAGCAGCCTGAAAAAAAGAAAACATTTTCCATTGAGTGCTTGGAAACATCATAAAGAATCACAGAATGAACTAGGTTGCAAAAGACTTTTGAGATCATCTAGTCCGACCTATGACCTAACCTAACACCTCCTCATCAACTAAACCATGGCACTGAGTGCCACGTCCAGGCTTTTTTTAAAACACGGGACGTTCAGGGACGGTGACTCCACCACCTCCCTGGGCAGACTATTCCAGTGCCCAATCACTCTTCCAGTGAAGAATTTCTTTCTGATGTCTAACCTAAACTTCCCCTGGCGCAGCTTAAGACTGTGTCCTCTTGTTCTGTCGGTTGTTGCCTGGGAGAAGAGACTGACCCCCACCTGGCTACAGCCACCTTTCAGGGAGTTGTAGAGAGTGATAAGGTCTCCTTTTTTCCAGGTTAAACAACCCCAGCTCCCTCAGCTGTTCTTCATAGGGCTTGTGTTCCAAGCCCTTCACCAGCCTTGTTGCCCTCCTCTGCGCAAGTACCTGCCATGTGAGCTGTCTAATGTTGTCTAGACTAAGAAAATACAGTTTTATCTATGCAAGTTGCCCAAACTTTCTAGACTTCAGTGGATTGCCAAATTTGCATCAGCAGAGCACAGAGGTTTGGGATGGAAAAAATTAAGTAGGTCGCCCACAAGATGACTCATGGTAAAGGACAACAGAGAAATATGCCAGTCATTTTTGTTTGTTCTGGAGATTACCGTTCTCTCTGTATGAGCTACAGCTGTTTGCTCTCTGGTCAGCAGCGTGAAGATGTGAGGACAAGATTTAAGACCCCAGCTAGATGAAACAGTAGCTAGATTGGAGATACTCCTAGCCAAAACGTGGAAGAAACACAGTTCACCCAGTAAGTACACTTCCTCTATCTCCTCCCAGCACACTGGCCCTGTCACAGTCAGGTTGTATGAACTGGTTTGAAACTGTATAGGAGCAATGGGTGCAATTTGACTCTGTCCTCAGTGGCCAAGAAAGTTGTTGTAATTCCCCCTTCTTTTCCTCCTAGCATTCGAGCTTCAAACCCTTAGTCACTGACCTTCAGTCTTTCATTATCCTTCTTTAAAGAGTTGTTCTCTCCAGTCTGTTGGTGCAGTTTATCCAGCAAAGCTTCTTTTTCGTCCCGCGTCTGTTCCTGCAGCTTTGCCTGCTGTTCCAGCAAGTCTGCGACACGGCTGCCACGCAGAAAGAAAATTAATCCTTAAGTGACAAGAAAGAGTAGGGCTCCTAACCCTTGAAAACTACCTTCAGAAACATGGCTTTTCCCCATCCTTTCATCTTCCTTCTACTGTCATGTATGCACACCTCCCTGTTACACTGTTCTATACTTCAATCTTTATATACCTCCTGGAAACTAACTGGAGTTGTCCCCTTGGAGCTCAAATGAATTGTCTCAAAGATGCATAGGATAAAGATATGCCTCTCTCAGCTCATACCTACCTCCTTTTTCCTGCAGTAGCAACTGTACTGCAATGATACCAAAAGATTTATTTACCTTCACAACAAAACTGGCATCAACTATACTGCTTATCTCTTTTAATATCTTCCATTCAAGTTATTCAAAAAGACCTCAAAACAAAAATAACCTTAATTCAATGCATTACAAAATGGCACACTTTTAAGGGTCAGCAAACCTTAAAGAGTCTGCCTTTGCTGTGCCAAGTCAGCAGCAGAAGTCACATGTCTCTCTCCACCTCTTCAAACTCTGCTCTAGCCCTTATGCAGTGCTGCTTTTGCTTGGTTATTTACAAGCAATCCAACTAAAATATTCATTTCAATGCTATTATTCAGTTAAATTATCCTTGAACTTTGAACTCATCCTCCCTCATGCTTCTTTCTCTGCACTGATTTTATTCTAACCTGTTCAGCGTAACGACTTCCAGTTCAAGATCATCCTTCTCCTTTAGTGCTTTGTTGCAGCGATTCCTCCAGGACTCAAGCTCGCACTGAGCCTCAGCAACACACCTGTCCTGTTAGACAAGTGAAATACAAGAGGAAAAAAGTAAGGGAGAAGACAAAATCACCACTGGTGTGAGATATGCAGACAATACGCAGAGATGCCCTTAACTTAGGACATGTGGTGAATACAGTGACAGCTGAGCAAACTGGATTTGTTCTAAACTTGGCATAAATGGGCCATGGCACGAAGACAGAAATAAATTTCATTAGTTGAAAGAAGAGACTCTCCCCAGGGCTACTACCGGAAGTCAACAATTTAAAAGCATGACCTCAAATAAGGCCTCTCCTGTTTTAGCACATACTTTTTCTGCTAGCTGGGCAGTCAGTTTCTGCACATACTCCTCACTCCGCTCCGCCCGCTCTTTCTGTGCACGGACAGCTTTCTTCAGGGCCTCTTTATCACTATCTCCCTTGCCCTTCACTTCTTTCATCTGTTCCAGGGCAAGGTCCAGCTCTGCCTTATACTGAGCTTCACTCATCTCCAGATTCTGTGGGGGAAAAAAACCCACCATGTGGATTAATGCCCATATTACACCAGCAAACCCAAAGCAGCAACTAATCTCCTAGAAATGGTGATGAGAACCAGGCACAAATCCCCAGTGTTCAGCCTGCAGGTATTTGCAGTCAGGTTTCACCTACACAATCCTGTCTAAATGCTGAAAGAGACGGCAGCATGACATCTTCCTTTTCTTCCAAGAGTCTTCCTTTCTTCTTTCATAAGCTGCTTCCTAAAATACTGATTTCTCTCCTGACCAAAATAAGTACTGTTCTAACAGTCTTTTGATCTACCTGAGAACATTCTTTTTATTGACTGAAATGTTTGCATACAACAATGTTGCTTTATGCAGCTCTTATTAGAACAGTTTAAAGCTCCTCTAAAACATTAATACATTTATGTTCCTTGTAACATCATCCCAACATATGCTAAATATAAAACTCTAATCAAGATAAACCAGGGGAACTTTCTCGCCCTCATTAATATTGTAGAACACATAAACAAGAGCGATCAAACTGGCACAGCATTTTTCCAAAAAAGCAAATTAAATAGTTTCAATTTGTCTGGATGCTTGACTAAACCAAATCCATCTTTTCAATAATTATGGAGTAACTAACTTAGGAAAAGGAAAATCTAATACACATAGACCTTAAAGCTAAGATTTTGCCTCATGCCTCAAAAGTGAAAAGATTTCTCTTTTCTTACTTTATTTGAAAATCATGCTGTGTGTTAATGGCATAAACATCACCAGCCAATATTTCAGTCAACCAGACTCAGTAAGAAGCTTGTGCTACTCCCTTGTGAGTGAATTCAGTCCATGGAAGCAAAGGAAGAGACAATCCCCAGGGAGCAGTGCAGACATACCCGCAGCTGTGTGGCCAGACGGTTGTTCTCAGCTTCTTTGCTCTGCAGCTGGGCTTGTAAATGGGTTTTCATAGACTCCATAGCTTGGGAGAGTTCAAGTGCTTTCCTTGCCTTTTCCTAGATAAGCAGGAACAAGACAAACATGTTTTCACTCAACAAGCTAATAGAAGGAACACTTAATAATATGCAGTAGTCTCAGATTTCTTCACTGAATGATCTCCAGCCACCTCCAGATGGACCCTCACAGCTCTTCTAGTCCAACAAAAAGGGATCAAATGAGCAGCCATTTATTTTATAACACATGTGAATGACTGGCTTGAAAGGTATGTTCTAGGGCAAAATATTCTTCATATCTGATCTCTTCCACTGCATTCCCACTTTACTTCCTAAACTAAGGAACAGATTGGAATTTGCCATTGGGAACCAACAGGAGCTTAAACAGAATGGCAATTCAGTGCCCAAGCAAAGAGAATTCTACCTATCCATCCTGAGACAGGTGTCTTATTAGCAGAATATGGAACCCACAATTGTGTGGAAGTTGGTATCTGTCTAGTTTTATAAGCAAGCCAGTCATCTGATCTCAAAGTAGTGGTCTGCAAACAACCTCATCTTTTGGACTATCTGTGGTTTTACAGAACTGGAAAGTAGAGGAGAGAGGGAAAAACAGAAAATGGAGATTACCTTTTCTGCCACTATCTGAAGTGTGAGGCTTTCCACTTCCTTTTCTTTTCCCTGAAGCCTGATCTGAAGTTGCTGGAAAAACAAACACCACACAGATGTTCAGTAACAAACACATTTAGGACAGCAGGTAGAAGGCAAGAGGTGTAACTGCCTCCCTCTCAAGACCACCTGACCCCTGGCACTGATTGTTATCCACAACAACAGGATCCTCATCGCCAGCAAAACAGGCTGCATTCTCCTCAACCAGGAAGCAGAAGTGATACACATACATTTGTGCAACAGGGCACAGGATACCCAGTCAGGACCATATATACTCCACAGACTAAAAAGGGCATTTACCTATGTCTCACAGCAAGTTTTATAACTTCTGGCAATGCAAGAACTCTTGTCTCAGTTTATGGAGAAGGAAATGAACAAAAACTGGCACAGGGTAACTCATTTGGTGACAGAGCCCAATATACCAAGTTATCCCCATTCTAAGCCCCTTTCATTTCCAAGGCAATGAAAATCTACCCACTTTGAAACGCAGGTTGTTAACCAGAGGAGCAATGTCGTGGCTCTGATTACCACAAAAGCTAAAATATTTTTTTTATTGATCTAAAAGGCACTAGTGTAATATTTGACAGCAGAATATAAGACAAAGAAGGGCTTGTCATTTTAGATCTTTCTGCTTTATCTTTTAAAATTTTAAAATAAAGAGATTGTGGTTTGCTTACCATGTTCTCTGCATCTGAGTCAGCCAGCCTTTTCAGCAGCAGTCCTTGCCGATCCAGTACCTTCTGGGCATCCTTCTACAAAATAAATACATGAGAAAAACTGTTAACTAAAAAGTCAATTTTATAAAGCTTCTTTAAATGGAACTGGGAAAATCAACTATTTCCTCCCAGTTGCAGCAGCAATTCTTAGAATATATCTAGAAACATCGCATTTGCTATATTTTACATACCATTATCCATCTCAGAAAGCTTTTCCAATTCCCAGTCAAAGATTAAAATAAAAAGCATGATGGCAATGTAAGGTCATTCTGAACTCTCCCACTACTCAGGGAAATTCATGTGGAAAAATTCAGACCTTTTATCCAGCCCCACTGGTGGCTGAGGTAACTGTTACCATCAGCCTGCTTTTGCTGAAATGGAATACAAACTACAGAAAGAATAGAAATTTCATTTCTCTATTGCTCTTACAAGCAATACAGAATTGTTCTGTACAAGCACCACAGAATTGTTTTCAGTTTCTCTGTTGTTGCCCTCAATGCCTACAAGTTCTGAATATCCACAGACTCCCATTAGCTGAGGCCATATCAACTCCTCAGACTCCAGGCAATCCAAGTGCAGCAGCAGTGTTTGAGACTGGCATGATCAGCAGATACAGCTGTATCCAGAGGAGACAGCTAGCACACAGCAGTGCCTGAACCCTTTAATATAGTCAAAGACTTAGAGGCTCTACCATCCTCACAGCAGAAAAGTCAGTCTTACTCTATGAATTAGACAGAGATAAAGAAAAAACCCAAATAAAAACTATCCAGCCTTTATGGGCTGACAGGGTCTACTGCAGGGCTGGGAGAAAGAGTTGAAAGATTTCAAACTCAAATCTCCCTTCCAGCCCACGAGACAACACAGCCTCCTGTAATCAGCCAGGTTCCACACACAGCAGCTCTCACCTCCCGAGCCCGCTGCTCTGCAATAAGTTCTCTGAGTGTCCGGTTGGTTTCTTCAAAGGTGCTCAATTTCTGGAGCAGAAGCTCTTTTTGTCTTGTTAGAGCATTTATATCTGTGCTGCTCATGTGTTTCTCCTGAAGGAAAAAACATTAAACAAACAAACAAAAACCAAATAAAGAAACAAAAATAAACAAAGAAACCAGAAAAACAAACCACAATAACTCAAACAAACAAAACCCACAACACATAAACAAAAGGAAATAATTGTTCACTTGTGTGCAGAAGGTACCTGGAAGTAAATACCCCACTTTCACACCAAACTAGGAAACACCTTAAGGATGTTAAATCTTAACATCCTTATCCTTATATTACAATCACTTTTCCTTATATTTTGCTGCATTAGCAACTATAACATTATTTTTTTTAAGACAACTATTCAACAGGACAATGTACTAAAGACAAGAACAAAAAAGGACACCTACAATGTTGAGTCTCCCAATGGTATTTTTCAGGGCATGGATCTGTCTGGCAGCTGCTGCTCCATCCCTTTCTGCTTCATTCAGCTTGGACATCAAACACTCCTTCTCCTGCTGCAAGCACTCCTTCTGTAGCCTGCAAGGAGAATTCAGCCATCAAACAAACAAGAAGCTTTGGCAGCTGTACCAGTCACTGTTGATAAACAGTTGATTGGGTTAAAATTCATAAAAAACCCAAATCAGAGGATAAAAGCTCTAAACAAAAACTGCTTAAGATTTGCCCTCTTTCAGTGTGGAAGCTGTTTTGAGAGAAGGCAGTAAGCAGACACCAGGAGCTTGCTAAGATCACAGCTATGAAATTTAGAGGGAACAAATCAGGCTTACACCAAAGTCTGCACACACTGCTAAACCCAAAACACAATGGTGTGCTTTTCCTGGGTACTTATGCCACACCAGAAATAAGACTCTGAATGGCCAAACAAAAAACAGAAAAGCACACCAAGATAAGCAGCTCAATGTTTTTAGCCAGGACTTGTAATCTCAGAAGCATTCACAGAGCTTTCTGAAAAAGGAATACAAAGCATTAACTTCCAAGTGATCTTTCTTAAGGAAAAAATAAAACTAACTCTCTTAAAACACTACTGTCCCCCTGGAGACACAAACTTCTCTAATTCTTTGGACACAAAGCAGATGCACAAATGTCAGACTCGCAGACCTTCAGGATCACTAAGAAAAAAGCCCATGGTTCAGTCCTCTCAGGGGCTGTCACGCCTGTCTCTAGGATTTTTATAAAGGTCAAAAATTCTCCTCTAGTTTTCAGCTCCATGTTTATTAATTTCTTGTTCTATCAATATCATCACAATTCAAGCAGAATCCTTTAACCTTCAAAATATTTATTCCAGAGCTAGGATGACCCTCCACACAAGCCAACTGCTCTAGGATTCCTCTAAAAGTAGGTTTTTTTTCCATTCCAAAAATCGTGCTAGAGCCCTTCTCTGCAGCTATTGCAATTTGGTGCTCCCCTTCTAAAAGGTGACAAAAAATCCAAGTGCATCAGTTCTTCAACAGCAGCTACGACCTCAGATCACATCAGCAATAAAGGAGGGAGGTGCCTGTGGATACCACTAGTGCAGGGACAGTGAGAAGTGAAGCTTTCTTACACAGTCAGGTCCTTCTCCTCCTTTATGCGCTCAATGTTGCGCCGGAGCCGCGTGTTCTCGTGCTCTGTTTCTACGAGTTCTTGTGTGACCTCATTCAGTTCTTCCTTCTGCTCCTCCAGGAGACGCTTTGCCATTTGCTCCTGTTCCTCCATTTTCTGCATCTTGACCTGAAGATATTGGAATAAAACTTAAACCAGGGGCTTTGGAACTGATACACAGAATCCACATGCCAAATCAGTGAACCATTTAGAGTCAATTAACTTACTGAAAGTATAGAAAAAAAAAAGTATCTCCTCCCAGTTGACAAGTGACAGGACATGAGGAAATAAACGGCCTCAAGCTGTGTCAGGGGATGTTCAGGTTGGACATCAGGAAGAATTTCTTCACAGAAAGGGCTGCCCAAGGAGGTGATGGAGTCACCATCCCTGGAGGTGTTCAAGAACAATTGGACATGGCACTCAGTGCTCTGGTTTATTTTACAAGGTGGTGATGGATCAAAGGTTGGATTTGAGGATCTTGGAGGTCTTTTCCAACCTTTAACAAGTCCAAGTGCCAGGTCCTGCACTTTGGCTACAAAAACCCCCCGCAGCACTACAGGCTGGGGGCAGAGTGGCTGGACAGTGCCCAGGCAGAAAGGGACCTGGGGGTACTGGTCAACAACTGACTCAACATGAGCCAGCAGTGTGCCCAGGTGGCCAAGAAGGCCAGTGGCACCTGGCTTGGATCAGAAAGAGTGTGGCCAGCAGGACCAGGGAGGTCATTCTTCCCCTGTACTCAGCACTGGTGAGGCCACACCTCAAGTGCTGTGTCCAGTTCTGGGCCCCTCAGCTCAAGAAGGACGTGGAGATGCTCAAACTCGTCCAGAGGAGGGCAACAAGGCTGGTGAGGGGCTTGGAACACAAGCCCTGTGAAGAACAGCTGAGGGAGCTGGGGTTGTTTAACCTGGAAAAAAGGAGACCTTATCACTCTCTACAACTCCCTGAAAGGTGGCTGTAGCCAGGTGGGGGTCAGTCTCTTCTCCCAGGCAACAACCGACAGAACAAGAGGACACAGTCTTAAGCTGCGCCAGGGGAAGTTTAGGTCAGACATCAGAAAGAAATTCTTCACTGGAAGAGTGATTGGGCACTGGAATCGTCTGCCCAGGGAGGTGGTGGAGTCACCGTCCCTGAACGTCCCGTGTTTAAAAAAAGCCTGGACGTGGCACTCAGTGCCATGGTTTAGTTGATGAGGAGGTGTTAGGTTAGGTCATAGGTCGGACTAGATGATCTCAAAGGTCTTTTGCAACCTAGTTCATTCTGTGATTCTGTGATTCTTAATGATTCTGTGGTTCTAAAATTGATTTCTGTTTTACAACCATGCAAGTAACTCCATTAAATTTTGTAGCATAAATAAAATGGAAAATGCTTGCTGTAAGTATCTACTTGAATCAAATTCTATTCTTGTTCATTGATTTGACATCCATATAAGTTTAGAGTAAAATAATAATACAAGATTTGCTACTCTGAGTGTTAACTCCAAGTTAAAAATGCAGTTTGGCCCCACCATGCCGCATGTTATGAGACCTGGGAGTATCTCCCACCTATTTTTAAAGTGGTGCCAAGTACATAAGAGCCTATTTATCTGGAAAACACATCACTGGGTTGCACATTTCTGAAACAGAATCAGAAGAAACAACCTCATTGAATAAGGGGATTTTTTGACAATAAAACATCAGTTGTATTTTTACCTTTCTGGAGTCATCAGTTTTCAGATTTTGGCCTTGGGCAAGAGAGATTATTTGGAAATTAAAGCACAGCAATACCTTATTAAATTAATAATGTTTTGAAATGTTTCATAGTGTGGCTTAGTGAATTTCTTACTAGGATAGTTCAGCTATTCTAAACAATTCAGATTGATTTTTGATATTCAAGCAAGCTGCCAACAGCCTGAGTAGCCTTCCATTGCACCAAGACCTGCCTCCAGCCTCCTCTTGTCAAAGAATCAGCTACAAAGCCCCAGTCAGCAGGTCTTTCCACTGTCTCCTCACCTCTTTCTTCAGTGTTCCCACCATATTCATCAGGCTATCTATCTTCTTTTCATATTTGTTAATTTTGGAGCAAGTGGCATCGTCGTCATCCGTGGAGAGGTCACTGAGGCGCAGCACTGACTGCATCCTTTCACACTCAGGATTAGGTGTAAGTTCAAGGCGTTCAGTTGATTCCTGCCAGAGAATAAAGGGTATAATTTTTTTAGTATAACATTATAAATAGCATTCTAAAGCTAATGTTGCCAAAACCCAGAGACTGTGCCCATCACTGCAGCAAGGCTAGCAAAGAAAAATCATTTACAAACAGCTCTTCTGTTTCCATCTGGGAAAGGTCAAGAATGAAGATAGAGTAAAACAGAAAAAGAAGAAAAACTAATCAAAGCTCAAATCCTCATCTAGGAAGTGCCAGGAATACAACAGGCAAAACTATCAACCCATGAGAAAGAAAATATGACACCATGCTGCACAAACGCTCCGTGCTTCGGAAGAGACTGAGACCAGCAGTCCCTCGCTGAGCCTCCAGATGAGATCTTGAAAGGCACTAGTAAAATTACAATAAACAAACACGTGTCTGGCTTCTAGAGACAGAAAGGCATGGCCACAGGCTGTTTATGCATTCCCAGTTTTCCTATATTAAAAAGTGAGAAAGATTTATAGAAGACACTTCCAATAGATGGTAGGTAACAGTAGCCTTCTTTCAGATCTGCCCAACTCTCTCACTATACTACCGCTCTCTTCAACCTTGGCTAAACGTCAAAGTTTGTTTTAAAGAGCAAAACCAGCTGTACCTCCCATTTCAAGGTGGTATCACGGGTACGTGTTTTGCCTGGGGGCATCCAAGGGGCCTTAGTTTTCACCCGCACGGCTCGCACACCATCCCCTTTTGATTTCTGTTTCTGCTTTTGCTAAAGAAAGAGAAAATAAAATAAATTACAGACTCTTAAAGAACCATTTGCAATTTTTAGTGCTGCAAAACCAAAAGATCATTCATATGGAGCTATCAGTAGTGTTTCACAGGATGCATCAGGTAAGATGAGGTAGCAGCCACCAGAGGAAGCTGACACCAGCCAGAAGGAAAGGTTATTGCACACTAAGCTGACAGGATGGCTGGATGTAGGACACGACAGATCCCTGGGAGATCCCTTCTCCATCCCAGATTCACCTCACAAAAGACCAGCTATACCATTTGACACCGTGATTGATTTTGGGAAGCCCCTGAAGTATTTTCCCTACTCTGTAGTCAACTAAAAGATCTGTATTTATTTGTATTGAACTTGAGCTGCTCTAACTGGAGGAGAGTTAAAGGGTTTTTGCACAATTCTAACCTTAGAGAAAAATCAGATGCTGTAAACATTCTCTACTGACACTTAATTAATAGGACTCATTATTTTCACTGTCATTCCATCCCATTATGAAATTTGCCATTAGCAACAAACACAGAATTAACAGAAGACTTAGAACAGGATGTCTGCAGATAAGGAAGAATGAGGTACCAACTTCCATCAACTTCTTAGAACAACTTTCCATAAATATCCAGCAACAAAAGAGAATATGGGATAGCTAGAACCTCAGCTTCAGTATTGCCTTGTGCCTCCTGTGGATAAGCCTGGGAAGAGATCTTTGCTGCAGAGCTCAGTGGACAGAGAATGTCCTTAAGTCCAGAAGATGGTTTGAATCAAGACTCTTTTTCAAAGCACATTTATTTTAATACAATCAAGATGCTCCTTGAAATGCCTAAGTACTACCTCTCCTCAAACCTTTCCTCCAAAAACAGATATGAAGCCAAATAGAAAACATTATCAGGACACAGATCCAGGAAATAAAAGGCAAAAAAATCCTCCAAATGATATCACATTGGAAGCAACATTCCTCACATGAGCATGAAAAGCAATTCTGTATCATACCAAAATCATCTTTCAACAAATCAACACAGCAAATGGGTCACTGCAAATTCACCACTGAATATGAAATGAAGTCTCACAGTTCTAACACAATAGTAAAACAGACCTGGAAGATTTTGTGACGCTTCTAGGGCCATTCACCTTCCTTTTTGCAGACCTTACAACCAACCAGGTACACACTCCTACCTGGCATTTTGCAGGTGTGGTTTTCTGCCCCTTTTTAATATGGACATGGACAGGGGTGTTTTCATCCACATGGACGTGCAAAGGGGGAGACGAGGAACGGTTCTTCATGGCTCTTCTCCCACAAACGGGAAAGGGAAATACAATGAAGGGAAACCTGTGAATAAGGAAACTGGAAATAACAACATTTCCCTTTGTGTCAGAGAGGAACAGTGGCCAGCCTTGGTTAACATTTGAGCTTTCTATCAGTAGCATCTGCCATTTTGAACTGCACACTATTCTTCTGTAAAGCCAGGACTAACACAAACAATTCCTCTGCTTCCAGTATTTTCTGCTTCTAACCTAGTTATTGAAGATCAAACACAGATGGATTGATAGCAGGTGTCTGTAAGAGTCATTGAAGTTCAAAGTTTTAAAGCAAGTGAGCAAATCAAGGGTTCCTATAACTCACAAAATCTGATTACAAAGAGAAATTTGAAGCAGGAAGAAGAGGAGAATTAATTTAACAGTTAAGAAAAACCATCAGGAAATCATGAGACCGCTCCATCCTAGAACCCTAAAACTGTATGCTCCTTCCTACGTGCTTAACTTTAAGTGTCTTTTTTAAACAAAAATCCTTAAAAGCCATTGCATTACAGCATTTCTTTAATCTCCACAGAAACACATAACCATAACCTGACACAACACTGAAAAGCCTAGAGACACAAGGTTCAAGTCATCATCTTGGAGCTTGATGCCTCAGTTGATGTAACGGTATAATGCAATTGCAAATCTTACACAAGGCCACCAGCAGCACTAATCTGATTCTGACAGAAAGGATATTGTCAGCCTAGGTAAAGTTACTTACAGTTACTTTCAAGCTTTTGAGTTTTCTGGACACTGTGTTGGGTGAAGAGGTAGTTTCTTCGTTGACGGATGAAATACACCTGATACAGAAATAACAAAATGATTACGAGGAAAAGGTGCCAATTTCTGAACATTCTCTTCCTTTTGATTTAAGGAAATACAAAGATTCAAACACATCAAGTGCACAAACCCAAACAACACAAGTTGGCGTGCCCTGGCTTCCACTGTAAAGCATAGGATGAGGGAAGGACAGAGACTGTAATTCCTAACATACTGACAATGGAAATTGTTTTGAACAGTAGAAATGTTTGGCACTATTCACTTAAAAAATTTCAAATTCTAACTGCAATTTTTAAGGAACACAGCAGTACTTCCTTTAATTCAGGAAGAGGAAGGCACAGCTTTCTGAAGGAACAGGATTCCCCAGCTTGCAGCTACGAACAACTCCAAACACTGCTGGGTGTTTTAATAATCTTTTTTTCCAAGGAAGGGCTAAACTCTCCCCAGGCCCAGCACTGACAGAGCTTTTGAATCACCACGAGTGAAAATCAAACGCTGTCACCGCGCCTCCCTTAGCAACAAGGCTCACTCGTAAGTTTTAATTCCTCCTGCAATCTCTGGAGGTTTTCCATGGAATCAGCGGCCACCTCAGGCTGGCAGAGACGCGGTCTGGGGGCCGGCGTGCTGCCCGCAGCTCTGAGGGCACTGCAGGCCTTCACCCAGCGGGCCGGGCAGCTCCCAACGCTCGCCCGCACTGCGCCGTTACCCCGAGCCCGACGGCTTCCGCTGGCCTCCCAGCAGGAAGGACCCCGAAAGGCAGGCAGGAAGAAATAATTCCCAGGGCTCGGACACCCGTGCGGCGAGGGAACACCCTAGAGGGCGAGGGGACGCCCACACGGTGAGGGGACACCCCGCAGAGCGAAGCGCCCCTCCCCGCACCCCGCCCTGCCCTCCCCGGGCCCGGCGCTCTCACCAGGTGGCTCCGCGCGGGGTCCGCAGCCACCTCAGCTCCCCATCGGCGCGGCGGGAGGCGCACGGGCGGCCGTGGGCCGAGCTCGGGGGCGGATTCCCGCACCAGGGACAGGAGGCGCGGCCGCAGGGCCCCGGCCGCCGCCGCCGCCGCGCCGCCCGCGGCTCCACCATTGGGCGATTCGAACGGGCCTGAGCGGCGGTAACCGCCCCCGGTAGCCGCCCGCGCCTCCATGCGGCCGGCACGAGCGGCGGCTGAGCGGCCCCGGGAGCCCTCGGCCGCGCAGGCTCCAGCACGGCGCTCTAAGGAGGGGCTGCTCATCCGTACAGAAATGGGGAGGTCTGGAAAGAGGATGGAATAATTGGATTATTAAGTCAGTTTTCTTCGCGTTGCCTTTGATACGAGTTTTACCGTCTTAAAGGTGACACCAGAATTGTGTACACAGCCATTTTTACTGTAAACTGTAACCAGAACTGTATGCAGTTCTGGCCATCCCCAACACAAGGACATGGAAATGTTGGAGGAGAGCACGAAGTTGATAAGGGTACTGGGGCACTTCCCCTATGAAGACAGGCTGAGAAAGTTGGGGCCGTTGAGCCTGGAGAAGAAAAAGGTCGTGTGAAGACCTCAGAGCACGTTCCAGGATCTGAATGGGGCTACAGGAAAGCCAGAGAGGGACTCTTCATCAGGAACTGTAGCCACAGGGTGAGGTGCAAATTGAAAGAGGGGAAACTTAGGTTAGATGTTAGGGAGAAAATCTTCCCTGTGAGGGTGGTGAGACGCTGGAACAAGTTGCCCAGGGAGACTCTCGATGCCCCAACCCTGGCAGTGCTCAAAGCCAGGTTGGATAAGGCCTCGAGCACCTGGTCTAGCAGGAGGTGTCCCTGCCCATGGCAGGGGAGGTGGGGAGTAGATTATTTTTAAGGTCCATTCCAATCCCGTAATATTCTATGACTCTATAAAAAGTGATACAAAATCCTGAAACAACCTTTATTTAATGTAATATTGGCATGTTAGTGCTACGGATATTCATCTTGAGAGGACTGATTCATGTAGCACAGCACAGCAAAGAGAAGTGGAGTCATTGAGCCCTTGGTGCTTCAGATCCTCATTTAACATGAAACTCTCTTTCTCCCTCTTGGGTTGAAGTGGATGCCAAAATTATCATCAAGGGTTTCTTCAACCTCCTGTTCCTGCATGTTCAATATAATTCTTTAAAAGAACATTGCCTTTTGATGCTGTGGAACACAAGTTTCAGTACAGAACAGATTAAAGAAATACAAGTCAGAACAGCCACACAGCCATTTGTACTGTAAACATTTTCTTTCTCCCTTCAACGTCAGATCATAACTGAATTTGGAACTAGTCCTCCATTCAGAAAAAACCCCAAACCTCTATCACCACCACTGTTATAACCAATAAAAGTACTCCCCCCTCAACACACACTAGGCAAGCAGCTGTATTAGAGACCAACTTCAGCTGCACCTGAAATATCACAACAAACTGGATTCTCTGAAACCTGCCTGTTCTTCCAGGGAAACAGAACTCAATCAAGGTGGTAATTAAGGATACTGAAGCCTTAGGCTATGCAGAGGATCACTCACATTTGAACCTGCATTGTCTCTTGCTATGACAAATACTGTTTCTGCAGCTAGAGAGGGACTTTGGCAAGGGGCAGTGGCTTCCCACTGACAGAGGGCAGGGTTACATGGGATGTTACAAAGAAATTCTTCCCTGTGAGGGTGGGGAGGCCCTGGCACAGGGTGCCCAGAGAAGCTGCTGCTGCCCATCCCCGGCAGTGTCCAAGGCCAGGTTGGACGGGGCTTGGAGCAACCTGGGATAGTGGAAGATGTCCCTGCCCATGGCAGGGGGTGGAATGGGATGGTTTTTCAGGTCCCTTCCAACCCAAACCATTCTATGATTCTACCCAACACAGCTCAGAAGACTTAGCTGCAGGTACAGCTCCTAATCTCATCACACATCAGCAAATCCTTTGTTACTCGTGCATGACAGAAACATCTAGAGATTCCCTGGCCATGCAGATGGCTCTTAATCCTTCTTTTCCTAAAACAAGAACGAACTGATCTTTAGGGATATTCCAGAGAGATCTCATGCAAGACAAGCCTTTCCAATAACTGCTCTGCATTTGTGATTTCAGTGTAGGCCATGTTCTTCGGGTATAAAGGGTAAGGTAAGAACTCAGATCTCACAAAGGGGACAGAATAAAGCCAGCCTTTATCCTTGCAGACCATACAGAATCAAGTCCTGAGAAAACCGTATACATGGAAGAGTGAAAGCACGCGCCCTGCCGAGCGTAGCCTTGCTGCTGTCAGAGGAAAGATGCCTTCTCAAGCACTGCAGATTCCTCCAGTTCCCTTAGTGCTAGGTTTACAAGATTCTATTGCAGGAAATATTGTCACTTAGAAACCAGTATCCAGTGTCTCAGTCAGGAAAACACTTCAGGTGATATGGATGAGTAGCAAAAGACAGACTGAGGCAAAAGCTGGTCAGGCCTACCACGTCTGACACAGTCAGAACACCAGCCAAGAGCATCTTGCTTTTACAGTAACCTTCTCTGAAGATGGCTCTTGTCTGAAAGAAGCCTATTTGCTGCATTCTTCAGTTCAAAGCATCTCCTTTCCAGCAGCATCCAAGATCCCTTTCTTTTACCTGTCCCCATCCTTCTACATACACCCAGCTGAACCCTTCTCTCACTTCGACTTGATATTCTGAACAGGGTGGTCTCTGTGCCCACATGTCAGTCCATTAGGTGTGACCAGTCAACTCTAAAAATAAAAACCATTTCTTCTGAAGTTTTCACCATGCAAGTACTTCAGGGAGGCAGCTGCAGCTGGCATCAGATTGCAACTCCAGTTTTTTGAATTACTTCTTCCATGCGCTGGTACCAAGGCTGAATGTTGGTGTGAACCATCATGTCATCAAAGGCTTCCAGCCCTTCCATGACCCGGAGGACCCCGTACACTGCCTGTGCAGAGCAGAGAGGTCAGAACAACACTGAAAAAGCACTGGAGAATGGCTTACAACAAGTGCCTCAATAGCCAAGCCAGTACAGCTCTTCCCATCTTGCCATCTGATTAGCAAGGAAGAGTGAATGGCAGAAAGGTAATTAAGAATATGCATGTTTTTCCATGAGGAAACAGTAAGGAAGGATCAGGATCTATGTGCAGTTATGGGGAAACCCCCACCATGTGGGAACTGTATTACTGGACAAAGGACAATGTATCTCATGTAGCTCTACTTCTCTGCCTGTACTTGTATTAACCATTTCACAGAGATGAGCACCAGGATAATTTGTGATCCACTTGACAATAACGGCAGGGATGAAGCCCTTACCAGGTCAGCAAGGTTTGGCTGGTTCCCGCCCATAAACAGTCGATTTTTGCCAACAGCTTTTACCCACTCGTTAGCTGCTTCATACAAATCTTCTCGGACATCATCTCGAAGCTGGTGTCTGGATAAAGAAAAGAATCAGTTCGAAGACACAAGTTTGTTTCTTTCTTTAACCTTCTACCACCTCTCACCTTATGGGCTGGTCTTGGCTTGTGAGTAAGGGCAGTATTTCAGAGCAAAGAGGCAGTCAGTAATTAAACAGTGGATGAGTAGAGGGGTTCAGTACTTCCAGTTACAGAAGTATAGTTGTTACTCATACAGGATTAAATGGTTCCATTTAAAACTCTGAGGTTCTGCCCTTTGAACACTGGGGTTCACAGTTAAGGAGGAACTATTTCTCCTCTTGTGTACTTGGTGCTTAGTGATACCAACCTTTTCTTCAGCCTCTTGCTAACGAAGAACATGGCAACAGCCCCCACGTATTTGGCAAAGAGACCTTCCAAGGTGCCAAACTTCCCCTCACGGACAATGTAATCGAAAGATGCCAAGGCTTCTTTGGGGGTGCGGTAAACATTGGGGGAGATGAGGTGAACAAGCCAATCATCTGCCCATTTTCTCCACTTCATTTCTTCCCTGTGAGCAGTCAAAAGAAAGTTTTCAGTGAATGAGGTACAAAGAGAAGGGCTACAGGAGGCAGGATCACAGTTGCCTTAGCCAGAGATCCTTCCAAGGTCAAACACTCCTGCCCAGGTAACTCTGGTGACCTCTCTGAAATGCACTCAGCATCGTTATCTTTGGCAAGGCTCCTCCAATCTCAAACTGAATTTAAGACTAAGATAGAGCATTAGCTTCTCCTCCCAATATGAGAAATAAAGCAGGAAGGGAAACTATCCGTCAATAGCATTCCTCTGTGGCACAAACGAAAGGCCAAGAAGGAAACTGGAGGCAGCTGAAGGCTGGTGCGACCATGGTGGTGGTTAACTAGGCTGTCTAACAGCTTTGTTTTGAACTATCTAACAAACACAGCAAACCAGCTACTGAGGCTTGAAACACGAACAGGGGTGTGACAGGACTTGCCAGCCCTAGTGGGATTTTACATCCACATCAACCCTGAGTATATATGGAGGGAGCTGTGACCCTACTTGGAGAGCCCAGAAACTGAAGAGCACTTACACTCTCACTTCTTTGACAGGATAGACTCTCTTTGTCTCCTTCTCATCCAGCATAAGCCAGTATTTATTCTCATACTCAAGCACCTCCTTGCCTTGCTCAGTGATGGTTTTAACAGGTGGATAAAATGACACGATTTCTTCTAAGCTATTCCTCCTGTGAAAAGAAATACAGTTAGCACTGATTGGGCTGCTACAAAAAAAGGAGCAAGAGCAAAGGACAGATTGAAAGATACACACTATAAAATGTATTATTCTAAAAGTAAGTGCACAATGTTCCAGATTCTATTTGGGGAAAAAAAAAAAAAAAGAAGAGACTGGAACAGCTACTTGCAAATAGCTATTATTAGTGCACATGCCTTTGTCTGTGACAGAACAGGAATTTCTGCAGGCATAAAACTTCCTACCATGCTCAAGTAGACCTAAAGGACAGGCCATAGGCACAACAATTCCATTTCATTCTAGATGTTATAACTGGCTAATTGTAAGCTCAGTTCCAGGACTAACGCTAGTCCGTGTTTAAGTAGGTTTTGTGGAAGCAGAATCTCACAGATGAAAAAGTACTTCTGAAAGGTAAAAGCTTTGCTTTACATCACACACATCACAACATATATAGGCACCACCCACATTATCACAGCCAGGCTCAGGTCTCCCAGAGCTTCAGAGCCTGAGGTCAGCAAGAGACTTATGGCCAACTCAGAGTCTTCTCTACTTAACCTGGGCCCTCCACATTCAACTCTTCTCTCATCACCCTGTTTTCTTACCTGGAAATAAGATAGGTCTTTATTGCACTGATTATCACCGAGGAGTCGTTCAATTGCTGAAAAACAGGATTAAAACAACCTTTTAAAAGAAGCTGGTTAAATTGAAAAAGAAATTTTTCAAAACCTTTTCCCCTGCATGCTGAGGCTCCAAGTTAGGGAGACTTACCAGAGGGCTCCCAGCGTTGGCTAGCAGGATGGGCACCTTTCTGTAGGAAGAGAATTTGATCTCTTTCCTCATGATCGGGTTCACTTCCACAATTTCATAGGGCAGTCCATGATAATCAAGAAAAGCTCGGACTTTGCTGCAGAAAGGACACGTTTTATACTGGTAGAGGGTGAGCTGTAGGCTCCCTGCAGGCAGCTGGGGAAAAAGAGAACAGAAGATTCCATTTTCTGCTAAAAACAAATATTACCTTCCTTCCGCCCTTATTTTTGTCATGAAGTCATAGTCACTGACATTCAGTTTCAACATATGATCATGAGCATACCTTAGCTATCAGACGCTTTCTTTAAATGGCATCAAATATTTAAATATTCACCATCCATTGGGACCAATAACCTGTTTCTCTAATCATCTATTTAATGTGCTGGAAACTCCTATTCACAGCCAGGAAAAAAAAAAGTTAAATCCAGACAGTTTACCCCTTTATAGTTTCTACTCTGTAAAACAGAGTTCGATAGAAAACCAAAACCATTTGCAACAGTATTTAAATAAACACAAATAAAGCCTTTACAAGCTAATCCCTCCTCCACAACAGCCTCTGTTGAGGCCACAAGGTGGGGAAAGCAGAGCTTGCATTTGATTTTTTAGGTGCGTGTATGCCCAAGTTCACACTCCTGGGATCAACCAACCTGGGCACAACTGGGACAAGGCAGGGAGAGCCCAGGGCCAGCAGGACATCAGTTAAGGGATGTTTTGCTTGCAAAGCTACACCTCTGCAGCCTGACAGGCCGTGCCAACCACTCCTCGCACATTACAGAACAAATGCAGCCACCCCGCTTTGTTTCTCATTTACATTTTGCTAGGTTACACAACCCTGCGCGGGTGCTGCAAAAAAGCAACAACAGAAAAGGCTCCACAGCCCCAGCAAGCCCTCACTGACAGCCTTTCCTTAGAGCTCCTCAAGGAATGCTCTGCCACGGGCCTCCCAGACAATTTTAAGCTCTTCTCTCACTCAAACCGGGGCAGAAGAAGCCGCTCGGTCCGCAGGGAACCGCTGTTCCCGGGGGCTCGCTGCCGCCGCGGCGGGGCCCCCGCAGGCCTCGGGGAGGGCACGGCGGGGATCAGGGGGAGCCGCTCCCGTCGTTACCTCAGCGGCCGAGTGCTCCCGCAGGCGCTGCCGCGCCGCCAGGCACAGCCCGGCGCTGCCGCCCAGCGCGAATGCAGCGCCCAGCACCAGGCGGCCGCTGCCGTTGCTGCCTCCCCGTCCCGCCGCGGCGCCGAAGGCTCGCCTCGGGGCCCACAGCCGCCAGGCTGGCGGCAACAGAAGTGCTCCGAGCCGCCAGACTCGGCCGGCACCCGCCATCTTCGGCTGAGGGCGGGCGGAGAGCAGCCGCTCCGCCCCGGGCACGGCGGCACCGCCCCGGCACGGCCCCGGCTCCGGCTTCGGGCACGCCGGCACCGCGCCCCGCTGAGGGCCGACCCCACACGGGACACCCAACAAGAGGCGGACCCGCTGCTCTGTAATTATCAAATCTGAGAACGCACCAAAGTCTAAAGTGGGAATAAAATAATCAGTTGAAAGGGTGAGGGAGCTGGGCCTGTTCAGCTTCGAGAAAAGGCAGCCGAGAGGGGACTTCATCGATGTCTGTCAGTGTCCGCAGAGAGGGGGCAGAGAATGGGTCAGGTTCTGCTCCGTGGTGGCGAGCAATAGAGCAAGAGGAACGGGCAGGAACTGATGCACAGATTGTTCCACCCGAACTTAAGGAAAAACTTCTTTCCTGTGCAGTGACCGAGCCCTGAACAGGTTGTCCAGAGAGGGTGTGGGGTCTTCCTCGTTGGAGATATTCCAGAACCGTCTGGACACAATCCTGTGCCATGTGTGCTGGGATGACCCTGCTTGAGCAGGAAGGTGAGACCAGATGGCCCACTGTGATCCCTTCCAACCTGACCCCTTCTGGGATTCTGTGGTTCTCTGCCCGATGGAGCTGTGGATTCTGACCAGCACATACCCGCAGTGCAAGTGTATGTCTCCACACTGAAAGCCATCATCTGTTTTATTAACATGTGGTTACATCCATTAATTACACTTGTATTCAATTCCCCTACTTGGTGTGCAACACGAGCCTGACACTGCAGTGCAGCAGGGTTATTACTCACAGAAAGAAGAGGTGGCTGCAATGTTAAATGAGGACATGACCTTTTCTTTTGTCTTTGTCCCAAATACCCACTTAATAACGGAGTCCTTGATCTCAGGAGCACTGCTTGGATCAGTGCTCTAATTGTGAGTTATTTTCATCCCAGTGACTTCTCTCTCAGGGATGAAAACACCACACAGCGATGAGATCTCCTGAAGGTGACTGAGGTACGGCTGATATCGGGCCAAAGACAGGGAAGGGCAAAGTGAATCGTGCTTGTTCCTTTAGGGAAGGAGTGTGAAGGTGACCTGAAGCTGGTTCAAGCCACTTAGCGGACAAAGCAGAGCTGATGACAGGGAAGGAGTTGGGAGTTCAGCAGCAAAGCCCTCGCTAGGACGGGATGGCCCGCATGGGCAGGCTGCAGATTTATCCACACGGAGCATCACTTGTGTTGGGAAAGAAGCGCTGATGGCGGCCCCTAAGCGGGGGAGTCTGGGAGGGCCTGAGGACACCTGGGGAGGGCAAGGACATAGGCAGTCACGCCGGGCAGGCGCTCGGAAAAAATCCGCGAGGAACGGGGAACGTGGCAGGGCCCCCTGCCCACCGCTGCTCGCCGCGCCCGCCCGCGCGCCTCCCGTCCCGCGCCCTCCGCGCTAACCACAGAGTTCACTGCAGCGCCGGCCGGCGTGACGCGCGCGGCGCCTTGCCGTCCCATTGGCTGGAGGCCCCGCGCGTGCACGGGCTCGCCGTGCGGGCGGCGCCGAGACGCGGGCGGGCGCGGCGGGATGTCGGGGCCCAACGGGGACCCGCACGTGCTGGGCGGCGGCAGCGGCGACGACGGCGGGGACAGCTTCGAGGAGGAAGGTGCGTGGGGGAGAGCGGCGGGAAGGGATCCCGCGGGGCAGGATGGGCTGGCCTGGTCCCCCGGGCTGCGGATGGCAGAGCGCAGGTGTGTCCCTACGCGTCCAGATGCTGTGCCGGGAGCGCTGCTCAGCGCCGGCGAGGCACCCGCTGCTCGGCAGTGGGGCTGAGGGGCTGCAGCATTTGATTCCCACCCTGCCATGAGGCACCCAGCTCCTATGTGTTGCCCTGGGGTGGATTTTTTTCTTGCGAAAGAATTGTTTTGTGCCTTTGCTGGTGTACGGGGTGGGGATGTCAGAGAGGAAGGAGGATGTTCAGGTTTCGAAACCACAGGGCAGATCACGCGGGCAGATCTGGGAGTAGTCATGCAGGGAAAAAGGGAATTTAATGCAGGTAGCTTGGCAAATTCCACTTCAGGGCATTTCTGCAGTGCCTGGGTATGAAGTTTCTGATACTGCCTTGTCCAGTTAGAACCAGCCCATGGAGAAAGTGAGACAACAGCAGAGCAGTAGTGCGCAGGTGTAGAGGACGTAGAGGTCACTCTTAGAACTGGAACTTCTTCAGAGTGAGCACTTTGCTACTCTTCTGTTGAAAATGGTGGAGTTGGGTTCTGCTGTTTCCAAAAACAGTCAGTTTCCCAGATGTGACCCACACAGGTGGTTTTAGGAGTTGTGTCTGGGATCTACCTGCAGTGACAGGACAGTCATTTCTGCCCTGAAACACCCCAAGAGCATTCACTGTTTTGCATCATCACAGTGATTCGCATTTCACATTTTTTGAAGAGCTAAGAGACACACTGGATATGATGGAGGAAGTCACTAAATTTGATCTAGATCCTAAGTGGGTTGTTCAGCTTCTTAACTGGGCTTTGTGTGCAGTAGCTGATCATAAAGGGCTGCAGCTGTTCCCTGGTCTAGTGGAGCTGAGGCTGTGGATCTCTTCCTTCATCTCAAGTAGGAAACCTGATTTTTGTCAACTGTTCTTGTAAGAATGTAGAGGAGCTAATGCAATTGCCATACTCCTGCTCAATGTTTCTAATAGGGATGTGGTTATGTTTCCACAAAAATCCACCAAGCTCACAAATAACAGAAAACAAATAAAAGGTTTTTACAGCTTTTTTTTTTAAATGGTTAATTTTTTTTTCATTTCCCAAAGCTGCACAAATTATGTAACCTTCATTTGAGCTTTAGGCATTGAGAAAATTAAGCTTCTGCTGTGATTACAGACTTCTTGCCAAGCTGATGAATGTCCCTTGCCAGAAGTAGTTACCATGTCTGCTTGGGATTTGCTTACCATTTCACTGGAATAGGGTGTATCAAATTGAAGAGCTGTAACTCACATACCTTGAAAAATGCTGATCGTTTGAAAAATACTGATAACTGCCACCTTTTTGGAAAGGATGTGTTTGTAGGATTGATTTTTAAATGCAGGAACACCATCAGTGCTCTTGCTCATAATGCCAATGTGTAATACCTGCAAGGCCAAACTTTTATTAATGAGCTCAAATGCAACATTACACAATTCTCCAAAGAATTAAAGGCTGCAACACTCTGAACGGCTCCAAAGTGGTTATAAGAAAAGGAGGACAATTATTTTTTTATAATGAAACTTCTTAGGTATTAATAATGCAAATGACTGCAATGTTTAAATATTCACAGTTCTTTTAAAACTGCTGGAAATGGCAGTGCCTGGCCCTGGTATGCTGGGGCACCAGGACACCCTGGCAGATAGGGGCAGAGCTGGGCTGGGGGATTTCAGCACAGCCTGACCCCCATAGGGTACCCAGAGCACATCCTCATCCTCCCTCCTCTCTCCGTGTCCTTCAGCTCAGCCCAGTGTTCCAGGCACTGTGTGTGTCACACTGGGCTCAGAGCAGCTGGATGGAGAAGAGCCCCAGCCTGTGAGGTGTGGGCTTGTCCCACCCACACAGGCATCCTTCCCTGTCCTGCAGCCCATGATCCTCACAAACATCAGCCCACAGGTCACAGCTCCACCTCTGCCTTTCTGCACTCACCCAGCTGTGTGGCTTCAGAAAGGAACATGGGACTGCCTCCATCTGGGGTCCCCTGCAGCCTCCCAGGGTTCCTGAACAGCCTCAGCAGTTTCTCTTGTCCGTTTTTTCAGTTTGGGTTTTTGTTATTCAAGATTGTGTGAGTATTGCTTGGAGCAATCCAAAGGCAAGTGTTTCATGCAGTAGCACAGCACTCTTCAGCTGAGTAACAGTGCTAACACACACCACTGTGAAATGCCATTGTACTGAGCCAAACTGCTGCACTTGCAACAATGCTGTGAATAAGAAACTGTACCTAGCGAACCAACTGCCAGGATCATCTGGTGAGGTTTAATCTGAAGTACCCAAACCCTTAATAGAGCATGAAAATCCTGTGGTTGAACTCAGTGCCCAACACTTACCTTCTTACGGAAATAATGATGCCACTACCAGCACCTTTGAGCTCATCCCCTCCTCCTGCCACAGCCATGATGGTTGCACTGTTATGGCAGCCTGACTCCAGCCAGGCCCTAGTGAAGCACATCCCAGCTTGGAAGCCTCATCCAGGTAATTCACAGAAAATACACACTGCAGCATGCTGAGAAAATGCCTGTACTGTCACCAAAGATGATTCCAAAGGCAGCTAAAAAGGCTGCTTTGTCTTTGGGATTTATCTGGTACTGTTGCAGTCAGCACTCGGCCTATGGCTGGCTGTTTGTGTGTGAGATCCGAGGCCGTCAGATGTACCCACAGTGGGTTTGGACTGCCCAGGTACCTTGCCTTAGATCTTATTACCAGTGCTTCAGCTTCCCATTGGCCTCATTTGATCAGGGAACACAGCACATGCAGTAGTCAGTTGCATTTTACTTGACCCACCCAGGGGCAAATAAGGCACAGCCACAATGCTGTGGGCATGTTTTGCCAGAGCTCTCGCTGCCTGCTCTGACTGCAGTGACAATATACTTACATTGTTCAGTCTCTCATTTCCCTTGCTTTTAGAATATGCAGCAATAAACTCCATGCTGGACCAGATCAACTCCTGCTTGGATCACCTGGAGGAGAAGAATGATCACCTACACATCTGCTTGAAGGAACTGCTGGAGTCCAACCGCCAGACCCGGCTGGAGTTCCAGCAGCAGAGCAAGCAGCTGAACACGGGAGCTGATGTGCAGGGATCCCAGCCTCCTGCCTAGAGTCTGACCACACATTCTCAGCTGGTGTTGCTAAGGGGACAGTTATCGGTCACCAATTTAACGTAAAACTCGAATAGCAGAGGTGCCTCGTGTCTGTTACTTGTTCCTTTCTGTGTTTGTATCCTGCCATTCACACCTCCATGTTCTGTTCTCTTTTAGCTGTGAGACAGGTGCAGAAGCACAAGGGTGGGTGTAGGAGAGCTGGTTCTTTCTGCTCCCCAGCATGAGCCTGGTACTCACACTTGGTTAAAGCTGGTTATAGGAAATCTGAGGCCATGCAGGTAGTTTGCAGGCAGGCCCTCTTCATAAAGTGGAAAAATTATCTCTGCTCTGTTTTCCTTAAATCCACGCAAGGAGTATTATGGCTCTAGCTCCTTCTCTCAGAAAGCACAGGATAGATGGGGCTGTCCTGACTCCAGGCTTGTCCCTAAGTATAACTCTGGTGACAGCCTTGGAGAGGAGGGAGGGCCTAGGCCAGCTGCTGCCTTGAAGCTACAGCTTTTCCCTTAGTCACATTAACTGCAACATACGAAATACTGGCACATGGTTCCAGATCACTGGACACTTCCACTCCATTCCAAGCAGATAAGACAAGCTACCAGGGTGATATTTCTGACCACTGTAACTGGGAGCTGCCCACTCCTTCAGCTGCCATTAAGGACTGAGGTGTGGAGAGAGGCAGAGCAGCCTGGTTAGCCCCCACCAACAGCATCTGCAATAGAGAGCAGAGCCCTCCATGTACATTCTGACAAGGCACGAAAGGTCTGGTCTGTAACTTGTGATCTTGTCAGCATGTCCTAGAGCCAGCACTTTTGAAGCAAGTCTTACTGTTCTACTTATGTAGAGTTAAAGGAGTTTTTTGGAAAGCTAAAGAGGTTATTGAAAAGAAATCTGTTTTATTAAAATCAGTTTGAAACAAAATTTGTTCCTGAGAGTCTCCACTATGAGAACAGATTGGATTTAAGCCTTGTAGTATTAACAAAGGACCAAGGTGCATGTTCTTGCCTAGCTTAGGACTTGTCCAAGACTGCTTGTCCAACAGTGTGTGTCTTTGAGAGGAAGTGTTCTGAGAAGCAGAATTTGGCAGAGTCTCCCAAGAGAAAAACACTTTCTCTGCCTGGAAAGGAAATGAGGAACTACAAAGAATTCTTAAGTCTGCATCCATCACTCCATGAAGTCTGTCCCCTGTGGAAATCCCATTACCATCTTCTTTCAGGTTCAACAATCCAAGCCTCAGTCTTGCCACATAACTGCTGTATCCCAACTGTACAAGTAATAACCAACACTGTCCTGTATTAGACACGCTAAAGCCAGGCTTATTTATTCTTAAAATAAAAACAGCAGGAAAGTTGAAGGTTTTGCTCTATTAAAAGACTCAGAAAATAAACATTTCCAGCAAGTATCATATGTAAAGGGCTCTCCTTTAAGGCCACTCTATCTGGGTTTGCGCCTGGAAGAGCGTCTGCACCCAGCAGAGGTGAGACCGGCTGTCTCACCTTTGGCGAGGGAGGAAAGCTCTGCTCCTGCCTCCTGGCCTGCGTCTGCTGCCTCGTTCTGTCCTAAGCCTCCTCCACTCCCTGGATCCTGGTGGTCATCTGTGCCTGCCCTCTGCCTGGCTGTGTTGCCTTCTTCCTCACGTCCCAATGACTCCCCTGCGGTGTGGCTCTCCTCAGAGAACTGGCAGTCAGCACTAGTGGCAGTGGACTTGCTCTCTTCCTGTAGACTTTCTTCTTCTACAACCATGATACCACACACATCGTCAGTCACACTGGCCAGGCTCTTGCCCTCTGGCCCAGAGGTGGCCAGCTCACCCTTACCCTCCAGAGACCTTGAAGTTTGTTCTTGCAGGGCTGACAGCTCTGTGCCCTCCTTATCTATCCCACGATCATCATTCATCTTCTTGCTGGTATGTGCTGTTGTAGCAAGAGACTGTTTTGGATCATCCAGCAATTGGGAGCTGGAGCCCTGGGAATGCAAAGGAGCCTCGGGGTAGGCAGTTGTGGCACGATGCCTCGATGCCTTGTATCTCTACAAATACAAACAAACCAACATGAGAGAAGCCCAGCTCAGCTCCTGTCACTGCAGCAAAGCAGCAGCTGGTCCAGGAACACCTGTACAAAAACAGTGGTGAGTGGCTGGGGTACAAGTGATCTCAGCAGCTCCTGGCCTGGCTGCTGAGGCTCTCAACAGAGAAGGGTCAGCTCCTGTGAGGAAAAGTGATATTAAAAACTGAAGTCCCTCTCGCATTACTTAATGCTGAGCGAGTGCATGGCAGACCTGTGGTTCCTGAGACAGAAATTGTGATCTGGCAACTGTTAATCTCAGTCAGACTCAGGACTCTGTAGATACAACAGTGCAAGTGACAGCTTCACTTCAGCTACTGCCAGGACACGTACCCTGGGCATGTGAGGCTCTGCACAGCCCTTAGTTACTGGTGTGATTTAATGTTTATCAGTCAAAGCAAGGCTTAAGTTGAAAGCTTAGTATTTCTTCACTCTATTGATACAATCTGCACGGTCAGTTGAACTGTTGACAGGAAGCCTACGATATCAATTATATCTTATTACAAGTCACTGAGGTTTTCCACAGAATAAAGGTAAGCATATCATCAATAAAATGACTCATTTGCACTCACTATCACGATGAACCAGTAGAGGTCTGTAAGGAGATTACATTTGCTACTAGGCATGTTCTAGACTGGATTTCACGCAAACTCGCTATAGCTAGCTAACACATAGCAGGAACTCAGTCTTCAATGCCCAGACAGAGCATGACCTAAAGGAACAAACTGAAGTTCATTCTTTCCCACAGCAGTTCCCTCCATCATCAACTCCCTTTTAGCTGCTTGCTGAAGGGTTCCTTGAACTGGCACTAGCATTACACCTGACAATTTAAGGGAAATTTCAAGCGCAATGGCTTTCACCAGTCTGCAATGTGGAATTACAGCACATCTGACAGGCAGCTTTACATTGTATCAGTTTATCGCTGCAGGCTTGTTCTTCTTCTGTCCTCAAATCGTGGGACATGAACAATATCATAATCACATTGGAATTAGATCAGTCAAGTCATAATGTACCCAAACCAAAGCAGGTGCAGGCATGCAAACTGGTGTCCACAGTGATGCTGTGAACTGTCTCAACAGCACACAATTCTCTGCTGTGAAACCCTCTGCTGAGCTACTCTGCTGAGAATACCCCAGCAACTGACAGTTGCTCAGACTGTGACAACCCCAAGGCACCCAGGCAGCCAAGAATAATAGTCATCTGCCTGCAGATACGTAAGTCTGGACTCTTCTCATGAACTCCCCAGGTCACTCTGGCATGCATTTGAAGAGCATCTGATTTCACTTCTAAGTGGGCCAAAAGAGTGACATAAGTGACTGCTGCTGCAGTTTCACTCTATGCTGATCTAAAACAAGCCAGGAAGACAGCAAGGCCAATTCCTTCATTCCTGAAATGACTAGCTGCAGGAGTGGGAGAGGATGAGCAACCGTGAAGGAACAGCTGTGGTCTCCTGCCATTCCAAATCCACTGCTCTGAGTGCTGGCAGAATTCTAAAGCACCCCACCCTTCCTGGAGGCAGTGATGGCTGACTAGGAATAGTTTCTTCTGTCTGAAGACTAGAAGAAAAACGTGAAGTTTGGGGGGTTTAGGGCTGTGTGTCTGTGTATGTGTGTTTGGGGGTTTCTTTAAACACTATTTAAAAAGGTGGTAGAGAAGCACAGGCGTTTTTGGGAGTAGACTGTGGGTGCAGGCAGAGGACAAAGTCAATGTGGGAGCCTCCCTCCTCGCCAAGGACAGGGAATAGTGCTCTCCCATACAGGAGGGCCCAGGCAGTGGTCACGGGATAGGGCAGAGACAGTGCAAGCCCTGCATACCCTCCACAAGCACTGATCCAGGCCCCTCACCCCCTGGCAAGTCAACAAGGACAGAACAATGGAGGCAGATTCCAGGCCAGCCCAGTAGGAAAAGCTTTAGATACAAAAGCAGCAAGGGGCAATATGGCTTCTTTAGGTGGAACCAGAAAAGCAAAGGAGCAGAATCAGTTGGCAGAGCTTTGTGCTAAGGAGCTTCTAGGAAAGGGTAGCAGACAGACAGACAGACAGACTTCCTCTTGCAGGCTGACCCTGGGGACAAATGAACTCTCACCAGCTTGTAGATTCTATCACATAAAGAGTCTGTAATGTTAAATTTCAGATTTCTAAGGTATCTGATTTTACCAGGCCTCTTTCTGGGTGAACACACCCACGGTTTTGGCTAAAGGAGCTGTTCCTGCAGTATCACACCCGGAGATGCGTATGCACCAGCTTTCTTTACAAGGAACAGCCTCTCGCTCTTGCTCTTTCCCATCTTGACCGACCTGTAATCTAACAGAGAAGAGGCCTAGGCTAAATGACAGACTCCACAGGTTCAGCAAACAGAGCAGACACTCTGAGGAAGATTCCCAGCCAGAAACGGGTAAAAAGATGACAGCAGCAGTAGCTGTGAAGCAGGACTAGACTGGTTTTAGATCTACAGGGGCCAAGGGAGACAAAGACAGAGCACACCAGGAGAAAGCTATGGCACAATGGACACCAAAGATGATGGAAATGAGCTGGAGACAAGACAGCTAACGTGGTGAATTCACTGGAGAGACACGCACGAGGGTAACAAATGCCAGGCCATGCAATCGCCAAAGGGTCTAACCTGAAAGTTCTCAAAATGCATCAGGGACTTGCAGTGTGCGAGCCGGGCAGCGGAGTCGCTATGGTAGAATTTGTGACACAGCCTGCAGAGGTAACCTGCGACGGGGACCAGAAAATCCAGGCCTGCGAAACGGGAGGGGAAGGGAAATCACAGATCACATTGAATGGAACTCAAATAATGAAAGCATGTTAAAAGAGAAGGGGGGTGGGGGTAAAAAGGGAGAGGTTGAAAGCTTTGCTTCTGTTAATCAGGGATTTGCAAGATGACTTGCTGAATATCTTGTCTTACCATGGAATGACTGTGGTTGATATTCAGAGAGAAATCTGGCTGCCAGAGCAAAGAAACTACACAGAGCGTTAAGGGGGGGAAAAGGGAGAAAAGAATACAATGGAAAACTACAGAGAACATGTGATCTAATGTAATGGGATCAAACCAAGCAGAAGACAGCAGGCGCGCAAGAGGAACACGCAGAGAACATTCACAGCATGAATCATTATTCCATCTGCCACACGATAGTGGAAGGTTACAGCGATATGGAAGATTGGTGTAAACAGAGCTCTCCTTGGGCACAAAACAGCCTCTGCAGAGCTGCCCTCCTCAAACACAAGTGGCCGTTAGGGGTTTGAAGTCA
This sequence comes from Corvus moneduloides, assembly GCF_009650955.1. Lineage (NCBI taxonomy): Eukaryota > Metazoa > Chordata > Aves > Passeriformes > Corvidae > Corvus > Corvus moneduloides. Next base: position 5,850,704 of record NC_045496.1, read on the forward strand.
GTCTCTTACAGGGTGGGGACCAGACAGAGCCATCTGGAGGCACCACTGCCCACCAGGCCAGCAGCATGGCTGAGGAACTGCTCGGTACAGCGTGGGGGTTCTGAAGCAGAGGGAACATGCACAGTTTGGGTCTAGCAGAGTTTGATACTGTCAGTGCTGCTCAGTATCTCTCTGCAAGCTGCATTTCTGTTGGAAAGCATTCCAATCAAAATGCTTTCTGACTCCATCTTTCCAGAGCATCCCTCATTTGCTACCTACTTTCTTCAGCACTCCTGCCCTGCTTGTTCCATGTGCTACCTTAGAAATGTATCTGGTTCTCATCCTTCTTCAAAGCAAAAGGCAGTTGACAAACATCAATCACATCATTATGTTTTATCACACAGTAATAAAGAAACATCCTGCTCTCAGGAGAGGTTCTTCTCCAGGCAGCAGTGACCTGCCCCCGTCCAATGCAGATGCTGGAGCACCATGGCCCAAGAAGTCATTATAACAGTAGGTAGAGACTGTCCTCTACTACAGATACAGCATGTGGCCAGAGAAGGCTCTGTGGCCCTTTGTGCTTAACTCTGCTTGCTTACCATAAGCTGTGTCTGGACAATACTTCTCACTTCCTTCGCAATCCTCCAAAGACACTTCCTTCAGCCCAGTCTGGAAACCAAAAGAACATTAGTGCCTACTGTATCTATGCCAATTCCCAGGCTCTTGCACTTTTCTGGTAAGCTTGGGAGCAAAACAGAGGATTCACATACCAGAGACAGAGTTGCACAGCCTCTGGTCAGGGGCGGATGCAAACCCCAATGTCAGCAGACGACTTCATTACAAGGGTTAAAATCACCCCTTGCACTCCACACCTGAAGTAGCTTAGCCATGTACCTCCTTCTTGGTAACTGCTCTCTACTGGGAATATATTTATCAAGATAAACCTCTACACATTTGCTATCAGACCCAGCTACTGCTGTCAATACTGCTTTGTGCTCCTCAACAAGGCTAATGTCTGAAGACAGCAAAAGCTGTACAGCACAGCAGAAACACTTTCAGGTATCCCACACAGTGCCTGACTCCCTTCTGCATCACACTGTGCTCTGGAAGAACCCTAGAGTCCTCACCCTGCTGCTGTGCAAGGTTGAGCAGATTCTTAAAAGCCTGAGCTCAACTAGCCAAGACCAATTAAGTCATAGGATCCCACAGCAGATTCTCAGATAGGTCATTCCTTCCTCTTTTGCATAGCATACCTGCTTGGCAGCAGAATCCTCATTCTCTGTCAGCACTACATCAGGGTCTTCCTCCTCACCAGGTCCTCCCTCCTCCTCCTCCTCTTCCTCATCATCATCTTCAAAACAGCCAACAGCATCCACAGTGATCAACTCCTCTGAATCTTCTGGGCTCCCCAACTCCTTCTCTCCTAGCCTAACCTGTAAGGTACAGAAAAGAAAGATTGGGTCAACTTTGCACTCACCATTTAACCAAGGAAGAGTCCAGGCTGAGGACAGATTGTATGTGATGAGCAGAAGGGACCGCAAGAGAGGCATAAAGCTCTCTCGCTTCTAGACACATCCAACACCTTCTCCCTTTTTCACTCAACTTCTTTAAGTGCTAACAACTGAAGCTCAGCAAAACATGAAAATTAAAACAGGGTGGAAGAACTGCACATCTTCCTTTCAGCCCTGCAGTAGTCAGGGAAGCAGAAAGTTATCCTGCTCTACAGTGTAGCTGCCTCCATACCTGCACAGCTCTCCACCCAGGCAGTATTACCTCTTTGGCTTTCTGTTTGTGCTCAGGGGATTTCATATGCTCCACGAACTTGCGAGGGGTCTTGAAGTGGCGGCTGCAGACAGTGCAGAAAGGACGAAGTGAGCGTTTGGCCAGCTAAGGAAAGAGGGACAATTCCATAAGTCACAAGAGGCACTGCTTCGGAAGAATGGAGATGAATCTTGAAACAAAGTCAGCCCCACATCCTGGGAGACCACAAAGAAAGCAGTCTTTTCAGCAGAAAGGACTCCCTAACTCTTATCCACCAAAAAGATGAAAAACATGCAGAGTAAAAATAAGTGTGTCTTAAAATAGATGTTCTGGCACTTCTTCCCTAAAAGTCAATAAATATGCTGGCCTGCCTAAAGTTTAGCTTGAAGAGGCTGCCCACCAATTCCTCCATTCAATTGATTAGGTCAGTATGATAAGCTGTATTTCTGAAGAAAAGTCAAGAATTACACACTAGAGGTGCCTCAGGCCATACTGACACATCATGAGAACTGGAAGCTCCAACAATGCCAGAGGCAGGAGGCAGCACTGCAGTGCCCTTAGGGAGGGTGTTACTGGCAGAACTTTATGTGCATCTGTGTTGGTTTTGCTCGGCGTAGTTTTTGGTTGTGGGGGGGCCACAGAGGTGGCTTCTGTGAGAAGTTGCTAGAAACTTCCACCATGTCTGGCAGAGCCAATCCCTGATGGCTCTGAAGATGGACATGCTGCTGGCCAAGGCTGGGCCAATTAGAGATGATGGTAATGCCTCTGTGCTAATATATTTAAGAAGAAAATCAAAAAGTGAGTGACACAGTTTTTCTCTAGCTAGAGAAGGAGGGGAGAACATGTGAGGGAAACAACATGGAGACACCAAGGTCAGTGAAGAAGGAGGAGGAGGTGCTCCAGGCACCAGAGCCGAGATTCCTCTGCAGGCTGTGGTGAGACCATGGTGAAGCAGCTGTGCCCCTGCAGCCCCTGGGGATCCCTGGGGGATGCAGAGATCCATCCACAGCCCCTGGGGATCCCTGGGGGATGCAGAGATCCATCCACAGCCCCTGGGGATCCACGGGGGATGCAGAGATCCACCCGCAGCCCCTGGGGATCCACGGGGGATGCAGAGATCCACCCGCAGCCCCTGGGGATCCACGGGGGATGCAGAGATCCACCCGCAGCCCCTGGGGATCCACGGGGGATGCAGAGATCCACCCGCAGCCCCTGGGGAACCACGGGGGATGCAGAGATCCACCCGCAGCCCCTGGGGATCCACGGGGGATGCAGAGATCCACCCGCAGCCCCTGGGGATCCACGGGGGATGCAGAGATCCACCCGCAGCCCCTGGGGATCCACGGGGGATGCAGAGATCCACCCGCAGCCCCTGGGGGAGGTGCCCACACCAGAGTGGATGGATGTCTGGAGACTGTGATCCAGTGGGAGACCTGGTGGAGAGAGGGTGCCCTGCTTCCAGGCTGGAGCAGCCTGGCTTTGGAGGACTGCACCCTGTGGAAGAGCGACCCACGGTGCAGCAGTTTCAGGAGGAGTGTTTGTCTGTGGGAGGGACTCATGTTGCAGCAGTTTTGAGAAAACTGCTGCTTGTGAGAGTGGACCCATGCTGGAGAAGTTCATGGAGAACTGTCTCCCATGGGAGGGACCCCATGGTCTCACAGGGGAATGACTCCTCTCCCAGAGCAGCGGAATAAAATCTTGGGTGGTGAACTGACCAAACCCCCATGCCCTGTCTGCCTGTGCTGTTGGTAGGAAGGAGGAAGGGGCTGGGGGAAAAAGATATTTTAAGGGCTTATTTTAGTTCTCATTATCCTCCTCTGACTCTGTTAGTAATAAATTTATTTTGTACCTCTAAGTTGAGCCTGTTTTGCCTTTGGAGTGTTTTCTCCTGGTCCTTACCTCAACTCATGAACCTTTTGTTAATTTTTTTTTCTCTCCTCTGCCCAGTTGTAGCAGGGGAGGGTGAGCGAGCGGCTTTCGTGGGTGCCTGGCATTTGGCCAGTGTCAAAACACAACAGCATCCCTCCACTTCAGTCACTTTTCCTTTTCTGCTTGGGGAGCAGGATATGCTACACACTTCCACTTAATCCCCACACAAAAGGTCAGTGCAAAATGAAGTCCATGCTACAGCTGTTACCTTATGTTCCTGGGTCCTGCGATGTTTGATGAGGTCCCCTGTGAAATGCACCTGGCACGTGTTACACCACCGCTGCTGGGTCTCTCTGAAGTGACAACAGATAGAGCTGTAAGTCACACCTTTTTACATTCTCCATGGAATACTGCAGTTAGCAATCTGTCCCTGGCATTCTTTTCTTCACAATTCCTATCTTTACAGGCTTGGATTTATCTTCTCTCCTTCTCACCCATTTATAGGATGCTTTAGCTCATGCTGACAGAAATGCACCTGATGAAACAGGTCTCCGACTTAATCTACTGTATTAAAAACTACACAGGTCAAAGTCAACTCTGGTATCCTTCAGCAAGATAGAAAGTTACTTGAAGAAGATTAAGGCCCTTGAAACCAGAGGGGGTTTGTACCTTACCTAAAACTCAGAGGCACCCTTGTGCAGTGAAGAATTTTAGAACCCATGTAGGGCCACAACTGAATTTTCTAGTGCAGACCAACACTTACCCATCTTTTTCTGCTAGCACCTTCTGCTGTTTCACCATGGGCAGTAGTGAAACAAAACAAACATTGCTCATGTGCTGAATCTCCCCAAGTCGCTGCTGGTGCTGAATTCCAGCCATGTGGGATTGGAAATTCTGAAAGAGAGGTTAGGAGAAAAATCCTTTTAAATGTATTCAAAACATAGAAAATAACAGGTATGAGCTATACTTTCCTTTCTTTTGACTGCTGCTTAACAATGAAATATAAAAGCTTAAGAGCATGGCTGCCTGTGGATCCACCCACATTCTCTCTCTAGCAGGTTGCTTGCCAGCTCTCAGGAGAGGTTTATTTTATCTGCATGCTTGTCATAATTTCTTATGTTCCTTGTTCCTAAAGCATGACGCCCTGCTAACAAGTCCCCTTGGCAGCCAGCCATCTAATTCCCAACTCTTGACCACCTGTCAGACCTGTGCATTTTTTACCTGCTGACTGCAGCAATTGGTTTTGCAGATGTAACAGTAGAATTTAAGGACCGATTCCGGGTTGGGATCAGCTGTGCCCACGTCGCAGGCCCAGTGCCCTGGTTTCAGAGCTGTTGTACTGATAGCTCTGCTCTCACTGCTCTGCTGAATAGTCACCTTCAGTGAACCTCCAGAGCTCAACATCTGCCAAAAGAAGGAGTCAACATTAAGTTCAATCTCTCAGTAGAAGACTCTAAAAATTACACCTGCTTTTTGTATGTCACCTAAGCTCTTTACCCTTTAGGAAAATGCACTTAAGCTTGAACCCACAGGAGGCTGATCAGAAGGGCTCTCATACACACTCCTCCAAAAGCTGCTAAATCAGCAATCCCTGTGTCGTAGCACTGGCACTATTATCACAGATGGTTGTTTCTGCAGCCTCTGCAGCCATTGTATGATCCAGTCTCTGGGGACTGGAGCCACAAACAATTGTTGCTAAGGGATGCAATCAACTTTCTCCACTGCAAAACTAAAGCCTACTCAGCACAACACCTGAATGAGTCAGGAACTCAGACATGGGCAGGATGATACATTTGATCACATCCAATTATAGAAGACTGTCAAGTCTGGTTCACACCTGAGGTTAAATCTTTGTCTGCTCACAGCTTTACACAGCCTAAGGTCCTGATTTAACATCCAGCATGGGGGCCATGTATTTCATGCAAAAGACTCTCAGGTTGCACCTTTTAACACCACCTGCATCTTTTTACACTTGCTCTTCAGCAATATGAAAGATGTATTTAGCTATGGCCCTCCACACGTAGAGCCTTAAGCAACTCTTTCAATTCAGCTTTCCATCTTTCCAGCTGAATACAGAAATCTTAACGAACGCCCCATCCATAGGCAGCGGTGGGTAAGGAACAGGCCAGCAGAGGTACAAAAGCTGCAAGTCAGAGCAGACTGCGCACTAATTGCAGACGTATTATGCCTTATTGCCAGGGACAACAGCTTACAGCAGGAGACAGAGCTCCAGACATGGGTGCCAGCTGGTTCCCCGTGGCAACGGGCTTCTCCAGGATGGAGGGGGAGGTTGTATGTTCTGCACCACCCCTGCATAGAGCAGTGTCTGCTCACCTCAGGAGCCTTCGGTTCCTCAGAGAATTTCCTCTCTCTAGAGAGATCTTCAGCTGTGTACTCCTTTGCATTGTCTGTACCTAAGAAGAGAGAGTCCTTTTAGCAGCCTTAAATCAAAACAGCAATGACAGGAAAAACAAAGCAGCAGGTGAGTGAAGTCAGGGAGTTTTCCTAACAGCACTGTTGGCCGTAAGCCAGTTCACAAACCTTTCTCCTTTATCCTTAATAAAGATGGAAACATTCAATCATTTGCTTTTGGCAGGCAACAGATACTAGAGGACAGAGTTTGGATTTGGTTCCTAGATTTTATCCTCCTTTCCCCATCCTGTACAACTGGAGGAAGAACACTTCTGTAGACCCACGGGACCTACAGGTGCAGTTCCAGCAAGGAGTGCCTTGAAAGTTCAAATCACAGGCTTCAGCAACTCACCATCAGCTTGGACATGGGTGCACGAGACTCCTGCTTTCTTGCTGTCTGTGGCATCCTCTAACGCAGACTCCCCGGTCACACTTCAAGGATATCAAGAAAATAATCTTAACTGCCATGTTACAGACAAGAGTTTCAAAAGGCACACCAAGGGACAGGCTAGGGTCTAACCTACCACACTCTCCATTAAACCCCCAAATGAATAAGCTACTGGAAGTGGCGTTTCAGGCAAGAATTTGGCAGAAATAAACAAAAATAATGTAGAGTGGGTGTTCTAGAATGGATTCAGAAACAGCAGCCAAATAATCTGGACAAGAAGGTTACAACTGATTTTTTGGTTAGCTGCCCTCTCCTGCAAGAAGCCTGAAGGGAATTAAGTTCATACAAGAAATATTCTTAGTAAGAGCTCTGAGAGCTCTCTCCTGTCGTGACTGGTGACCTGTAGGGAAATTGCAACATCTGGACAGTGCTCCTGACTGCTCTACGCATGAGAGAAGAGACCTATCAGAACAGAAGAAGTTCTCCATGGTGCCTTTACAGGGATTTCAGCACAGCTGCCTGTTCTATTCATACCAGTCGTGTTTCATTTCAGAGTCCCTACAGCTCTGCTTGTGGGGGAAGTGAAACTCTACAAGATGCAAATCAAAAGGGCCTTGCTTTGTTTTATTTGGTATTGGTGATCTGCTAAGGAGAAAAGTGCTCCTGAGGGTACTATTGAGAATAAATGTCTGACTTCCAGAGGGCACAAAGTGTTCTTTGCAGTCTCTTTCTCCATCCCCCATTTTTCTATCAGGACTAACTTTCCACCATGACTTGACTGTCTGCTCTGAGGGCAGCTACAATTCCCACCTGCTGGTGTCCTTCTGCCAACAGGGAGCAGCACCTTCTGCACAAGCAGGACAGCTGATAGCACAGGTACAGCATCCCGTTATCCAAACACACACACACCGCATAATTTATCAGATTGATAAGTGATAATGTAACTGGGTTACATGGCTATAAATATGCAGCAGGGTTTGGGCACTGCAAACACGAATTAAACAAGAGTGACTGGCATTAACATTATTTGTCAGGTGCTGCCATCAGGCTCAATGCTAATGGTACCATACCATACACAGCTGGGGCCAGCACTCAGGGTGAGGGTTTTCAGCCTGAACTGCAAACCTAAGGAGCAATCTAAGGGAGCAAAAGCCACCACGAGCATGATTTAAAGAGGAAATGGTATTCTATGGATACTTGTCACGCCATGCTAGAAGTGGGTGTTCAAGGAGGATTTGAAGATGACGAGTGCTTTCTGCACTGGAATGAGGATGTTGTTCCAGGTGTACAGATGGTACATAGGAGCAAAGGCAGAAGTGGGAAAAACCTGAAATGAAGAAGGAGGCTGGTATTCCCGGCTAAATGGAAATGGAACAATGAAGCATGAGACACAAGTTTATGATATAGATGAGGGGAATGCCCTTGTCATCTGTGAAGGGCAGTATGAGAACAGTAAACTGTTTTTTTCACAGATCCATCATCTGTTCATTGAAAGATACAAGAAACACTTAAAAAAAAAAGCTAAGGAATAATCTATTCTAGGTAAATAGCAGCTATAATATATGCATCAAATCTGGCAGTCCCTAACTGCTGCTTAGGAAAGAATTTTCCTAATAGCTGGCTTGCTGCAGTGAGAGCTGTCATTCCTCAGACTTGATTCTTGTTTTCAGTGCATGTAACAGGACTTTGATTAATACCCTGCTAAATATTAATGTAATTAAAATTAAATTAGCTTTGGCAAACAGATTAACAAAGCATACACTCAAATGTATTCAACCTGGCTTTAATTGAATTTATTCACTTTCTTGTTAATCAGAGTCCATAACTCACAATGGTTCCTGAGCACATAATATTTATCACTCTTTAATGTTTTACTTTGATGTTCAGATATTACCTTGATCATGTAATCCTGGAATATCCCCCCTAAAGCCATCCATTAATCTGTAAACTACAGATGGGAAACAGTGAAGTGAGGAAACTTGTCCAAAAGCAGGCGGTGAATGCCTAACAGGGAAGGTAAGAGGACCCAGGAGTCCTGACTCATCGTCGTTAACATATGCTGGAGAATTCTCAAGTCAGTGCCTACAGAAATCTGTATTCACTCTTTCCTCTTCTCCCTCCACACAAGCCAAGGGTGACAGTTCTGGGGAGAGGAGCAGCCCGGTGCAGATGGCACCGGGAGCTCTGCGAGGTGCCTTCCCACTAGATGGCAATGCAGCCCTGCCTGTCCCTGCCGCACCCTCGGAAGCCCGGGAGAGCCAGGATGGACCTGCCAAAGCCAGCCTGCCACGCATCCCTGGGGGATAATAGGATTGCCTTTGTCTATTTTTACCCAACACATAGAGATACTGGCAAGGCAACCTTTGCAGAAGGGATATGCAACTCAACGCCCATGGATACAGGCTTGGATATTAGGGAGTACTGATTCCCTTTCCTTTATCATTTCTCAAAATAAATTACCCTCTCCTACACTTACTGTAACCTAACATATTCCAAGGCTTTCCCTTTCTGCTCATTTCACTTTTTTGACATTCAAGGAAGAAACTTAGAGAAATACACCAGGATGGAAAAGAACCTCTATGCTTCTTACAAGGATCCTGGCAGGAGAATACACAAGCAAACTCAGCTTTGTTGCACATTTAGATGAGCTGCATCTCTCATTTTTCATTCTCATAATTGGATCACTCCTAGCAGAGACCCACAACACCCGGTATCTCAGTAAGCACCACAAGATTTTCTGAATGGTTCACAAGCATCTGAAATACCTCTCACATGCTAGACATCAGGCCAGTAGAGTACACAGCCCTAATTATGAGAAAATAAAATTAGACAATAATTCTAAACTCAGTAACTATGTCAATACCCCATTCAATAAATACCTCTTCAGTCTTTTTGCTGCAGGCTCAGTGTTCAACACAGACTCTGTTGGAGTTCTTGGCTCTGCAGGAACACAGAAGGAGATTTCTTTAGCAAAACAGACCATGCCACCTTGAACATGTTCCATAACTGAATGGCAAATGCCAATGAGGCTCTGTCAGAGCAAGTAATACTAAATACTTGCTTATTCTGAATTTATGAGCTGCTCTGACAAGGTTAGATAATGACATCAAATATTTGAATTTTATTGCAATGTCACTGTATGAAGTGTTGGTCAAAAAAAGAAATCTATGTTCATATCTACTAAATGGGTCTCAGTCCTGTGCCTAAGTGACAAGAGCCATGATCACAGGAACATTAATAATAAGCCAAGGTGCCACATCTACCTGACAGCAACCAGTTAATAAGGCAGTTTTCACCACTGCATATTCCCTGGTCACAGCCTCATCAAAGCCTGCAGTTTTAAATCGCACACTCTTCAGTCAGAAATGACATTCCCACATCTGTGTTGTAGCTGACATTAAGATATTCAGTGCCAGCAGTTTCTGTTCTGACAACTGGGGCACCAGGACTTCCAACTCATCTTTTCCTTAGCATGCTGATTATAACTGGTTCTTGATGTGTTTGGCTGCATGAGATGTTGACTTCAGCATGGGTAAGGCAACATGGAAGCTTTAATTTCACACCAGTTTTCTTTTTTTCCCCCCATCCTAAACAGAGCTCAGTGTAAATGTGACTTCTGAGAGGCTTCTATGCAAGAGAAATGGAGCAGGCTCATAAAAAAAATCACAAATATTCACGTAAAAGTGGTACATGAAGCACATAGCAGAGGGTTATCACAGGCAGTTTAAGTATTTACAATTAGAGAGAAATGTAGCTGATTAAGACTAAAATCATCTCGAGTTTTTGCTGCAGGACTAGTCAAGAGAAATTTATCGTATTTGCAAGCCGTTGTTTCACTACAGGCTGCCCCCTACCTGTGGATGGTGAGGAATTGTTCTGCTCTGACCCTGCTTGCATTCCCTCTGGAATTTCCATTTTCTCATCACCTTGTGTCTGAGATGAAGAACCAGGATCTAGTTCCCGCTTCCTGTCAGGGACCCTCTGGAAGTCCTGCAATGGGCAGAGAGAGTTGCATCCAGCTCTTGGTCCTTAACACACGCTGCCTAAGGCACCAGAGTTTTACTCTGGGACAGGAACAGGAATTCCAGCACGTAATAACGGAAAGGAATAGATGGTTTACAACAGACTACCCCACCCAAGGCAAGTTTACATGGTCAAAGAGAGTGAGGCATTTCAGTTCCACAGGCAGCCCAGGACATCTCCCAGTGCTTTAAGCAGCAGCTGTAGGAAATCCAGCTGCTTGCAGAGGGTAGGGTCCTGTTAGAGGAACTTTGGCAAGAGGTGCATGGGTAGGGAAAAGGATAGTCCAAAATAATCCCCCTTCTTTTGACTCTGGAGGACAGTCCAAGAGTGTGAGTTCACCTTATCCACCACATCTTTTTGAGAGAGTGGGATGAAATATGTGAAAGCTAATCTAAGAGGAGGAACAACCCAAGCACCATTTCCAGGATACAAAAGAGGTCTTCACGATGGAAAGTCAGAAAGGCTTTTACAAAACAAGAATTGTAGATTTTACAAAATCCACAAGGACAATCCACAATGAGCCTGATCTTAAAAAGTGTGAGAACAGCCCAAAGAGGCAGTGTCCACAGTAGGAGCAAGTCTTTTGGGACCAACAAACTGCTTTGGAACAGCAAAGCACTTAGCCAAGATTTCTTCTGTTGTAATTACTTTTAAGCTGGTACTTCTAAAGGCTCCTTTTACATCTTAGGTTTAAACAGTTCTATCATGGGGAATTCTCTCTCAGGCAAGTAGTGACAAGAAACCTTTGCATTATAAATGTAAATATGGACCACAAAAGCCTTTCGGATGGAATGATTTCTGCATTTCTGTGTCAGCAGCATGGCACAAAACATTATTTTGTTTGCAAGGCTCTCTCCCTTCTCCTTTGTACTCCACCCACAATACAGTCAACAGCTTCAAGTGTAGAAGGAGCACAAAGCTCCCCAGCAGTTGGAAACCACAATCCCACCTTGCGAAAGGTCCGGTTCTGCCGCTGGAAGGGGAGACTGGGGAAGCCCAGCCGAGTTGGCTTTAAGGAGACCCCAACAGGTGGTGGTCCCAGGAGGGAATGTCTTGTAGCCTGAGGGAAGAACTGCTGCAGTGCTGGTGCTGTCATGTTAAATCCACGCAGGTTTCCTATAAATGCAAACACAGCGTTTCACCACCCTGTGCTGTGCAAAGGAGAGAGAAAATCTTCCACCTGAACAAGCAGCAGGTAGAGGGGAAGGGCTCCTCTACACATGACCCTGTCCTTCACTGGGCATTGTATGGGCGCTCTGTGCTCTACCTTCTTCAGCACACAGAATGATTTGATGTGATAGCAACCATTACTATGGCTCAAGCTATTTAATTATAATTGTCACTCCAGGCTAGAGATCATTAGAGCAATTATTTGATCTGAGCACACTAGCACTCGTGTTTGCAACAAACAAGGTCTCTTTTTACAAAAACTCTTTGTAAAAAAGGAAAATTCATCCCACATTTGTGCAGCTGATTGCTTACACCATAGCACGGAGCTCTTTAACACAAGCCAGTAACAGCATTTCATTTAAAACAACATTGAACTTTTAAAAAAAAATCCCACAGTCCTCTCTGCCACCTGGTTGTCATGCAAGCTCAACGTGTCAACCTCAACTCTGATACTTGAGACTCTGCCATTTCCAATTATAATGCTCTGCTTTCTGAACAGTTCTTTTCAGCATCCACAGACTATTAACCAAAATTTCTTATGAAGACAGTCCTTGTCATCCCCATTTCAGGGGTGAGGGAATGGAGGGGCCCAGATGCCTCAGCTATACCCTCAGAGGCCATCCATCATTCAGGGAACCTGGACTTAAACTGCCATTTTTTCTCTCTCACTTGAATTAGTGCGTACTCCAGCCTTTTAGCAGCTGTCAAAACAGGGCAGGGAAGTTTGAAGACAGGCACCCAACATCTGAAAAACCAAGTTACAGTGTTACAAGCCTGCAACACAATAGGAAGTACTCCCTTTGTCTTCAAAAGCAATCTAATATATTATTATTTCCCATAAATAATCCATTACTGTAAAAGGGCATAGCTGTATTTAAAAAAAGAAAATCTAACACAAGAAATCATCTTCTGGTCTCAGTTTGGTACGTTTAGAGAACCACACATCCATTTCAATTTGAAGTATTTATCTTTTCCTATTCCCACTGCAGAAGCCACACACAGCCAACGAATTATTTATGCTGATGCTCCCCAGGGACAGAAATGCATCAGGTATTCTTACATGTAACCCAAACCTGAATGGCCAAAAAATTCACATCACTAAAATGGGCCACACTGGACACTAGCAACCATATTCCATGTTACCTGTAGCTACCTGAGGTAGGTTATTGAGAGAAGTCACAACTCCATGGAGAGGTGAAGAGGAGCAACACTAAGACAAAGTGTGTGTAAAGTGTTCATTAACATATCTCATCCTGCTCTATCTAATTAGCCCCAGGTCCTTGGGACACTATTTAAATACAACTTCTCAATAAAACATTCAGAGAAAAAGGTCAGCTGACAGCAAACGTATCTAGAAGGAGCATGGCTGATTGAAGGCTGGAGTCACACTTTTTCCTGTTAACAATGTATGTATGCTAATCTTCAGAGCATGGCTTGTCCTTTCTCACTGTTACTTTCCCTACAACCTGAGAGAGATCTGTGGAGAGCCACTGGAGTCACTAGAGAGCCCTCTTGTTAAATGGGCAAGAGAGAACAAAAGGAGAGTTAACGACATGCAGAATAAATCTTTTGTCTTCACATCTGGGCATGATTCACAGGCAAGGTAGAAATTGCAGGCATTAATCTAGACTAGGCACTTGAAAACTATCCCAGGTACTGATTTTCTGTGTTGAAAAGAACTGTCAGGTTAAGACACAAGCAAAAAATAACAACGTAGCTTTATTCCTATTATCTTTACATTACTAATGCTATTATTAAGGCAGCTTCATAAATTTGTTTTGAAATCAAAAAGAAAAGGAAAATCCACTTGTGGAAACACAATAATGGAAAGACAGAGATATTACCCACCACAGAAATTACAGTCATTTCAGGGAATCAAAATTTCACAATACAATTGACACCAAAACCATCTTCTACCTCAATATACTTTATTTGTTCGTACTGCACTAAGTTTGGACAAAGACGAGTATCTACTGCAAACAAGGTTAGTGTGTATGTAACAGATAATTAAATAAGTGGCCTTAACCTTGCAACCAAAAAAGACAAACAAATAATCAAAATCTCAGTATTTTATCTAAATATATTGATGAAAAAATACTTGCTCCATCAAGCCTAAAAGGGAAGGCATGTATTTAGTATCTAACCTGATACCTCCTAGTGCTATTCCCAGTTGCGAACAGTTGGGCACATGTGATTTTCAACAACTGAAGAACCTCTGTTCTGAGGACTATGGACTAATTTAAAGAGGGGAAAAAAAAAAAAAAGAAGACAACAAATGGAACTGCCAAGTACAAGAACTGCACTGGTTCAGCAGGAAATAACCATGGTATGGTTTCAGTCCAAGAGGATGATTAAATAACTCCAGTAAGTAAGCGTTTCCCATAACGACAGTACCTTGCATCTGCTGCATGAGTAAGGCCCGCTGAAGCATAGGATTGGCATTGAGCAGCGACGGCTGATTTGTTGCCCGTAAGCTCAGCATCTGTTGCTGCTGCGGTGGCGGCAAACCCCTGGAAAAGAAGGCATCTATCATGAGAATCCAATAAAAACTGTACCCTTCCATTCCAGGCACCTAGCAAGCATAAAACAGAGGAGCAAACAGCTGAAATGCTCATATGCATGCATGAAAAGACACCATGCACTGGCACTGTATCCTCTTTCCTCCACTCTCCTAGAATTTCCAAAGCTGTCAGATTGTCTATCAAAGAATTTGAGGTCAGAGACAACTCCTTAGCACCAAGCCCACATAGAGCCTCCCAAGCAGCATAAAAAAAGCCCAGGAGCTGACTGCGGTTCTACAGAATTATGCAGCACCCGTCAGGAGAAATGAGTGATCTAGATCAGCAGCTACATTTAACACGACAACGAAACAGAAGTTCTAAAAAACAGGGAGTTTTCACAGTGGCTTAGAGCTCATTTTCCCAAAATCAACACCTCCCACACGGAGCCAGACAGGTCAGAACTGTCAATGGTGCCCCCTAACTGCAAGAACCAGATGGAAAAATAAACCACGGCCTTCATATTTAAAACACGAGGAGGAAGAAGCAGCAGAGAACTCTCCAGTTCTAAGGAGGGTGGAGCAGACGTGAAAGAAAAGTCTGAAGAAACTGGCAGGCACTTCTTCAGGCGATTGCAAGGTCAGGCCCACCTCTATGTACGCTGCTGACACAGCTAAATCTGTCAGGGCTGAAAAGAGGTACCAACACGGATTGAAGTATCCACTCTGACAAAAAAAACCCAACCCTTTTAACAGAATTCACAGCAGCTCATCTTCACATTTGCTGCTCTAGATTGTTCCAGTCTCTGAGGCGAGATATTTATACCACAAAAATCATACTTTTAAAGGTGTAAGATGCAGCCGTGCTACCTAGCAGCCAGCCCCTTACTGGCATTTTAAGTGCAGCTTTTTTTATAGTATAAAACATATAAAAATGGTAAAAAGATTTGCAGGTTCATATTTCTAGTAAAACAGAAAAATTCCCACGTTTACCTCAGAGACAAATGCCTTATAAGGATAAAATAATACAATAATTCCTTAAATAACAAATTAACTTTCTTCTTAAATTCACATACCATTGCTTCGAATTTGCAAAGAATAAGACTTTAAAGATAACAGTAACTGCAAATAAACGCATAATTTTGGAGAATTTGTGTTGGTTCTACAAATCTCAGCTCATCGGGGACAGCTGCTCCTATCTAAGTTGTTTTACATCTTGCATTTTTTAGGAAAACCGTGGCTATTTTCTGGCAAATGTCCTTCTCCTTTCACAAACAAAACATTATTTTCTCCGTCCCCTCCCTGCCCCACCGTGCTCAGCCACAGCCTAAGCGCTGGTGCCACTGCAGAAATAAGTTTAATCATCACACCCAGACCAGCAGACGCAGCCAGAGAAAAAAAATAAATAAACAGTTTAAGTTCAACAATAAAACAATAAAGTGCTCTTGTCTACTGAGGGTGGCTCCGCTGTGTGCTGTGTTTCTGCAGGAGAAGGCGTTTTCCCTGAGCCCCAGCTGCCCTGCCCGCCCTGAGGGGCGACGCTCGGCTCGGAGCATCCACCCACCCACCGCTCCTACACAGGCTGCCCGGGTCACCCATGGGCTCTCGGGGACTCCAGCCCCAGAGGGCGGACAGGGATCCCCGGAGCGCTGAGGGGACACGGCAAGTCCCCACAGGGGCCGCCGCCCTCCCTCGCACACCCCCGGCCCCCTCGGTGCCTCCAGGCTCTGCCCCGATCGAGGCCCGCGCCCCCCAACTCCCGCCCGCCTCCCTTTGTCGCCTTCCCCGCCAGGGGCCGGCAGCCCCGCACCAGCCCCGCACCAGCCCCGCCGCGGCGAGGAGGGACGGAGCGCAGGGAGGTGGAGGAGAGCGGTCCCCCGGGACAGGCCTCGAATCCCCGGCCTCGCGTAGCGGCGCTTACCGGCCTCCCTGCTGCGCCGGAGGGTGGTGGTGCTGCTGCTGCTGTTGGAGGAGGTGCTGGAGCTGCAGCAGTTGCTGCTGGAACTGCTGCTGGTTGAACATGTCTGGGGAGCCCCGAGCGAGGCGAGCCTGAGACAAAATACGGGAGGGCGAGGGAGGCACCGGCTGCGGGTCTGGCGCGTATCAGCCCAGCAGCCATTGAGCAGAGGAACCACCGCCGCTGCCGCCCATTCATTCACTGAGCCGATCCCCCTCTGCCGCCTCCTCCTTCCCCCCGGGGTCATCGCAAGCAGCAGCCTGTGGAAGAGGTTTCCAAACCCCACCTCCCAAAACCCGCTCCCACCCTCCCCTGCCCGCGGCGCCCGCAGCTCGTCCCGCTCCCCGCGGCGGGGCCGCGCCAGGACCCGCAGCCACTTCCCGTTCCTTCGCCTCCTCGCCCTGCCGGCACTCACGGCGCAGCCCGCGGCGATCACCGCTTCCCGCCCGCTGCCTCCATCTTCCCGCCGGGGACAACAAACACCTGCCCGGCCCCGCTCCACGGCCCAGCCCAGGCGGGAGGCAGCTCCTTGGGCAGGGCTGCAGGACACGGCCGCCCCCGCGGGTCTGGGGATCACCCCCGCAGCTTCCTCTCAGGTCGCCCCTGCCCCTAGCACCTCCATCCCTCATTCCCTGCGCAGAGGCGGCATTGAGGTCCCCTGTCCCTCGAGAGGGCTGGGAGGGAATGGACACCATCTGCCCAGGGCTGGGCAGGGAATGGAATAAACTACTGCACAGGAGGAGCAGATGGGCTCCAACAGCGTGGGCTTTCTGCTCGTTGTTTTTTGTTTTTTTTTTTGGGTTTTTTTTTTTTTTTTTTTTGGGGGTTTTTTTTTTTTTTGGGGGGGGGTTTTTTTTTTTTTTTTTTAATAGTCCAGGGGAATCTTTGGTAACCATCTCACCGAGAAGATGGAAAAATCCCAAAGCAGCCTCTGGCTATTTGCTGTGGTCACATCTTGGCAAGCCTATAATGAGAACCTGGCAGAAAACAAACGGACTTTTGCAATATTGCTCTGTGCTGTAGACTGAAATGACTTCCCCAGCAAGTCCATCCCCTTTTTTTTTTTTTTTTTTTTTTTTTGGCGGGGGGTGGGTTTGCAGCAAAACCTTTCCTGCAGGACCTGTTTTTCATAGCAAAATTAATTTTAAGGTTTTTCAGCACATATAGGCTCTCTATGAAAATATACTGTGACTATAATTTCTTCTTATGCTAAGCTAAATCTTACAAGGATAAAGATGCATTTCTGCTCCTTGCTATTCCAGAGAATCCATCCTGAAATAATTTACTTTATAGTCTTTTTATTCATGCCAATAAAGACTACTTGATTCATTAAAGTCCTTGGAATCAATTTTTACCTGAAAGCATTGTAAGCTGAACACAGACAGTTACTGGTTTTATACAGTTATTGTTAATAATTTTCAGTACAGCAGCATATGTTGATTTTTTCCTTTGGGCCTTTTTATACCGTCCTGATTTTACAATAATCAATTTCGAGATGACCATCCATATTAATCAATGATGGGCTCTGTTCATGTCCAGAGTCCTTTATGGCTGTCTGCACAGAGAAAATGTTGTCCTGTTAAGCATGAAAACTTAAATGTCATCCTAGGGAACACACATGGAGCAAAAAACCATGCACGGAGTCTTTTAAAATAATTTTGCATAGTTCATCCTCTGCTCCTGTAATCATGCTGTTAGAGCAGCCACTGGCCTGGCTGGCTTGCAGCAGTGGGGGAAAGGGTTAATCCTACAATCCCAGTCCATAAATTAGCCAGACTTGGGAAAGGCAGAATTCAGGCTGTATAGATAAATGCAAATCTGAAATTGATGTCCTCTGTTCTTAATTCTACAACTAAAGCTCTTGTAAGTATTCTTTGTATGTAACATTTGGAAATCTACAAAACACCATGCTAATGAAACATGCAGGTAACCAAGCCTTTCTCCACTGTTAGATTTTATGTTCTGACATCGTCTAGAGGCTCCCCTCATAGAGTGGGCTTTTCTCTCTGAGGTCCTACATAGAAATCATTAAATAAACAACATTTTTGAGTTTATAAATAGTCCATAGATCTACTGCATTGAACACAAATCTGGACATGGATTTGGTCCTGTGTCTGCACAACACAACAGGCTAGGGCTGTAGGAAGCAAAGACGTGCTGCTCCATCATCCTGCAACCCAAAGGCTGATTTCAGACATGCCTTTATGTACAAATGTGAACATCACACCTACCAGAGAGGGTTTAATTGAATCCAGAAAAGAAAGCTCCAGATTCAGGTAATCACACCATTTAGTTTGAAAGTCATACAGAGATCTAAGGAAACTGCAGAAAATTGGGTTAGGATCCTTTCTTTCACTACCAGCAACAAAACAGTGTGTCAGGCTGACAGCCAAAGGGTGCTGTCAGTGCCCAGTGATTATTCGTACGCAGACCTTGACCTCCCATCCACTGACAGTTGCTTTTCCTGTAAGGAACATCTCCCTTTCAATAATTAAGCAACTCACTACTCAGTGTGCAGTGGCAAATACAGGTCATAATGGGAGAATACACAGAACCTTAAAAAGAGCCACAATGCAGACTACACAATGCAGACTACAGCACTATCACTCAAAAACAACCCATGCATCCCCTAGGCATGGGAGTGCCTCGTTGGCAATTGGAGTGAATGAAACAGAATAAGATTTAGAAGTTCAAAGTAAGACCTTGAACCAGAAAGTGCCCTGTAATACAGAGACTATAATCAGTGGAGTTGCTGGATCACGACCATAAGGCAACCTGCACTACACTTCTGTATGATTAGATCAGGGTTATGAAATTTGTTGGCAGATAAGAGGACAGACCATATGAATGCTTTTTATTCGGGAGCTGGATTGTATTATATAGCCAAGTTCTTGCTGGGCTACATGAATTTTTTCCAGGGACCAGATCAGGCATGCAGATAACCAGAGATTTCTAATTCCCAACATTATGACTGCACTGTGCAGTTTTATGTTTTAATTTTGGCTTTGAAAAAGACTTGGTATGCAACCCTTGGTGAAGCCACATCACTTTTGAAAACCCAAGTGTTTCTCAGTGCCTATGACAGCACAAGCATACTGCGGTGCCCACCATTTCCTCTGCAAACTGCAAGGATGGTGTTATTACTCATCCATTTCACCAGGATATAACTAGTTCTCACCATAATGTATTTAAGCCTCACAAACTTCTTGGAGAGAAAGCATATGGAGCTTTAAAATACTTTTTTCTCCTGTTTTGAGGGCCCATCTATTGAAAGAATGGGTCAAGTTTCACCAGACACGCTCTTAACAGCTGATATTACTTACTGGAATCACACTGTTTTCCATGTCTGTTTTATCTGGAGGAGGACTGGATTCATACAACATTTCTAACCAAAATGATCTGTGCCTTAAGGGATGTTTGCCCTCATTCTTTGTAATACAGTTCTAGAAACCTATTCCTGATATTTCTTGATGGGCAGGACAGGCCCACAGGAGGTAAAGATACAGTTTTTAGATGCATTTTACCACATGGTCAATCAGCTCCTCTTAGTGATTTTCAGTCTCACAAGGTAAAATATATGGCAGGAGCTATTTTGTGACATCTCACTGGATGCAGAAAGCACAGAGAACTCAGCTTTGTTGCTCTTAAAATATTAATTTAAACTCACATCCATGTGCAGATCCCATTCTTAATGGACTGTACGTTCAGCTTATTTCTTTCCTTATGTATATTCTGGGGAGTCATACTAACAGTAATACTGTCCCAGTGTCTTATACACTACATTTACCTTCTTTTATCTCTTTTTGGGGGATTTTCACACCAGTTCAGTTTAAGCACAGAACATGAAGAAGCATTTCACTACATTATTCTACAAAGAAAAGCTTTATATTTGAAAACTCAAAAATTAAAAGCTGCTTTTCTTTCAAATAGCTTTTGCAATTAATAGAAGCATTAGAAATCAACTTTTTTTCTCTGAGCAACTGATACCTCAAGAGATCAATGATGTTACCATGGTACCATTGCTATAGTATAGTAGCACTTAAGTACTATAACATAGGTACTTAAGTGTTTTCTATCTCTGTAGGCATCTTTACATAGTTATGGAAATTTAAGAGGCTAATTTTAGTTAATATTTTTAACTATTGGTCAGCTGTATCATGGAGTCTATATTGGTATGGACAATGACAATCCTAGGCCTGTTTCTTTTTGGAACATTTAACCTCTGCTTTTAAACATTCCATTTAAATTCTCACCTGTGTTTATAAGCATTTTTAAGAACCCAAAAGGCCAGAATTGTCCACTTCAAGACCCACAGTGATATATTCTAAACATTCACACTACCTGGAGTCAGCAGAAACAGTTTGCAAGTAACTTAGAGACTCATAAGCTAATTGCATTCCACGTTTTTGCCTCTTTTTTCCTCTGAGGACTAGATGTGTTATTTTTGCAAGGGCAAGGAATGAAGGACAGAATCCAGTTCTCAAATGTCTATTTCTAATTATGCTAACTAAACTGGGAGTCCTATTTGCATGAGGCGACAAAACCAGCATACACAACTGTCGTTATGTTGATAGCCATACATAGAAACACACATATGCTTGGCCACACGCATTTTTAGGGATTCATGTTAAAGTACATTCAGAAATATTTATAGCAACTGGGGGGGGAGAAGGGGAGGGAGGAAATCTTTCATCCCCCTTGTTTTTCTTTGCTCACATCTTCAGTTTTTCTACCAAGGCAGAAAGAAATAGATTTTTCCTATTCATTCCAGTTTATAAAATTCCTTTTGTTTTTCCTGCTCAGTCTGCTACAAACTGCTGCGTAAGTTGCAGGTAGGAGGCATTACAGAATCAAAAGGTACGTTTGCTGAGAACATCCTTGCAACTCAGTTTGTGGCAGGAGAGAAAATGGAAGGCTCAGGAGCGATTCCGAGTGCCTGCAGTTCGCTTTTTCATCAACGGGAGGTGTAGGTTTGTAAAGCTTCAGAAAATCCAAGCCTCGCTGTCTCGGATGCTCGAGTTCAATCTCTCTGGGCTGAGCGGTTGCCGTTGCAGTTGCTGCAGAAGCGTTGAGACTTCACACTGTTAATGAGTTTTTTAGGGCGACGCTGCAGGCGGACACTGCAGCTCATTTGCTTACAAACATCTCTGCAGGACAGAGAAGCCGGAGCAGATTCTGTGCGTCTCTCAGTTTTACACTAATGATCCATGTAAAGTTTGCCAATATTTCTGCACGTTTCACCACTTCCACCATTCCTTTTATTCCTTTCTTGTATACCTGGAGAGCACCCTATTAGCTCCCCTCAACCCTCCTGTCCAGTTTTGCCCTTTAAGACTTCAGTTAGGCCAACACCCCCCCCCCAACCTGCCAATACATCCCCTAAAGGACCACATTTCCCAAGAACTAAGTATGAATTTCACAGAAAAATAAAACTAGATAACATAGGAAAGAACACCTGCAAAGAAGTCATGCATTAGCCTTTGTACTGTATGAGCTCCTCAACTGACAACATAAACCCTACTTTTCCCCTCAGTCTTCAACATCAGCTGTTGACATACTGTACTTTCAATAGTCTTTCACAAACATTTCTCAAAGCAAATGGATTTGTTTCATTTTAGCTTTTCCAAAAGAATGGTATAACCAGAATGATTATTTCTAGAGCTGACTCACCCAGAACAAAATACCTACTCAGACTACATGGGACAAAGCTAAGGAGTCAACCCATGAGCGGAACTCAGACCCAAAGACACCACAGGCTGCAACTGAACCAGAGACAAACACGTCTCCATAATTCAGCAGAGACTGATGGCCCTGAACTGAGCTTAATTAAAGCTCCCAGGCCCACAGATATGGGGAGAAGCCCCAGGCGAAGCTGGTCATGGCCACTGAGAGTTTTTAGTACAGCTGGTAGATTGTGTGAGGTGATTGGAGTGATGTGACTGGGAATTCTTTCTCTGTATTGCAGTTGGTGAACTGGAAGTTCCCCAGCAAGCTCTGGGAAAAGGACAGTTTTCTTCTTATGGTTCCTCAAATAAAGCTTCAAAGATCCTCATGGTCTAAAGTTCCCTGAGCTTCAGCTCTGATCCAGGGAGGAAGGTGACATCATTATTTGAGCCTTTGATACTCTTCATTGCTCTTTTTGTGGTGATGTCTTACAAGAAGCAGCTATCTACCGTGGGTTTTCTTCCAGACTCCTTCAACATAAATTATCAGAATGGCTGCATGGATGCTCAAAGCCTTTTGTCCACAGTCTATATTGAGTTTCTTAAGCTTATTTCTTGAGATTTACTGGGTAATTTGCCGAGAGGAAAAAATAGCATTGACAACCCCCAAAACTGCCCACATATGCCCTACAATGGTGTTACCCATACAGATGGAGCAGCTCCCTTCCCTTCCTTCAATGTTCTTACCTGCACACTGGTGATGTGTTAGAGCATGAGGCAAATTCATCCCTCACCATGGTTGCCTCAGTTTCTCTGTATGTCCAGGTAGGTATTTTTGCATGGATTAAATTTGATGGACATCTGTGAAATACTCATTATAATTATTATAACTAAAAAGCTGCCATTTAAAACAAAACAGACAGCTCAAAATCTGTTGCAGTTTTTTGTATTTAATTTCTCCCACCACCCCCATCTCTCTCTGAGCTGTGAATAGGAGTCTTGGGTAGCACGAACTGAGAGCTGTTTGAAATGCAACATTCTCCATCCTTCTGAGTCATTGCTAGCCATCAGATGCTTTTTTGAACACTTGTTTTCATTGCTATACTTTGAAATCAAATAGGGCCTCATGTTATATTCTTATTAAAAACCCATCCCTTTCAAAAACCTAAAGCTAAGCTGTTCCCTCTTTATTGCAGACAAGTCATTTTAAAAACAAAATCTGGGTGCATAAAATGAAACACCTGTTTGTGTTTCTCTAAAGCAAGACTGGCAACAACATCTACTGTTTCACAGCTATAAACAGAAAATGATACATTTTTCATCTGTGTTTGAATGAAGCAGCAGAACCACAGAATGGCTTGGGTTGGAAGGGACCTTAAAAAACATCTCATTCTGCCCTCTGCCATGGGCAGGGACACCTCCTGCTAGACCAGATGCTTACAGAGTGGTAGTGTTTTAGCAATCCTCCAGTTTAATAATCTCAAATGTTTCTTGTATTCTGGTGATTTCACAGGTGCTGTCTTCACACAAAGCCCTCCCATACAGGTGCCAGCCCGTTCCCAAGTACTGTGACCAAACCATGGTGCACTGACTGAACGGTGTGGCTGAGAGGATCATATTGTGCAGGTGTAGTAACCAAGCCATGTGGGTCCTTCGACCAAATCTTACCTGTTCGCTGGCAGCGCTGCACAGCTGCAGGGAGCGGACGCCACAGGGACCGTGGCACTGTGCTGGCGGTACGGGCCCACAGAGAGGTGCACCGTGACTGACTGCGGGGCGGGCTTACCGGGCTGCACACCCACACCGGCTGGGCCACACAGGTGTGTCAACCTTCCGCACACAGACACGACCCCACGCAGCTCCCGGGACAGCCTGCACTGCTCTGGTTTTGGGGAGCGAGCCCCGTTG
Organism: Corvus moneduloides; assembly: GCF_009650955.1. NCBI lineage: Eukaryota > Metazoa > Chordata > Aves > Passeriformes > Corvidae > Corvus > Corvus moneduloides. Next base: position 5,874,331 of record NC_045496.1, read on the forward strand.
CCAGGTCTCTGGGAACAGACACCGGTGCCACCCCTATCCCGGCCTCTCGCAGCCGCCGGACTACATCTCCCAGGATGCAGCGCGGCGCCGGTACCTTTAACGCCCCCTGGCGGCAGCACGGGGCGCTTCACAGGCGCGGCGGGCGGGCTGAGGCGAGCGGAGCCCGGGCGGCGTCGAGCGGGGCGAGGGGCGCGGGCTGGAGCCGCTGCCCACCGGCCCCAGAGCCGGGGAGGGCTGCGGGGAGGGTTAGTGCGAGCTCGCCTGTGCGAGGAGCCGCGCCGCAACCATGGGGAACCGCGGGATGGAGGATCTCATCCCGCTGGTCAACCGGCTGCAGGACGCCTTCGCCGCCATCGGGCAGAACGCCAACCTCGACCTGCCGCAGATCGCCGTGGTGGGGGGGCAGAGCGCCGGCAAGAGCTCCGTGCTGGAGAATTTCGTCGGGAGGTGAGCGGGGGGTGTCCCCGGGGGGGCGCGGACAGAGCTGCCGCATGGCCAGCGCCGTGCGGGGGCAGCGCCGCGGGGTCCGCGGGCAGCGCGGTGTGGGAGCAGCGCGGGCAGAGGCTCCGCACGGGCAGCGCGGTGCGGGGACGAGCTCAGGGACAGCGCGGGCAGAGCCGCTGCACGGACAGCGCGGTGCGGGCACTTGGAGCGCGGTGCGAGGACAGCGCTCCGCTCGCAGCCACTCGGCTCGGCGAGTGTGTGGTGCGCGGGCAGCGCTGCAGGACGCCCGGGCGCTGCGGTGCAGGGGTACGAGGAGGCGCGGGAGGGAGGGAGGGAGTGAGGAAGGGAGGGCTCTCCGCCTGGGGGCATTCCGCAGCGGGGTCCCCGCCACTGCCGCACCTTGGCGGCCGGTGGGAGCCCCCCCTTGTCTTGGCTGTTACATAACGCAGGGGGCTGAAGTGGCTGTGGGGACCGGCTCCATCCATCCCCTGCTCGGTGTGGGACCGCGGGGCTCAGAGATGGATGTTGTCGCTGCGGGGGGGTGATGCGGAGGGTGTTTAAGTTTAATCTGCTTCGTCCCCCTCCCCCAGCCCAGGCTCGTTGTCCTCCATAGCGGATGCCATGTCAGGAGCTGCAGGGAGGCTATAGGAAGGACGGGGTTATAGCTCTCCTATATGCTCAAATCCCCGGGTGCTACCATTTTGTGACAGGCAATATACTGGTGTCTTCCCTTCATGTGACCTTCGCATTCATCATCTGCAACTTGAGTAAATTGCAGACCGCGCTGCCTGAATATCTCCTTCAGCGCAGACACACAACACCTGGGGAGGGGGGGTTGTTCCTCACCTTGTTCCTGGCCCTGTTAATTAATTGTATTAAGTTATATACGGGTTTTAGTTATCAAGGTGTCTTTTTATGCTATGAGGAGCACGCAGGTTTCTGGTGACTTGCCTTAAAAGCAGTGACTGCTGATACCTGGTCAGATGCTTGCGTGGGCTTTTCTCTTTCAGCAAACAACATCTATTGGATCTTGTTCCCCCACCCCCACTTTTTCTTTTAAGCTGTTTGCTGTTGGATGGCTTATAAAGCTTTTCCACTGTCAGAAGGGTCTGTGGTGTGGATTAATTGCTTGTTTAGCTGCAAGTAGCCCCAAATTCTGGACCTCTTCAAGGGTATCTTTGAGCAGTGAGTGCAGGGTGTGCTGTGTACTAGGAGGAAGGCACAGGGATTGTATCTGGTACAAAGAAAGCATGGTCAAAACAAAAATTTTTCTTCTTTGCCGTAGATTCAAAGAGTTTTGGGAAAATAAGAGTACAAAATTTAAAGAGTTTGGGATCTTTTCTAGCTAACTTCCAAAGGTCCATGCAGTGTATCCCCCAGAGATGCTGGGATCATGCCAATGGAAGGACATTGCAGAGACACGTTTTACTGAGCCTCTGTTGGCAGTGCGTGGTTCTCAGGTCATAGTCCAGGATCCACTTGTTTGTCTGTAGTCACAGAAAATTCCTGCTCCCCAAGTGAAAAACTTGTTGGACTTTTGTAGCTTTCTAAGAAGGGGAAAATGGATTCTGAAATCTGTGAGCAAAATGGGTTCACCTGTTGGCTCTGCTGTTTTCATGCTTTCTAAGTACTGGCAGTCAAACCTCGTAAATCCTTTTTAGAGGATCTGTGCAGGCAGTGCTGCAGTGGTGTCGTAGATAATGTAGGGCTGCTGGACCAGAGGAGGGTTTGTTGAAGGAAGGACAGTTGGTGTATTGGGGTACACTGCTCCTCTCCTTTACATCAACCACACAAGGGGATTTACTAATCCTTGGTGCATCTCCACTGGCACCAATTTAAAACTGGGGATTTTATCTGCTTGATGGAAAATATATGAATTCAATGGTTTTCTGTCTCTTTCTGATGACTCCTGTCACAGGAGAACTTGTGACCTCATCGTGTCCCATCAGCTGTCTCTCTAGCAGCAAGTTATAGTGCTGTGGCTTTTAGAAAATGAAATAATGAAGGGTCCCCTGAGCAGGAGCTGAGAGCTGTCCGTAGAAAAGCATTTAGAGGAAATAATTGGAGGGGAAATGGAAGATGTCCGTGTGAAGAGATCTTTCTCCATTTGATACCCTTGAGTGCTGGCTAGTTTAGAGACTGGTAACTTGAGACCTCTTACCATAGAATGTATGTGTATATGCTGCAAACCCCAATCCTGTTAAAGTAGTGTTGGGGCCCTGCTGTAATGTACAGTCTCTTTCCTTTCTGTGTGGGTACTGGAAGCCATGATAAGGAGCTATGGAAATAGTACCCAGAATAAGCATGGCTCCTCAGTGTAATTGTGGTAGGGGCTATTTTCTTGTCTGAACAGTCATAAGAAGAAATTATGTGTAGACCTAATGTGTACAAATACAATTATTGCTGTAGTGTGGACATGACATATGTCACTGCTCCAGCTTGATACCAGGATGGTGGTGCAGCTATTGCTCAGCAGCTGCTCGCTGCACAGTGAATGTGAGCGCTGATGAGTTTCTCTCTGAGTGGATGGAAATCTGTGCGAGAACAAATGCTGATGTGCTTCATACTGGCTGATGAGCATGATGCAGACACTTCAGCAGAGGGTCTGGAGGCCCCACCAGGGCTGGTTTCCCTGCTCGGGACCTGCAGGGCTCCTTTCAAATTGTCATCAAGTCATGTTTCCGTAACAGGACAGCACACTTGCCCCCTGCCAGACCTGTGTTGTGGCTATGCAGGGCTTCAGTCCAGGGCTGCTGCAGGTACCTTGCAGTAACACCGAGTCCCACACATGCTGGAAATGGCCAAGCAGGGAAGAATGATGCTGCCTGCAATCAGTGTTTAGTTATGTGTCTTACCAAACAAATTTTTTTTTTGCCTCCGGAATGTGATGGCTTACTAGTTGCTGCTAATTGCTTTTTCAGTGACACTTACTCTGCTGTTAACAGATTATCCAACAGTGCAGAGCTTGTATTTATAATACCAGATGTCAGTGTGGCTGCTATGTGTGCTTTTGCTGCTGGAGTCTCAGCATGGTGACTCGGATACCGGCTGGTGGTGATAAAATCACTGAAGAAACGAGAAGCCATGTAGAAGCCGGACAGGTGACACATCTCTCCACAGACTGGTTTATCCTGGGCACCAGAACTGGAAGGAAGGTTAATTGGTTGAGCTCCAGGCATTTCCTGTTGGTGTGGTTATAGGCTTGTAGGATAACTCAGGTTGGAAGGGACCTTAGGGAGCATTTAGTTTGTTCTTAAGGTGTTGTTACTTCCCTGCTGGCTCCTTTTCTAAATAAATAGGTCTTGGAGCAGGCACCTGTACCAGCAAAATTGGTCTGAAGAAAAGAACAAAGCATGTGGTATGTGCTAATTTGATTTGAGAGCCCAAATGACTGAGGAGGTTGTACAAGACAGCCCACTAGGCTGTTTGTATAATCATCCATGTTCATGCCGCTCTTACTTTGCCATGTAAAAATAACAAATATGTTTTCTTTAAATCCTATGATCTCAGAGCACTGTTACACAAATCTTTGGATTTGTGGGAGTATTACTGTTATCTGTGCTTTACGAACAGGAAAACTAAAAGCACTGGGCTGTGTTCAGCTGGCTCCCTGAATGTCTGTGCCTTGTGGTGGTGGTGGTGTCTGATCCAAGGCAGGGTGCTGCTCAGCCCTGCTGGGACAGCTGCATTGCTCTTCGTGGGGAAAACAAGGCACCTCTGACTTCTCCAGAACAGATGGTTTCAGGGGGCTGCTGAGGAGGCAGTGACTAAGGGCTGGGAACAGTGGGTGGAAGGACTTGAATGGAGATGAAACCATCTTGTTTATGATCAAGGGACCTAAGCAGTGCCAAAGTTGTGAGAAGTGAATCAGCGTTTACTTGACCCCAGACCCGAGCTGGAATCTGGTACCCCACAAGCATCCTCTCTTGGGAACTGTGCACGCAAAATAGGGGTACTTAGCAGTCTGTCACCAGGCTCTGATGGTATATGCTGAATTCCCTGATGTTCGTGTGTTGCCTGGAAGGAATCAGGAGACAGGTGTGGGCCCAAACTCAACCATGTTGGGCTAACCTTGCCTCTTCTAACACACTGAAATTTCCACTTAGGTAAAAGAGCAGGGAAAATGCAGCACTGCAGTGCCTGTGGCAGTGGAAAGGCTAAATACTCATTAGGCATAGCTGCAGTAATTGCTATGACAAAATCAGGCATGGGCCTGGCAGCAAGCGTCTCTTTGCCTTTCTTTGTCCCGTACCGTACCGGTGATGCAAAGCTAGATCCTGAAGCTGCAGGGTTTAGTTTGGCTTCAGGTATAACTTTGAGGAGCAACTTAATACCTTCCACAGCCATTTAGAGATAAATACACCCCCAAGATATGATGAGGGAATGCCTTCCTTGATAACACATACTTTGCTTTGTTATGGAAAGCTTCCCCAGCAAAATACCTGCAGAGGCCAACAGCAGTATTTAGTAACTATGTAGAAGTGAAGGATCTTAAAGGGGTGCATAAAGAGATCGAGATACTTGGCCTGTTACTGCAGGAAAACTGTTTTGTTGATGATCTTTGTACTTTTAAGTTACTCAGGCTTCTGCTGCAGTGTGTGCCTTGCAAGCTTGAGCGTTGAGGACTGAGTGTTCAAATCTTAGTAAAAGTCATAGCTACATTATGTATAGATTGGGAATGTCTGTTGTACTGGGCAATGCTGAGCATCGTTGCAGTACTTCAGGAGCAGATTTAAATTTAAACAAGAAGATACATTCATGGCATGTGCTTTGGCCACAAAAGAGGTTCTTAAGTGCGATTCTTCTAAATTTTTGAGGGTTCTGATTTGAGATGTGTGCTGTCAGAGAGATGATTAATTGCAAGTCATGGGCCCTTAATTGTTATGTGATAAATACATCTGTGAGCCAGTCAAATCCTGTGTATTTGCAGCTTAAAGACATAGGCACTGCTTGTGAACTGACTTATTTAGGGTTGCAGTGGATGGTGCAAGAGCCAGGAGTAGGATTCTGCTGCTTAGAGAAATAAATTATGATCAGATAAGGCCTTCAAATGGCAGTCAGTCTTTGGTCTCTAGTGAAGAAAATACCTATTTTTGTCTTGGATTAATTGTGGAAGGAAAAAAATATGGAGCATTGGGGGAAATGGGTAATGTGTTACAGCAGACCCCAAGATAAAATAATTTGACTTAAGAGAGATCTGTTGAGCTCTGAGCAAACACTTGTGGAAGGAGGAATGCTAGAAGGAGATACATGATTAAGTTAAAACATAACATAACATAACATGGATGGCTGTGAGGGAAAAACCTGTGAATCTCAGTGTTTGTAGATGCAGCAGCAGTGTCTGCCTGTGTTTGTTCTCTGTCAGCTTGTTTTAATCCTATAGGGTTTGGCTCAAGTAAGTAAAAGTCTAATATTTTTTCTACTTCCTGCAGCAGTTACATGTTCTCTGCAGATCTTGCTGTCTGTATCTTTCAGCTTAACTCTTTAGTGATGATCTTGTGCTTCTGGTAACTGCCCACTAGCCTTATATTCTCTGGAAGAAGAGATCGTTATGGCATGTCTCAGATCATATCAGAACTTACCCATGGAAAGGAAACCAGCTGTATCTCTAGTGGGGAACCTGATGCTCAGTGTTGTGCAAGTTGGTGTTTGGACCTACTGGTGTGTAAAAATGACACATTTCCTTGTCATTGCTAGAATTCATCACCTGATAGCTGACAGATCAAGGATGCTGCATTTCCTTATGTGGACCCCTCCTTGTTAGTATGATAATCCTCAAGTTGAGAGTCTTAGAACATCTTGAGTTTTTTTGATAAGTCCTTACTGTACTTTGAGACAAGTAAATGTTGTGGAATTTTTTGTGTGTTTGCTCAGTAAACAGGATGCAGTGATACAAGGCTGTAAAGAGGGAACAGAACCAGTGGGGAAAGGAGTCAAAAGTTCCCAAAAGCTAAACTGTCAGCTGCTACTGTTTTTCAAAACTTGATGTGCTTATTACACAGTCAAAAAACCTAAATAAAACCAGGCAAAGCAAAGATGACCTACTGTTTTTAAAGGGTACTGATTGTTTTCAATACCTATCTGGGAATGCCAAGCCAAGTCCTTGACCCTGACTTTTCCAGATACTCAGCAGGCAGAATCCTGCTAGACTTAAATAAAAGGAATGGGAGTCTGTCTGCAACACCTCCTATCTGAGGCGACTTCTGAAAATGTTATTCTAAGGCAGGAAGTTAATCCCCTTCCTGATCTGGCGAATTCCCGAATGTCCCTATTTTTGTACTTCAGGTTTGAGTCTGTCTGTACAAGTGTGAGTAAAAATTGTGGATAAGGATTTTTAAGATGGATCTTTTTGAGGAGAAATGGAAGTGGCTTACAACTTAGCATAAGTTAATCAAGAAAACAGTTCTTGCTGTGTTCTAGCTACTGGGGTGAAACTTATTATGATGTCTCGAGCAGTGAGTTTATTGGACAAGAGCAAACCCATGTGTGCCCCACCCATGTGAGCCAGTACTTAGTTTTTTGTTTTAGGCAGTGCATTTGAGTGGCAAAACCAGAAGAGTTAGTGAAGGGGTGGCAGGCAGTCATCTGGAAACGTATGGTGTTCAGCCTGTGTGCTCAGTGTAAAATTGGTTCTGAGGTGGCGTCTGTGAAAGGAGATTTACTGACAATAAGTGGTGTAAACCTACTTCCTTGATATGCCACTAAAAAAAACCACCCAAAAAACTTTGAGTATAATACTTTTTTCCTTCTTGGACTCACAGATCTGGAACCATATGAGTCAGCGTACTGCTAGTTGGGAGGAGAGATGAAACTAAATCTGGTCCAGCACCCCCCCTTCCCCTGCCCAAACCCAGAAATCTAGTCATGCATGATGGGAAAAATAGCTTACTAGTGGGACAATTTCTCATTCTACTTGAAATTTTCTCTTCCTGGTCTCCAACCTGGTTTTGCACATTCTGCTAGAGAGTGGAATCTCATGGTTAAAGAATACTATCTCTGATTACAGGCAAGTGGACATGTGGTAGAATTCTGTTCCTTGCTCTGAAGCTAAATTCTTAGCGATTAATTTTTTTACCTTTTTCTCCATCCTTAAAGGAGAGGCTGTTGGTGTCTCTCATGTCATGTAGGTGTATATCATTAGTGGACACTTGAAATAGCACTGGAAAAGTTTAAGCATAAAGTCATAAACTGTTTTTCTTAACAATAAATGAAAACTCTAAAGATGGCACTCCAGTGTCTGTCTGAGCCCTTGCAAAGGCCTGCCTTCTCTGTAGAAGTGTTGTGCCAAGAAATTTAGTTCTTCATGCAGGTTGGTTTGCTCAGTATTTTGCAGGTTCCTTAGGTCTGCTCTGCTGAGGTTGGGTCTGGTGCAGCTACCTTTGGCTGCTGGCATAGATCAGGTGCAGGATTTGAGGAGTGAGTGTGTTCTTAGAAAACTCTTGGAGATGAGAGGCTGCCCTAGATGGCCTGGTAGCACTTGATTTTTTGAGCATGGTCTTTCAGGGCAGGGATGTATAGCGCAGCTCTATAGAGGAATGAGCCCAGGGTTTTGTACCTAGAGACTTTCAGCACTTGGATGTTCTGGTCAGGTTTGGAGGTGGTCAGCCTGCAAGCAGGACTGGTTCTGAAAAACTGCAAAAACTTATTTCTCTTAATTTACATTTGTCTGTGAGCCATCTAAAGTACACATCCTGCCTATTTTGGGGTGACTTGATGGAGTTTGGTAATGCAGACTGGATGTGTTACTCAGAACTAACTACTATAGATACTGGGGTAGCTGGGAAGAGAGAGCTGAGAACATTTCAGTGTTTACTGATGAGCAGGCAAGACTGCATCAAAACGCTGTGACAGGAAACTGAGGGCACAATTTAATGTTAGATGTTTAAACAATTATTCCAGGTGACCCACTGATACTTTGTACTTAGGTCCAGCTTTGTTTTCAAAGTCCTATTAGTGAATATTTTAATAACAGTTGACTATAAAGTGGCTCCATAGTTTTCTTAAGCTGTCTCATGTAGGTGGGCAGACAGGACAATTAAGTTGCTGGTGTTTGCTTCCTTTGTGACCTTCAGGTTTGTCACAGCTCTGAGCCTGGTGCTGACTGTAGTAGATAACTGCTTTGCTTTCCTGCAAGACACAATACAGGAAGAATGAGCCCTGAGTCTGAAATCTTAACAGTGTCTCTGTTTTCTCCAGAGCATCTGACATGGCAAATTTTGGCAGACCCAGCCATGACCAAATGGAAATGACATGGTCCCTGGTTAGTAGCTTCTTGCAATTCAGCATAACATGCTTTTGGAAGCTTCTTGGAAGCAGACGTTATGCAAGCTCCTCAAGCTGTGTCTTGCTGACTGGAAGCAAACTTGCCAGCTTCTGCCATTTTTCTGCAAGTCTTGTGACTTGTGTGGCTTTTCTTAGAGCCCTGGCCACAGCAACTGAGCTAACAGAAGAGCAGTGTAGCTTTTGTATTGAAAACAGCAATTTCCAGCATGGAGGTTTGAGGGTATTTTTTTTCTCCAAAAGATGCTGTTTCCCTAAATGCTTCTGGAGACAAGTATAAAGAATCCCAAAACTTCTAAAACCTGCACTGTCATCTCTTCCCTTCCTAAAAATCAGGGCTTACTCTCAAAACTATAAGCTCTGCTAAAATACTTGTGTTGCAGTTGCAATGAACAATAAATGAGGTTTGGAATAAACCCAGTACCTCACTTGTGACGGAAATGGGAGTTGAACTGGAGTCTCTGGGGCTGAAAATACTATTTTAATAATGTATTGCCTCAACAGTCTCCTTTAACTCTCCCTTTCCTGTTTCTTGTGGCTTTAGGCAGCATTGTTGCAGCCCTGTGGAAGGGTGAAGAGTTAATACAACCATAACAGATGTGAGAAGTGCTCAGCTCCTGCCTGACTGCTCTGACTGTCATTTTGGGGCTGGGAAACACTCTTGCTGCAAGAGTGGCCGGTGTAGTATATGTGATGCTAAGAGAGGACACAGCCAGTGTTAAACTGATACTGCTGTGGATTTTGGCTGCAAAGCCAGGCAGTGTTGCTGGAATGCTGTCTAAAAGCTGATCATAAATTGCAGCTGTATTTCAGAGTGGTTTTTCAGCTGCATTCAGACCCGTTCTCATATCAATAGGCAGAAGTCTACAGAGATGCTGAGCAGTCAGTTCTCAACATCTGCAAATGTTTTCACAGCACAGCTAACTTACCCTGGAGAGCACTAGGACAAACTACAATTTTTCCCTTTTTTTAAAAAATTGAGAATGGAGATCCAGGGATGGGGGAGGTGGTGCTGAATTTCTTAGAACAAGGAAAGAGATACCTAAAGGCAAAAATCTTGAAGTCTTTGTTCAGTTCCTCCTCTTTGTTTTCCTGCCAGTCTTACGTGTGTAAAGACAGAGTAAGTTACGTAGGATCTGGCTCAGGGCTCTGACAAATTAACAGGCTGTTTCAGCCCGAGAGCTCTTCCTCATCCAAGTAGTTACAAACTTCTAAAAACGGGGCTTATAATGACTGTCCATTTGCCACCTGCCTTCCAGCACAGGAACAATTCCCTGTCAGCAGAGAAATATATCTGATGACCTCTTAGTTCAGAATTAAGTCAATAAACAACAAAGCTCTAGTCCTCACAGGTTTTATGCTGAATTTAGCCTCACTGACTTGTTTATGATTTACTCTGAGCTTACACTGCTCTGGGTCAGGATGGGACCCCTCGATTCTAATACATGTTAGGTTTTCTCTCTTTCTGGCTGCTGTGATCTCTTGTGTAATCTCTGGCTATTTCTTAAGCTGATTGTGCTTTTACTTTTAATAGAAGTTCCTCTATGAATAGCTGGGAATTGCCTGAGCATGGTGATGGCCTTGAGAGGAGATCTGTCGCAGTGGGGTTAAAGCTACGGGTAAGGAGGAGGTTGGTATGTTCTGAAATGCAGAATACCCTCAGGGATTGGTGCATGACATGTGTCACACTGCAGAGCTGATGCTGCAGCTCCAGTACTGAAGCTCAGGTCACCTCTTCTACATCGTGCAGCTCACAGCAGAGATCCCAGCAACAAACTTCTTCCCATTGGGCTTTGCTACTTTGATTTGTTCCTGTTCCTAAGAATTACTCTGTTTATGCATATTCATGCAAGATGTGTTTGTTATCTCAGGCCTGCAAACTACCAGGCACCTCAAACTCATTTTGGAGAAAGAGGTCCATTTCCTGAATGAATTTGTATAGACTATTGAAGGAATTATATTTAAAGAATGCTTACTGCAAAAGAATAAGTCAGATACTGCATTAGCACTTGGTATTTTGCCAACTTCTGCTCGGACAAAGTTGAATTCACACTGGATACCTGGAGGGGCAAAAGCAGATGTCTTAGAAATCAGTGTGTTAGTTTAAACAAGTGGAGTGGAGATACAAGGGGGAGAAATTTAGTTGAACCCTTTACTTGTGGAAAATAAGGAAAGGAGTGGAAGGCTGTAAGACTGTGGTCTGTCCAAGTCACTATGCCACAGTTTTTCTATGGATTCAGAATGCCCACTGGTAAGGCAACACCTTTTTTGATCTTCCTCTTTTTTTTTGTTGAATTAAGCCCAGCCTTTTTGTCACCTCCCATGGTCGCTGCCCCAATTTGACTAGAGCAAAATGTTCCTTGTGGCATCAGAAGTGTTTTTCCAGTGGTTGATCAAAAGCACTTTGGCAGGCACATTGGAACCAGACAGGAGGTCAGAGCTCATCTCTTCTGGGACTATTGATCCAATTTTTGTTCTGGTATAGCCTGAAATGGAGATGTCTTGTGTGGTTTCTTAAGTAGAGTTTAATGCTTCTGACTTTGCACTAGAGGTGTTTGCAATCAGTCTGCTGGGTCTTCTTCAAGGGCTCAAGGGGCAGTGCCTCTGTACCATGTTCCCAGCCTAGGTTGATCCTAATTATATCTGGAGCCGCAGAGGTGCAGTGCGTAGCAAGGAACGTGGCACTGTTCCTGCATACTTCTCCAGGCAGAGCAGAGATGTAAATTGGCATCTTAAATTCCCTCTGCAGGACAGCCAGGCACTGTGGACAATTTGGTCAGGATGCCTGAATGCAGCATAACTCTGTTACCCCATGGAATTCTGTCCTTCCTGCCTGGCCTGTTGGAAGGGAAGCAGGCTACCTCCCCATCCACATCACACTCTGCCTCTTACCACTGACCTGAGATAAGTTATCAGGGTACATGCATTCAGCTTTATAAACCCACCACCTATGTGTGGCCACAAACAGCACATCATGGCTTGTTGAGGTACCATCCTTCCTCATGCAGGTTCTGTTTAGCTTTGTATCTGTGGGCTCATCAAAGGGACTTTCCCTTTTCCAATGAACTCTTTCAGTTGTCTGTACCCTTTAAGGAATTCGGGCTCTGGGCAGCCTGTCTCTTTTTCTAGCACACAGTGGTGTCTGGAAGTAGAGGAAGTGTCATGCTGCAGTGATGAAATGTGCCTCCAGCTACATTTGTTCTTCTCTTGGGTCTTGCAGTAAATACCAGGACTCCAGAGGTGTAGTTTTGACAAGAAATCCAAGATTATACTTAGCCCAAGTATTTGATATCTTTGAATTTGCTGTTGTACGTGGTTTCCTTCTCTGAAGGAGAGAAGGACAAAAAGGGGGATAATCCCCTTTTTTATCCAGAGCGTCCATGCGATGAGTAGTGTGAATATTAGTTACTGCTACACAGTATAATGGTGTCTCAGAACACAGGAGAGCCTCTACTGCTGAGCAGCCTTTAGTCTGGACTCAGCTGCAGCCTGGCTCCAGAGATTAAGACACTGGTGGTGGGAAATAGCAAGGTCAGCCTGCTGCTCGTCGGTCTTAACATCCATTAATCCTGGGGTGTTACTGTGGCTGTGTTTTCCCATCAGCCATCCCTGTCCCAGAGTTTTAGTGTACAGCTTGTCCTTTTGTTTTCTCACAGCTCAAGTTGCAGGTGCTGAACAGGTCATGTTTTTCAAGGCTGCAGCCTTTCTGTTACAGTAGAGCCAGGGGTTGTCGGTGGATTTGTTTGTGCCAAAGCAGAGCAGCATTGCTGTGGTGTTATGACAGATAAGTGCGGCTTGAAAAAGAGACAAAGATGCTGGGTCATGGGTTTCACCTTTCTGGCCTTAAGAAAACCTGTTTCTTCACTACTGCCATAGGGACTGAACTAATTTGATGCTCTGGGGTGTTGATGCTGCTTGGTATTTTCTTCTTGGAGACTGTCTGGAAATTACAGGGAGATTCTGCGATTGCATAGAAATTTTTGCCAGCGTATATATGCTTTTGAAGTAGCAAGAGGAAAACTTGCTTTTGTGCTGTGATGGTGAAACTTAAATCAGGCAGACATAAAGGTCTGGTTTGCAGTTTCTGGGGTGCAGAACACATCGTGCAGTGCAATATTTCTGGGGTGGGTTTGTTTTTTTTTTTTTTCACATGAGTAAAACCATCCTTGTTTCCTTTCTCCTGGGACTGTAATTCTTGAAATCAAAACTGCATTTTCCACAAATGTGTAATCCTTACTGCCACATCCATTCAGGATACACCAGGCTTATTCTCTTGAGTTCCTGATATTGTCATGCAGAATCAGTGCTGTATTATTCTTTACCGTGAATATCCCAAGGCAGCAAACAAAATCCAGGACTTCATTTTCTATTACTCAGAAAATCCTAGAGGAAGCTGCACGGCAGCAGTGCTGCAATTTTCCGCTCTCTCCAGACTCTGCTTCCCCAGCTCTGCAGCCTAGAGTCAATGCGGCATTTGCTATAACGGGCAGTGACTTTTTGAGATCAGGCAGTGCACTCTAGGCTGTACCACTCTCTAAATAATTCTCTGCAGTAAAATGCAGAGCTCCAAACAAGAAAATGCCTTTACAGTTTTTTATCTGCAGAAACACAGAGTAAATTGGCTCACAAGTGCACGTGAGGTGCTGGAGTGCTCTGTTTTGATTTCCCATCTGTGTTCTACCTCCTTGCGTATTCTGGACTAACCCATCTGCAGGAAGATAGCAGGGAGGGAGCTAGCAGATAACCCTCAAAATGGAGGAGGGGAAGAATATTTCTGATTAATTATCTCACAGCAGACATGAACTGAAGCAAATGACATTTTGGATGAGGTGGTCGGGTTTGCATGCTTGGAGTGCCTCTTGTTTCTCCTCCAAACTCTTGACCTATAGCTGTAGACACTTGGTTAAAACCTCAGCAGCTTGGGGCTGATGCCCACCAGTGAGGGATGCAAGAGCTGTGTGGATATCAAACTCATTTGTTTCTATGGAAACAGTGGATTTCACCATGTTTTAGGGAAGTGGGAGGGGAATGATTCCCCCCCCCCCCCCCCCCCCCCGGGCCTCGTTCTGGCTCTCAGATTGGATTGGTTGCTGCACAACAACTGTAGAGCAGCAGCCCATGAAGGGATTATCTATCAGTCAGTGATCACAATTAGGGAGAGAAGCACGTGGCTCCAATCTGCTCCCATTGCAGGATTCCCAGGGTCACAGCCCTCCATGGCACTTAAAAGCAAAGAGTTTAACCTTGGTTGCTCGTAGCCCCAAAGGAGGGCTGCATTACAGTGCAGGCAGCTGCACCCAGACTCCTCAGTTGGGATGGCTGAGGGAATGAGCTGTGCTTGTGCCTCACCACACCTTTTTGGTAAGAGCTGAAAACTATTTGTGGTGTCTACAAGGTCTGGAGGAAGCTGAGATCTTTCAGACAGGCTTCAAGTGATTGCTTGCTGATGCAATTATTGTACTTCCAGTTCGTTGTACTGCTCTCAGAAAGTCCCAGCACTTGAAGCGCTGTGACTGGAGATGATGATTTTGAGACCTTTTTTTCAAAAATGAAAGGTAACAACAAAGGAAACAAAGTTGTTTCCTTCGTGAAACAACAGAAGGAATCAAAGCATGAACATCAACCTCAAACAGGTTCAAATAAGAGGCGTTTTCACTAAACCCCATACATTCCTAGCGGTCTGTAGAACTGAATCTCTTCAAACGGGCCTGGTGCCCTTGCGCAAGATCCCAGTGCTGATCCTTCTGAAGGAGTTAACCAACACCTCTGTATTTCAGGCTCTAGCACTGACTGAGAGGGAGAGCTTGGATTTCTAGATAGAAAGAAAGCAGACCATGGGAAACTGACAGAAAGGGTAATGCCTGTGTGTGCTTGAACCTTTTCCCAAGGTACTCCCTTGTTTCCTACAAATGTAGGACAGGACCTGTGTAACTGTCTCTAATGGGGAGAAATTCTTTTTGCTCAGCTTCTGTCTCCCCTTACTGTATATAGGGACTTCCTATATTCCATGTTATGTAAACTGAGTTCGGGATGAAGGGCAGCTTCTAGCAGAAATTCTTGCTTTATGCTGTGTAGTACAGCCAGTAAATCAATTGGATGGGATAATCCTGGTTATGGATTTGCAGAGGTGCATCAGAAGAACGCAGCAGCATCTCTGCCTTACTTTCAGGTCATCTAAAAATATGTATATAGACCTTGAAAGTCAGGCCAGATCCTGCTGTAAGGTCTACCAAGCATAAAGCTGGGGTGTGCTGGCTTCTTTGGAATTACTGTAGACATACAGCAGCAGAAATGCCTTGGGGCAAACTCTTCGCTATGTCAGTTTAGTCTGCAGGCTGGCAGGCCCTCAGGCCATTGACTGAAAGCGTAAGAATGCCCGTGACTTCTTTGGAAGTCTTTTGCCCTGTGGAAGCAGGGCAGCCGTGACGGCTCTGTAGTTGTGCATCTGATTAACTGGTGCACAGCGGCTCCAAAACAGCCATGACTTGGCATGATGCACACAGCTGTCTTCCAGATTTTGATCTGTCCTGAAGCTAGTGGAGTGTGAAACAGAAAAATCAGCCCAAAGGATTCAAATGAAAATAAACAATAGCAAAACTTATCTTATCCCACTGCTTCCAACAACCTGTATAGAGGCGTGTGCTGGAGAGGGGCTGAGATGCAGAGAAAGGAGATGTGGAAAAAGTGAATGAGAGAGGCACCAACTGCCATGGATGGCTCCTGGGAACCAGTCTGTGCAGTGAGAGATAAGCCAGAAAGCAGAATTTAGTGCACTTGAGGAGGGGTGGGAGAGAGAGCTGTTTCCAGGTGAGTGTTCATATAAAAATTGCTATGGGCTTTCCTTCTGGCTTTAGCAGTGTTAAGGAAGGTGCTGCAGGCAGAAGTCTGAACACAGCCCCTGCAGCTGAAGTATCGGTGATGTGAGAGAACATTGCCCAGGGTGTCCCCTTTCATTTTCTGAGCCCCCTCAGCCCACACTTGACTCAACAAACACGTTCTGAGTGGGAAAGACACGTTTTTGATTAACACTTCTGATGTTCAAGGCATGTGGGCCCTCCCAGAGACACAAGAGCCCATGAATATGACAATGCCTTCCAGTAACAAAAATCTTTGTCCTGTTCTGTAGGAAGGATCTGGACACTACCAAAAATTACCCAGACAACAGTACTGGACACTGTCACCTCTGTGTGTGTAGATCAGTGGCCAGTAATTGTGTTGTGTCCCAGGGTGAGGAGACAAGCTGATGATGAAATGGCTGAGATGGAAGCTTGAAATTCAACTTCTGTCTCTTCATGGCACGTCATTTACCCCAAATGTCAGTGAAACAAACCTCACCATTATGCCTGTCCACAAGGAACTGGATTTGATTTGCCAAACTCATTGTGTAGGCTTTCAAACAGCCAGGCATGCAGCTTTCTATGGAGGTGGATTCTCTTGGAGGGGGCAGTCTCCTGAAAGGTTTCTTGTCTTTTCAGCAGAGCCTGTGGTGTGGGGTCATTGTGGTTTTTGAAATGTTTTGCAATAAATGTAGGTTTCTGCTGTGGCTTTATTGAGTTTATAGATTAACTCTATATAAATACACTATATTTTTCTTATTTTGAAGGAAGTGAGAGCAAAGTGTGGGAAAAAGATGCAGGAGATCTCCAGAACACGTCACATCCTGGTCAGTGGTAAAAAGGGCATAGGAAACCCAGCAAAGACAATTCTTGTGGTGAGAATCATGTCAGTTCTGGAGCAGGATGTGATGTGAACATGTAATACTGCTATTGCTACACTTACTTATTACACTGAATTAACATAGTTGCTGTCCTTTCATGTTTGAAGACCTCAGTGCCTCAGTCTGCACAAAACCTTGGGCAGAACATCCCTGCTGGGCCCTGTGCTGGTATCGGGTGCAATTTTGCACAAAGGAATAGAGCAACTCGAGGCAGATTGGGAAAAGGTGCCAACTTCAGAAGTTACTTTCTACTTCATTCTCTACTCTCTCTGACTCGTGTTTGTGAATTATCCAGTATTATGTTGTAAATGTGTCCAGCTTATACTGGCACTTGTGTTTTCCCTGCTTGGGCAGCACCTGTGAATTTTCTAGGACGGTCTCTGGGAACTCAACTTAAGCACAGCAAAGTCCCACACTTAAGAGGCTCCTTGGCCCTTTTGCTTACTGACCTGGGGAGCTGTACTGGGGAGAAGTGGCCAGGTATTAGAGAGGCTGTCTGAGGGCCAGAACGATTTAACAAAGCAATTATAAGTGTTCCGAGACAGTACAATAGTGTTAACCTCCCTCTACACTATTGTAAATAGGAACTCAAGGTACAAGGCAGTGGGAAGCTTTCTCTTCAATTTTTTTGTTTCTCCTAACATGTATATTATGATGACACTCATGAACTGTTGCCTGTCTTTATTTTTCACAATTGTTTTCTTGAATAATGAATCGTTGTGCACAATAATATCGCCAGTATACTGGAAAATTGTGTACTTACAATAGATCTTTATTTCTATATGTATCCATTGTGTGACCAGTACCAATTGCATCCTAAGAAGTTACATTATACTGAGTGCTTATGGAATTGCTCTTGTTCACTGTGGCTCAGGACTAGGCACACTTGTGCTGTGGTGATTGGCTGATAAACAGTGCACATCCTCTGGCTTAAAGTTATCTAAAGGTGCTAACCTTAATGGAAAAAATCATGGCCTAACTAGGAACAAGACTAACCACATGATTATGAATCTGTATGACTTGTGTACAAGTTCACATGATGCAGTATGAAAGGAATATGAGAGCTGAGGGCAGAGAAAAACAAACTAGCAGGTTGATGTATGTTTTTTTTCATAATGCACCTGTTTTTAATGCTTGCTGTTCCTCTTGGCCTGTCCAGCTTTTTTTAGTTGAGAAGTGCTTTGACTCAGGCACAAGAAGAGCTCACAGAGTCAACCAAGTTAGCAGGAAACTCTGAATCTGCAATGCAGCCCTTTTGGCAACCTGCTGGGTGGCAGAGGAAAGAACAAATTTGTCCTTGTTCTTGCCCCACACCTGAGTTAT
The DNA here is from genome assembly GCF_009650955.1 of Corvus moneduloides. Lineage (NCBI taxonomy): Eukaryota > Metazoa > Chordata > Aves > Passeriformes > Corvidae > Corvus > Corvus moneduloides. The sequence goes on from NC_045496.1 coordinate 5,892,095, forward strand.
GGAATTGCTTGCGAATGTACTTGCATGTTGCTTGAAGGATCAGAGCACCAGGAAGGTGCTCCAAGGGCAGTTCTACATCCTTTTCCTTCTAGTAGAACTACATGATGTCTGTTGTGAAGGAGCACCAGGAGTTAGTGACCAAGAAGTACAAAGCTCCTACTGTTTCTCAGGTGTTTGTTTTAGGAGTCAATATGATTAATAGTAAATATTTTTAGTGTGTGGTTAATGTTCCCCATAGGGGTCAGCCTGTGTGCTAAGGATTCATTTTGATGTGCTGAAGTAAGAGCATGTTTGAAAATACAAGTGCTGTGAGATGAAGCGCTGTTCAGATAAATGTATAAGCTGTCCATAGAATGGAGCTTTTATGAAGATGTGAATGTTGCTGATGGGCGCAGTAATCAGAAGAATCATACATCAAAGGTACCAATACCCCTAGATTGGCTTCTAAAGCACTGTGCCGTCATGAGCTAGGGAGGAACTACTGATCTGGGTGTGTGAGAGTGGTGAATGATAAATTATAAGCCTTGACAGATGAAAATAGTTTGAAGCTTAAGCAGGAGCAGGTCTGAAATGTGTAACCAGCCAGTAAAATCCATAGGGACAGAACTGTATTTCTTGTGGTATATTGGCACAGTGCTTTGTGCAGTGCATTTCTGATTGAATGCTGTCCTCAGGCACCATCAGAACACAGGAAGTTACAAATACTCAAATTAAAATACAAACAGCCATGTGAAATCATGGAGGCTGTGTGAATTTTAATTTTCTGAAACTAATACAATCCAAACTGGGGATTAATCACATCTGTTAATGTACTATTTGTCTATAGATGTATAATAGGAAATCAAATTAAAATTAAATGATCAGATGCTGGTGTTCCCTTCTGTTCTTTGCAACTAGTTTTATGTCTTCATAAACTGCTGTTTGGGCTCTTTAATTGAGGCTTTACGTTCTCTAGTGCATTCTAATTCAAGAATCTCACAATTCTGGCAAACAATTGACTGCAACAATGCTGTGTTGGTTTGTCTAGACTAGGCCTAGATTTGTATTTCAGAGCCCTCTACAAACAGCTTTCCGAGCCTTCCAGCTTCTCTGGAGACAGGGAAAGCAAGCATTTGCTCTCTCTTCCATGTAGAACAAGAGACGGTACCGTGGGCTCTGTTCTGGTTTTGACTGCTGAAGAGCTCTGTTGCAACTTCAGTGAAGACAATAATCATGCATGAAAATCTTTAACTCAAAGTCCTTTCAAAAATACAGATTGCCAGTGGATGGAGAAGGTGCAAAACTTGAATTTGGTGGAAAGAGGGAATAAATGATGCTCATATTTGCTGTAGAAGGGAATCCATGGAGAAGCAATTGCAGCCTGAGCTGATGTGTGGGGATGCCGTCAGTATGTTCTTGCCCTTCCTTGTTAGGAAATTGTGGTTATCACTTCTGATATCATGGCTACAGGGTCATAAAGAGGTTTGTGAATACCAGACTGCTGGAATGAAACAGCACTGTAAACGTTACAGGAATCTCTAAGCCTTAGAGCACAAACCTAAAGCAGTGAGCTGACACTTCTGGCAAAGCATGAAGGGACAGACTGGCTCCTGCAATCACTCGTCTTGTGCTTATCGGGATTGAGAGCATTTATTCTAGCAAAGCTGGTGGACCAGGCACAACATGCCCGTAGCAATCACTGAGATGCTCTAAGACTTGCTCCTCCTCCAGAGATCTCTGTATCTCATTTAACAGGAAGACATCAGATCAAGTGTTTGACCAAAGGAGTAAACAAGTATTCTTTGGTCCAACAAACTGTGTATGTGTGGACACAAATGTACCTCTACTGCAGCAAACTAGCTCATCTCAGTTTCTTTTAATGGAGACAGTCACATTTTCTTCAGTGTAGCAACAGTGAATAAACACAAGAAACATGTCTGAAAGTTTCAGTGTGTGCCTCTTCAGGTACTCCCAAGCTTTCCATATGGGTATCTGTCCTACTTTTTTTGATTGCATCTATCTTTGCTTCCCTTTCCATACAATATATGTTGAATTATATGAGCAGTTTGTCAATCTCCTTTGTTTTATGAATAGTCTGGGCAAAGTGTCTTTGGTTGATGATACTTTTAACTTCTAGTTGTCTGTACTGTGCAAGTCATTAAATTAATTCTAAAACTTGTTTATAGAGTAAAGGTGGTTTTTGTCACTAATAGCCACTAATAACTTTTTTGTTCCGTCAGATTCTAACTTACCTAATGCATGAGGGCTCTTTGTATATAGTGTCTGGCTTTAGTTAAAAACTTCAAACAAACAAACCAACAAAACAAGGAAACCCCAATTCCCAGTGCCCTGATTATAAATGTATTGTTGCATGACATCAAGATTGTATTAATGTGTTTCCAAGGTGTTTGGATTTTGTTTCAGTGTTGCTCTACAGTAACTGCTACATTGGTTCCCTTCCCTTCAATATGTTTTATACTGTGTTACTAATGCAGCTTTCAGCCCAAATCTGCACTCTCATGCAGCTCTGCATACGAAACTAGAAATAAGACTGGAAGGGATGCTGTGATTGGGCTTGCCCCGAGGTAGCTAGAACTGTGTAAACACTTCAGAACTGAGCAATGCAAAATAGAACAATAAATGCCCTTTCAGGTCACTTTCCTGCCTGAACTCTTTCAGCTTGAGACCTGTCAAGATTTGCATCCTTGGTTCTTTTTTGTCATCTTAGTTTAGAAGAGATCTATCACTGGTCAGACCAAGAATTTACCTACCTCAATATCCTCTCTCTGAGAGTTGTTAATAAAAAAATGAGTGTAAAATACATAGAAATAAGTCTTCCAATAAATGATGTTTTGGGAAATGTAGTTATCTGAGCCTAGTTTTCCAACTCTGCTAAAATGCTTGGAATTGCATTGCTAGAACCAATACCTTAATCTTTTGATTCAGAATTTTGAGTCAATAGCTAAGAAAGCTAAAAGCAAATTAAGTGTTTATATTCCCTGAATACAGTTCTGTCTGTTTTAGCTGCTACTTTGTATATTTTCTAGATGAAGCCTAGCCTTGAGAAGTGGCAGTGTTGTGCTTTAAAGCACCGGGAATCAAATGTTGTTATGCACTTCTGTGTGTTACAAACAAAGCAACAGGAAAAGAACATTCCAGTTCTTAAGATAAAAAGTGAAGGAGGAAAACAGGGGGTTGGTGCCCTCAACCTGAGTAACATATTTCAGGCACAGTATTGTATAGTGATGTATGCAATGAGGTTCTGGTGTCATGCTAGAGGCTGCCTTGTCTCAGCACTCAAAGCCTTTATAACATTTTATCTCCGAAGACTTATTCCATCTTTCTTTTTCCCCCTTCAGCCTTGCTCTTTTACATCTCCCCTGCTGGAAGTGAATAAGCCAGTTTAACTCCTCTGCTCTTGCCTGCCTAGGTCACCTGGCACGTGGTGGTTTTTACCTGGTGTGTTGTCTTCCTGATTCTGACTTGGTGTCATCACTTTGGGCTGCTCTTTCTGGAGCAGTAGCTGTGTGTGTGTAGCTCTTCCTCCAGGCTCTGAAGCGAGCTCAGACTGTACTGGGCATGTTGTCTGTGCCACACGTGCTCTGTGGTTGTAGTTTATTTGCAGCAGCAGTTTGTGCCCCCTGCAAGAGGGCAGGCAGGGCTCTCTCTCCTCCTGCTCCTTGGCACTCAGCCAGCTCAAGTTTACTAATCCCTACTTTTTAGTTTCTATGATTTGAAAGGCTTAGCTGGAGCAGGAGGAGGAAGGAGTTTTTCCAACAGACTGCAGAGAGAAAAGAAATGAAGAATAGGAAATAACATGGCTAAAATGGGATGATACTGTGTAAGTTGTAGGTTTTATTAATAAAGCTTTTTGGCTGTAACTCCTGATAGGAGTCAAGTGTACAGAAGGCTTGAAAGTTGAACTGCATGTACTTCTCAGTAGTTTGTGGGTATGAACACACATTCATTTTCTGATACTAGGGATCAGATTTGCATGTATTTTCACTCAGAACTAGAGTAGCACTGAAGATTGTTGGTTTAGGTGACAAGATTTGGCTTATGGATTTGTTGTCTTGTCCTCTAGACGACTTGGTGGTTTTTGCTTGGAATAGCCTGGGAGCTACTTGAGTTAACACAATAAATTGAATAGTTTTTTAATAATGCTGGAACCCAATGCTGTAGGTTTTCTGTCTATCTTTGTCTTGAGATTTTTTTTTTCTTAGTAGCTATGATAAGGACAGTAGAGAAATCAGGATATTAAGCAAAGCAGAAGGATTCAGGAAAACATAGTCCAGCATGAATAGGATCTTGCTTCCTATTGATTTCATGCTTATAAATGCAAGTGGTCCTTTTTCTACAGTAAAGCAAGATTTGATACTGCAAATTGGAAACCAATAACTAGAAGACTGTCTCGGTGTGCTGGAAAGGGAATCTGTAGTATTAGGATTCCTTTTTCTCAGGTACAAGTTCAAAATAATTCAGTGGATCTTAAATGGATGTGTTATGCTAAAAACTGATGCAAGGATAGGACTTTTCCACATATCGACCACAGGCATCTATAGGAATGGAGCTGAGATAGCAGAAAACTGTTAGAATGGCTCAGTGTCTTAAAGATTCTGGGGTTAATCCCACTGGAATGGAAAAACTAGAGCTGTATGATTTGAAAAACAAATGAAAGGCAATCCCCAGTTAACTCTTTATAATTCTGGAAAGTCTAAAATAATGAGAATGAGTTTCAGTCTAATTTTAACTGGTCAAGTTGTACCAGAGGTTCCATTATTCCTGACATAGTAATTAACAGGTGATATTTTTGAGATGTTAGAGGATGTACGGTGCCTCCTTACACTCATTTTACTTGAACCTGCTCTCCAGTTTTTGATATTACCAAGTTATTCTGACATCCCCACAGATGGAGAATTACTTTTATAACTGAGGAAATGGAAATACAGAGAAGCAGAATAACTTGCATAGGGTTACATAGGAAATGAGTGGCCAAACCAGGAGCTGAGACAGAGCTGCTCAAGGCCTTGTCTGGTGTGTAAAAACAGAAACTCATTTCTCATATTCGTGGACTTCGTCAGTGTTAAGTTCATGCAGGAGTAAGAGGAAGATCGCAAAGTGGAGAGCTCTGGATTTCTCATTCAGCAGAGTTAATAGTTACTCCTGAATTAGCAAAATTATTCCTTGCCACAGCTATGAAGGGAAGGAGGATCGTCTGCCAGAACCCTGCCAATGTAGGCAGGGCTTCTTTTAACAGAGAAAACTATATTCATGCTGTAGGAAACATATTTTGAAGTGATGCTTCTCCCAGTAGGCAAGGAAGCAATTGATTATATTTTCAGAACTGCTCAGTGGCTCCTGAAGAGCCACATGAACAGCCAAGTACTAGAAAACCCGGCCACAAACTAGCAAGGTCATCAGCAGATGCAGTGGGCACGCCTAGCTTTGGATTGGAAAAAAGGAAAAGCAGAGGAGAACTGGTGGGCTGTGGCTGCTAAGCCAGCATTTGGAGAATGTTGGTGAAAGGCTGCTTTCCCTTGAAATTACTTGAAGTACACAAAAATTCAGGATTCATGTAAATACAGAAGGAAACTACTGCTTTTGCCTTAGCAATACTGATATCTTGAGTAGTTATAGCTGGGAGAGACCCTGTGTGGAGACAAGCCTTTGGCTGCTGGTTATTTTCTCAGTTGTATCACGTGGTGTTTGCACACTGGGACAATGTGGTGTCTTCTCAAGCCCCAAGTGCAGGGTGTGAGTGAATTTGTGTAATTGTTTTTGTCAAAAGGAGGCACGCTAGTTTTTTGGCTCTGCTTCAACTTCTCTTTCTGATGGAAGCACAGACAGCTGTATTAAATGGGCTTGTTAACTTGGAACTTCAGCTGAAGGAGCTGTGCTGTCACAGACATGGTTAGAGGGACTGTGCTGTGAGTATAAACTACTTCAGAACAAGCTCTTGCCCTTCTCAAGGAGAAGCACTTTGTGTTAATGCCTTAAACTTCTTTGTGCTCGTGGCTGGGACTCTCTCTTAGAACCCATATATACTTATATAGGCAGAAAAGCTGTGAAAAGGGAAGGAAACAATCACTCACTCATCCAAAACTTCCTGTTTCATTTCAGGGACTTTCTGCCACGTGGATCTGGCATCGTAACCAGGCGCCCACTGGTCCTGCAGCTGGTAAATGCCAGCACAGGTATGTGAGCTCCCTTCCCCTGTGTGTCCAGCTGGACTGCTGTGTTAGGAAGGTATTATTTGATCAGTGGCACTGCTCACTAGAGAAAAGAAATAAGAATCTTCCTCAGGAAAAAACACCTGCAGCCTTTTTGCCTGTTTAACATGTGATGCATTAAGTGTCCAGAAGCAAAATGCTTCTTAATGTTTTGTTTTGGTTTTAATTTATTATTCAAGGCTCCATGCACACACATCATAATTTTCCTTTGCCTACGCAGCTGTGACTCTCATGAGTGGGTAAGACCTAAAAGCCAGATGATCCTGCTGAAAATGTAGTGGATTAAGGGGGTGAGATAATGTACAAAAATCCAGTGTGAGAACAGTGGGGTCTGTAGAGGAAAGATCTGAGAGTTCTGTGGCTGGTCTTTTGGGCAGTTCACTGGTTTTGCTACTTACTTGTAGGATATTTTAATTACCCTTTAATTTATGTCAAGATCTCATCTAGGAGTTGACAAGTGAATGTTTCAAGGTACTCTTCCTGTGCTTGATAGATAGGTTTACCTGACAAAAATTTTATGTACAGTAAGAAGACAATGTAACTTTTAGGTGGCTTTAAAATTGGAACAGACGGTTCTTGTAGTGGTTAACCTGTTCAAGGACTGATACAAAAAGTCTCAACCACCAGCCAATTCAAAACCATGTCAAGAGATGATTTGGGTTTTTTTTTCCTCTCAAGATTTGGAATCTGTTCTCATAAGTAGTGAGACTGTTGTTTACACCCAGCACTTTAATACAGAGGTACTCCGAGTCCTGGATACCGAGGTACCTCCCAGTGTAGCTGGGGAAGCCACAGCTGCCACAGGCAGGTGGATGCAAAGTTTGGTAAGTATCAACAGGGAATGTCCTGGATTATTACTTGGCTGAAGACAAGTGAGGATGCCAGCTCTGCTGAGACAGAAGCTGGGCTGTGAAGATGCTGGGCTCAACTGAACTATCTCAGATGTTGACCACATAAATATGACTGCAGTAACTTCTGTTCCAACCTGCAGACTCTGTCAGGAAAGGCCCTTGCCAGACTTAATCCCTTCAGTTGTGTTTTGTTGTGTTGTGCTTCAGGATGTGATGCTTTCATCATACTTTTGAGTGTTTCTCTGATTTCGGTGACTATTTCTGGCTCTCTACTTCTATTTAAATAGAATATGGTGAGTTCCTCCACTGCAAAGGAAAGAAGTTCACTGATTTTGAGGAGGTCCGTTTGGAGATTGAGGCTGAAACAGATCGTGTTACTGGCTCCAACAAAGGGATTTCCCCTGTGCCCATTAATCTCCGAGTCTACTCTCCCCATGGTGAGTCCTAGTGCAGTGGGACCAACTCTTCTAGAAGGCTCTCCAGTCCATTATGAACTGGAAACAAAGTACTGTCGTCTTTTCCCCTTCAGTGTAGCATTTGTGGAAGGACTTTGAGGGCACAGTTTTCCTATCAGTGTGAAAACAAGTGATTTAAAGGGAAGGGTGATGAGATCATTGACAATCACACTAGAAACAACCTGCAACTAGTTCTTACTGAGCAGTAACAAGAAGGGAATAGAAAGCTCTGTGTGCTTTTGTGTGTGCATCTCTTAACCCCTGTGATATATTGGAGTCACTTTAACTACAGGTGATACTTAAAGACCAGAACATTCCTGCCTTAACAATCCCTTATGCTAACTCCTGTGTGCTGTGTCTAGTCCTGAACCTGACCTTGGTGGATCTGCCGGGTATGACAAAAGTCCCTGTAGGGGATCAGCCCCCTGACATCGAGTTCCAGATCCGAGACATGCTCATGCAGTTTGTCACCAAAGAGAACTGCCTCATCTTGGCAGTATCCCCAGCCAACTCTGATTTGGCCAATTCTGATGCCCTGAAGATCGCAAAGGAGGTGGATCCTCAAGGTAAATGTCTCCTAATTTATCCTGGCATTACTAGACAATGGCCTGATTTTCCTTTGGCTGTGATTAGCACAGTAGCTGTGGCTCATGTCTGTTGTCTTGGGATGCATCTTTGCCAACAAACATTCTTGTGAGAGGTATTAGTGAGTACTAGCAGTTGCTGTAGTAGAAATTTTGCTACTCCCCTTTCCTTCATTTGTCTAAGCCCCATTTCTGAAGAGTTGAAGAATTTCATTTCCTTTAATCATCTGCATTTGGCCTAGAAAGAACTAGGAAAATATGCTCTAAAATCCTTTTCTGCTGTGGCATAGCTTGTGCATTCAGCAGGATACAACTGAGAACTGGTCTTGATTTTTGTCTGTTTTGCTCTTGTGGCCTCTTGTACGTGATGGGAGCCGTAATGTGTGAGTGTGAGAGCCCTTGAGTAGCTAAGTTGGGCAATCTGTAACCTCTGTGAACAGAAGAAAATAATACATGAGTTGTTTGCTTGATCAAGTATGTTTGTGGTTTTTTCCGTAGGCCAACGCACCATTGGGGTCATCACTAAGCTGGATCTTATGGATGAAGGAACTGATGCACGAGATGTGTTAGAAAACAAATTGCTTCCCCTCCGTAGGGGTATGTTTCCTCATGCTTTGTCCATGATCTCCTTCCTCTGTTTTCCCTTTGTGAGGTGTCCTGCCCTCATCCTCTTCCTCCAGTGCATCCCCTTCCTGTAACATCTCTTACAACTTGTGGTTAAGCCATCTCTGTTCCAAGCTAAAACTGAGAAAAGTTGGGGAACCAGGCTCAGTCATGCTGTTTAACAGGAACTTTTTAGGTATTTATACCTTGATATGTAGTCCTAGCAGAAACACAACCATATGCTCTTATCTTTACTTTCTTTTCAATAAGGCAAGCTGTGAAAGTTGTCTAAAACACCCCTCTTGCTGCTATAGTAAAGAGATTAAATAATTCTGGGCTGTGATACATGGCTGTGGCCATGGCAAAAGTACCTGTGCTAAGGACTCATAACAGGAGAGTCTGAAATAAATGAGACTGGAGTGTGCTTTGTGTTTGGGGAGCAGTAATAAATAAGCTAATTCTCTGTTCCATACCCATTTTTGTCCTGCACACCAAAATGTCAGAAGCTGGGCCATTCAAGGAAATTCTAATTTTAAACTCTTCCAATTGCCCCTAATAATGTGTTGCCACTAGAATTCCCCTTTTGTAATGCTGCTGGCTGAGTAACTTCCTTCTCAAGTCTGAGTCTCATTTACATCTTTGCAACCATCTGATCTCTAACCCCACTCTCACAGGTTACATTGGTGTGGTCAACAGAAGTCAGAAGGACATAGATGGCAAGAAGGACATTCAGGCAGCTCTGGCTGCAGAGAGAAAGTTTTTTCTCTCCCACCCAGCCTACAGACACATGGCTGATCGCATGGGAACCCCCTTTCTGCAGAAAGTACTGAACCAGGTACTGTCCACAGTCAAGAACTGCTGCCCTTGGTGTCATTGGCTGTGAAATACATTGAGGCCAATAATGGAGCTTGCCCACCAAAGGCAGAGAGAGCACAGCATTTATCCTTTCGCTTTTAAATTCAATAGTTGGTTCGTGGTATATGCACTATTAGGATGCAAGGTCTTTCTGGATAAGTTAAAAGATACCTTCTAAATTCTTGTGATCTCAGTATTTATGGCATACTGATAGTCATTTCCCGTTTATTGAGGCTACCTTATCCGTATTTTTCATACAGTAGCAATTTACTGTTGCTTCCCTCTCTGCTCCCTTGAAATACTCTCTGAAGTGAAGAGAGTCTCTTTCCTGTTTCTCCTTATTCAAATGTTCATCTTTAAACTGGAGTTTCCCGCAGCTGTGCTTTGTGAAAACCCTCTTATTAGAGCCCCATGAGTGATTTTGGCTCCTTCCACCTTGCCTTTTCACCCTTTTTTTTTTTAGAAAGGGCTTTACCACTACATTGGGTGTCAATGGTGTGCTAATCTGAAGGCAGAATAGCCTTTGCCTCTGTGTAAATAGCAAATGCTAATACTTGTATGTCAAGTTTATTCTTGGGTTTGAGTCAGCAGGTTTGTGTGGAGGGGAGTTTTGCACCAGACTAGAAGGTAAATGGAAGGTGAAGAGTAGAGGGGGGCAATAGGCAGGAGCTGGGGAGGGGGAATACCTTCAGCTCGTAACTGGTATTTGTCCTGGGGTAGACATTTTGTTAGGACCACACAGAAGAATTGAACACAGAGAGGAGCTTTCATCTGTTTTGTAGTGTGGAGGCAGCAAACTTCCCAGTAACTACCTAGAGGTTTACTGTCGTCTTAAACCTTCTTCTTGTGCAGCAATTGACCAACCACATCCGTGACACGCTGCCAGGGCTGCGGAACAAGCTCCAGAGCCAGCTCCTCTCCATTGAGAAGGAGGTGGAGGAGTACAAGAACTTTCGTCCTGATGACCCTGCTCGAAAGACCAAAGCTCTGCTTCAGTAAGTGGCCTCAGTGTCCCTTGCTAGAAAGGACTGCTCAGCGATGAGTTCCACTTCACGCTCTTGGGTTTTCTTTCAGGATGGTCCAGCAGTTTGCTGTGGACTTTGAGAAACGCATTGAAGGCTCTGGAGACCAAATTGACACCTATGAGCTGTCAGGAGGAGCTCGGATCAACCGCATCTTCCATGAGCGTTTCCCCTTTGAACTGGTGAAGGTACTGCTTCCCCATGCTGCTGAGATATGCTTTTTGTTGCCTGTTATCTGTTACTACTTCTGTCTGCCTCCTTACTCCTCTTGCTATCTTTCATCAGCAGACTTTCTCTTCAGCTGCTTTGTTTCATGGTTTTCCCTTTTAACACCTTTTTTCACTTGTTTGTCTTCTTTGTTGGGACCTTCCCATAGTGCTGACCCTTCCCTCTGTCCCTGTTCTTGTTACAGAACTTAACTTTCTCTGAACTAAATGACAATATTTCTTTGGCTTAATTCCTAAATGCTAAATTAAGTGTGAAAAATCACTTTAACACAACCAATGGTAAATCAATGACTGAATGCCCTCACAGATATTTCATGTCAAAGCTACTATGACTGAATTTCATATAGAAGGGATGGTGCTGAAACTTGTACTTCCTTGCTCCTTAGCATCAGACTGGACCTAAAGTTGGCCTAATAGATACCTAAGAAGCAGGAAGAAGAATTCTAGGTATACCTGGGATTACTTCTGTCTGTCCCCTATCAATGGCCTAGAGGTGGGAATAGTGTAGAAACTGTACTCCCCTCTTGAAAGTGGAAGAGGATTTTTATTGAAAGACATTTTTCTTGGATGGTGAAGTACACTAACCTGATAAAGAGGGATACTGAAAATCTTTTTTTTTAATGTTAGGTGGAACAGATTTGAGAGCCAGATCTTTCTGCTTCATTAGTTTTTGCATTCTGCTTCCTTTTTTTTTTGACATTTGAATAAGATGAGGCCATTCTAGTGAAATAAATAGCCTTGCTTGTGTTAGATTTACAATTCACACCAAATGGTTTATCCATTTGTGGTGTTCACTGAAAATGCAACTGCCAAGATCTCATGTTAAATGTTGTGAGGCAAACCAATTTGCTTTAGAAAGCCATCTAGCGCTTCAGTGCTTTATCTCAAAGAAGCTCCTTAAGAGCAGCTGGGGCATCTGTAAGCGGAAGCCCTTAGCTGTTCACGTGTGTCCAGGGTGTCCTGCTTTGGCCACAGCAGTTTTATGGCTGGACTCTGTATCCAACGCTTGGGCTAGTATCTCATGTGTCACATGGTAGTGCTGGCATGGGACCTCTTCTCTGCAAAGTCTGCTGCTGTGTGCTGCTATGCAAATCAGTGTCATAAAGTTTCTGATGGAATTCTGTCCTGGTGCAGATGGAGTTTGATGAGAAGGAGCTGCGGCGGGAGATCAGCTACGCCATCAAGAACATCCACGGTATCAGGCATGTATCACGCACTAGGCAGAGCTCTGGCTGAAAAGCCATGTAAATCCTTCTAGACCTTCCAAATGGAGTTGAAGACTTCAGAGGTACGGTAGGTCAGCCAAAGGGAGGGATAACCTCTGCCTTGAATCTGGGAGTAGGGACAATCATTCAAGTGAGTTTGCTTTCTTTTCCCATGTGGGAGTCACAGAAGCCTAAAAGGTAAAAGCCTGGGTAACTTGACATCTTTTCAGTCCTTCTTGGGCCTTCACATATGAAAGGGTAGGAAGAGGGATACAACCCCATATTACTGCTTTGTTTAATTAAAACTAAAATGTTGATTTTCACATTAACTAGCAGTTAGTTGTTCAAAACAAGTGTTGGTACAGAGCCTCTCCTCCCCTAGAGATCCGAGGGAGCACTGGTGTGCCCATCACCAGGGTCCCACTGGCCCCACATAGTTAGCAAACAGGTTTCAGTGTGAAGGTGAGTTGTCAGAAAGTTCAGCCCTGAGACCCCGAGTTGTGCTGCTCCTGGGAAGGTGCCTGTTGGAGCCCTTCCTGCACACAGGGATGTGTACAAACACTGACCTAGATTTATTTTTATTCCTTTCTCTTGGTCAGTTGCCAGCTGAACTTGATAAAGGGCGTCAGAGGTGTCAGTGTCCTAACTATCAAGAAAATCTTCCAGAGCAGGCCTCATCTCCTGCACAACTCTGAGGTCAAATACACTGTGGAGGGGTCAGCCCCTGCCACCCTTAGGCTGAGGTAAAATGGTAACCTGGCCATAGCTGTCCAGCTAAGATCCATTTTGCCCTCAGCACCTCCTTCCTGGGAAGTGCCAAGCATCCCTCATTTTTCATGGACTCCAGTCATGGCTTGTCCAGGGGACATGACACTTTCCAGCCTAAATGTCCCGGGTTTTGGTGATGGCGGTGCCTGCTCCGAGATGTGTGTGTAACGCTGTGACATTCTCCTTGCCCCTTCTCCCCCTCCTGCCTTGTCTTGTCCCCACCCTGGGTGTTTAGAACCGGTCTCTTCACACCTGACATGGCCTTTGAGACCATTGTGAAAAAGCAGGTGAAGAAGATTAAAGAACCTTGCCTGAAATGCGTGGACATGGTCATTTCGGAGTTAATCAATACTGTTAGACAGTGCACCAAGAAGGTAACCAGAGGCAGCATGGAGTTGGCACCTTCCACCCGCTCGCTGGCTGCGGTGCAGCATCGTGACCTGGGCAGGGATTTGCCTGCAGCCACACTTGGTGTTTTCACCACCTCCTCAGCATGACTAGACCTGAGCAGAGCCAGCCTGGAGCGATCCAGCCAACAAGCCAAACAGAAAGGAAGCACTGTGGGATGTGTGCCATGGCCCTGCTCTGTGAATCTTTTAGAGCTGGGATTTAAATTTTGTGCTCTCTGTTCTTGTAGAAGTTAGAGGGTTAAGCTGTTGGGGGATGTATGGGGCTGAAATTCAGAGCTACAGCACTTACGGTTGTGGGCTGTATCTCAAGGAAACGTTGCTGTGGTGTTTGGCTTGGTTTCTGGCTGGTTTGGTCCATATCCTAATCTGGAATGGCAGCACATGGCTGAGAAGAAGCAAGTTAGAAATGTTCATCAGCCTCTGGGGTCCATCTGCTCTCTCTCTCTCAAGAGAGGGCATCAGGCTTTGCCCTTTGGGATCCATACTGGTATTTTTTGGGGTCAGGGGAGGGAATCTGACTTGATTCTGCCCTTTGGATGTGGCAGCTTTTGTTTATGAGGTTGGGGTTGAAAGAGAGCAAGATAAGATGACTCGTGCCATCTTCTCAGCTATGACTTGCTGCTTCAGGTTGGGCTGGGTGCTGGTGAAAAGGCACCTCAGTTAGGATTAGGTGGGCACTGGGAACTGGACTCGCCGCTGGCTATTCAGGTGCAGGTAAATGGGCACTGCAGGGGGTTTCCACAGAGTCTGACCCCCTCTCTGCAAGGGTGGGGACAGGTGCCCAAGTGGTAACACTTGCCATCCCTTGCACAAGTGCCTGGTCCTTAGGGCCAGGAGCCTCAGTAGAAGGGCTCAGGTGTGCAGGCACGTGCTTTGCCCGCCAGGACAGACTGGGAGAGCAAAGTGGATGCAGTGAGAGGTTGCTCAGGTTTCTAGAGTGCTGGAGGAGCTTCCTTTTTCTGTCCTGCTGTCCTCTCTTGGGGTGTGTGACTGTGGGAAGCACCCAGAAAATTGCCATTAGAGCCTGTTGACAGGTAAGCACAGGCCCTCGGGCTGCCAAGTATCCAGAGTCACCTGCTAACTGGATCAGAAGGGCCCTCCTTTTTCATGCCCTCTGAAGCTTCTTTTGATTTGTTCTCCATCCATCAGTTGCTATTCAAAACTTCCCATTGATTCTTTCCCATTGCATCCTTTCCTTCACTATTTCTTACTTCATTGTTTCTTTTTCATTCCTCTTTTTACTGACAGTTTTAGAATAAACCATCTGTTCCGAAGGCAGCAGTTCCTAAGTGATCAGGTAGTGGGTACAGCAGGGTGGGAAATACAGGAGGAGAAAAGACCACATGGATGGAGGGGAAATGTCACAGATTCAGGAATAAAGGATTCCATTTCAACTTGGATCCTACTGCTAAGGTGTTCATGGTTGACTTCAGTTCTAGTTGCGCTGTGTGTGCTCTAGTAGCCATAGTTACTATTTTGTATATGAAGAAAGAAAATACTGTCATTCAGGTGATACTCAGGTACTGTAGGGGACTAATTTTTTTAAAAAATCAGATTTCCCCCGAAGTCTGGTGGGGGAAACAGCATAACTTGAGCTTAGATGGGCAGCTGGATTAGTAGGAATCCTCTGCTGGGTCAGAGGGTGTGAACTGAACTCTGGAAATGCTCTTGCTTTGCTCAAAAGGGGCATTGTTGGCACCTAGGGAGAGACCCTTGGGTGAATCCACATCCTGTAATATATTCCAGCTCTTTGCTGCTTAAAAGGCAGAGTGGTTGTACATCTCATAATATGTGTTGAAGAGTGTTTTAATACTGGTGTTGCTTGGGGACTTGCAGGTGTTATCTGCAGAGATGCGGAAGATGAGGTGAAGGAGTAGATACCTGATTTACATGAAGTGGTGGTTATTTATAGCCATCCCAGGATTTGTTGTTAGCTGCAGGCACCCCAGGTGTGGTTATAAACTGCAGCTTTAGAAAAGTAGTATCCCCTTCCCATGCCAAGGGGATGTTATTCCCTGAAAGTACTGGCAAAGCAGTAATGGCCCATGATAAGACAAGTAACTCAGATTGTGTAACAAAGAACATCCTGGTAGAAGCTCTGAAGTGTTAAAAGAAGTGCTGAAAAACTTTTTTTGGGTGCAGTAGTCTTGAATTGGATTGATCCTGGCTATATTTTAGTAACTTTAGTTTCTGTGGACTTTCTGTTCTTCCTGAGTGGAGCCACTGAGAACACAGACCACATAATATCAGGGGAAATTAATAGTTCCTTATAAATCACAGCAGGCCTGTGTTGGGTCTGATGCCGCAGGTATAATGGGTGCTTTGTATAGCTATGGATGTCTTGTAGCATGTTTGCATTTTCCTAAATGGGTACATCTGTTCTTACTGAGGAGGTTGATGTTGCAGGGAAGGTGGGTGAGATGAAATATGTTCTGTAAGTGGAGTGGTTTGTCCGAATCCCTGAAACTGAGAGACTCTGGTTCAGTTCTGCCAAAACAAGATACAAGTGATAGACCTCTGCAGGTCTTAGCCTGGCTCCTGTTCAGGCTTCCTGCAGCTGAAATAAGGAAAACTTGAGGGGGAGATAACCATGGCGGGAAGGAAAGGGAAATAAGATAAAGAGATATGAGAAATGGTGAATGTCTAGGAAAAGAGGCAGTGGCTCACTGGCAAGAAGCTTTGTCTTGAAATCCCAAGAAGCTTTCCTTCAGGAAGTGATCACTTGATCCCTGGGGGCTCCATTCACTCATCTTGCTCTTGACAGCTCACCATTTCACTGGCCCAGCTGCTCCTACCTCATTCCCCCTTTGCCACTTCCATTTGCCTGTAGACTCTCCTGATACTTGGCAGTGCACAGGCCCCATAGCAATGCTCACCTGGTTCAGTAAGCTAATGGAATGAACCAAAATCTCACTTCTCATTTTGCCTTGTGTTTTCTCTCTTCTCCCTTTTCCTTCCTTCTTTCTTCCTCCTTCCTGCTCTTTCTCTGCTTTGCTTTCTTCTTCCTCGTTGCTTCCTCCCACCCTTCCCCTGCCATGCAGAACGGGTCTCTTCACGCCTGACCTCGCTTTTGAAGCCATAGTGAAAAAGCAGGTGCAGAAGTTGAAGGAGCCAAGTCTGAAGTGTGTGGATATGGTAGTGAGTGAGCTCACATCCACCATCAGAAAGTGTAGCGAAAAGGTAAAGAAACAAAAAATCAAAGAAAGGTCAATGCCCACCCCCTTCCCACACACTTCCATGCTGTTTCTCCACACACACACCTGGAACTCCAGCAAATCTCCAGAGAGAAAACTGATATAACGATGCATCTAAAGGAGAGCAGCAACCTGCAGGTACAAGAGCAGTTTAAAGGCAGGCCAAGGGAAGTGGGTGACAACTGATGGGCTCTTTAGCTGAGCAGTGAGCTGGGACCCAGTGGGTTACTCTGGCATAACCTTTTCCTCTGTTCGTATCAGTGTGGATCAAACCCTTTGTAAGACCAGTTTGCTGTGCCATTGCCTGCACATTTGGAACTTCTTACTTGTTATTTCTGGGACCCCCTTAAATCCAGATACCCTAGAAAAAGATAAAAAGCCAGAAAAAGACCTCCCATCCCTGCAGCATTAGTGGTCTGCAGTGAATATTGACCAGTAGCATCTACAAAACAGCAGTTGATGAAAAATTTGAGGTGCAAGATGTTCTGCAAGAGACATTCAGAATTCCAAAAGGCTTTGAGAAAAGCTTTGCCAGGCATTACACTCTCTACATCATTTTCCTGCTGATTTCTCACTCCATGAACTATGCTCAGTGGGAAGTAGTGTGAGGCTTTTCCTTGCATGTGGTGAACCACAGGAGGTGAAACCTGAGGGCAGCAGCAGGTGGAGAGTGGCAGGGAAGGTGTCAAATACTTATTGGAAGCTGGGGCACGAGTGGCTTTGATTCCCAGGCTGGTTCCCTCCAGGAGAGGGCACTACATGCCTCCTCAAAAAAAAAAGGCAGATGTGGCAATTGGTGTAAAACTTACCAGTGAGGGGCTAGAAACATGTGGCACAACAGAAGTGTGTTCTGGAAACTGAGTTGGAAAGGACTGTTTCATGGGCTATTTTAGGACTTGGGAATTACAGTTTCCTTCTTCCAGGGTTACAGCCAGACTCACCAGCATTTTGGTGAGCCCTGAATTGGGAAGGAAGGGAAGATAGGAATTGATATGAGTTCAGAGTGAGGGCAAAAGATGAGTTAAAAAGGTCTGGCTCACATTTGGAATGCAGAGCTCATCACCACCTCTGTAAGGACACATCTTTGACATGCCCCAAGCTCTGCCCAGTCTATTTCTTGAGGAGTCCTGGTGTTGCCAGGTTGTGGGGGCTGATGTGGTGAGGCAGAGTAACTCCTTCCCAGCCTATTTCTAATGCTGATTTTTTATTTTGATGGGTGTGATTGCTTGCACTGTGTTCTGTAACTGGCTGGTGACCTCTGCTCTGGTTGGGGAGAGAGAAGGATGATGATAAAAACCCCAAGTGTGTTGAATTCTAGTTTCTCTATTGGACCACGTCATTAGAGTGGCTGGATACTGACTTGCTCTGTGGATTTTTAATCCATGATGTGATGGATGACCCTGTGAGGATATGGCAAGATGATGCAACCTGGGTAATCCTATAAGGAAGGTGATAGTGACACTGTAGGAGACTAATGGCTATGGTTAAAGCCAGAGAGGCCAGGGAGACAGATGTTAGATGTAAAATAACTGCCTGAATGAAAACACGTATCAATAGTACTGGAAGATAAAAGGAAGACTTTAGTAATGCTTAAAGTCAAATGTCTGCATGTAGTGAGAAGGTTAATCTTGCCTGTACCTCGCTCTGAAAGAGGAGAAAGAAAGAAAAGGCCACTTAAGGATTGCAGCTGGACTAAGATGGGTTCTGATGGCATAAGGTAGTAACAGCACAGGGACATTAGTTAATTTGCAATATTTATTTTGCATGTTATAGCTCTAACTGCTTGACATGGACGAGAGCATGTGCTATTAGGGGAAGCATCTGGAAAAGGCTATTTTAGGACTGATGCTAATTGTAAGGTAATACCCAGCCTGCCGTGTTGTGGACTGATGCTGCCTTTCAGATGACAAAAACCTTTAAACTCACCAGAAGTCCTGCAAGGCTTCTGGAAAGGAAGGCTGCTTGGGCTAACACCTCTTGAATTAGCTTAACAGTCCTGTAGCCTTGGTTTGTTGCTGTCCTGAACTGTTGTGTGTTATTGTTTATGTTCTCTCACAATTATTTCATTTCACCCCAGATGGTGAAGAAATCATTGTATGTGCAGCTGATAAAGCTGTGTAGATTGAATATTATGAGACTATCAAAGAACACAGAAGGTGACAAACCCATCTGTGTTCACAGAAGTACAGTTTTCTTGTATGAAAAGTTGACTATTTCTTGACACTTAGACAAAGTTGAGGGCTGAAGAGGATGGCCGTTAACAGCTGTCCTGTGACTGGCCTGATTCTGAGCTTCTTGCTATTGGAGAGTAGCTCCAAAAGCAGCAGAAAGCTGGTGTAAGCATGCTCCCTTACATTTAGGAGGATAATGTTCTAGCTAGTGTTTTTCCAAAAGCAGGAGCCTTCTGTGCCAGACTGCACTGCAGCATCTCACAAGTGCAGGAAAGTCTTGCAAGTCAGCAGCCCTTCAGCTGAAGGTTGACCTTTGGTGTGCTGGCAAGGACTCCTAGAATCTGCAAAGAGGGGAACTAAGGAACATTGGGACAATTTGGTTTTCAAAGAGGGCTGTAAGCTTGTATTTTGATTAAACAGGAAAACGATGCTAAAACAGGATCAAACCTCACTTAGCTGGGACACGATCCCAGGCTGACAGACGTTACCCCTCGAAGGGTCGCCTGCTCTCCTGTCTTTCAGAGTTATGGCATTTCTGGGTGCTGTTTGTCCTGCTGGTGATAACTCCTTGCCCCTCTATACCCTGTTGCATGTTCCTTGGTGGTGTGACATCCTATGGCTTGTTTATCTCTTTCCTTGCCCACCCTTGCTGCTCCTGTGCATGCTTGGGGTCAGAAACTCCTGCATGGGGACCAATGCTGCCAATTTATTTTTGCACATGAATGTTGCTGGACAACCTTGTTTCTGAATAAACTACAACTTGTTTTGCACTTTGTGTGCATTTGAACTGGTTGGGACTGGGATGGTGTGGGGAGGTTTGAATGTGGTTTTTGTTTGACTGTGTTTGTTGGTTTTTTTTAATTTGAAGCAAAGAAGCTGAGACTTGCTTAAAGGTTTTCCAACTTCCTATTTTTCTGTTTGACATAACTTGCCCATCTATCCTTTGCCAACCCCCCAAAGAAAACAGGAAGCTTTCCCTGTCTGTTTCTGAAGCAACCAGCTGCCTGAACCAAAAGATCACGGAGAACACCCAGTTTTTGCTGTCAAGACAAGGTGGTACAGGGGAACTAATTCCACTTGTTTTTTCCTGCTTCTGTGGCCTTCAAAACCAAACCACACATTTAAAAATAGTGTCAAATCTGGTCCAAATTCCAGTTCTAGGCTATTGCAACTTGCTTGACTGCAGGGGGGCTTAAAGAGTTTGAAACTGTTTGTAGGCAGATGTTAGGAATATTGGTGGTGGTTAGTGTGGGATCTGGCTTCCAGTAGTGATGCTGCACTTTTTGAGGCTATTCCTTGTAGCATGTTATAATTATGTATACAAAACAAAGGGCAAACTGGTTTCAGAAGAAGCCCTCATAAACTGGGGGAACAAAACAAATGCAGTACAGGTCATGAGCAAATGAGATTTTGTTTTTATGCACCCCCTTGAGCAGGTATAAAAGACTGATATTGGGAAATACTGTTTGCCATCATAGTCAAATTGGAGGTGATACTAAAAAACCGCAGGGAAAATAGTTTCACAAGGAATAGGTGAAGTAGGGAAGAAAGGGCTGGATTCTGGATCTAGAGGATTAATTTTATTTGACTGTGTTGGGCTTGACCTGAAATGCAACAGTTGCTGCTGTAGGAATCACTAGAAATTTATGACTCTAGGCAAGAAGGCAGGTGCTGTGTGAAACCCAGAGGACTTTAAAGGTGCTGATTCTAGAAGTGTAACTCAGGTATTATCTCTGTAGATAATCTTGCTTTGAATCACAGCCACTAAAGTCCTTCTGCTTCTCAGTGTGGGCAGGAATGTATTCACTCCTCAGAAACGTGGCAAAAAATGTGCTGTAGATGCAATGTGAACATAGATATGTAATCCTGTCCCAACACAGTGGAGAACAGGTAGAAGCAGTTGGATGCCCAGAGCATGGTGTTTCTTGGAGACACGAACCCTTGAGCTGGTCAGATTCTTTGTCTCTGTTTGCAGATGTTGGAGAGAGACAAATGCTTTCACTTAGTCCCTCAGCAAACAGGGACTGAAATCCACTTCACTTCCTATATGACTTAACAGGTTGTAACAACAGGCCATTCATGTGCTTAGCCTACTACAGTGAAATGCTGAACAACCAGAGAAACTACTCACTTTAACAGGAAAAAGCCAACAAGCAAGAAGCAGTGCACTTATATCTGGGGTTTGCCAAAAGCCTCATGACAGGAAGAATGTGGTGAGTTTGGACCAGGTCTCTGGTGAGACAGAATGGTTGCTGCAATAGTGAAAAGGGCTTTTCTCTAAAGCCCAAAGCAAGCAGAAATTAGCTTTGCCCCCAACAGACCTCCAGGAACTTGGAAAAATCTGTCTGCAAGTCCAGCTTTCTAGATCTTCCCTCAAGAATATCTGATAGCAGGGCATATGTGTGCATGTGTACATGTGGGGGGCTGCAGCCCCCTTTTTACCTCCCTTTCCCATGTGCACGTGTTTCCTGTCTCCTGCAGCTCAGCCAGTACCCTCATCTGCGTGAGGAGATGGAGAGGATCGTCACCACCCACATCCGTGAGAGAGAAGGCAGGACCAAGGATCAGGTGGGGATCAGGAGTGTGTGTTGGGGGGGAAATTGGGTGGGGGACACCTTTTGAAGGTGTCTAAGTCAGAGGGGCCTGAGCCAAGTGGTGTCTGGCAGTAGAGGGGATCAGATGAACAATGTCCAGGGCTCTGTGTGCCCCTGTTAGCAGTGTCAGTCACTAACCTCTTACACTGTGCCTCTCTTTGGCAGGTCATGCTTCTAATAGACATTGAGCTGGCTTACATGAACACAAACCATGAGGATTTCATTGGCTTTGCCAAGTAAGCATCCAGTTCCTATTGCCTCCTCTTCTCCACATGTGTTTCCTGTGGCTCTGTCCTGTAGCTGCTCCAGTAGATGGGGTGCAGATGAAGCCCTGGTGCAGATGCTATGATCCCAAGAATGGTGCAGCTTCTCAGCATTGTTTTTTCACTGACTCTGGATTGCAAGGCTGGGGAGGAGGCTAGAGATGCATGGAAGGGGGTGTTGCAGTATTAGATTTGTTTCAGAACAAAAAAAACGCAGCAGCTATGGAGGGTTAGTGACCCAAGTGAGGTTCATGTGGGAGCAAGAAGATGAGTAGTCCAGGCTGAGAGAGCAGATGGCAAAAGATTGAGTTATTAAGGCTTGGTAGCTAGTGGTGGGGGGCCCCAACTCACTGTAGCAGCTATCCAAAGGGAGGAGGATTCAGGTGATCAAGAAGAGCCTGAGAAGTTTTGAATGTCTCTGCTGTTGTTTACAGTGCTCAGCAGAGGAGCAGCCAGATGAGCAAGAAGAAGGCAGCTGGTAACCAGGTAGGCCAAGTTCCATCTCCTTCACTGCTGCAAGGAGGATGTGTTTGCTACCTGGAAGCTACCCAGGTGGACTGGATGCAGCACTGCTCTAAGTTGTTTTTTTGTGTTGCCTTTTTTTTTTTTTAACCAAACTGTTGATAACTGGAGGATAGTGGTTTAGGCTCCCTGCAGTCAGGAAGAACTGAGCATCTGGCAGCAATGGAGGCAGCTTGATAATCAAGATCTGGTCTCGCTTTTCTGCTAGAAATCCCTATTAATGTTCTGTAAATTCCTGTTTGTTCAGCCCCTTTTCTAACTGTGCCAACTCTCCTGCCAAGGTGAGAGGTACAGAACACTAGGTCTGAAGGGTTACAGAATTGTCCTTTCTAGTTGTCTTTCCCATGAGTGGTATCTACTTTCCAAAAAGAGATTTCGAGAGAATTCATGGACTCTTTTTCTGAAAAACTTCACTGGAAATACATAAATCTCTGTACAGGTAGATGGAGGGTGATGATAGCCATATGGTTGCAGTGGGTATGTATGAGAACACACCCATGGGAGAAGACAGCAGTGGAGGGGAGGACTTCCCTTAATCCTCCAGGAACTGTGAGGAGTATACACAGAATTAAAAAGAGACTAATGACACTTTGTCCCAGATTTGCTGGGGATGTGGCAAGGCCATCTTGGCTAGAAGATCTTGGAAACAAAGCCTTACAGGCAACTTCATAGAGAATGGAAGCAAATGCTTTTGCTTAGTCTTTTAAAAAGACATTCACTCCTGACATGACATCCATCCTCTTCATAACAAAATGTTTGGCTACCTCTCCCTGGACATGACATTGCGGACTGTTTCAGATTGTTGGCAGGCAGGTGTTCTCAGCAGGTTGGGCTGGCTAGCCAGCCGTTTTGGAGCAGCTGTAGGGAATCCCATCCTCTGCAGTCCTTTACAGTAGAGCTGAGTGTAGAAGAGTGCAAAGGGTAGACTCTGGATCTACCTGTAAAGTGCTTTCACTTTCCTGTTAGCAGATTTATTTTGGGATGGGGTTGCTTGTGTTAACACCTGGGGTGAAAGATTTGCTACCAGCCTCCAATTTATTTTATTTTTGAGCCTCTCTTCTCCTGCTCCAACTTTCCTAGTAACAATCTCTCCTCTCTTTGCTCCTCTCCTGCTCTCTGCTCTGCTGCTGTTGCTATGGTTCCCCTTTGCAGGATGAGATCCTGGTGAGTAGAAGGCCACTCAGCAGGGTGTGCTAATGAACATTAATGTTGCATCTGGGAATGCAAAACCAAGGCATAAACACATTATTCCCTCTGCTGCTGAATGAGGAGAGGAGGGCAGCTGGCATTAGACACAGATGAAGCAGAAACGAGGTGGAAAGGTAGTATGTTGAGGAAAAATTCAGAGCTGCGGGTACATCTTTTGAGTGGGTGGAGATAAAAAGCAGCAATCCGAGGATGTGTAGTTCTGTTCCACTGCCCTCTCCTGTCCACAGGGAGAGTAGGACTAGCCTGAGCTTAGAAGGCAGGAGATGAAGACCCGAGGCTCCTACGTTTGCCTTTACAGAGTAAATTGCCAATTGAAATGATCCTGTACCTCCAGGGCAGGTAACCAGGTAGGCCAACTAGGTAGATGGCTCACACAATGCAACCTGCTAATACACTGTGCAGTCTTATGGTTTTTCAATGCCAGGAAGTTTTCAGCAAGCATATCTGTACAACAAGGTACACACATAATGCACACAGATGTTTTTGGGTGTGAATAGTGCAGTAATAGGTATAAAAGCTAATGCCTTTATGTGGATACATACCTGCCTTTGATTAAGTGGTTCTAAACCACCACTCAGTGAATAGAGTCCCCTAGAGAGTAATAGCCTGGCTTCTTTACAGACTAAACTTCTAGGAACTTGTCTTGCTCTAGATTAATATGACTGCCCAAATACCTGGGCATGCTGAAGTCCAGGATACTAATTCCAGATGCACCATTTTGTTCTGTTATCCTTAGTGACTCCTTTTACTAAACTCAGTTCTTTCCGGGGTGCTTGGCCGTGTCCTGAACTGGTTCTCCCTACCCTGAGTTGAGTGAAGCACTCCACACTTGCAGTGTGCTGAAAGGTGTGCTGGTGTCCTGGTTTTCTCTAGGCATGGCCTTTTCTGGGTGTTTTACTGTGATTTGGTGCTTGTAGATTGTGCCAATGTCCAAGGCACTCCTGATGTAGTTCTTTCTGTATCTTTCTTCTTGGCAGAGGGTATAATGCACAGCACTGCCAGGTTCCTTCCTGCCTCCTTTTTATACTATTCCTGGCCCTTTTGGGGCAGGGACCTTCACTGGCCAGTTGAATGGGGGGCTCTTTTGGCAGCAGCAGAGAGCACCATGTTCCTTGTCTTTCCATACTGCTCTGTGTGTGGGGATACCCTTGGATCCCTCCTCTGTCACCTAAGGCCAGGGATGATTGTCCTTGTTAATGCTTACGGCTTCCACCCCCTCAGGTGATCCGGAAGGGCTGGCTCACCATCAACAACATTGGGATCATGAAGGGTGGCTCCAAGGAGTATTGGTTTGTCCTGACAGCGGAGAACCTCTCCTGGTACAAAGATGATGAGGTGAGTAGCTCAACTCTGCTGCTTGAGTCTCAGGCATCTGATGAGGACAAGCCCTTCAGGTCACTTGGTGTTACAGATGTATCTTCTGAATGCTGTCTGCAGCTTGTGACAAGCTGAAACTGTCCTTGGGCCAGGATCCCCATGGCCTCAGTACTGCTGAGCATTTCTGAATTGATGTGAATGTGGCTTGTTTGACGCACAAGGAGTAATATTTATGCTTGAAGTTCTGGCTCAGTGGAAAGTTGACAGGCACTTGGAATGAATTTGACCTTTATTCATTTTGCTGTGGCAGCTGTGATCATCAAGGGTGTGATGGGTTAGTTCCAAAGTTTGGACTTCTAGGCATTTGTGGGGCAGCAGTGAGTTTTCTGAAGGCACATGGCAGATGATTTCATGCATCTCCTGGTTACAAGAAAAAAGCTTTCTCAGAGGAAGACAACAGGAGCTGTGGACCTGATGCTCTAGCTCAGGTGCTGGTTCCTTCTGACTTCGAATAAATAACTTAATCTCTCTCAGGTCCAGCTCTTAAACATGCAAAGTAGGAATGTCTTTTTACTGTTTCTATATTGAACATGCCAGTGAATGTGTTATATTTAAAATTGTTTGAGTCGTAAATGGTTGGAGTTCTGCTGATCAAGTACAGTGATGTGTGGAGTATCACTGTTAGGAACATGGACCTACTCTGTAGAGTTGCTTGATAATCTTGAATATTAGCAATTCTGGCAACATGCTGTGATGTGTTTCTGCTTCAGTGGGAATTGTTATAAGCAGACAGAATCATTCCAGCTGAAATCACTGTCAACAGTGTCTTACTTCCTATGCAAGACAAAGGTAGATAATTGTCCTTTTTGATTACTTTGAAAAGAGAGAGAATAGCTGGATGGTTCTGGTAAGAACATGATTGAAAGGTTTGGTCCCCTCAATGTGCTGGGAGATGAAAAATGTCTGGTATGATGTAGTCATAAACTCTGAGTTGATCAGGGTTTCTGACTGCAAATGAAGAAACTGCTCTGCCTCTTATTGTGGTTTGTGTCCCTCGTGTTCTGAGGCACTCAGTATTGTGTCTGGAAGCTGCAGTCAGGCCTGGCTTCTTGTCTAGTTGCTATCAGTAGGCCTGTTTACTTCTCAGCAGGTAGAAATGATGACAAATACAGTGATGGATCAGCCTCTAAATATTGCTTTCTGTATGGAGATGGCTGCTGTGCTGCTATGGATGAGCAGGCAGCAATTTCCTAATTGAAGAACCAGGCATTGAAATGGCTTTCACTAAATCAGTGTCTCTCTGCTGTAAGACCCTTACCCTTTGTGTTCAGAGTTGCTTGGGGAAGCTTCCCTCTACTCTGGGCTTCATATGCAGGTCGAGTGGTTATAAACATCAAGTAGTTTAATCAAAGCCAGCTGCTACATCTGTATTACAGAGATGATCAGAATTCCCTGTTCTTCCCCCAGGGAGTGGGAGGGAGGGCAGGCTGCAGTGGGGATGTATAAACTGTTGATAGATTCCAGTTGCCTGGGATGGGGATTGGACCTCCCTCCCCTCCTGAGGGAGGGCAGCCTTGGGGGTCGATAGCAACTGGAGGTCTGCACCATTTCCCTTCTGCAGAGCTGCCTAATGAAAACAGTTCCCTGCCAGTCCCCATCCCTTAAACACAGAAACCAGCACTGATGAGGTCTGAGCTGCCTCTGAGAAAGGAGCCTTTGTTTTCAACTGAGTGGGAGCAGGGGGGAAAGGGAAGTGTGTGTTTTATTTGCTTCCTCCCCAAGTTCAACTCCTTGATCACTGACTGTTGTGAGGGAGAAAGGAAGCAACGTCTGCCTGGACTCAAATATTGAGTCAGGCTAAAAGTTGGTGCATTTGATGGGCAGCTGGGAGAGCCTTGAGCATGGGGATTCCCATCCCAAACCTCAGTACTGCATGGAGCTGACTCAATGCCCGAGAGCTGCTCACAGTGCATGGTCCCCTGTCAGACAAGGGATCTTTGCATGTCTGTTCCAGGGCTCTCCTTCTCCACCAGTTCAGGAGAACTCATGTCCTCTTCAGCTCCTGAAACAATCTCATGTTTTTTTAAAGGTTGTACACAGTGGTCTTTCTTTGCTTCAGCTCTGGAAGGAAGCGGGAGGCTGTGTCTGCCCCACCCTGCACTTTTGTGGGCTCTCTTGTCCCAGTTCCCCTGTGCCCTGGCTGCTTTCCAGAGGGAAAAAGGAGGAAGCTGAATCTGCCTTTTGAGGATGGAAGTGCTGGTAGCAGAGCTGTGGGTGCTGATGGGGGAAGGAGCAGGGTGAGGTGGTGTGTGGTGGGGTGAGGGTGAAGGCTAGGCCAGCACCTCTGGGGCCAGGAGGATTGGGGATACCGCCTCTCCCTGCCCTGTCCCACAAGCCAGGACCCAGAGTCTGTGGAATGAAGACATCTGGACCCCATTAGTGAAATACCAGTCTTTCCGCAGCACTGGCTTGTTTTTTCTCTGCCTGTGAAGAAAGGAACTGAAGCTTAAAATGTCTTAAAGGGCCCAGCATTACATGTTAGCGGGGATATATGGCTGTGGATGCTCTGGAGGGGCCTGAAGGAGTGTGCTGGGGAATGGGAGGGGAAGGAAAGAGTGGGCCAGGCGGGGGTGGAAAGTTGGCTCCCCACTCTGCCTTGCTGCCAAGAGCATGTGTGTGTGCTCCTGGGCTCTCTGTTTTTCTTCCTGTCTCCCTTCAATGAGTCGAACACTGGCCCCATGGAGAGTGGCCCCACAGAAAGCTTGGCCTCCCAAGACCTGGCGACCCTCCTGAGGTACCTGCATCTCCTGAACCCTGTGGGATCACGCTGTAGGCCAGCAGCGGGAAGGAGAGGTGGGGAGGAGCCTGCTCTGGCTGTTGGCAGTACAGAGTGAGGTTTCCTTGCTCAGGGAGGCCACAGTATCCCAGTGGAGCAGCAGCACAGCACCAGAGTACACTGGCTGCTCAGCAAGCACCACAGTGGGCATGATACAAGAATTTGATTCGAGAAGTCCTTCTGCCCAGATCCCTTATGAAATGCACAGTGCCCATGATTCTGCAGGGCTTTCCTGCCTGCTGGAAAAGAGGGTCTGTGAGCTTGGATAGAGCTGCTGGTGACAGGGACCTTGTAGGCAGGATGGAGTGAGCACTGTGCTCTGTGGTTCCTGTCAGTAAAGCTCACTCCCTGCTCTGCAGGGTGACTGTTCCTGCTGGAGTGCCTGTGTGCCACTTTGTGCTGGAGTGTTTGCACAGCTGGATGGATGGCTATATCTGCTGCTTCCTTTGGGAATTTGTGTGAATGTGCAATACAGATGGAACCTTTTGTCCTTACTCAGGTAAATCATGTACTAGAAATTTGGGTCTTCTATGAATGGGTGGCTACATTAGAAGAATGACATTATTTGCTTCTGTGAGGGTGTTCACGTCTTGCATGCAATGTCACTGCATTTGAGACCTGTGTGTGTACAAGGAGGGGTGACTGCAGAGTTTTAGGTACTTTAGGTGCGTGTGGGTGCTTCATATTCCTTACAGATCATGTTGATTCCTGATGCATCAGTTGTTCTTGAGCTTCTTCTCTGTCTTCGTGCCTTCTCTTTTGCTTGAAACATATTCCTGTCCTGGGGAAGATGTGACCTTATTGACAGTCACTGGATAGCTGTGTATTCTGTACCTGTCAGTGTCTCTTACCCAATTCTAGTTTAAAAATAAACACATGGATCAATAGAGATTGTCCCCCCCCACTGCACACATGCACTTCCCTCTTCTCTAGCCCCTCTTCCCACTCCCCAGTCCATGTCCTTGAGGCCCAGATCAGCTGGAAAAAATCCTTTTTCTTTACTCAGATGCCCACCAGTCATCAGAAACTTGCTGTGATGAGTTGGCTGCAGTTAGGTTTTTGCATCCAGCTTGTTTTAAAGACCATAAGAGCAGGTCTGCTCTGAGGTGGTTCCTCTCCTGCTTTCATGCTGCTCTTAGGTGCTCTCTGGAACATGTTCATTTTCTTTACATTCTCTGTGGAGCCTTTTCATTCATGCACTTATCTTTTTTCACAAGTGTATGTTTTCTCATGATCTTACTCAGTTTTAATCAGTCCCCATTTGTGCTTTCACTCAGTTTCTCTTCTTTCTCTGGCAGACAAACATCAAAGCAAATACAACATCCAGAGCATCCATACCTCCAACTTTGAATCCCTTGTGGGTTTTTCTTTGTATTATGACCAGTATTCTTTACACTATGAACTCCCCTTTCTCCAGTCACCTTTCTGTGCTTGAATCTGCCTTCTCAGGTAGCAAAGCACACCGCAGTTGTGACTCTGACAGGCCTATGTGTCCATTTCTGCATTTTATGGCAAAGCTTAGCATGTGAAACACAAGCCATCCTGAACACAGCTACCTTGGGACAAGCACATGAAACTGAAAGAAATAAGAATGGAATGAAAGAGATGGAGGAGAAATGAAAGGGTTGTGAGTAGGCTGGTGAACAGGCAGGTAAAAGTGATGATCAGGCATGGCTCCAAAGGGTTAGACCCTCCCAGGGTGAAGGATGAGTGACCTCTGCATGCAGCCATCCCCAGAGCCCACCCTCTCCAAGCATGTCCCTCTGCCGTGCAGGTGTTGCCGTCCCCGTGCAGCACTGGCAGTGTGTGGTGTATCCCAGCACAGCCTAACCAATGTGCAGACTACTGTACAATCTTGTAGTCCTGAACAGGTAGTCTGAACACTGGGCAGACGGAGTGGAGCCTCTGCAATCTGCTCTCCGGCAATCAGCAGCTCATTAGTCCTCTCCCCTCCCTGCTTTTGGGACGGGGTTGTGCGGGGCAGAGATGGGGTGAACAAAAGTCCAAGTCCTGATTGGGAAAACATCCTCCTCTGGCAGCTGGGGGAGAAGAAATGTTGCTCCCTGCATGTTTCCAATTTGGAGCAAGTTTCCAAGCACCTTCCTCTTCCAGTGCTGGTGTCAGGCTGGTACCTGGATTCCACCTGGGACATGCTGTACCTTTTTAGAAAGAGAAAAAAAAAATCGATTACTGCAGTTTGAGGAGGAAATGCTGTGAAGTCTTGGCTGTCACCCAGGTGTGCAGAACTCGTTGCTTCATTCAAGTCCTTTTCTTCCCCATGGACCTGTGTGGGAGGATCCTCAGACCCCATGCACCTCATCTCTCGTCCTGAAGATCAGTGGGTCCAGAGCACAGCTCAAACAGGACCAGCCTTTGCTTTCAAGCCCTCCAGAAGATCCTTTGACAGGGTTGCAGAACGCAACCTTGGCCAGTTACCCTTGCAGCTCACCTCTGGCTGCTGCAGGAGCAATCCACATCCCCTCTTTCTCTCCCCCCACTACGCCCTGGCATTGCTGAGCCTCCCTCCCTCTTCTGGTTTTTGCTCCCTCCCTTCTTGCTTCCCTTCTGTCCTTCTGCCTCACTTGACGTGGCAGTGGAAAGCTAACTAGACTCGAGGGAGGAGCTTGCTGGCTGCTGGGAAGGCCGAGTTTGGCAGGAAGTGAGCGGCTGACGGATGGGGTTGCGCGGGGGAAAGGAGGGTTCCCTACCCCGCATGGAAACTTGAGGAATGCTGTCGCTTTCTGTGACGCCTGGGTCCCATGTAGCGATTCCAGATGTTAGTCCCTGCCCACGCGCTTTGCTCCCTCTCCCTGTGCTGCAGGGATAAAAAGGACTTTATTCACATGTCTCCCTTCCAGGATTCCTTCTCCTGGTGTGGATGGTTAAGATTTGTGACCGAACATATGAACACTTGGAACTCCCATCTTGGCACTAACCATGCACTGGAGAAGTGTAACCCACCCTCTCTCAGGGGTGTGAAAGACTTTGTGTGTGTATGCATGTTGTGCTTTACCTTAGCAAAGCAAGTCAGATACTCTGGGATGGTTCATCTCTGCCCTGGCACAAGGACAGGTGCAGGGACAAGTGCCTGGTTGTCCTTTTTGAAGGCTGGTGGGCATTGCTGTGACCTTAGAGAGGTCATGACAGTCGAGTTTTGGGCACTATAGTCTCTCAAGCAGCTCAGGTTTCTGCCTGTGCTTCCCCATAAACCCCCTGATGGCTTCTTGGGATTGCACTTGGCTGGAGGTTTAAATCTGCATGTTGTTTCAGTTGATGTGAATAAAAATCTTTACTTTTGTGCAGGTGAGTTAATTACCACTGCTGTGCTTACTAAGCCAACAGTAATGGTTGTGATTAATCACATGAGTCCAGGTCTAGTGTCTGCAGAGCTTTTGAACTAAATCAGCTTAAAATCTTAGGATGTGTTGTTTGAGTTAAACCAAGGCAGCTTTCTGATGTAAACAAGCCATTACAGCTGCTCCACAGCTTGGGAGAGGAATCATTCCTATAAATTATGCTCTGAGGGTAAAAGTGATACAGGTGGGCTTTGTCTGGGAAAGATGGTCTCAAGATGTATGTATGTAGAGGGATGACCAAGGCTTCCTGGAGGAATCACGTCTCAGAAATTCAGCTCTTTTACTTGCTAGGACAAGAAGCAGAAAGCAGTTGGTAACATCTTGTTGGGGGGAGTGGAGTGGTTGGTTCAGCTTGAAAAGCTCTTTCAAATACTCCAAACAGTTTTTCAAAAGCTTCTTCCTAACAATCGTTTAGTGTGCATGTATTCATGCAGTGTGTTTATTATAAATTATGATGTTAATGTTTCTCCATTTGAGTAGAGTTTTATGAATTTTGGAGTTCCCAAAATGCTGTGCAAGCGTTTAACAGAAACAATTTTACCGAAACTCCAAGCATCTCTGGGGCAGGTTTGTTTACCCATAATACTTTACATCTTACAGGAGGGGAAAGGAGATTAAGAGGTTTAAGCAAGATTAATTTTTCCTAATTTCACACAGCCCCCAATTAAAACAATGGCAATGTCTTCTCCCATATCCACAGACCCTTGTCTCGGTGCAGAAGGTGTTTGTCATAATAGCTACAGGGAAACCTTTAATTAGTTTATTTATGCTCCAAATGCAAACTGAAACCTAATAATTCTGCCAATTACTTTCTTGTGCTGTGAGTGCCAATTTCCAACCTTAGGGAGCCCACACATGCATCTGTCAGCTTCATTTTGCATGTATCCAAGAGCAGGAAAATTTACTTTGCTGCTGAGGCAGTCCAGGTGAATGGAGGGAATGCTTGGACTCAGGCTGGCTTGCTGCCTGCTGATTTCTGTGAACTTCTTGTAGGTTATTACCTACAGGTTAGCAACAAATAATTCAGGTGATGGTGCAGATTATTGCTACATCTGTCCAAAACCCATCTCTAGGATTTAGCCGCCATAAGATATGTAGCAACAGTAAAGGACATTGGAACATCAGGCTGCAACTGCAGCATCACTTTTTTCCTCCAGTTAGTATGCTTTCCGTCCCACTGCTGGAATGGCTCGTGGATCCTGGTCGGCTTCCTGGCCACGTCTATTTTCTTTCCCTGGTAGATGCAAAGTACAGAGCCATATGGCTGTATTCTGCACTGTGCCGGAGGCGGGGGAATAATCCTCTAGCATTTATCCTGCCTCTGCAAGGAGCTGGCAGTCATCTCTTTCTGCAGGTCTCCATGCAGGCTGAGACTCCTGTGGGGAGCAGCAGCCCTGATGAGGGGTGGTTACATCACTGTGCCTGCAATACTCCCAAGCCAAAACTGAGCACCGTGTTCTGTTTTGTACAGTCTGGGGGCCTCTGCCACTGCCCCACCTCCCCTTGGCCTCATGGCTCTACAGATCAACTCACAGCCAATGTGCACATTTTATATAGCACATACTCTGCTGCTGAGGGAGAGTTTTGCCTAATATTTTTTTTCCTCCCCTTATTGATGAAGGGCAATATGAGCAACATAAGCCTCTTGAGATCAGACTGAGGACTTTGAATATAGGATTTCACAGACTACTTTCCCATTTTGATGTGTGCTGGCTCTTCCTTCTTTTTCCTCCTGACTCCAAGTCTGGAAAGCTAGAGAGAGAGAAGCCCTTTCCCCCTTGCCCAGGATGCTGCTCAGCCATAGCACACCCTGCCAGATTGCTAACATATGGGCAGAGCGCTCAGCCAAAGTTTTGAGAGGTTCAGCCCTTGGCAGCTCATTCCACACTTTCCTGTCTCTACATTCAGGAAATGAAGTCAGAGTGTTGATATAAAACAGGCTGGGTTGAAAACTGAGAAGCTGGAAAGGCTGAAGTGGGGGACTGGGAAGGGGGAGGTGTGGGGAGATGGGGAGCAGCAGGGGCTCACTGCAGCTTGCCTGGCTTGGGGGCTTCTTGTCTTGTGCCCATGTCCTCCACTTGATTGCTCTTGCTACCTCCACCTCAAGGACTGATACGTTGTGCTGGCAGACAAATATTTTGTCTCCCCTGTGGTCTGTGGAAAGATCAGCATGTGAAGATAGTGTTGTCTGGATCATGTGGCAGCATTTATGTGAGAGCTTGGAAAGGGTGAAAGTTGAAACTCTGGCAAAGAGCATGTTGTTTCCATATCAGGGACATGGAATTCCCTTACCTTTTCACATTTTTTCCTGAAGAATGACATCAGTGCAAAACTTCTATGGAATTATGTGGGTCTAATGCAGGAGGTTTTTCTCAGACATCTGTAACATCAGTGGTTTTTGTTGGGTTTTATTGGTTTGTGGTTTTTTTTTGTTTTTTGGGGTTTTTTTACTAGCCCAGGGACTGTGGGGTAAACTCAGGGAGTTCCAGTTAAGTGAGGCTGCAGTGGGGATGGTCTGACTCGGCCAGGGACTCAGCAGTTGGTGTTGTTCACTTCTAGGTCACTAGTTCAGACTAAGTCAGCATAATAATAAGCCAGAGTAATAGAAAGCTGCAAGTTGTTTGTGGCTCACAGAACCTGAAGTAGTCTGTGTAGCTCTGAGACCAGCATGTGGCTGACAGATATCCCATTAGAAAAATGCCTGCCCACATCTAATTAAAACTGATCAGCAGTATTAGAAAGTCCAGGGAAATTTGCTTGGAAGAATTCTCCTGTTTTCATAGCCTGGCACCTTTGAGAGAGAGTCTGGCAGCAACCCAAGTGATCTCTTCTGTTTTTTAGGTGCTGTTTTTTGGGATATTCTCGTTGCATGTGTTTTGTAATGAACTGGTACAGTTTGATCTTTGGGGTATCTCAGAACTGTGAGGTGCTGGTATCCTTAGCAAACTCAAGTCAATTTAGCTGAAGCTTAAGAGGATGTTAGGCTGGACTTGCCATTGTCTGGGTGTTTGAGCTCAGCAGCTTTGTCACTTGTACCTGCTCTTCTGCCCTGCCCTTCTTTCCTGGTCAGCTCTTCAGGATCTCTGCTCACTGACCGTCTTTGTTTTCCATCTTGTTTTCCTCAAGAGTGGTCATGTTGTTTCCAGCCAAGAAAGGTCTACAAACACACAAGATCTCACAAAGGGACAGTCACACATGCTTGCTTTGCACATAGGAGTATGCTCTGGTTTTGGTTTAGTCTTGGATAGCCTTTTGTAGACCAGTGTGAGGGCTCCCTCTCTTGTTGTGCTGGGGTATAATTCCCAGCTGGAATAGGATGCTCCAAATGAAGGCCTTAAACCAAACTCAGTTCTATTAATTTGCTGTAGATCCAGATTTGAGACTAAGCAAGGCTTACCATTTCTGACTTAGTTTCTGAATGCAAATGTGAAAGTTAAGATCAAGTTTTGACATTTCTGTTTTTTATGAAGGTGAAGGGTTCACAACAACTAATAGAGTGTAGGACTAGGACAGTGATAGGATGAAGTAACAAAACCAGCAAGTCAGGTTTTCTGAAGAGGTAAATTTAAGTTGAGATACATATATATATATATATATGTATGTATGTATGCATGCCAGATTTTTAACATAATATTTAACATCACGGTTTATTGACGCATAACTTCTGTATCAAACCAGCTTCTCCATCACATGCCTGGCTTTTCCTGAACCCAGATTGACCCCTTTTCTAGGAAGAGTGGGACCACAATGCTGAGCATAATCGGGGAAGTTGGACAGTGCTGTGATGGTGCCTGGTTCTGGAAGAGTTTATGGGATGGGGGTTTTGGGCCACATCACAAAAGCAGTTGGGAAGGACAAACTCTTGTTTCCAGAGGTCCCCTTCTCTCACAGACTCAAGGAAACAGAGGACCTGGGTCTGAGAATGCCTCTCTGTTGATGTGGGGCTGTGTCGCTAGTGCTCCGTGCTGGCAGAGCAGAGGTGCCACTGGAGCAGGGAGCGACTTGTTCCTCATTCCCTTTCCAGGAGAAAGAAAAGAAGTACATGTTACCAGTGGATAACCTGAAACTGCGAGATGTGGAGAAGGGGTTCATGTCCAGCAAGCATATCTTTGCTCTCTTCAACACTGAACAGAGGTATGCTCCCATCTCAGCACACCAAGCTGCTGGAGCTAGGGACGGGGTTTATGTAACAGGGTAGGGATGAGTGTGTTAAGATAGCTGTCCAGGAAGATGTCCTTTCAGGACAGCCACTTTTGAAGGAGATGGGAGGACTTAACTTCATTCCTTCTGGTCTTACAGATATGTATAACTTTCCTTTTTTTTGCCAGTGCATGGCTTGTGGTGTTAACTTACCCTTCAGTGTTTTGGTTTCGTTACCTGGGTCTGCCTCTGACTGGGATATATATTTATAATCACAATGTTCTTGGTGAGTGACTAGGGAAAGCCAAAGGACCTGGGATGGCTGGAGAAGTCCAGCAGCAAGCAGAATTGAAAAAGGAATCCTTTTCAGGCCTTGTTGAAACATGATTTGAGAGCCATCAAACTTGATTAAAAAAAAAATTCCTCTTGCAGGGTCATCATGAAGTTCCTAGCAAGGGACCAAATGTCTCTGTGTCTCTGTCTTAAAATGACAGGAGGATTCCCTGGTCACTGATATCTTTGTCAAAGATGGGCAGATCTCTGAGCTGCAAGAGAGAATAATAAAATATGTGTCTTCCTGTCAGGAATGTTTACAAGGACTACCGGCAGCTGGAGCTGGCCTGTGAGACCCAGGAAGAGGTGGATAGCTGGAAGGCTTCCTTCCTTCGTGCAGGAGTCTACCCAGAGCGTGTTGGGGTAAGTGACAGCCATGATAATGGGATAAGGAGGAGCACAGCATGTGTATTGAGAAGAATAGCTGCATCTTCTTGTGTTAAAAATAAGTCTGTGAGGGTTTTGCATCTTTCCAGAGCTGAGAATCTTTCATAACAGAAAAGATTCTTGGTATATCCTGGTGCTTCCATTAGGGAAGCTTGAGATAAAGTAACTGGCAGCTTCAAAGGGAAGATAAAGTAGGAAAAGACAGCCTTGATAAATCCCACTAGCTGTCTTGTTTTGTGGACTTTAAATTCACAATATAAGGGTGACATTTAATTACCTTGACTACTAACTGGTATGGCATCCACTGAGCAAAAGGCACCAGTCCTTTTTGGTAACACTATACAGTCTTATTAGAAACTTCCTAACTTAGCAGTTGTTCTCCCTTTCCTTCCTCCAGCCAATTAGGGAGGGATGTTCTTTGAATTATTCTTTTGTTTGGTAGATACCCTAATATGCTCCTTTAGCAAGAATTCCTATCTCTTCTCTTCCCCTTGTCCCACAGCACTTATTGTCAGCATTATTTTCTGCTTTAAAAGTATCTTCTAGGCAATTGTGGTATGTGTTTCTGTTCAAAGCCTTTCTGGTTCCTCTGTGAGAGGAAGCTGCTATAAATAGTTTTCCCGTTAGAAAAGTGATAATTGCTTTTCTGTTTGTATTTGTTGCTTCTAATAGATTTCTTGCAGTCATCTGTCCTGTTACACTTGAATATTGCTGGGTTTGCCTTAAAGCATTTCCTAACAAACTGATAAGATGTTTAAAGAAGAGGGTTAGAGACTGGGCTTTAACAGTGACATGACTTCAGATTAGCTTTGAACCAGACTGGGCCTCTTAACCACAGTGGCTGTGGGCCACCTATTGCTGTGCAAGTGGAGGGGTTTAACATGGGAACCCTGGTTCCTGTCTTAAAACCCGTGTAAGGAATGACAAGTGGTCCTTGCAGGTAAGTAGGTTGTCCTTTGTTGCTGACAATATGGTTGCCTTTGCAGAGCATCCCACTTTTCAATTTAGCCAAACAGTTCGCTTGTTCCTCTTCTAGGGTAATAGAGGTACTAATGTGTTTTTAGTGGGATTGGTCTTTTGCCTGTCAGTGCTACTACGGGACCTTCTCCAAATTCTAAGACCAACTAAAAGTCATCTTTTATTTTTTGTCCCTTTTTATTTTAATTTTTTCTACGTATGCTCAAACTGGCCTGCCAGGACAAGGACAAAGTAAGTCTGACCCCCTCTGCCTGTGTTGCCTCCTGGGGCTCTCACCAGATAGCTCCCTCATATTTTTTCTCCTTTTGTCACAATTTCCTGAGAGACATTTGCTTCTTCTCCCTCTTTGTACCCTCTGTTGGATTCCTGCTGTCTGTTTCTGTTCTTGGTTTGAGTTTTCCTTTTTTCTTTTTATTCCTCCCTTTTTGTATGACTTCTGAATCTTGATGCAAGCTTGTTTTTGGGGGTTTTTTTACCCTCACTTTTTTTAAGTTGTCCTGCTTGACATCCACTTCCTTCACTTTGTTTCACACTGAGACCTTGCATTCCTTCATTATGTAAGATCTTCTCAGCAAAAGCTCAAATGAACAAAAGAATTTGCCCTTTCTCATATATTTTGTTCCCCAAAACAAAAGAGATGCCATTTCCTACATGGCAAATTGTTCAGACTAGGGCTGTTTAAAACGAAGACGGTTCATTATACAATCCAGAGGGATTTTTTTTAAGTAAGCATGGAGGAAGGCAGCAGTTCTTTCATGCTTCAATGCTTTGAAATTGATCCCAAATGGAGGAGCCTTGGAGATTGCTTGCTGTCAAACAGCACAGTCCAGGTTTTACCTTACAGAATAAACAACTACTTCTGTCTACTTCAGGCAGACAGGAAGAGATTCATCTGCTTGGTGTGAAAGAAAAGATAATTATAACTTACGATGCAGGATTTGCAGTTGAAGTGATAGAAAAGTTTTCTAGTTTATTCCATCTACTTGTGGTCAGCCTGAGAGGAGCAGTTATGTCACTTCTCTGTATCTGTTTTCTCATTCGTATAATGAGGACAAAGATGCAACATGGCAGAGAGCCTGTGAGACTTAATTTATGGTGAATGACTCTTGGTTTTAACTGACTCTGGTCATGGAAAACCCAGATCAAATGAAGAACCATTCAGGAAGCTGTAGACATTAAAAAGTAATAATAGAGCTTTGAGTATGCACCAGAGCCATAACCTGTGAACATGGGTCAGGAGTCCCTGTTGTCTTTCACCTTTGTTTAATAACTTCCTACTGAGAGAGCAGGTTTTTTTGCTAAAATTTCTCAGATCTGAGCTGGAGAAGTCTGTACAAACTGAACTGTGCATTGACAATCACAGCTCAAAATGTAAGTTTAAGTAAGTTTTACTTATTGCATGCGCTTCCTGCCTGTTCCCTTCTATTCTTCTCTTAGCTCTCATGAAAAGCCAATTTTGTGTTACATTTGAAGAACCATTCTGTTTCTCCTTTTTTCTGCAGGCCAGTGAAGCAGAGGAGAATGGAGGAGATAGTTTCATGCACTCCATGGATCCTCAGCTGGAGAGACAAGTGGAAACGATCAGGAACCTGGTGGATTCCTACATGGCAATTGTCAACAAAACCATCAGAGACCTCATGCCGAAGACAATCATGCACCTCATGATAAACAATGTACTTATCTCACCGTGGTCAATGGAGGTGGGAGTGGCAGAAAGGGGAAAAACAGAGAGGGAGGAATAGAATGAAGAAAAGCTGAAGGCAGCTTGGAAGGAAGAGGTGGGGACAGAATAGAGTGTTCTGGGGAAAGATGCTGAAAACTGATTCCCTCTCTCTGCTCATTTACAGACCAAGGACTTCATCCATTCAGAGCTGCTGGCAAACCTGTACTCCTGTGGCGACCAAAATACACTGATGGAGGAGTCGGCAGAGCAGGCCCAGCGACGCGACGAAATGCTGCGCATGTACCACGCCCTGAAAGAGGCCCTCAACATCATCGGGGACATCAACACCAGCACCATCAGCACCCCCATGCCCCCACCGGTGGACGACTCTTGGCTGCAGGTGCAGAGCGTACCGTCCGGACGCAGGTACCAGAGGCTCAGGGGGGGAGCCCCGCAGAGCTGCCTGATGCCTCTTCAGTGCCTTGCCGGGGCCTCCCACTGAGACAGGGAGCCCTCCTCTTCTCCTCTTCTTCCTGTGGATGAAGAGTCCTGGGTATTTCTGCTGGCAGGCTCCTAGGACATCTTTACAGAGATGTTGAGATGTTCTAAACCCTTGGGTTGGATGGGGCTGACGTAGCTTTGAAGGCAACCTGGGGCCTGGTATGGTCCTTGAAAGCCAAAGGGTGGTGTGTAAAGTGATGTGAAGCTAAAGAGAGAACACTGAAGGCAGCCTTGGTGGCAGAGGGATCCCAGAGCTGTTGCTGCAGTTGAATGCCTTTGTTTGTTTGGCAGGTCCCCCACGTCCAGCCCCACGCCGCAGAGGAGAGCTCCTGCAGTGCCCCCCGCCAGACCTGGGTCTCGCGGACCGGCTCCTGGGCCACCTCCTGCTGGTGGATCCACACTGGGTGGTGCCCCCCCTGTGCCCTCCAGGCCAGGTGCCTCTCCTGATCCCTTTGGGCCCCCACCTCAGGTTCCTTCTCGGCCTAATCGTGCTCCTCCTGGTGTTCCCAGGTAAGTCCTGAAACACTGCTCCACGCAGGTGGGGTATATTCTGGTTTTGGGTTGGAGCCTTGGCAGCACTTGGCCTGCCTGGGCCATAGGAGGAGAATGGAGTGCATGGTGTGGGTACAGCCTTTGGATATTTGAATTCTATCCAGAGGCAGGAGCATCGTTGTCCTCTGAGAATTTATTGTATGGATGAGGCAATGCCAAGACAGCTCTCAGGAGCAGAGGGGCAGCTGTTTTTCTCTACAAACCTCTGTAAAGAATGTGGAAGAGTACCTTGTACCCAAGGTTTACAGCAACTGTACCAATGCCTGTAGTCACCAGATAAATCACAGGACTGGGGTAAGATTCCCCTCTGTGTAGAGCTCCCCAAAGTCTGAAGTTGCCCCTTTTCTCTTGGCCCAGAGTTCTTCAAGGTGAGTTGGAAGACCTTCAAAGCTGCTAAGTTGATTTTGGCTAGGAGAGGATCACAGAATCACTGATAGGGAAATGAATTCTTAGGCAATTTTGTTGCTTGCGTAATCAACTTGAAGGTTTTCCAGTCTAGAGGGTTCAAATCACACAGCTTTGCTTTCCCATTAGGAAACTCATTTCCTTTCCTGTTCGGTCACTTCAGACACACTTCAACATAGTAATAAGGGATTATCCTCTGTGCCGCTGAATACATGTTTCTGAACAGGACTTAGGAAGCAGTCTGGAACCAGGAATGCTTTTGTGTTGGGTACTTAGTTTCCCTTGAGGAAGAGGAGGTAATTGCAGTGTAAAGAACAAAGATAACCAGAAACTCCCCAGTGACATGCCAGAGGGAACACTTTCCTTGTGGAAAACACCTCTCCAGTGGGTGCTGGTGGCACAGGTCTGAAACTTTGCATTTTCTGTGGAAACACACAGCCTGTCAGTGGTTGCGGATGGTGTATGGCAGAGTGAGTTCAGTCTTCCTCCTGCGATAGTGCCCAGCTCATACTTGGTGCTGCCTGTTTGGAGGGAAGTGGTCTCTGCCAGGCTGCAGCCAGCCCAGAGGTAGAGTCCAGACAGCTTTATTAGACCAGTTTCTGGTGTATATGCAAATGGTTTTACTTTCTTGGTGCCTTTACCCCAGTCCTTCCTAAGCACCTTGATGCAGCTCCCACAGTAACTTGTCCTCACATACCTCAGTGTTGCCCCAGAGACTGTGGAGGCACCTACAGATGTCAGCATGCTTCTATTGTGTATTTTGGCTCCTGCTTCTTGTGGCCCTGCCTTTCCATATACTGTTACTTTGTGGTTTTGTTTTCAGTATTCTTACGCTTCTTTCTGTCTCCATCTTCCTCCATTCACTCAGTTTCATTTCTTCACTCATGAAAAATATTCTATATACCTGGCCATCGTGATAGGATTCCCCAAATGGGCTGAAATGAATTGGCCTTTTTTGAAGAAATCTGTCATGGCCTATCTTAATGGCTGTTCTGCCTTTTGCGTGAGTAGAAGGGTTTAGGGGAAGGTAGGGAAAACAGCACTGGAGCAGAGGAGGAAAGAGTTTCATGCTTGAGTGAGCAAACCCTTGGTTTAGGAGAGATGGTAGGTTGGATTGCATGCTACTGACTGCCCTGATCTGGAGTTGAGAATGTAATTCCAGAAGATGTGAAGTGTGATGCTCATTCTCTGATCCCCCTCTCTGATTCTTCCAGTTGTTCATAGACTCCTCCGGATCCTGATACCAGCTTGTCATTTGAGTTCACTGATGAATGGAGAATTTCCAATGACAAGGGACTCTTTCTCTTCCTCTCCTGTATATAGAATAAGAATGTTCCCTGCTAGCACTTGGACTCGGGTCCTTCTGCCATGGGTGAACGAATGCCATCTCCATTGTTGCTTTTTTAATACCCATCTTTCCCTTGCTAACTGGGCTGTGTAGTGTGTGTGTGTGCATGTGTGTGAGAGAGAAGAACAAAGCTCTCGTGTACAGCACAAGTGGGCTTTGATGGAGGAGTTGGTGGTGTGGAGTGAACTCAAGTGTGTGGTGATGGCTGGGTGTACTTTATGTGCTCATTGCCTGTGTAGAAGTTTGGCAGTTTTGTGCCTCTGGTTTGAGCATCTGATTTTATGAATGATGAACTCACACAAGTGTCACGCTACTCCTTTTTCATAAACATAAACATATAAATACATTTTCACATATAATCACCACATGGTACCTTTTTTTGCACAGAAAGGTTTTCCTGCATATAGTTAAGGACACTAAAAACAAGACTTGCCATCCTGCTTCTGTACTTAGCATTTATTTAGTTTACTGTGGAAGTCCATATTGACAAATACATCATTTTGGGAGCTGAAAGTTACAAACCATCCAAGATCCTATCTCTGTGCAATGGACTGCATTTAGGATTTGACCTGGGAAAGAAGTCTATTAGGGTATTCCTCCACGTATTTAGTCTCTTTAGTTTAAAATAATTTGATAGAAATTGTAGGTAGAAGAACTTGAAGGAGAATTAAGGAAGTTTCAGTGAGAATGACTCAACCATTGGAAAAATGTGTTGAAGGCATTAATGGGTTCTCCATTCTTTGAAACGTTTAAAGAAAAGAATGTGAGGGATCAGCATCACAAGGGCATGGGTCCGGGGTTACCTTCTGGCAGGGATGGTTCTCACTGGCTGCTGTGCTGGTCAGTACCATGGGGACACATCAGTAGAACTCCCAAAGGGTTCTTGGACACACAGTTTTAAGGGACAAATTATCTCCTTAGTGATTTAGTGGCAGATGTCTGTGCCCATGGCTGGGGGTTGGAACTAGATAACTTTTAAGGTCCCTTCTAACCCAAACCATTCTATGATAAGGTCACACAGCTGTATGACCTGAATTATTCAGGAGATTGGAGTAGCTGATTTCATGATTTATGACCTTCAGAAAGAAGCCTCCACCCGCTTCATGCCTTTTTGGGTAGTGCTCAGGACTGCATGTTACCTCCCTCTTTCCTGAGCTCTTTCTTAACACTTAATATGGTCAAAAGATAGGAATCCTCAGTGACAGACAAGCCCAGCAACCTGTGCCCAGCTGGTGGGTACTGAAATCTGGGTATGACACTGGTGTGAACAACAGCCTGAATGTGTGAGGGACTTGGGTGAGTGAGCAACAGCGAGTAGGTGTGTGGACAGATGGATGGGTTTTGATGCACCGCTGTGCACAACAGGGTCTGGATGTGTGCAAAGATGAGGCTATGAGTGGTGTCCGTGTGTTTGCAGTCCCCCTACTCATGCTGTGTTTGGAGGGGGATGTGTGACTCTGTGCAAGCGCTTGTGTCTCTGTTCCACCTTCCTGACAGTCTGTGTGGCCTCTGCCTTGAACTGTCTGAACTGCCATGTTGATTTCGTGTTGTCTTTCAGAATCACTATCAGTGACCCCTGAGGACTGGCAGCCACGGTAGGTTTTGCACTCTCGCTGCGATGCATGAGTCACTGTGTCCCCATTCTCCAGCACTGCTCTGCAGCTCTCCTCTGCTGCCCAGTTTTTGTGTTAGTAACAGAGTCCCTTGTCTGATGAACCACCTCTGCCAGGATCTCATAAAGGGAGGAGTCTTGAACAGAAAAACTGGCTGATCAGAGACAGAGCAGCTGCTTGAGCTGCAGGAGCTGGGAAAGCCTCAGTACCTGATTTAAGGTCTGGAGGACCCTTTCTCTGCTTCTAAATAGAGAAGGTGGGATGGGGGAATGAGCTCTGGCAACAAGGTCTAAACTCTATGTGTCTTTCATTTGGCTTACATCCACACTAACTGTAAGATCAGCTGAATAAACTCTGGTTTGATTTGGTCTGTCAGCTCTGTTAGGATCAAGATAGAGACTTGGGGAGCAGATAGTTCAGACTCCTCTTCTTCTAATGTCTGGCTGGAGAAGTGCTCCCATCCTCACTGTGTCCCTAGTGCTCATGGAAGTCAAGAGGAGTTTGGGTCATTAATATCAGGACTTCCATGTCTGAGTGCAGGATAACTCTGACATTGAATGTTCCCTTTTATCCTTGTGTCCCATCATCACAGTTAGATGTGAACTCCCTCTATTCTCCCCTTGACCCTTTACCTTCTAGGTTACTCTCCTGCTTCCATTCAAACTGCCTTCTCTCCTCTGCCTCCTGCCCCTGCAAGAGGAAGGATGTGGTTATCTGTGTCCCTCAAACACACTGCTCTGAGCTCCTGCACATTTCCCTGTCCTCTCTCTCCCTGCATTTTGCAGCATTGTAGTGGTTCAGTGATGTAGCAGGGTGTGGGTTTGTGCTATGTACTGCTCATCCTGTTAATGTTGAGTGGGGGTGTAAAGAGGGACATTAGCAAATTCTCCTGAATCCTTTTCTTGGGAACCTCCAGCCGTTATTGACAAAGAGGTACAGAGGGCAAAACAGGGCAGGTGTGGATTTTTTGGGCCCCTTCTCCCTTTCTCTGTGGATGTTGTTTCATGACAGAGGAGTGGAGCAGCAGCAGTTCCTGCAGATTCCCTTGCTGCTGGTTGTGGCAGAGAGACCTGGGGGCGAGGAGCATGTGCTGAAATCCTACTTTAATAGGAATAGCAGAAGTTCAAGCCACTATTCTGGGGCAGGGGGGTCGCAGCCAGCCCCCATCTTGCAGTAGATGGTGTCTGTTACTGCTGCACAGAACTGCAGTTAGGTGCCACATTGCAGTGATTGCTCATGATTGACATCTTTGAGGACGTCATCGTCAACCCTCCTCACTGATGACACATTGCAGAGGTGTTGGAGCAATCAGCAGTTTCCTCCGATATTCTGCCTCCTGCAGACATCCCTGACAGCCCTGGAAACATGCATCCTGGTGAACAACCTCGGGAAGGAGCCTTGCTGTTGTCTGTATCCCATTCTGGGACTCGCTGTTATGGGGCATTCTGTTTTTAATCTGGCATAAAGAGCACCAAGGAAATAAAAATTTTAAAAAACCAAACAAAACCAACAACAACAAAAAAAAAACCCAACCAAACAAAAAAATCCAAAACCCCAAATGATCCAAAAAATTACACCCAAAACCTTTTGCAGTCCAAGGGAATAAAGGTAATGTTTTCCCACCTCTGTTAGGGAGTTCCACTGATAAGGATCTATTAGCCCAGTGGTTCTTAGATAGGATTAGCTCAGTGTTCTCTCTGGGTATGGCCTGAAAGACTGACTTTAAAGGATGTGACAGTCACTGTAACTCATTTCCCTGGGCTCCTGCCAGGACTCAGGTCTTCCATCTCATGTACTGGAGACAGCCACAGGCTTCCCTGTGAGCAAAACTTTGTTCCTTGTCCTGACAGAGAAAAGTGTCTTTTCAGTGATATAAAAAGGCTTGACTAGCAATGTAGTCAGACTGAAGCAGCATTTGGGGGGTAAATGCTGCCTGAGAGATTTCTCTGTCCCTTTTAGTGCTAGGAAACAGTTTGCAGCCTTTTCTAGTCTTACCAGGCAGATTCTGTAAGCATCTCCAGCAAACCTCAACAGAAAGAGCTTATAAATTTAAAAAGTGACAGTCCCACACCCTAAAATGCTTTGAATGCTGAGAGAAATAAGTCTGCAAAAATCAGTCATAGTACATTACAAAGAAGTAGCCCATCTACCTGTGAATTACTTGTGCTCCTTTCAGCCCTATTTATCCTGCTAGGGTCAAGTGGCCACTC
The DNA here is from genome assembly GCF_009650955.1 of Corvus moneduloides. NCBI lineage: Eukaryota > Metazoa > Chordata > Aves > Passeriformes > Corvidae > Corvus > Corvus moneduloides. Next base: position 5,936,876 of record NC_045496.1, read on the forward strand.
TTGCCAGAACACTTTACTTACTCTGGTGGTTTCAAGCATCCTTTTCATGTAAGCCCTCAGAGGCTTTTAGCACAACCTTTGCAAACTCCTGAAATGCAAACAGTCCTTCAACCTTCTCAAAAAATGCCTTCTAACACGTGATGGTGCAACAGCATCTCACTAAAGGCTGAGCTGAAGTTCTGTAGGGTTTTAATTCTGGTCCTGTTGCTGTTCCAATGATGGTAGAAGCCACCAAAGGGTTGGTGTGGCTGCATTTACACTGTGGGCACCCTTAGAGATAATGCACAGATCCACGTGCCATGAAGCTCAGGGTCACAGATTCCCCAGTTGTAACATCCTGTTGCAATTTTTACTTCTGAGCAACAGTATTATTTGAGCATCCTTCCAAGGTAATTGTAATTTCTGGGCTAGCTCAATCCCATAGTTATTTTCTGTACAAGAGCAGTACAGTAACTTGACTGCCATGCTGACAGTGGGGGCTTGCATTGGTGTTTTCAGTCAAGCAGATAACATTTAGAAGTGCTTTTACTCTCTGAAGCTTTTTTATGTATCATTTCCCAAGGCAAGGAACAAGTGGTTGTAATTGTTTTGAGATCTGGGGCTTGATAGATCTGGAGCAGTAAGTTCTGCTGAGGTTTAATAAACAGGACTGGAGAGTTGCTCTGGTTTATTTGCTAAATGAGGGAACTTGCCCTGATTTATAGGAGTGTAACTTCTCTTGTGCCAGTATGATTACAGACCACTGGTACAAATATCCTCCTCTGCCCGTCTTCTCTCCCTCCCCTCAAGCCAGTGTGTCAGGAGAGGGCCTTCATTTCTAGCAGTGAGTTGATTCTCTGTAATCTAAATCTTGTCAGTTTGGGATTATTGAGGTATTAATTCTGTGACACCTGGTCCCATATGATCAGTGCAAGGGTTTCCCCTCCATTTGGTCTACATGCTGTTGGCTTTGCACTTTGCATTTCAGGCAGTTTGGACCTTAAAACTACTCTGACTTGGTACATAATAAATAACAATTTAGTTATCTTAAGGAAACATCAGCAAGATGCAGTTGAGGTCACAGACACTGCAGGGAGCATGCTTTAAAGGAAAAACACAGATTGGACTCAGTCTTACAGAACATATTTCTGTTTATAGCCTTCTTACAGCCTGTAGTCTGGGACTGAAGTGATATTTCAAGTAAAGAGCTGAGAGACATGTCAGGGGTGTTGTCTTGTATTTTTTGTTGTGGTTTTTTTTCTCCCCAGTCCGTTACAGGAAGGAGATTCTAGAACACTTAATCCATGCAGAGGGCAAACACATTGCTGCCCATTTACATAGCTAAAGTATCAGCAAAAGAGTTGGAACAGAATGGAGTAGGAGTAGCCAAAGTTCCTTTTATTGACGTAGAAGCTGCATTTGCTGTGCACCAGAACTGGAAAACTGAAAGCCCTAAGCTTGCCCCTGACATCCAAGATCAGTCTCATGTCAGAATAGGGAATCTCAGGCTTGCAGTAGCCTCGAGGCCAGGGGAAGAAGGTGCTCCTCCAAATCAGCCAAGAGCCTCTGGCAGCAGCGCGTCTCAGAGGACCCCATCCATGCTGTGTGACTGTCATGTGCTTGATACAGGAGCTCACTGTTGTCCGTGCTTCTCCACTCATCCCAGAGCCAGGGCACTTACTGGCAGTAAATCTCTGCACTTCCAAATTTCAGAGGGAAGTAAAACTGGCAGTCCAGGGTGATCTGTGCTGTGCAGAAAGGCCAGTGTGAGGCCGAATAGAAGCCCGTGAGCCTTGTTTGTGGAGCTGCACTCTGGGGGGTTTGTGCCTCAGGTTGGATTCTTTTGCTGGCTCAGGCGAGGTGGAGAAGCATGTGTGGTTGTGACTGCAATTGCTGTGCTAACCACAGTGTGTGTTCTCTTGTTTTTGTTTCCTGCTTTTTCACAGCAGAAGGGGCCCTGCCTCACCTACTCGACCTACCATAATCCGACCGGCTGAACCGTCCCTCTTAGATTTATAACTTGAGGCTGTAGACAGCTGGCAACGAGTGCCGTGCTGGCAGCTTCCCCATTCCACCCTCCCTTCCACTGCCACAGTCACTCCTCTCATCCATCCCACATCCCTGCCTCCCACCACCCCTCCCCAGTGTGTCGTAAAACTCTAGCCTAGTGATCGAGCTCTTTGTCTTCGCTCGTGCGTCCTGTATTGCTTTGTGAGCATAGAGTAGCCTTCATTCAGTGGCATGGATCCCTGAAGTACACAGGCTCCTTGGAGAGACCAGCCACAGGGCCATCCTTAGGTCCAAGTGGTGGTTGTCCGTCCGGTGATTCCATCTGCCTGGTCTAGCCTGGATAAGTGTCCTGCCTGCACCAGTTAGCTGAAGCACCCAGGACTGAGCTGTAGCTGTTTTCTTTCCTTGTAGTTCAAGACAAAAGCGTGGCTTAGCAAAAATCTACTGTCAAAACACCCATTAGGAAGAGATTAAATGTCCTGTGTATTAGGTTGACTTCTAAGGTGCAAAAATTTCCTGTTGGGAACAGTGCAATCAACTTCATATCAAAGTGAGGCAGGAGGATCAGTAAAGGGGGGAATCAATGGATCAGCCCAGTCCTGCCAGAGTGAAGTCTGAGGTAGTGCACGCATATCAGCGTGCAGGGAGCTCATGGGACCTGCTCACACTTGGCTCCCAGAGCCGGGCCATTCCTGCTGGGGACACACTGGCTCCTGCCAGCAGTTGTCTTGCATCACAATTTTTGGCTGACTCTCCTGAACCCAGCAGGGCGAGGGGAATAGACACGCTGCTCCCCCCTTGCAAATGGACAGCCACATGTTTCAGGGAGTTTGCTGTGTGGTGTTTTGTTGAAAATATTTCTGCTTTGAACTAAGCACATCTTTCAGTGTTTTTGGGGTACTGTGGTGACTTCTTCCGTAGCCTTTTCTTGCATGTCGATGGTACGTGTTTGGGGAAACTTGTAACCGTTGTTGATCACAACTCATCTTAAGGTTTGGTTTTTACTTTTCATGCTACATGTATTAAAAAAAAAAAGACTTGAGAATTAAAAAATATATCAACCCTGTACATCTCAGATGTCATGTCTCTACCAGAGCTAAATGAGCCACCTGTGTTGCAGGCTGTCCTCCAGGCCTGATTCATGTTGCAGTTCTCTCATTTCAGTGCTATTACTCTCAATTTCTGTTGTGGATCCTCTATTGTTCTGATGCCAGTTCCTTTCTGCATTTTAACTATTGTTTTACTACTTCTCCCCCCTTTCCTTCCCTTTCCCTTTTCCTTTTTCTTTGTTTTTCTTGTCTTTAACCTCCAGCCGGCCGGGTAAGGCCAGTCCCGCCCGCCCGGAGAGTCCAAAACCACCATTTGACATGTAGGCCTGCTCCCTCTGAGACTCTTTGCCTGCCTCTTAGCTGTTCTGTCCTGGAATGGTCTGACTCAAACCTCACACATGGCTTGTTTTGTTTGTAATTTGTGACACACACATATCAGATGTGATTGTAGTGAAACCGTTTTTGGGGGTTTTTTTTGTTGGTTTTTTTTTTCCCAGCTGCTTAAAGGAGTTAAACAAGTATATTGTAGTAATGAGAAACATATCTTTACTGTTATAAATATCTATAAATATATATATAAGATGAAAAATCTATATATGTCCAGGTGTTAAAAGCCATTTGTGCTTCCATGTGAATTTTAGGAAATACTTAAGTAGGAAAAGAATATCTATATACATATATATATACACACACATCCAAAAAGTTAACCAAATCCCAATGTTGAGTTTTTGAGCTAATTGTTAAATTCTCTGCTGTGTGCAGTTGGGTTATTGTATTACCCCAGACTTGTGGGTGAACTGTCTCAGTGCTGGTAGTAGCTGTGATGCAGTTTGTGATCTACCTGTCACTTGTTTATTGGATGAAATAAACTCTCATTTCTGTATAATGAAGGTCTCCATGACTAGAATAAAACCATCTCTCTTTCTCTTGCTTTTTTTCTGGGTGGTTTTCAAGCTGTGTTTTATTATAACCTGATATTTTCATCCCACAGAGTTAACAAGCTGTACATGCAATCAGGGGCTGATAGGGAAGGTGAAGCAGATCTGCATCAGCACTGAGTGTCCAGGAGCTGCAGTAGAGTGAAACAGCTTGTCAGGTGCAGAAAGGTAAATCCCTGTGCAGAAGAAATTGTGTAGAGGTGCTTCAGATGTGGGGCATACAGAAGGGGGGAGTTTGCACATGAATTGCTTCTTAAAAGGGATTTTTGCCTATGCTGCTTGTGGAGCACAGCAAGTGGATGTTGAGTAAAGGTGAGGTCAGGGAATCACTCCTGAAAGGGGTCAGGGCAAAAAATTAATCTGAAGCTGGGGTCTGGGTGTGAAATGCTAGCCAAGAGCCACCTCTCAGGCTTGTCAGCAGTCTGTACAGAAAACATTCATGATAGCTCAGTGAAAAGGGTATATAGCACTGTCAGGGCATGTGCTTTCAATAAAAAATTCATTCTTCTCTTTTTCTGGCCAAAGTTCAAGGTGATCTGTGCAGAAGACATACCTCTAGTCAGTGCTCCTCTGAATAAGTTTATTCAGAAAGCAAATTCGTAAGAGGGTTAAGTCACCTCTGCAACAGACCAGAGACCTTCGTCACTGGTCTCGTCTCCTTCACGGTTCTAGAGTAAACACCCAATAAATATTTATTCCATTTACAATAATGCTCTGTATTAAATCATGGCCCTTTCCCTATTAGTTATGTTACAGAGTCATGAATAGCCTGAGCAGGCAATAAACACTGAACAGGCTTAGTCTCTCTTCAAGGAATATACACCATTTTACACAGATACAGTATGTATGTACCTCATGCTCTGGGGAGCTGGGAAGCCCAACCACTTGTGCTGAGGGGAGACTGACACTACTCATGCTATTTAAATAAACAAGTTCAAAAACCAGCTTCCCCTGGGGGCTCACAGGAAAGCATTGATTGGGCTGTGTGTCCCTTTTTTTCAATTGTATTTGGAAATATCAAGGTAGGAACCATTTAAAAAAACCAACCCACACATGATCTGCCTTTGCCAGTAAAAGAAAAGCTCTGTGCTATGCTGGTGTAAAGCTTCACCAATTTGGACATGAAGAAATGAACCATCTCTCCTGTTGAACAGACACAAATCTGTGTCCCTGTGCTTGCATCTCATATCTCGTCAGGTTAACAGGGAGGCAAGCTGATGCTGCTTCAGGCACCAGCCCAAATTCCTGTGTTTGATCACACAGCTCCGATCATCAGGTCCCTTTAACCTCCCCTGTGGTTTCCCTCCAAACTCCACTGTTGACACCACCCATCCTAAGAACAGGCAGTTCATGCCTGAAGGCAGATTCATTTGCAGGGTATCCACATGTATTTCACCACTTCCACAGCCAGGAGATTTGTTTTGCTGCTCAGGGAGTGCTCTCCTCCCTCCATGTTCTGTTTGCTCCTTAGAATCAGGGCTATGGCTTCAAGGCAGGGCCAGGTACTACCACACTTGCTGCTGTATGTCCCAGGACCTTAAACATGGGCTGTAGGATCTTGGTTTCCACTCATCTCCTGCACTCCTTACTAAAATGGGAGAAGAGGAAAGACCAGGGATGGAGAACTAGAATCCCTAAAGTCCAGAAATTCAAAACGAAGCATGTTTATTAAGTGGTTTCCTTTTACTTATTTCTCCCATTTCTTAAAATAAATAAAACCTTCAGACACATACAAGTGAAACACATCATCCTTCAAAGTGCAGTTACATTTCCATCCCACTCCCAAGAATCACATAAAGCTTTGTCAAGTAACCAAAAGACCCCTCAAGGCTCCCATCGGTCCCTTCCCCTGGCAATGAGAACAGACAGGGCTGTGCTGCCAAGGAGCTGCTTGCTGGGGGCCTGTTCTGAAATACAGGTGCAAGAGGCAGGGCTGCAGCCGGGAGGGAGAGTTTAGGATACGTAGTATGAAAACAAACCCAACCTGTTGAGAGTCCAAAGAGTCCATTACCAGAACAGTTAGTTACTTTGGGAGCCCTGGAAGGAACTGAGCTGATGACAGGCATGAGTGATGGATCAGAACCGTGTGAAGCTGCTGTGACAGCAGAATCTGGGACAAGGGATTAAGTCATTTTGCCCAAAGTCATGGACTCCTTTTGCCCCCAGTCTGGGCCTGGCCTAGGTGATGTGCCAGCACCCAGCACCAGCTGCCTCCCAGGATGAGTTAAGAGTCTGCCTGTACTCCAAGCACACCAAGTAACAGAGAAAAGAGAAAGAGAAGATGAGGTCTGATGCTTGAGTTCCATCTGATACAATCTCTCTTTACTGATGTCTTTAGGAATCTGTTCTCACCAGGGGCACTGAGCAGAGGTATGGGCACATACAAGTCCATCAAGTCCTTTCAGGCCCGTAGAAAGTTGCTATCAGTAAGATTTAGCACCACTTAAACCACCATGATTTTGACCTCATCGTTCTCATCAGCACGGTAGAAGAAGGGAATGCACGGGTTTTCCAGCAGGGAGCCCAGCCTCTCCTGAGGGTTCTGGATTTCTCTGAGAAGCTGCATTATTTGCTTTGCCGTGGGGTCTTCTTGGTTTGGCTGAGAAGCTTTACTGTCAACAGGGGGGAAACCGGATTGGTGAAGAACAGCAGCCTCTTGTTCTGCTTCATCTGACAGATTGACCTCTCGTAACCCTGCAAGGAGCACAGACAAGGCAGGCAGGTAACTCCTCCCGTCCACACACCAGGCTGAGACCCGGGGCTGCTCCCCCTGCACAGAGCTTGTCCTGGCTGCAGCTTACCTGCTCCATCGGTGGCGTTCAGCTCCATGCGCCTCTCTGCTGGAAGCACACCTTCAGGCTGGCTTGCCAACAACTCTGGGTTCTGAGCAGCTGCTACATACTTGCTGTACCATTCATTTCTTTCCCTGACCAGGCGCATCACTAAGTCCTGCAGTTCCAGTAGTTTCATCTGCACCAAAGTAAAGGAAAGCCCGTGAAACACGCACACAAACATGCCACTGCAGTTTGCGGCCCTATTCCTGTCACAAAATTAGCAAACAAACGCACAAAGGTTTGCACTCTGAAAGTGCTCCCCAGGCCCACCCTGGTTGGAATAGTACCACAGAAAGGATTCCTTGCCTTCATCTCTTCCTTATCCTGAGCCAACCTGCTGATATACTCCTCCTTCTCCTGGTGCCGCTGTTTGAGGATAGCCCTTTGACTCTGGTAGAGTGCAATGTACTCCCCTGGAACACAAGAGAAGCCTCAGGAGTGTCTGCAAGATTGGGGTACAAGCCCTATAGTGAAGTACGAGGCATGAGGACCCAGGAAATCCAGCCCTGGAGTGGAGACCTAGCCCAGATACGCAGCAGTAGGAGACATGAAGGGCTTGGTAGTTTGAGGGCTCCAGCTCCAAAAGCTGTTTGGGGACCTTCTGCTCCCCACATAAATAAGGCACTGAGCAAGCTCTAGCCTGTGCTGGTGTTGCCTAAACATACCAATGGTGTCAGTCTCTCCAGACAGCTGGATGCAGCGGTGCTCCAGCTCCTCCAGACGCTCCTTCATATCAGCCTTCTCACGCATCAGCTCTGTGAAACGCAACTGAACACACAAAGTGGGGGTGGTCAGCTGGGCTGCTCATGTACAGACAACACCTGTGCTAAAGGTAACACCCCTGTGACACTGGTCTGAGCCTGGGGAACAAATCCTGCTCCTTTACAACCAAGCAGTGGGCAAGCTTTTTAGGATGGAGCTTCTTACTGTGGAACGTCTGCTGCTTATTCCCCTACAACCTGTTTGTGTTGTGTCTGACACTGGATCCAAGTCTGGCTGAACAGTGTAGTAGAGCTGAAACAACATGAGATGCTTTGCTTACCTGTAGCTTGTCCATGGCAGTTTTCAAAGCCTCATGAACCTCCACTGGAACAGTATCCATAATGGAGCCTGGAAGGGATGTGTGCAATTTACAGTTTCTCTTGGGGCAGGACACACTCACAGACCCAAAGGTCTGTCTCAGAGCAGCCATGGCCAGCTGGCCCAGCACCTCATGGTCACACTGTCCCCAAACTGTGCCGAGATCTTACCTCCATCCAGTGTGATGTGATGTTGCTGCTCCTGCCTAAGAGCTGCAATTTGCTGCAGGAGGGTTCTGCACTGCTGCTTCTGAGCAGCCAGCTGCTTCCTCAGATCTTGTCGCTCCTGCTCCACTTGGTACATGGCAGAGGTCACAAAAGTAACCTAAGAAGAATTTCAGAGTGTGGACATTAGTGCTTCCCCTGTGTTCAGCAGGATCTATGGTGCATCTCAGGACAGAGTAACAGTTTACCCCGTTTTATTTATGGGTGTGAAACCAAGAACTATGTGACTGCCCTGTTACTAAGCCAGGCAGCAGCTACTGCCTCTTCTCGCTCCCAATCAGTGCAGGTTAAAAACTGGGTCCCTTGAGAGCTGCTTGACTGCAGTAATATGACTGTACTTGCAGATAAATCTTGTAGATATTTGACACCATTTCCAAATTGCCTTCCAAGCTAAAGAGACCATCATCATCAAAGCCCCATTAAAGAGCTGCTCTGCCAGCTGAGTTATCATAAGGAAACCACTGCCAGACTTCCAACCTGTTTTGCAGGGATGCTGCAGAAGTCTTGGCTTCTTGCTGCTGTGCACAAGGAACTTTTGCATTTCCCTCATGACTGCACTCAGCTGGTAGGATAACAGCTGATAAACGTCTCTGCAATTTAACTGGTTTCTTTTTCTAGATATTTGCTTAGAACTAAAACCAAAGGCTTTTCTATCCATTAAGACTCACCATTTCTTCATGGCTTTCAAACTTCTCTGGGATCACAAGTGAAGGTTTTTGGATTTCTTCAGTCACTGCTTCATCCCCTTCTGTAAAAGGAGGACGGTGAACAAGGAGGCAATGCTGCAGAGAACCCAGCTCTGCCTCCTCCCTGATACAGCCACTCACCCTCCAGTTGGTGCAAAATTCTGCCATCCATTTCTGCTGCTAGCTGACTGATCTGGGCCTGCAGCTCTTTGTTCTCTCTGGCTACAGCTTCTAGACTTTCCTGCAAGGGAGAAGCAGAGGATCACAAAAACCTGCACAAGCCAGACTGCTAACACTCACTCCAGACAGTAGCACCACACACACAAACATACAAGCAGTACTTCAGCTCCAGACAGGTATCACTCGTAGGGCACAGGGTGTAATCTCAGCATCACAGAACAGCCCAGGGTGGAAGGGACTGGCCAAATCTCTCGCTCAATGATTACCTCCCATCTTGTCCCTTTTTACTGTTACCTTGGTCTGCTGCAGCTCTTTCAGGTGCATTTCCACTGTCACCTTCCCCTGGACCTCCTCATGCTGCAGGCGGTCCATGAGCTGTGTCTGAAGCAGGAATTGCTTGTGCAGTTCGTCCTTCTCAGCAGCGAGCTGCTGGAAGGCCAGGGCATACTGCTGCAGGTGGCTGTAGCACTGGTCCCGCTGCTCCTGCAGGCCACAGGCCTCCTGTGTCTTCAGCTCCAGCTGAGAGAACAAGACCAAACCACCACATCAAACCCTTTCTGCCTGAAAAGCTGATCCGTGTGACATGATCCAAACTGTAAACCATTGCCCCAAAGCCACCAACCAGGCAGGCAGCCACCATCTGCCCCCATATGCTGGTCTCCCACATCAGGCAGCAGATGACAGGGGAAGGCTCCCAGCTGGATCTTTACAATATCCATTTCCATGCTTACATCAGTGTCTGGGAAGTTGCCAGCAATTTGCACAATCCAGCCCTGCCATTCCACTGCTGGTGCTCACCGTCTCTTTGAGCTCCCCCAGGTTCTCCTGCAGCTGCCCAAGCTTCTTGGCCAGCTCTTTCTTTACGTATTGCTCTGACTGTAGGGCACTTGTAACCTCCATGTTTTCATTTGTCTGCAAGACAAACATGACTGTGTAAGGAAACTGCCCCAGCCACCATGAAACAGGCTCTCAATAAAACACGTTAGTTCCCAGTACAACAGGGTGCCATCCCTTGTGTTTTTCTGAACTGTAACTGAGGGCCATAAATTGACTGTTTAGGACAGTAAATAACTCACAGAAAGGTTCAGAAGATGGGAGAAGAGCAAGGAAAGAGGCAGGGGAATCAGTGCTGGGACAGTACCAAGAGGCCTGGTACATCATGCAGCCTGTCAGCTCCAAAGCAGATGGGTGGTATGAATATCCCAAAGAGAGCCACAGACATTCAAAAACAAGGAGTTCAAAAAGGACTAAAGAAAAAAAAAAAATCAACAGCTAGACCATGTGTCAGTCTGCTAGGGCCCCAGAGGGGAAGGTGTTACATTGAAAGAAGCAAAGCAAGAGTAAGCCAAGTAAGGAGTAAGTAAGAGCTCCAGGATAGGTAAGAATGACAGCAGCAGGAGAGAATACTGTTGAGAACTTCCTCATGGGCAAATATAGGGAACAGGAAATGGATATCTTCAGGTAAAAGGGCAGGAGGAATACCCAGGGACAGAAACGGCCTGACTGGCAGGGGATGGGAAGGAAAAGGAAACAGTTCTGGACAAAGATATTGGTTTATCTGCTAGAGCACCTGAGGGAGTAAGGAACTGGAGGGAACCTCCTGGTATGGCACTATGAATCAGAGGATGGAGCAGCCACAGTCTCAGAGGATAAGAGAGGGATAATGCTGCTGCCAGTTTTTAACATCTGCGCTACGAAAGGATTGCACCAGTGAGGGAAGCAGTGAGAAAAGATGCATGGAAGAGACCTACCAGTTTGACAAACCCATTCTGCAGCTCAGCCAGCTGCTCCTTCAGATCCCGGTTCTGGCTCAGTGCCCTACTGATTGTGGCCTTATCACTCTGCATGTCCTCCAGGATCTGCTGCCTGTCCACAGCCTCCTCGCTGTAGCGCTGCACAGTCTTTTCCAGCTCCAGCAGCCGCTCCTCCTGCTCCCGGTTGAGGTGGCTCAGCTGCTCATTGTCACGGACCTGGGCCTGGTACTGCCCGTGCAGCTCCTCCTTCTCCTGCTGCAGCCGTTGGATCTCCTCCTGCAGACTGAGCTCAGCTGCCGTGGGCCCCGGGGGTGAGGGAAGCTCGATATCCATGGGCTTCACTACTGAGGAAATGCAGTCAGAAGGGGCTCAGTCACACAGAAAATGGCTGGGTGAGACACATCCCTGCTGGGTACACAAAGCACACCCCAGCCCATACGGCTCTGTGACCCAGAAGAGATCACCAGCTGCAGTATCCAGCACAGCACTGAAAGGAACAAAGAGCAAACCTACCCCAAACCCAAGCATAGCATCCTGCTGTCTGCTGCTGACTCCTTCACAGCCCTAGCAGGAGCATCCTGCCTTCCCAAACTCCTGTGCCAGAGAGGCTGACAGTACAGTCAGGCCAATACTACAGACATAACCAGGCTGCTGGTCCATTCACTGCAAGAGTTCACTTGCTGTTTCCCAGGAGAAGAGGGTTCTTAGGGTCACCTGGTCTCCAGCTGCCTTCCCAGCATCAGACCTACTTGCACCTCCTGTGCAGAAGCATCTGCACAGCAGGACAGAGTTATCCAGCTCCACTCTGCAGTGAGAAGCCCCACCTTGGAAGCCCTACCTGATGTGCTCAACAGCTCTGTAACATTGTCTTCCAGCTCCTGAATTTTGGCCATGTGTTTCTCCTTCTCCTCTGCCATTGTGTGGACCTGCAAGGCCACACAAGTGAAAATTACAACAATGTTCATGGGGCATTTCTTGCTGCCCATGTTTGTCCAGAGCTGGGATGCTGCCCCTGGGGTTACCTGCTCAGAGAGCTGCTGCACCCGCTGCTGCCAAACGCTCCCCTCCTCCCTCAGTTTCTCCACATACTGATCTCTTTCTGCTTGCAGCTGGTGAAGTGACTCTGAGAGCTGTTCAAGTCAAAATCAGACAAAATCCTATTGGCTAAATAAATTCGGTTTAAGGGATAAAACTTGAAGAAACCAGTGTTAGTGCAAAGCTCAGACTACATTTTTCTGCCCCACAAGTTTCCTTACGGACATCAAGATTTGGATATTTCATACAACCTCTTACCTGAGCTACCTGGGTTTCTAGGCTCGCCTTCTCCTCCAGAGCCATCTGCAGCTGCTGGTTTGCATCCAGACTCCCTCCCTGGCTTGAGAACTGTTAATAAAAATCAGAAAGCTAAGGCAAAATGTTAATACTCAATTCCTGCACAGCCTTTCCCCTGGGAGTAACCTGCCACATGATCTATGTTGTAACCTTCTATAGTTCTTTAAAGTGCTCCAACTCATAGTGAAGTTCAGTGTGGGAAAAAAAAATAGGGGGATTAAAAACAAAAAGCTGAGATTTTAGTCCTGTAAAACAGGCTGAATTGGGCAGCTCCTCCCTACCAATTTTACATTTACTGTTTTTTTAATTAAGAAAATAGGATTCAATCAAACTTTGGCTCAGAAATTTTGTGCATTTCCAGAGTCTGCACTATACAGCCAGATCAGATGGTATAAAAGCTGTGACCTTAAAAGTTGTCAGACATGTCAGGAATTTAAAGCCAGTGTCTGAAGTATGTCAGTGGACTGAGCAGCAAGGCTGGTTCAGCTGAGGCACAGCACTTTTCCCAGAAGAGCAGCAGTTGGCTTAATTTCAAGGGTAACTTAAGACACAGTCTAGGAATAAAAAAAAGAGCATTTTCTTCCCTCCCAGGCTCAGGGTTACACCAAGCTTGCCCTCTGACCTGCTAACAGCTGGCTCCATGCACTCTTTCCCCAGCTGACTTCAAGCTGCCACTGTCCAATTCACCACCTTCCACTGGTGGGTACAAACACCCCCCCTACTCAGCTCGTTACTCAGTGAGACTGCACAACTGAGTAACCAAAATCCTGAACAGACACAACCAGAACAGTCACTGTATTTCCACATTTCACCCTGTCTCACTGTACAACAGTTTTAGCAGACTAATGCAACATTGCTTTTCAATCAATGTGTGCTTTTCAATCAATTTACAGCTCCAGCTCCCTAGGGAATACAAACTTTCTGTTCCTCTGAGGCCTCACTGAAAGCTTTTTTCTAGGAGGATGTCTTGATGAGATTGAGCCTTCCTTAAAGCCAGGAGTTAACTCTTGCCCCCTGTCTCAGAAGGAAGTGTAGCAGTGTCATCCGTGTCATTTGCCCTCACCTGTTGAATCATCAGTTCAGCCATTTCCAATTTCTTCTGCAAATCTTCCACATCCAACTTCATAGCTGAGTTCTGGGACACCAGAGAGTGAACCTTCTCCGACAGCTCTGAATTCTGCTGTTTTATTTCCTCACTACTTTTGCTAAAACAAACAAAAAATTAAAGTGGCTCTGGGTCTGCTGATGTCCAGGTCATAAATCTACAAACCAGTGCTTCCTGGCATCTAGAATCACAGAAATATCACATCTAGTGACTACTTTTTTTTTTAATGGAATGTCTGGCCTCCCGAGTCACCAGCTGTGGTCTCTGCCACTTGTAATGTTTTGGGGCTCTTCTGCAGTACTGAGCAGAAGGGACTTACCTTCGTTTGTACAGTTCCAGTTTCAGGTTGTCTCGCTCCTTCACTAACTCTTTATTATGCTGGAGAAAAAGGAAATTACTGAATCATCTACAGACTTCAAACAAACAAATAAGATATTAAAAAATACTTCATTTCATCTTTAACAGATCAGCTAAAGCAGAAAAAGTCACCACTTTAGCAAAAACCTCAGGACAGGTATGCTTAGAACCTCCTGAATTTGCCAGGAATAAGTCTGCTCAGTCTTTTCAAATGTGATGCTACAAGTATTTCTGCAAACTTCTGGCTTAACATCAATTCTGAAGTGTGTGTTTAATGGAGATTTCTGGGACAAAGTCTCTCTCTTGTGTGGAACTGCCAGACTAATGAAGTGAGGTGCCAGATCTGAAGACACCAACTGGACCGTATGATTTAGTCACAGAAACTTGAATGAAGTTTGCCTTGATCATGGGGAATACAGGGCTTTACAAGGATAATTAACAAGGTTGATTTTCTGCCTCTTCTCCAAGCAGGGACTGCAGACATTGCAGCAGTGTAGTAATAAGCAAACAGCCAAAGGCAGAACTGCTGGTTAAGCATAAACAGAGTTGACTCTTACCTTCTCTGACTGCTTTTGCTGCATGGAGATGGAGGACAAAGTGCGCTCCAGCTCCGAGACCCGCTGGCGAGACGAATGTAAACGGGCAGCAAGGCTTTCAGCTTCTCCTGGACAAGTCAGAGCACAGTCAGTTGAGGCTAGATCACAAAGAGCATTTTGGAACTGGCTGAACAGCACTTTCTACTTTGTCAACAAGCTCTTCAGGCAGCACAGAGCTTTGTAAATCAGCAGAGCTGGCTCCACTCCTGGCTCTACAGATCATTCACTAACAGCCCTGGGAGCACAGCTCTCTCTCTACCTGCCTCACTTTAGAGGCAGATGATGAAACTTCCTTTGCAGAACAATAGACAATATGTTGTCTGGGTTGGTTTTTTTTTCCTATTAGAATACATTGCTCAAATTTAGTTCAGAATAAAAGGCTCAGGTAAGACCTAGATTAACATGAAAGCTGTGTGGGAGGTGGGGTGGAAAAGAGGAACAAAGTTTTTAAAGTATCAGAAAGGAACAGTCTGGAGTAGTAACCAGGCCCAAGAGAGGTGACAAGGCTTTAGTGATGCACAAAACAACCTCAACTGCTGTGAGGCCAACATGCTCCCATTTGGGGGCAGCTATGATGACAGCAGCAGTGCCAGTGCCAAAGGCTGCTCACGGAGGAGTCGGGGAGTGCTGTGAGCTGGCTGCCAGCAACTGTTCGTGCCTGTGACTTGACACCCACAGTTCAACCACCAGCTTGAGCTGCAGAGACAGTCACGTACCTGATTTCTGCCGTGCAGCTTGCTGAGTATGGCCAAGGGCTGTCTGCAACTCAGATTTCTCAGAAACGAGAATTCCAATAGTCTGGATATGAACCTTTGGGAAAGGAAAATCAGCTCAGTGCAGAACTTCTTTGCTTGCCACTGCAACATCACTGTTGTCACGAAAGGACAATTCAGTAAAGAGCTCTTGCAGTTAAGTACAGTCTGGCTGACACTCGCAGTTTTCCTAAAGGAATGGACTTCTGGCTTCAAGGATAAGGACTATGAGTGCTCAGTAATCCAAAAAACAGCAGAAGTCAGGTGATATTACTGTAAGGGAGGCTCTGCCTTACCTGTAACTGTTCCCTCAATGCTGCTTGCTCTTTAGAAAATTTCTGTTCAAACTCCTTCTTTTCCTGTAGAAACAAATAATGCTTGGTCAGCACAAACATGCAGCTAGTTAACCCTTGTTTTATGTCAAACTAAAAAAGCAGGAATTCATTGGTACTATTTCTAGCATCTAAATGATACCAGTATTTTTAAAGACACGCTTAATCTTCCATTATTTGAGCTACCTAATCGTTTTTCCATCCCAGACCAGCAGTGATAGCAAGTGCAATCATTGCAGCACACACGTGGCAGTGTTGGAATGGAAGCTCCTGGCAAGGACCCAAACTGTAACCTTCTGCCCCCACTGTACTCCTCCAACTTGAGCATTTAAATATTAGCTTTGGTCAAAATAAGAATGCAGGCCCAACTCATGAAGTCAAAATATTCAACCTTATGCTACAAATTAAAACTGAAGCTAAGACAAGATCACGTACACTTGTGCCACAATCCACTGTGTTTTCTACTCCTCAGAGAAACAGATACCTATTTCTGTATCTATCAAAAAATAGGACACACTTTACCTTCTCCAGCTGATTCACTGCTTCTTGGTTCTGCTGTTTCTGTGGAAGAAAATTGATGCACCAATATTAAGAGAGAATATTCTCATACTGCTGAAACACATTTTCACTTTGATGAAGTAGGATATACGCCCAGTTAATGCAAAGAGAATTTCCATTTCTGTAGAAGATTAGGAAGTTCATCTTAGCTATTAAAAGTAAGAGATTTGGGGCTCCCTTCACTATTGCATGTGATATGTTTTTCATTGTCCAGTACATTATCACAGTTCTCCCCCAATACCTCTGCTGAAACTCCTCTACGTTCCTATCTGAGCATCCAGCAACTTCAGTTTAAACTTGCAATATCCCACATCTATGCAATTAATCATAGTCAAACTGGTGTGTTAGCAAAAATGCTTTCAATTAAAAATAAATACCTAAATCCCAAACCAAAAGTCCTTTCCTTTACGTGATTCCTTAGACCTCTATCCCGTTAGCAACGGGGCCTCTAAGTCATGCAGTGCCGCACGTACGTTGGCAGGATCCCACCAAGGTGGTATGAGACAGAGCTGAAGCCAGATGCAAGAAAAGGGATAGTTCTGTCCCAGCCAATTTCAGTCTTATGGGTGAAGTACTGGAGAGCTGTGACTGCACAAAGTGCATCTGGAGGTGTGAATGGGACAAAGGCTGCCCCGGCTGCCACCAAACCCTGTTCGCCCTTTGCTACTCTTGTCCCCCTGGCAGTTTTCTCACAGATGCCTCTTAAGTAACTACATAAATAGTATTTTTCCCCTTCCCAAATGATTAATATTGGCCAAGCTGTTTCTTTATTACCATTACTACCTCAGTACATTTTGAAACACAACTGCAGATGGAAGGGTGATGAGGTTTTGATTTTAGCAATGCCAGCACACAACATAACCAGGAAAAGCAAAGGCAAGAGCACAAATGCAGCAAAGGCCCTACAGAGTTCCAGACAAACAGAAAAGCTGGCAAACAATGAGAATCCTAGGTGGGCAACGCACTGTACCTCTGCAGCCCAACTAAAACACAAAATTAAACAGAACAGAACAAAAATAACCCAAAACCAAAAATGAAACAAAAAGAGGGGTCATGGGGTACACTGGGAAATGCTGAACTTTGGGAAAAGTCTAGTTTTAGAGAGGAACAAAATGGGGGAAAGTATTTCACACAAGAAAGGCTCTTTTCAGCCTGGAACAGATCCGCTTAGCTGCATTTCTTGCAGTGTTAAGGCTGAAGGCTGAAAAGCAGCAGCAGGAATCCATGCAGGCCACAGGACAAAGCAGTTCATTCATTGTGCTAAGAGAAGCTGAGGATATGATCAGAAAACAGCCCCAGGCTCTCTTGGACCTATTGCTCCCACTCTGCTGATATATTTAGAACAGCATCACCACCTGCAGAAACAGGTTTTCACACTGCTGCCAGCACCAGAATTCTGTATTTCAAGGATTCAGACCAGGACCAGAAATAGCTGTTTTATCAGGATGCTTATCATCCAGGGACAGTGTGAGGAGATCAACAGAGCACACTTAAATGGAAACAACAAAACTCTGTTTCTGCTTCCTCAGATGAGCCACCACACTCACAAGTGGCCTTAGGCTTTGATCCTCTCACAGGTTTTCCATCCAGCCCATTTTGTTCCATACAAAGCGCTGTGTAAGCAGCCTTCCTTGTGGCACTATGAGGGAACCCGTAACCTTGCAGACACCCAGAGAGCATGGAGGAGCAGCAAAGACAGCGTCAAACTGGTTGGTTGGATTGTTTCTTACCAATTCCTCTATCTTTGTAACGAGCTGTTTGTTAGTTAGATTGCTGGAATCCAGGGCTACTGCCAGCTCCTGGTAACGTGTCTGACGGGCACATGCATATAGGAGAAAAAGGAAGGAGCAGAAGAGGAGGAGGGAAGGAAAAAAGCAATAATTAAAAAGGACAGAAAAATAAATCATCATCACAGTTTGATATAATCAGATTCTCCAAACAAAACAAAATCTATGGTTTTGACAAAAGCAGCTGGGATGTCAACCTATTTTAGCCATTTCTGCTGAGGCCTCATTTTGACATAAGAGTGAATCAGAAATAAGAACTGCAGTTGCATGGAAGCCAGATTATCCCCCGTCCCCAAACTGGGAACACCTCCAATACCTGCCTCTGACTGTTGTGATCACAACTACTCAATTACAGCCCCAGGTGACACTACACAGTGATATATGTGACCTGTGCCTTCAGTTATGCCTCACTAACACTGCTGCAAGCACAGAATCCAAACAAGTGATCAACAGCAGCAATTAAGAAGAAAAATAAAAAACGTGACAGATTGAGAACAACTTACTTCCATTTCCTTAATATTTGTGGAAGAAACAGCATTTTCTCCATTCACATACGATGTAGACTAGAAGTAAATCAAGTAAGTCGGTTTTAGTCCCCAAGGCAACAAATCACTATTAGGTAAGAACCCACTATAACAGTAACACTCCTTATAGCACCTGTCACTTCAAACGACCACACACAGGCACAGAAAACACTTTTCTGGCTCAGGATAGACGCCGGCTGCCCCTGTGACAAGCTGATGTGAATTATTCAGACTGACTTCATATTCTTTTCCACTAAATCAAGAGTACATCTTTCCATGAATACGTACAATTCATTCATCCCACTCTCCTTTTCTTCCTACTGCTGAAATCTTACATTCCTAAACCAGGATTTTTTGCTCCTCAGTGTTTAAATATCACATTGGTTAGAATGGCTGCAGATGTCTCTGAGATTGAAGAGTGTTTCCTTGAGCTGTCTGCTTAAAGTTCCACATCAAACACCAAGAGAATTAATGGGACAAATGGATGAAAAGGAGTACCTGGGAAACCAGGCCATTGAGTTGTTCAGACAACTGACGGAGACCCTCTGTTGACGAGAAAGACCTGGGAACAAAGACCTGGCAATGAAAACCTCTCCCAGAGAGCTGCCCAAATCAGCACAGCATTGGGGCAGGAATAAAACCTTAATTTGTCTGGATCCTGATGCAAAGCCAACACAGACACTCACCTGTTCTCATCCAAAGCATTTTTATGATCCTCAGCTTCATGCATCTGTGGATTAAAACATAAAAACTTACAAGCCTGTAAAAGATGGGAGTCACACTTACGAATATGTCACTAAGACTTGATTAAACCTGGGCTCCAGTTCCACAGCTCCTGTAATTACTGGCTTCCCAAAGGAAGATGAACTTAAAACCACCAACTCAGCCCTGGCTTACACAATTTCTGAGTGGTGTGAGTCTGGGTTTCCTGGAATAGAGAAACTCAAGTGTAACAGGCTTTATGCCTGCTGTTTTTATTTATCAGGATAATCAACACTTTGCTGAAAAAAACTTCAACTGAATCTTTAATTAGTGGAAGGAAACACAGATTGCTTGGACTGGAGACCTGTCTTATTAAGGGTACTTTCTGCTAATGAAATAGGAGAGAAGGGGAAGAAAAACAGCTTCAGAAGCCACAGGGACACGTGTATACTCTCACAGACAGATGATGACTGCATGGAGAGTGAAGAATGTAGTATTTTTAAGAGGAGAAAACCTGAACTAGTCACATTTATGAGGGTCATCTTTCTCCACACTAATGTGGCATCACTAACCAATATTCAATGGTAGAGCATTGATGATAAGTCACAAACCTGTGTCAGCTGCATGCTCTCAGGAGCAGGCAGAACAGAACCACAACTAGGGAGGCTGTTGCTGTTAGATAGCACAGGGACATCGGGAGCAAGCTGTTCAGCACTACGAGTGGCAACATCACTGTCAAAGTATGCCTGTCACAAAACACAGCACAGGATTACAGCCTTCATGCACAATGAACAAACACACACACCAACACATCACCTTGTGACCTGCCTGTGAAAACCAGACAGATGTGAACAGTCAGTCATTAAGAAACATGTGGAAAGGAACCTGTGTTCTCCCCAGAGCAAAGAGGTGGCTGCATCAACCACAGACAAACACCGTCCCAGAGTGTGTCCTTTCATAAAGGACCAGTGTCCCATAATCCGACTCCCTTTTTTAACACAGGGCAATAATGTCACCCAAACTCTTAAGTTCACACACGACATTCACTGCAAAAGATTCACCAAAAATCAAGTAAGGGCAAAGCCAAATGTCACTGCACTTTGAAAAGCACCACCTTCAAGGTGTTCCTGGGGAAAACACAGATCACTGTATGCAAATGAAGATGGAAAAGAACAGGGGAGTGACTACTTGAAAATTGGGTTAGTCAGACTCAAATGCTCTGTCTAAAATTCGATGAAATTTGTGGCATGCCATGACCCACCAGTTTAGAAACAGGGCATTTATGAACAGGCCAGAGGGAGGGTGGCTGGGTGCAGGTCCCTGTGGCCCTGCTGCAGCCATAGATCCCATGACTAGAAGAATCTAAATAGAAAAGAGGAGCACCAAAAACCTATTTCTGGACAGCAATGCAAGTTCCCACCCAGCCTTTGTGGGAGGATGGATGGCATCTGCAGCCCCCTCTACGAAGCCACACTGCACTGGACTATTTCATCTCCTTGTACAGCACTAGAGCCATAAAGGTCCAGCAGTGCTCTCATGTTTTACAGCAATTTGATTGATTTCATCATCCAGCTCTGGTAAGTCATCACTTAAAAACACAACAAAACAGATGAGATAATCTTTCAGCATTCAGCCCCACCAATACACTGCAGCTCTCTGCAATTCCACCTGGAAGAGTTCCCTCTTACTTCAGTTACTTCCTTCTTGATAATTCATAGGAAACAAGAAATCTCTCTTGGCATTCCCTGTTTACCTGCTCAGCACTTCACTCACTAATCCAGCGGCAAGGTTAAAACAGCAACAGTGAAGGCAGATTTAATGAAGGCAGTAAGTTGGAAGACTACAAAGGGAAGCAGAGTTTTCTCAATTTCTTTTTAGCAGGACAGGTACTGATGCTCTGAAGGAGCAATATATGTTAGGTGCTTATTAGGAAGGTCAGAAACTCCCTCACTTCTTCCAGCTAAAGGCTCTTCACTTTTATCAATCACACGCTCATCAGTATAAACATCAGAGGAACAATGAGGAATTCATTCCCCACTGCATCTCAAAATGATAATTTCTTCTGATCAGAACATTCTTTCTGCCGAATACTTCCAAGATGCAGAAACCAGTAATGTGCCTTAACCACAAGAACTCCTTCCTTCTTTCTTCATAAGGAACAGTTTTGTAATAAACTCTCAAAAACCCCAAAACTATTTGAACAATCAAATTTGTTGGAAACAGAAAGCATTAGAAGCAAAACACATATAGAAATTATGCATTGTGACATTCTAATAATGTAGAATAAAAAGTCAGTAATTCTGCTCAGCTTAGCATGTAGTAGGATCCACTTGTTTTCATACAAAGGCTTCTACTTAGCTGGTTTTCCTGTATTTCAGAGCCAAGAAGGCTGAAGTGAGAGAGAAGGGAGGGCTCTGCTTCACATGAAACACCATGGCAGCAGCTGCTCAGCTGCCAATGATCAGCTTTTCTGCCCTATTAGCATCAAGTTTCTGAACAGCATTTTCCTAACTCAGGATTTTTACAAGACAGCAACCGGAATGAGAAATCTTTCTTTCATTATATATTGCAGTTAAAGATTAGTTTTCAAATAATTCCTAAAACCCCAGGCACAACAATCCAAAAATTCTATAATAGCCAATCAGATCAAACTGTATCTCTGAGGAAAACAGAAAAAAAAAATGGGGAAACAAGAACGAATAGAGTAATAAATTCTCCCTTTGCAGAACATGACTAAGCTGTAGACATATGTAGGCCTTCACTGCAAGGCTAATGTCACCTCAGCAACAGCACTGGACCACCTATCTTCATGTCACCCTCCAATATGAAACAAGTCTCTTTCTCCAATATTTAACTTACTCTGAGCTTACAAGTATTAACTGAAACCAGTCCCCAGGACAACAGTGACAGTTAAGTCACAACACAAGTTTTCTGAGGCTGGACAGGTACACCCAGCACCCCAAAGCTGGCAGTGTGTCTTCACATCACTCGAGTTCTGCTGGTACAAAACCTACACAACACAGTCCAGCTGGTGGAACTCTGCATGTCAGATGTATTATCACACAAAAGAAAAAAGGATACAAAGGCAATTCACAGGGAATTCCATTCCACCTTGTGGTTTCACTTCATCTGTCAGGTACCCCAGATGATTACTATAGTTATATTTATTGCTGGAGACACATGGATATGCAGTAAATATAAGAGTGAGCTACTTAATGACAACTACATTGAAACAATGGTAGGGAAATAAGCTACCAAAATGATGCAAGTGAAAATGAAAAGCAGAGCTTTGGTACAACAAAACTGGAAAAACATTCTGGGCTACAAAATTTGATTTCTCTGAGTTCCTATCACAGTTTGGGCCTTATTTTAAATAAACTGACTGTCTGAAAATAAATATTTTTAAAAGGCTGTTTGTTTATGTGTGCTCCTAAACACCTTTGTCTTGCTTCTTGGCATACTTCCTGCCCTTTCCTCTTCAGGATCCTGGGAATGTGAAGACGCTAAAGCCTGGACATGCCTGGCTTTGAAGTATTTGACTTCCTGCCTAAGCATATTTAAACCCCTGGTA
Source organism: Corvus moneduloides (assembly GCF_009650955.1). Taxonomy (NCBI): domain Eukaryota; kingdom Metazoa; phylum Chordata; class Aves; order Passeriformes; family Corvidae; genus Corvus; species Corvus moneduloides. The sequence continues at coordinate 5,959,226 of NC_045496.1, forward strand.
CTTGCCAGACTGTACATCACCTGTGCCAGCTTCACTGCCTGTCATAAAAGGAGTGGCTGGAATAACCAGCCAGGGCAGCTGCTTGCCTGGAGATGAGCAGAAACGTGCCCTTCAGAAACCAAGCTCCAGGAAACAAAGCAATGACACTCAGAGCAGGAGAAATACAAAATATGGAAACACTACCTCTTCCTAGTGCAGTTTTCCTCAGCTGTTAAATGAGTTTATTGCCTCACCCCAAATTCCCGTTTTCCTCCAAGCTCAGCTGTCTCAAGGCTCACTTTTTGACGTGTTAACTTTGACGCAAACCAGAAGGGAACAAGCACTTAACGAGCAATGGTAACAAAGAGCTCCATGTTAATAAACCAGCAACAAAACTGAAGCAACTGACAATGGATGTGTGAGGAAAAGGCTCCATCCCAGAGATGGAGCTCAGTGTGAACAGAACCCGAAGCATGCGGGAGGGAGAGCGAGTCACTGCAAGGGACACAAGCACTGCCTCACCTTCCTCTTGTCCAATGAGGGTATGGCTACCCCATTGGAGCGGTTAAGGTCTGACACCAGCACCTTCAGAATGTTCTGAATCTACAGGAGGCGAAAGAAAAGGGGAAAGAGAAACGGCTCAGAGAAGAAAAGAGAGGAAACGTCAATCCAAGGCAGCCAAGGAACCAGCCTTGTCCAGCTCATGAGGACCACACACCTCAGCCCAGCAGGTCTGTGCACACCCAGGGCACCATCAGACAGGCTCCATCACCAGCTGCACCTTCCCAAACAGGCAGCTGCCAACTCCTGTAGCACACTTCATACAGCACCTACACCACGCAGCTCTTACCCCAGCACAACCACTTCCCAGCTCCAGTCAGATTGTCCAGAAAACCAAAGAAGAGGGAGGTGACAAATGACTTGGGAGAAAGAATGAGACACTCACATTCTCTGGAGGCTGCTGGTCATCAGTGGTGGGAGTTGCAGGTCTGCTGCCTTCTTTAGTTTTGCGTTTTTTCTTAGTTCCTGCAGTTGCTCCAGGGCTGTTCTTCTGCTGATATTCCTTCAGCTGTGAAGAGAAGAAGAATGTGAAGTCCAAACAGAATATGCCTACTGTAACCCCAAAAATCCCTCAAAACCTAACTCCACTGAGTAAAAATACAGATCAAGTGTAAGGACAAGAGAAATGCTCTTCCATTAATTCATCCGTTTGGGGGGAAAACATGAATCAAAATAAGCCCAGAGAAGGCTAAATTAAGACTGAAGTGATGGGTTTATGACAAGAGTTGTAAGCATTCAACTTTTGTTTACAGCCAATGCTGTTCGTGGGAAATTATTTGATACTCCATAGTGCAACTACAAGGAGATTGAAAGCACTGGTTTAGGGGATTTTTAGAGTTTTAAGTAAGAGCAATAAGGCAAAATTAATAAAGGGCAATTAATCCTGCATGCAAAGTGAAAAAGCACTGCCTGCTAGTAAAATGTTCCACTCCATGAAAGATTTTATGAAGGACAGTTGCAATCTCCACAGTAGACACTGCAACAACTGCAAACTAAGGGGAAAACAACCTACAAACACTTTTTAATCGCATCCACTTCGCCCAGGAAGTGCCGGTCTGATAAGATGTAACTCGAATCCCGCCAGGTCTGCCGGCATTTCTGTGCAATTGCTGCACGCCCGAGCCCCAGAGCGGCCGGTCCCGGCAGTTGTTTATACAAATAGGGGCACCCCCGGCCCGCACACCCCGGGCAGGGCACGGCGGGGCAGCAGGGAATGGAGAAGGACGAAGGAGGATCCCATTAGTGGTAGGATTTCAAAATGGAAGCCTGAACTGCTCCAGGACACTTTCCCGTTCCTGTGACTTTGACACAGAAGCGCATCTCGCCAGGACGCAGGCAGCCGGGCCGCCCCGAGGGAAAAAATACGGGGAAAAAACAGGAAAAAAGGGGGGAGGGGGGAAAAAAAAGGGGCGGAGGGTGGGGGGGGGGGGGGGGGAGAGACACGACACCCGCACACCAGCCGGGGCAACCCTCACAGCACCGCAGCCACCCAGGCCTGGCCTCGCCCCGCCCGCCGAGAAGGCCGGGCCGCAGCCCTGGACACCCGCGGGCTCCCGGGGCCCCACCGCAGCCCGGCCCGGAGCGAGGGGGCGGCGGCGGCCCAGCCCGCGCCCCTCGGGGGAGGCCGCGCTCGGCCCGGCCCGGGGTCCGGCCCGCACGAGGCCCGCGGAGCGCAGCCGCCCCCAGCCCCGTCATGTCGTATCCCGTCCTGCCCGGACCCCCGGCCCCTCACCTTCTTCTTGGCCGCGGCCAACCGGCTCTGCCTGCTGCCGTCCGCCATGTCTGCCCCGCGCCCGGGCCACGTCAGCCCGCCAGGAGCGGCGGGGGCGGCGGCGGCTCCGCCCCCGGCCGCCCCCGCTCCGCCCCGGGACACCCCGGGGTGACACAGCGGGAGAGCCCGGCCCCTCTGGGACGCCCTCGCCTCGGGACACCCCGGCCCCCGTGTGACACCTGACGCTGTCCTGCTGCTGTAGTGACCCGACAGCTCAGAGCAAATGCCGGGAGGGGCCAGCCCAGCTTCCCTCGCCTTTGCGGGGCGCGTCCCGCACACCCGCCTCACGTTCTGCCCTGTGGTGTCCGACTGCTGCCTCTGATCGCGCGGGTAGCGCAGGTGGTGGGGTCGCTGTGTGTGATCCCAAATCCTTTGACCTTCCAAGCGCGGCAGCACCAGAGGCTCGGGCAGCCTCGGCGCTGAGACACGGCTCTTACAGGGACACGGCTCCCCCAGGGACACGGCTCTTACAGGGACACGGCTCCCTGCGCCAGCCGGGCCCGAGCGCGGCGGGACGGGGCTCCAGCGCTGTTCGAGCCGCTGTGCGGGACTCGGAGGGCCGGGCCCGGAGGGAGCTGCGGTGGCCCGGCGGGACACGGGGACAGCCGGGGACGCGGCAGGGCTCACCTTGCGAAAACAGCATTGCGGAGGTGCTTAAGGATAAAGACTGGACGTGGCACTCAGTGCTGTGGTCTGGTTGGCACGGTGGTGTTCGATCACAGGTTGGACTCGGTGATCTCAGAGGTCTTTTCGAACCTGATTGATTCAGTGATTTTGTGTGAGTGATCCCGAGACCCCCTGAGCTCCCGTCCCAGCTGGGCCGCGGTGCTGAGGTGTCTCTGGGGCACCGAATGTAACTACCTCGGCTGCGGCCATTGGGGGCAATTGTGTCCTGCCGCACTCATGTCACCGGCAGCCCCACCACGGTGGGGCCCGGCAGGGGACTACAACTCCCGGCGTACCCCTCGGCGGCAGAACTACAACTCCCGGCGTGCTCCGCGGCGGCGGGACTAGGGGGAGGACTACAACCCTTCGGTGTGGCGAGAGCCCCGAGCCTTCAGCGCGAAGCCCTCAGCCCTGGCCGAGCGGGTCCCGCCGAGCGCGGGCCGCAGCCCGCCCCGCCGCCCGCCGCTGCGGGCCCTGTCCGAGAGGTAGGAGCCGGTTCCCCGCTGCCCTTCCCCTCCCGGGCCGTGTCCCCGCTGAGGCGGTACCGGCCCCTGACGCGGCGCCCTCTGCTTTGGCAGGGTCTCGGCGTGCGGCCGGCGGAGCAGCACGTCCGGATTCCGGGCACCGGTGAGTCCTGCGCGGGGCTCCCCCGGGAGCCGCTCACGCGTTCGCGGTGCCTCAGCCCGGCCCGGTGGGGAGTGCTTTTCCTTGAGGGTGAAGTTGCCGGTTCCCCGAGTTAGTGCCGGCACTGCAGTTTGCACTGTGTCGTGCTAGGAGTTTCTCCTAAAAGGCACATTGTGATTTTTAATTATTTATTTTCACTTCACACTGTAATTCTCCAAAGTGCCGTAGGATGTGATATGGAGCAGGCTAACGTTATGTACACTGATCCATATTTTACTTGAACTGCCCCCCTGCCTTGGGGATATTTTTTTTCTTTTCTCTCGTTTTATCTAGTGACACACACACTATTTTCCCATTAGAGCTCCAGCACTGTAGCATCTTATCCAGAGCTGAGTTCCTGCTACATGTTTTCTGTGCTCTACAGATCCCATCTCCAAGGTCCTTCCAGCCTAATGGAGCCAGTGAAGAAGCCCTGCAGCACGAAATCAAAGAGCTGAAACGGAAAGACCTTGCTCTAGACCAGGAAATCGCACAATTATTGTCCGAGTACGTCCTTGGCAAGTTCAGCGTCCACTGTGATGCCTCAATTATTTTTGTTTTTAAAACAAAATGTGATCCAGGAATTGGAGTTGAGAGCTGACCTTCTATGATGCCTTTGGCATGGTGCAGTGTTGGTTACAGTGTTGTTGTAAGTGATGGTACTTGTTAGAGACAAGAGGGCATTCTTTCCACTTTATGTGGTAAAGCAAAACAAGTTTTACTAGGAGCTTGCATAAGAGGATTTTAGCTTCAGCCTGGGTGTTCCTGAGGTAATTATGTGTTAACTGGGAACAGATAATTTTAGCCATTTGTTATTTGTTGTGAAGGACTGATATTTTCTAAGGTAAGTGTAGTGCATAGGATGGAAATGGTAGAACAACAAAGGCTGTTCCACAACCCTTTTTGATTTATCCACAAGGATAAACAAACTTTCTAGTGACAGGACAAGAGGAAATGGCCTCAGGCTGTGCCAGGGGAACTTCAGATTGGACATAAGGAGGAATTTCCTCACTGAAAGGGTGATTAAATATTGGAATCGGCTGGCCAGGGAAGTGATGGAGTCATGGTCCCTGGGGGTGTTCAAGAGATGACTGGACATGGCACTCAGTGCTCTGGTTTAGTTAATGAGGTGATGCTTGGCCAAAGGTTGAACTTGATGATCTTGGAGGTCTTTTCCATCCTAAATGATTCTACGATTCTTCATTTTTTTTTAACCTATATACAGATTAGAGATACATATCAGTGGAATTCACCACAGCCTATTCTTGTTTTTACTTGATTCTGAGAACTTGGGTGAATTGGCTTTCTTGAGCTTATTTAGAGCTTTCATGTTTATGACTTGCAGCAACTGCACTTGCTGCATTCAGTTTCTGCTTTCGATGTGCTGGACTTGGATATCTCCCACAGCAGCAGGAACCCCCAGTCTCTCTGTGTCATTTGTGAGCTTTCTGGTGTTATTTTACAGGGGCTACAGCCTGGAGGAACTGGACAAGCACATCTCTCTGCTCCATGAGTACAACGAAATTAAAGATGCTGGGCAGATGCTGCTGGGCAAGCTTGGTAAGGAAGGGAAAGCTGTTAAAGACCTTTGTAGTCAGTGTTTTCATACAGACACGGAAAGAAGCTGCTGCCACGGAGGCAAAGCTTGTGTTACAGATTCTTCACTTAAAAAAAATTGTGTGGGCAAGCAGGAGGCACAGCTGCAAAACCTTGGGTTTCTTGGCTATGGGATGCACTATGGGATAATGAGGGGAGGAAAACACCATGTTTCTGACCCATCTGACCTTTGTTTAATGAAAGCAATGCTGTTTCTTTATTTCCTAGCTGTTATCCGAGGGGTCACTACAAAACAGCTCTATCCTGAGTATGACCTGGAGATCAGTGACTAGTCCTGAACCTGGAGACTGCTATGCCCTGCAAAAGAGACTATCACTGGGCCATTTCATGTTGGTGTCATCCTGGTTTAGAAGGGACAGAAGGTGGAAAAGGAACCTTTGGGAAAGGGATGTAGGATTTTAGATAATTTCATGTACTACCTGATCAACAGGATTTTGTTTGGTTTTTTTTTTTTTTTGAAAGGTTGTAGTTCAGGTTGATGTTGAGCCTCTTCCATGGAGCCTTTGCTTCCCTGCAGTATCTAGGGGCTGTTTGGTTACTGAATGGATAGAAGAAGTGAGGACATACAAATGTGCAATCTAATAGCTGCTTTGAAAGGATAACCCTCAGAAGGAGGGAGGGAAGAAGGCTGAAATCGTGGTGGTTTGGGGGTTTTATTTTGTTTTATCAACAAATCCAGAGAAGTCTGGGTGTTCTGCATTTTTGTACTTACCTGCTCTGGTATCTGGAGGTTTTGTATAATTTCTGTAGTAAATGGCAAAACATAAAGTTGTGTTGAACTGTCCACTCTGAATAAAACAGTCTTCACATCTGTCAGTAATTCAGTTTAAAAGCCTATAAAACATTGCATGAACCTGGGAACAAATTCTAAACCTATATTGAGACAACTATAACATCAGTTACTCAAATGTTTTCTCCAGGAATGTGCAGGTGCAGAATCACCTTTCTCTGCTCTAAGTGCAGAGTCACGGTGGGAGTGAGCGCTGTCCTGGACAGGGGATGATGTTGGGAGCATGAGTATTTCAATGTCAGTGTTAGGACTGATGGTGACTGCACAGACTAAATTTGGCTGCTTTGGGCAGTTGGAAGTGATGAAGTGCTCTGCTGACTGCAGATCTATTATCCCTTTTTCACTCAGGCTTGATGTCCTTCTGCCCATTTCTACTTTCCAAGACCTTCTAGCCAGTAAGTTTCCCCTGTGGTCTCGTTAGGCCCATGCTGCAGTCTGCTTGTTACTTCCAAATTTGAATCAAATTAATCTGTCTTCATTGTGATAGGAAGCCAGAAACCAGTCACAAGGCTGCTGCTGAGAACAGATAATTGGTTTTGCACTCCCGGCTCTGGATGTGGCACAGAAACATCACTAATAAGTATCCTTTTTTGCCTCAAAAGCTGTGGGAACGATCTCAAGCAGGGGGACAGAAAGAGCCTGTACATTCCATGATTCATCCAAGTAAGTCTCTGTTGATGTGAAGCTGTGCAGAATATTTGCTGTGGCCAGATCAGAGTGGACTCTCAGGGGAATGTTCACAGGTATATCCTCCCCACGACATACCCCTCTGCCAAGTGTGGAACACTCGTGTTTTGGAGTAGTTTTAAGGGGAGGAAAACAAGTCACAAGGTGGCAAAACCAGGAAATGCAAACTTTGTTACTAAAGTTGCTGTTTTGGCTGGTGTTTCCTGTGTAGAAGGACTGGTTCAGCCTGGAGTGTTCCAACCAAACTGTTCCTCTGTCAATGGCACACGCAACTGGAAATTGTTTTTGCAATGGGGTGTGTGGAAATTCTTCAGTTTGTGTGAGGTGTGAGCTGAGGGGATGAAGTATAGTCCATTACCAAAGTTACTGAAGGTTGTTCAAGGAGTGAGAAGTCCATGTTTTCTTCTCCACTGTGTAGGAGCACTGGGGTTAAAACTTACAGCTGTAGCTGTGCAAGTGTCCTGCTGCAGCTGCAGGGATGGATTTACACTTCAGGTAGCACTGGGCAGGTGGCCAGGGAAGGTCCCCTGACTTACCTTATGTTTCTGTGTCACATTCAGAGCCAGGAGTGCAAAACCAATTATCTGTTCTCAGCAGCAGCCTTGTGACTGGTTTCTGGCTTCCAATCACAATGATCCCGATCCCTTGTCCATGGAGGATGAGAACACGCACAGAATAACCCAAGGACAGGGCACGCTGTCCTTGGGGAGTCCCTGCTGCTGGCACAGTGGCAGCTGCGTTCCACGGCTGTTCTGCCTGCTCTGTGCAGCCCCGAGGAACCCAGAACAGAGAGAGTCCAGGGACTAAGTTAAAGACCCCTGGGATGCTTCAGGACAGGACTGCACACTGCCACTGAGGTACTTCATCACAGCCCCTGTGACTGCCCCTCCCAGAGTTACTCTTGTACCTTTATGGCTGTCACCTGGAGGATTAAATATGTCGGCCTTTGTCCAAGTCCAGGAGAGGAACAGAACAAATCTTCTGCTTTCTATAAATAAATCTCCAAACTTGCTAAGTATGTAACTGGAAAACCATTGAGTGCAATAATGGTAAGTGTAATTCCAGATTTTTAACTTCAATTTAGAAAGTGTGTTTCTGACCCCGCTAAAGTCAGACCCTGCTATAATGAGCTACCAGAGAACAAATGGTATCACAGAGCTCACAGTTTCACCAAAGGGCAGGACATGCTGTCTGCAAGGAGCTGCTGCAGAGTAGGACACCAGAGATCACTGAACACCCGTGGCTCCTCAGGAGAAGAAGGGTAAAATAAAGTAGCACATGCTGGGGTTTTTTATGGGTCAATGTACATGGATGAATACTGAGCCAACAACCAACCTCTTCCCTGTTAGATCATTTTCGGTTTTATTTTTTGTGTATCCTGTCCATTGGTCTCCATTATAAGCCACTTCTCATCACTACAGAGTGCCTACTCTGGATAAAACCATTTCCTTGCATTGCTTTGGGTAAGCTGTGTTTTCTCCTGCACATCCCTCATTTAGCCCAATTCTGAGCTCTCATGTGTCTGAGAGCAGGGCTAATGGAAAGAAAATACTCTAGGAGAACACAGGGAAAATAAAATCCAGACAGCAGATAATATGCTGCCAGTTGCAAGAACAAATCTGTGCAGTCAAGGCAATACAGCTTTCTAAGACACTACTTCCTGCTGCTAAACGATTCAGGAATGGGTTTTTATATCCCTTAGCAACCTAATGCTCTCAAATACACAGGAATTTTGGCACAGCTACCTCCTGTTAATGAACTGTTTGTGATGCTTTAAAAAAAATGATACAGCCTGTCCCTGAAGAAAAAAAAGCTTCTGATAAACTCATCTCAAGGAAAGGGTGGAAGTGAACTACAATTAACCACTTTCCTTCTGCTGTCCATCACATTGCTGGCACATCACTGCCGTATTGTGCTGCAGGAATTGCTCATGGACACTCCTGCAGAGCATGCGCAGCTGTGTCCCCATCCAGCTGATGAAGAGGACTGTTTTCCCCATGTCCCAGTGTTTTCTCCAGCTCTGTTTCCACTTTGAGCTGACAGTTCCAAATTGCCTCCTGGATGCTCTGCAGGTTCCACCGGGTTCTTGGGAGAGCATCATCCACCGTGAAAACCCCGTCGCGTATTCTCCGCACTTGTGTGCACACAGCAGATGATTTCAGCTCCAGACCAATCTCATGAACCATCTTCCGGAGGTACTGCTGAGTCTCATGCAAGCAATGGATTTCTAGGAGGACAGAGACATTCCTTCAGAAGAAGCAAAGCTTTGACACAAGCTCTGACTTTGTAAATCCAGACATCACTCGCAGTTATGCTGAAAGAACTGGTTTGGCAGAAGACACTAAGATACAGCATGGTATGATTTTCTGGAATACTGCAGGGTGTTCTACAGCCTTCCAAAATGAATACTTTAGAAAAGAAACCAACAGATCTAGAAGAGTAATGTAGAAATTTAGGTATTTCAGAGGGGATAAAAAGGCACCTTTTTAGTAAGACAATTTGTGAGGGAAAGGGGATTGGCAACAGATAAACAAACCACACCTTAAAAAACCCCCAAAACCCAGCACTGAAATGTATTACACTGAAACAATGAGCTAAGAATTTCCCCCACAGGCATTCACGATGTAAATTTTCCAGCCTTGGGCTTCAATCTGAACTGTGAAGGAAAAAGCTATGAGCTGGCTGGATTTACCAGAAAAGTTAGAAGGTGGTAAGAAATTCCAACCAACTCATTTTGCATTAAATCATGAGTAAGAAAATGAAGTTTACCAACTTATTTGCCATAATACATACTTGGAGTTCCCCAGTATATTCTGTGCCAGTCCTACCTAGCTGGAATTCTGGAAGTGCAAACCAGAGGCATCGGACCGCTGTGATTATTGGGGGGCTTTTTCCCATGGGGCGAATCAATCCTTTGACAGCCAGCTCATATGCCTCTTGTGTTTTCATATCAATGTTAGAATACCTAGGAAGAAAAAGAGAGCAGCAGAGACATTTAGAACTTCTCTCCAAACAGATTCAAAATATGTCCATCCCAAATAAAACAGAGATGCAATTTTTATTCTTAAAACTATCCACTGAGTTTTTGCATAGATTTTAGTGGTGAGTACTGTGAGTAGTGTAGCACAGTTTGGGAGGGAGGTACTTGGTCATGTCTACAAGTTATTTTTGTCAGCCCTAATATAGCAGATTGGTCCTAAACCAGCAGATTGGAGATTTTGGGATACAAGAGGGAAATTGTTGGGGTTTTAGGAGTTCTCCTGGTTTGTTTTTTTTTTTTCTGTTAAAGGAATTTTCCCCATACGTGTTGCTAGGGGGACAAATTGCTGGATACTTCAGAAAAACAAAAGACCTGGCCATTGGGAGGGGTGCATCTGGCTACTCTTTTGTTTCACCTGGGTGTGCGGGCAGTCGGTCCCGGCATTTGGACAGAGAGAGAGGCTGTTTCGTCGGCTGCTTTTCCTCCTGCCGGAGAAAAACCCCGGAATCCCAAGCCCACCTTCCCTGCCCCTCTGGGAGCCAGGCCATGGCCGCCCTGCCCCTGCCGTTGCTTCAAGCCTTCACTGCTCTGTAGCCCTGCTCACCCTGCCTGCCCAGACCTCCGGGGGTTCCTGCTGCAGCTCCGGAGTTCGATACATCTCGTCTGCCACCCGGGGTTTGTGCTCGTCCCTGCCGTTCCAGCCTGCTGTTCCCGAGGGTCCGGCCGGACACCGGGATCGGCTGCCCAGGGGTTTGTGAAGCCTTTGTCCCATCCCTTCCCGGGATCCCAGGGCACCGGTGCCGCGTGCTCCCCGAGCTCGCTCCGGAGCGCCCCCTGCAGCCGCGGGGGAACCATCGCACCTGCCCTGCTCACCGGGAGCCGCCAGCGCCCCTGCCGGCTGCGAGCGGAACTGCACCCGAGGGGAAAGGGCCCGACAGCCGAGAAGGCTGGCACTGGGTTTGGGATTGTTCGCTGTTACTGCCAGAGTTATTGCTGTTTGTTTGACTGGTTATACACATAGAGATATATAATAGTAAAGAACTGTTATTCCTATTTCCCATACCTTTGCCTAAAAGCCCCTTGATTTCAAAATTAGAATAACTCGGAGGCTCCTGCCTTCCTTAGCAGACACCTGTCTTTCAAACCAAGACAAACATTTAACTGCAACCTCTCACCAGAGCACAGAGCACTCAAGAGTAACTCCTCTCTGCCCCTCACTAGCACTCCAACCTTTATAGACTTTGACTATGGGGAAACCAAATCTTCTCATTTGTTTTGAAGACCAGCAAATAGCAGTGGGATTTGATCAGCTCATTTCCCCGGTGGATACGCACATCAACAGGGCCTTTTGATTTGTCCCTTGAATGACAGCAAGAATCCGCTCCAGCTTCTCCCTTGTGATATGATCTGCAAGTAGTAAGGCAGAAACAAAGTCTCAATTATCCATCCAGAAACTGGAAAGTCTGAAAAGTGCCACTGAGGTATTGCTGTCCCTTGGGCAGGCAGTCACATCAAAAGGGGCTGATGAGAGCTGAGGGGTGGCCTTTGCAAAGTCACATCCCCTGGCTCTACGTGGAGCAGCACAGAGCTGGACTGCACAGGGAAGAGTTATTTTGCTTAACTGATTTCAAAATATTGATGCTCCAGTTTCCTTATCATATGTTTTCATTCAATGAAATCTCCTGCTATCTCCAAGTGCGATTCACAGGGAGATCTGGGTCCTGACCAACCCAGTAGCAACCACTGTGACCAGCATTCACACTGGCTTTGTATATATTGTGGTTAGATTTAGAAAAGGGGTACTACAACATCAACAAGGACTAGAAGACATACAAGACGTGGCTTTTGTCATTGTGCAATTCACCTAGTTTAAGTGCTTTACAGTTAATCTGCTGTTTGGTGTTCTGTTTAAAAAAAAAAAAAAATCAAGACATCAAATCAGTTTCTTACCAAATGTTGTCTTCTCTACTAAATTCCCTGTGTCTGAGAAGTCATCAGTGGCTTTACCAAAGAGCCCACCAACAGTATAAACCTGGAAGAAGGACAAAGAGCGCAATTTATCAAAAAAATACTCCAAGCAATTGAGCAGCAGTATTGCACCATGCAGCTGCTAGAAGTGCAGGCTATGAGAGTTTTGCACAAAAGACAGCAGCATCCTTTGCTCAAAAGGCCACAAGTGGATGCTCATGTGAAGGATGAAACTCTGGACCCTGAAAAACTCTCAAAAGCATTGGTAGGTTTGAGACTTAAGAGCAGAATCAACATCACAAGGCTGCTCTGGGGCACTGGAGCAGGATCAAGTGTGCAATGGCACTCTGGGGCTCTGTGGCCCATTCAGAGCCAGCACCTACCTTGGTCAGGTGGCAGTTGTACAGCTCAGTGAGCAGCTTGTTCCCATGGCCGATGCCAAGCACTGAAACATAGAAACATAACAGGCTGTTATTCAGCCTCACAAAAAGTCACTGATGTGCATTTACACAGCACTGAACAGTTATGCCACTCTTGCCCACGGGACAGGGCTGTATCTCCTTAGGAGTCATGTCTGAGCAGTGCAATTAGACCCCCAGATTATTGCCTGGCATGAAAACAATAAGGCTGTGACCAGAGCTCTTGGATTTCCCCAGAACTTTCCACCTAGGTACTCAGGAAAAACGCTCAGCAGTGCTAGCCATAGTGAAGCCAGTTCAGGTGGTGGAGCAGACATGGGGATTGGTGTCCCCCAGCAAAACCCAGTGTGCTTGGGTCTCTCCCATCTAGCTTTGCCAGTGGCTTGCTGGGACATTTCTTCTGTGTTTTAGCACTTAAACTCCCAGTGGGGCTGTGAGATCCAGGGGCTGCTGCAGTGCAATGGCCGTGCATCCACCCTTCTCCCCTGCATGGAAACCCATCACCTCGGAGACGGCAGGACACGGTGCTGCTCCGGGACGAGACCCACCGAAGACTCCCGAGGCCTTCACATCCAGCCGGTGACCTGCTCCGATCTTCAGCTTCCTGAACCGCGGGCCTCGGACTGCAACGGAGACAGGGGTGGAGCCTGTCCGCAGCGCCTGCCCGGGGCTCCCACCGACCCCCGGCTCCCACCGGTCCCTGCTTTCCCCCAGCCCAGGCCCCGCTTTGCCCTTACCGAGAGGGTGGTCAGCCAGCACCGGCACCCTGGCAGCCACCAGCTCCACGGCCCCGCCGCCGCCCGGGGCCGGGGCCGGTAGGAAGCGGACTCGCTGCCGCGGGGCGCGTCCCGGCGCCGCGTTCAGCTCTGAAAGAGAAGCGGGGGGAGGGTCAGGGGCGACCGGCGAACCCCGGGGGGACGGGACGGGAGGGGACGGGTCCAGTCGCACAGGTAGCCCCTGGGGATGCGATGGGCTTGGGGATCCCGCCGCCCGCGCTCACCGCGCAGCAGCCGCGTCTCCACCGCGTCCCGAACGCGGCCCCACGCCACCCCCGCCGGCTTGTACACGGCGAAGAGCCCCGCCAGCTCGGCCGCCGGGGCCGCCATGCCCGCCCCGCCCCGTCCCCGCCGCGCTGGGCGCTTCCGGGGCAGCGGCGGGGTCGGCGCCGGGGATGCGGCTGCTGCTGCTGCCGCGGGCAGCGCGGGCGGGGGTCCCGCTGCTGCGGGGGGGCCCCGCTTCCCCAGGCAAGTGCCTCCCGCCGCAGCCTCTGGCGCGTCTGGGCCAGCCCCTCACCCGGGCCGGTCTCTCACCCGCCGCTCCCCGCAGGCAGAGCCCGGCCGAGCCACAGCGAGCCGCGGGGCCGGGATGGACGCGGCGGGGAGGAGGAGGAAGGGTGGCACCAGCTGTACCCCGGGCATATCCCCACCAGCCCGCTGCAGAAGGCGCTGCTGGCCGCCGGCTCCGCGGTCATGGCGCTCTATGACCCCTACAGACACGGTAAGGCCGGCGAGGGGAGCGCCTGCCACCCGCGTCTGGCAAATCTCGCTCCCTGCCTCCTGGAAGCTTCATAGGAGAGTTTATTTCTGCCTTTGTTGTGTAACACCTTTAGTTATGGAGCAGGCGCAGGGCTGAGAACTGACCCAGGGCAGGAGGCTGTGAAAGAGAGGGAGTGAGGAAACCCAAACACACCCCAGTGTGACCCCTTGTGATGCCCCCCCAGACGGGTCTATTTCTCCAGAGTCCCCCAGGCCTCATGCCTGCTCCTCCATCCCATTCCCAGGAAGGGTCATGTGGGTGACACCGGGGCAGAGTAGCCCTGAAGGTGAATATCTGTGGTTTATGGGGTCCCCAGTTTGCCACAGGCTTCCTGCCTGCTCCTGGGTCAATGGGTTCATTGCCCTGTTTCCTCACCTGCCAACCAAGAATAGCTGTGTGTTGCAAAAACAGCTCCTGGATCACTCTCTGGTCTCTCTTTCAGACATGGTGGCAGTCCTTGGGGAGACCACAGGCTGCCTGGCCCTGCCAAACCTGCGAGACAAGATGAAAAACCACCCTGAAGGTTACCACATCCTCCAGTGCGTCCCTCCTCATCCCTCCCACCCTCGCTGCGTGGTTTGTGGTGGGGAGGCAGACACGAGGCCAAGCAGGTTCCTTGAGCCCTGTGAAGGGAGAGCTTGGAAGCGGCACAAGTGTTTTGTTAGCTCTAACCCTCCAGGCTGTTTATTTCACTTTATTTTTAAAGTTCACAGGAGCCCTGTGACACATCTAAGGGCAGGCACTGCTGCCTGTCTGTTCTGCTTCACTGCTGGAACTGGCAGCTGCCAACACCACAAGATGCAGCATCAGGCACAGGGGAGAAATCCATGGATGTGGATGCTGAGCAGCAATGAGAACCCACTACATCCATGGATTTCTTCCCTGTGCCTGCTACTGGTCTCTTGCGTTGGAGACTTTGTCTCTGCTGGTCTGCCTCCTCTTTAGACACTTCCATATTTTCTTTCCTGGCTTATGCTGAAATGAGGCCACTTCTCTTGTTTTCTTTTTTAAGACTCCATCGCTTCTGCTTCCATGTCTGCCAGGACTTGTTGAGTGCAGCAAGGCTGTGGACCAGGAGGGATTTCTCTTATTAACCAAGCTCTCACTGTATATCTGCTTGCCTTCCCTCTGTTCCCTGTCATGTGTCCCACCTGCTGCTTGTGTCATGTAGGAGCTTGAGAAAAGCTGCCTTTTGCCATACGTTTGTGCAGACCAGCCTCATTCTGGCTCTGGAAGGTGACTTGGTAAAACATGCAGAGCACTAGGATGGGGCTGAAACCCAGCAGAACTGCCCAGGGAGAAGGCTGGGAAGTGGCATACCCATCTGCTCCTTGCCCTGTGGTATTGCAGGGGTCTGAATTGGGCACACAAGTCTTTTTGTTTTTATCCTCCAAGCTACTGAGGTCCCTTCGACAACAAATACACAAGGAAATATCTGCAGCTAGTGTGAAACTGGTGCCAGTCCTGCTTATCTCCCTGGCATCTCCATTCTAGGAGCTGAGCAGCTCCTGGATCCACTGCAGGGCTTTTATCATGGGAAGAGTTTATCCTGTGAATGGAAATAAAAAGGCTTTTGTTTACTTCCAAGGCTGTGAGGCACCTGTTTGCCAACAACTTGTAGAGGAGACCTTTTCCTGTGTGGCTGCCATGTGGCTAGTGGTGAAGGCCTGAGCAGGATTGAAATTAAACCTGTGTTTAGAAAAAATTCCTTCTCTTCTTTGGGGTTGTTCCTTTGAAGCTCTGGCTGCTTTGCAAGGGCACTAAAGATCTCTGCTCTGCAGGGCTGGCTGTTGCTGGGGGCTGTGCCAGGTTGGCAGCCCACACAGTAGGAGTGTTTCGGTGCAGAGCACACCAGTGTTTTTCCCACTAGAGTTGTTACAAGGGCACAAGATAAAGGCCCTTTTATTGCCAAGGCTTCAGGTAGATCCTTCAAGCAATTTGTGTCCCAGCCTCAGCAACAGAAGTGCAGACGGTGCTGTCCCTGCAGTGAGCAGTCAGGGAAAATAACAAGGAAGGCCAGAGGCAGGGGTGGGGGTTTCCAAGGGCTCCTTTTCTCCAGGACCTGCTGCTGTGGTTTTCACCTGGAGTCTCACTGACCTGTGTTTTGCTTCCAGGGAACGGCCTCGCATCCGTCTCTCCACTCTGGACATGGCCAGGCTGCAGGGGCTGCCGGATGGCTCTCTGGGCCGGGAGTACGCCCGGTTCTTGGAGGACAATGTGAGTGTGGGGTTTCACGGGGTGTAGATTTCTGTGGCTGATCCCTGTGCTGGGAGCACAGGTGAGATTGGAGCCATGGAGTTGAATTGGACTGCTTTGGACTTGCAGAAGGTTTCTCCAGACACCCGGATGCCACCCAAGTTTGTTGATGATGAAGAGCTGGCATACGTGATCCAGCGGTACCGGGAAGTCCATGACCTGATGCACACCCTCCTGGGCATGCCAACCAACATGCTGGGTGAGCAGCAGCGGGCTTAGGGGGCTGCACTGCCAAACCCACCGACTGTGCTCGGCTGCCTGTCCCAGAAATGGAGCAGACTGGGCCAGCTGGACTCCTTGATCCTCACCCCAGGTCACTGTGTGGGGATTTTGCATTATCGCTATCCTACATCACTGGCTCTGTGGTGACTGAGAGGCCATGAGATGTCACCTTTCCCTTGCTGGGAGATGCTCTGCCCAAGCCCTGGGCACAGGCAGCCACTGGATGGGTGGTTTCTGCCTGGCAGGGAGGGTGGCATGGCGGGAGGGATGTTTTGAAAGCTCTGTGTGAAGGCAGAAGGGAATTCCTGGTTGCTCCTTATCTGCATGTCTCTGTGTCCTTTGCCCTCATTTTGTGTCTGACTCAATAGCAAGTCACAAGTGCAGCCTTGCTGGTACGTGTGGGAACCAGCATGACAGGTCTCCTATGCAGGCTTTGCCTGAGCCCAGGCAGTTTTGTAAAAGGCCCGTCCTGTGCTGGGAGACCGGGAGAGCCACATGGAGCATCGGGCCTTGGCACCACATTGCCGAGGTCTGCAGGGAGTTGGACTGCCTGGAATGTGTTCCCCGAGCTCCCAGGGCTTGTGGGGTGCCATCCCTCTGGGCTGGGTGTTGTGTGACAAGGGCCATCCTGGCACAGGATGAGGCCATGGCCAGACTTAGGAAGCATTCCCAGGTAGCCATCCTTGGGAAGGGCAGATGTGCAGCCTGTGTTGAGGAGCTACGCAGCCCTGGCTGGCCCTTGATGCAGGTGCTGTGCCTGCTCACGGCCTCCCTGCTCCCTCCCAGGTGAGGTCGTGGTGAAATGGTTCGAAGCCGTCCAGACAGGGCTGCCCATGTGTGTCCTGGGAGCAGCGTTCGGCCCCGTCCGGCTCAGCACGCGGTAGGTGCCCAGTCTGTGCCCTGGGTGTACCCAGCCTATGTGGTGCTTTCCCATGTCCGCTGGGGACAAAGAGGGGACACTGCTGGTTTGCAGTGGGGAGGCAGTCACAGATCCCTCTGTGAGCCTACTGCTGTCCCCACATCCCAAGGAAGCAGTGACAGCTTTGCCTTGTCACTGAAGCAGAACCTGATGCTTAATCTGCATTCAACACCAGCTCCCCTGTGCCAGGCAGGAGCAATTTCCAAGCCTTGGATGGGCATGTGTTGAGGGCCAGCAGGACCCTCACTACACTGATAGCTGTTCCCTGCTTCAGCACGTGGCCCAGCTGTTGCAGAACCTGAGTTCTGGTCTTGGGTTGGTGCTGACTGTAACCTTTCTGGCCCACCATCTTCTGTGCCTCAGTTTCCCCTGTGAGTTAAGCAGAGGGGATGCTAGAAAGTTAGAGGGATACATGAGACACATGGGCTTGGCATCAGCATACAATGGGGACTTGGAGAAGGAAATTAACAAAATGTGGATATCAAAACTGCCACCACCTATATCATTTTTTCCAGAAAGTTGCAGGTCCTGGCCACCGAGCTGGTTCCCTGGGCAATTAGGAGTGGGCTCAATGCCAGCTGTGTCCTGAACGTCTACTACGAGCAGCGCTGGGAGCAGCCGGTGGAGTCCCTGCGGGAGGAGCTCGGCATCTTCCCTCCCCCGGCCGTTCGAGTGTGAGAGCTCATGTCGGGAGGAGCCCGGGGGATCCCTGTTGGCAGCCAGCAGCCAGCCCCTGCTGCACTCCATATCCTCCTGTTGTGCCCGGGAGCACAGCATGGCTGTAGCTCTGCCACCACAGACCCGAGGGCTGTGTTTTCTCCTGCCAAGAGCTGGCACCAACCAGCTTGCAGGATGTCAGGGTCTGATGTGCCTTTGCCAGCTCAGTCTGGCTGGTCAGGTCTCCCAGTAACAGCATTCTGGTACTGACACTCCCAGATGCTGGGATGGGGAGGGAGCACACTGCAGCAAACTGATGCCCTGGCCTTCTGCAGCTCTGGGCCTGTGCAGGTAAATCCTTCCTCCCACTCTTCCTGGGAAGATCGAGGCTTCAGATCTTGGGGCTGCCCTGGACTGGAGCTAAACCAGTGATTTCCAGAGGAGTGCAGGAGCAGGTTTGGTGTGTGCAATGATGAAATCCCACTTTGTACTGGTGCCTAACTAGTGTCCTGTTGGGTCATACTGGATGTGCCTCACTCATGCCTCAGAGACCAGGCAGTGTGTGGTTGTGTGCCCACAGGGCAGGCAGGGAAATACCTTTGGATATTTTCCCTCCTGGATTGGCTGTTTTGAGAGTCAGTCCTGGTCTGCCATGCCTCCCTGTAGTCCCTCACTATTAAAAATTATGAAATCCCCATGATTGTGCTGGGTGTTCAGTAGAAGTCATCCCTTCCTTGGGCAACAAAATGACACAGTTGGGATTATGGTGTTGAATCCAGTGAGTGCAGAAACAGTGGCTGCTGGTGCTGTGTCTGGGAGCTGATTGCTGTCTGGGTTAATTAAACTGTGCTCCAGACTGCCAGCAGCCAGGGAGCAGAGTTGCTGGATGTGATGGCAAAGAGCCACGAGGCCAGGGGCTCTTTGTTCATATTTGCTGTTGGAATTCCTTCTTGTTTAATAAAATCCACACTGGAGCTTGTAGTTCATTACCCCTGTCCTTTTGCCCCATCTGCCCTCCTGAGCTGGAGATTTGATGTGAAACCTCACCTCTTTTTGGCTCCAGCAGGCTTCCTTCCTGCCCCCCAGACTCCCTTTTTCTAACTTCTCCCTGCATCAGCCACCCCACAAAGCCAGACTTCAGGTTTTTCTCCAAAGCCTCCCCTGGCCCCCAGAGTTATTTCAAACAGATACTAAAAGACAGCATATAAATACATCCTTCAGCTGCCAATAAAACATGCAGTGTGGGGGTTGTCCTAGTGCAATGGTCGAGATGAAAGAAACATTTGCCTCTAAAATGACCCAGAAATGTCGGAGCCTTGGGGTGGATAAACCAAAGGGCGGCAAATATTTGCTTCCAGGAGCTGTGAGCAGCGGTCAAGGAAACCTGGGAAATTATGGCCATGCGAGAGGGTTTTGCTGCATTTTGTGTTATGTAGTGAGGCCGTGAAGTGCCCGGGCTGTCAGTGGTTCCGCCTTCGTGCAGCCACGTGTGGCTCAGTGGGCTGGTGGCAGCGCTACAGAAATGGCACATCATGTAATTTTAAACGGCATCTGCTCAGCCGGATCAAGTAACAGCCTCTGTGGCTCCTGTTCTTGCAGCCATCGCTTGAGAAGCCTGCTGGAAGAAGGCGGCAGAGGGAGCAGAGCGTGATTTAGGGAGGGCAGACGCCAGCCACGTGAAAATGCTTTTTTTGGAGAGGATATATTCGCTGTGGTCAAGTGGCAGCTCCATCATGCCTGTGCTGCGGGGCCGTGCAGGGACAGTAACTCCTGAAATGCTGGTATGGGTGCCTGGTTATTGCTTCCCGGGAGAGCCGAGTTTTTTCCCGGTACCCGGGCCGTTCCTGACCCGGCTCCCAAAACGGGTCTCCCGCCCGCGCTCTCCCGAAGACGGGCGAACCCTGCGCGGCCGTGGCGTCCGGGGGCTCCGCGGGTCCCCCCGGCCCGATGCAGCCACGGAGCCCCGAGAGCGATCGCCGCGCCCCGGCGGCAAAATGCGACTCTGGTGGGACTCGAACCCACAACCTTTGAATGACTCCCGTCACACGCTAGAAGTCCAATGCGCTATCCATTGCGCCACAGAGCCCTCGCTTTGTCGCGCCGCCCTCACCGCCTCTTCCCCGCGCCTCACTCGCCCCGCCTGCGCCACCGTTCCCCGGCACCGCGTCCGTCACCGCGGGGCCGGGTCGGTGCACCGGGCGGGACTACAGCTCCCGGCGGCCCGCGCTGCCCGCCCCTCCCCGCCCCTGCCGCAGAGTCGGGCGGGTCCCGCTCCCGGTGCAGGTGGCCGGGCCGCAGCGAACGCCCCGGAGTCCGGTAAGAGCGTGGCACCGTCCTCCCCACCCCGGTCCGTCAGCTCTCGGCGCCGGCGCGGCGGCCGCGCTCCCTCCCCGCGGGCGGCCCCGCGGGCTCCCCATCAGGCGCCGCGGCCCTGCGGACGGCACCACGGTCCCTCCGCCCCGCCGGTCTCCGCATGAGGTACCGGGGCTCCTCGTGGGGCACTGCGGCAAGCGCCGGGATCCTTCAGTCCCCCGGTCTCTCCACGAGCGCGCCGCGGGCCCTCGCCCAGCCGAGAGCGGCTGTGCCCGGGCGGTCGTGGGGCCTGGTTGGGTTGCGGGGCGCGGCTGCATCCCGGTGCGGGGCCCTCCCGGCCTTTCTGCCTCGTGTGATGGGGCTTGGGGCAGCGCTGCTCCACCTCCCTGCTGGGGACCCCAGGAGGGTGAGACGAGGGTCCCTGCCCAGGGCAGGTGGGGGACAGGTGCCTCCCAGGTGCCATTAGCGCTGGGGCTTCTCACAGCCCGGCCACCTGCCCGGTGTCCCCGCTGTGACCCGCTCCCAGGCCCTCCTCGGGCTCGGTGCTCCCGGGGTGGATCCCCGTGCTTTGCCTCGGTGCCTGCCGGCTGTGAGCTACAGGCAGGGCTTCTTTTTCTCTGTGCTGGTGCAGCTGGACAAGACCTGAATCTGTAACGCAGGGCTGGAGGTCTCTGGCATCGACACAGCGGGTATCTCTCGGAAATCTCGGGAATCTCTCCCCGGTTATCTCCACAGGAGGCACCGGGATGCCGGAGTGAGGTGGAGATAGGAGCAGAGGATAACAGGGGCCTGCCTGAGCCTGCCTTGCGTTCAAGCAGGAGATTAAGCACTTTGCTGCCCACACAGAGTGGGGCTCCCCCGCTGCTGCCTCTCCACATCTGGCTGGCGTGAGCCTGTAATGAAGGGCCCAGGTCCTGGCTGAGGCACAGTAGTTTGATGGTGATCTAAAAGTTGTCCTGTTTAAGTGCAGGGAGAGGCTCCCAGGCAAAAACACAGTGAGTCCTGCCCTCCTAAAAGGCAGAGGGACTGTGTTGTGGGACATCATGTCTGGGAGGTAGGTGTTTGCTGAAGAGTGTTCAGAGGTCACTGGCACAAGGGGGAATCTCAGGGTGAGGGCTGTGGGTAGGAAAATGTCTCCAGGTGTCCACCTGGGAGTGGCATCTCGTGCTCTGATGCATCCCAGCCTGCTGCTGGTGGCACAAACTCAGAGGTGGGACAGCCAGCAAGACATGCCAGGGCACAGTGACCATATGGCACTGCCTTGGCTCCCAACCTGCCAGCATCCACTATCACATCCACAGAAGCTCCTTGTATCTAGGGGGACTGCCCAGAGCAGAGGGAAAGCCACAAGTGTGGCTCCCAGCCCCACCAAATATAGAAGAGCCCACGTGGGACTTCCAGCTTCAGAGCGGTGAATCAATCTTCAAGAGGGAAATGATGCAAGTGCTTCCTTCCTCTTTGGCCTGTGTCCATGCCAGGAAGGGCCAGTTTTATCTCCGAGCTGTGAGGGTCACATCGCTCTCATTTTCCTCCTCCCAATGCTGTCGCCTGAAAAGAGCCATTGCTAGATCACAGTCTCTGAGTCTCAGAGCCACTTCTGGGGTGTGTCTGGGATGGGGACAGAGATACTGTTTTGCAGGGACCAGAGACTGAGTCACTGTCCCCAGGGAATGGAGCAGGGGTCTGGGCACTCCTGGCAGCAGCGACAGCCCTTGTTCTGCCCACTCCAGCCTGGCCTCATCCCTGACCTGCTCTGGGAGTGTCTCCAGCCTAGCCAGGCCAGGAAACTGCCCACCAACACGAGGGTTTGCAAACACAAGCAGAGCTCAAAGAACCGAGTTTCTTGTCCCTGATCCTATCTGAGCTGTGTGTCTCAAACCAGGACACTGTGCCACCCCAAGACACTGTGTTGCGGAGCACGTGAAGCTGTGCTCTTCCAACAGCTGTGCTGGCTGTCCTGGAGCCAGGTGTGCAGGAGAGCTTGTGCTCAGGGCCTGGGACACTCTGGATTTTGAGGACAGAGGGATCTCTGGAGCAGAGTGGAGGCTTCCAATCATCTTTACAAGGCCTCTTGCCAGGACTTTGCTCACACATCCATGGAAGTGACTTTATCCTGCATCTCAAGTTGCTGAGGTGTGGCCGGACCCCTGGCTGGTATGCAGGTTGTGGCTCCCCAAGTGGGAATGGCCAGGCTCTCAGCTTGCACCAAGTGATGCTGTGCTGATGGCTCAATTGGAGGCCATCTCCAAGGTCAGATAAAGTTACATCTGTGGGAGCTCTGGGCTGCTGAGTTACATCCTCACTGCCAGGAGGACTGATGACTCAGGGACCTTATCCAGGAAATTGGGGGCTGCTCAGGCATCCCACGCCCATGGGGTTGTTATCACCAGGTCCAGTGTGCGTGGGTTAATGACCGTGGTTTCTCTCTCCCCGCAGGCCACGATGTTGCGTTTGGCTGCTTTTGCAGCCATGCTGCTGTTCTTCAGGGTCACTCTGGAACTGTCCTGGGCCCAGGCCATCCCTGCTCTCTTCATCTTCTACCTGGGATCTGGCGGATGGGACTTCTTCCTCATATTCCTCAAGACAATACAAAGGGATGTCACGTAGGTGTCTTGGCTGGGATGGCCCAACCACCCACCCCTAGTCCTCTGCTCTGCCCTGGTGTATGTGTGTGTGTGAGCACAGCCCCCGACTCCTCGCACAGCCTGGGTTTCTGCTGGCACCTGGCCTGGCTGGAAGGAGATCTCTCTCTGCTGTGTCCGGGTGACTCTAAGCTCTCAGGCAAAGTTTTCCCAAGAAGGATAGATTTCAGCTGAGCTCAAAGTCTACTGACTGTCCTTGTACTTCACCCTGTCCCTAAAGCTGCTGGTGTGGCACCAGGCCCTTGTGCAGGGTTCATTCTGAGTTGGTATCAGGCTGTGCCAGCTCCTGGCAAGGATTTGTGGGGGAGGGAGTGGTGGTACCTCTTGGAGAGCACCTGAGGCTCAAAAATGTCCCTTTGACTGGGGACATCCCTGTCTGCAGACTTCCAAAACACATCTCTCCCTGGCCTCCATCAGTCCCTGGCTATGAACATCTTTGCAGATGTGTTCTGCCTATGTGCACACTGCTCAGGGAAGCATGCAGGGCTGCTGCTGACCTAGAGTGGGGTCTGGTGTAAGTGCTGGGCTGTTGCAGCTCCTCGGGAGGCCCTTGTGCTGTGCTGGCTTTGCTGGAGGAAGTGGTTTTGCAGGAGTCACTGAGCAGCTGCCCTCTTGCTCCCTTTCCTTTGGCAGCACGGGGCTGGTCCTGTTGCGGGTGAAGTGGCAGGTATGGAGGCACGTGAGGGAGAAGAACACAGTCGCCAAGATCTTCCAGAAGACTGTGAGGAAGTATCCAGAGAAGACAGCACTGATCTTCCAAGGCACAGGCGAGAGCTGGACCTTCCGTCAGCTGGATGAGTACTCCAACCAGGTGGCTAATTTCTTCTACGGCCAAGGCTTCCGTTCGGGTGATGTGATGGCACTTTTCATGGAGTCCCGCAATCAGTACGTGGGGCTGTGGCTCGGCCTGGCCAAGATCGGGGTGGAGACAGCCCTTGTGAATTCCCACCTGCGCATGGAGGCCTTGCTGCACTGCATCACCATCTCCAACTCCAAAGCTGTGGTTTTTGGGGTGGAAATGATGGAAGGTGAGGGGCTGGCAGATGTTGTGGGAGTGCTTTGGACTGGAGGGAGGTGTGTCTAGTCAATGGGTTCAGTGTTCCTTTCCTGCTCACCAGAGAACAGCGATCTGGAAGGGAGTGGACAGTTGAATCATGCAGGAATTAGATTTGTGGTTGGGTTTTTTTTGTTATTGGCTCCTTTGGACACTGGGCAGGATCTGGAGTGCAGTGCTTGTCTGCCTCCCAGGCAGGCCAGCCTGGGTGTGAGGATCCTTCCTTGTGCCTCTTGGGTCCATTCCCAGCATGGGTTGGGCTGGGCTTGTCCCACTGCACAGAAGGAGCCTCTCCTTGCTCTCCATGGCTGTTGCCACATCCCTGCAGCACCTTGGCTCCAGTTCCTTGTGTGTTTCAGCCCACACCTCTGGGGTTGATGGTGTCAACAGACCTCTTGGCACCAAAGAGGTTTTGGATGGGGAAAGATGGAAAACAGGATCTTCTGGTCCCTGAAGAGGTCTGGGCTGTGGCCCCAGCATCTGTTAATCATGGGGACAACATCTGGCTGGGATGGCTGTGAGCCCTTTGGGGACTCTGCCAAGCACAGTGGGGGTACTGCTACCTGGGGCAGGGTGTCCCTCAGACTGTCTGGGAGGGCAAGGGGTCTCTGTGCTGTAGCCACCCTGCTGCCTTTCTCCAGTTCCCCTCTTTACTTTCTCAGCAATGCAGGAAGTGCAGCCCTCCCTGGATAAATCCATCCATCTCTTCTGGTCTGGGGAAGGAAATCCTAAATCTGTGCTTCCTGGTGCAAAACACCTGGACCCCCTCCTGCAGATGGCCCAGCGACAGCAGCCAGCCCCCCCTGATAAGGGCTTTCTTGGTATGTGGTCAGTTCTAGGGGACAGACACGTGGTGGTGATTTTGAGGATCAGCCAGTTACAACTCTGGCAAGACTGCTGGGGATGCCGATGGCAAGGGGTGTTTGGGATGGGTCTTACTCCAGTGTCAGAAGCCCAGCCCTGTGTGGAGTAGTATCCTGTCGTATCCTCCATGTGTCCAACAAACCTCATCTGCCCGGGGTGATCCCAGCATGTTCTTGGAGCTGTTACATAAGAGTTTTGGCTCAGGTGGCACGAGTAGAACGTTTAAATTTTGCTTGTCCCCCTCTCCTGGTTCGGCCAGCTCCTAGATTGGGAATGTGACCCTGTCTCCTCATTGCTCCCCAGATAAACTCTTCTACATCTACACTTCTGGCACGACGGGGCTGCCCAAGGCTGCCATTGTGGTGAACTGCCGGTAAGGCTGTGGACAGGGGCTCAGGGAGGATGGGGCTGAGCTCTGCCCTGTCCTAGCACAGCAGCCTGACCCTACTCCTGATGTTCCTTTTCACCCTCCCTTCAGGTACTTCCGCATGTCCAGCTTAGTTTTTTATGGTTTTCGGATGAGGTCCGACGATGTGATGTACGACTGCCTCCCGCTCTACCACGCTGCAGGTAACGTGTCCATACAGAGCCTGGCATCCTGGGACTGACTCTTCCCTCAGCCAAGCCCAGGGCTTGGGCTGGAGGCTGGTGTGGCTGTGATCTCCATGTCGAGGAGGATGTGGCTGCTGCTTGCAGTATGTGTGACTGAGGCTTTTTCTGGTTTTTCCCTGGAAGCCAAGAATCGATCTGTCTGACCTTTGGAGTGGGGAGGGTGTGGGGAGGGTGTTATCCTACCCTGGTTTTGGAATACCTGTTCCTTATTGCTGCTCCATGTGGAAAGTAAGGGGGGAAAGTCTAAGGGAAGGGGAAGCAGTGCCTCCCTGGCTGGCTGAGATGTGCTGGGATAGTTTAGGTACAAAGTGCTGCCCTACATGTTACTGCCACGTCTCCTCTCTTTCTGCCCATCGTCCAAGGCTGTGAGCCAGCCATGGCCTCTGCCTTGCCCTGCCAGTTCTTTCCTCAGGTGGGCTGGGCTGGAAGTGTTTGGGGACTGAGGGCTTTTCTGGCTGCCTCTCTGCAGGGAACATCGTGGGGATTGGGCAGTGCCTGCTGCAGGGCATGACGATTGTCATCCGCAAGAAGTTCTCAGCCTCACACTTTTGGGAGGACTGTGTGAAATACAACTGCACGGTGAGGCTGTGAGGCAAGGGGCCAGCTGGGAGTGGGGAGTGGAACCTGGGGGTCTGTGTCATGCTGGGGAGAACCCAGCTGCTGGAAGTCGGGGGATCCTGGACCGGTTCTGTCTGTCCAAACTGCCTTTCAAGGTGGTGGCGCTGTGTCCTTCCCACCTGGGCTGGTAACTCCGTGTGTCCTCCTTCCGTTCCAGCATTAGCCAGGGGATAGTGGATGGGTTTCACAGCCTGGAGGGGTGGGTTAACCAGGGAAGGACAGGCTGGCTGAGTTATCAGAATTTCTGTTTTTCACTGCGGCCTCTTTAGCAAACTCTGGGTGTATTGTGCTGTTCCTTCCTGCCCTGAAGAAACCTCAGACAACCCAGGGCCCAGCAGAGAGGACCTAGTGAGTCTTTCTTTTCCATTGCTCCCAGATTGTGCAGTACATCGGGGAGATCTGCCGCTACCTGCTGAACCAGCCGTACCAGGACGCGGAGCGGCAGCACCGGGTGCGCATGGCCGTGGGCAATGGGCTGCGGGCCTCCATCTGGAGGGAGTTCATGGCCCGCTTTGGCATCACCCAGGTGGCCGAGTTCTATGGGGCCACCGAGTGCAACTGCAGCCTGGGAAACTTTGACGGCAACGTAAGGCTCCACAATCCTCCCTCATGTCCCAAAGGGTGACAGCTGGCCTGGGCAGGGGTGGAAACCCAAATGGGCTGTTTGCTCCTTGGCATGGGTTGCCATCCACCCAGAGGGGTTTTGGCTGTTATGTGGTGCCACCTCTGTGGTGTCCTGGGAGTGTGTGAACAGTGGGTTCAGGTGGGACAAATGTCCTTGCTATCCACAGCTCTGAGCTCTTTCTGTTCTAGGTTGGGTCATGTGGCTTCAACAGCAGGATCCTACCAGGTGTGTACCCCATTGGTTTGGTGAAGGTGGATGAAGACACTATGGAGCTGATCCGGGGCCCAGATGGTGTCTGTATCAGCTGCAAACCAGGTGAGGACAACCGCAGGGATAAAATCTCCTCAGCCCTGTGTGAGCATTTCACAATACTTGAAGATAATTTCCCTGGATTTGTCTCTGCTCAGTTAAACCACACCAACCCCATTAGACACCCTTTTTGCTTGGGGGGGCGGGGGTGGTGGTGTTTTCCCCCTTCATCCCCTCTTCTCACTGCAGGGGAGCCGGGGCAGCTGGTGGGTCGCATTGTCAAGAGCAATCCCCTGCAGCACTTCGATGGCTACCTGAATCAGTCAGCCACCAGCAAGAAAATTGCCAGGGACGTGTTTACAAAAGGGGATGCTGCCTATCTCACAGGTGAGGCCAGCAGGACCCCTCTGTCCACTGGGAGTGGAGGAAAAGAGCACCTGTGTGGGAGTGGGGACTGTTTCAGGGCAGCAGCGCTGCCCTGAGATGCTCCAGGGTTGCTCCTAGCCACTCTGATACCTCATTTTTTTGCCTATTCCTTGCTTTCCAATAGGGGATGTCCTGGTAATGGACAAATATGGCTACATGTACTTCCGAGACCGCACCGGGGACACATTCCGATGGAAAGGGGAGAACGTCTCCACCACGGAGGTGGAGGGAACACTGAGCCGTATCCTCAACCTGACGGATGTGGTAGTTTATGGTGTGGAGGTCCCAGGTAGCTGAGAAGGAAGTGGACAATCAGGGGAGACAGGCGGGCCTCCAGCACTTGAGTGTGAACATGTCCTGCATGTCCAGATTGATGTGTCCTTTCACCAGAGGGTGGACTGAGGCTCCCTGTGGGTGAGCTGGGAAGAGGCCACAAGGGATGTGGCTAGGAGGAATCAGAGGGTTTCCTCACTCTCTCAAGCTTTGGTCTGATTCTGGATGGTTTGTAAGGACCCTGTGTCCTCTCTGGCCATGACTGTGACCACAGGGTGTCACTGGTAGCCCTTGCCACAGGGTGATGACACAGCGGTGACACAGCTGGACGTGCCAATGCTCCAGTACAAAGCAGGGTCTTGCTGGTGCAGGGCAGAGGGGAGATGATCCTACAGGGACAGTGTGTCTGAGTGCTCTTCTTCTCTGCCTCTTAGGGATTGAAGGGAGGGCAGGAATGGCAGCCATCGCCGACCCGGAGAACTCCTGTGACCTAGAAGACTTTTCCAGCAAGCTGAAAAAGGCCCTGCCACTGTATGCACGTCCTGTATTCCTGCGGTTCCTGCACGAAGTCTCCAAGACAAGTGAGCCATGGCATGCACACTCACAATGGACATGGAGCTGGGGGAGCCTGGGAGGGGGAAGCTTGGTTACAGAGATCAGTCTGTAGGGTAGGGATGGAGCCTCTCTGCCCCACAGAGGACGTGGCCAGTTCCTCAGGTGGTTTTGAGGCATGGGGATGCAAGGCTGGGTCTGGGGCAACACAGGTATGGCGGGGGTGGAATTGCGTGTGGCCAGTGAGCCCTTACTTCTCCTTCTCTCCCCATTCCAGGCACTTACAAGTTCCAGAAGATGGAGCTGCGGAAACAGGGCTTTGACCCCGCGCTGGTGAAGGACAGGTTGTATTTTCTGGACTCCAGACAAGGCTGTTACCTGCCGCTGGACCAGGCAGCATTTGGCAGGATCCAGTCGGGAGAACAGAAGCTGTAACTGATGTGGCTCAAGCAAGGCACCTCCCAAATCCTGCTGGGGAGAGGGGGCAAGGCAGGCACTGGGGAAGGAAAGGTTCACAGAGTGATATAAAAGGCCCGCTAGAGATTTTATTTGACAAGTTTTACAGATAAGGGTTTGAGGGGAACACAGAGGGGACTGAGGGGAGGGGGATGGTCACATACCAAAGCATTGACTCATTATGGCTTTATTTTCTACTTGGTATAGTGGTGGTGGTCCCATGCCATGGGAGGGGCAGGGCCCATGCCAGTTGAGGAGGGGTGGGGTGCCCCTGCCATTCCACTTTCCTTTTCCTGTCTTTCCCTACCTTTTCCGGTCTGCAGCAACCCTTCCTTGTGAAGGCCATGAAGAGGCCAGTGCTGGGCTCTTCCCCACTCCTCTACCAAGCAGCCAGCTCCTCCTTGGCACAGGGACCCCACTGGCAGAGGGAAGCTGGGTGCCAGGCACAACCCCTTCCCTCTGCAACCCCTTCCCTCTGCATGGCCCTGCTGGTGTTGTGTGTCTGCTGTGAATCAGGGGAGCAGGGTAGTGTTGGGCTCAGGAGGGCGACAGGGGTGTGTTTCTGCCATGCCTTTCTCTCTCCTGAGGGTGACATTTCTATTTTTCACAATCACACGCACATTATATTATATTTTATTTTATATATGTGTATATATATATGTATGTGTGTGTGTATATATATATATATATATATATATATATATAAAATACACGCTGACTTTTTTTTTTCAATCTTAATTTATTGTCTGTACTTTTGAATGTGTCCCGGGTTTGTGCAGTAGGTGGAGGGATAGCCCAGACCTGTCCTCTCTTGGAGAATCCTTTTCTCTCACAGGGAGGTGGGATGCTCATCTGGGACTGATTCTCCTCTTCCAGCGTGGATGCAACCTGTATATGTCCTTGTGGCCTTGCTCCATGGTGGAGGACATGAACAAATCCTGCTATCTTGTGGGCACTTCTCTCAGTCTCTTACTTCCATCTTTTGTGGATGCAGCATTGTTTTGTGGAGCTTCTTCCTTGCAGAAAGCAAGTAGGAGAGTGGGAAGAAGGGCCATGTTTGCCTTTGCTTAGATGCTCAGCACCACATCTCAGCCTTTGCTTAGATGTACTCAGGAGGCATCTTGCCTGGAGAGAGAATGTCCTCTGGAGGGTGGCTTCTGTGAGAGCCTGACTTCAAGTGCTCTGCATCCCTTCCCAAAAGAGCCCTCCCTGTCTCCAGCGCCAGAGCAGGGCCCTGAACTGGAATGTCCATGTGAAACACCTGACTTACGCTATGTGAATTCCCCGCGTTGTGTCTGACGTGAAACAGCCTCAGCAGCGATGTCCAATTCCCGTCCTCAGAAAACATGCAGAAATGTCTCTTCCAGAGAAAACTCTGGGTTGGGCTTTCTTTTTCTTTTTTTTTTTTCCTTTTTTTTTTTTTTTAATAATTTGTTTTTATGCATTTAGCAGGGTTACTCCTTAAAACAACATCTGTGTTTTGTGAGGGCAGGGTGTGTCTGCTCTTCTAGCTATGCTTCCACACCAACGTACCTGCCTGCCCCAGTCTGTCCCAGTCTCACAATTAAACACGAGTATGGGTCTATGCTGGAGTTTCCTACCTTTTCCTTTTACAGTCCTGCTCTGTGAGGGAAGGTGGGGGGAACTGTGCTGGTTTGGGAGCTGCCACTCCAGAGCATCACCTCCCTGTGTGCATTTTGGCTCATCTTAGAGCAGGGGGAACAAGCCCCTTGCTGCTGGGTTTAATGACTGTGTGAACCCAACATGTTGATCAGACCCTCCCCAGTTCCCTCCACTAACTCCCCACACCCTGTTTTTCCTTGTCCTGTCCTCAGCATTGCCATCCCAATTTGTTCTGGCTCAGTTCTCCCTTTTTACCATGGGACATGTGGCTCTTCCACCCCTCTCCTGTTCTCTCTTTCATCTTCCTGCTGCTTCTCTCTGTGTTTGTCTATGCTGAACTTCCCAGCTCATTTCTGCACTTGCAGACAAGTTTTTTGGTAGCCATTCCACTTCCCTTGCTGCCAGAACCATCTTTTAGACTTTCTGCATCCAACCCTGGTGACAGGAGAACCTGGTTCCTTCTTGGTATGGGGGTGTCAGGGACAAATGTCTTCCATGAGCCTGAGTGAAATGTGTTGCCTGGTGAAACAAACCGTAAGAAAAGTATTGGAAATTTGCATCCATTACATAGCAGCTTCACCTTTGGACATGTTCAAATGGGTGTCTTCTCCAGCATCTCTAAGCTAAAAGCTTTAATTTTAGTTTTTCGGTCCCCTGGACACTCACAAGCCTCTGTCCCAAAGCAGCTGGTGGAAAACAGACATCACCCCCACAGCCCTGCAGCATCCGAGGGGCTCAGCCCTCGCACAGCATGGCTTTGCTGGGGGGGGTCATATTTAGGGTCCCGGGAGCTGGTGCAGGGAGTGCAGCAGTGGTGCCTCTGCAGGTGTTCTGCTCCCACTTCTGGGCCCTGTTCCACTTGCAGCCACCAGCGGAGGGCAGGCTGGGCTCGGCAAATGCCTCGCCTCGAGGGGACACACTGTAGGGGCTCCCGGGGCTTTTACAGCCCTCGCAGAGCCCTGGAAGTGTGGGATGTTGGAGCAGGGGGGTTACCCACGCAGGGAGCCGCTCCGACCCTGCCTGAGGTGGAGAGGAAATTTCAGATACAGATAATGGTGCTGGGTGTGAGGCCAGCGGCAATCCCAGGCACTGGTGTCCACTGTGCTCGGGCTCCTGGCTGGAGACTGCTCACAGAGACTTGGGCAGCAGCGAGGTCACCGAGCTGTGCCAGGAGGGTGGTGGGCAGCGACCTGAACCACCGACTCTCATCCAGCCCTGCTAAAGGCAATGAGGAAAAGCTTGGCCTCCCTGAAGTCAGACCGGGGGGTGGTCATCTGGAGATGGGTGGTTTGGAGTAGTAGAGGAGGATACAGGTGGACTGTACTCCCTCCCTGGAGGAGATGGCTGTGCTGAAGAAAGAGGGGTTGCAGGGCAAAGCTCAGCATTGTGTTTCTGTCTGTCTGAGAGCAGGGTAGGTTAAAAAAGCCTGCCAAGGAACTAATGCATTCAGGGCACTGCCTGTTAAATGCAGATACAAATAGCTTTGGAAGCTTATGGAAGTATGGCCGTTACTTGTTTGCAAGTGAGCCTGTATGAATGGAGGCTGGCTTGCATTGTTGGGTTTTGGAGATGGACGGGAATTACAGGCCTGTGAGAGGAGCAGGATGTAGCCCTTGCTGGTGCCAACACAAGTCAGGAGCTGGGCCCTGGCTGGAGCATAGCCAGGAGCTCACCCCAAGCCCTGTATTCCTGGCTGGCTGTGAGGAGGGGGAGCTGCAGGGTGCAGGCAAGAGGAGCAGGATGAGGCCCCCCCGAGGTGAGAGCTCCTGCTCTGGGGAGATGGGAGGTGCTGAGTCACTGGAAAAGAGCTCAGCAAACATCATGGAGGGCACTGGTACACAGCCCCATCCATCGCCGAGACCTGCGGTGTCGTGCCGGAGGGCTGGGGCATGCACGTGCCACATACACCTCTGTGCCAGAGGATTTCCCAGGGAGAGGGGAGCCCCAGGGAGGTGTGTTCATAGCTCTGAATTATGCTCAAAGGAGCCCCCCTGCACGGTGGTGCTGGTGTTGGGGGGTTCGTCCTGCTGGAGATCTGGTGCCGGGACAATTCACCGTTTGCACTGTTTATCCTCACTGAGGAGGGTTGTGTTGCACTTGGCAGTGCTTCCAGATTCCCTGAAACAGCTACACCAATTAGAGGTTTTCTGTTGACTGTCAGCTTTGGGTTGAAATCCTGGGGCCTTTCTGAAGTCACAGCTCCTCTGGAAAAATGAAGTTTATGTGCAAGTGTCCCTGGAGCTCTTGGCCCAGAAATACAAGTGCAGGTGTGGTGCTGAGCCTGGGATCAATGCTGAGACACAACACTTCCAGCAAAGAGGTATTTGGAATGAAGTAGCCAGTGTTTAATCACAGTTGATTTTTTAAAATATCTTTTTATTTGTGCAGTTTTAAGGAAGAGGCTAATTGAATCCTCTGTGATTAGAGACACCTTGTGAGACATCCCTCCCCTTTGATCAATGCACTAGTCTGGCTCAACAGCTGCATGTAGATAAAAGTCCTATACATAAAGTACGAGGTATTATTCTGTTTTAATTAAAACACTTGAAATTCTGTTTGCATGAGGTTAAGAAAACATTAAAATCCTTTCCAGGGTTATTATCAAACTGCTAATTTAAGCAAAGTCAAAGAGATTTACAAACCAAATGTACTCTTCCCCATGGAGATGACTGCTTCTCCCAGACCCTGTGTCCTGGACAGTGGCAATATATCAAAACAAAAGATGCAGCAACTTTCTTTCTGATCAGCTCTAGATCCAGCCCAGCTAGGCCATGCTTGGTGTGCAAAACTGGAGTGTATTTTAGCCATAACACAGGTGGGGGCTTTGCAAGCTGCTCAGGACCTTTCTGGGGGAAATTAATTTCTGCTGGTGAGAGTCTGTGACAATCTTTAACATTGCATCTCCCCAGCCTCCTCCTGCCACTCTTGGTGTGCTGGAGCCTTCCCAAACAATGACAGCCGCCTGCTCCTCCGCACGCTGGGGAGCTGGCTTTGCCTTTAAGCAGTGACAGGGAAATATTCTGGACTAAAGAAGAGACTATCCTTTGGTGCACTCTTTAGAAATGGAAATACTTGATTCCCTGAGTGGTTCCAGTGTAACCAGGAACAGGGCCAGGAGTGGCTTCTCCCTCTCCAGTTTGAAGGGACTGTGGGGCCAGGGATTCCACCAAAATGATGGTCTGTGAAGATCTCATCATGCTGGGTGAGAGGGAAGGGACAACAGCTTTCCTTCCCAAAGCAGAAAGGCTTCAGAGGGGAAGCGAATGTCCTTAGGGCTGTTTGTTGCTGAGCTCCTGGACAACATGGGATGGCTGGACTGTGCGGCTGAGCAAGGCTCAGGGAGCAGGGATGGGTCCTGCTCTGCTTTCTTTGAGTCTAGTCCATTTCAGTGGCAAATCCCACCTTCCAAAATAACCTTGGGTTTGATCTGCTTTTCTCCTAGTTCACTACCAATTCCACCCACAGGCACAAACGATGGCAGGCCAGGCTCTGGGAGAGCTTTGGGCAGTTGAGATCATGCAGTACAGGCTGGCAGCCCCAGGAATTACAGGCGATTGTGATGCTGTCCAAGTCCAGGACATATTCCTGCTCAGGATGGGGGTCATTGCCTAGATCTTCCCTGATCCCTCGACAAATGATCCCAAGCTTGTAAAGTGGGATATGACCCCTACTGTGCCACATCCCCCTCCTCATTACAGCCCTGCCTTCCTCTAGTCCCATCCTTGCGGATGCGGAGCAGCCTTCCCAGGGCCCCCAGCATCCTTCCAGCCCGGGCAGGAGTTGTGGCCTGATCCTGCCCTGGACGTGACACCTCCCACAACCTGCCCAGGGCCCGGCACACCCCCGGCGCTGTGCCAAGAGGCCTGAGGAAGCGAGGGCAGCGAGAGCCTTCCTGCTGCCTCTGGCCATCCAAGTGGCCTCCGGCTCGGCCGCAGGAAGAGGCTAACAGCGGCGGGCGAGCCACCCCCTCAGCTTTGAGTATCACTTTCAGCTATTCTGAAGGTTAAACGCCTGTTTAGAGCTCCCTATTGAAGGTAGAGCCGGGGGTGCGGCATTGTTCGGACGCCCTCCCGCTTTGTCTGGCCGCTTTCAGGAATGCCCTGAATGGGAAGCGGCCCCCCCAGCCCAGCACCCCGGCAGAAGGGCTCCCGGGGGAGAGGCGCTTCCTCCCGCCCTAATGACATTCAGGCCTCCATCGGTTCAGCTCCCGCTTTCTTTCTGCTGCAGTTTAACCCGGGCACAGAGGCCGGGCTCCATCTTACTGATCTCTGCTTGACACCCAATTACCACATGAATGGGAGAGAAAGGCTGCAAAAGGCTTTAACTCCCACTGACCCTCCTTCCCCTCTGCCTGCTTCCCTCTCTCCCCGTCCTACCCCCTCGCCTTTCTCCGGCGGAGGGAGTTCAAAACTGAGACGGGGAAATCAAACAAAGCCCCGAGTAAGGAAACCCATTGTCACCGCCTCCGCGATGGCTCCCCTTTCGCCAGCTATTGTTCCCTTGAAGTTTGACTTGCTGTGTGGAAGGATGCGAGCAGCTGTTTGCGCATTCCCCTGATGTTTTATTGAAAATAATTGAATCGTCAGTCCGGGGCTCGCTGATAAAATGTTTCCTCGTAGCGCTAGGCCCTGCTGTATTTATAAACTACGTTTCCCCATAGGATGTGATGGCGACCTAAAACGTTTCCTCCAGAATAAACCCTCAGTGGAAGGATGGAGGCATGTTCCCTCTGCTCTCAAGGAGAGAGAGAAAGCGTGCAAATGGCAGGGAAAAACACAGAAGACAGGAGTGAGACAAAAGAAATTAACCCCTCCTCATTGCCAGGCTCAATTTCCAACCTGTTCCCTTTGCCTGGCGCAGTTGGCTTTGTGGGAGAGAACGGCAGGAGCAGACAGAGCCCCTGGTCAGCGGCCTCCTGCCCCAGTAACCCGAGTGAGCACCACAGCTACCTGGCTTTTATGTACCTGTTTATCAAACACCGTCCATGTTACAGCACTCTAACAATGGCAGCATTACATTTTCTCGAGGAGATTGTGTGCTTAGTTTCCCCATCCCAAACATAATGCCAGAGAATTTGTGGTGCTCTGATTTCGGCGCGCAGCACGGAGACAGGACTCATTCCTCTCTCAGGCACACGATGTCCATAAAAACGTCCCCCGTATCTCATATGGTCACTTTTTGTCCAGGACAATTGTTAACAGTAACCAGCTTTGAATGCTTGAATGAGCCAAATTGGTATTTCTGATTACTGTTCCCTTTCTTGTAATTTATTTTTGCTTTTCCAGGGAGGTACTAACACTAAATCTGTAACATTTTGTTGTGTAAGTCAGGAATCAAGATTCTTTTAGGAGCTGGTTCTGCTTTTATTTGGCCTCATAAATGATTTCTGGAAGCAAGAAGAATAGCTCATATAAAACCATAACTGCAAACACTGATCTGTAATCAAGATTACCAGATCCTCTGAACACAGAATGCTTCACTCATTTCTGAAGTAAAGATTTTTGTTGAAGGCTTCTTTTCCTCAGCTGCTTTTCCATACAGTTCCATCCTGGGCCATATCTCCGAGATACTCAAAAGCCTTGGGATTTAGGGATATATAAAATCCGGCTGGAATTTTTGGATGAAGACCATGGTCAACAGCTTCACAGCTCTACCGTCACGTAACCCCGGCAGCGACGGCAGCCTTCATCTGCCGGAGGGACTGGCCTTTCCTGGGGCCCAGCCCAGAGAATGATCTCCTCAGAGAACAAAAGGCCATTACAAACACCACCACCTTCTGCTCCCGGGGTTAGGCGTACTCTGACCCCCGTTAGCATAAACGAAGAGCAATCTGTCTGTGTAAATTTATGCCCCTTACACATAATGCATCATGTATATGCATAGCTATTACATTTCTATGTGCATGTGTGCACACGTACGTGTATTTTTTAAACCTAAACCCTCTGCTGAGTGGAGGGAGGGTTAAGGGGCTGCGGTTTTTCTACCAGCGCTGCCCCTGTGCAGCTCTGTGTTGTGGAGGAGAAACACAGCCCAGCTGTCACCGCCCTGGCTGTGTTCTGCCTGTGTACATGGGCCTTCTCTGGGGACAGGAGGGGAAAACAAATAGGCAACAGATGTGAGCCGCGTTGTTTAATGCTGTGCTGGGGGTGCCTGGCGCCGTGGGGGTGTGCTGGTTGGCAGGGGCTGCCCAAGCAGGAGGGGATGCTGAACAGCCACCCCTGATGCAGAACTGCATCTTCCCAGTGGTGACAGAAGCTGTCCTTAGCATCACCCGGACCTTCACCAAAAGGTCCCCCACAACAATCCCAGCGAGCTGCGAGGCAGCAGGTTGGCATCACAGAATCACAGAACTGGAGGGACCTCTGGAAATCACCCAGTCCAACCCCGCTGCCAAGGCAGGGCCACCTGTAGCAGGTGAAACAGGACCACATCCAGGTGGGTTTGGAATGTCTACAGAGGAGACTCCACACCCTCCTTGGACACCTGTTCCAGTGCTCTGCCATCCTCAGTGTAAAGAAGTCCCTCCTCATGTTGAGGTGGAACTTCTTGTGTTGTAGCAGCTTTGCTGCAGGGAAACCTCTGCTGGGAAACTCCCGCTGGGAAACCCGTCTGCAGCTCCTGCCTTTGCGCAGCCCAAGTGCTTTGAGCGAACAGGACCCTGTGTGTGGTTCTGAGCACGCGAAGGGGGTTCTGTGCGCAGCGAAGCCTGAACTTGGTGCAGAAATCAGTGTTTTAAAATAACACCGCCTGGCGCCAGCGCCCGGGTATCTTAAAATAACACCGCCGGGGGCACGGGCCGCGCTGCGTGCCGGGCCCCGGCACTGCGGGAGCTTCTTCGGGGAAGGAACAGGAGCAGGGAGGATGGGGCAGGAGGGATGCGGACGGCGGGCAGAGCCCGGGGCCGCCCCATCCTCCCCCGCCGCTGCCGGCGCAACACGGCGCGGCCGGAAGTCTCCTGCGGCACTTCCGGCGCGGCCGCGCGCGCCCGCCCCTCCCGCCCGCCGCCGCCAAGATGGCGGCGCCCGTGTCGCTGCAGGTGGAGTTCGGGTGAGCGCGGGCGGCGGCGGCGGCGGGGCCGGGGCCGGGCGGAGGGCAGGGCAGGGGAGGGCAGGGCCGAGCCGAGCCGAGATGGGCCGCGATGGGCCAGCCCCTCGCTGAGGCGGCCGCGGCATTGCGGCGGGGCGGCTGCTGCGTGCGGCCTGGGAGGCCACTACGGGCGCGTCTGGGCCCGGACGCCACCGCCGCCACGGGGCTGCGGGCCGGGGTAGCGGCAGCGGCCGCCGCCGGGGAACCGGGCAATCAGGCATCGGCGGGAGGGGCCGGACACCGCCGGAGGGTGTCCGCAGCGTGGGGCCGGGCCGTCCTGCCCGTCTGTCCCGGGGCCTCGCTCCCGTCTCTCTGTGAGCGTCCTGTGCCAGGCCTTTCCTTTTCTTTCACCTCTTTCAACTTTTTGAGTTGTTTGGTTTTTTTAATTTTAATTATTAAAAT
Source organism: Corvus moneduloides (assembly GCF_009650955.1). NCBI lineage: Eukaryota > Metazoa > Chordata > Aves > Passeriformes > Corvidae > Corvus > Corvus moneduloides. Next base: position 5,996,712 of record NC_045496.1, read on the forward strand.
TATTTATGAAAACCTCCCCTTCGTTTCTCGGCTTTTTTTTCCTCAGCATTGTCTGTGTGTGTGTTAGTGTGTGTACACGTGCCTGCCCTCACTGTGCTTTGTGTTTGAGCCGTGTCAGGTCTGTAAAGCTGCCAGGTTCTCACTCTGTAGCATTTCAGTTTCCAGGCCTTTGCTGCTGTAGTATCAGCATTGCTCATGCTCTGGCCCTGGGATCTTAAAGCATTTGCAGTGGAAGCTGTGCATATTTGTGGAAATACTAGTGTTATTTCGTTAAAGCCTCCTTTTAGCAGAAGCTAAAAGGCTGCTATTTATTCGCTTTTTCCCACCCTTTTACAAACACAGAAATGCCATAACCCTTTAAATACCCTTCTCCTTAAGAATCCTTTCCTCTATCTTTCCCGCTTCCAGCTGCAGCAACTCTCCTAATTTTCCCAGAAGAGTGAGATGCATTTTTGCTTTCCTTGGAAATGCATAAATGAGCTCTCTATGTAGGAACCACAGCTGAGTTCCCCACAGCTCGCTCTTTACAGAAGGACCTTATCTTGCAATCTACATTTCCCGCTGTAACAAAGCGTGACCTTGTTTTCATTACATGAAAAAATGTTTTTCATATAGTTGTTATGACTTGTTCCTTCACATGAATCTCGGCTCATGTTAATAATCACTGCTTCAATTTTGAGATAACTATTTGTTGTGAGCTGGTGGAAGAACACCAACAGAGTGCTCTTTAGGAGAGTTGCTGCATATAAGTAATGCTGCCGAAGGCATAACAAGGGTTCTGTTGTGCTCTGCCATTGCAGAGCCAAGAAAACCTACTGTGGCATTTTTAGATACTGAATTTAAAGGAACTTAATATCGTCCGGAAATATCTTTGTTGATATTTAGGTGGGGATTGTTTGTTTTAAATATTTCTCTTTATTATGTTGGTTTCCAAGGGAGGAGAGGCACCAGTAAGTTCCCGGAAAGTAACTTCATAGGGAAATTTTTCTAAAGTAATCTGCATTTAAGTTGGAAGAACATTTTGCCACAATTATATGCCCTTGAAAAATGTGTTGGTCATTTTTCTACCTCAGTTTAATATTAAGTGAATTGAGTTTTTTAAGACTTCTCTGGTTGTTCGGACTTTGGCCAGTGTAGAATTCAGTCTAGAGTCAAAAGCTCACACTCTCTACTGCTGTGTCCTGTAACTTAAAGTAGCTTTTATGTTTATTATCCATGTCCCTACTCACTTGGTAAGAGTTTTATAATCTAAGACTGAGTTTGGCCTGTGGCCTCACAGCATCATGAAGAATGATTGATGTTGGTAAAGCTCAAGGTTTTCACAATTGTACTTTTTCCAGAACAGGAGTAGAGGTGAGGAGCTTGCTGAGGCTTCTAAGCTGTAGTTGCAAAAATTAATTACTCTTTTGAAGAGCCTAAAATTAGGTGCCTGGACCCAATTCAAATCCCATTCTTTTCCAGTGTGAGAACCATCTCCTTTACTTGCCACCCTCTGCATATCCTGCTCACGCCTGATCTCCTGTGCTTGCAGAGGCCGTCAGTTGTTATCTGAGGGCATTCCCTAATGTGTGTCAGAAGAGGGATGGACATCAGGTTGTTCAGTGGAGGAAGATTATGTATTTATTTATTTATATTTTAGTTTGTTGTGGGCTATGCCCTGCCTCTGCCCTGGAGAGAGGCCTGCTAAGGAGATTGCAGAACCTCCCAGCAGAACTCCCCTGGAAAGACAACCACCTTTCGGTTACTGTGAGAAGAAGACAGACCCGGAATCCTCTGGGACACCCTATGCAGAGCCTTTGTAACCCATTGGCTTTTACACTCTGACACCCACCCCCTGTATCCCTACAAGATCTATCCCCCTGCCCCTGTGAGACTGGAGAGAGCTCGTCCCTGGCCTCCCTTTCGCGGGGTACAGACTATGCCTCATACGGAACTGCTACACGGGTCTCTCATCTCTCTCCCTGGTCTGGCCTGGAGATTCCCTGCAGAGCAAGAGCTGAAATCATGAGCTGACAATCACTAAAGAGCTGACAGCCTCTGCACGGGCACTCCGGCTAGGGCTGAGGGAAGACACCGGCCCCGGGAAGACAGTTCCTCACGGGACCATCTCTCCGGACCAGTCACAGCTTCCCGGGTCTGAGCTACAAACCCCACATCATCTGCCTCACTTTGTCACCCTCATCACTTGCTTCTCCCAGTCAAGTCTCTCTCTGGGACACTTTGTAGTCAGTAGATCAAGAAAGAGTTGCCAGGACTCTTGGACTGCTGGTTCTGACTTGCTCTGTAACTTCATGTGAGTCATTTCTCCTCCACGTGGAAACTGGGGGAATATTTATTTCAGAAGAATGCTCAATTCTTGAGACTTCTGGCCAGCAGGTGTTAGGGATGAGCAACGCTGGACGTGGTGTGGTGGCTGTAGTTTTGTTTGGGTGGAAGCAGTGCTGATGGCTGGAGAGGGAAGGCAGCACTGCACAGCGGTTTGGGAGCACATGGAGACAGGAACCATCCCCCCGTTCCATTGGGATGATGCCTGGCACCATGGGGTTCTGGCCCACAGCAGAGCCTCCTCTCTGTGTTGGCGATAGGAGCTGGCAGCTTCCCCTGTGGACTTTTGGTTTGTGACAGGAAAAAAAAATACAAAGGGAATCCTGTGCTAAATATAGTCTGTGTCATTTGTTTTCTCTGTTGTGGCATCTATGTAAATCGCCTCTTTTGTGCTGCCTTCTTTTGACAGTAAAGCAAAATCTCAGTGGTTCATTGTTTTTATTTCAGAGGTGGTGCAGAACTCTTATTCGATGGTGTCAAAAAGCATCAGGTGACTTTGCCCTGTCAACCAGAGCCTTGTGAGTATCAAAACCTGTTGGATAACTTGACAGAGTAACAACAAATGAAACAAAGCTGGTTTGTACAGCACTTATAGTTGCCAACAAGGATCAAAGTATTTTAAAAGCTCTTTCAGACATGCCATGGATCAGGCAGCTTGGCAAACAGGGGTTAGTTCTCAAAGTCTGAGATCTTTCCTGTCCTCTAAGCACTTGTGAATCAAGTCCTTCCTTAAGACTTTTGCCTCCCTCCTGCTGGATAGACAACAGCCTCTGGATGTTTCCATTAAGTCTACGTTTGTCTTTCTTGGTACTTGAGACCACCAATAACCTCTTCTCTCCTCTGTTTTTTCCTGCCTGTTCTGAGGTTTCCAAGAGGCACATATATATGTGTGTGTGTGTGTGTTTAAGTAGGGTGTATAGATATGTGGGGGGATGTGTAGCAATGTAACATAAATGTTGTTTATCTATTCATTTGACTTTTCAAGTAAATATGATCATTTTAGTATGAACTCTGCAGTTGAAAACAGTAAACCTGGTGCTCAAATAGGATGCTGGATATCCTACCCATGGCCTTCCCTGCAGTTAAAAGTAGGACTTTAGTGTCCCAGGGATAAGCAGTCATAATTCCTGGTTTGCAATTTGGAATATCAATATTGAGCAGTGCTGCACTAATTCACTTACTTGTGTGCATACTTCAGTTGTAGTGTAATTTTGCCACAGATGTATTCTGAATTTTTCCAGCTAGATAGCACTGCTTTATGCTATTTGAGTGGGATTATAAACCAAAATAACACAAAATCATCAGGGAATGTTAACAACCAATATCTCATGAATGGCTGATATCATAATTGATGTGCTGGGAACCTCCAGGCCTGAAATCTTTTTGCTGTGCCTGGAAATAATTAGAGATTGGTAGAAGTGCTTTTGGTGCTTGGACATAAGTATGTATAATTCAAATATAATAGGAATACTGAAATATTGTGTTATCTTGTGGTTAAGGACAGGAACTAAAGCTCCAGAAACATGACCTGATGACAATTTGCTTTGTGAGTTTAGTCATGTTGCTTAACTTTCCCCTGTTGCTAGTGATACTTTCATGTATCTCAAGAGAATTCAGCATTAAATTCCATCACTGTTAAAGCACTTAAGATCCTTAAATGAAAGGTAGTAAAGAAATGCTAAAATACTCATTTAGTTGGTTTATAAACTTGGGGGCTAGAGCATAATTTTCTTCAGTGCTCTGCAAATGTAAAATACCCAGTAACACCCATGGTTTTGGTGGTGTTCAAACCATGATCAGATGCTCAAGAAAAAGGGGTTATTACAGGAGATGTCTATTTCTGCCAGGGGAGGGGAGGGTATTAGTACCAAAGAGGGATTCTTCCAGCCCGACGGTTGTCAGCGGTGCGGTTGTGTGTGGTCTGATCCATTCTCACTTGAAGCTGCTGGGAAGACTTCTGCAGCCTCAGTAAGATGTGTATTTATCCTAAGGGATAAATCTCTCCCTGAAGGTCTGTCTCAGCTTCAGGGTTCAAACTGATGATCTCCAGTGATTTGTTCCAGATTCAGCTAACACATTATTGCTCCCAGCTTTTCCTGCTGCCTTGTTTTCCAGGCGCTGCTATCCCTGTGACAAGAGAGGCAGAACTGACAGTGTACCCCCTTGTCAGCTCCCCTGGTTTGCTGCTGTCTTGTGGCTTGGGTGTCAGGGAGGTTTCATTTTGGGGCTGGTTGTGGATTGCAGCATCTGAGGAGCATAAACTGAGCTGTGAGGCAGCTGCTGTAGTGACATTTACACCCAGCACAGGGATGGGGCAGGCAGAGGTGGCCTGAATGTCTGACACTAAGGGATTGCTGGAAACACCCCTCATGATACTTCCAGAAGACAATTGTGTTCTAGGGGTGAGGAATCAATCGAATCATATCAGAAAATATGAATTTTCTTACAATTTTATGTTGTTCCTAATGCCATGTATTTCCTTTGTTCCCACTAAGAAATTTTAACTCCTATCTCTGGGTAAATAAAGATACACATAGCATGGTCCCTGCTGCCCTCATGCAACCAGAATTGCAATGATTAGAGAAATAAAACAGCTCAGTTCTACTTGGCACATCCTGTTGCTTACCTTACCCTGAATGTCCATCACTGAATTCTCCAGGGAAAGACCTGTAGTATGAATACTGCTCGAAGACCTACACTTCTAACCCCATTTTAAGTGATTTCATTAGCTGCCAAGTTTTATTTTCGGCCATTTTGGCCTCTCTTACCTACTCTTCCTTTTTTCTAGGTTATTTTTGTCTTTGTCCTCCTTTTTGCAGAACAGTTGCTTCTCTCTGGGTTATTTGGTCCACCTATATTGTAATTGTTTAGGCATTTTTATATATATCACAGAAGTGAAGGGAGATGGAAAATTATATGAAGAAATACCTACAAATATTTACATGAATAAAACAAACTGTGCTCCATAGTTGGCAGGGGCAATCAGTGTCCTCTAAATGATAATGTTGCTTGAGTAGACTCTTTGTGTGGTCATTTCTTTTTTCCTGATAACAGGCACTAGGTGGAAAGTAGGTGGGTTTTGGATCCAGTTAACTTTTTCAAGAAGATTTGATTCTCTGTCCTTTTCTGATGCCTGGAGATAGACTCCTGGAGGGATTGGGAAAGGCAGGAGCAAGGAAGCTGCAAATGGGACAAGAGCAAGCCACGAGAGGTACAGCCACGTGGCAGGACCTATTTTTATTATCCAAGGGGCATTTTGTATCCTGATGTCAGTTAAATAGCAGTTCTTTATTTCCAAAGTGGAGCTGTCTCAGCCTGCATTTTGGAGTTGCTGCCAAAGTGGGAACTTAGAAAGGTGTAGTGTATGTGCATAGGCAGCAGATTTACCTAATCCACACTGTGCAGGACTGTGTAATCTTGTGGAACTGTTGCAGAAAGAAGACCTCAAGTTAAACAAGAATCTTGTCCCAAATTTCTGGCTATTCTGATGATCTCACTGATAATGCTGTTAGAGGATCTAAAGGCATTATGCCCTGTTGGCTTCTTCGGCATAAAAACAGTGTGTGTGGGAGAAAGCAGCTGGGGGAATAACAATATTTGTCACATGGAGAGAGGATTAAATTGGCAGGGAAATCAACTTTATTTTCAAGCATCTAAGAGGCTATTAGAGACAATGGAGCATAAAAGAGAGAAACCCTAGATTAAAAACTGAAAATGTATTTGGCAGCGTCCTCCTGAAACAAGCCACAGTAATTTAACCAAGTGCTTCAGTAATCAAATAGATCATTGTGTGACTGCTCTGCAAGTGATGCTGGAGCTCCTTCCTCCATCTCGCTGGGACTCAACAGTGGTGGATTTGTCTTGGCCATGTGAGTTGCATGGATGCATGGAAGGGTAGGAAGTCACTGGCATTGTTTAACCCTTGTAGTCATTTTAGGTTTAGCTCAGCAGCATCATCTGATGAAGAGTGTTTACAAAACCCCTCTGCTGTGTTGTCTTCTGGATGTTGTACCCAGAGGTTGGGGTTGTGTGTAAAGTCTCTGGCACTTGTGCTGCAGGCTGCTCAGCTGCTGTCACAGACCTTTGAGTTCCAATTTCTTCTGTGGCTTCAGTGGTGGGACTTGTGTTTTTGAAGCAGCAGTGACCAGTTTCAGCAGTGCTCGCTGGGACCTTCTAGGCTAATCAAGAATTCACACTGTGTTTTGGCACTTTACAAGTCTGGAAGGTTAAATTTTTAATCAGTGTGTTTTGGTAATTGTTTGTGGTTTCCCTTTACCGAAACTCTAGGGAAAAAAAGCCCACTGCCAATCAGATTTTTTTAAAGAGGAAAAATTAAAATAATATGCCAAGTGCTGCTTATGTTGAATCCCTATGGAGAAGAGCATGGTGTGCTCCTCGAGAGCTTTGCTTTCCAGGGGCCTTGTTCTGCACAGCATAGAGGACTGCTGGGGACTTGGAAGCATTCATCTTCTCGGAAAAGAGCCTGGGGATCTCGAGAGATCAGACTGATGTTACAGGCAGGGTGGCTTACAAAATACAGCATGGCACTGTGTTCAGAGTTGACTGGGGTGCTGGACCAAAACAACCTGTAAAATCCAGAGTAGCACTTGGTGTTGGCTGTCGGTACCTAGCACTGGTACCTAGCACTAGTACCTAGTGCTATTGCTGGGTGGTACATCCTAGTTGAGTCATTAATATTCTGGCATGATTTTATTGCTCTGTTTATTATTCCTAACATTTTAAAACTTGCTCCAAAGAAAGAATAAAAATATATTTGCTAATATAGGGCCTTATAAGGAGAATGGTAAAAAACACCCCATAGATCTATGGAACTTCATGCAGTCAAATCTTTTTAATCACAGTGTGTGTTACTTGCAGCTCTCAAAGGACTTGGGTTATTCCCCTCTTCGTGCATCCCACTCGTGCATCTCTTTTAGGCAGGAAATTACAGACTTGGTGGCAAGGGAAGGGGCCTCAGTGGGTAATGCAGGGTGGGAGCTCAGGCTGGGCCAGCTTAGCCCTGGACCTGCTGCCAGCAGTCGGGGTGCGCAGTGTTTGCAGCATCAGAGCTGTTCTGATGCTGCAGCACTGCCAGCGTCGCGATTGAGTGGTTCCTGGTGTGGGGCTCAGCCCCAGGTCCCTGCCCCAGCGAGGCTGCGGCTCCCTTTAGAGGCAGCAGGGAAATAAACGCTTGTCCTCACAGGAGCAGTCCCATCACCCTCCTGGGAGGCCGTGGAGCAGAGTTACCGGATCAGCTCATCCCAACTCATTGTGGAAGGAGCTTCCCAGGCACTGGGAAACCAGCTCTTGTGTGTGTGACCAAATCCCTGGGATAACAAAGCCTGGCTGTTACACCCTCCTTCCCAGCTGCTGTATTGCAGTGCGGACACCTAGCAGGACACCCTGTGTCCCACCCCCCTCCGCTCCCTCTTTTCTCTTGGTGGGATTTGCTGTGCTGACAGCGCTGTTCAGAGGGTGGCAGCGGAGTAGGGCTGGGGAGGAGGATCCGGGCCCTTTAAACCGCTTAGCATGCGGTTCACACGGCTCCGGGCCAGCTGTTCCTTTCTCCTCCTGCCCTCACTCGCAGGAGTTGTTTGCTGAGCTCAGAGCTCCTGTGCAAAATTGCTTTTCAAAAGAGCCACTTTCTGCTTAATTAAACAATGAGCCCCGTCCCTCTGCACATCTGTAAAGCTCCCTCCGCAGCCCCTTTATCCCACAAACTGCTCCATTCTTACCTCCATTCACTTGTAAATCTTACCCCCCCTCCTCCTCCACCCTGATCATCTCACTGGCCCTTTCTTTTTCCCTTTCAAGTAAGACTGAGGGGCTTGGACTATCTGTGGGGGTGGCTGGGTTGGGTGGACAGGAATCGGTTTAATGGTGCTTGGCCCTGTATGAAAGTCTAATAATAGCAAAGCAGATCTGAGCCCAAAAGTGAGAGGCGATTTCTGTATTTAGAGGAATAAAATCATGGCAATTTCCTGAGCTGAGCTGAGACACTGACTCATCCAGCAGCCAGAGGGGACACAGCCACCAGCCAGGCTGGGAGGGGGCAAGGAGTTGACTTCAAGGCATTTTCTGATCCAGCTGGCAGTGCCAGGGAGAGCCCAGCCCAGGGAATTCCCTTGGCCAGGCTGGCTGCATGCAGAGCAGTGCCAGGCTGCCAGGGAATCCCTCCCCACTCTGGCAGGAGCAGCCACCTTCCTCTGTGGTCCAGGGTTGCACATCAGCTCTGTGTAGTCTCTTTAATAGCAATAAGGTTTTCCTTTTTAGCCCTCAGTGCCTGTGCACACACCCAAAACTCAGAAACCAGGAAAATAGGAGAGAAGGGAAATTTCAGTTTGCTGGGTTTTGGCAAAGCTTTACACTGATGATTAGTAATGCATTCTCTGAATTGTCTTGCTGAGAGCTTAAAAAAAAATTAACCAGTAACATCCAAGGTTAAACAGGATAAATGAATGGAAAAGTGATGAGGTGGGATATCTCCTTTATCATTGGGAAGGACAGATTATAGCCAGCATGATGCATTATCATCTAGCATAGATTGATAGGGAGGAATGAAGAAATGGGAGTTTAGTGCATTAGCAGAAGATTCCTGACTGCAAAAACTATTAGACCATGGCACAGTCTCCTTGGGGTTTGGTTGCAGGTCTACAGTGCTCAAGCCTCTTAAAATCAGAGCAGACAAGGCTCAGGATGGTCTTTTGTTGAGAATAATTCTGCACTGGCAGAGGATAAAATCAGAGGACCTGTTAAGGAGATGGTTTTTTTAATGTCTGCGATCCCCAGGCTGGTGCTTCACTGCTGGGGCAATAGTCTTTGAGGCTCTCTCAGCTCCTTCCTTTGACAATTTTGAACGAGAGGCAAGACTCTGGTCCAGCACTAGTGATCTGTGATCCTAATTAAAAGAGACAGTTTGGTGCACTGGCATTTATTGGGAGGCCTGAAGTGACAATAGTGTTGGGTGTTACAGGATTAGATGCCCTGACTTTGGAAATGAGTAGGGATTAGGTTTACCCTGAGAATCAGCTCAAAGCTGCTTTTTTTGTCATGGGAGCTGATGGATCTGGAGATTTGCTGCTGGCTAGCAGTGGGATTGGAGATCCCTTGAACTTGTATTCTCTGACCAGCAATCTGTGGGGAGTGGAAGATCCCAAGCAGCTCCTCTCCAGTTCATAAGCATTGTGATTAAAACCTCAGGGCTGAGAATTGCTGGGTGATAGCTGGGATCTGAGTCCTCACTGCTAGCAGGAAGGCTGTGAAAGATCTCTGTGATCCATTCCCATTTTGTGGACACAAGAAAATTAGGAAGAGCATTGCTCTTCTAGATGAGAAGCAAGAAAAAGACATCTTAAAGCAGTTAAAAATTACAGAAGCCAAGACCTTGGTGTTCGTTTGTAGCAGACAAGAACAGATGAGAGCAACAATTGCAATTCTCTTATGCCTGGCTGTAGTTACCCCCTAATTTCTTCCCTAGTACTTAAATCACTGCCCATTCCAGTGTGTGGCAGGATTGGCTTGTGCACTTGTCAGAGAAAATGGATTTTGCTCTTGCTGCAAAATTTGCCTGGCTGCTCACTCTGCATAGTACCAAATCCATTTGCCTGTGACTCCATTTATATCAGCTATTCCGGGTCTTCTTCTGCAGTTTATGGCACACCATGGTCTGCTTCAGAGAGTGATTTGCATATCAGATGGGAGGCTGGAGGAGTTGGAAGGATCCCTTAGGTCTGGTTTTGAACTCTTTTGGAGAGCAGGTTCCTGGAGGGTCCTTGGATCCTAAAGCAAAGAGTAGTCATGCACCTGGAAGAGCAGCAGGTATTGGGAGCTGGTTTGTCTGTTTTAAAAACAAGCTTCTGAAGCAGGGAAGGGGGCATACAAATTGTTTTTCCATATATTTCCATGCAGGCAGGGGGAATAATGGCAGAGGAGCGGCAGGGAAGGGGCTTTGTCATGGTTACAGGCCGGTGGCTGAGAATGTGGGTGGAGCAGCGCTCGTCCAGAGTTAGTGACCTCAGCAAATTGGAGCTCAGCCATGGTCAGTATGATAAATGATCTTATTCTGGGTCAAAGAAATGGTACCCCACAGGGAGGTGTCCGCAAGGCGGCCCAGGAAAGTGCCGTGTTCCTGCAGCACTGACCCCTTAGTGACCAGTGCCACATATATCTTATTTACTGCAGACCAGAAGGGAATTTTCCATGGTTCAGCCTTTATAGGGTTCCCCTATTTCCCTGAAATAATCTCTCAGTTCTGCAGAAAAGGCAAGAAAATGAGTGTAATTACACATTTTGAGTGCCCTTCGAGGCTTTGTGCAAGTTTGTATGTGGATTTTAAGGCAGGGGACACAGAGGTGTCTGGTCCTTGCATGTGTGCGTGAATCTATGAGCAACCTGTGCAGCTCCCTGGGAGCCAAGGGCTGTGTGTCCGTGTCAACTGGTATCAGGGTTACACAAAATCCTTCCATATTTCTGCACCTTTATCAGTTCACTGTGAGATCCTTCTAGTGCAACACCCAGCTTGGTGTTTCTTATTCGAGGCACCTGGTTTCTCTCTGCACACAGTGAGTGCCTTCTTTTCTGAGTTGTCACTGATGGATCTGTCAGGCCCAGGAAGTTTTATTGAGCTAGGAAAGATCTATGGATTTCAGCCCTGCTTTCGAGGGTGCAAATGAACCCAGGCAGTGCTAAAATGGAGTATTAGATGCATTTCTGTTGCAGGGGAAGCTCAGCAGATTCTTCATGAAGGAACAGTTGGGGCAATGCAGAAGGCCAGGCCTTGGAGGATTCGCAGGAAGACAGAGCAGGCCGTGCAGTTCTGCAGTTCTCTGCCACAACCAGGAGTGTTTGTGGTGCAGCTGGGCTGAACAGGAGCTGAGGCCATTGGGTTTTGCGTGCATTCACTGCAGTTCCTGCATCCCATCCTCTTGTGTGACAAGGCAATGACTTTGTGTCACTGCAAGCACACATCTCGTTTCCCTGAGCGCTGTGTTTCGCTGGGTGATTGGTTTTCTGCATATATTGTGGGCTTGAGCTCCCATCTGTGCACTTGAACTAAGCAGTTTTCTCAAACATTTGCCGGTTTTTCTTTTTTTTAATTAACTTTAGATTATTTTTTTCTGAGAATTTGGAGACTGTTGATGTACTGTTAGTACAGGCAGCAGAAGCTGTCTCTGTGTAGAAATAGGACAGGGATTTCCTACTATGTGCTTCAGTTCCTTCTTTGCAGTTTGAGAATATTTCCTCTTCCTTGGCTGCTTCAGTCTTGCTTCTCCTCTGATGCTGCCAATGGTGAGGACAGTTAATGAGAATTAAGAGTGCACTTTTTGATGTGATATTTGTTTGCTGTGAGTGAAATGGAGCAGGCTACCAAAACGATTTCAGTAAGACCATGCAGCAGTGATAAAAATATATCATTATTGGGGTGAGCTGGGCTCGAGTTGGTGATGCTGGAGCAAAATGCTGTATTGTCTCAGCTCTCACCTGAACCTCCCTCCAGAGCCAAAATGCACAGCGGGTTTTGCAGCCAAATGACAGCACCTGTAGTACAACTGTGCTCCTGCCAAATCAGATGCCTCTGTTCTGTGAGGGGGCCAGCTTCAAACCAACACGAGTGTGAAATCGCTGCATTGTAATGATGGTTTAACTTGTCAGCAGATGTGGTGCCTGACCAGGCTGAGATTTTTTTCCTTCTTTATATGTCATCTGTAGAGAACCTGCTATTTGCATAGCAAATCCTTGGCCCAGGGCACTGGAAACATGTTAGACCCATAGCATAGTATCAGAAAAAAAAAGTCTTGGGAACACTGCATGTGTCAGCTCTAAGAGATAAGCAGTTGTGCTATAATTTACCTCTTACTATTTCCATCATGAGAACACAGACTCCTGACCTGTTGATCAAGACTGCTGTTTGAGGCACTGAGCTGCAAGATGGCTTCTCCACAGACCACTTGCAATGGAAGTAATCTTGTTCCTTTTCGGTATATTACTTGTGGGAGATAGTTTTGGTGTGGCTATGGTCATCTGTCATCCTTTATAATTGATTTGTTCTAGTATTATTGGTGTATAGGACATAGAGAAATGAAGGTGGGTGAAAAAATTCAATGCTGATAAAGCAGATGAAAGTATTATGTCTTAAAGTTGGCTGTGGAGAAAGGATCTTAATTTTTGTACCTTTGGAGTGGGCAAGCTCCAGGCATGCACAGGGGTGTCTGGGTTTTTTTCCTACTGCTTGAATTCTTCAGTATGTATGTACGTGACTTCTGGGTAGGAGTAAATGAATGTAGGCTCAGGTGGGGCTGAAAATAACATTTATTATGGAAGGAGATGGGTCGAGGGAGTCTTCCAGCTCAGCCGCGAATAAATCAGTCCTCTCGCCCCTCCGTCCAGGCTGCTTCTAGGTGGCTGCCTTTTATCCAGCTGGTGCAGCGTGTTTCTGTTTAAATGGTGTCTCCTGAAAGGTCCCAGAGGAAAGGGCTGCTTATTCCATGCAAGGAGAATGGTATATGGCACAGCTCATTGTTGTGTGCCTGCTGCAAGTGCATAAATATGAAACAGCTCGCGGGTGATGCTGTGATGGGGCTGGTGTCCCCTTCACACCCCCCTCCCTCTCCTGAAGGCTGCTCTCCATCTTCCTTCCTTTACAGCTTTCATTTATTGGTGATGGAGAGCAGGAGCTGTTTGGGTGTGAGATTCTGAGGGCTTGACGTTGCAGCAGCATTTTTCAGGGGAAGGTGAATGTGGTTAACTCTCGTTTTCTGATGGCTGACCGACCTCTATGGTGCACATGTGTGTGTGTGTGTATGTATGTGTAAATACACACACCTTCTTAGTGGGGCTCCCTCTACCTGGTGCATGTTACTAGGAAGGAGGCAGAAAATGGTCTATTTTGTTCTTTTAACTACATATCATTACAAGGGGGCCATGGGTTGGCCCCGGGCAGGTGATCCGGCCCACCAGGCAGTTTTGAGGCACAAAGTAGCTCCTTTTGCCCAGATCAGAGTGATCCAGTGCTCGAAGGCAGCAATACCTGTTGTGCTCCAGGAAGCCCCATGGTGGCATTGGGGTGTTGGGATCAGAGTGCTGGTTTGGAGGCACCAGTGCTGTGGGAAAGCAGGGGGAACAGAGGGAATCTCAGAGCATCCCCCTCCCCCTTTCCCCAGGAGAAGAGGCCCCCATCTGCTGCAGATGGACATATCCCCATTGCCTAGTTGATGTGCACCTGCCTACACCAGGGCTGTTCATCCTGAGTGTGACAGAAGCAATGAGGGTGACGTTATTTGGAAGAACCCCATTTTGGCTCTGGGTAACATCCATGATCCCATAAAACCCTGTGGTAAGGCTTGGGCTGAGTCAAGCCATTACAAATGCATTTATTATTGCTGGTCATGAAGCAAACACATGGGGAGTTTACAATACACAGAGTGAATTTAGCTCAGAGAAGCATGTGTGGAAAGGTTCCTCATGACTATGGTGAGCTTACTTGACATAAGAAACCCATCCTGCCATCCCAGCTCCTCTTGGAGCGGGGCTCCAGCCCTCACTGTTGGATTTGTGCCTTCAGAAAGCTTCCTTGCTTCTTGAAAACAAACAAAACTCTTTGGGGGCTTTCAAAGAGCTGTATAAAGGAGCCCCGGGAGAATAACTGATTGTGGATTCGGAATGATGAAGTGGTTTGTGGAACAGTGAAACATAGAGGCAAATGCAGCAGAGCTCCACTTTGCAATTTGTCAGCTTCTCTAAACCCTGTAACGGATTGTTCCCCCCCTCTGTCTCTTCTCACCTCTCCAATAGGAAATTAACTGATGCTATCACTAAAGAAATTGTTTTTGCCTCACAAAGTAAAATTGATACTATAAAAACCCGCCAGCAGTGTCTCCTCCTCCTTTTACATGAAGACAAATCCTTCCTGTCACCTACTGAAATGGAAAGATAAAGGCTGAGCTTTAATAAAGAAGCTCTAAGCATAAAGTGTAGAAGGAGGGAGCAGGCACAGCATGGGGAGCACTCCACAGCTGCAGGTGTGATGCTGAGGGATGCTGTAAGTGTCCAAAATGCAACCTTGGGCCCCAGAGCTCCCAATGTCTCCAGGAGTTTGTGCTGGTTTTGGTGCAAAAGTGTCTGTCTTTACTCTGTTCAGGTTCTTAGGCTTGCTTGTTTGGACTTTTAAAATCTAATTAAACACACGGAGAATTAGACATAATTTGTTGGGTTACAAGATAATGCACAGGATATGGGATGTGTCAAAGAGACCCGAACATCGGGAATCCGCTGCCAGATTGGTGCTTCAGCAGGAGCTGCATTCATTCTTTGTGGGATGAGTTTTCTGTGGGAAAGCTCTTCTGCCAAACCATAGGGACAGGACTGTCTGTGGGTTTCTTCGCAGCTCTCCCCATCCATCCTGCATGTTATTCATCTGCTCTTTCATGGATAAACAATCACTTTGCTCTGGCATCACCTGGAGCCATCAGCTACTTTGTAAACCCTGTCCTTCCTTCTTCCAGGGGATATCAGAAACCTGCTTAAGTGGATCAAACACAATCTGTTGAAAGAGCGACCAGAATTATTTATGCAAGGGGAATCTGTGTAAGTACAACTGTTACAAATTCTCCATGTGTTTCTCTGTTGATCCCCACAGTTTGGGGGATTTTTCCACTGGTGGGGGGATTTCCTCTTGAGAAAGTCAGTGACCATGAAAACACAGAATTTGCTGAAGTGGTAATGGGAGGTATCTCACCCAGACCTTCCACTGTCCACAGAGAGCATCTTTTGCAGCCCTTACCCCAAATCTTTAAACCTTAAACATGAAGCAAGGCCATTTATACTTCATTATCACTTGGAACAGAGTAGCACCTGTATCCTCAATTCCAGGAGTTTTAGCAGGTCTGTCTGTTCCCTGCTGACATCACTGGGACTGAAGCAGTCATTCTGAGAAATGCCAACAAATACTTCTTCTGGGAAATGTATTTTTATTATCAAAATGGGGCCAGCCTCGTGGAGGGGGGGTTGGAAAAAAAAAAAAAAAAGAAGGCAAGAGAAATGGAGCAGAGTGAGCTGTGCAAGCCATCCCTGACTGCGGGGTGGTGCTGGGGGTGTTTAACATTCGTCACGGATCTTTGTGAGCTGAAGTGTGTGCCAGGTCCCCTGGTAACAGGAGAGACAATTGCAGGACACTGAAGATCAAAGAGGGGGAATCCCTTTGCTCAGAATCAGGAGCTTGGAGTGGATCCCAGGTGTTTAGTGCCTCTGGAAGGGGCACCGGAATGGCTTTCCCTGCCTTCACATTGAGCTCTCTGCACTTGACTGTCATGCGTGGGTTTTAATTACCTGGCTTTTCTGCATCATACGGAAATGCAGTCATCCTGGAGCATCCTCGGGAATGGTGCCTTTTCATTCAAATGAGCTTTGGGATTGCTCCTGTGTCCCCTTTATTTGATCTAGAAAGGGCACAGACTGTACCTGTTTCCACCTCCATGCTAGGATCCCTTTTTTGGCTTTATAGGCAGTCAGCTTGTGATGTGTGCTGTGACATTCCTTGTTCTTAACTATTTGTGGAGCTTTTTAGCAGTCCTGTATCCTAATTATTTCTCTCTATTCTGCAGGAGGCCAGGAATTTTGGTGCTCATCAACGAGGCAGACTGGGAACTAATGGTCTGTACTCCTTCCGTTTGACTTTCTTTGTTGAAAGTATTGTTCTCTGTGTTCTTTGGTTGCTCTCACAGAAGCTATTTCTGATTCTTGCCCCAAGTGAAGTGTCTCATACTTGAGGGGGAAGGGGCAGGCTGGAATCTATCTCCTGTACTGTAGCTGTTCAAAAGCCTGGAGCCTCCCTCTAACCTGCTGAGTCTCATCAGCCAGCCAGGGTCTGAAGAGAGATCACCCTTCTTCCCTGGTCTCTGGCACTGGGTTTTGCACCTCTGGCTGCTGGCAGGTACCCCCACATGTGGGGTGACAGCATGGGGGGCACCTGGGACCTTCAGGCCCCACACAGAACCACTTTCCCTGAAGTCAAGTGGTGCCTGGCAGGTAAAGGCCACAGGGAGATTTCAACTCAAGCAGGCACCTGGTAAATGTCTTCCTTTCTCAGCCCACTGTTGTGCTCAGACAACAAACAGCCCCTTGCCATTTCCCTGCCTCAGGCAACCACCTGTTCTGTCAAAACCCTGGTCCAGAAAGCGCTGTGGGGTATGAGCGTCAGCACCATGGCTGATCTCTCACCTTTGCTTCTGTTATGATGAAAACATTGGTCTGTCCCCTTCTTCTGCTCTCCCTAATACTCACCATCTTTTTATGAGCTGTTTTCTCTTTGTAGCTTGTATTTGGAAATGACATTTAAGCAATTTTTCATTTTTTTTCTTGGCCTGCAGGGTGAGCTGGATTATAAACTCCAGGACCAGGATAATGTGCTTTTCATCTCAACATTGCACGGCGGGTGAACTCCTGAAAAAACAAGAGGATGTAAATCCAAATCCCCAGGAAAAAAAAATCTAAACAAAAACCTTAACCCACCCAAACCTCTCTTGAACTGCCTGTGTCCAGTCTCTGCATCTTCCCGCTGCGTTCACTTGTTCTAGACATCCAAATAAAGCCCCGCCAGCCTGCGGCCTTCTGTCCACCATAACAGCATCCATCTTTTGGTCCTCATTTCACCTCTCCTGACTGCACTTCCAGGTACCCTAACAAGCAGAGAGCACCTCAGCATGTGGGACTTGTTTTTCTCTGACAGGAGGAAGAGAGATGCTGAACCCTGAGTAGGATAACATGTCTTAACAGGCAGTGAGGTGTTCTGGAGGAGTTGTACCTGTTTTGGGGGAAGGCTGGGGTGCCTCTGCCTTGGTGCTGGGAACCAGGATTCTTTTAACACGATGCTTAATGTTGGTGTGGTCTCTGCACCAGCCACGGGAAGGGTGAGAAAGTGCAGGGAAACAAAAGGTGGCTTGACTAGCTTTTCCTTGGGGGTAGCAACATGACAGCTCCAGAGCTCTCAGAAGTGACTTTCCACTTGTCATGATATTTATTTATGGGAAGCAGGAGAGAAATAGGCTTTTTTGGTTTTGTATTTCTGATCCCTCATGCTGCTTTCATACCGGAGCTGAGGCAGGGTGAAGTACTGGCCCATGAATAACGTCAATTTATAATGATTTGGTTGGAGGGGAAACAAACCCTCACCCGGCCTGAGACAGCACAGAGTGATCAGGGCAGCAAATGATCTTTCTGTCACCATGATAGACAGAATTGATCGGGCTGCACTGCATTCTGTGCAGGTGGGAGCTGCAGCCTGGCTGGGGAAGGGCTGGGGCTGGCGATGCACAGTTAGAAGTGCCAAGATCTGAGAAAGTCAGTGGCTTTTAACCCTTTCTGTCAGTGGGAGGGAGAGGCTTCTTGCTGCATGCCCTGAGGAAGTCCTGTGAGCACTGTGGAAGTGGGTGTGTGTGGCTCTGCTAGGGCACGGGTGTTGTTGGCTTTCCAGAAGTTTCCTTGGATAGACGGACTGGCCCCTGCCAGCCAGGAGGCTATGGCAAGAGCAGAGGGACAGGGTCAGAGAGGATAGCATTGGCACCTACAGGTCTGAAGTGTGCTGTATGAGCTTCCAGGAATGCCTGACCAGGATTGTCCTCCTGTGCTCCCCCCTGCCCTGCTCACCTGTTCCAGCACTGCTCTGGCAGCATGCAGAGGTCTCCGGCGGCAGCTCCTGCCTGAGCCGTGGCTGTTGAGGAGCAGAGGGCTCACTGGTGCTCAGTCAGTGCATCTCAGAGCTGATCTGCACCACGTACTGCTCTGAGAGCTCTTGATCTTCAGGAGCTGCTGAGGAGGTCGGGAGCAGCCGGTGCACCAGCCCCTGCTCAGGCAGCCTGGCCCAACACGCCGAGTGCTGCGCACAAGGAGCCTCTCCTGCCCTGCACCTGATGGAGGAATTCCTCTGTCTGATGCGCAGAGAGTCATTCCCTCAGCTGACTTCTCCACTGACTCCTCTCTCACGTTTACCCCTCCACAACCTGCCTAACTAAAAGCACTCACGGCCTACGATGCTGCTGCATCTGAGGAGCCTCAGCTTCAGCCCACTGCTGGTGACAAACCGATACTCAGCCTTTTCCAAATCCAGCCACAGCAACTTTAGTCCAGCTAATGCCATTTGTAAATGACACAGACGGGCCAAAGGCTCTTCTCTGTCCTGAGTTCCTGGCCCTTAGCTTAGCTGGGCCGGGACAGTGGAAGGGGATTCCAGGCGGTGGTAGGAGCTGGCTGAAAAACAAGGAACCTGTGTGGCATGTGGCTTGAACCAGACTGAAACACAATGGGAAAAAGCAGATTCATCTTCAGTGCTGCTGCCTGCCCTTCCTCTCCCCTGCCTCTGTGCCTTAGGCTGGGCTTGTCTGTTCTCATCCCTCCCAGCTGTTTGCTCAGAGAGGATGGGTTTCTTCCCCGGCAGCTGTTGGTCCCCTCGATAGTGCAGGTAGACCCAGGTGGCTTAGCTCCTGATGTAGTAAAAGCTGCCAATCACTGCTAAAAAAAACTAGAAATAGGAAGATGAGGGAAGTGAAGGGGGTGGAGAAGAGGGGTACAGCAAAATCCTGTAACAACAGCAACAAAAAGTTTCTGAAATAAAAGCCTTTTAAAACGTTGTCTGCCTCCAGCTTTGTCCTAGATAGACTCTTGGTGAAATTCTGCTCGGATCTTGTAATGCTTCCCTTCTCCTCCTGGGTTTCCTTGGCAGCCCCGGCCGAGCCGCTTGGCTGGTGGATTCATAAAGCCTCTCTGTTAGAACGAGCCTTCCTCCGGCCGCCGTTCTACGGGGGCTGCTCCGCTCCGCGGGGCTCGGTCCCGCCGCGGCGGTGAGGGCCGTGCCCGCAGCCCGGGGCCGCTCTCCGCCGAGCCCGCCCGGTGCCCGAGCGGCGGGGCCGATTCCCGGCCCCGCGGAGACCCGGCGCAGTCGCAGCGGCCTCCGTGTGCCCGGCGCCAGCCGGGGCTGCGGCAAGAGGACCAGAAGAGTGTCCCGGTGCAGGGGGCCGGGCGCACGCCGAAATACGTTAAATGAAATTAGGCCTCAATGTTAAAATAGATAATAAACGTAAGAAGGACAAACCGGGATGGAGCCGCAGGGCCGAAGCGCCCGCCCGCCGCGCCCGGCTGCGGCCCCACCGCCCTCGGCAAAGCGCCGGTGCCCGAGGCTCGGCCCCTCCGTCCCTGCCCGGGGCCTGCCCGGGGCCTGCCCGGTCGGGACTGGCCGTCCCGGTGATGACCCGGCCAGTATTTGACGCATTAAGACCGAGCACTCTCGGCCGCGCCGAGCAGAGCCGGAGCCGCCGCTGGTGTTTCCTTAGTTTTTCTGAAATCCTGGCCCCGACGCCCGGGACGCAGTCGGGAGTGGTTACCTGCCGTGCCCCGGGCCCGGGGAAGGTCCGTCCTCTGTCCTGTGCCCCGAGAACCGTCCTGGAGCCCCGCCGGAGGAGGTGAAACCTCTGCTACAGATGTCCAGACACAATTCTTGGTTCGTACGGCTCCATCGCACAAGAATTGCGTTTGGACAATCAGGAGCGGAGATTCCCATCCCGGGATCGCGGGATCTTCCAGGGGGAATCCGGCTGGACCCTGGAAAAAAAGGACACACGGGCCCTGAGCCGGCTCCCGCCGCGCCCCGCTCCCGCTCCCCGGCCCCGCCGAGCCGCTGCTCCAGCCCCGACAAGTTTCGAGTGCGGCCGCGGCGCTTCGCATCCCGGGTTCCATTTAATGGCACCGCGAGGAGTTTAATTTTATCTACTCGTTTCTTACCCCCCAAAAAAAAAGAAAAATTTAAAAAGCAGCCCTATTTAAAAAAAAAAAAAAAAGAATAAAAGAAAAAAAAAAGGAAAAAATCCCAAAGCATAAAAAAAAAAAAAAAAAAAGAAGAAAAGAAACGATAAAGAAACGAACAAGAAAAAAAGATAGACAACGAAAACCGACGATCCATCCCTGCCGGAGCAGCCCCGGTGCAGCGGGGGCTCGGTGCGCCGGGGCTGGCGGCCGCGGCGGGGCTCGGTGCCTCCGGCAGCCGCGGGGCTCGGCGGGGGTGATGCTGTGGGCACAGACCCCGGCCCCGCGCTGCAGCCGCGCCGCACCTGCCTTGGAGAATCCACTAGTTCCAAGCGGATCGCCCTCAAAATTCGTGCGCTTTGAAAAAATCTCCGAAATTTATAAATGACCATTATATTAAATATAATGGGCAAATATTAATAATAATAATAAAAATAAAGGAAAAAGATGAAAAATCCAGGCTTCTTCCCCAGTCCCTCCTCACCGACCGGCGCCCACGAAGTTGGGAACAAATCCCCCCTCTCCAGCCAGGGAAAATCCCGGCCCGCTGCCGGCGCTTCCCCCGCCGATGCCAGTGCCGGTGGCCGTGGCCGCTCCGCGGCGGGGCCGGGCAGGTCGCCCCGCGAGAAGGCTGGGGGCCGCGGGCGAGCGGCGGACCCCTGGCTGCCCGAGCCGCCCTCGGCTCCGGCGGCCCGCGGGGCTCCGAGTTTCCACGGGGCGCGGAAAGTGCGTCCCGCGGGGGCGGAGCGGGCGGCCCCCGCGGCTCGGCGGGGCACAGCGGCGGGGCTCCCGCGGCACCTGCTGCCGGCCCCGAGCCCGGCCGAGCCGCCGCGGCTCTGCCCCGCTTCCTCCACGCCGTATCCACCCGGGAGGGTCCCAAATCCGCCCGGGAGGGATGCGCACACCGGGGCTCTGCGGGCTGCGCCGGGGCCGGGCAGGGCTTTTAGTTGAACGGCACAACAATAAATGTGTTGCAGAGCCGGCGAGAAAAGAATGGGGATGACCTTCAATTGGTACTGGATTTGAATAACACCACGGGGTGATAAATGCCCATTGTGTTTTAGGAGTAATGAATCTCCACTGTCTCTATAGCACAGAAACAGCAGCTGCAACCTGGAGCCAGCCATCTCTTAAAGACACAGCTCCCAAACTCCGGCTCCGGCCCGGCCCGCAGCCCCCGCAGCCCCGGGCCCTGGGCGCGGGGTGCACTCTGCCCCGGGGGCTCGGCGCCCGGTCCCGGGGACGGCCGCGGTTGGCCCCACTCGGGGTTGTGGGGGTCCCCCCTGAGCCGCAGGGCAGAGCTGCGTCTGGGGTCCCCTCCCACCCCCTCGGCCCCCCTTGGAGACCCCCTCCATTCTGCTGCTGCGGGAGTGACACTGCCCGGGTACCCCGTGGGGTTTGGGGTCACCTGCACCCCAACTCGGCCTCCCAACAGCAGGGAAAGTGCTGGGGATGAATAATACTCATTGTTTTCTCCTAATGAATATTACCGAGTTGCCAGGCCGGCAGCTGCGGGCTCCGGCCGGAGGAGCGGGGACATCGCCTGCGTCTCCCCGCCGGGGGACCCCCCAGCTCCAACCTGCCGAAGGTCCCCGCAGTCGCAGTGAAGAGCATGGAGGTGGCCGGCGCCTTCTCCACTGCTGCCCGCCACCACCCTGGGTGTCACAGGGATCCCTGGGCAGAACCGGAGGGGGACCTGGAACCATTCACCGGGGAGGTTCCCGCTTGTCCTCATCTCCCCCCATGTCCTCGTCTCCCCCCATGTCCTCGCACGGGGTCTGGGCACACGGGGAGAGGGATTGGTGAGTGCTGGGAGAGAAACTCCCGCAGCCCCAGGGATGCTTGGGGCAGCCCAGCCCCATGGAGCTGCAGGGTGACCCTAGTCCCTGTCCCCAACCCTTAGCAGTGTCCCCTGCCTTAGGCCTCGCCCCTGGAACCCAGGGACAGTGTCAGAGACTGTCAGGCCCAAACCCTGAGCGGGCAGGGATCTGCGACTGGAGATTGCTTTCCCGCAGAGTCCCATTCCCTCCCTGGGAGGTTTTGACCACCCTGAAGAGGCATGAAGGTGTCCCAGCGCTTGGGGACAGCCACATCCTCACAGCCCCTTCCCCATGGGCCACGGCCAGGGGGATGCCCAGCTCCTGTCACAGCCATGCGCCTCCCTCGGAAGGGCTCCTCTGCGTCCCAACACATCCCTGCCAGCGCTACTAGCAATAAACCCACGTCCTACGAGTGTGAAAACCAAAAGAAAGCCAGCATTTAATAAAAAGAAAGAAGAGCAGCAGCAGCAGCAGCTGAAGGCCCCTGAGCTGGGCTGCAGCCATTGCCCAGGACTGGCCACTCTTTAGGAAGTGGGAACCATCTGAGGGAAGCCCCCTGTCACTGCTCGGGGTGTTCTGGCATTGTTTTAGCCCCGGACCTGCCGGCCTTTTAACTTGTTTTAATTCCTAACGCTCCCCACCACCACCTTTTTTTTTTTTTTTTTTGAGTCTCTTTCCCAAATCTCGGCCGAGTTAATGAAGTTATGTGATCCTATAAATGTTAATTGTCTAAACTTCTTCTCTTCTCTCCCCCCCCCCCCTTTTTTTTTTTTTTATCTCTCTCCTCCTTGCTGCTTTCTGCTCCACTTGTAATAAAGAAAATATCTTGGCTGGTCTTAGCCAGTTGCTTGGCAACCTCAATAGAAAAAAAGAGAACAGAATGTAACCAATCCCGAGACAACCGAAAGATTTTGGTGACATGTGACCTCTCGGAAAAGGGCAGCCTTAAACTGTCCCTTCTGTCCTCTGCTCTGACCATTAGGGTCTCTTGCCCTCCCCCCCCCTCCCCCCCCCCCCCCCCCCCCCCCGGTTCCTTACACCAATAAATATGGATTAGTGAAATACTTTTTCCCACACTGATGAAAAGCCGGGATTGATCTTTCCACCTCCTTTATCTACCAACCTGACAAGTTTCTAAACAAAATTAAGAGGGAAGAGGCTAAAGGAGCCATCCCAGGTTGGGCGGCCGGGGACGAATCCTGCCCCGCCGTGGGGATGGGGGGTCCCCGACGGGGCGCTGGCGCCGGCTGTGTCGGGCTGCTCTGCTCAGCCGCCGGCCGGACCCGCTCTCTGTGTGCTGGGGAGCCCCTTGCATGGCACCAGCGAGTTAAGAAATAAAATGTAGCTCTTCTAACCCAAAAGTGAAAAAAATAAAGCCCTGGCCAAGCCCTGCGCTCCCTCAATGGGCGGCTGTGTGTCCTGGGGAGACCTGTCCTGCTCCTCAACGCGGAGCCCCAGCGCTCGCGGGCGGTCGGGGAAGTTGTCTGCAAATTTCATCCTGGAAAAAAAAAAAAAAAAAACCACAACATGATGTCATTGGCTTTCTGGTGTATCCCGCCGGCGCCCCTCCACCTGCCGCCGGGCTCTGCTTGGCCATGAGCCTCAGCACGACCACGAGCCTCGGCACGATGGTCAGCCTGGGCACAGCCCTGAGCCTCGGCACGGTGGTCGGGGATCAGGCTCCCGCCCTCCCGGCAGCCCCCCGGCTTTCCCAGGCTCCCGGTGCCGTGAATGCCTCTTTCACCAGCAGTTCTCCACTTCCCCAAAAAGCATCACCTTGCCAGCTCCCTTCCTCCCACCAGCTGCCAGGAAAAAAAATTAGGGCAAGGACAGGGAGCGAGAGCAAAACCAATGAACTTGTTTCCAGCTTTTCCTTCGGATCAGCCGTCCAGCACCGGGAGAAAAATATTTCTCGTGTAAAAAAACTCTCCTCTCCAGGCTCCGATCCCTTCGTCACTGGGACACTGGCTGGAGACACGGGCTCAGCTCGGCAGCAGAGGACACCGTAAGTTGGGCGTCTGCTAAAACAATTTCCCGGCTTTTTTTTTTTTTTTTTTTGGGTGGGGGGCTTATGCCACGGTTTAGGGGCTGAGACCCACAGGGATGGAGGAGGAGGGTCGGACAGGGGGCAGTTGCAAAGAGGGGGTTTGTGGGGGGCGCAGGCTGCGAGGTGTGGGCAGGGTGGGCACCGGCGCGGTGCCTGTGCCGGCGGTGGCCGGTGGTGCTGGGTGCCGGCAGCCCCGGGGTGCACAAAGCCCCTTTGAGCTGCTCACAGAGAGCTGCTGATCCCTCGCCGGCCCTCGGAACCGGGACTGGCCACTCTAGAGGAGAATGGAACCCTGGCCCTGAACACCCGGGAGGGCTGACGGGGAGGGGAGCTCAGGGCATTGGGTCTGAGCGAACCCCGGGTCAGGGACAGCTGCCCATGGGGGGCCTGGCCCCAGTCTGAGTCCCGATCCATGGGGTGCCCAAAGGATAGGCTGGTCCCTGGCCAGCCCCGCTGGATTGGGGATCTGTGGGGAGCAGGGGGTGCCCCAGCCATCCCACGTGGGGATGGGGGACTCACTCCCTCCCACCATGGGCCACAGTGATATCCACGAAGCCATCGGACTGTGGTCTGCAGGGTGGCCGTGGGAAGGCTGCAGTACGGGCTGGGGTGAAGAGTCAGGTGAGAGCAAATGGGACTCAGTGGCAGCTGCTGGCACCCGATGGGACCCAGTGGGAGTCGGTGGGATCCAGTGGGACACAGTGGGACCCGGTGGGCCCTGGCAGCCCTGCTGCTGAGGCCGGCTGGCCAGGCACAATACCACGGCCCGTCTCCTGAGCCGCCGCCGAAGCCCCTTTCCCAGCGTCGAGCGCCTTTGTCTCGCCTTTGTGATGGAAAGAGCCCCCCCCCTCCTAAATCACTGCCCTGACACCCCCATTGTCTCCTTCCCGGGGATGTTTGAAACTTCCCCCCCCCCCCCCCTCGAGGTCAGGAATGCGGCCGGTTTCTATTAGGACGGAGGAGCAGGGCTGGGTGGGGGGCTGCGGGGTCACGCCGGCTCGGCGGGTCAACCCGAAAACAAAACCTTTTGAAATACCTACTCTCCATCACTGCCAACATTGTCCCCTGCCAGCGGGGGCCTGGCACGGCCCCTCGACGCCTCCAGCCCGGCCGCTGCCCACCCCAGCGGTCAGCAGCTGGGGGGGGGACAGAAGGGCATTGTGCCGAAGGGGACAGCTTTGTTTTCGGCCACAGCTGCCCCGGGTTGGGAGGGGACCGACCGTCAGCCCCAATAAGGGGAGAGGAGGGAGGGGATGGAGGGGACGGGAGTGCACGGGTCAGCACAGCGCGGGGGGGACCTGGTCCATCAGGTACCCCTCTGTCGCTGTCCCTCTGGGAGGTGGCATTGGGGGGGGACAGAGAGCAGCTCCCTGTTGTCCCTGGAGTGAAGCCTCAGGGTGTGCAGCCTCTCCCTGCCCACTGAGGCTGAGGCAGCCTAGCGTTGGTTTCCTGCCTCAGTTTCCCCTTGCTGCGGGAGGTGTCCCTCTGCCCACTGCCAGGTGCCTGGGGGCCAGGGCGCTGCTGGCCCTGATGCCAGAAGGTGTGGTCCAGACTGGGGAGAAAAGGGACCATTCTGAGGCTGAACCAGCTGTGCCACCCAGGAGGGTCAGGATTTGGCCACTGCAGGGCTTGAATGTGGCTCCAAGGGTGGCAGTGCCTTGCAGGTGGAGTGGAGCATGGCCCTGGCTTCCTGCTCCCAGCAGGACATGAAGAGGGAAGCCGTAGCACTCCCAGAATTTCACAGCCCGCCAGGAAGACCCCAGTCTGCCTCCCAGCAGGTTGAGGTTTGGGGAACACTGGCAGTGTGTCACTGCCCCATTTACAGTGGTGCAAATCTCCCTTTCCCCACAGCCAGGATGAGAATGCTGTTCCCATCAGCCTCCATCTCCTCTGGCACAACATCTCTTGGGTGGGCCAAAATCCTCCTGGGTGGCCAAAATCCCTCCCAGGATGGCCAAAATCCCTCCAAGATGGCGTAAATTCCCCTGTATTTTTGTGTGTGGGAAGATCTGTAGTTTTTGCTTGCTGCAGAAGCAGCCTGCAAGGAGAAAAGTGGAGCAGCGCCCATGGATGTGATGGGTTTAGCAGAGACATGGAAGGGGAGGGGAGCACTGAGAGGGGAGCGCTGGCCTCCTGAGCTATCCAACATCAGGGAGGTGGTGAAAACATCTGGAGCAGCTGGAATGGCTCAGAATGAGGGGCTTGCATAGCAGAGGGTATGGTGGATTCACAGGCACTTCCTTGGTTCTGGAGTTCCCCCTGGAGAGGCACTTGCTGGGAGGCTGAGAAGTGGGGGGGAGGGCTCTGTGCCTCAGTTTCCCCAGCAGGAAACGGGGCTGATGTTTTGAGGCTGGGTAAGTCAGGGGAGGTCTGGAGAAGGCATCTCTGGAGGGGACAGCATCACTTGGGCAGTGTCATGGCATGGGAATGGGGACCTTTGGGGGTACCATGGACTTTGGGCAGCCAGTTGGGTCCCCAGGATGTTTTTTTTGTGAAATAAGATTAATAAAAATTTTTGACTGAGGGGCTTGTACCAGGCCTGGCCATGTACACACACACAGAATCTCTGCATTTATAGATACATATCTATATATACACACACATATCTTTATATATTTGCCTTTCGCAACCAACGTTGAGCCTTTTAAAGCAGAAAAATATGACATTTGAGGAACCTGGAGCTTTTCAAAGGCTTTGTTGAAAATCCTAGGAAATTTCAAGGAAGGGGTGGAGAGAGGTGGGAGGCAACCAAAATCCTCATCCCTGGGTCCAAAAGCAACTTTTTCCTGTGGAAAAGAGAAAACATACTCGTGTGAATGTTGTGCAGTGCTGCTCCTGCCTGGAGCCTTGGGGATGGGAAGGTGGTTTTCCAGGCAGGATGCTTGCAGGCCTGATGCTGGCTCTGTGTTGCAGGTACCACCATGAGTGCATGGAGCCGTGAGGATGTCCTGAGCCCCATGGGGACACCCTGGGCCCTGTGGGGACCTGCCACCTGCCTTCCAGTCGTGCTCCAGGGGCACAGGAGCTGTCACAGCCCCGTGTTAGCTGTGTGGTGCAGATGGAGATGCAGAGCCACAGCACAGAGCTGGGTGGGTCATCACCCTGAGGACCACACAGCAGGTGCCCTGACAGATATCTCCATGTCCTGCTTCTCCCTGAGCTCACCCAGGGTTGTTTTTCCAGTGCATGCCCAAAGCTGCTTATAAGGTGCCACTTGGCTCTCAGTGGGCTCTGAGGGTCCATTGTGAGCCTGGCAGCAGCCAGGATGTGGGGGGAAGGCAGATTGCAAAGGCAGGGATAATTCTCACCCCAGCTGAGCTTGCGAGGACAGGCACAGGATGCTCTGTCCCTCTGCCAGTCCCAGCCTGTGTGCAGCACATTTCACTGGCCTGTGCCTCAGTTTCCCTATGTCACAGTGGTGGGCCTCCTTCCTCTGCCTGCTTTGGGGGTGATGGGGCTGTGGGAAGGGCAGTCTCTCCCTCTCTTCCCCTGCTCTGGAGCCCACGGCCAGGGAGTGTTGGCAAGGGCTGTACCAGGGCAGTGGGGCCATGGCTGTGCTTGAGTGGGTGAACTGTGTGCAGTGTTAGGGGAAGGGCAGATCCATCTGTGACCCTGAGAGAGGATGCAGGGATGGAGGGATGTGGGGATATCAGGATAAAGAAGGGAAGGGATGCAGGGATGAAGAGGAGAAGGGATGGAGGGATGAAGGGATGAAGAGATGAAGAAGAAAAGGAATATAGGCATGAAGAAGAGCAGGGATGAAAGAATGGAGGGGTGAAGGGATGGAGGGATGTCGGATCTGGAATATAGGGATGATGGGATGCAGGGATGAAGAAAGACAGGGAGAGAGAGGGCGGTGGGGACGTGGGGATCAGATCCAGTTCGGACAGACCCTGGGCTCCCCACCGAGAGCGGCGCCGGGAGGTGGCAGCAGCGGCCGAGCGCGGGGCCCGGTGCGGGGGCGGTGCCGCGGGGGTGTCCCCGAGGGACGGGGGGGCCGTGGGCTCGGCGGGCATCCCCGCTGCTCTGCGGCCCTTGCTCCGCCCTAACTCTCTGTCGGGCCGCCGGGCCGTGCTGGAGGGCTCCGGCGGAGGGGAGAGGGGCTGCCCCTCGTTCAGCCTTCCCGGGGGGTTGCACATGGGTGGAGTCCCGGCACGGACACTGGTGGGTCCGGCTGTGCTGGGCTTTTGGGCTCCTGCCCCTGTCCGCAGCTCCTCCATGGCTGGGAATTCCCGGCTGCGCTGGCGCTGAGCGCTTCCCGAAATACTTGTCCGAGCTGGGGCTGTAAACAGCATATTTTTCTCCTTGCAACGACTGCCGGGTCCTGTGAGTCGCCCCCCGTCTCTGTTGCTTCTTGCAGGTGTTCCTGGATTGTTCACTTCCTGGCCCTTCCGCTGCACCCTGATGGAGCCCTCCGCCCTCTCCCCGGGGGGACACAGGGAACCAGCAAGAGCAGCCGCCTAGGGCACCCCTCACCCTGATGCGGGTGGGCACAGGTTTGGCCATGTGTGGCATCCACCCGTCCCTCACCAGGGCTCTGGAGCCACCAGAGTGAGAGGTGCCCGGCATTACTGGTGAGGAGTTACTGCTCTGCAGGGCGTGACCACCTCCAGGCCCGCGCTTGCTCTGGGAGCTGAGCTGTATTTTATGGATTGGGTGGAAAACCAGAAGGCTTGGTCAAATGTCCCACAGGCCCCTGTCCGTGGTTCGGACACGTCACAGATGCAGCTGTGGGGCTGCAAATGGTCATCCATGGAGGACAGCCTGGGTGGGACACGGCTCAGTGGGGTGGGCTGCCTTGGTGAGGACGACAGCCATGAGCCCACTCAGCCACCACTCACAGTACAAGCCCCCCACAGCCACATCTCTGGCCATGATCCCCTTTTCCATGATCACCCCTGGCGATGATACCCCGGCAACCAGCGCCCCTGGCCATGTTTCCCCAAACCATGAACCCCGCCATCCCACTGCCCACCCACCCACGCCGTGCAGGCACCGTGGGGACCCAACGGCGTGCTGGCCAGGGGTACATGGGGATGCCCAGGAGCATCCTCGGTGAGGGGGTCTCGCTCCCTAGCCGTCGGCTGTGCGGGGCTCTGCACCGATATCGACTCTATTTAAGGAAACCGGACCCAAACACGCCCCCGGGGCTTGCGGCGGCGGCGGGGCCGGGCCGGGGGCGGGGGGTGCGCTGATCGCGGCGGGTCCCAGCCCGCCCTTTCCCCGCCCGCCGCCTCCGCCATGGGCGCTGCGGGGCCGCTCTGCACCCTCCTTCTGCTGCTGGGCATCGGTACCGGCACCGGCACCGGCACCGGCACCGGGCCAGCCCCACCGCGCCTGGTACTCGCCCTCCTGGCCCGGAACGCGCAGCACTCACTGCCGCACTGCCTGGGAGCCCTGGAGCGCTTGGACTATCCCGCGGGCAGCATTGCCCTGTGGTGAGGGAGCGGGACCCCCGGTGGTAGCCGGGACGCCGGGGGGGAGCGGGCACCCCGCGGTACGGAGAGTAGCAGGGATCCTAGGAGAGGAGAGGGCTGTAGGGGAATGGGTATCTCGGGGGGAGCCGGGATGCTGGAGTCACAGGGACCACAGGGATAACGGGCAGCCCCGGGAGAATGGGGATAGTGGGGGGGAAGGAGGGTCCTGGTTAATAAGGGAGACTGTGAGGGGAATGGAGAGCCGAGGATAGCAGGGACCCAAAGGACAATGCGGGGGGGAACTAGAGAGAGTGGGGGAACTGGGGACTCGGGGTGATCTTGGAGCAACAGAGGCCTGGGTGGACAGAACGGAGATTCGAAGGAATGGGGGCCTGCGGGGGAATGGGGATCCTTAAGGGACAGGGACCTTCGGGAAGAGCAGGGACCCCCTGGTAGCAGCGCCCCCAGCCCCAAAATGTTAGGGGTGGCTCTGCCCCGCGTGTGGGACCCAGCAGGAAACCGGGAAGGGCTCGGGCTGCGCCGCGGCAAAGGGGAAGGACCCCCACCTTTCCCCTGAGGAAGCTGTGGGGCTGATGAGGGAGGGGAGCCCTGGGCACAAGGGGATTCTGCATCATCAGGGACAGACGCTGCCTTCCCCCTCCCTGCAGGGTTCACACTCAGCCCCCCTTTCCCAAAGACCCCCCCCAAGCCCTCTTTACCGTGCTGGGGGTTGGCTGGAAGAGCAGTCTCCTGTCTCCTCTTCGTCGCGCCACTTCTGCCTCTCGCCCGAGCTTGTCGGAAACTTTTCTGCAGCTGCTTTTCGGGGGAGCTGAGGCGGAGGCTGGCAGAGGGATCCTGGCAGGGCTGGGGCGGGGACTTCACCCGCCGCACCCCCGGGAACCCCCGGCTGCAGGACCCTGCGGGGTGTTTTAAGCCCGTGGAGCTGGGGGGACACAGATCCTGCCTTGTCCCCTGAATCACGTCAAATCCCCATGGCTCCAGTGCCTGAGGGATGTCCCGGGGCTCTTTGACAGGTCGAGGGTGCCGAAGAGTGTGGGGACTTGGGGTTTGGTCAGCCCCGTCTGTGCTAGAGTCCCTGTGAACATTGCTGTGAGGATGGGTGGGAGAGTTGGGAATGGTGATGGTGCCTGGCAAATGGAATGTTCAGGAAGGGGGATTTTTTGCTGCCTGTTGAGTCCTTTCCTCTCACTGCTGGAACAGTGGGATGCACAGGGGTGCTGTGGGGTGCAGGGGGACAAAGTGGCTGTGCTGCAGTGCTTATGGTGGGCAGTCACAAGGCTGGGGTGAGGAGAGCGTGTCCAGGGCTGCCACTGGGCTGCAGGGATGAGGGGTGGGAGCTGTGGAACAGCCTGGCTGGTGGTGGCACCAGGAAAGAAATTACCCGTTGGCATTCCCCCTCCTGCCTGTGCAGCCTTGGTTCCTTACCAAATTACATGTTACATTCCCAAGCAAGTCTGTCACTGGCTCAGTCTTTTGGCCCCGTGAGCATTTCTAGTGCAGGGTGAGGTCCTGGTTGTCCCTTGAGGAGGACCCCCAGAGGATAATGTCCCCTCACCCCAGGTGCGCAACAGACCACAACTTGGACAACACGACCGCTATGCTGCAGGAGTGGTTGGGGGCCGTGGGGAAGGACTATCACTCGGTGGCCTGGAAGGTGCAAGAGGAGCCCAGGTGAGGCTGGGTGAGTGCTGGTGGGGGGCAGGTGTGGGCTGTGAGGGGCTCCTGGAGCAGCATCAACTCTCCCTGGCCGGGGACCACGAGGAGGCGAAGCAGAGAGGGGCTGACTCAGCCTGCCAGCACAAACAGCCTGCACTGAGTTTGTGTGTTCCCAGCGAGCAAGGTTAACCCCTGCCTTCCCCTGCCCAGCTCCTACCCTGACGAGCTTGGTCCCAAGCACTGGAGTGACAAACGCTATGAAAACTTGATGAAGTTGAAGCAGGAAGCTCTCACCTATGCCCGGGAGCAGCAGGCAGACTACATCCTGGTAAGGGGCATGGGGCACTGGTGGGGTGGGGCTGAGGTGGGCTTCTCCATGTCTCCAGAACCTGTGCCGTCTTCGCAGTTCATGGACACTGACAGCATACTGACCAACAACCAGACCCTCAAGTTTCTCATGGCGCAGAACAAGTCAGTGGTGGCCCCCATGCTGGACTCGCAGACCTTCTACTCCAACTTCTGGTGTGGCATCACACCCCAGGTATGTCCCCAGAAAGCCCTGGAGAATGAGACACCCCCATGGTGGAGGAGCCTTCCACCATGGGGGCATTGTGCCGGTGTGCCACAGGGATACTATCGCCGGACAGCTGACTACTTCCCCACCAAGAACCGGCAGCGGGTGGGCTGCTTCCGTGTCCCCATGGTCTATGCCACCTTCCTGATCGACCTGCGGAAGGAGGAGACCTCAAAACTGGCTTTCTATCCGCCCCATCCCAACTACACCTGGGCCTTCGATGACATCATTGTCTTTGCCTACTCCTGCCAGGAGGCTGGTGAGGGTGATGGGGGTTTTGAGGGGTGCAGGGGCTTGAGGGGGCTGTGCTGCTCACCTGTCTCACCCGGCAGGTGCGGAGGTCTATGTGTGCAACCAGCACCACTTTGGTTACATCAATGTTCCCGTGAAGGCCCACCAGACGCTGGAGGATGATCATGCCAACTTTGTGCATCTCACACTGGAGGCCATGGGTGAGTGCCCATAGGTGGAAAGGTCCTGGAGGCTTCCAGGTCCTGATAGGGCTGTCAGCCCCAGTTCCCAGCCAGGGGAATCTGAAGGGTGTCTCCTCTCTCCACAGTGGATGGTCCCCCCATGCAGCGCTCCAGGCACATTTCCCTCCTGCCCAGGCCGCTCACAAAAATGGGCTTTGATGAAGTAAGTGCCCAATGGAGTTGCTCGTGTCCCCCTGTCCATCCCTCTGGTTGCATCCATCCATAGCAAAGGCCAAGCCCCTGTCCCCATCCTGCAGTAGCCAGGCAGGCTATGTGTCCGCCATGAAAACATGCCCCATTGTTGGGGCTCTCCCCTTCCTCCCCAGATCTTCCTGATCAACCTGGTGCGGAGGCCAGACCGGCGGCAGCGAATGCTGGCATCCCTGCAGGAGCTGGAGATTGTTCCACGGGTTGTGGATGCTGTGGATGGCAGGTGACCATAGGGGGACCACTCAGCCAGTCCCCTGGTGTTACTCTGGGGAGGGGATGGGGAGTGGCTGAGGGGACACCTCACTGATACAGCCCCTCACCTTGCAGCACCCTCAACAGCAGTGACATCAAGGTGCTGGGTGTGGACCTGCTACCTGGGTACTATGATCCCTTCTCCGGTCGCACACTTACCAAGGGCGAGGTTGGCTGCTTCCTCAGCCACTACAATATCTGGAAGGAGGTATGGGGCCACAGCGGCCATGGGGTTCCTAAGGGCCACCAGCAGTGGGCAGGGACCCTGTGAGCATCACAGATGTCTGGAGGACCTGGGGAGAGGGGTGTCCTGCAGCATCAGTGGTCCCAATATGGCCCAGCATTGTGCTGGGATAGGCTTGCACCTCTGTCCCCTCCCCCAGATTGTGTCCCGGGGGCTGGAGCAGTCAGTGGTCTTCGAGGATGATGTGCGCTTCGAGGCTGCCTTCCCAGCACGGCTGCAGCGGCTGATGAAGGAGCTGGAGCAGGCACAGCAGGACTGGGACCTCATGTAGGTGCTGGGGCCAGGGGGATGTGGGGCGGGGGTCGCCAGGGCTGGCTCTCATGGTTCCCTGGCCACCCCACAGCTACCTGGGGAGGAAACAGGTGAATGACGAGGACGAGGCACCTGTGAAGGGCGTGCGGAACCTGGTGGTGGCCGGGTACTCGTACTGGACACTGGCCTACGCCATCTCCTACCATGGGGCACAGAAGCTGCTGGCCACCAAACCCCTCTCCAAAATGCTGCCGGTGGATGAGTATCTGCCCATCATGTATGACAAGCACCCCAAGTAAGGAGCAGGTTGTGCAGGAGGGTGCTGGCCTGGCCATGCCAGTGTGGGACTATGTGTTTCTTCTCCACCGTCACCACCTCACCCAGTCCCCCTCCTTGCAGGCATTACTCATGCTGGAGGAAAACATCTGTAGCATGAGCTCATTCCCAGCCGGCTGCTGCCTGGCCACTGGCGGCTGGAAAATGGCCCTCTGCCAGCATGGGGTGGGGGAACAGGAACGGAGCTGGGGCTTGATGTGGGCCCTGCACAAGGTCTTGGCCTCATGGCAAGGGGTGGGGAGCAGCCCCCTGTACCCTGGTGCTGGGGGCCTGTGTGGTTCTCCGCCCCTGGTTGGGGGTCTCAGTCCCAATTTGGAGCATTTTCATGCCCTTCTGGGGGGGGGGGGGGGGGGGAGGGTCAGCGGTAAGGCTTTGTCTGGGGAGAGGGAGGCAGTTTAGGGGGTAATGAACACCAGTGGGAGGGTGTCATGGGAGAGAAGGGATTGGGAAACCCAGTGAGCGGGATGGAGAAACACGGGGATCAGGCATGTAAAAGGCAGGCTGGAGGTGGACGGAGGGGCAGATTAGTGCTCTGGATGTGCACCAGGAACAGCTGGAAGTCCCCTGCTTGCAGGCATAACAGCACCAGACAACCCTGGCCTGGATGCTGTGCCAGAGACCCATTCCGTGCCAGAGCCAGCCCCAGCTGGTGAAGAGTGACAGGTCCTGTCCTCTCTGTAATCCTTCCACAGTCCCTCCCCGGCTCCATGCCTGGTACCCCACATCCCTCCCTATCCCCTGCCCTGCATGGAGCCTTCCCCGGGTGGTTGATATGGTTTCCCCAGTGCTTTTTCTCCTCTGTGCCATGCTCTGTAAGCCAGTTTCTCTTCTCGGGTCTGCTCCACTTTCCCCAGCGAGGATTACAAGCGGCACTTCACCCCACGGAACTTGCTGGTGTTCTCGGCTCACCCCCTCCTGGTTTATCCCACTCACTATGCTGGGGACAGCAACTGGCTGAGTGACACCGAGACCTCCACCATCTGGGATGACGATGCCAAGACGACTGACTGGGTTGGCTCACAGAAGACTCAGAGGGACTCACGGGGGAGTGCTGGCCACCTCCGCTCCACGGCCCGCGACGAGCTCTGATGGTGAGCAAGGCTGTGAGACCCAGGCACAGGGGACAGAGCAGCTGGGGAGCGTCTCCCTGCAAGTGCTGTGTTCAGATGTGTTCCATATGCCTAGTTTATTTTTGTCATGGGGCAGCAACTCTCCCTGTCAGACTCAAAGCATGTCTCTTCCAGGTGAGGAAAGAGGTGGGGACACAGATGTCCCATGTGGGGCTGCACTGGGCTGAAGGGGACCAGGGGACAGGGCCCTCTATCTCCCTGAGTCCATGCTGCTCCCCAGCCCCTCAAGTGAGGGAGAACGCTCCTTTGCCAGCTGCAAAAGTCTCCTCAGTGTGGAAAGAGCTGGGGCATCTCCCAGGGGAACGTTTCAGCCCAACACTGCTTGCTCCTCTCAGAAGTGGATCTCGTTGGGGCTGTGCATCTGTGGGGTGGCCATGCAGGCAGGCAGGCAGGCAACCCACACTGGCTCAGCCCCAGGGTAGCATGGCCATAGTTAATGCCAGGTCAGACTTTTTCTGCCTGAGGCTGCTTGTCCTGCCAGCAGAACTGCCCTGGGAGCTGCCAGACTGGGGGAGGCTGGAAAACACATCAGGGCTGCTCCTGCCGTGGCCACTAATGTCTGTGTCCATGCCTCCTAGGGATGAGGGATTGTGATCCAGCTGGGAGCACCGTGAGCAAGGACCTGATACTGTTCCCACTCAAGAGATGCAGCTGCCCTGGACAGAGCCCCCCACGGTTCTTTGAATCTGCATGCGACAAATCCACCCAAGGCAGGATTTGCCCCAGGAAAGCCTTTCCCTGCCAAGTAGAGAGACCAGAGGAGCACTGTGCTCTGTCTCTACTGAGGACACATCTCCAGGACAGTCCCAAGTGATGCCAACTCTGCCGTCACCCACCAGCCTGGCCTTTGGGGAGTGGACTTTGGGCTGACACCCGTGGTGGCTTCCTGCCACTGACTGGGCTTGTCCCTCGTACCATGGTGGAAGCCCGGGGAGGATTAAAGCAGACTGTTTGAGCTGATGTGCTGGGTGCTGACATTGCCCCAAGTCCCCAGGGCATTACCCCACTGGGGTCACCTCGGTGCTGCAGGGGCGAGGGTCTGGCAGTTCCCCCAGCTGGGAACTTTGGGAATGAAATCTGTAAGGGGAAAAGAGAGGGAAGGAGAGAGGTGGGGTGGGAAGGAAGACTGAAGCTCACCCTTGGGGTCTGGGTGGGAAAGGTGGGTGGCATCTCCACGGAGCTCAGCTCTCCCCTGGGAATGGAGGTGATGGAACAGCAGGTGGAGGCCTTGGTATCAGACTCCCACAGTGACATGTCTGAAACTACCAAGTAATTCAGGAAAGCATCATTTGGGGCAGGTTGAACAGCTACAGCAGGGACCTCCTGAAGGAAAACAACCAGCTCCGGATCACATAGGACCTGAAAATCCAAGTGGATCTACTGGAAAACAGGGAGGAGATGGCCAAGTGCCTGTTCTGCAAGTACAGGGTCCCAGCCAGTACAGACATGAGTAAGAAAGGGATGACAGGTTGGGGACACTTTTGCTTCCCAGCTTTTCCCCTGGTCCCAGCCAGCCTCAATGCTCTGGGAGGAGCTCTGGAGCTGGGGATGGAGCAGAAGGTCTGGTGCCAGCTGGAGCAGAGGATGGAAGCAGCAGTAACCATACGTCACCCAGCAAGTGTCCCAGTGCTTGTTCCAGTGCCCACTGGGATGCGGGAGAGGAGCTACCTTTGCTGGGTGTCTCAGTACTTGTGGGATACAGAGCTGGGCAGGACATGCTGGCACAGTCCAGGACTCTGGGACACAGCAGTGGTGAGGACACACTGCCTCGGTCAGCCCTCTCCACCATGAGACCTGAAATGGGTCTGCGAGAGGCCAGAACTCACGCAGCTGTTGGAAATTCCATGGTTTTGGCCAAAACCACTGAACTCAGAAACACTGTGAGGCCAGCCCTGAAACTTGCTGCAGCTCAGTGAGAGCAGCATGCTATGAGATTCCAGGCTCTTCGTGCTTGCCAGTTTCTCAACAAAGTTGAAGTGCCTTTGGACTCTACAGAAATAACTTCTATTGCTTCCCCCTTCTCACTAGAAGCCTCCCTCCAGACTGTGCTGGTTGAACAGGGATGGGAAAATGGATTTGAGCTGCAGTGCCAAGGACAACCCAAGCTCAGTAGGCGGCGCATGGAAGAGAGACAGAAGCAGGGCAGAGTCAGGATGAGGGTCAATTTAATTTCTGTGCCAAACTGAGGTATGGAGCCTCTGCAGGGATGCGAGTGAGACACGAGCTGCCTGGATTGGTGTGGGGATGGAAGGAGGCCAGGCTGCCCAGCTGGGCCAGCTCTGCTCCATACCACAGTCACTCCAGAGAGCCCGCAGCACCCTGTCCATCAGCCACAGGGGTCCCCAGGGGTTTTGTGCCAGCCCCTGTCCCCTGACTCTGCAGGCACTCGGCTCTGTATGTGCTCCAGCAGGCAGGTCACTGCCTGGGCCAGGATCTGCTCCAGCTTCTCCCGCTCCCCAGCACTGAACAGAGACAGGACATAGTTGGGCACTGTCACATCACCCTCTGGCCGCCCAATGCCAATTCTGAGCCGGGTCATCTCCTGGAGAGAAAGGAAGAGAGCTGGGGAGCTTCCCCTCAAAGTGTTCAGAGAGAGCTAGGCAAGGTGACAGTGCCGAGAGTGGGGCCGGGCAGCAAGGGAGCAGCTCTTCATGTTTTCCAGGTGGTTTTCAGTGCTTGCTCCAAGAAACATGATTTTGGAAGAGGCTTTTTCTGGGCTGTGCTGAGGTCCCAGGCTCCTGCCAGACCTGGCAGAGCCCCTCAAGCTAATTGTTTCCATGTCCTCCACGGCGGCCAAACCCTCTGAGAAGAAGGGGAAGGAGAAAAGGGGGGGGGGGGAAGGGAGCTGGGGCTTGTCTTATGGAAGTTAGAAAAATGGGGGGGACAACTATGCATTGAAGGGGGCACATGATTGATCCCCTTCCAATGAGGCCCACTCACGTTGGAGTGCAAAGCATTGATGCAGGATTGGACCCCGTTGTGTCCCCTTGGGAGAGAAAGAGAAAATCCACAGTTAGTCTGTAAGAGACACCGCCCCCCCCCCCCCCCCGCCCCCGCCCAGTATAGCCCTGGGGTCTTCTGCTGCAGGAATGTGGTCCCAGCCAGGGGCTGCAATCCCCATGTCCTGGTACTGCAGGAACATCCAGCCCTGGGGGCTCAGAGCAGTTGGCTGGGGGTTTGAGGGAAGCAGGGCTGGGACAGCACATTCTGTGCATGTCAGCTCTTGCCGAAGCTGGTGCATGTGTGACTGAGCACTGCGGCCCAGTGCCATACCTGCCCCGTCCCGCAGTGGAAGCTTTCCTAGGTTAAATGTCTGCAGCCTGCCCCAGGAGCTGGCGCTGGGCAGGCACAGTGGAGGCAGAGTGCTATAAAAAGCCCATGTGGTGCTGTCAATGGCCTGAATCCAGCCCACAGCTGCTTCCAGGAGGCTCCCTGCCCTCCCTGCCAGGGCAGGAACTGGGAGGCTGCCCAAACAGCCAGCTGTTGCCTCTGCAATGGATTGAGCCCAGGACAAGAGCTGAAAACATTGCAAGGCTGGTGGGATGGGGCCAAGAACAACTCATGAGCCTGTTAGGGCATGTTAAAGCCTCAAACCAGCTCACGAAATCAGAGAGCTGGGGCTACCCCATACCTTGCGCTGCCTCCCAGCTTGATTGCCACCTTGCCCAGGGCCTTGTCCAGGTCGTCGTGAACCAGGTAAATGTCTTCTGGGCCAAGGTTGTAAATCTCAGCTTTGGAAACAGAAATACAACCCAAGAAATGAGAGGGAGACAGACTCACCAGGCCCTGATCCTGCAGAGCTGTGGAGGGCACGGGGACAGCAGGGCTGTCACAGGGGTCTGGTGGCACTAGAAGCTTTGAGGCTGACCCAACTGCTCACCAGCACTGGCGACGCTGAGCCCATTGAGGTTCATGAACCTCCGTGGCTTGAGCAGCACCAGCTCTAGGCCGTGGGCCGTGCCCAGGGTCACATCAGCGCAGCACCGCTTGTCCGTTCGCCAGCCCTCGGCCACCGCCAGCTGCCGGGCCAGCCGGTCCAGCACCTCCATGCCCACGCTGTGCCGTGTGCCCCACAGCCCGTAGTTGCCCAGGCCGGCCACCTGCGTGACAGGTGTCAACAGGGCTCTGATGGGCCACCATGAGGCCCCTGAGCCCTGCACGGGCCTGATCCCCCCCAGCATGTCTCAGACCTGCTCCCTCCATCCTCCCCGCAGCTGGCTGAGTCGTCACAGCCTCAATCCCCACAGCATTCCCTTCAGTCTCTGTTCCCTCGGTGCCTCCCTCACAGCCCTGATCGCCCGTGTGCTCGTCCCTGACCTGATTTCCCCCGGCACTCCCCTCACAGTCCTGATCCACCCTGTTCTCCTCACAGCCCCGTTCCCCCGATTCCCCCGCTCCCCTCACAGTCCAGCTCCCTGGGCTCCCCTCACAGCCCCCACTGCCCCCCGTTCCCCTCACGGCCTCGCTGCCCCCCCTGCCCCCCCCCCCGCCCTCACCATGGCGCGCGGCCCCGCCCGCCCCACGAGCGCTCGCGCGCGCCCCGCCAGCTCGGCCGCCGGCATCTCCTTCCTTGCCCGCGTGACGTCACGCCCGCGCGCCGCCAACGCCCCTCCGCGTCGCCTCGACCCCTGCCGCCATCTTGGTTACGGGCAAGGCCGCCATCTTTCTTGCGGGAGGCGGGGCGGTGTCGCTGTGGCGGTGTCGGGGGCGGTGTCGCTGTGGCGGTGTCGGGGGCAGTGTCGGGGGCGGTGTCGCTGTGGCGGTGCCGGGGGCGATGTCGGTGTCGCGGTGTCACTGTCACGGTTGATAATGTCGCCACTGTTGATAATGTCCCGCGGGCCGGCTGGGCCTAGGGGTGGTCGTGGTGGAGACAGTGAGGCGTTACTGGTGAGCCCGGGCGTTACTGGGGGCCGCGGCTTGCGAACCCCCTCGAGCCGGGAGAGGCTCTGTAGAGGGTCCCCGAGGGACTTGCAGGAGCAGTGAATGCCCCGGACTGTGTGTGTTTTTGTGTGTTTGTGCCTGCCCTTGGGATACGCGTTCATGGGGGAACACATCACTCCTCACACTCCCCCAAGCCATCTTTCAGCCCTGGGTGGGTCCTGGCCCTGCCAGGAGGGCAGAGCTTTCTTCCAGGGCATTGTGACGGTTCACCCAGCCCAGTAACACATCACTGTGAAATTGCTTATCTTCCAAGTCCTTCCACACTACCTGCAGTCGGGAATCCAAGTAAAGACCTCAACTGTTTATTTCTTAAAAGATTTATTTTAAAATTAGAAATGCGTAATATTTTTGGAAGAGGCAGAATTTTTGCCTCTGTCTTTGGCCAGCTCCTGGGCAGCCTTTGGGTGGTGTCTAAAATCCCTAAAGCTCAGGGCCTGGAGCTGGAATGGCCCCAAGCACTGTCAGCTCATTTCCGTACAGGGAAAAGCAGAGCATTGCAAGCTTTGCGAAGTACCGTATGCAGGTTGTTCCTAGAGAGTGAATGACTCTGCTTCCTCTGACCTATTATTCCATAAAAGCACAGAGGATATCAAAATCTGGGCAAAAGCCAGGCTGCACATCCCATACTTGGCAGTCTGGAGCACTAATCTTCTCTAACTTGTCCCCAGGTCCCCCATTGTGACACTCCCCAGAAGCTGAACGGGTGCTGGCCCAGCCAAAGCCTGCAAGGTCTGACCAGCAGAAGGATGTACAAGAGGCTCCACAGCTCATAGCACCAACTCTGCTGTAGAAACCATCACTGAATAAAAGGCATTTTCAAAACCATTAGCAGCACTGTGGGCTTCCCTGGAGGTAGGATGAAATTCTTCATGGCTGGTAAAAAAAAGCAAGAAGACTTTTGTTGTTGTTTTCCTGGTTTGCTACAGGGAAATCCTTTAACCCTTAGGGGAAAGATGGATGAAGGGGTGGTAGGGGAGCCTGGCTCATGGCAGATCAGGTATTGCCCTCTCCCACATTACCCCTCTCACTTGATGTCGAAACTGGTCCCTACCAGCACCTATTCACAGTGAAAGGAAGCTGGATGTGGGTGGTTCTAAAACTTCCTTGAAAAGAAAACTTTGTTGCCATGTTGAGGTGTTCACAGGAATCAGCACCAGTACTCACATTGTGCCAAGGAGCTGAGGCATAGCTACGCTTAAAAAGGTTTTTTTTAAAACTGTTAAAATGCTGTAAGGAAGAAATATTCTTCTGTGGGCTCAGAATCTTAATGGTATCAACAGCTGCCAGAAGGGGGGAGAGCTGCAGGTGGGTGCTGTTGACAGGGTGAGAACCTCCCTGACACTGCAGACCCTCTGAGCTTCTTCCCCATGTCATCACAGATGCATCAGGTGGTGGATCCACCCTTACCTGGCCAAGAGAACCAATAAAGTGCTTTAAATCACATCATTTGCACTTGGTCCCGCAGCTGCATTCTGCAGTGGCCTCCTTGGGGCTGGAGAGAGTTCACCAGGAGAGCACTTGTGCTGTGGAGAGCGACACACCATTCCCACTGCTCATCCCACCAGCCCTGGGTGCTTTCTAGTTCCGTATGGATCTGAGAGAGGCCCTTGCCAGCGACTAGAAGAAAAAACTGATGCGAGAGGCCACTGTTTTGCAGCCTGTTGATGAGAATAATTTCTCTTCTTCTGGGAAGTAGGGGATGCTGTCAGCCACTTCCTGGACAACACCCGGGCGTACTTCGAGGCCTTGCTGGACAAGCTCGCTGACTACACACTGCTTTACGTGGTGGTGCTTCAGTGGGAGGAAAGGCACAACAAAATCAATGAGATGTTCATTAATGATCCCAGATTTCCAGAAGCCACCTGCACAAGGAAAGGAGGAGAAAGTTTTACCTTCAGAGATCTCTGCAGTCCTTGCAATTCAAAGAGCTGCTTTGTGTGAAGCCAAAATACTCTGCTGAAGAGAGATCTGCTGGTTTTGTACAAGGAGAGGGTTGAACACATCATTTGTCACCTCTCCCCCAAACAGACTTGTTCTCCTGGAATGGGGGGGATTTAGCTTGTCTAGTCAGAATTTAAGCTCTGCTCCCTGTGCTAAGGGCAAAGCAAGGAGATCCAGGCAGGGATCAATATAGCTCAGTGCCGTTCTGGCAAGTGTGCTGTGCTGTCTGCCAGCCTCCAGCTGCAAATACACCTTGTCTCCAAAGAACTTTGCTAAATATGGCAACAGGTCTGCTGGCTCAGAAGCTGGTTCCCTTCGCCAGGAAACCTCAAGGGGATCGCAGTTCCAATCCCTCAAAACCCCCTTGTCCCTTTCTGGCTGCCTGGGAGGTGGCAGGTGGTGTGGGTGGCTTCCTAGAACAGGTGTGGCTACCTGTGCTGGGCTGTGGGGCTACAAGAAGAGCTCAGCTCCATGGACTCACTCTGAGGGTTTTCAAACATGGCCTTGGAGATGGCTGGCTCCAGGTCCTGCAGGCTGATCTCCTCCCTGT
Source organism: Corvus moneduloides (assembly GCF_009650955.1). Classification (NCBI taxonomy): domain Eukaryota; kingdom Metazoa; phylum Chordata; class Aves; order Passeriformes; family Corvidae; genus Corvus; species Corvus moneduloides. The sequence continues at coordinate 6,038,688 of NC_045496.1, forward strand.
CCTTGCGAGCACGCCATAGAGCCAATGTCACGTTGTTGATCTGCTCCCCTCCTGCATTGCTGCACAAAAATGAGAGGCTTATCCAGTGTGTACCCAGGAAAATGGTGTCTCAGGTGGCACCTGACACCCACCAGCCTGCAGAGTGCAAGCCGGCAGCTCCCAGCTGCCTGGCCCAAAATAACTCCTGTAGAGACAGCCAAATAACATGCAGAGGAGGCTTTTTCACACTCTCCAGATCTGTCTGTTCACAGTGAGATAGCATCTCTTGGCATTTGTAGAGGATCAAGGCTTGGAGAAGGAAAGGCAAAACAAGTGTATGCCCTGAAGTAGGTGCAACCTCTGCCCAAACGAGCAGCCATGAGCCGGAAGGCCCCATGGAGAGGCCTCTCTCACCTGATGAAGATGAAGATGGCTTTGCGGTAGTTGGTCCCGTACACAACCCATGAGGGTCCCAGGAACGGGATGATCACATCAATCAGGCCTGGGTGCATCTTGTCCATCTCATCAAAGAGAAAGGCTGACCGTCCACAGTTGGTCAAGTTCCCTTGGATCCAGCGCTTCAGGCTTTCCTAGGAAAAACACCCACCAAGCTGTAAGGCATCGAGATGGCGAGGGAGGCTCAGGCACCCCAGAGTACAGGCTGAGGCAGGAGCTCAAGCAGAGCCAAAGGTGCCGAGAGCAGCGTGTCTCTGCAGAGCATCACCCACTTGGAGCTCAAACAGCCAGTGCTGGGGAGGCCCCTTTATTCTGGGTTTCACACAGTGGCTGTGTACCAGCTTTATTAGCCCATTGTAGGTCTTTTATTACAGATTTAAAGAAGGAAGCAGCACACTAAAGCTGGAGATTCAGACTCCTACAGTTCCCCACGTTCTTCTCATTCCCTGTTGTATCTACACAGTTCCCAGCTTCTTGCCAGCTCCTGTCTGGATGCAGAAACACGTGCCTGCACTGACCCAGAACAGCTCTGGCTCTTTATCATGGCTGAAGGTACTTCCCAGCCCACAAAAAAACCACTCACATTGCCTGGGGGCATGCATAACTCCTCACTGAAGCACTTCAGCCAGGAGGGGATTTACTTTTCCAAAAGCATTTCCTCTAAGGACACAACACAACAAATAACTCCTCCAAACACCCAGAAACTATAAGTCCAGGTGTGCTGAATCCCCACTCTGGTGAGAATCTGGCATTTTGTTTTCTCTCCTTTCTCAGCTTCAAGAGACAGAATGGCACCATGGAGAGTCTGGAACTGTTTGGGAGCTGTGTGCTCTGTGAGGAAGGGATTACAAGTCTAGTGATATGCAGGTTTTTACAGCCATCAGGCTGTTTAGAAAGCAATGGGAAAATTTTAGTGCCTTTCATCAAAGCCAAGCACTTTTGTTTGTGCATTCAAAGAGCTGTGTAAATATTTGAGAATGAGAACATGATCAGGGCAAGGACTGCTGTGGAGAGGATGAAAGTGATAACTGAGTATATCCCAGTTACTAGTGGATCTTTCAGCCATTGTATGGAGCCACTCACTCAGCTGTGTTTGTCTGAGAGGGTAAAACAAAGAGCTTTTATTCCTACTGCACTTCGGGAAACAGCTTGAATGCATATGTTCAAGACAGACATAGCCAAAAACCCCCAGCCAAGTGGCACTGCTGAGCGGTGGTCCTTACCTTGTACTGCTCTATCTGCTCAGCGTGGGGGAAATGCACTATGGGGGAGAAATGGTGAACATAGGGGCTCTGGAGCCCACGCTGGAAGAGGTAGCGGATGAGCATGGAGCTCACGTAGGTTTTGCCTGTTCCCGTCGAGCCATGGAAGGACATCACGAGGGGTTTCACTGGATTCGGGTTCTCCAGGAACTCTCTCACCCCCTTCATCACCTGCTGCCTCACCAGGGGCTGCCCCACCAGGTTGGTGGCCAAGTCAAACTCCAGACCTGAAACGAAGTGAAACCGGGACTTGGAGACCGCGGGTTGTCATCGCTCGTCCCGTCCCTGGGGTCCGCCCCGCTGGGCCCTGTCAGTCCCGGTTGCTGCACGGCCGGGAGACCCCGCTCCAGGGACGTCCCCGGGAAGGCTCTCCTGGAGCCGCGCTGGCTCCCGGGATCCCTTCGCCCGCTACCTCCCGGCCTCGGCGGCTGCGCGCCCCCCGCCCCGGGGGTCCCCCTGCACCCAGACCCCCTTCCCGGCCGGCCGCTCCCGCTGACCGCGCAGGTCGGGCCCGAAGCCACACTCGCAGTCCGCCGAGAAGCCGCAGCGCAGCGCCCACAGGTCCCAGGCGGCGGCGGGGCGGGCGGCGGCCGCCAGCAGCACCAACAGGAACCGGACCTGGCTCGGAGCCGCTGCAGGGGCCATAGCGGCCGCGGCTCCGGCACCGCCCACACTACAGCTCCCAGCGTGCCCCGCGCGGAGGCGGAGCCGGACGGGGCGGGGCCTGGTCCGTATCGCCCCGCCTCCCACCCGGGCAGGGTCCCTGTGCCCCCCTCACAGAGAAGAACCGTCTGAAATTCAGCAAGGGCAAATGCAGGGTCCTGCACACTTAGGGAGGAACAACCCCGAACGCTGGTACCGGTTGGGGGCTGACACGGAAAGCAGCTCTGCAGAGAAGGACTAGGGGTCCTGGTGGACAACAAGCTGTCTGAGCCAGCAGTGTGCCCTGAGGGCCAGCAAGGCCAGTGGAATCCTGGGGTGGAATAGGAAGAGCATTATCAGCCGGTCAGGGCGGTGATCCTGCATCTCTGCTCAGTCTTCCATATCTGGCTATCTATCTATCTATCTATCTATGTATATATACCTAAGGGGGGTGCCAAGAAGATGGACCAGGTTCTGGTCAGTGGTGCTGCAGACAAGAGGCAGTGGGTAGAAACTGATGTCCAGAAACTGTGTTCAGTTCCACCTGAACACCAGGCAAAACTTCTTTACTGTGCAGTGAGCATGCACTGGAACAGATTGTCCAGAGAGGGTGTGGAGTCCACAGGGAGGTGGGACCAGATGACCCACTGTGGTCCCTTCCAACCTGAACCATTCTGTGATTCTGTGACACCACACAGCCCTCCTCAGAAGGGCTGTCACTGGGCCACCGTGGGGTCTGGGGCCAGGTGGGGCCGGGTTCAGCATGGTGGTTCCCCCTGTCAGCCCTTCCCATGCTCTGCTTCCCTGGGGGGCTCCTTTAAAGGACACCCACAGGACAGGGGGTCCCCTTGAGGAACGGGATAAAAGTTTATTGGATGTAAGAACCAAACCCATGAGATATGTACATGTATTTACATGACAAAATGAATAAGCCTAATTATTTACAACAAGGACCATCCTTCACAAGTCTGTACATCAAGAAGTAATCGTGATATTTACACACGAGATCCAGAAGCTGTGGGCAAGACGGAGATGGGAAAAAACAAAACCAAAGGGTTGAGGTGAGGGGCACCATGTAGTCATGGACCTCGGCAGGGCTGGGTGGTGGAGGCCGGTGCTGGCCTGCTCAGACACTGGCCCCACCCTTCAGGGTAGCGATGTGGACCCCTGGCTTGTGTCCTGAAGAGGTGGGTGGTAGATTTGAGGTGGCTGCTTTTCCTCCTCTTTGTCTCAAAATTGCTGACCTGCACCTCAGTGCCTTTCTGGGCCATCTCTCCTCCTCCTGGTGCTGGGTGCCCGGTCCCTTCCCTTGCCCCACAGCCACTGGTGGGACATGGGCTGGGAGCTGGGGGTCTCTGAGGGTCCGGGGGATTACAGCTCGCTGAAGCGCACTGCTGGCTCCAGCTTGTGAGACAGGGCAGTGAGGACCTTGTCGAACTTCTCGTAGCGCTCAGCCTGGCTGCTCTCAGCCCCACGGCTGCCCCAGAGCAGTCGCAGCTGGAACTCGGTGCTGAAGATTTCCAGCAGCTCCGCTCTGCCCTGGAAACCTGCAAGAGGGAAAGTCAGTTCCCTAGGATGGGATCCCCTGCACCTGTGGGATGCTCCATCCTGATGCTGGAGCTGCACACTGGGAATGTGGCAGAGGGAAAGGGCTTTGCTGTCCCCACTGCTTACCCTGCAGCTTCACCTCAGCATTGGTGTGGTAGAGCCCACCATGGTGGGCCACCATCCGTGCTGCCTCCAGGTGAGCCATGACCACCTCCACGCCATTGTCGGTGGCCTCCCAGGACTCGGGGCTTTCCGTGAGAGCCTCATCCCGCTCCAGGAGAGTCACAAGAGGTATGATGTGGGGAAAGGTGGTGTTGGTCAGTGGTGGCCCTTCTGGGGAGAGAGGCACTCTTAGGACCCCGCATGGCCCCGTGACACTGTGTCCCCCTCCCCATCTCCCTGTGGAGTGCTCATGTGGCCAAACACTGCCATGAAGCCAGGCTGCCACCATGCTCCCAGGAGAGGCTTAAAGGCTCAGCTGGACACAGCAGCTGCTGTGTCTATTTGATCGCTGTGCCTGGGGCCATCGCCTCGTTTAACACCAGCTCCTCCCAGCCAGGGTTTCTGGCTGTGCTGGGAAGGGAAAGCTGATGGCCCTGCTCAGGCTGCATTTCCCTGGGCTGCAATGAGGAGCAGGTTTGCAGACCACAGGGCACCGGGCACTAGAGACACATGGCTTTTCATCTTTCCAGCTGGCCGTCCTGTCCCTTGGTTTGGCACTCACCGCCATGCAAGCATGAGGGTTTGGCTCAGCTGCTGGTTTTATTTAGTTATGAAATGCTTCCTCAGGAAGGAAGGGGCAAACAAGGCCAGACGGGCTCTGCCGAGTGCTGGGGCGGTTCAGCAGCCAGAGGGGAAGTGTCTGGCACTAGCTGGGAGAGGGTCAGAGCTCTCAAAGAGTGACGCCATGCCCAGACAAAAGTGGGAAGGAGAAAGCAAGTGAGATAAGAGCAGCTGCTTCTGTTACCTTTCCCTTCATTCAGGCTCTTCAGGAAAGGCTTAAGCTTCTTCTCATAGAGGATCGCACCCTCCGTGTGCCGCTGCCGCAGCACCATCCAGGTCTGCTCCAGCCGGGCGATCTGAAAGGAGATGGGGCAGGTAGAAGGTGCTGGGGGCAGCACAGCTTCCAGGCACCAAGGAGAACAGCCTGACCCTGGAGCTACAGTCCCCAGCCTTGCACACAACAGTGCCTGCTGCTCCCAAAAACAGCCTCCTCCACCAGTGCTCATGGCCAGAGACGGCACATCCCTGGCACTGAAGCTAGGCTTAGGATTTCTCCCCCTGCCTGTGCCCCAGGACAGCAACTTCCCTGCGTTGCAGCAGCCTTGAAGATGAGATGCAGGGAGGGGGCAGCCGTTCCACCTCCTTTGTCCAGGCAGGAAGCAAGACTTCCCAGCTGGGCTCAATTTAAAATTGAATTTTAATCTCTTTTCATCTTCCAAAGGGAGCAGTGTGGCCCGGAGACGCTGCTGCCACAGCCTTGAGACTGATTGGTATTGTACCGGAGGGCAGATTCATTTCCTCCCAGGAACACAGCCCAGCACAAAACAAAAAGCCCAACCACCGAAAAACAATTGGATCCTGGCGGGATTAGGCTGCCTGCTCTGTGGAGGGGATGGCTCTTCTCCTTCCCTGCTTGCATCCCAGCAGATGTGGCCCCATTCCTCCTACCCTGGGCATTTTCCCCTTTCACCCATCCCAGTGACTGTTGGAGCCTGCAGGACACAGGGAGAGGGATGCACTTTGAGCAAGAGGCTGAGCCCAGGCCATGAGGACGAAAGGAGTGTCCCCCTACCTGTGTCATTTCCAGGGCACTCATCACAGCTGCAAAACTGAACATATTCCCCATGGTGCTCTTCAGCTCGGCAGCCAGCTGGATGGTTTTGTGGAGCAGGGCCGCCCGCTCCTCCGTGCTGCCTGTGCAGCCCAGGATGTCCACGGCAATCATGATGGACATAGTGTGAAATCTGCCAAGGGGTGAGACACAGAGCAGGGTCAGCATGGGGAAGGAGGGTGCTCTGGGGACTTAGACAGGACTCCTCCTCTCCCTTCCCCCATGCCAGGCTGGGAACACTCAGGGGAGCTGGACCAGGCCACGCAGGGCAGGCTGTGGGCTCATTTTGGCCGTGCTGTGCCGTACCGTTCCAGCAGGTCCAGGCGGAGCTGGTGGCCGTGGGGAAGGGTGAGCAGCTCCATACCGGAGCTCACCCCCATGAGCCGCTGCATCTCCACCGTCACACCCAATATCCGGGCGACCTGGGAAGGAAGGTGAAAGCTGATTAGACCTTTGTTAATTGAGGAGAGGCTGAAGTGTCCTTGGGCAGTCTCTTGCCCCAGCCCAGCCTCTGCCTGCCCTGGCTGATACAGCATGGCAGAGCCCAGTAGGGGGGCTCCAATGCTCAGGGGTTGCCTGATGCACTGATCCCTGCCAACCCAGACTGGAGGGCAGCAGTGCCCATCCCTCCCTCCTGGCCCTGGCCATACCAGGCAGTCCACTTTGGTAATGTGTTTGGCCAGTGTCTTCACGTCCACCTCTGCCAGCAGCTCTTTGACTTTCTTTAGCACAGTCATCTCCAGAGGTTTGTTATCCAGGGGGATGAGCAGGGACTGGAAGGCAGCAGGGTTGAAGGAGGAGGTTGTTTCCATGGTAGGGGGCACAAAACCCATGAAGTCCAGCTCTGCTTTCAGCCTCTGCCCTGCCTCTGCTTCCCCAGAGCTGTTCTCCACAGTCCCTCTCTGTCCTTCCTCCACCTTTAGCCTCTCCACGTAGCTCTTTGTTGGTAGCTGCTTGGTGTCGTGGGCTGGCCGGTCCCTGCTGATGGGCGAGGTGGGGTGCAGCTGGCAGTAGTGCCCCGTGTCTGGGTCGCTGTAGCTGTTCACGGAGGGAGACGGGGAGGCGCGGGCGTACCCATGGCAGGGAGTCGAATGGGAGCTGTGGGCAGGGTCTGGCAGAGGTTTGCTGTTGTTCCCATGGCACAGCTGGGGTTCACTAGACCTTCTTATGACCGGAGAGGCTGGGGTGATTCCAGATGCTTGGCAGGCATGTGGCTTTAGCCGTGTGACTGTAGGGAACAGAGGAGTCACTTATCAAAGCCCGGAGATGCACACACACATAGGGACCATAGATGCAGCAGGCCAGGGACACGGGGCTCAGGAAAACCCCACTGCAAAAACAGAATAACCTGGTCCCAGGACAGCTGCACAATGATGCAATTGAAGACTGGCTGAGGTCCTGTCCCTAAGGTCCCCCTCCTCAGGTCCCTGCATCACAACAGTGCCAAGTCCAGGCTGATCCACAGCCCCACTGTCTCCAGAGGGATGGAGAGGGGCAATGCATACCTGTGCTGTAGGCAGGTGATGCTGGGTTTTCAGAGATGGGGGACATCGGGGAGTGCAGGTCTTGGATCTGGTCCACGCTGACAGCACAGTTGCGAATGATGTCTCTGTGGTGGGGCAGGGACACGCTGGGGAGGGGGCAGAGGGTGCAGGTTAGTCCCTTAAAGCACGGCCTGGGCAAGCACAGAGGGACTGGGATGAGGGTTTGCTGCCCCAACACCTCCCTTGGATCATCACCGCCTTCCACAACTACCCATAACAAGCTCAGCTGGAGCAGTGAGCAGGCAGTCCTTGCAGCAGCTGGGAGCAGAAGGGGTCACTACCCACTGACCCCCATAAATCAGAGACAGACCTGCATGCAGGGACCTTGGTCCTACAGAGGAGAGCAGAGCAATGCATCAGTATGCCATGCCAAGGCATGGTCCACTCCAGGGTGCTGTGGGGAAGTGAATCTGTCAAAGAAGTCATGGATGGTAGTTTTCTAGGGTTGTGCTGCGAAGTGGTATCTAATACTGTGTGTATTACTCTAAGTGGGAGCTCTGTTGGGCTGGTTAGGTGAACTGTTGCTCTGACTCAAAGCTTAGTAGAGCTGGAAAGTGCCTGGAAACGGGACTTGGGAAGTTGCATAACAAGCAAGGCGGTCTTGGGCTGGTGGGGCAGCAGTGGTGGCCTGATGAAAACACTGTGTGTCAATGGTGCTGCAAAAGATGCTGAGTGTGGAGAGGGTTGCAAGGAGTTACGGCAGGTAATTCACTGCCCTCCCTGCTGTGAGTGAGGGCTGGTCTGCTGTGATGTGGTTGGTCTTGAGCACTGTGCCTCAGCAGTGGGAGGAGGATGGGACAGCAGTGGCAGTGATAAGGGATTTGGGGAAAATGTGAGTGATGAGGAAAGACTGATGGATCTGTGCTCTTCTTCTGGAAACACATATGCTCTTCTGGAAGTCTGAGTGTTTCCCTTTTCCCAGCCATAACAGTTGGTTGCCTGTTTTCTGCTGGTGCATTCTCACCCTGTCCTTGGGCTCAGGTCAGGGTGGTGAGAAAGCAGCTTGGCTTAACAACAGGCTGTGTCCTGCTGGAGGCAGGAGTAGATGGGTCTGCCCTTGGCTGCTGCATGTGAGGATATGTGTGTGGCCCTGCCTTCCCTGCAGGGCTCTGGGCAGTCTGGGACTGCCAAAAGTAAGCCATACAAAGGAAGTCTCCTCCTCCACCTCTGGAGAAGCCCAGCTGGCCAAGGAAAATGTGAACAGCTCAGCTTTGTGAAGGCTGTGATCCAGGGTCTGTGCAGACTCCATCAGCACAGCCCCATCAGTCTCCTCCTGCCCACCAGGCTTTCAGCTCTACTTGGTAACTCCTTGAAAATGCTGAATGGAAAGGGCTCTGAAACTAAAAGGGCCATTCAAAACCAAAACCAAACAACAAATGCTGTCTTGATGTCTGGGACTGACTCTCCTCTTACGTTTGCCTGGGAAAGCTCAGCTCCACGGCTCTAACAAGCCCTGACATGCTGGTAATCCTGGACTGGGTGATTGTAAAACACTCTCTGGCTTCTGGCCTGCAATGCTAAAGTCATGTCTGCTCACTGGGCGTCTGCTGTGGTAGCTCAACATGGCTGGCAGCCAGCCTGGGAGAAAACCCCAGTTCCAGCTGAGTACTGGTTCTTCCCATGCCTCTGCTGGTCTCTTTCTTCCATCCCTGATCCCAAACCTCTGCACCCAGAGAGCGGTGACTGAGCATGCCCTGCCTCCTTCCTGAGGCTGATCCTCTGCTCAGCTGAGCTGGGATGAGACTGCATGCTCACCTGGTTGGGCACCCCTCAGCCCTGGTGATCTTGTCTGCAGTCAGACCGTCTGTCATGGTGATGCTCCTTCTCTTGATGTGCCCTCCTTTCTGGGTGGAGGGGCTGTGGGGTCCCCCGTGCTTCCCGTTGGCCAGCCCGTAGCTGGCTTCCAGGTACCGCAGGGGGAAGGTGCGGTTGATGGGGCAGTAGATGATGGCCCCGCTCTGCTCCGAGATGGCCTTGCGGTTGCCCACGTAGAAACGGACAAGGGCAGGCACGTTATCAAAGCTCTCTTGCTCAAAGAGGTACTGGACATGGGTATGGCCATCGCTGGACTTGACTGTCACCTTGTTGATCTTGAAGTGCAGCGGCTCGTTGCGCCAGCGGCACGTCAGCACGTAGTCACCCAGGCTGGTGAGCGAGTCACGGATGAGGAAGTCGCCATTCCTCTGCACAAGGCTCTCAGACACCTGTCGGGGGATAGGGCACAGCTCAGCCACAGCCACACTGGATGGGCCACGGGGCATGAGTGGATGCTCTGCTGGGGTGTTATTTGGGGCACTGGTTTTTCCCCTCACCCCTGGCCCTGAGGCATAGGAGGGCATTTGCTGTGGCAAAATCAGGCAGCTCAGAGTTAATGAAGCTCTTGACCAGAGGCTTCCCAGAGGAAAAGGCTGGTGGTTCCATGTGGCCTCAGAGTGCTCTCCCACAACATTCCAAGTAAAGGGTGCCCGGAGCCACCCGCCTTCCCCATCTCACCTCCCGGGGGATGCGGCCGTGGTACCAGGCATGGCTGCGCAGGTCGGTGCTGCTCAGCTTCAGCTCCTCTTCCAGCTCCTTGTGAAGCTTTTCTGGTGATGAGTCGAGGATGTACTTCTCCTTGGAGAACTGTACAGGAGAAGAGAGAGTGTCAGACAGTGCAGCAGTGCAGGGACTGGGGAGGGAAGGGCTGGCAGGATCCCCATGTGGGGACTGTGGCACCTGCCAGGAGCACAACTGTCCCCAAAGGCCAGGTAACTCAGCTGTGCGTGAGGATTACTGCTTGTGGCAAAGGATGTAGTAATGTGCCTGTTGATGGCCAGGTCCTGTCACCAGGAGCACTTGGATGGTCTCCTGGTGGCATGTCCCTATTGTGCCTGGCCACCTGCACCTGGTGTGCTGCCTCTCTGCCCCAACTAAGAGCTGAGTGTGGCTGGGCAGGAGAAAACCTGCCCCAGCTCCCCCTTAAACATCTCTGGGGCTGAACTGCCATGGGAAGCACTCTTTCAGGAGGAAACTTGCATTATTCCTCCTTTAAACATCTACCACAGTTCCCCCTTCAAAGGGTTAACTCATTGCTTAGCCTGATGGCAGCATAAATAATAATGACAAATGTAAAGGGAACCTTCTGCATTGAAATTAGCTTTCAGAAATTAGCTTTCACCAGCACTGGTGCACCTGAGCCTGGAGGATGCAATTTGCCCCCTCCCTTCCCCTGGAGAGATAAGGGGTGATGGCATCATGTCTCTGTTGGCTGGAGCCTGCCTGCCTCCCTCCCTGCCTGCCACTGGGCCAGTGTTCCCAGCTGCTGGCATAGTGAAGCCAGTGGATGTTTGGGGAGCTGAGCACAGGTTTGGGGTTCCTGTGTGCTTCACCTGAGGCTGGTTCTCCTAGTTGACACAGTGGCTTTAGGATGCTCCTGCTGTGGTACCAACACAGCTGCGTGGTGGAGCAGGGCCTGGGAGCCAAGACTCCTGGGTTCCCTCCATATCCCGGATGTGTGCTGTCCTGAGAGGGGGATGCATGCCTGCCATGGACTAAGAAGCTTGGATGGGGCTACTGGGGTGTCCTGTTCCTCTGCTCCCATGAGCGAGGGGGGCTGGGTGGCCCAGCTCGCCTCCGGTGGCAGTGCCAGTGTGAGGAGGCAGCAAGGGCTGACCCAGCTCCTTGGTGCCTGTCGGGGCAGGATTCTGGTGATGTCTCGCAGGACAGGCATGGGCTTGAAGCCCTGCTGACACTGCTCTGGCACTGCCAGAGGAGCAGGCTGGCACTCGTGGCTGGCCTTATGTGGCGGCTGGTTCCCTAGAGCACAGGGAGCTGCAGCCCCATGCCAACACATCAGGGCCTTGCCTTGGAGCTGAACTCTTTGCCCGGTGCCTCATCCTCTGTGTCCCGTATCAATTCCCTCTGCTTCTCTATTGGTTGTGAGCAAGGGAAAGTGTAGAGCACTGTGCTGCTCTCCTGTCTTGTACCCATTGCTCTTGCGGCATTCCTGGGACCCCACAAAGTCCCTCAGCAGGACCCTGACCCCAGGTCTCTCCTTCCCTGGAGATGTTCCATCCCTCTTGGTAGCTGCATTCATCTGCCAAACCAGGCAGAGATCCTGTGCTGGGGATCCTGCTCCAGCCTGGGGAGATGGAAGGAGGCAGTAGCAAAGGGCCTGTGCACTGGGACTGTGCTCTCCAGGGCTTGCCCTCACCAGCCTGGACCTGCCCTTATTCCTCCCTTCCTAACTCCTGTCAAGACGAAGGTGCTGGGAGAGTGGAAGCAGCCTATGATAACAGTGTGGATTGAACTCTGACTTGCTCATCCAACCATGTTTATTCCCCTTATGAGAGGGTCCCTTTGACTGGAGCTACAGGGATGTGTTGATTGCCCCCCCCGACCAAGGGCTGCAGGGAGCTGAGCTCTGCTGTTGCTCTGGGCCCTCCTGGAGACAAAGCCACCCGGTGCTGCTGAGCCCGATTAAAAATAAATGGTAGCTGGCGGATGCTGCAGGGGTCCGGCTGCCTCCTGGGGGGCCCAGGCCGAGCAGATGCTGTTTCCATGGCGATAAATCCATTGCCACAGAGCAGACCTGGCTTGGCCCAGGGATGGTGGGGGACCCTTGACTGCAGCACCCTGTGACACAGTTCCCCCCCAAACTCTGCTGTCTGTGCAGGCGAAAGTCATCAGAGCTGAGCTGGGAGCAGTTTGGATGACAGCTCTCCCCCCACCACCCCTAGAGCAGGGATTAGTGCCTGTTCTGCTCAGCACTGTACATCTGGGTTTTCCTCCAAATCCTCCCCATGCAAATGTGCAGGATAACAAAAACACAAGCCCAGCTGAGCAGTGCCTGGTGTCTCCGAGCCCAGATTTGGGCAGCAGCTGACTGGCATCCATGCCAGGAGCCATGAGCAAAGCTAGCAGGAGAGAACAGGAGGTTTGGGAGAGGCAAGGAAAGTTTTGCATCTTGCAGATAGGGGAGGGAGCCCAGTTGTGAGCGGAGGGTGTCAGGAGCCACCTTCTCCAACCATATGGAGGGCACTGTCCCTTTGGCTCCTTGGCCTGGCAGTGAGATCCCACCTGATTTGCAAGACCACCAAGAAGGCACTGCTTGGAGTGATTGTGAAGCTATAATGGCTGGGGAGGCAGCATGAGACTGACCATGGGGAGCCCTTTTCCTTGGTGTGATGTGACTGAGACTGGTCCTTGTTGTGAGTCTCTCATGCTATTCCAACCTGCTGCCAAAATCAGCTGTCTGCTCCCCCTTCTATGTGGGAACTGGGCTCCCCACAAGCCCTTGGTGCAAAAGACCCCTGTGCTGTGGAGGGATGTGCTTCCTCCTGAGCCCTTCAGCAGCACTCGAGTTTCCTCCGCTCCATTGGGAGCGTGTCTCAGAGGAGCTGGGCTTGCCAGCTGGCCAGGTGCCGAGGCACTGGCAAGGCCTGGCATGGCACGGCCTGGCGAGGCGGCGTGGGCCAGCCGGGCGCTGTCAGGAGTGTGTAAGCGGATGTTTGAGAGCTGCGCTGAAAAGGCACCACTTGGCACTCCTGGCCATGCCAAGGAAATGTCTAAAGTTGCACGGCCCCATGTGAGGTCTTGCATACCAGTGGGTTGGGTGTGGGGAAAAGCCTGGACTCCTATTAGCATCTGTCTTGAGTGCATGGTGCTGGGCTCCTGCATGAAGGACCCAAGGCCTCTTCCAGCTGAGCAGGAAGAAATGGGGATCAGAGTGGTTCTCCAAACCAGCCGCACAAGACAAACCAGCTCAGAAGCTGCCAGAGATGATGCCAAGCTTTGCTTGAGGAATCCCAACCAGCAGCCAAGCTGGCTTGGCTGGAGAAAGGAGAGTGCCCCGATGGGCTGTTTCACAGTCCTGGGGCTGGGGAATCCTCTGGAGCAGCTATGCAATGGGGCAGCTGCCATGAGAAGGCAGTTCCTGAGGCTCTCCATCCCTGCCTGCTTCCCTGACTCTCTATGCTGCTTTCTTGATGGAGGAAGCGCTTCCCAGCTGAGTGGCAAGGACTGGAACTGGTAGTGGAAGGGCAAGAGCTGCAGGGATGGAGGGTGCTGATGCCTGTGGTACGTGTAAAACAGCGGCTGCCGCTCTGCCTGCTCTAAGGAGAGCTTCAAAGGCTGGCATTTGGCTTTCTCTCCTTGCAGAGGTAATCTTATGAAACTGGAGTGATTTCCATTCTGCTTTCCTGCTCTTCCCTCCCAACCTGGAGGAGTTGCAGATGAGGATGAAGTCAGCTTGGAGAGCAAGGTGTACTCACACCCCACCCTGTTGATAACATCTGACTAACCCCAAGGCACCAAGCACATCTGTTCTCCCTCCTGCTCATGCTGCCTACTCTGTGCTGGGACCCTCTCTAGGGAAATCCAAGCCTCTTCTGGAGTTCTCCACCCCTGCTCTGGCTGCTGGAGCAGCTCTGGGGCCTGGGAAGCAGAACTGTGAGGAAATGGAGTAACAAGCCATTGGGAACAGGTGTCTGGGGAAAGCCACAGACTTGCATGAGGGGTCTTCTCTGCTTCCTCCACACCTGGCAATGGGCTACTTCAGCGATGTATTTTGGAGCAAACATCCTTGCTGAGCATCATGGCAAACCCAAGAACCATTCTGCCTGCCTGATGCAGGACTGCTGCACTCACCAGTCCAGGTACCATGCAAAAATGGTTACTCCACCCTGCACGACCACAAGAAAATCCCAGCACAAACAACCCCCAGGTTGTTATGGGCTTGGTCTCCGTCTGCATGTTCTGCTGAGAACCGGCCTGTCCTGCTGATCTTGATATTCATATGGAAAAGAAATCACTTGTTCCTCTGTCCTCTCTTGCAATGACTCTAGGAACCTAAACAGCCTCTGAGAAGGCATCAAGCCTATCTGCCCACCCCATAGGTGACTGAAGGCATCTCTTGGTTATGTCACATCTCCATTAGTTCCCACTGAAGGCAGATCTCGGCTCAAGTTCTTTGTTCTGGAGTTCAAAGCCCTTCCTAGGACTAGTCCTGGCTACCCTCATGGTCTCCTCTCCCCTTGGCCATGCTCCTTTGTGGCAGCTCTGGAGCAATTCTGTCTCACTGGCAGGGGTGGGGTACAGCTAGCCAGGAACATCTGGGTGCTCTAAGATGGGACAAGCACCCCAGGTTGTGTGGCAGGGTGGCGGAGTATGCTGCTACCGCTGCCCTGGGGGAGCAGGTCTCCAATGCAGTGATGGTGTGTGTGTATACACACATTTCCATCTATCTATATATTACTTATCTCACTCCAAGACGGCAGCAGCGGCTGCTGCTGCATCCCTTTTCGGAGCTGCTATTGGCCAGAAATGATGTCAGTGCTTCCCAGGCTGGGTGCACCGCCATTGGCGGTGAGCAGGGATGCGGCTGTCAGCTGGAAGCGCTCCAGTCATTCATGGGGACTTCAGTGTGTGTTTGCTGGGCATGCTTGGACACAAATAGATGGTGAAAGATCTGGCAGAGCCAGGTGAGCACTTAGGGCTTCACTTTTAACTCTTTCTGGAGTCAAGATGGAGTGCCCTTCATCCCCTCTCACATCCCTGCACAAGAGCCAGATGCTCACCTGTCTCTCCCTTGTTCTGGCAGCAGCTGGCTGAAAGCACCTGCTCACCCCCTGCAATGTGCAGCCCAAGGGCATGTCCCCGTGTTGCTCAGTGGCCTTTGGACAACTGGAAAAAGCTCTGCTGCTTTTCCCTCTTCACCCCCACTAGCAATCAAAATCCCTGGCTTTGCGCTGAGATCAGCCGCAATCATGACAAGACTTGAAGTGCTGCTTCTGGGCTCCGTCTTATCCAGAATAATCTCTAAAGCTCGGCACCTACCTCGCTCAGCAGGAGTACTGAATCAGACTGTCAGCTCTCTTGGCTGCCTTCTAACTTGCAGTATACTACAGCTCGTGCTTCAGACCAGAGCTTGGCTCCTGCAGTCCTAAACACCTTTGCTCTCTCAGTAAAGGAGGGAACCAATTCCCCCCATGGCCCTTGTGCGAATGCTAGAGTCCAAAAATAGGACACCTAGACTCATGTCTGGACAGTGGCAGTGCTGGAAGCACCACAGGACAGGTGACAGATGGATCCCAGCTTTCTCCCACCAGTCAGACCTGTGCAGTGCAGCACAGAGATGGAGACCCGGGCCAAGAAGCTGCATGTTCATCTGGGCTCGATCTCCCTCCTGTGCTCAGTGATGCTCCGGGCACATGCTGCCTTTTGGGGGATTCTAAATACTCCCCTTCATGAGGTCTGCTGCAGGTGAGGACTCCCTGCAGAGACTTTTCTACCTGTCAAAGCGCTGGTCCGGGGGATGTGGTGGCTTTGGCTGCGTCGCCCTGGCTGCGGAGGGGCCGAGCTCTGCCCCCCGACCCTCTGCTCGGCTCACCCCGCGCTCGCTGCCGCCTCGTTGAGCGCAGCCGGCGCGCTGCCCGCACCGGCTCCGTGTGAGCGGGGGGTACCGCAGGGCTCCCCGCATCGGAGCAGACCCCGGCGGATGAACGGCCGGGGGTCCCCCGTACGCTTCCCCTCCCGCTGCCCCCGCCGCCTTCCCCACGCGTGCGGCTGCCCGGCGGCACCACGGGGGCTCCGCGCCGAGCGGTGCGGTCCCACCGCCGCCCCCGCTCACCTGCACCTGCATGAAGGAGCCGCGGTAGAAGCAGCAGGCGGCCGCGGACAAGGCGCTCCACAGGCTGCACCGCTCCGTCATGGCGCGGCGCGCCCGGCGGGGGCTGCCCCGGCCCGGGCTGCACCGCCGCTGCCTCCGCCGCCGCCGGGCTTCAATTTCAGCCGCTTCCCCGATTACCTCATCCCTTGTCGGCGGCGAGGGGCGGGCACGGTGCGGCAGCCCCGCCCCGGCCCGCCCCGAGGGACCGCCCCGGCTCCGGGGATCCGAGGAAGCGGCACCTCGGAGGGAAGCGGTACCCGGGCTGTCTGCGCCCTGCGCGGGGGAACTGGGAACCAGCTCCTCCAAGGGGAACCTGCGCTCGCATGCCACAAAGGGAACCAGCATCCCTGAGGGGATCGGGCACTCCGGCTGCCTGTGCTCTGAGGGGAACTGGAAACCAGCTCCTCCGAGAGGAACCGGCACTCCCATGTCGCAAAGGGAGCAGGCATCCCTGAGGGGATCAGGCACCCCTAAAGGGAACCGGCAATCCCATGTTGCAAAGGGAGGCAGCATCTCTCAGGGCATCAGGCACCCCGGCTGCCTGTGTCTTGAAGAGAACCGGCACCTCTGAGGCTACCGGGCATCCCTGAAGGGAACCAGCACCCCGGCTGCCTGTGCCCTGAGTGGGACTGGTTCCTCCGAGGTGACTCAGCTCCTCAGAGGGGAACAGACACCCCTGAGGGAAACCAGCACCCCTGGCTGCCGGTGCTCTGAGAGAAACCGGCTCCTCTGAGGGGATCAGACACCCTGAGGGAAACCAGGACCCTTTTTCTCCCCATCCCAAATCTGCCTGCTCTCCCCAGTGATGTCCATGGGTCAGGGACAGCCTTGTCCCCTCTTGCCCATCCTGTCTTCTTTCACCCCCACATGATGATACCTTTCTGAGGGATACACCAGTGCCCACCTCACATGGCAGGGAGCCGGCTGCCTGTTTCCTGTGTAGGCTGTCTCTGACTTGTGTTTAATTAAGGCTCTGCTTCGGTTTAATTAAGGCCACAGTATCACATATGGGATGTGCAAGGCAGCACTGATGACTCAAAGCATTGCTCCAGCCTTGACTCTTAAATAAATCCCCCAAACCCCTGCCTGAACCCACTGCTGGCAGCTGCTCTGTGCCGGGGACAGGCAGAGGCTCCCCCAGCCCTGGCAGTGACAGGGACCTGCTCTTTGCTGTTCTCCCTCCACATCTGTCCTGCACTGCACGGCCTGGATTTGGCTGTGCTTCAGGAACTGGGGGCTTCACCCTCCCATCTGCAAAGCGTGTTCTGGCCCAAGGACCCCCACGCCTCCCGGGCGACACTGTGACCTCGGAGAGGTATTCCTGCTGCCATCAACCACAGAACTCGCAGCCTTCCTGCTAATTAATTCAAACGAGCCCCTCACATTCCCAGGCAAGGAGACAGCATCCGAGCCTGATGAGATACAGGTCCCTGCTTGAGCAAGCAGCTCTTCTGCGCAGAACAAAGAGCTCAGAGGCGCTGGCTGGGCTCTCACTCTGCCCCTGGTTTTGCAGGGAAGAGAGGAGACAGGAGAGCAGCACAGCTGAACAGCAGGACAGGCACGAGGTGTGGGAGAACTGGTGGCAGCACGCAGCCTACGGGCAGGGAACATGGGGCAGCAGGTGCTCACGGGTTCCATGGGTGCCTGCAGCCCCACCAGCATGGGCAGGGAGCATGGACTCTCCTCCTCTCCTCCTGCCTGGGGCTGAGGGACAGAGCAGATGGCACTGTGCAGGGACATGCTGCTCCAAAAAGATGCAATGGTGAATCATGCTCCTGCCGGGGCTTCTCTCCTGTGATGGGCTCCATGGTTTCCTATTGAGGCTTTCACCAATGAGTGAGCAGGAGCCTCATGGGGTGCTGCAGGGTGAAGTCTTCCAGCTGTGCCTGTGCTGCCCCTCCTCACAGGGAAGCTGAAAATCCCTGACTGAGCTCTCATGAGGGTGTGTGACAGCTCTCCAGATAGGTAACGTCTTTCTGCAGCTCCTTCACCTGCACAAAGGCCAAAGCTGGGCTGGCTGGGATGTTGAAATAGAGAGCTGGGCATGCATTTCCCCGGGCAGCTTGGAAACACCAGCCCTTAGGCTATTATTAAAGCACATTAATTACCAAGTGCTTATTGATCCTGGCTTTCCAACCCTCTCTAGCTCCCGGTTGCACCTCTAATCAGGCCAGACCTGGTGATAGGAGCACCAGTCCTGGCCATTTTGCAGCTGAAGCTCAAGGGCTGATGTTTGGCAGATCCTTGGTGCACACCTGGACGCAAACCTGCCTATCAGCCTTTGCTCATGAGGGCTTTGCAACACATCCTCTCCCTCTTCCTGACTCTCTCATTCACCAGCTCTTTTCTTCCTGCCTTTCCTTGGCTCACCCCTCACCAGTGTTTCCCCTCTGCTTGTTTCCCTCTCAGCTATACGGACCAGTGGCAGATCCCAGCCCCATCCTCCCTTGCTCCACAGACAGGCACAGCAGCCTCTTTCCCACCCTGAATCCCACAGGACCTGGGGCTGAACACCCTGCAGCTGCACGGGCTGCCAGCCAGTCACAGTGCCTGCAATCAGCTGGAGTGTCCCTGTCATCCCGGTCACTCACACTCCAGATAATTACTTATTTGACTAAAATAGCTGCTGTCACTGCAGCCATCAGTTGCTTCCCTGGCCAAAGGGAAGTGGTGTATAAACCACAGCCCATGGGCTGTTTCTGGACACGACGGGGATGGATGAGAAATAACAGCCAGATAGCTTAGGTCCGGGATCTGACTGGATGGTAGGGAATTCTCCTGGCTCACCAAAAAGTACTTGATCCCAAAGGCAGAGCCATACCCATTGCTTCCCACCTGTATTGTTTTAGTCTATTAAATCATGACCCATAAAATGTGCCCATCTCTGGGTGCACACACTGACAGTGCCAGGGAAAACACCCCAAACTATTCTGTTCCTCCCCTCACCCCTCCTTGCCCCCACAGGACTTGCCTGTGTGAGCAGGAGTTTTTCTGCACATCTTGAGGTCCCCATACCAGGGCCCTTCTCTGCAGAGGCCAGTGTATTGGCTTTGCAGGGGAAAATGAACTACATCACATACAGACCCAATACACCCAGTCAGAGCTTTGTTGTCCTGGCACAAGTCCCACTTCCAGCCCTGTGAGCTCCCATTCTGCCAGTCCCACATGGCTTAAGGGCACAGAGAGGAGAACATCCCACCCAGGGAATCGCTCTGTTACACGTCAAAAACTCATCTGGCCGCAGTGCCCAGAGGCTGCCAGTTGCCAGATTCGGTGTGTGGGGTCCTCATCAGCCCCAGGGATGGATGTGCAGGGAGGTGACCCCTGTTAGAAGCAGCAGATGAGCTCAAGGTCCAGCCAGCTCTCTCCCAAGCTTGCCAGTTGATGCTGCCACAGAGGGTTCCCACATTTCCACATCTGGCTACAGCCACCACCAGGAGCCCCAAGTCCAAAAGACGAAGGTGCAGGGCTCTGTGCTAATTAGACCACCCAAGCTGGGCACCTCAGGTCACTTCTCAATGACCACATCTGCCCAGTGGCAGACTAGATTAGATCCCCACTGGGCAACTGGACTCAGGAAGCTTCAACCCTCCTTAAACAAACACCCCAAATGCCATGGCATGGCAGTGACCACCCTGTCACTTCAGTTGGTTTCAGTGCTCTGTGCCCAAACCTCACAGCATCCCTGTCTGGTGCCCCATTGTGCCAGCAGCCTCCTGCAAAAGGGCTGCTCTCCTCCAGAGCCAGGCGCCTCACTAATGAATTTCTGGCCAGACATGAAGAGTCCTCAGGAATGTTAATAGTTTGCTGGAGGATAAGCAAGAGATTTGGAGAGATTTACACCAACTTTCATGTGACAGCCACGAAAGTGGCTCAAACCCTTCCGTTTCTTTACGTGGGGGCGGAGGGAGGAGGCTGCGTCTGTGGGTGTTCACAAGTATCTGGGAACATGAAATGCAAGCAGCTCCTGTGGGAACAGCATTGGGGGCACCACATAGGGTTTGTGTCTCCTCTGTCTTCCCTGGCCTTGCCAGAAATATCTTCCAGGGCCAAAGAGAGAGCCCAGAGGAGAGGAGGGGTGCAGAACTGAGCACCCTGCTGGTGTAAGACCTGGACAGTTCCAGGGCCACCATCCTCTCTCCACCCCTGGCACCCAGCGGGGACAGGCTGTGATCATGCTCTGTGTCTTACCTTCACGTATTCACTGCCAGACTCCAGGCCATCGTGGTGGCTAAAAGGAAGAGGAACAATAAAAATACATAAGTAAAGGGCAGTAAGTTGTGACGTTCAGGTCAAAGGCAGTGGTGGAACAACTGGAGGAGTTGGGGTCTGTGCCTCTTGTCTTGCTACGGTGCCAAGAGCATGGCCATGGTTTTGGGAGAGGTTCCCAGGGCCCCAGCAGTGTTCCTGCCTGCTCTGTGCCCATTCTCAGCACAGGGCTTATCCTCCCTAATACGATCAGGGGAGAATGAGGCCTTTTTAGAGGAACTCTCCCCAAATCGGCTTGGGACCTTGTGAGCTGAACCAGGGAGACCCAGCAGCCAGGCCAGGGTCCCCGCAGGTCACAGTGCTGGGGGATACATGCCAAGGTGGGGGGCCCTGTGTCCTGTTCCCTGGCAGAGTTGCATTCCCAGTAGGCAGCCACCCAGACAAGCATTTCTGACTTTGTCTATGGCTTTGTGCGACCCTACAGAATTCAAACTCCCACCAAAGCTAGGCCTGAACTGTAATGTCCTGACTGGGACTGCTTTTCATGCTCTTATAGGTCCAGGTATATGTCTGTATGGAGGCATCCCAGGGGAACAACAGAGAGTTCAAAAGGAAAGAGGCTGGAACAGCCTGAGCTGGGATGTGCTACCTTGAGGTCTCACCTTTCAGAATAAAATACAAAAATCCAGATGTCCTTAACCAGAATCCAGAACCCATTGCCTCCCCAGTGCCAAGCTTCAGTATGGACATCCCGCTGTTTGCCAAGGTCTCTTGCCTGAGCACAAGGCAGCAGCAGGGGCCTGGGGATGGCAGGCTGCCACACCAGGACAGGCAGCTGCAACTAAGGAATAGCCAAATCCAA
Organism: Corvus moneduloides; assembly: GCF_009650955.1. Lineage (NCBI taxonomy): Eukaryota > Metazoa > Chordata > Aves > Passeriformes > Corvidae > Corvus > Corvus moneduloides. The sequence continues at coordinate 6,059,671 of NC_045496.1, forward strand.
GGGCATCATAGACCTGGGATGTCCCTTCCCTGCCAGGAGCCACCTCGTCAGACACACACTGGGAGCTGCTGAGGGTCCTGCACACAACCTCCCCCTGGGACCCGCACTGGTAGCAACTCTGGGGAGCCAAATTCCATCTCTGTGGGCTCTCTCCAGGTTGAGGGTGGTGCCTGGTGGCCTCCCCAAAGGGCAACAGGGATAGCAGAGGCAACCCCTGCCAGACATTTTTCCACTGGACATCCCCTATGGCATTACAGTGGGTTGTGACAGTGGGTTGTGACAGGGTCTATATGAGCTCCTCGTAGTGTCCAGCCCTCCAGAATACAATTCCCACTTCTGGAACCCTCAGAAGTCTTTAAAAAATGTGTGGATGTGGCATTTAAGGACACGGTTTAGTGGTGAACATAGCAGGGCCAGGTTGACATTTGGACTCAATCTTAGTGGTATTTTCCAACCTTAGTGATTCTGTGATTCTCCAAGCCCACGCTGCAGAAACCGCATCCCCTGGTGTCCAGCTTGGGAGGGGAAGAAGGAGCTGGAAATCAAACCCATACTTTTTTGGAGGTGAAGAAAATAGTGGAGCATTTGGGAGCAGGGATGGATGCAGACTCCCCTGGGCAGCTGTGGGCTGCCTGCCCGCCCGGGCACTGCCTCCCCAGCCTGTTTGCCCTTCACACGCCGCAGAGCTGCCTGGTGCTGCGAGAGCCGTGAGAAAAACCGGCAGGAGGATGGGGGGCCTCTGGGCAGGAAGTCGGGAGCATGGGAGCAGCTGGGAGACGCTGCGAGGGCCCGGACAGGAGAGGCCCCTGTGCCGGGGAAGGGCAGCAGCTGGGACCGCAGCCCCCCTGGTTCTGCACATTCCTGGAGGAAACGGCATTTTTGGGGGCAGACGAGCGCCTGGGAGAAATTCCAGGGCTGCCTTTCGAGTGCAGCCATGGCTGAGCTGCTGGGACCCGGAGCTACAGCAATGAGAGGGGGGGGTTGTTGGGGTGGCTGTTCCCTTTGGGCTTGGGAAGGAATCACCGTGACTTGCAAATGTGCCAAGCTCCAGGCTGGCTGCTGGGAACAGTCCAGGAGGATCCTGTGGGTCCAGCCCTGGTTTGAAGCCCAGGGTCTGCCTGTCTTGGAACACTGGTGCAGGCTGTACCCCAGGGGAACCAAATTTGGGCACCTTATGCCTCAGTTTCCCCCTCTGTAGAGCTGCATTGAGGGAGGTTTTGGCTGGCAGTGCTGCCAGAGGGGTCTGCAGGGAGTGTCAGGCAGTGCCTGCGGGAAGCAGCGTTTCCCGTGCCTCACGCACGGCTGGGCGCACAGGGAAACCGAGTCATGTCCGCCCTGTGACCTGCCGGCGGTCATCTCCCGTTAGTCAGCATGTCTCTGCTGGAGTCACAGCCACCGCCTTGCTCTGAGCAGCTCCACAGGCTGGGTGCCACTCCCTGTCCCACAGCAGCACAACTTCCCCCCTCACAGGCCTGATTCTGGGAAAGCCCTCCTGTGTATGAGCATCCTCAGCCCATCCTGTCTTGGGGACTGTCTTTAGCAGGAACACTCCAGGGGGGTAGGTGAAAACGTGTCCCAAGGCCATGTTTGTTCCTCCCCAGGGAACACACTGCTGCCATGGCCTCGCAGGAACAGACTGTCCCCATCCCCAGGGATGTGCCTGCGCAGGAGGAAGGGCTGGGGCGCAGCATTATCCCGGTCCCACTTCCTCCCACCCGTCCCACAGCAGGGCCTGGCCTTGGGATGGCTCTGGCAGACGGCTGCTCCTTGAGGCAGGGGCTGTGGCAGGGGCTCTGGGTTAGAGTGTGGAGGGGCAGAAATAACCCTGATGCCAAAACCTGCTCTGGTCACTCTTGTGCCTCAGTTTCCCTGGCAAGCAGCAAGGCTACACCCATCATCAGGAAAACCACACAGGATGCAAAAAAGCATTTGGCCCCCCATTTTTGGGACCCCAAGTCCCCACTCCCCAGATTCAAGACACCCAGGTGACCCACCCCTGTTCCACTGCTGCTTGGTTCCCAGCCATGGTGGCTTGGGATCTAAGTAATTTCTGGGAGATGGAGGGTCTGGGTGAGCCCTCTGCACCCTCCTCGAGGACTCTCTGCCACTGCTGGGGCTCTGTGCTGACTGAAGGATGTGGCAGTGTCACCAGCCCCCCAAACCTCCGAGCCTCTGGCCCTCCGAGCTGGCCGCTGTCCCTGGCGCCGGGTCTGCTGTGGTTTCAGCAGCTCTTTCCTTGAGCAAACACCACCACGGGCTGGGGGCCTCGGCACCCGAGCAGCGGCTTCGGCATCTGCGTCGAAATTTTCTGCCCGCCCCAAGCGAAGCCCCTTCCCAGCCTCTTCCTCCCCATCCCCTCCGCTGTGCCGGGGTGCTAGGGGTGGCCAGGGGGCCGGAACCCCTTACCTGCCCTGTCCCAGGGTGGGAAACCTCCTGCCCAGCGCTGTCATCGGCCCTGCGGGATCCAGCAAGCGCCTCTGCTCCGGGATGGGGAGAAGTTCTCCCGCTCGCTCTCCCGCCTTGCACTGAGCGTCGGGACTTCGGGGCGCGCAAGGCAGTGGCAGACCCTCCTCCTTCCCGTCCCAGCCCTCCTCCGGCCCTCCCTTCACGGCCGGCAGGAATGTGTGGTCGGCACAGCCCGGCTCCCACCGCCGGCACGAATTTCTCCTCCTCACCCCGCTTACTGGGGCCACCCGGACCTCCCGAACGCTCAGTGTCAGGAAAAGGAGCCCCCGGCCCCGGGGCGGTGCAGGGGGAACAGGGACATCAGGGGCCACTTGAGTGCAGAGAGAGGAGAGTCAGGCCAGGGAAAGGGGGAGAAATGTTTTCGGGAGAAATTTGGAGTCGCCTTTGCCTGTGTCCCTAGTCCCACACCCTGCTGGGCTGGGGTCGTATTTGGCCCCTTATGCCCAGATGCCCAGGGGCAGGGGGCTAAAAATCCCTCTGGTTGATTCTGTGGTCACAGCCCTCCAAAAAATCCACCCTGAGTCATCTCAGAGGGCTGAGCCTCAAGTTGCCCCGGAGGAGGGAGATTGTGCCTGGAGTGGGGGTGTGTGTGCCCGGAGTGCGGGTTTACTGGCAGGTGATGAAATGGGGACAGTGTCTGGTTTCAGGATTTGCCCGTGTGCCTTGGGAGAGGCAGTGCTGCTCGGGAGAGGGGGAAAGGATAGAGGGGGTGGAAAAGAGGAGAGTGAGAAGCGGAGAAGGCTGTAACAGTGCTGGTGTGAGCTCTCTGCAGCAACACATCCTGGTGCTGGAACGCAGCCGCCTCAGGACAAAGAGGTGCCGGGGCAGAGCGGGGCTGCAAGATGTTTCCACCCCGTCCGGAAACAAGAGGGAACAGGAATCCCACAGGAAACCTCGTTCCCATGGAGCCGCTGACCTGACCATGCTCCAGCTGCGCTGTCCCACCGGCCAGGTGCATCCCGCTGGCACTGTGGGCACGGGGGGACATTGCAGTGATCCTGTTGTATCCCAGCCCCCTCCTCTTGCCCTGGAGGGGCAAAAAGGGGGGTCTTAGCAGAAGGCAGAGCAACCCTCAAAGGGCTATACCTGTCTGGGGAGATCTTGTCAGGATGCTCTTGTCCCTTTTCCAGGAGATCCCCATCAGTGGTCTCTGCTCCTGCTGCTGCATCAGGGTTTGTGGTTTGGCTGGGGTTTGGAGCCAGGCTGGAGCTCGGTGCCTCTGTCCTAGGGCAGGAGACATTCCCCACAGGCTCCTGGTCTGTTCCGGCCATCACTGCCTCCAGGGTGTCCCCAGGCTCAGCCTCTTCCTCCTCCTGCTCTGCTTGTCCAGCAGCTGGGGGTGAGTCTGTACCTGGGCCAGGGGTGCTGGACGTCTCAGGGCACTTGAGGCTGGGGAGCTGGGCTGTCTGGGGAGTTTTGTTGTTGGGAGTCCATTTCTCCTGGCAGTTCTGGCTACTCTTCTCTTTGCCCAGGCTCTTCCCCGCCTTGCCCAGATTCAGCCTGGGCATGGTGCCCATGTGGCTGTACATTTCCGATGATCGGGCATAGGGGCCAGGGCTCTTGGGCACGGTGTTGAGATCATCCTGGATGCTGTCAAAGGGCTCCCCCAGGAAGCCGTGGGGAGGTGGGAGATGTGGCCTGAGACTCTCAGGAGAGTTGGGGACCGCAGACATGCGCCGGAAGGTGAAGGAGCGGGGGATGCTGCTCAGGCTCCCAAAGCCCTTGAACTTGAAAAACTCTGGCAAGGAGAAAGGAGTGGTGAGTGTAGGGTTACTGCTGGCACGGTGTGATGATGGGGGGGTCCTAGAGCCCCTGGTCCTGGGTTGGGGTGGGCATGGGGCACTGTGCAGCCTGGTGTCACTCTGTTACACCCACATCTGCAGTCCCAGCTTGGCATGACATCCCCGTGGTCTGGGGTGTATGTGATGCTGCTTGAGGTGTCTCTGCTGGGAACCCAGGAACTCTGCCCTGGTCCCTCGGGGAGCAGAAGTCTCCTGTGCCCTGGCAAATCTAACGGCTGCATCTTCCCACCACAGCTGAGGGGCGAGCAGGTGAGCAGGCAACTCTAGAAATTATTTCAAATCTTTTCCTCCTGCCTGCTTTCCGCGGGGGACTCTGGGCAGGGCTGTGCCCATTCCCACAGCCTCAGGGCAGTCCTGCAGGATGCAAGAATGGGACACACAGCATCTCCCCGGGGGATGGGGGTCCTGAACACACATGACCTGCCCACATGTGCATGTCTCACCAGCACGGTGGAGCAGGAACCAGCCACGGGCACTGCTGCGGGCGGGAGATAACCTCCCCACTTCCTCACCCGGCCCCTCGCCAGCTCCAGCTGCCACCTGCAAGTGCTGAGCACGAACATGCTTCGCCGGAGAAATATTTGTAACTCCGGCAGGCGGCTTTGCATTTCACACCTCAGCCCCAGCTCAGCTCAGTGTGCTGCTGCTGCAGCGCAGCCTTGGATGGTGCTGGTGCCGGTGCTGGTGTCAGCACACGGGGTGAGCCAGCCTGTGGCCGCAGTGCTGTTGAGCAGGGTTTCCCTGCCTGCTCCGAGTGCTGTGGGCGGCCACCGGGGGTTTTGCAATGTTGATGCCGCCCTGGGGCTCTGCAAAGCACGGCGGATTTGCCGGGGCAGGAAGCGACACGTTGCAGAGGTGCTGAGCAGGGACCCGGGTGTCCGGGGCTGCTCGGCCCTCGGATTCCCACCTGCAGCCTCTGCGGGGCATCCCTGCGGCTGGACAGGGTGAAGGGGCTGCATCCCAAAAGCCCCTCTGCAAGGCAGAAACCTCGTGGCCTGAGTGCAGTTAGAGGCAAAACTACTTTGGCAAAACATCCTCTTGTAGTCCAAGCATCTTCTGCTACTTGCTGCTCCTGGCACTGCTGCGAGGTGGGAAAGCCAGCACTGGGCACTTTCCCCATCTCCCCACCACTCTGCCACAAAGGAAAATCCCAGCTGGGATGGGGCCGCGGGTTTGGCTAGTGGAGGGGTCCCGGGGGAGCGGAGGGACTGGCCCCCCTCTGGCGCCGGCCCCGCGGCAGGAATGCAGAGAGCACAACCCAGTGCTGGGAATGGGGTGAAGGCCTCTGCAACCTCTCCCTGGGGTTCCGGGGGAAAGCCGAGGTCTGTGAGAAAGTGCAGAGCTCGCTCCCTGTGGGTATGGAGCACTTCCTCCCAGAAGAGCCAGTGGGAATCCATTCCCAGGCTCCCACCCTGGCTCCTCTGTGTCACCCCCATCCCTGTGCTGCTGGAGCACCCTGGGTCCTAGCCACCCTCAGCCCCCAGCACCAGCTGGTACCCCAGCTGTGCACCCTGAAGGGTGTGATTTAGAGTGAAGACCCTTAAACCCTGCTGTACATCCCTCTGGTCACATCCCAGCATCCAGCACAGGGCTGGGCTGCAGCAGACTGGTCCCAGTCCCAGCACCCAGCTCCCGAGCCAGCACCAAGCCCTGGAGATGGAAACCCCCAAAGTCCCTCACCCCAATGAGTTTCCTAACAAGAGCAGAGCCTGTCACAGCTCCAAACATCCCTGGATGGGATGACCCGGGGAGCGTGTGAGCACACACTCACACTCACACTCACACTCACACTAACTCTCACACATCCTCCTACCCACCGGGATGTCCAGGTGAGCACCCCATTGCCCACCCACCCTGTCCCGCGGCCACTTACTGAATTTCTTGAAGCCCCCTCGTTTCTGGCCCTCGGCCATGGCCGTGGCGCTTGGAGGCCGCAGGGACCAAGAGGGACAAGAATATAACTGTGAAGCCCTTCCCTGCTCGCTCCTCCCTTCCTGCCCCCCCCCGCAGTCACTCATCACTCGCTCAGCGTTTCCTCCCGTGTTGTCATCTGCTCCCGGCCCCCCTGCTGTCCCTGCCTGCCCTCACTCTGTCCCCACAGTTCCTGCAGTCCCCGTGGCTGCTTGCACCTGCCTGGCTGCTCAAGAGCCACCTCTGCACCCCGTTTTGGGCATGTCTGGCAGATGTGGACACCCAAAAACCTCTGAGTGCCAGCCCTAGAAGAGGGTGCCCGCCCTAGAAGAGGGTGCCCGCCCCGTGGAAGAAGGTGCCAGCCCTAGAGGAGTGTGACAGCCCTGTGGATGAGGTTGTCAGCTCTGTGGATGAGGCTCAGCCCTGCAGACAGGACTCTGCCATGCACATCTGGTGCTCAGCCCCTGAGGGTTGAGAGGTGGGTGGCATCACTGCCAGCATGAGCACTCCCCATCAGCTGTGCTCTTGTGCTGGGGACATTGGCGTGCTCCACAGGAGTGTCTCCATGCAGGACAAGGTGGCCTGGACCCAGCAAGGATCCGGTATCCATGTTTCCCGTTTCCAGGGAGCTGGTGGTTCCCATGACCAGGATGCTGGCAGCCACCTCTGCCACAGCTCTGTCCTTGGCTCTCTGCACTCTCCACTTTGGGGACCAGTTTCGAACAGCCCCAGATCGAGCTCTTCGTCCTGCACCTGAACACAGCCATGGACGGGGGAGGAACTCGGGGTCCCCTGAACCGGACCCTGAAGTCCTCCTGCCTGGCCATTGCATCCCTACGTCACAGCCGCGGCTGCAGGAGCAGAAGTGCTGTTTAACTCCTGACGTGTTTAAGCACACACGGGGCACACGGCAATGCTCTTTAGGGCCACCGGCACCGGGAAGCGCTCGGTGCTCCCGGGCCACGAGGAGGGACAGCCGGGGAGAACATGGCGGTGGCGCCGCGGACTGCAACGCCCACAAGGCCCCGCGCGGCGGCCGGCGGGTCACGTGACGGCATCGTCGGGTCACGTGGCGGAACGGGTGGGACGCGGTGCTGTAGCAACGGCGCGGCCGCCATGGCCAAGCAGTACGATATGGTCGAGTGTCCCTTCTGCGACGAGGTCTCCAAGTACGAGAAGCTCGCCAAGATCGGGCAGGGCACCTTCGGGTGAGTGCCGCCCCGGCCCTGGCCCTCCCCGGCCCGGCCCCGGCCTTCCCCGGCCTCAGGCCTGCAGCCGGGGCCCAGCCCCGCGGCCCATCCGCGCCAGCCCCGGGTGCTCCTTGCTCCGGTGTCCTTTCCCCGGTCACCCCTCTTGGCTTCAGAGAACCAGTGTGGCTCTTGGGCCCTCTTTTCCCCAACCTGAGACTCCGCTCTCAGTTGTGGCAGAGCAGAGTTAACCTTGAAAACAGTTATGGTGGGGACCTGTAACTTGGCTCCAGATGTTCACCTTGGCTCCACATGTGCAGCCTGGCTCCAGATGGGCAGCTTTTTGCTCAAAATGTGCTACGTTATTGAAAATCCTTGCAAGGCTGCAGGAGTTCTGCGCTCTCTGTTGGTTCAGTGAATCCTGAGGGCCTTTGGCTCGGGGGGAATGTGGCTATATTGGCTCAGCACAGAGTTCTCTGTATGGTGCTTTAGTGTGTCTTGTTTGGGCTTGTTCCTTGTCAGGAGCACCTGGCTCCTTTCTCCTTGTGCTGATGCCATGAAGATTTTTTGCCTTTTCTTTTACCCCCCTGTTATACCTTTTAACAGCTTCTGTAGTCTTAGTGCTTTTTGCCTACATTCTTAGACTTGTTTGTTCAGCTAAGAGACCCAACATTTTAGAAGCTTCATAGGTAGAAGATAGTGTGCCCCCAAGGTCCTCTCCAGAACACATTCTGTAAACTAAGATAAAACCATCCAGGGGAAAGCTCCTTGGGGAGGGAGGCTCATTCAAGCCTCTAATTGGGGAATGTTTGATAGATATGCTAATTAGTAAGACCTATAATGTTATACCAGATCTTTTGGGGGTGTGCATTGCGGGGTGCATATCGGTGCATTCGATCTGGATGTAGTGTGCCTAAGGATCCTTAAAATAAATACCAAGGTAAAATCCCTTTTTCCCTTCTAACTGTGTTTGACTCTTGATTTTGAGACCAGGAAAAGGCATCATGAGCTGCTCACAGATTTCTTTCTGGTTTTTTTTACAGGGAAGTTTTCAAAGCCAAACATCGCCAGACAGGCAAGAAAGTAGCACTGAAGAAGGTGTTGATGGAAAATGAGAAGGAAGGGGTAAGTGTGGGGCATGGCTGGATTGGGCCTGTTGTCAGCTGGGCTGCAGAGGCACATGGCAGCATTGAAGGGACTGGGCTGCATGGGATGTCTGCTGGGAAGTGACGCTTCCCATGTGTTTCTTCTCCTCTGGGAAACCCCAGCACAGGGCTCCACACTGGCTGTGTTTGTGAAAAAACTGGGTGATGTGTGAAGCACATGCTCAGGGGTTGGGGAGAGAGTTAACACCTTAAACAGCGAAGGTAGCAGCCAGAGAGGCTGTTCTGCAGCTCAAGCTGGGCTGTATCATGTCCTGGTATGAATGTGGAAGCTGAGGAGAAGAGGGCAGGACCTGCCAAGATGCATGGTCACACCTCTCCTGTTCTCTAGGCAGAGATGGCCTGGTCTCTTGCACCTCCAGTCTCCATTCTCTGTTTCTCTTTTCCAGTTTCCCATCACAGCCTTGCGAGAGATTAAAATCCTCCAGCTGCTCAAGCATGAGAACGTTGTGAACCTCATAGAAATCTGCAGGACCAAAGGTACTTTGCGGGGTCTCCCTTGTGTTAATGATGGCTTTTTTGAGCCCTGCTGAGCAGGCAGGTGTCTTGTGCTGGGATTGGGATGGTCTAGCTGAGCACGGGCCTCTGTTCCTGCCTGTGACATCGGGTGACAGGTCACTTATCTTGGAAAAGAGTTTCTAAATGAGTCAGGATGTTGCTGAAGCTCGGCTGGAAAAAGCTGTTGTAGTCCTGCCAGGATATGCCTGTGCCATGGCAGTGAATGCTGCCTGTGCTGGGATACTCCTTTCTGAGAGGCTTTAAATGAACCAGCACTGGAGAGACTTTGGAGCAGAAGCTCCTGAGCCTGGAGCTGCCTCTCTTGGTTGGCTTGTGATGGTTTGTGGCAGCTCTGAGCTGATGACACAGCTCCAGCTGAGGCTCACTCAGCATCTCTTTCTGTGCATGACGTAACTGCTCGTGCTGGGAGGACTGGGATTCCACATGGGCAGTTCTGAGCTGCTCTTCCACCTCCTCACTCCCACCTGGTGCCATGTGCCCCCACTGCTTTGCAGGCTCAGCACACCTGGCCTGGCTCTGCTTCCAGTAAAACTGCTATATAACATTTGCTAGAGTTTATACATCATTCTCTTACATGGATTTGCACTGGAAAAATACTTTGGAAAGTGACAGCTGGTGTTACAGGCTGCCCTTCCCTAGCCAGTCATGTCAGTGAAATAAGAACAAAACTGGCCAGTATCTGGTGTTTTTTAAAAAGTCCAGTCACTGAACGGGCAGAAATCTGTGGCCTAGGACTGGGAAATTCAAGTTACTTCAGTACTCAATTGTAGATTAATTGTGTAGATTACTGTCTGCATAGGTATGAGTAAAAACACCAATGACAAGTTAAGTTTTAATTCACTGTGTGATTAAAAGAGCTGTGATGATTGAGTGTCTGGCATACCAAAAGTAAATATTTTTGTAGACATGTCATTTGTTCCCTTTTTGCTTATGTTTTGTTTGTATTCCAGTTTTCATCCAAATCTACCTTGACCTCAGTTTACAGTAAAGTAGAAATGTTTCATTTACCGTTCTCAAATGTGAGGCTTTTCTCTTTTTGCCTTGGAAAGGTGTGTTTGTGCTGTGTCCGTGTGAGGAGCTGCAAACCCAGGCAAGCACCCTCCTGGCTGGAGAGGAGAGCAGTGTGCTTCTGTGGGGGCTAAGCTTTTCCAGTTGGAGATGCTGATCAGCAGGTTTTGCTGAATACAGCTGATGAAAATCAGCCTCTCTTTTTAATAACATTTTGCATGTGTGCTCTAGGAACAAGATTGAAATCGATTGCTTCACTTGAGGTCTGCTGTCATTGACTTCAAATTGCAGCTGGAGTTTTATGTCAGTTTGATCAAGATCAGTCCATTTTTGCAGATGCTGTTTGAGGTTGCAGGAAATCTCACTTTTTAATGTGAGATTAGGCAGATTTTCTGTGTTTCTGCATTTTTCCCAGGGCTGTCTGTGGGTGCCTCCTCTATTGCTGGTGCTTGGCTGGCAACCACGGCTTGCAAGGAGGAAACCCCACAGCCGTTTTGTGCCCAGAGCAGCACGAAGTGAACCTTTCAAAGGTTGCCATGCTCTTTCCTTGCCTGTCTGATGACATCCACTGCACCAGTCCTCATCTCCTGTTCTTGTGTTGCTAGTTTTGCTTAGTTCTTCTTTAGGAAGGACCTTGAGGCCTGCAGGCTGTCTGGTTCTCTGTGTTCCCATGCCCTGAGATTCTGTGTAGGGGGTGTTGTATGAGCAGCAGGGTGGTGGGAGGTAAGAGGAGCTATGACCTGGTGAAAGGTCCTTTGCTGACAGCCCCTCTGTGCCTCTCCTGCAGCCTCTCCGTACAACCGGTGCAAGGGCAGCATCTACCTTGTGTTTGACTTCTGTGAGCACGACCTGGCTGGCCTTCTCAGCAATGCCCACGTCAAGTTCACACTGTCAGAGATCAAGAAAGTTATGCAGATGCTCCTGAATGGACTTTACTACATCCACAGGAACAAGGTAATGGGACAGACTCCTGTTGTGCTCAGAGGTGGCTTTCCAAGGAGCAGATGTCTTAGTACAGGCTTGTTTTCCACTTCTGCAGCCTGAGCATTGTGCTGGCCCCAGGCACCCAAGGAGGGCACTTTATTCACTTAACTCTTCAATGTCTGTCCTTGTACAGATCTTGCACCGAGACATGAAAGCAGCGAACGTCCTTATCACGCGGGATGGAGTCTTGAAGCTGGCGGACTTTGGGCTGGCTCGAGCTTTCAGCCTGGCTAAGAACAGCCAGCCAAACCGCTACACCAACCGCGTGGTGACCCTGTGGTATCGGCCCCCAGAGCTGCTCCTAGGTAGGAGGAGCCCTAGGTGGGCTCTGCCGGCTTCTTGGCCCTTCTCAGCCCTCTGGGAGACTAACTCAGCATCTCCGTTTAGGGGAGCGGGACTACGGCCCCCCCATTGACCTCTGGGGCGCAGGCTGCATCATGGCAGAGATGTGGACCCGCAGCCCCATCATGCAGGGGAACACGGAGCAGCACCAGCTCACTCTCATCAGCCAGCTCTGTGGATCCATCACGCCGGAGGTGAGGGTGAGAGCAGGGATGAGGTGTGGAGAGCAGGAGTGTGGGCAGAGTCTGGGACCAGGCACTCGGGCCTCTTCCCTGCCCTGTGTGCTGGCTGCTGTATGCTCCCAGCAGTGGAGTGTGCCTGCTGCTGCTGGCAAGGAGGCTTGAGAATCTTCTAGCCTGTGTTTTGGGGTTGTCACTCACACAAACACCCTAAATATCTGCTTAAAGAAGAGTGGGGGTTTTTATTCTCAGGTGTTTTGCATTGGTCACCTTGAAAAGCCTCTTGAATTCTGTGTCTTGTGATTTGCGGCATCAGCTCAGCTCTGGTGTGAGCACCCGGCCCCTTCTCAGCTTCTCCTTTATCAGCAGCTCGTCCTGCCCTCTTGTGGGGAGCAAGCTGAGGGATCTCAGCCTGGACTGGGATCTGCGGGATGTTGTGCTGGCAGCTGCAGGGTCCTCATCCTGCTGTCACATTCATTCTGTAAAGACACTGGATGCACTTTCTTTGGCATGTAGATACCTGCTGTGGTCTCTTCCAGATCTAGATAAGTGCTGGTGATTGCAGCAGACTTTGCTTTCTAAAGATAAACAGTGCCACATCCAGGTGATTATTTAGCAATCAGTTCTGTCACTTTATCTTTCTGGATGTGGTAGCTGGCTTGAACCATGCTGTCCAGTACTCCTTTTGTGGGGGAACCAGAAATCTTGGAGCATTGTTTCAGCACCAGGAAGACTGCCCTGACTTGTCCACATGTCTCCAGGCATAAGTGCAGCCTTTAGTGCCTATTTGTTGCTGTGAGAACAAGGTCTGCCAGCTTGGAGGTTATAAAATAGAATTGTTACTTCAGCAGACCTCACCCTGGTTTGCCTGAGGGTGTTTGAATCAAAAATGGCTTGTCCTTTCCATAACTATTTCTTGCCAACGCCTTTTCCTGCCCCTTCCCAGGTTTGGCCGAACGTGGATAAATACGAGCTGTACGAGAAGCTGGATCTCCCCAAGGGGCAGAAGCGGAAGGTGAAGGATCGCCTCAAGGCCTATGTCAAAGACCCCTACGCGCTCGACCTCATCGACAAGCTGCTGGTGCTGGACCCCGCCCAGCGCATTGACAGTGACGACGCCCTGAACCACGACTTCTTCTGGTCGGACCCCATGCCCTCAGACCTCAAAAACATGCTGTCCACCCACAACCAGTCCATGTTTGAGTACCTGGCCCCACCACGCAGGAGGGGTGGGCACATGCCCCAGCAGCCGGCGAACCAAGGCAGGAACCCAGCTGCCACCAACCAGACTGAATTTGACAGAGTGTTTTGACATCCGGTAGGGTCCTGGCTGGGCTTCCCTGCATTGATCGGAGATGTCCTGGCGAGGTCTTTTTGTCTGGGAAAGGACTTTTTTCAAGGTGAAGTGACTGATGGCGTTAACAGATCTTGGCCATCTCCTCTCGGCCACCTCAGAACTGTGTGACTTGGGGAGGTGACACCTGTGAGCTTGACATTGTTTCCTTGCAGTTTTGTCTCAGAACCTGATTTTGTTTCCCAAAAGTCTGTATTGGTTACATTAAACTTGCAGATCAATTGTTATGGACCTGGTGATGGAAAAAGTGTCTCTGTCCCTGCTGGGGCTCTTGGCAAATTGTGCGGGGACTGGCAGGACTGGGAGTAGCTGCCCTGCATGGAGATGTCTCAGCTCTCTTGGTCTGTTGTAGCTCCTGCATGGAGTATCCTCTGAGCACTGAAGCGTTGATGTAGGACAAGGCAGGTGCTTTTGAGTCATCAGATGTGCCTTGGGGGAGGCAGAGTCTCCCTAGATAACATGACTAGCTCTCCCTGGAGACTGGGATCTAGCCTAAAAAAGGGCTTATTGAGGAAATCAGGGAGGTGGCAGGCAGAGCTGGATGCTCCATGTGGCCAGGATTTACAGTGGGAATCGCTGGTCTCTGTGACAGCATGTGGCGTCCATGCTTTCTTCATTGCAAACCACGATTGGGAGTCATATTGGATACACCCAACCCGCTGTGGGCAAGCACTGGCCTGTGCCTGAGGTGAGACCTGCCCTCCTGCTGTCTGCAGGGATTTCAGGATAGCGTGGCAGGGCTGGGCACACTGTGCTGGGAGCAGGGGGACACTCATGTGTCCCCTGCTCTCTCCTGGAGCTCTTTGCATGAGAGACTACAACAAGACCACTGCCTTCTTTGGGTGCAGTGACTAGCCTGACACACTGGGATGACCTGTGCACACCTTATGCCAGAACTTGTCAGGATCAATTCATAGAGAGCAAGTGATCCTCCACAGCTGCTCTGTTTCCCATGGCTGTCAGCTGTAGCCAGCCGTCTTCTTCCTGAACCCCATGGATGGCAGATCCCAAGAGTCAACATGGGCAGCTGGTGATAGCATTTGGCACTTGGTAACTTGTCTGTTAACAATAAGAGACAAAAGCCGTGTCGTGGGTAGTGTAAGGTCGTGTGAGGAAGCAGTGGTGAGTGGGGCTGTTCTCAGGATAAAAAATGGGCATGATAAAAGACATGTACAAGGTACCTCTGTCTGTCTTGGTTTTGGGCTCTGAAACAGTGTCTGTTTGTGGGGGGGACGACTTTATTTCTTTGGAAAAATAGTCGATTATGAGCAATAAGCCAGTTGACTTGTGCCGTTGTGGATAAACAGGATCCTGTCCCAAACAGCTGGTGTGAACCTCCTGTCGCTGTGCTGCCTAAATGGACACAGCAGTGCCTGCACGACAGCACGTGGCCTTCCCGAGGGCACTTCGGGCTCGGGCACCCTAAGCCCCCTGTCCTGCTCCTGGGCAGCCGGCGGTGGTGGGGGAGAGGGGAACAGCGCAATCAGCGCTGCGTGGATGAGCGCATCAGTACCGCTGCCACGAGCAGAGGAGGCTGCTACGGGCAGCCTGGGGGCTCCGCCGGCACCGAGAGGGGGCGGTGCTGCCGGGCGGGGGCTGCGGAGCTCCGGGGGGGTCCCTGTGCCCCGGCTCGGGCGGTGGGGGCTGTAGGGCCATGTGCCTGTGCTGACGGCTTGAACGGCCTCGAGACGGGTTGTGCCTGATGCTACGTCCTCGTCCTCCCCCTGTCCCGCTCGGGCCCCCCGTGCCCCCCGTGCCCCGCCGCGGTGCCGGGACGGTCGCGGGGCGCCCGCCGTTCCCGCCTCCCTCCCGGGGCGACGTGGCGCGCGCCGCCCGTTGCAAAGATGGCGGCGGTGGCGTCCGGGGGGGGGGGGGGGGGATGGGGGGGGGATGGGGCGGCCCCGCCCCTTCTCTCGGCGGCGCGCGCGGTTGGCGCGGGGCGGCGCGCGCGCGGCGGGGATGGTGGCGCGGGGGCTGCGCGCGCTGCGCGGGGCGCTGCGGGCCGGGGGGCGCCGCTTCGGCACGCGCCCCGCGCGCGCCCCCGCCATGGACTACCAGGTACTGCGCGGGGCCGCGCACCGGGCGGGGCACGGGGCCGCGATGGGGCTCCGGTTCCGCGCGGGGCGGCAGAGACACCTCCCCTCCCGACCCCCTTCTGCCGCCGCCTCCCGCAGCCCCGGGCCATGCCGGCTGCCGCGCGCCACGTGTCTTCGCTTCCTGCTCGGGTCACCCCGCAAAGCGCCGTGCCCCGTGGCAGCACGCGGGTGAGCCCGGCCTGCAGCGGCGGCCGCTCCGGTAGCCACGGCGTGTCCCGGCCGCACGCGGCTGCGCCTGCTGTCGTGGGGGGGTGATGGCGGTTCCCGGCGTGGAGCTCCCCCCGGGCGGGCGGGAGCGGTCCCGCTCCGCAGAGCTGGAAGCGCCATCGGTGCCAGTGCCACTGCCCGGTGGGCCAGGGTCCGGCTGCCTTGGGTGGAGTGTCCCCACACTGGGGACGTGGGTTGGTGCCATGCCAGGTCCCCCCTGCAGCACACGGCGTTGCAACGCCAGGCTCACGTCCCCTTGGCGTGGGTTTGGCGGGCTCGGTGACCTCTTGTCCCAGGTGCCCCGTGCAGGTGCAGCGTTGCTGCTTCGTTAGCGCCGCTCATTAAGCACCGGCAGGATGGGTGCGCACTGGAGCGCGTCCCGCTCCCGCCGGCGGCGACCTTGTCCCACTGGGCAGCCGTGGGTGCCGGCGCTGGGCTGTGTTGTGCCCCACCGCGGGGCCAAGGGGCACCTGGGGAGGGGCGGGTAACCTCTGCCCATAAGTAGCCTGTCCCCGTGACAAGGTCTGGTGCTGCCGGCACGTTTCCGCGGCACCATGGCGGAGATGCTGCCGGCGTGGGTGACCAGTGACACCGCCGAGGGGACTGAGCCTGAAGGGGTGGGTTAGGGTGCAGCGGGGTCTGGGCAGACTGGCCCCTGGCTCTGTGGGGGTTGGCACGGCCCCAAGGCTGCGGTGATGGGCACCATCCTGATTACCCTGGGGGTCTTTCCAGGATGCAATCCGGATGCTCAACACCCTGCAGACTAATGCCAGCTACCTGGAGCAGGTGAAGCGGGAGCGTGGTGACCCCCAGGCCCAGCTGGAAGCTATGCAGGGCTTTTTGGAGAGGAGCGGACTGAAGGTGAAGAGCTGATCCCCGTCCCTGTTCCCCCTGTCCTGTCAGCAGTGCCACCATGCTTGACACTGGCTGCCACGGGGGTCTCACAGGGTGGTTGAACTCTTACAGGTCGAGGACCTGGATCGACTGAACATCATCCACGTCACGGGGACGAAGGGCAAGGTGAGGCGTGTGGGCGGTGCTGTGGGGGATTGGGGGGCTGAGGGGGGGCTGCTGGTGTCCCTTGCTCTGTTTGCCCCTGCTCTGGAACAGGGGGTTTAACACCTCTGTCTCCTCAGGGCTCAGCATGTGCCTTCACTGAATGCATCCTCCGCAGCTACGGGCTGAAGACGGGCTTTTACAGGTGAGCATGGGGGTCAGGAGGGTTTTGAGGGGCCAGTGGAGCTGTGCCTGACTCTTCCTCCTGCTCTGTACCCCCAGCTCCCCTCACCTCGTGCAGGTGCGCGAGCGGATCCGCATCAATGGGCAGCCCATCAGCAAGGACCTCTTCAACAAGTACTTCTGGCTGGTCTATAACCGCCTGGAGGAGACCAAGGTGGGGGCAGCAGGGTTTGTGGGGGTGGTCCCTCCCTTGGGTCCCCTGCTCCCAGGGCCATGTGCTCACCCTCACCCTGCTCTGCCTGGCAGGACCCAGTGCATGCCAGTATGCCGGCGTATTTCCGCTTCCTCACCATCATGGCCTTCCACGTCTTCCTGCAGGAGAAGGTCAGTGGTGGTGGTCTCCAGCTTGTGACAGAGATGTCAGGTTGGTGGGGACCTCAGGGAGGGAGATGTGGGATCCAGCCCGCACTTGGGGCAGAATTTGTGTGGGTCAGGCTATCGTGGCTGTAAACAGGGGATGCTGTGCCAGGTGCATGATTCTCCCATACATAGTGGGATGTGCTTAGGTGTGTGTTTGGAAGGGGTGGTGGCAGGGACCCATCTCCACCCACATCCCTGAATCCATGGGGACATATGCTGCTGGTGGCTCTGATGGCTCCAGTGTCCCCGTATCCCCAGGTGGACCTGGCGGTGGTGGAAGTTGGCATTGGCGGCACCTATGACTGCACCAACATCATCAGGTAGGAGCTGGCAGGGCTGAGCCTATCCCCAGGGCTGCCAGGGCCTGATGTCCCCACAGTGGAGGGCGGAACAGCAGGGAAACTGCCGTGCTGCATCCCCAGGGCACCGGTGGTGTGTGGGGTCTCCTCCCTGGGCATCGACCACACCAGCATCCTAGGGGACACCATGGAGAAGATCGCCTGGCAGAAGGGGGGCATTTTTAAGGTAAGGAGACCTGGTCTTCTCTCTCTTGTGTTTTTGGGGTGTGTTCCCCCATGTTCCTGAGCACCCCCATGTCCCTAAGCACGCCCATCCTTCCCAGCCAGGTGTGCCGGCATTCACCGTGGCGCAGCCGGAGCGGCCGCTGGAGGTGCTGAGGGAGCGAGCCCAGGAGCGGAAGGTGAGTTGGTGGCAGGGGCGTGGATGGGGGGTGCCCCATGGCGGGGGGCTCAGCCTCCTCTCCCCGCAGTGTCCCCTCTACCTCTGCCCAGAGCTGGATGACTTCGAGGAGGGCTGCCGGGCGCTGGAGCTGGGGCTGGCGGGTGCCCACCAGCGCTCCAATGCCGCCCTGGCCTTGCAGCTGGCGCGGATGTGGCTGCAGCGCCGCGGCTGCCAGGGTAAGGCGGGGGGACGGGGACAGGGGGCCTGACCCCACCAGGGCCCCTGAGGTCTCAGTGGGATACCTGTCCTCCCTAGCTCTTGGGGAGCTGAAGGAAGTGCCGCCGAGCACCGAGCTCGTGGGGAGGCCAGTGCCAGTGGCGCCTGCCTTCCGACTGACTGATGCCATGATTCAAGGTGCAGTATGGTCATGCTGGGACCCCCCATCGCCATGTCACAGGGCTTAGCGGGGCCATGCTGGACCCCAGCCACTGCCATATGTGCTGGAGGGCACAGTCTGCCCTACACTGGATCCCCATGGGGGTGCCGGTGTTGGGGAAGGTATGAGGGTCCCAGCCATGCCCTGTGTTCCCCCAGGCCTGCGGGACACAGAGTGGCTGGGCCGGACTCAGGTGCTCTCCCATGGCCCTGTGACGTGGTACTTGGACGGAGCTCACACCACCAGCAGCATCCAGGCCTGTGTCCGCTGGTTCCGTCAGGCCGCCCTCAACCAGGACAAGCCCCATGAGTAAGGAAAGGATGCAAGGGGAGGACACACGTTGTGGGGGTGTGGTGGTGGTGCTGGAGGTCCCCTGGGGGCATGGGCCACCTGCCCTTTCTCCCTGCAGTGGTTCTGAGGTGCGTGTGCTGCTCTTCAATGCCACAGGCGACCGGGACACGGCGGCACTGCTCAAGCTGCTGGTGGTGAGGTTTGGGGGGCACGGGGGGGTCACTGTGCCTGGATGCCTGGATTCTCTGCCTGTCTTGGGACCCATTTTGCTGTGGGTGCAGGGAGCCGTGAGGTGGAGCTGGCACCCTGTCTGTCTGTCTGTCTTGTCTGCCCACCCTGCTGTCCCGGGGTGTATCCCACCTCAGCTCCCCCCTGCAGGGGTCTCATAGCCCTGGGTGTGGGGAAGGGACTTGGATCACCCCTTGCCCCATCCCCTGTAACCCCACTGGTGTGGGACTGGTCCCAGTGGAAATCCCATGGGTGGGTCCTGAGGGTTCCCACAGTGCTGATTCCTCCTGTCTCTGCAGCCCTGTCACTTCGACTACGCTGTTTTCTGCCCCAACTTCACGGAGGTGTCGGTGGCCAACAACGCAGGTGAGTGCTGGGGAGACAGGGTCTCCCACAACCCCCCATCCTGATCCCTCCACAGCTCCCCCTGCAATCCCTGACTGCTGTCCTCATCACTTCCAGACCAGCAAAACTTCAACGTGACGCTGGAGAATGCCCTGACCCGCTGCCTGGAGAACCAGCGGACGTGGACAACGCTCCTGGAGGAAAGAGTGGGCCAGGACCCCTGGCTCCCATCTCCCCTGTGGGTGGGGGGGCTGCTGCAGCCAGCCCCTACCCGAGGCTCCCTGCTCCTGGTGCCCCCAGCCCCACGACCGCTCAATTCCCCAGCCCTCGTGTTCCCGTGCCTGGCCCAGGCGCTGCAGTGGGTAGCACAGGGCCGGGACCCCCATCTGGCAGCCCCCACAGCCTCGGGGGCTCACCCCCACCCCGCAGCCAGCAGTGGGGCTGTGCTGCTGCGGGAGGCAGCCGTTGTCCGTGTCCTGGTAACCGGCAGCCTGCACTTGGTGGGGGGGGCCCTGCGGCTGCTCGACCCTGCACTGTCCCAGTAATGGGGGACAGGGCTTTGCACCTCTGTTTACTTGAAGCAACAGTTTTGCCCCCATTGATGCTCAGAGGCATCTGGAGGGTACGTGGGACCTCCCCACCCCATCCTGGCATGGCTGTTTTCACCCCAGTGCCTTTTGCCTGTGCCCTTCCCGGGACACTGTCCATGGGGGGATGTTCCTGGCCTCCATCCCCTCCCTAGTGAGACTGACTGGGGAGACCCCCACGGTGTGGGGGGCTGCCTCAAGCTGTGATGAGGTCCCAGTGCCTGCGGGGCTGGTAGGTGGGAGCCTCAAGCTGTGGCAAAGCTTGGCATCAGGGCGCGATTAATTTAACATAGGGAAGATTTTTATTATTGATAAGAGTTTGTAACTTGGACAGGGAGCTGGGGGCGTGGTGGGTTCTGCCCGTTGTTCTGTGGGAGGGCAGCAGCCTCGCACCATCCTCCACAAATAAACCTCTTGCTGCTCCCAAGGGTGCCTGCTGCCTTCTAGGGGGGATGCAGGAAGGGCACGGGGGTCACCCCAAGTGCTGGGGCATGTCCAGGGGGCACCCACTTCTTCCCCCCCCCATTTGATGGGGAGCCTTGTGGGAGGCTTTGGCAATAGCTGCTCTTTCTGCCTCCCCACTGCAGCGGGGGACCCCAGGGGGGTTGCAGGGTGCCCCCCCCCGGCGTGGGCTGCCCTTGGGGGGCCAAAGCATTCACTGAATGAGTAATGGAGGCCCCCTCTGGGCTCGGCCTGAGGTTTGGGGCAAAAAATCAGCTTAGTGGCACTGGGGTGGGTCCCTAAGTCCGTTGGCCGGGGGCTGCGTGGGCTCAGGGGGTCCCGGGGGCGTCAGGCCATGCTGCTGGTAGAGCAGGGGGTGCTCTGGGTGCTGCCGATGCTGTGGTTGGTGCTGCTGCTCTCCGAGGCCGGCGCCGTGCTGGAAACCGGCTGCAGTTTGGAGATGGGACCTGGCTCACACCGCCCGCCACGGGGAAACACCAAGGGGAAACCACACTCAGGGCAAACAGTGGTGGCCTTGGCTCAGCCCCATGGGACCTTCCAGCCCTCATACACAAACCCTCAGGGATCACTCCCCAGCTGGCCCCACAGCCCCTAGGATGGAGATGAGCAGGAGTGAGGACAGATGGCAGAGGGGCCCCCAGTCAAGTAGGAGGGACCCTGAGGAGCTGTAGACACCTGGAGCAGGGTTATTCCCCTGTAGCATTGCCAGGACTGTACAGATGAGGGCAGTGGAGCAGCCTGGCTCACCTGGGGACTTTGGCCAGGAGGGATAAATGGGCAACCCAGTAAGGTACATGCACGTGGCACCCCCATCCCACTACGGGGGTCCCCAGCGGTGGTGGATACTCACGGGTGTGTGAGTAGATGTACCAGAGCCCAGCAGTGAGGAGTGCCCCGATGAGGAAGGCACCAAAGGTGATGCCCAGGACAGCGGCCAGCCCCAGCCCACGGTCTGTGGGAGGATGAGACTGTCAGCACTGCCACTCCCATTCCCACTGACCACCTCCCTTGCCCTGAACTCACAGCTGAGCGGCCGCCAGGCATCCTTCACTGTCACCTCCAGGACCTTCTCGAAGATAGTGTCGTTCTGTGGAGGTGGAGGTTGGGGTGAGAGGGGGAAGACGTGCACCCCTATAGGGTGACAGAGCTGGGGGCCCCCAAGCTTTTCGTGGACTGGGGAATGCTGCTCCTGGATCCATCACCCAATGGTGTGGGACAAACCCATCAGGCTGCTACTGCCGATGGGGACCAGCATGGTGGCATCACAGGGTGGGGGGTTACACTGACCTGCAAGCCAGCCTTGCACTTGAGCATGGCAGAGAAGGGAATGTGTCCATCCTCAGGAATGGTGTAGGTGAAGCGGAAGCGCCAGACCTTCCTCCCATGGCTGCTGGGAGGGCCCTCCAGCACGGCCACCCCAGCGCCACGGGCCTCCCCACCCTGCACCAGCAGCACTGGCTCCTTCCCTGAGGCCACCAGCCAGCACTCCTTCAGCTGCAGGTCAGCTGGGTGATCCATCCACCGCATGGACGCCTGTGTGGGGTGGGAATGGGGCACACCGTCATGGTCACTGGCCCAGAGATGGCTGGACTGCCCAGCCTGGGCACCGGGACAGTGGCAGTACCTGCACAAAGGCCTCCTTGTTGATCTCCAGCTCCGTCTGCGGTGCCTCGAAGGCAGCGGTGGGGAAAAGGCGCAGGAAGAGCTCCCGCGGGATCTCGCACTGGAAGCCCACCTGCAAGAGGGAGCAGCACTGAGGGGGCACCCAGCACCCAGCCGACAGTGACACTGGCACCTTCTTCCACCCCTGGGCACGGCGGGAAACCCAGCCCTTACCCGCACACTCCGGAGCACTGCATCCTTGGCCAGGCTGAGGATGAGCTGCAACAAGGCAGAAAGGTTGGGTCAGTCAAGTGGTCCCCATTGCCAGGGTCTGTTTTCAGGATGGGATGGGATGGGATGGGATGGGATTGTCCCACCCACACACTCCCCCTCCATCTCAGCCCTGGGATGCAGTATGATGTTTCCAGCCATGCAAAAGCAAGGAGGTCCTGGTGGAGAAGCCCCAATGGCAATCACTGAAGCTCTCATGGTCCATCAGTGGGGCTGGGGGCAACATCCCCAGCCAGCCCCCCTCTCACCTCATTGTTGGCATAGCCCCTGCCCTCCAGTGAGGTGCCACAGTGGCTGAGGGGGCTTTTCAACATGAAGTGGGTGGCATTTTTCTCTGCCTGGCAGCTGATGTCCCTCAGGGTGATGTTCACCACATCCTTGATCGGCTGGGAGGAAAGCACACTGTAGTCATCCACTGACTGGAGACAGTCCCGTGCCACCCACCCCAAGCACCCAGAGGAAAATGCAACTTTTGAGTGATGTTGGTGGACATTGGGACCCCTCTCCACACTCCTCACCTCCAGGTAAGACCTGATGATGACGATCTCCATGGTTTCATCTGTGCACTTCCAGGGCTTGAGTGTGAGCAGCACCTGGTGGGGCAAGTCTGGGGGCTGTGTGATGACAAGGGGGGTGGTTGTCACAGGTGTCTTGGCCATCTCTGCAGGACAGGAAGATGAGTGGGGGGCTGAGTGGGAGTGGTGGGAGCCCCCATCCCGCCCAGCCCTGGGGTGCCGGAGGCCTCACCGTGCCCCTGGATCTCCAGGCTGATGTGGGTGCTGGCAGGGATGGCAGAGTAGGATGCAATGACACTGTAGTTCTTCTCGAAGGCTTTAGCGATGAGGTCCTGCTCTGTGTCAGGCAAGAGAACCCCAGGGAACAGCGTTGGGAATAAGGGCACCATCCTGTAACTCCCAGAGACCTGCAGTGAGGAGGAAAGGGGGGAACCATAGAGGGGCTAAGTGGAGACCGGATAGCTGGGGGTGCATGAGGCAGGGTTCATCCCAGTTATGAGGGCTTGCAGCAAGGGGGCTGCCACTTCCTCATGTCTAATGTCTCCAAGTACCCTCCTGCCACCCTCCCCATGCCACCAGCATCTCCTGGGCACCTGGCAGACCCCTTGGTGGGGGTGGTGGGGAAGACACGTTCCCCTCAGCCTACCAGTAACTGGATGTAGCACTTCAAGGAGAGGGACCAGGTGAAGTTGGCCTTGCTCTGCAGGATGAGCATCTGGTTGCCGACAGATTTCTCGGGACAGCTCAGAGACAGGTTCACCTCTTTGATGGGGGAGCTGCAAAACCACAAGACCTCCCTTCTCAGCATTCCCCACCAACAGGTCCCACAGCCAGCTCGGGATGTGGGGCTCTGCCTTTGAGACACCCTAACACTTTCCCAAGCATCTCCAAGCATATCCCACCACCTGTCCCACTGCTGGCACCGTGGTACCTGGGCTCCGACTGCAGATGGATGATGTGAGCAGCCCTGGAACTCTGGGCGTCACTACGTGAGCAGCTCTTCACCCCATGGAAGAAGACCTCAGTCTCAAGGTGCAGAATGGCATTGAAGTGCTCCTGGGGAATGCATTCTGGAGGGCTGCGGGCATCTGTGTAAGCGGTGGGGTCATCTAAGTCAAACTGGGCTCAGGGGGTGGAGAGAGGCTCAGGGCCAGAGGCATCAGTCCCCATGGCATCTCCCCGGGGAAGGTGCTTTGCCCCAGGAGGTTGTTACCCTTCTGGAGCAGGAAGATCATTGCTGCCCACTCCAGCCCCCTAGTGCTAGCCCCAGCCTCACGCACCTTCTCCCAGGTGGAGCTGGACCCTGCGGGGGTCCTGCAGCTCACTGTATGATGTGATGCCCCCGTAGGTAGCCAGAGCCCAAGTCAGCAGCTGCTCCTTGCTGGAGACCATGGGTGGCTCAGGGTTTGGTGCTCCAATGGCCTCCGGGCTGAGATGGGCATCCTGTGGGCCAAGTGACAGCCTAAGCCAGGGTGAGGGGCAAGGCACATCCCTCCCTTACACAGGCTGGCATGGGAAAGCAAGGAAACCTTTCCCCACAGTGTGCAGGGTACACATGTGAACCCTAAAACAGGTGAGTGTCCCTGGAGCCTGGGCTGGGGGTCACCCTGGATGAATGGGGATTTTCGGGGCCATGAGCTGGGAGCAGCGAGAGCAGCCAGCGGCACGTGGAGGGCTCAGCCCACTTTATTATTAGCCACAAACAAAGCAGGAGGTTTATTTTGCTAACAAAGCGCCTGACCCCGGCTCAGCTCACTGGAGCCAAACCCCATCTCTGACCTTCCTCCCGCCAGCCGGAGGAAATGGGAGCTTTTTCCAGCCCTGTGCGTCATTCCCTGCCTGGCCAGCCCAGTGCTCGGCGCCGCCAGCAATGGTCAGGAGCATCCCCTCCTCCCTGAGGCACCACAAGCATCATGTCTGGTAATCAGGGGGACCAGTGACACCCTTAAACACCCCCATGGATGGCCCCAGCCCTGCTTCCCCCTGGGATTGCTCCCGATGGTCTGTGGCACTCACGGTGCGGATGATCAGGTTTGAGCACGGGGAGGTGATGCTGGCAGAGCAGCGGGCACAGAGGAGAACGAGCACTGCTGACCGGCTGCAGGTATCATCTCGTGGAGTGGCTGTTACCATCAGTGGGACAGGAGAGGCCTGGGGTGGAAGAGAGAGTGTCACCACCATGCCACCAAGCCCCAACTGCTGTCACCTTCCTGGCTGCCCCCTGGAGCCAGAGGGAGCAGGGAGAGACCTCAGGCTGGCCCTGAGGATGAGCCATGCAAGAGGCAGCCATGGGTGGGTTTAGGGGGCAGGGATGCCACATGGGTGTGTACCCACACTGGCAGGGGCAAACACTCCCTGGCTCCCCTAAGCAAGGGACCAGCGGTATCCCCACCTGGAAGATGGTGGTATCCCCACACCGGTGTCCAGGACACCCCACATAGTGGGGTCTAGGCACCCCCTTCTTAGGGACCAGGGCATCCTTGAGTTAGAGATGAAGTAATCTCTGCATTGGGTACGAGGATGTCACCCCTCTGTGGACTGGGGTATCCCCACACTGAGGACTGGAGCATCCCTGCACTGGGCTAGGGCATCTCCACCCTGGGCACTAGAGCATCCTCACTGTAGGTACTGGGATGTCTCCCACTGAAGACTGGAGAATCCCCACCCTGGCCACTGGGACATTCCCCTGGCAGGTTTCCCAGCCCTATCCCAGCATGGTGCAGCTGCTCCAGGCTCAGGTGCAGAGGTGCCTGGGCACAGTGGTGGCACACAACATTCCTTGTGGCTAGCACTCCCTGATTGCCTCCAGCCAGAAATCCGGATGGGGAAGTCAAAACTCCAGGTGCTAAATTTGGCAACTGCTGC
Source organism: Corvus moneduloides (assembly GCF_009650955.1). Lineage (NCBI taxonomy): Eukaryota > Metazoa > Chordata > Aves > Passeriformes > Corvidae > Corvus > Corvus moneduloides. Next base: position 6,084,791 of record NC_045496.1, read on the forward strand.
CTGAATAGCAGCTCTCAAAGTTCTGAGCCAGGCAGTGGGCAGAGAAAACCAGCCGGGGACTGGGTGGGTGGATGCTGTTGCCAGTGCCGGGCACAGGGCTGGTGGGATGAGGCTGTGGGCATCCCGGCCTGGCCATGGCCCCGTGGCAAGCGTGGGTGGCCAGGGACCCTGGGTGGCCCCCAGCGCTGGGGAGGAGCTGGTGGCGGCTGTTTTTCCTGCCGCGTGTTTTGTGGCACTCCATTGTTTGGCTGCGCGAGTGGCGGGAGCCTCGGCGCTCCCCACCGCCGCCTTTTCGGTTATTTTTTTCTTTTTCTTCTCCTTTTTTTTTCGTCGTGGGGATCTGCTTATAGAAAGCAGCTTCCAGTAATTCTTCTATAAGTGGAGCCGCGTCCCTGCCCAGCTTCCCCTGCGCGCCACAGGGCTCAGTGCCGCAGCCGTGACATCAGTGCGTGTCCCCTGTTGCCACTGGTGACAACCCCGGGGCACCCCCAGCCCTGGCACTTATCCAGGATGCCAAGGCCAGGTCACACCAGGCTAGGCCAGAGGAGTCCTTGTAAAACCGACCCTCCCCAGCGCCTCCTGGCCTGGCTCCCCCTCTGCTCCAAAAGCAGAACTGGGAGAACTGGGAGGTGGCAGAGAGGGGGGAGTGTGGCGCCGGGTGGCCCAGGGCTGGGCCAAAATCGGGTGCTGGGCCCCAGCCAGCTTGAGAGAAGCCAGGCTGTCCTACAGAGCTGCCATGCAAACCCATGCGCTGGTGCAAACCCACCCAACAGTGCCAGCCAGTACCAGTGCCAGCCCTGCCACTGCCCTGCACCATCCTTGCCCCAAAGCACCCACAGTGTGGTTATAACCCCTCAGTACGGCCATGCCAACATTGGCAGACAGGTTTCTGCTTGCCACTCCTTCCTCCATCCCTCCCTTCATCCCTCCTTCCATCTCTTCCTCCATCCTTTCCTCCATTCTACCTTCCATCCCTTCCTCCATTCCACGTTCCATCCCTCCCTCCCGCCCCAGTGTGGTCACCGCTGGGTACCCGTGGCTCTGCTCAGGTCCTGAGCCAGAACCAGGCCACCTTCCCCAGGGAAATGGAGTGTCCTGAGGTGTCCAGCACAGGAATATCTGCTTGGCAGCATGGGCTATTAAAGAATTTGCCTCTAAAGTCTTTAAAGCCCCATCAGGGGCAGACATGCCCATGGCTGTGCTTGGAGGAGAAGCTTGGAGAAGGTGCCATGGAGGAGGTTAATCCAGGTCCTTTCACTGCTCCTTAGTTAGAGGAAAGTGTTCACAGCTGGGACACCCTGCCTGCTGAGGACAGTGACAGGGTGACAGTGCTGTGGTGACAGTGTGAAGTGACAGTGTAAGGAGATGTTCTGGGGGGATGCACTGGGACCCCTCTCGCCCACCTTGGACCACCTGACGCTGAGGACATGGACTTCATGGCCAGTGTCCAGGGAGCTGTTGCTGACGCAGCCCCGTGGCACCGTGCTGGTGGCATAGGAGAGGATGATGGGTGGCTCCGCTGTCACCGGCTGCAGGTCACAGCCCTCGGCTCTCCCGGGGCCTGGGAGGAAAACAAGAGACTGTCAGTCCCCGCCGCACGGATGTGGGGTGACACAACACGGGCTGACACGATGCGGGAGGGGGTTGAATGTCTGCGCCAGCGCCGGCACTGCCCCTGCAGCCTCAGCCCCCGGCCCGGCGTCAGCACGGCCCCACCGCCAGCACAGCACCCCCGGGACCATCTGCTACGTGTTTGCTCGGGGCCCGTCTGCCACCGCCAGCCCCCTCCGCAATCACGTTAATGACCCTTGGATCCGGGCTGGAAAAATCCACTGTCCCCGCTCGGCACTGCCGCGTGCCAAAACTCGCACCCAGCCGCCCAGAAGGCTGGGGCAGTTGCGGAAGCCCCCCCCCCCCCCCCCCCCCCCGCCGCATTCCTCCGCCGCAGGAAAATGGGAAGCGCAGGTATGGAAATGGCTGTAAAGCTCATCCTCCGCGGGCGCTGAGGCGTGAGCTTTGCCCCATCCCAAAGCCCCCGGCGGCGCGCGGCGAGCGGGGCCGGCCGGCGGCTGCCAAGGGAAATCCTGAGCGCAAACAGCCATTTGAAGGCCTGATCCTGTAAATCCCCACGTGCCTCGACAGTTTCCTCTGTCTCAGGCAGCCCTGCTGTGGCCGGGCTGTCCTCAACTTGGCCCCGAGGAACCGTCTGCACCCATGGGTGCTCCCTTCCAGGGGGCTGGGCAAGATGGACCCCCGTGGTCACGGCTGGGGGCTTTCTATGGGGCGACAGTGCCTGGGATGCTGTGTTTTCCTTTGGAGGTGGCCACTGAGCTCTGTCCCTTCCCACTCCATCTTTTCCCATCCCTGGCGGCTCCAGCCAATGCACAGGGAGATGTCTGGACTGCACTCTGGGTCCACCCAGCCACCCGCACTGGACTGCGGCTAGAGGGTGTGATGCTCCAGGTCACTGAGTTTTTAGGATGCAGCACCTGGCAAAGGGCCACTCGTTCCAAGCCATGCCCATCATAGTGTCCCTGACATGCATCTCACCATTGGGGTGGCCTGGCTGTGGTGCTGGGGTCACGGCACAGACCCCTGGTGACGCTGCTGTGGGCCCACTTATTGTCCAACGCTTCCTCCCCCCAGAATGGCGGCCGTGTGGCCGGCAGCATCGGGAGGAAGATAAACAGCCGCTTATCTGGGCGCCACAGGCTGTGTCCCTCTTCCCTTCCACTCCTGCCCTGACGGCACTGGGCATGGCTGTGTGGCCTCAGCACTGCTGGGCAGAGGACAGGCAGCTCGTCACTCCTTGGGCAGCATCTTGCTGGGAGGTCAGGCAGGGCTGGGGGCCGTGGCTGGGCTCACCCCTGGCGCAGGGCAAGGATGCCAGCGGAGGGGATGCGGGGCAGCGGTGCCAGTTGGGCACTGTCTGTCCCTGGGGAAAGCAGCGGGCTCCAGCATTATGTCAGGATCAGATAAGGGGGCTCAGCTGGGCCGCTGGGGCGATCAGATAAGGACACTGTTATTTTTGTAGTCCAGGAAAGGGAAAAAAAATTAAAAGGAAGAAAGAAAGAAAATCCACTTTATGTTTTTCCAACCTGCACTCTCCCTTGCTTTGGTGCAGCTGAGATCAGGGAATGGGGATGATCCCGCTGTGGCTCCCCCGTGGGTCAGGGGCTGGGGGGGCAATTCCTGGGGTTTTGGGAGCAGATGAAAGGCCTGGGCAGAGAGCAACACCGGGGTGGGGGGCACAGGTCAAGGGTGGCTCTGGCGGCACAGGATGCCCATGGGATGGGCAGCGACACTTTGGCACCCTTGCATCCGGCTGTGTTGCCTCGACACTTGTGTAATGTGCTGATTCCAGTCAGGAATGGGGATGGACCCTGCACTGCAAACCTGAGAAGGAATTCTCATCCTCTGAGCCACTGCTGGCTGTTGGACCATGCTGAGGTGGCATTGGGGCTCAGATGATGGGGTGGATGGGTCCAGGCTTTAGGCCTGACTCAAACCACATCATTCCTGCCACTCTCTAAGTCAGACAGGTGCCAAGAAGCCTCTCCTCAGACATGGGAGGGGACGACCCAGAACATGCTCACCCCATGGGGAGCAGTGCTGGCCCCTGTCGAGGGGGCACAAAGTCCCTCACCTCTGGAAGCTGGTTGTGTCTGTGAGACACCCTGACAATGCACCCACCAAGAGCACCCCAGTCCCACATCACTGCGCCCACCATGGACATCCCAGCCCCATAGCACTGTGCCCACTGTGGGCATCCCGGTTCCATGGCACTGCACCCGCTGTGGGCACTCCCAGCCCCAGAGGTTCCTGTGAGGAAGAAGCAGCACCTGGACAAGGTGTGAGTAGCACAGGTAGGCAGGGTGGGGACCATATGTCACAGCTACGCAGGACATGGACCATATAGCACAGATACTCAGGATGGGCACCATATGGCACAACTACCTAGGACAGTGACAATATGGCACAGTCATATAGGATGGGCCTCATATAGCACAGCTGCATAGGGACCGTATAGCTTCATCACATAGCACAGGGACTGTGTGCCACAGCTACGAAACATGGGGATCATATAGCACAGATAAATAGGACAGAAACCATAGGGACAGACACTCAGGGTGGGGACCATATGGCACAGCTATGTAGGACTCAGCCCATACAGCACAGCCCTGTTAGGGTATGTATGGCACAGCCATATAGGATGGAGACTGTCAGGGACAAATACAAAGGTCATGGACACATGGCACTGCTACGCAGGACACAGATGACATTGCACAGGCCTGTAGGATGGGGACCAGATGGCACAGCTGTGTGGTATAGGGACTATACATCACAGACAGGAAGGACAAGACCTCTGTGGCACAACGGCACAGGATGTATAGCATATGGCACAGTTATAGGATGGGGACTGTACAAGAAATCTACAGAGGACACAGACCTTACTGCACATCTACATAGGGTAGGGACACCATGGCACTGCCATAGGGCAGGGACAGTGGCACAGCTATAGGATGGGGACCGAGCCTCACAGTTACACAGGACACGGGACTTACTGTACATCTACAAGGATGGGAACTGTATGGCACAGCTATAGGGGACATGGCCCATATGGCACAGCCTCACTGGACAGGGACTGTCTGGCACAGCCATAGACAGGGTTGTGATATGAGAGAGTGGGCATCAAGCCTGGCAGTGGGGCCACCCCAGCAGCACCCATTAGCACTGGCCCCAAGGTGACCAGGAGGGACCAACCCAGCCAGGACACTCAGTGTCGCTGGCCTCAACCTCTCCAGGCAGCTGCTGCCTTCCCAGTTCCCTTCCCCTCTGTTGGTGGGCCATGTCCCTGAGTGCCCCAGGTCCCTCTCCCCCAGCTCCATCAGCACTCGCGTCCCTCCTTGAAATTCCCCCTGTGGCTTTGCAGGGATCTCAGGGTGGCTCTGACTGCTCTGAAGGCGGATAAGCCCCCAACTCCCACATGAGGCTTTAAGGGTTTTTTCCCATTTCTCATCCCCTGCTCCATCCCCACATCCCATGTAAGGTTTTAAGGATTTTTTCCAATTTCTCATCCCCACCTCCTGGTCAACCCCTCCATACTCCACAGTGCCGGGAAGCCACCAAAGCCACCCCAGACCCCCCGTGTGCCACCGTCATGGTCGGGACTCAGCCAGGGCGTCTTCAACACCTCCCACGCCCCGGTGACGCAGCCGGGATTTCGGGGGTCCCAGGGAGCGGCAGGGCTGTGCTGTGTGCGTTCCGGGAATCGGGGTGGGTTTGTCCCTTCCCACATCGGAGCTGCTCCCCAAAATTTCCTCTCCCGGGGGGTTCCCGGGGGGGACACTGCCTGTGCGGGGACAGCCGGGACCCCTTTGGCCACCGACCCGGAGTAACCGGTGGGTGCCGCCGCGGCGGCTGTCCCGTCCCGAGGTCCCGTCCCGAGGTCCCGTCCCGAGGTCCCGTCCCGAGGTCCCATCCCGCGGGTCTCATCCCTGGGGTCCGGTTCCCTGGTGCCCCCCGTCCCCACTCACCCGGGCGGCCGAGCAGCGCCAGGAGCAGCGGCAGGAGCGGGACGGAGCGGGGGCCCATGTCCGCCTGCGGCCGCTCCCCGGGAGCCAGCGCCGAGTGCGGGCGGCGGCAGCGGCAGGAAACCGACTCCCTTCGGAGGAGGGTCCGCGGCGGAGGAAATGCCGCTGGCGGCGCTGGGGCCGGGCCGACGGGGCCGGGGGGGGGCGGAGAGGATGGATCCCCCGTCCCCCGGAGGCGCCGTGCCTCAGTTTCCCCACAGCGCCGTGCGGAGCTGCAGCTCCGGAGGGGGGCACTGGAAGCGCCCCAGGCGGGGGGAGGGCACTGGTACCCGGGGTAAGTGCAGCCAGGGACTCCCAGGGCTGGCACTACTGAGGGGAGGGATGGGATACAGGGGTTCTGGTGGGGTCCACCCACCCAAATTATTCCCGAGCTGCCCCCAGTGATGGGGATGAGGGCCTGCCCCAGGCCATGGGGACAGGCGCTGGCCCAGGCGATGGGGAAGAGGGCTGCCCCCGACATTCAGCTCCCACTGCTCCCAGCCAGCACCCTAGCAGGGCTAGTCTCAGGCTAGTGGGTCCCCCATGGCTCTGGACGCCCACTCTGGTGGGCAGGGGGAAGCCCCCAAGCACTACTGCCTGCCTTGCCTGTACCCTTGGCCCGGCCACAGACGGGGCTGCCCGGACACCCCTACCTGGCAGGTGGGCTTGGGGTCAGGAGATCCCTTGGGACAAGGGGGCCTGGGTGAGTGAGTCACGGGCAAGGGGGTCACAGCTGAGCACCGCCGAAGTGGGAGCCATGAGGTGGCTGGGGGAACCCCGGAACCCCCTTGCGCACTCCTGCCCCATTCCTCCCCACACCTCTCTGCTGGCCGAGGTGAGAGCTGGCACACAGCTATCAGTGGGGCTGAGACCCTCACGCCGGGGGTGGGCGCAGGTCCCCGGGGGTGGTTTTCATCCTGACTCACGGTTCACGGGCATGGGGACAGAACGGAACGTGCCAGGGAAGTCAGCGCCTGTCCCCAACAGCCAGGATGTCCCCGGAGATGTCGGTGACCCGGGGTGAGCAACCATCTCCCATGACAGAGCACTGCCATCTCCTGGGGACCGCGGGGACGGGTGCTCACCCGGGGATGGGGACAGCGATGGGGACCGGGACATAGCACAGGATCCCCTGGCTCTCCCGCACCCCTCTCCCTGCAGTGACACCGCAGGACAACGACCAAGAGACCCTCGGTGATGGACACCGGGATGATGGCAACCACAGTGTGACAGAGGGAGGGTGACCATGACATGTGCAGCCCCCTGCACCCCATTCAGCCCAGCATCTTCCCCCCTTGCAGCATATGGGATGGCCTTGGGCTTTCAAACCAGAGGAAAAGCATCTAAACCCCAACACCAAGCACTAAGGGCAGTACTGGCAAGAAGGGCAGGGTCCGAGTCCCACTCCTTTGCCCTGGGGAAAATGAGGCATACTCACAGCACACTCAAAGAGGGCTGGAGGCACAAGAGAGATGGGTCTCCTCACTCCCCAGCTTTAGGCCATGGTGTCCCAAACCACACAACCCCCCTATCCCCTTGTCTCCAGCAGCATGAGGCAACCACTCGCTGGCCCCAGCCCTGGATCGTTGTCCTGGCAGCATCCCAGCTCTGGCCGGATGGCTGCATCCTTCCTGCCCGCCTGCCTCCCCGCAGTGCCCTGGGCTGTGCTGGTGGCTCGTGGCCCTCCGAGCACGGGCCTGACTGGTGAGTTTGGGTTTTTGTCTTGGGGAGTTTTGTTTTTTCCCTGCTGGCTTCCTTTCTCCACTCTGACTCCTTGGCCTCGTGGCCTTGGCTGACCCCAGTGCTGCCGCCCCTCCTGCCCTCCCAGCTCCCTGGCTCCGTGCCCAGCTCCCAGCAGCCCAAAAGTAAGCGGTGGGGGGCCCTGTTGGGGTTGCAGCTCTGCTGCCTCCTGCCCTCACTGTGGCTGGGTATACCCTGTCCCCAAGCTCCACCGCAGCCCCTCTGCTATGGCATTGTGCCTGGGTGATTCTGTGAGGTGCTGGGGAACCCCCTCATCCCCTGTCCCCCATGCCAGCACCCCCAACTGCTCTGTCTGTTGGGGTCCTGTGACTCACCACCATGGGGGGTTACCCACCCAGTCCCCAGCCACAAGGACACCCAGCCTGGTGGCCGGGCTCATCTGGGTGTCCCCAGCACATTCGTTATCCTCTGGGGTCAGGGCTGAGAAGTGGCACTGATGGCAGTGAGTGTCCAGGCACAGCAGGACAGGGAGCACCCCACTCCAGGGCATCGTGCCAGCACAAACCATCACAGCACAGCCACTGCATACCCCAAAAAACCCTGACAGCCAACAGAAACAAGGAAATGCCAAGGCATGAAAGTGGTGGAAATCCCCATCCCAAATCCGGTCGCCTCCAGCCCCTGGCAGCCAGCGGGAGAGCTGAGAGGAAGGGACGCATGTGCAGGACACGACTCAGACTTGTCTGTGTGTCTGGACACACACCCAGAGCACGAGGGGGTTCAGCAATCGGGACAGAATGAGGGTGGCTGGGACTGGCTGGAGGATGCAGGAGCAGGCTCCCTGCAGGCCACGGATTGGGAAGCCAGGGCAAGCGGCTGGGATGCTCCCTCCCTTCCTCTGAGCGCAGCATCCCACTGCCCCGGTGGGATAAACACCCGCTTCCTGCCCTTAATCAGCTCCAGAGGGGCAGGGGGGGACAGAGGGTGAGAAAAAAAAAAACCCCTCTGGAAAGAAAAACTCATTTCCTGCAACAGAAGAAAAAGATAAAGTCTGGATTCATTAAAGTGAACTTTACTGGGGAGAGACGGGAAAGAGCCAAACACAATGTCCTTGAAATTTCCTCCGCGTGGCTCTGTCCACGAAAACAGGATAAAGCCGCTTCCGCTGTCTCTGCTGGAGTGCACTGGGGGGAGTGGGGCCAGGGGTTTGGTTACAGGCAGTCGAGGTGGGTGCAGACCTGCTGGAAAACCTCCTCCACGGAGCCCTCGGCATTGAGCTGGGTACAGAGGGGTTAGCTGAGGGACTCGCTCGAGGGCTCTCATCCGAGAGCAACTGGAGCTCTTCCAAGGATGCATTTTGGCCATGGGTGAAGAGACCAGGGCTCATTTACGGCAAAGGGGTGCAGGCCACCCTTGGAGGGGGTCGTGGTGGGAATGAGAGGGCTCAAGCCCACCCCAAACTAGGCAGGATTGAGTTTTCCTGCTTCCCTCGTCATCCCCATCCATCACTTCCCCTCCCCTGGGACACAAGCCCCAAGGCATAGGGCTGGAGGGTGCTGGCATCAGCCACATTCCTGCTTACCTGGCGGACGATGCCTCTGCTCTTGTAGAAGGCAATGACAGGCTCAGTGGCCTTGTAGTAGGTCTCCAAACGCTTCTTGATGGTCTCCTCGTTGTCATCCACCCTCCCACTTGTCTCACCTCGCTTCAGCAGGCGTTTCACCATTGTGTCCTTCCCCGCATCCACGTAGAGCAGCAGTGTGGGGGGGGCGATCTGTGGACAGAGGGGACACACTTGTCACCACACTGAGTTGGTGTGGGTCTGCTTTGGTTTGGGATGGTAGCAGTCCCCACACCATCTTCTGTCTCCCTCCGCATTGTTCTGGGGGCACCAGGACACTGTTCCAGTGGTCTCTAGGGCCATGTAGGAGGCAAAGGGACACTGTGGCCAAGCCCTGGCTCCCTGCCATCACCATCATGTCAGCACTGTTGTCACGCACTATCAGCCTGAGGACACCCTGGTCCCTCTCACTGTGCTCTGGGCACAGGCTGTCCCTGAGGCAGGGGGACCTGCTGCCCAGTTTAGACCCTTCTGGGATGTGATCTTCGCTGGGATGGAGAGGCCAGGCTGCTGCTGGATTGAGTCCCTGTGCTATGCTGGTGTGTGGCATGGCCCAGCATAGCACAGCACGGCACCAGCTCTCACCTTCTTTTCAAACTCCTCTCCCTGCTTCACCTCGCGGGGGTAGCCATCGATCAGGAAGCCCTTGGACACGTCTGCTTTGGCCACCATGGCATCCCGCAGCATGTCCAGCACAGTGTCCTGGAGAGGGGAGGACAGAGCTTCTAGGGCTGATATGGGACAACGACTCCCACCCAGCATTCCCAATCCCTGCTGCAAACCCTACCCTGGGACAGCAGGGCCAGAGATGCCTGAGTCATGTGTCAAGCATTACTGTAGTATCTGGTGTCCCCACTGCCACCCCTGCACACCCCACCATGTGGCAGCTGGTGGCTGGTGAGGACTCACCAGGGGCACCAGCTCTCCTTTCTCCATGATGGCCTTCAGCTTCTTGCCCCGATCTGAGCCCGAGCTGACCTCTGCCCGCAGCAGGTCCCCCGTGGAGAGGTGGGTGTAGCCATACTTCTGCACGATCTTCTCACACTGTGTCCCTTTCCCTGAGCCAGGGCCACCTGCAAGGCACATGTGTGCCCCAAGCCATGGGTAAGGAGAGGGAGGGGTACATGGGAGCAGCAACACAGACACACAGGAGTCCTCAGAACTTGGTGACATGTTGGTTGGTCTCCCGAAGCCAAGCACCAGGTGGATGGACAGAGCTTCTCCAGAGGTTGCCACTGTTCTATTGGCACCTGGCCATCACCACTGCCTGATGGCACCCAGGACATCACCACACCCTGATGACACCCAGGGCATCACCAACCAAGGTTTTATCACTTTACCTCCCAGGGGTTTGTTGTCACATCAACCCCCAGTGGTTTACTGTCACCAGACACCTCTCTGGTGTCAGCATACTCCTGGTATACACCTCTCCTGGTCCCAGCATACCCCATGTGGCCTCGAAGAGCCAAGCTGGAGCCATGGACATCCTGCAGTGCCTGGGAATAGCCCAGTCTCAGCCTCCAGCCCTGTCTCCCCAGCCTAGAGGTACAGGGAAAAGGCCTGGGCTGACCCCACCAGTGACAGGACCTGGACACAGACTTACCCACCACAAAGATGATTTTGTGCTGCTTGAGCTTTTCTGGAGGAGAGAAAGGAAAAAAATAATTATCAAAAGCCAAAAGGTCCATCGGGGAGTGAGGTGTCCCCAGGGGGTGCCAGATCCAGGGCAGGCATCTCTGGGGATGGAGGGGACCGATCCCAGAGTCCTGGGGGAAGATGGAGAGGGAAGCAGACGCGTGTCCTGGTCACCTGGGCAGGCTGGGATGTCTGGACACATCTGAGCACAAAGACCCCATGGCACCTCGGCCATGGGGCTGGAATCCCACTACCACGTGGGTCATTGTCCACGACTCCACCGCAGGCAGGGACTGGCCTCATCCATCCCTGTGGCCGGCGTGTCACCCCGGCAGGCTAACAGGGGTTGTGGCAGGCTTGGATTGGCACGGCCACCTTGAGCACCTGGCACAACCCCAGCAGTCTCTGGACCCCAGCATCGGTCCCTGGACCTGGTGGCCAACGTGCAAGTGGCACTGGCCACCCCATCCCCAGCACCCTGGCACAGGGTTCTCACCACCTGTGGGATCTGTGCACCAGCTGTGGGGTGGGGTGATGCCAGGGTGTGATGCCACAGGGGGAAGCAGAGCTAAGAATAAAGTTGAGCTGCTCTGGGGCCACTTTCCCATCTCCTGATTACAGCTGGATGAAATTTCAACTCCTTGGCACCCAGCACTCCCCAGGGCTGGGGATGGAGCCAAGTGGCTGGCAGGGACCAATGGGATGTGGGGTGTGTGTAGGGGCTGGAGGGACACGGGGGATGGACAGAAGAGAGAGAGGCAAGGACATGGGGGAGGGGTGGAGGGGAGGAATGCAAGGAGGACCAGGGGCTGCATGTAATGGGGACAAATGCAGGGGGGACAGAGGGGACAGAGGAAGAGAGGGAAGGGGAACGCAGAAGGGGTGGATGCAGGGGGGACCAAGGGGGTACAGAGGGAATGGATGCTGTGGGGATGAAGTGGATTAATTCCAGGGGGGATTGATGCAGGCAACCAAGGGAATGGATACAAGGGAGACAGGGAGATGCAGACGGATCACTCACCTGCCGACATGCTGCCGTGGTCTAGGCACAGAAGCACTTAAGGCTGCAAGGGAAGAGCAGGATAAACAACTCAGCACATCAGTGACACACGGGTCACCAAGCGTCTGGGGAGAGAAAGGGTTTCCCTTTTTGGCTCCAAGGGCAGGCTGGGGAGGTGGGACGGAAGACACAACTCCTGGCTTCTCCCTGAAATAGGGAGCTGAGGATCTCTGCTTCTGCGGCCATCACTCACCTGGCTCCCAGCAGTCACCCTCTGCATCCGGCTGCGGTAAGGGCATCCCCATGCCGGGTGACGCGTGGTGACGTTGCCGGCATCCTCCCCTGCCCTGCCCACATCCCAATGCCTGGGGTGCTGCCCAACAGCCGGAAACCCGCTCGGGATGCCCAGTGCCACCAGGACACCAAGGGATGACGGCACCCCCAGCTCCCCACGGGCTGGTTTGAGCGGGGTGTCCTAAGGAGGGGCTTGCAGCACCCCACTGCACCCCCAGGACTTCGGGGGGGGTGCTTGGCCACCCCGCCTGCCCACACCCAGCCCCGCAGCACACGACCTGCTTGGCCACAGTGCGTCACCCCAAACCGGCTGGACGAGGAGCAGGGATGGGGCATTCTGTGACCAGAGGAGCCGGTGGCCGCTGACAGGTCGTGTTACAACCTCGAAAGGGCAGAGGCTAAGAATGGCCGGACTGAAACCGGCACCGGGTCACGTCCCACCAGCGCTGCGGGTGGGAGATGCCTGAGGGTCCTGAGATGGCCCCGACGAGGTTTGGGGGGTGCAGGAGCCCCGACTTCCTAACTGTGGGGATGCTGAGACCCAAGACAGCTGGCACCACTCTTGGTGGGGCGATGAGACGCTACGGGCAGCCCCGGCTCTCAGTGCGGGCTGGGCGCCTGATCCAGTGTGGTGCCGGTCCCATGGGTGCAGGGTGAGGGTGATGTGGAGGTGACTGGTCCAGAGGCGAGGGGGGGGGGATGGGGGGCGCTGACCCGCTCGGGTCGGGGCTGGGGAGGGGGCTGGGTGGGGGGGTGCAGGGTGGCCTTGTGACTCCCCAGCCAAGGCCGTTGCGGGCTGCACCCCGGGGTGCCTCCGGCAATCTCACCTCACCGCCAGCTCCAACCCACCCCTCCCATCCCACCGGCATCCAGCCCCCCGCAGCCCCTCCCTGGGGCCGGATTCCCCGGACCGGGCTGCTCCAGCACCGCTGCAGTGCCCCCGCCACCCCTCGCAAGCGCCAAGCAAAGGCTCCCCGGGCTCCTGCACTGCCCCGGGCCCGGGCCCCGCGGGGGTCCCGCACTGACCTGGACCGGCCGCCGCCCGCGCCGTGCCCGCCGGTACCGCTATTTATAGAGCACGGCGGCGCGCGGGGCACGCCGGGAGCGCGCGGCACCGGCAGCGCGAGCGGGCGGCGCGGGGCGACAGGGAGGGAGAACGGGGGGAGAACCGGGGGAACAACAGGGGGACAACGAGGGGACAACGGGGGGGAGAACGGGGGAAACAACGGGGGAAACAACGGGGGGAACAACGGGGGGAGAACGGGGGGGAGAACGGGAGGGAGAACGGGGGGAGAACGGAGGAAACAACGGGGGGAACAACGGGGGAAACAACGGGGGGAACAACGGGGGGAGAACGGGGGGAGAACGAGGGGGAGAACGGGAAGGAGAACGGGGGGAGAACGGGGGGAACAACGTGGGGAGAACGGGGGGAACAACGTGGGGACAACGGGGGAAACAACGGGGGGAACAACGGGGGGAGAACGGGGGGGACAACGGGAGGGAGAACGGGGGGAGAACGGGGGGAACAACGTGGGGAGAACGGGGGGAACAACGTGGGGACAACGGGAGAAACAACGGGGGGAACAACGGGGGGAGAACGGGAGGGAGAACGGGGGGGACAACGGACGGACAACAGACGGACAACAGACGGACAACGGACGGACAACGGAGGGCTACCGGGGGGACAACGGACGGACAACGGCGGGGCCGCGGCCGCCCGCGCGTGCAGGGGTGGGGAGGACGCGGTTAACCCCGGCACGGCTCGGGGGCGCGGGTCCGCCTTCAGTGGGAGCCCTCACCCTGCCGGGTCTGGGGTCTTCGGGGCTCCCCGCGCCTCCGCCCCCAGCTCCTCGGAGGAGAATGCTCTTCTCATCACTGTCCGCATGTCGCCTCCCCTTTTCTGCTCCCATTCCGTTCTCATGTCGCCATCCCTATCCCTAATTCTCATCCCTGTCCCTAATGTCCCCATTCCTGTCCCCATTCCGGTCCCATCCCATCCCTACTGTCACCATCCTTGTCCCGAATGTCCTTATGTCCCCATCCCATCCCCATGTCCCTATGCCCCCACCCCCAGCTTGCACATCCCTCCCCCCCAGCTCCAGGGGTGTAAAACCCCGGGGCTGTTGTATCCTTGTTAAGATTTGATTAGTGAGAGATGCCGTATGCCAAAGCCAATAGTACAGATTTTATTTAACAATAAAATGAGGTAGAGAAAGAAGTAGAAAAGGGGTGGGGGAGAGAGAGACATCGGTCAAGCAGAAGATTGTCACCACCCGTGGATCGCTCAGCATCCTTTTAGTCCTTCACCCTGGTCTTCATGGTAGTGAGGATCCCGAAGTTGTTGAAAACTTTTCACTATCTCTACCTTTTTGCAAATGAAGGCATTAATGCTCATTGGCTACGTAATTCCCTTATTCCATTGGTTAAATTATTCCCTCTCTTCTAATGCTAATTAATCCCATGTTCAGTCTTTGTCTTCGAGTAGATTGTGATCCCCCTCCTGCCAGAATTACCTTTCACCCAGCTGGAGCTGATTCCACCAGTTACTGGGTTGGCTTTTCCTCATTATCAGTGACACATTCTTCTCGCCCAGTTTTGTTTACCATCCCCTAATCTGAGATAATGCTTGGACAATAGTACCACCTTTATCTTATCTCAAATTCCTTTTACGATGCCTTAACTTACATAGAAGTCTCAGGCATTTTAGGCAGGGGGAAGAGGGCCTTCGGTGGCTGCAGATGCTGTCTATCCCATAACTTGGGGTGACCAGTGATGTGTGTATGAGCAGTTGCCCCTCCACAGCTTGCCACCGTGGGAACCCTTGTCTGGATGTGTTACCCAGGATGTGCCAGACCAGGCCTAGAGCCAGTGTCATCATCCTGCTCCCTTCTGTGCCCATCTCACAGCAAAGTTCTGTGGCAACAGACTTTGAGACAAGCAACGGTGATCTCCAAGTCCTTGTACTTACCTGCCCTTCCCTCCTCCTCTGTGGCTGCAGAGACCCTGTCCCAAGACCCTGTGACCCCAGGGCACCTGGCTGGGAGTGACACAAGCTGGGGAGGTCTCAGCTGCCACCTGCACTGTGGAGGTGGCTCAGAGCTGGAGTCAGCCAGGGACTGGACATGGATCCCACCTGGACATGCTGGTCACCCTGCCAGACCCAGGGACAGCACTGCTGTGGGCTGGGGATCACTGCCAGCATCCCCAAAAACCCATCCAGAGCCAGGGCTCAAGGCAACAGACTGCAGCAATATTTATTCCTGTACAAACCATTACAAAACATGGGCACCCCACTGCTTCCCCCAGCACCGAGCCCCCCAAAACCCCAGCCACAGCCAGAGGGAAACGGAGAAATGGATTCCTGCCAAGGCTCAGGACCCAAACATGCCATATTTAGTTGTTTTTCCCAAATTAACGTCTCTGCTGCTGAGAAATTAATAACAAAGTCCTGTCCCAGCCACAGGGTGCCAAGAGGCATCACTACCCCCCATTACCTGACCAGTTTTTAATTGTTTATAAGCAGCTGCTGGCCCTTCGTTACCACTAAAGAGCAGTTCCTGCTTGTTCCTTTGTCCAGGAAACCCAAGTACAAACCCCAGGGTTAGAAGTGGGGAGAAAAAAAGCCAAAACCCCCAAAAAGCTCCCAAAAATTCCATCTTTCAGTTAGAAAAGGTTTTGGCAGTGTGGGGAGCAGCAGTGCTGGGAGAGGCTAGTGTTTTTGGGGTGCTGGGGCAGGGAGGGTGGCAATGTCACCCCCACAGGGCCCCACAAAAAACTGTGGGGTTCTGCTGAGAGAAGGATGACTGAGGACTGGGATGAGGGGGCTGGGGATGGCAGAGGGGGGCTGAACTCCAAGAGGGGGTTTCCCAACCCAGAAGGTTGGGGGAAACAGTCTCTGTGGTGACCCCAGAAGTGATGCAACCCAAAACTGAGCTGAGAGGACCTGGAACCCCCTTGTAGGCTCCCAGGGGGTGCAATCTGCATGGACTAGGATGGGGCAGGATATCATGCCCCAGTACCCTGCACATGGAGCGGGGGACACCCCAATCTTTACATTCACTACCTGGCCCCCAAAAACCAGCTCAAAACCCAACACATCCCAGGTGCAAGGAGCCACCATGCACAACAGCAGTGGTCCTGTGGGAGGCAGGTGGTGGCACCCTGATGCCTGGCTCCCACTGCTCCCAGGAGGATGCAGGGGAACCCTCATCCATCCCAGATCCAGGGGTCTGCCCAGCAGGCATGAGGCAGCCCCTAGGTCCAGGTGGGGTGGGAGAAGGTGATGTTGTAGAGGTTGGCCCAGCTGGCAAAGACCCTCTTCTCAGTGATAAAGCGGTGGTGATTGCCCCTGCGGCTCCGCTCGTTGTGGATGTAGGTCGTGCACTCATCGGGGCCCTTCGGCTCGTAGTAGTGGTAGGGCAGGCGGCGAGGTGGGGGACGGCGGCTGCAGTGGGGAAAGAAACATTGGGTGAGCCCCATGGTGGGGTCATGTGCTGGGGTGGGGGCTTGGGGGTCTCCTTACCCGCAGTAGCTGGGTGGCACCATGCCATAGACGTGGACAGCGTCACACAGCTCCACCGCGATCACCATGGTGAACCAGCCGGTGCTGAGCCATGAGCGAGACTTCTCCCTGGGGAGGAAAGACAGCAGGAAGGATGACAGGGGCGAGGTGATGAGGATAATGGACCCTGTCAGTGTCCCCAGCCTGCCTCAGGGACCCCCAGCTCAATGCTGCGGCCCATGAAGCAGCTCCAAGAGTCAGCTCTGTCTTGGGAACCTGGAGAAAGGGGGACATAACACAGGAGGTGGCTTTGAGGTACCTGTCCTTCCCTGTCTCACCCCGAAACAGGTCATCAAACTGCTTCATGCGGCCGGGGGAGACAACGTAGGCTGTCATGTTGGGGAAGGAGGTGCAGACGCGCTGGATGATCTTCAGGAGACTCTTCTGCATCTTGGTGGGCGGCCCCCAGAAGATGAAGATGGTCTCTGGGGTCTTATTGACAAACTCCTGGGGCCGCTTGAGGACACGGTAGAGGCTAGAATGAGCCACCACACGGAAGCTGGTCTTGTTGCCCACATCAGCATTGTAGCCTGTGGTGGGAGCGTCGTTCATGCGGATGGTGCACTCAGCCCCGTCGATGACCGTGCCCAGGTGGGTGCCCAGGAGGTGGCTGGAGCTGGTGACAATGACGCATTGGTGGCAGCGGGCAGTCAGGGTCTGGTGATGACAAGTGCCGTGGGCAGGTGACTTTTGGTGTCACCGTGGACAGGGTATTACTGTCCCCTGCAGAGCCACTGTCCTCTGCCAGCAGAGAGACAGACCCTGTGTCACCGCCGAGGCCGGGCCCTGCTGCCCAGCTCGTACCTTGTTCCCACAGACTGGCAGGTACCCGCTTTTCACGCCCCACTTCTTGAGGTCGGGGGGCCGGCGGGCTCTGCCCCGCAG
Organism: Corvus moneduloides; assembly: GCF_009650955.1. Classification (NCBI taxonomy): domain Eukaryota; kingdom Metazoa; phylum Chordata; class Aves; order Passeriformes; family Corvidae; genus Corvus; species Corvus moneduloides. The sequence continues at coordinate 6,102,061 of NC_045496.1, forward strand.
GCGGCTGTAGGGGAAGACCTCGTTCCCGTTGCCAGAGCTGTAGATGATCAGCAACATGATCAGGGCAAAGAGGACCCCCAGGGCGGCGGCACGCTGGCTCTGCGGGCGGGGGGAGAGCGTCAGCCGCTGCCCCCACCCCACGGGTGTTGGCATCCACCCCACTCCCACGGCATCTCCAGCAGGATGCCTGCTGTCCCCAGGGAGGTCCCCGGGGTGATTCTCTTGGCACTCACCGTGCTGCCACTCATGTCTCTGTGCCGGCCTCAGCACACAGTGATTGCCGGCGTCCTGCGAGCACCTGCAAGGCACACAGTCATCCCCAGCCTGGCCCATCATCCCCAGGCTGCCAGGCTGGTGGGGGTACAGGATCAGGTGTACACGGGATAAATCTCCAGGTCCCCCTCTGAAGAGGAGAACAATCCCCCGGAATCAATGAGGGGAAAAGAAATGCTGTGGGCAGAGGCTGGGCAGACTCCAGGATCCCCACATTAAGCTGGTCTCCAGGGAGGATTATCCTCCCCTCGTGGGGATGAAACCACTCAAACCGCAGGGTTAGGGGGGGTCAACCTGCTGCTTGTGCCGTAAAATTCCATTAAAACCACCACCAGAGCAGTCTTGGAACAAGAGGGAATGCAAGGAAGTGAGGCCTGCCCCAGTCAGTGCATGCATGGGCTTGCATCCAGAAGACCTGCAGGGACCTCTCCAGCCCCGGGACCCACTCTAACCTCCACTCAAAGCGGGTTGACCCAGTTTAGTTTTGGGAGCCCTGGTTAGTGAGCCCCAGCCATTCCTGCAGCTCTCCAAGCAAGTGGAAATTTAAAACCACTGAAGCTTCTTTACTAATTGTCACAAGGAAAATTATGCAACAGCCTGAGATCAACCCCTGGGGGGAGCTGACACCTCGAAACGCTCTCAGGGCTAGAGGTGGTGCCAGAAGGTACCAGCCTGCCCGGGGAGCCCAGGCCATGGCCGGACGTGGTGCTGCTGGGGGGCTTCGTCGTGCAAGGGCTGGGGACGCTGTGGGACCCCCACTCCCGGACCCCACTTCGCTCCCTCCATAACTCTCGGGCCATGTGGGACCCCACGGAGGGGCCCCGAGGGCGGGACCCCGCGGCCTTACCTGGCGGGGGCTCTCATGGGGAGACCGTCACCTCCTGCGCCCCGCGGGCGGCGGGTGCTGCCCGGCCCCTGCGGCGGGCTCGGCCATGGCCGGCACCGGGACTCACGCTGCCCGCTCTACGGGAAAATGCTGCTTCAGACCCGGCCCCCTTCCTCCGCCGGGGGTCCCCCAGCCGCGGATGCGAGCCCTTCCGCCCCCCGGGAAGGAAAAACCCACCCGGCCCCGGGTGCGAACCTCCCGCCACTCCTACGTGCGAGTCCTCCCTCACCCCCGGGAACATCCCCCCCACCCCCGGCAGCGGCCGCAGCAACACGGGAGGGAGCCGGACCCTTCCTACCCCTCTATCCCCCGTGCACCGGCCCCGGGGCCGCTCCCCCGCCCGGCCACGGCGCGTTCCGCCCCTGCACCGGCCGAACGGGCCCAGCCTGGCCGCGCGAACTCCACCGACCGTTCCGCCCCGCAGTGCGCCCCGCTACCGATACCGCTGCCGCTACCGATACCGCTGCCGCTGCTGCTACCGATACCGCTGCCGCTACCGATACCGCTGCCGCTACCGCTACCGATATCGCTGCCGACACAGATCGTGCCGCTGCCGCCGCCCAGGCCGGGTCCTAGTGCCGCCCTCACGGGATGCGGAGCACCGCCGGGTCCTACTGCCGCCCTCCAGGGATCGGGAGGGCCGCCGGTCCTAGTGCCGCCGGGACGGCCGCCGGGAAAGGCCGGGACTAATCCTCCTGTCCCCGAGGGCACCGGTGCGGACAGCGCTGCCCGGCTGTGCCAGGAGCAGCACGCCGTGCCTGAGCCGCTGCCGGGCGCAGCGCATCGCTGGGATGCCGGTCTCCCCCGCGGGGGCCGGGAGCTCAGGGCCCCGCGCTGGGGGGCTTCGTGGCGCAGGGAGGGGGCTCCACCGCTGGCAGGGACCTACATCCGTGACGCCTGTCCACAGGGATTCTGGCTGCGCTGTGCCGGTGATGCCTTGCCCTGCGTAGGGCTGTGGCAGCTCCCGCAGTTCCTGGACCACTTGCTCCTCACTGCACCCCAGGATGCCTGCCCATCCTCTCACCCCCGGCCCCAGATACCACCGGACCCATCCAAACATGTGGCATCTGTTTACATGTTCAAAGAGCTGCTGTGGGCTCAGGGCCACACGTGCCCATGGCATGTCCCATCTCTCCAGGAACATGGGAGCTGCCATGTGACAGCCCAGCAGCACTGCGCCCTGTGGGACTGAGGATCACCCCAGACCCAGCACCCATCCTGCACAGATGCAGCTGCTGGTTCCTAAATAACCTCAACTGCTTTCAGCACCCTCTTCCATGTTTAGGCTCAGCTCTACCCCATTGTCACCTCCCCCTCTTATTTATAGCCTGGCAGCCTGTGACAAGCTGCTGAGTATCCCCTCCTCCCTCATTCCCTGTCCTGTCCTACAGCCACAAGGGGCACAGCAAGGGGCACTATTGAGTTAAAATCAATTTTAATAGGCACGTTTACTTTGGTCTGAATCCAAGGACACTTGTGACAAGGCAACTCGGAGCCCCTAGGGCCCGTGTGGCTTCAGGGCTTCCCAGCTGAGGGGATGCAGGCACCAAGTAGCAGAAGGCAGAGCCTGGATCCAGCTGCCTGCACCCCACACCCAGCACTGTCCAGAGGGCACAAGTGGAGCAAGGACCACAGTAGAGCTTTGTCCTTGTGAGAGGCACCAGCTTGTGGCCCATGCCCTGCTGGAGTCCAGCAGCATGTCTAATCCTGCATTAAATACTCCTCCTAGTAGAGTGGGTGGAAAACTGGGTCTCCCTGGGTCCATCCAAGCAGGTGTTTGGAGCTGATGGGGCTCCGTGGGTCCAGCTCATGCGCCCCATGTACAAACACGAGGGTTCCCAGCCCATCCACCAGCTGGGGAAACAGGCACTGCTGCTGCAGAGATGGAGACTCCCCGCTCCAGGGCTTAGCAAAAGGTGTCCAACGTGGCACTGGCAGAGCTGAGACGTGTTGCTGCAGGATGAGAGCTGCCCTGCTGCCGAGGTTCCGGCTGCCCCACCCCACAGCTGGCGCCCTACTCGCCTACCCAGGATGAGTGGTTGAAGACAATGTTCTTCCTCTTGGCCCAGCGAGAGAAGATGGCTTTCTCAGTGATGAAGCGGTGCCCTGCATGGTGAGCAAGCTCGTGCATCAGGTACATCTTGCACTCGTCCAGCTTACCCTTCTCAAAGTAGTGGTACGGCACACTGGAGTGGTTCTTCTCCCTGGCAGGAGGGGAGAGGGTGAGTGTGGGACTTGGAGGGACACCAGACCACCCCACGCCTGCCCCTGCCACCTTCCACACACCTGCAGTAGCTGTCACTGACCATGCCGAACACATGGATTTGCTCGCACAGCTCCATGGCCAGGATCATGGTGAACCAGCCTGTGCTCAGGAAGGAGCCGGATTTCATCCTGCAAAGCATCTTGGTCACACAGGAGTGGGTGGCACTGCTGCTGGCCTGGCCACACTACAGAGGGGACAGGTGGTATGTCAGGGGGACCTGACAGGGCTCCTCAGGAGCCAGCAGTACCTGTTCTTCCCTGTCTCATTCTGGAAGACGTCATCACAGTATGTCATCTTCTCCTCAGTCAGGGTGTAGATCTGCAACTGGGGGTACTTTTCCATCACCTCGAGCAGTGCCTGGTAGGTTGGGCCCACCTTCTCCCTGTTCAACTTCTTTGCTGGCCCCCAGATGAAGTAGAGGGTCTCCTGGGACTGCTGGAAGAAGTAGGGCTGGTTCCTCAGCAGCAGTGGAACGCTGGTGTGTGAGACCACTCGGATAGTGCTGCGTGTCCCCACGTCCTGCTCGTAGCCGGCGGTGGGGGCATGGTTCATGCGCACAACACACTCCTGCCGGTCGATGGCCTCTCCTAGCTGCGAGCCCAGCATCTGCCCCGAGCTGGAGACAATGGCACAGTGGCGGCACAGCACTCGCTCCAGCGGCTGTAGGGAGATGGCACCATCAGCTCCTCCTTCCCTCCCGCAGCAGCTGGATACACCACAGCCCCTGCCTGCCCTTCCCAAAGGACAGGAAAACTGAGGCACAGGTGGGCTGAGCTGCTCCACCAGCCCCAGTGCAGCCCCACCCCCACGCACCTTCCCGTCGGGAACGCGGCTGTACCCCTGGAAGCTGCGGATGCTGGATGTAGTGGGGCTGTCCCGCAGCCCCAGGCCCGGGCAGCAAGGCTGCACGCGGGCTTTGGAGCTCAGCAGAATGTACAGCACCGCCACCACCACTGCGCACACCAGCGTTAGGAAGAGCTGGACCTAGAAGCAGAGGAGGGGAAGTTCTCCGGGCTTGTCCACGTGCACCGGCCCCGCGCCAGAGGCCGGTGGCTCCCGTGGCCATGAGGGAACTGCCCCTCGGAGGGTGTTGGGGTGTGTTGGGAGGAGTGGTGCGAGGTGCTGGCCCCGGCTCGCTTCCGCCAGCGGCGATGCCCGCACGCCCTACGGACTCCGTACCGCCCGCGGGCACCGGCAGCAGCCGGGCTCAGCCCCCTCCAGCACCGCTTTTGGGGCGAGAAGCCCCCCGATGGTGGCGGGGTCCCACCGGCCCTCGCCCCCTGCCCCGCCGGGTACTCACCAGCGTCTTCATCCTCGGGGGGCTGGCGAGTCACCGGGGGGATCCGGGGGTCACCGGCAGGGTGGAGGCTCGCACCCTGCAAGCGGAGCGGGCTCAGCGGCGGCACCCCGGGGTGAGCTCGCCCAGCGGGATCCCCCCCTATCCCCCAACACCCGGGATTCCCCCCCACGCCTCGTGCCGGGACCTCCCCGAGGCCATTACCAGGATCCCCCCACGCATCCTCATTCCCACGACTCCCCGGGGTCCCCCCATGTGTCCAGTGCCCCCCGTGGCTCCGCGGGTGCCGCCCCGCCCGGCAGCGGTCGGGGCCGGGATGCCCCCCGGCGCAGAGTCCGCGGTTCCCGGTGCCGGCCCCACTCACCGAGCCGGAACCCCCAGGGCCGCCGCCGGCAGGTCCTGCTCCCCGCCCGGAGTGGGGCTGGCGGGGCGCGGAAGGGCGGAGCCGAGCAGGCACTGCCGGGACCGGCACCGCGATCGCCTCCGGCTACCCCGCCCCGCGATCCGGCTCCTCCGGGGACGCGCCCGTCCGTGCCCGTGGGCTCATTCCCGGCGTACCGGGACCGACCCCGGCACGCCCCTCGTGTGTCCCGATACCGATCCCCGCCTCGCTCCCTACCGCGTGCGTCGGTAGCGACCCCATGACTCTTCCCCCACTCTTGCTGGGCTCTCTCAGGCTCCCCTCCCGCCCGGGGGTTCCAGCAGCCTTCCTGTTCCCGGTGCTCTCTCACCCCCGTGCACCACCAGCTCCCGATGAGCCCAGGGACACCACAAGGATCCGGAATGGCTCAGGAGTGGGACCGGGGCAGGTGAGACCCTCGGTACCCCAGACCCCATCCAACGGCCCCGTCACCTGCAGCTGCTCCTGCCAGGGTCAAGTCACAGGGCACCCATGAGAAGCGTCCCCAGAGGGAGCTGCCTGCTGGCCCAGGACAGGGGCATTGGACTTTAATTTCTCCCCTTGGTGACAAGGAAACACGAGATGCAACCTTGAAACCAGTCCCAGAAATTGCCCTGAACAGGCCTGGAACCAGAGGGAGAAGTGACAGGGATTCCACTGGGCTCCTGCACAGGAAACAAGGCCAGAGGAGGAAGTCACATCTGGAGCTGCTCAGTCACCACTGAATTCATGCCCCCTTCACCTCCTTCTGCCCCAGCCCAAAACCACCCTTGTGGGGTGGGCTGAGCCCTGGCCAGAAGGTGAGGGGCAGGGAAGGGCAGCAAGGGGTTCGACAGCTCAGCATGGCCTGGCAGCCTCTGCAAGAGCTGGAAACAAACCTACAGCCAGAGCCTCATCTCTGGACCCTCCACTGGCTCCTGCAGCCAGGTTCAGCGCAACACCTGTGGCTGTTGGTGTGCCCCCAGCCACCAGGATCACCCCCAGGCAGGATGGGAGACCGTGGGACATGCTGCTGGCAGGAAGTTCACAGTACATGCAAGAAAGGTCAGAGTGCCCCAAATCTGCCCTCCACAGGCAGGGTACAGCAGCCTTAAGCACGGCAGAGCCAGCACGAAGTTGGGCTAGGTTCTCTATGGTGCTTTCCTGCCTGACCTCACTGGCAGGACCTTCTCAGCAAGATGCCATGCACTCCCAGGGCCATGCACCTGAACCCACACTGGCAGGCCTGTGGCACCCCTTGGCATGGGCAGAAGACAGGGAGCGAGACCTTACAGACCTTTATTGAGGGTGATCCTGCTCGCTGTGGTCCAGGGGAGCTGCCAGGAGAGGAAACCTCATGGGGGAAGGACACTGGCACCACACCTGCTTGCTCAGCCCCAGCCTGGCTGGCACACGGAGCCTTGTCCAGGGCAGGAATCCAGCCAGGACTGACAGCTGTGATGGGAACCACACCCAACACTTCCTTGTGATCCAGGACATCTCCTCACCACCCTCTCAGCTGGGTGAGTGCATGGTGGGACGCAGAGGGCAGCACTGTCCCTGCACCCTCTGCGCACCCAGCCTCATGAGAGTCCCTCTTCAGAAAGGCAAGAGCCCCCAGCACTGTGATTAGCCCTTCCAGAAGCAAATGGAGAAGGCAAACCTGTCCTTTCCAAGCCCAAAGTCTTATTTCTTTCCTCTCAGACTTGAATCAAAAACCCCCACAAACTGTATGTAAACTTTTTTAAAAATTCCCAGATGGAACAAACTACTGAGCAGAGCCAGAGCTGAGGGGAAGGAGTGCCCAGAGAGTGGGCTGGGCAGCCGCAGCTGGGGAGCAGGTCCCTCAGCAGGGGCTCTGGTCCCTCACTTGATGAGCCTTGGATGAATCCTGCTTCTCTTTCGTCAGTGACTTGTAAACTACATTTAGTCTCTGCAGGAGGGAACGTGGAGCAACTCAGTGCTGGGCACCTTGGAGGAGATGTCTGCCTGGAGCTGCAGGAAAAGTCTTTTCCTGGCTACAATGCCGCAGCGTGGGCACCTCCTCATCTCCTCAGCTGGGCCTTCAGTCTGATTTCTTGGCAGGTTTCCTGCTCTTCCACATGATGAAAATTATAAAAACACCTGCCATGAGAGAGAGAACAGGTTCAGCTAGGAAACTTTTAATTCCAGGCACTCCTTAAACACCTGGTAATGAGGAAAAGAATGTCAGCAGAGAGAGCAAGAAAATTCTGCTGCCCAGAGGCTCAAAACAGCCAAAGTCACACACAAACACAGCCCCAAGTCCTGTGCCAGGCTAAGCTGCAGCAGTAACCACAGAGAGTGTCACAGGTGTCACACATTAGCTAAACTCCTAGCAACCCTCTTCTCTCTCCCTAATTTAGAAGTTTCTAATTAGAACAACAGAAGTAACTCTCACCTATAAATAGCAGCAGCAGCAGCCCAGCCACCACAGGGATGATAACTGCATATTCCCGAGGCAGGAAATACTGGTGGATCCCATGGTCACTGTCGATGAAGGGCTGCAGGGACAGAGAGAGGTGTTGGCAGGTGGACACAACACCTCGAGGTGCAGCCTCGAGGTTTTGGGAGAAGCATGGAAATATCTGGTGTGAGATGGCTAAAAAAAGGGTGCCCAGACCTGCACGTGGCTCAGCCGCAGAAACCAGTGAAGGCTGAGGTTCACTGGACAACGAGGGGTGGCTACTGGGGATGGCACAGGGTCCCACAACCCCGGGGGCTCGGGATGGGAGGAGCTGCTGGTGCAGAACACGGCAGATCCCTGTCTCTCTGCCCTGCAAAAGGGAGCAGCTGACACCAGCTCTGTTCCATGGTTATCCCACCAGGATAACCATGTGGAGGCCAGTGGAAGGCTCTGGATACTAGGGAGCGGTGTGAGAATTCCCACACAGCAGCAAATACTCCTACAGCTCTGGGAATGCCAGGAGCACAGACATGGATCAGGCAGCAGAGGGAGCAGACGCAAGAGGGGAATTCAAAATCCTTGAAATTAGAGGGGAAACTGGCCGGAGTTCAGACATTAGCCCAGGGCTGAACCTGGCCTCTCACACCTGGAAAGCTTGTGGGGAGAAGTTTCTTTCCAGAGAGAAAATCACTAACGACCCCAGTTGATGTGCCCCCAGAAATGGGCAGCCTCACAATCACTTTTCCAGAGCTCTGCATTCCCTAAACTCTTGTCCTTCCTACCAGGCTCCAGGTTTGTTAAGATTTGTCTCTTGCTATGTTTCCCTCTGTCATCTCCCACCAGAACCAGGAATCTGGCGGATGTAACTGTGGGCATTGATGACTACACCTCCATCGGGGCCAGGCTTCAGCTCTTCCCAATAGCTCATCCAGCCCTAGTTGGGTCAGCACGTGTTGGAACAGCAGGGGGGCACCACGATCAATGTTTGGTCTTGCCCAGGCAAGGCCAGGAACACCCAGATGGGACAAGGACTGGGCCAGCGCACAGAGGAAGATCTGCCCTGAAATTTTTAACGCAGCAGGCAAGAGTCCTTCGGGCACACAGGCACAACATCATCTGAACAAAGGCCAGGGAAACACCTGAGTAAGGAATGACTGGGATTATACTGGCCAGAGGAAACCCGTACCAGTACGATGATCCAGAGCGTATAGTAAACAAAGAGGACGAGGCTGAAGGCGACCAAGCCAAACCCAACCAGCTGGTCCGTCGCTGTGGCCTGCGAAGGGAGAGACAGTCAGAGCAGGATCCCCACGGCCGTGCCTGCGCAGGAGCGGCTCAAGGCACCTGCTCTGGGTTACGCGGCCGCGCTGCTGCGGGGCCGGGACACCGGTGGGGCCGGGAAAACCCGGGGCAGGAGCACCGCGTGGATAAGACAACTGCGGCGGGATAATCCAGCGTGGGCTGCCAGGCCCTTCCGCAGGAAGCTCCCTGAGCCAGTTCACACACCACATTCCAAGCACCGGGCCCGGTCTCTCCGCAGGGGCGGCAGCCAGGGAGCCTCGCCCGGGTTCCGGGCCGCGATTCAGCCCAAGCCCCCCGTGCTACCGGGCGGAACGGGGACCCTTCCTCCCCCCGCCACGGCGCCCCGGCCCGGGCTGGGCCCGCACTCACCATGGCGCCCCGGCCTCCTCCCCGCCGGCCCCGCCCTTCCGGCGCGGCCGCCAATTAGCGAGCGCTCCGCCGGCCCCGCCCCCGCAGCGGCCAATCGGCGAGGGGGGCGGGGCGCGCGGGAGGCCCCGCCCGAGCAACGTCACCGCCTGGAGCCGCGAAACGGCCGGGAGGGGAGCCGGGAGCGGGGCCGGGAGGGGAGCCGGGAGCGGGGCGGGAGAGGGGCCGGGCACGAGGCAGGGAGCGGGGCCGGGAGGGGAGCCGGGAGCGGGCGGGAGAGAGGTCGGGAGCGGGGCCGGGCACGGGGCGGGAGCGGGGCCGGAGCGCGGCCCGGCAACCCGTGAGAGCGGGGTCGGCGCCGGCAGCGCTCCTGCGCCTTCCTTGTCTCAGCCGCAGGCCTGGGATCCTTTTTACAGCTCGGAGGCTCCTGCTGCTCCAGTGCCGTTACCTTCGTGAACGGGGTACTCTGGTTGCATCTACCACCTGTGCCCGGGAACTATGGCGGTGACGTATCCTGACACCAATTCCATCCCCCGGGACACGGACATCCCACGCCTCAGCCGTTCCTCCAAACACACCCAGGGGCCAGCGGGAAGAAAGGGAAAGCAAGACCGAACGGCCAAGGAACAGACACCAGAGACAGAATCGGCTGCCTCCCCTTGCTGAAACAAGGGAAAGGGGAAGACCATGCTTGAGACTCAAAGGTGCACTGACCTTTGTGTGGCCGAGGCTTTGGGAAGGTGGAAAAGGCAAAAGCTGCTTCCTCCCATGGCTCCTGTTCCCGTCCAGCCCTGTCAGGCATCAGCAATGAAGATCTGGGCACTGAACTGGGCTCACCCTCTGTTAACAGGAGGGTGAGCCTGTGGTGGCCGAGGGGCTGCTCAGGCACGAGCCCTGAGGATCCAGAGATACTCATTCCCTGGAGCCCTGCTGGGCTGTGGCCCCAGTCCCCCAGGGGAGCCTGGTGAGGTAGCCCCAGCAGGAGAGGCAGGTTAGGCCTACACTGGGACAGATGGGACAGTACACGGGACAGTGCTGGTGCCTCACACAGGTCACCTTTCTCTGGGATTGCTGCTGCCCCGGGACTGGTGCTTTGCTGCCAGCTGCCCTCTCCACCCCTTCTCCATCTCCAGTGAATCTCCGCTCTCAGCCATAAAAGCAATCCTAGGAGGTAAATCCAAACTCTAGTCCAGGCCCGAGCATGCCCATCTCACCCTCCTGCTTCCTCAGCAGATATTTAAAACAAGAAACAGAGCAAGAAGAATCAGTGTGAAGTACCAAAAAACCTTTATTTTTTTCCCCCAAACCATAACAACATTTGACATTATATTGATTTCCTCATGTATTTGTTATTTCTCTACGTTAGGAACCAGATACAGAAAATACAAACACAATCTGTTGAATCAAAGACGGCACAGCATTCCGTTAGAAAAAGAACCAAAAAAACTAGAGGAGCAAGATAGAAATGGTGAAAAATAGTCATTCCCTCCAGCCCAAACTCTCCAAGAATCATCATCAAAATAGAGCAGAGGAAGTAGCTTCTCTTTCTAAACGCACTTCTGCTTTAAGACAAAAGTTAGATTTATATTTAGATTTTTCAAAGTAAAAAAAAGTTAAACTATCTTTCAAACAATTTTGGAAGTTTGCATAGACCCATTCCCTTTCCAAAAATATCAGCCATCTCTCTATAGAATCTGATACAAATCGAGTATGCCTCAGCCGAAGGTCACCAAGCTCAAGTCACATTCAAGAAAATAAAACATGATCTCCCCTTCCCTTCCCTCCCCCCACAAAAATATGGGCTCTACCGTTATTCCATGTGTTTGAGGCAAGTTACCAGGCTCAGCCGCATCCCTCGCTCAGAGCTTCATCCAAATTCCTTTTCATTTCCCAGGTTTCCACGCCCGCTGCCTCCCGGCGGGGCAGAGGCGCTGTGGAGGCAGCGGGATCGGATGGCGCAAGGAGGGGGCTGACGGACACAGCTCTCAGGAGGGAAGTGGGGGGAATTTTGCATTCATCAATCCCCCCCCCCGCAGCGAGGAAGTGGCTTTTCAAGGACAAACACCTGCGACCAGGCAGAGTTTGTAGGAACTTGTCCCTGGGGACTGGCCTTGTCCAAAGGGCTCAGTCACCAGAGCAAGAACTCAGCTAGAGACCAGATGGGGCAGCAGAAACGGGGCAGGAGGGGTGGAGGGGGGGTCTGCAGCCCCCAGGTAAGGCAGCGAGGAGGGGAGGGGGAGCCCCTCGCCAGGAGGGGTTTAACTGAGGTGCTCTAGCGTACCTGGAGTGAGGTTTTCCCAGAGGTTCCCAGCAGCAGTACAGAGACCAGCTGCACTGCCACCCACTTAAAAAGAAACAGCAACGACAAAATAAATAAAAAGTCAACCCCTCCTATTCGGATGAGAATGAAATACATATTTCTTCAGGCCTCCGCCTGGTTCGGAACCCTCTAAAAACTGAAGCAAACGTTTAAAAGGGCTTGTTAACTTTCTGTAGGGGGCAAAGTGATGTGGCAATGAGGGGGGGAGAAATCACACGCCTGCTGCCCATCACTCTGAAGGTCAGGACAGCACGAGGCCCCCATTTAAAGTGCTGACCATACAAAAGATGATGATGAGGGAGCAACATCCTTCTCCCGCTTTTCCCATCACAATTTCCAGCTGAAACCCATCTCCTTCACCAACTAACAACTAAGCCTATTCTTTTGGACACTCAGTTTTATATTGGTTTTAAAAAAAGAAGAAGTTAGTAGAAAAGTTACACTGAATTTCCTAACACTTTGCAATGTGCTTCCACCAACTAAACATCTAGAAACTGGGAGAGCAGAGTCCACACATTTTGCCTGATCCTGAGACTGAAGCAGAGAGCCAGCTCTGCTCTCCAGGGCCAGCCAGGCATGAGCAGCCCTACTCGTCAGCATCAGAGACCCAGGGGATGCAGAGTCTTGCCAATAAGGTCCTTTTACTTGTTTAAGCCACCTCTGAATCCCCTGAGAAGGGGAACAATGTGGGGAAGAGCATCCCCCCCTCAGCTCCCCTGAAATAAAATAGCAATGAAACAATAATGCAGTCAAAAAACACCAGCCTGCTGGGTTTGTATAAAAAAAAAAATTCCATAAACTTCACAACAAAAAAGAAAAACCCAAAGGAAACTAGCCAGCGGTTTGGGTCTGGAAACTGATTCACTTCTTAAATGTTCAAAGTCCAACGAGGAACAGGCAGCAGCAATGCCACAAGGAAAAAAGTGCTTGTGAGACGCAGCTTCCTGAGGCAGCAGCAAGTGTGTGGGACAAGTGACCCCACAGCCACCGCCTCGGGTGTCCACGGCTGCCTCAGGACTGCTGGGCATTGCTTGTGCTGGATGTGCAGCAGGAGCTCTGCATGGGATCTACAAACAGGAGCAGACTGCTCCTTCCTCCCTCTGGGTCTGCTCCGGGTGCCCCAGCCCCAGCTGTGCTGCACAAGGCTGGATGACCAGGACTACTTATTCACTCAAAATCAGGGACAGGAGAGCTAAAAAGCCACACAAAGACCAGGATCTGTGGAGTCATTAACGTGGACACAAGGAAGAAATACCCTATGAGACACAGTTATCAAAAGTGCAAGCAGTGATGTGCCAAGCCACTGGAAGAGAAGCCCAAGACATGCCCAGGTTGGCCACAGCAATGTGATGGAGCAGGTTATGCCTCTGCCAGCCTGGGAAAAAGAGACCAGTGCTCTCAAAAGCTCAACTGCTTCTCCTCTTGCTTTGCTGGGAAGATATTCCTCCCTCTGTCCCCCTGGGGATTTTGTGACAGGCCAAGCTGCCAGTGCCTCGGAGCAGCTGACTCTTGCCAATGGAGGCCAAAAGAATGCCCTGGGATCCCAACTGCTCTGACAGTGACTGCCATTGTTTTTCATGGGAACAGAAGCAAAGCAGCAGAAGTGAGCTGGGTTTTGGCCTCTTTCCTGGCTTATGTTTGCTCCTTTCAAGTCATGGTTGGATCTGATTTCCTGAGGGGCTTTGTTGGCCCCTGGGGTGCAGCCAGACCCTCAGCTCTGCACAACCATCCACAGACAGGGCAGGAACAGCCACTGCTGTCCGAGCCTCCTTCTGCCCTCACCCTGACCTGAGCAGATGGTCAGGCCAGGCCTGGCTTTCTGGCAGTGCTCCAGAGAGGGAGAAAGACAAGCAGTTCTCTCCTTCCTGCAGACACGGGCACCCCAGGAATAGGACAGGATGCTCAGCAGCCTGCAAGTGAGTGCCAAACCTACCCAGGCTGAATGAAGAAGAGATCGCCATTAAGAAAACTTAGCAAGCGTGAAAGAGCTTTTGTTCTAGACAGTCTCAAAAGATCCAACACTTTTTCCCTACATGAAACCAAACCAAGGTGTTGCCTGTATCCCCTTTTTACCCTAATTCAAATTTAGATTCCCTTTGAAGGGAAAGGGTGGAAAAGATGCATATCCTATAGTGGTCTGTCCAAACACAGAAAGAAACCTCTTGACTCAGAGAGAAACCATCAAAACAGAGTAAGGAAGTGTATAGTTTTGCCACACTGCTGAGCCACAGTCTCCTCCTCAGTGGCTACAATCTGATCCACTGCTGAGCACCCTCCTCATGCAGCATCCTTAGCTAGAAGGGTAAAAAACCCACTAAATCAAGACCTTTTCATTCCTTGTTTCTCATTCTGCCAGATTCCCTTTTCCAATAGCTCATCTGCATGCATTCTGGCCAAAGAGACCACAGTTAATCCCCCTTTTTTTCCTTCTTTGAAAAGAGGCTTTACAATAACTAAGAATTTGAGCAACGTGATCAGTTACAAATCTTTCCTTGCTGAACAGAATGTGTGTGTGCCTGTGCACACACACACAGGTGTCAGAGGGGAGCAGATTCACAGCCAGGTGCTGGAGTGTGGAATTGCTCTGAGGGCACGGCTGCTGAGTGCTACCACTGGCAAAAGAGGAATGGGCAGAAATAGCTTATCAGCTGAGAGGCTCTGTACAGGGAGGGCTGCAAGCACAGCCTGCTAGTGGCCTACAGCCGGGGGCTGCCCAGATCCTCACTGGCAGTTCGGCTGCCAGGAGAATCTCCAAGTGGGAGCTGAAAGGGATTGACATCTCTGCCACACACTGCAAGGAAAAGTGTCAAACAACTGCAGAAACCAAACCCAAAGAAGAGCAATTGAAAGATCAACCAAAGAACAGTTTGAAGCCTTGTCAGAAGAGTTCACTCACCACAGAGCAAGTCAGAACAGCTGCTGTGGCTAATGCAGCAGCAAACACCCATTCTACCCTTGAAGGTAGAGACAGTAGCTTCTCCCCAGCCCTAGAAGGAACCAGCTCAGGCACAGATGTCTGCTGACATGGCAAGAAAGGCCAAGCAACACCAAATCCCTTACTGGCCCAGGCCAAGAGAGGCAATCAACATCACCACCACAACAGAGAGACCACTGCAGTCAACTGCATCCAGCTCTGGCCCAGGGAAGGGCTGTCAGATGAGATTCTTTTCACAGTCTGAGAAGGGCAGTTCCCTTCCTGAGCCAATGAAACAAGAAAAAAAAAAAAAAAAAAAAAAAGAGGCTTTGTATTCCAAGCTCCAACAGGACTATCTGATGAATCAGTCCAGCAAACACAGATCATACTCCTGGAATAGTGAGTAGAATCCTCCTCCAGGTAAAATCTGTAACCTCTAAAGTGCTCCCTTTAATGCTAGTTGATGAACACCCCCTTCCATGCCCAGCAGTGGAAGGGCTGCTGCAGTCAGTGGTGTGACGAGCACTCGCATTTAACCGTTCACCAACTCCCAGCTAGATTGCAGTAGTTTTCTGAAATGCACTTTTGGGAAGTATTTCCTATGAGAAGATGTTGTTTGGGGATGTGAGGATAGGAAGGCGAAGTGTACCCCACAGTATACCTTGTTCAGTAAAACCATTGCCTTGGAAGGTGATGCTCCCTTGCAGAGTCAATGGAATAAAGCATCCTGCAAGTGGCCATGTCACTGTGTCCCCAGCAAGCAGCTCTGGGTTTGGTTAGAATGGTTTCCCCCACCCCCAGTGGTCTGAAGAGTTCACAGTGGTATAACCCAATGTTCTGGGGAGACAGAAGCTGAGAAGTCCCCTGCTGCAAATGAATGGGTGGAATGAGGGATGCACATGAGCAACATCCTCTGGGACTAGCCCAAAGATAAGCCCCACAGACAGAGCAGGAACAGGGGGAAGGTAGGCACTGGAAGCACCAGCAAGCAGAGAAGGACAGTGCCAATGCAGGGAAAGTGCATGTTTCTGGAGTGGTCTTGGAGTGGTTCTGCAGTGCAAACATATGGAGAGGGGCATGGAGAAATCCCTTCTGGAATGCTGCATGAAGAGAGGTAAAGGTTGGCATCCATGTGGCAGCGGACTGGGTAGGGGGCCTGTGTCCAGCAGCTCTACCCTGTTCTTCACATTTAGTGGGTTTCAATCACCACTGGCTCGTAAACTCCAGATGAGACCCTGGGGAGGCAAAGGGGGAGATGAAGAGGGCAATCATTTTGAGCAACTAAGTCCTGATTCAGAGCTCTCCACTCTCAAACATCATCTTCTAAGCTCACACAAACCACTGCCAGTAACCAGTCAGCCTCGTGGGAAGTCAGTCCCTGGAACACTGAGGGGACAGGGACTTGGCAAGTCAGCAATACAGCACTGGAGAGAGCTGGGTGTGACACACGAACCCATCTAAAGGACACAGCAAAGGGGGAGTATCCTATCCAGAAAAAAGAGCCAGTGTGCCTGGCTTTACTATGCTCCCAGTTTTGTTACTAACTTGATACATCTTTGCATTACCATTATTGCTGGTTTTAATTCAACTGAGGAGGTGCAATAACGCCTCAAACGCAATTGGCCAGGAGCTGTACTAAGAGCTACAGTGGCAAGAAAAAGTTTTATTGCTCCAGAAGGCTTTCACGAGAGAACAAGCCCTGGATGATTATGGAAGAAGCAGAGAGAAGGGACAATAAGAGGCAGGGAAAAGAGACAATAAATCCCACTCTGCCACAGTTTTGCTGCAGGCCAGCAGAAGGCAAAGCTCCCCCCTTCAGGAGGAAACGGGAACCAGCCTCTACCATTTTGTCCTTTCACTCACTTCTGTTCCTGGGTCTAACAACCAGGAGGATCCCATTATCCCTCTGAGCTCCTGCTGAGAACTGCATTCATACTCTAGTGCAACTGCAGCCTGCCACCAAAGGGATCCCAGGGCTATTAATGTGGGATTAAAGCTACCATGCAGCACATGATGTTTAGAAATCTCTCCTGTAGCAAAAAGTGGAAGTTTCCTAGGTACAAAGCTCACTAATCTCTCTGGAGCCCCTCTGTCTGCCAACCTTTTGGGCAACCTACCTGTTTCCCAGCTGAATACCACTCAGTGTAGTTGTTCCATCTCTGCTCACAAACAACCTCAGGTTACTGTCTGCAGATAGAAAAGGAACACAGACATCACAATCCAGAACTACCGAGGCTGCCAGGAACTCCCCTCCCAGACACACAATCAGCATGGAACAACTGTGTCTCAGCACGTCCACACTTTCTGGTGGTGTTCCCACAGTCATCGAGCCCCTGGGAACTCATCTCCTTGCTCCAAAAGGGAGCCTCGCCAACATGAAGCCTTGGAAGAATAAAGGTAGAGGTATTAATTCAGTCTTATTCCTCCAGCTGCCTTTTTAAAGGCAATTCCATTGATGCAAGTTCTCGGTCAGCTTGTACACATCTGAACTGATGAGATGTGGGGCCTCACACTGCTTTTGTAGAGTCACTAGAGGAGAAACTCAGCCTGTTCTGCTGGTGAGAGGCAGCTGCATTCAGTCTAGTTTTAACCCATGCTAAGTGAGGTGTAAATCCTCATATGATAAGAGTGCTACCGTGTGCAACAAGATGATTAATGGTAAATTAACAAAGCACAGATAACAAGCTAGGTTCAAGTTTAAAATTTAACAGAAAATCTCAGATAAAGTCAAAGATTGATTTCTATGCTAAACTGGAAAACGAAAGTGAAAACAAATGCAGTTATATTGTTAGTTTTCTCCTAACTGATGCTGTGACTGCAATGGAGAAAACCCTTTCTTAAGCACTCCGACAGACCTGATCACCAGCACGTGGTAACCCATGTTTCTGTAGAGATGTGCTGTTCCCCCTCCAGCTGTGCTCTCCTCTTTTGATAAATACTGACCCAGGACGAGGGCCACTAGAGCAGTGCAGACAGCTGATGTAACTCATTTCCACTGCACTGAGAATCAGTATTTTTCCTCTCTCTCCCTGCTCATTTGAGCTACTATTCAGTCTCTGCTGTCATGAGTGGAACAGCAGCAAGAACTATGTGTAAATGCATGTGCAGCTCTCAAACCCACGTGGTTTATCTACCACAGAAACATCCAGCAAGCACTGAAAGCAAATAGCTCTCAAAAGGAGAAGGGAGCCCATGGCAAATCAGATCTGACTGTAAACGCTTGGCAGCCTTGCGAAAGGAACAGCCCAGACATCCCCTCTGAGACTTCTCCTCTCACCTTCAGTATTGCTGACATCTGTGAAGTCCTGACTCTGCATTATCTTCTCCACTATATCATCAGCGTCGATCCTGGTGTCATCCACTCGGGTTGGGTGACTCTCCATTGAATCCTTTTTCCTCCTGGTGGGAGGAAAAACTTACTCAGCCTTTCAAGACACAGACTTCTATACACAGTCCTGCTTCTCTTGGCCACAGTCTCCTCCTCAGTGGCTACAATCTGATCCACTGCTGCCAGAAGACAAAGGAGCAGGCTCTGTCTCTCCTTCCCAGAGAAAGGTCTTTGCTCCACAATTACTCACCGGGAGGGTCTGTCCAGCAGCAGGGGTGGTCTGGGAGGGCGAGGTGGCTTCTCCAGTTTGTGGTCCCGCTCCCCCTCAGGACATTCCACGGTCATGCTGAGCCCCCCGGACGCGCTGCTGCTGGTGGACGTGTTCCGGCGGTGGGTCAGGTCAGACATGCTGGAGGAGCGGGAGTGCTCCGTGCTGTAACCTGCCAACACAGAGGGATTACAAACCACATCTGCTCCCCTTCCTGGCAGAACAGCTTCACAGCAGCATTTCTCCTCCTGCACACAGAGGTTTAGACATCTATGAGCTCATGTGCAGAGACTGAACAGGAGGCTGGTATTACAGAGCAGGGTGAGAGAGATGGCTGCAAATCACTCTCACAGGAGCTCATTGCAGGAGAGAAAAGGGATGTGACCAGTGCTGGCAGAGCTGTGTGGATCAATGGTTACCAGAGATCTTGGACTGCTGGCTGGCGTAGCTCGAGTTCCGCGAGTGCCCTGAGTGGAAAACTTCCTCTGGGCTGGACAGGTTCTGATCCGGCTCTTCTGGGACACCTGCCAAGGAACAAGAGGACACTGCTTACACCATAACCAAGCCAGCGCATGGTGCACTGATCAGCTGGGAGTGGAGGCTGATCTTGGGATGACAGATCAAGGAAAGGGCAAGTCTGATGGCCGAGCCCTGCTGTACAGGCCAGCACAGGGCTTACAAACACCCAGGGAGTAGGGAAGACCACCGTGAGCTTCTCTATCAAGTTTATCACTATTTCTATCCAGCAGATGAATTTACAAACATCTCTCAGGCTTGTAGCATCTAGAAGGACAAGTAGTGTGTAAAACTATCCACGGTTACAAGCATCAAGCTAAGACCAAGAAAGCATCAGATGGCCACTGGCAGTGAAGTATTACAACCTCTGGGTGCTTCTGTTACTACCTATCCCTTTCTATTACTTGTGAGAGAGCCTGTACCATTTAAATAATCTCTGAATTTGGTCCAGACACTTCATAACCTCTGCTCCTTTGCTAGCCCTGCTTGTCTCTCTTGCAGGAAGCTTATCTGGGAGTGCACAAATGTAACACATTAGCCAGCTTTTTAAGAACACCACTTGCACCCTGTGCTCTGTCACTGAAGTGATGAGACTCAAGTGCTATTTTGGCGGAGTGTATCTGCCTGCACATTTGGAATGTGCTAGGAAGGAAAAAAACTGATGTGAAAATGCAGTGCCCTTGAAAACAGGCTCATACAGAAGCCAAAGAACTGTATCAGCAGCTGGAACAAGGCCACTAGACCTTAAACCAACCTCAAAAACCTTCAGAGGAACTTTTCTAGAAGGTAAGTCTAAGCAACAGAATGGCTGAGCACAGAACAATGGTGTCACTGAACACAGTGGCAAGCAGGGATGAGTGCAGTGCATGAATTATCAAATCCCCAGCAAAAAGAACAAATTGCTCTATCTCCACTAACAGAAATACGCATGTAGCAAATATTCTACTTTCCTCAGTTACACTTAGATGGCTTTGTTATTCTCAATATTCTTAACGAGCAATGGGGTTGAGGATGGGTGCGGGAACACATGAAAAATTAAAGAGTTTCTGTGCTTGCAACTGCTGGGAAAAACAAAGGAGTGTCCAGGCACAGCCATGCATTGCACGGCTCCAGGGTAGGCATTCAGACCTGAGCTGAGAATGGCAGTTCTTGGCTTGGTCTGGCGCAGGGAGCCAATTGTGGAGGAACTGCTGCTGCTGCTGGTGGTTCCCTCGCCCTTGCAGGTCAGCTGCAGGGTAGAGTCCTGCCCCGGGATGGTGATGGATTTGGCGGTGGAAGGAGGCCTGTCATCAGAAGGGAAGGAGGTTACAGACTGCCAGGCAGGCAGCAGGCATCGTTCTGCCTACCCCACCTTTCTCAGCAAGGGGAAGCTGGCAGCTCTAAACAGCAGCTCAAATGGGATGTTAGGTTTTGTTTTCCTACATCCAAGACTGGTATCTTCCCTACCTTGGACTGCATTACAAGAAAAATCATGTTTTTGAGGTAAATTAAGGCAAAAAGGAACCATTCATTCATTTATACAGGACAACAGGCTCAGAACTTGCACTGTCCTCCAGGACACCATCCAGAGCTGCCCCTTCCCCGCCAACATGTGTCCACTGGCCAGCTGGCTTCACAAACAGGAACCAGTTTGCTGTTGTCCCACTCTCAATTCCAGCTTCCTTTCTGTTACACCTCTTTGGCCAAAATGAAACCTTTTATCCCAGCAACCCTGTCCCCCTATTGCACTTTTACAACAGTTAAATAACCTTTCCCTTTTTTAACTGACTATTAAACTCCTTTCTAGTGAAATGGAAGTGTTTTTCCAGCGTCATAATTATTTTTCTGGTTTTCTGCAAGCTCGCAACATCGCTTTGTAAATGCTGACTGCAGGGCAGAGCTGTGAGTGCCTGGAGCCCCCCTCCCTTCCTCCAGAAGTGCTTTTGGGTGGAAGCCACAGCATGTGCAGCGTGGCAAAGTGAATATTCCTGTTGGAGCCCAAACCTCCCTGTAACCTGAAGTCTGAACTGGAACTAATGGATTGTATTATGGTTTTTAAGTGAGGAGTGAGAAATAAAAACTTTTATTTGTCTCATGCAGAGCTCTGAGGGAAGATGTTACATGAGAGGTTGCAGTATTTTGGGAGAGAGAATATTTATTGTGGGCAGCCGAATGGCTATAAAGCTTCCAGGAAACTCACAGCATGCCTTCACCAGGAAAAAACACTCCCTACTCACGTTATCAGTGATTTGCATGCACCCAGGTGCTTTGGGGACTTTGCTTCACAGGTTTTTAAGGCTTTTACAACCTTAAGCAAGCAAACTGTTCCTGCAGCAGCTGTGGGAGCAGCCCCTCGGTCTGTCAGCTCAGCTGCTCTGCCCCTTCCAACAACCCCAGCAGGAGAAGGTTCATGGACTGCTGCAGAAAATCAGTGCTTGGAAGTGATTTCCCAGCACAGTTTAATTCCTGCCTACCCCTCTAATGAGTGTCATTTACCAGAAGCTCTACTGATCAAGGACTATTCCACATGCAAAGCTTCTATTTTTAGATATTTGCACATCATCAACATAAAAGAGAAAAGTGGGAATGACTGCAAAAATCCTTTAAGAAAATTAGGAGGTTTGACCTTCAGACTGAATTTACTTACATTAAATGGATATTTATATCCTATTCTGTGTAATTTTCAGGCATTCTAACAGTGGGACTTGCTTCCATTGCAAAGGAGCAACAGGTATTTTGTCAGACATTATTACCAGACATCCTAGTACCCTAGATTTAAAACATCTGTTACTGCTATAAAGTTATAGTTTAAGATATTAAAAACTTCTTTATTACACTTCCTTCTGAAGCAGAAATTCTTCAGAATCAGATGACACTGATTTTGGGTTTAAAAATATCAGAAAATGCTGCAGCACTATGAAAAACCACTCACAAAACAAACCTACCAAAAAGTATGCAGCATTTTTAACAAGAACTTGAGCTAACTTATACACTTCAAGCTAGCTCACACCTTTTAGCCCAGAATACAACTGCTACAAGAGTTGGCCTCAAGGTAAAGCTTTTTTCTCTCATATTGTTGGGAGGCAACATGAAATATTCTTTTGGGTGCGTGGCAGCCCTGCTGTGTAGTCACACACCTTCCAGCACACCACAGCAGGGCTGGGATTGTGATACTGCACTGTAGTGTGAGGGAAGATGTGACCAGGATATTTCTTAGTTGATTCACCAACAATTCTTTAAGCAGCAAAACTGCTCCACAGCCTAACTGTACTTATGCTTTCCTATCATTATGCATTAAAAAAACCCCACATTACTGCAATTTCTCTGCTAATTAATGTAAGTTGTGAGCCCTGTAGAAAAAAAAAAATTAAAGTGATTCAGCCTCCAAGTATTTTTGTTGCTGTTTCAATCTGAGACCTTTATCCCCCATAATACGTACTGAAGCATGTCCACTTCCAAGACTGTTTTCTTTATTGACCTTTCTCCTCTTGGAGGGCAGTGAAACCAACCCCAGAGCCATGAGAAATTCTATCCTTCAGGCAAAACATGAAGTTTGTAATCAAAATCTACTGGTTTCCAAAACCTAAGTTGCACCAGCAGGGAAAATAGTGTGCACAGCAATAATCAAGCTGGGAAAGCCAGAGCAGAGAACAAAACCAATTAACAGCACAGGCTGGCTATACTTTTCTGGCTGATTCAACCAGTTTTACTGTACTTCCTAATATCAAGGGCATCTTTTCCCCTCTCTTCATCAATTTTAGTGTCTGCCCAGAACGGGGTACACCCAGGAACTCACGTTTTGAAGCAGGGGTCCCCAGAGAGCAGGGACATTCCGATCGTGACCTAGAGAGGGGACACAAGGCACATCATTAGCCATGCTGCACTGAGCTCCTCACTTCACAACAGCCAGGAAGTCAAGGGCTAGGTGTAAACATCAGCAAGATCTAGCTCCTTTCCCAAGCAAATCAATTTCAGGGACTTCACAAAGTATTTTCCTCCCTGTCCCAAATCCTTAGCATCAGTAACTCCAAGTGGCAGTGGTTCAGCAGGACACCAGCTGGGCCAGGCTGACAATGCCTCGTAACCTTTTCCCTCCCTCCCGTTCCTGGTTTCTTTGTCAAGGGTCACTGCTCGGCCAAATTGATGCCAAATTATCAAAGGGCAACTTTGATAATGGGAAGCTTCCCAAGTCAGTCAAGCAGCACAAAAGCAAAATCCTGTCTCTGTACATAACAGGACCTTCTCTCAGGCCTGGCACTGCTCTCTGATCTTCCCAAAGTCCTGAGTAGGATTTCTACTGCGTAAGTACTAGCTGTTGTACCTTTAGGATGGAGTTGTCCTGTCGGGTATTCTTAGTATCATATCCTTCCAGCAAGCAGCAACGGACAGTGGATCCAGAGCCCGCAAATTCTGCCAGATTTAGATCAGCAAAGCCCAGCTGTAGACAAGAAAACATTGGAGGGGAAGGTGAGGGAACAGAATTTACTCCATAAAGGGATACACAGTGTCACACAGACCAAAGGGAGAGAGCACATCTGTGAGCAAGGGCAGAAACAGGAGCCAGGACACAGAGTGGTGGCTGTGAAGATTCCCTGTTCTTGAGGATGGGCAGGGTGACATTCCTAATCCCAAGACAGATGGGCACTTGGAGGCCTTCAGGAAGCCAAGCCCACATGGAGGAAGGGTGTAGAGTAGTGGCCAGGACAGTGTTAACCAGCCTGCAGCCATTGCATAACCAAGGACATGGAAGGCACTAGGTCAACGATGTGGAAAAACAGAATCACACATACACAAACATAATAAGGCACTCTTTGTATTGGGCCATCCCAGAATGCAGTGGAGCATGTGAACCAGGAGATGAAAGGATATTGTTACAGGGGAAAGTGACACCATACTGAAAAAAACAACTGAGACTTTGGGCACAGAGAGCTGGAGGCCCAGAGCCATGTGGCACTGCCTGTGCCTCGCCCTTCAGAGGCAGCTGCTGGGCTGGGCAGCTCCTGGAGCACTCCTCCTCAACACTGCTAAGGTTTAACTAGTAAGGGGTATGTTTGACAGGCAGAAGGGAAGAGAAATATTTGGAGAGATTTCGTTGTGAGCTCTCTAAATCTTCTCTAACAAATGGGAAGCAAACAGGGAAGGTGACAAAGCTGAAGATCACAGGCATTTTCAAAAAGGGCACTGATCCCTCCAGAGTAAATAAAAACACAATGAAGAGCACCTTCGTTTTCCTGCCCTAATCCCTGGTGTATTAACACAGTGTCTCAAAGGAAAAGTTACAGCTTCTTTTATGCAGAGCTTTAGGAATAGAAGGCAGTTGAGTCTTATCTCATCTGATCAGGAGGACATGCTGTACTCCGTACTTGGCCAAAACATCCAGGTGTGGAACATCTGCGTCACATCAACAACAGCTCAGCTCCCAGGAGAACAGGGCGCACAGGTGGAGCAGCAGCGGGTCATTCTGTGCTCTGCAGCACATCCCTTCTGCCCTGCTGTTGACAGCTGGATGACACAATGAGAATCCCAACAGTAGCACCATACTAAGGAATTGTGGTGCCTCCGTCAGCTGAGGGAGCTGATAGACAGTCACAGCACAAAACAGTCACTGCCTGAGGAACCCTGGCTCCCACTATCCCAAGTGAAGAGTCTAAACCACAGTCTGCTCAAGATACAAGATTGAGGGGGAAACAGCAGCAAGATTAATATAGCTGCTTCCTTCATCCCATTCTCAAAGGGGAACTTCTGATGGCAAATGAAAAAAAAATACGATAGAGAGGGAACCTTTTATCAGCAAAAAAGAAGGAAAAAAATAACCTTTCACCCTCTCTTCTCACTTCTTAAGAATTCCATTTAATGCAAGTGTTTCTTCAGCCCTTGCTGCAGAAATTTCTCTGTCTCTTCTAGCCAAGGGCTATGCCGTTTGTTAATTATTCACAGATAAGGAAAAAACCAGTGAATTTTTATCTCTTAGAGATAAACAGGATAGAGGAAAGCCACAGAGGGAGATGTAACCCATCACTGTGACAAGGACACAGCACCACCACACTAGGAGAACAGCACAGCACAGGGGTGGCCCAAACCCAGATCCCTCTTCCTCCACCACAGCACTAAATTCTGAGAGGAGATCGACACTGGAGCACAGAGTGTGGGAGAACCTACATGGTATGCTGAGGTCAGAAGCTCTTTCAGGAAGCAGACTCCCAGTATATAGAGGAAAGATCCCTTAACAAAAGGATGTTTTCAGATATAACCTTTCAGAATAGTTTCCTCAGTTTTCCAGCCAGCTGATGGTGTTTCTTCCAGCTCATGGAAAGAGTTTCCGCTTTATCAGTCCTTCCTGTCATCTTCCGCTCTGTCACCCCTGACACCGAGGTGACAATCACGTCAAACCCAAAGGTGTGCAAGTCACTGGAAACTCTGCCTGGAGCACAAACAGCCCCATCACCCTCAGTCCCTGCTGACAGGGGACCAGGTACAGAGGGCATTCGTAAGTTTCATTTTCCTCTGCATCTGCTGCCATGACGGGAGAAGTTCTCAACTGAATTAGGATAGTTTAAAGAGGTGGGGAGTCATGGTGTAAAATGGGAAAATAGTTGCATGGACATGCACCACAGACTTCTGCTAGAAACATTAGGAAGCCCAAATCAATTCTGTCACAAGGACCTGCCTGGAACAAGCCTGGTCCACAGGGCAAGACTGCAATCACTCTGTCTGGTGTGGGATCCCTCATTTCTGAGCTGCTTCAGATCACCCTCGTGGAGAACACGTCTGTCTTCTTCACAGGAGACCCAGCAAGATACTAGCCCAAGAGATGACAAGTACTTGAGATTTGGTCTTCAGTTCTGGGCTGGAGAAAATCAGTCTCTTTTAAATGCCACTAAACACAACTGGAGACTGAGCAAAAAGGAAGGAGGTTAGAACATGACCTGAATAAGCTCTCCAGGTTAACTCCACCATAGAAATGTGCTTTCAGGCTTCCTTTAATTCTGCCTTTCCAAATCCTGTTGAAAGCTTGAGGATGGACATTGCAGGAGGCATAGGCTGATGCACTTACTATGTCTCTTCCTCCAGCTATGCTGCTCTCCCTGGACATGCAGTTCTGCAGAATGAATAACTTCCCCACAGTGTGAATTTAGTGAAAGAGAAACTGATGGCCCTAGAGACCATGTCCTAATTAGCAACAAAAAAGGAACAATGTGGGCAGCCACACTGCCTTCTCCCACCTGGCACAGCAGAACACAGGAGCTAGTGCAGTACACCCTTCACAGCCAGTTGCCTCCATGGCCTCAGAAAGGATATTGATGAGAAGGAATTCTTACATGGCTGTGCGTGACCAGAGCGTCTGTTTATTAGAAACCAGCACAGTGACTCATTTTCAAACAAACATGATTTTGGGTACTGTGTGACGTCAGTTTCCAAGCCAACATTGTCTCTTCATCCAGCAGAGGAGAAGGGGGTGGCCCATTGTCTGTCCCACAGCACAGGCAAGAAAACGCGGGGAAGAGAAACCAAGACTAAGATCCCTGCTGATCCATTTGGCTTTTGCTTTGATGTCTCCTGTGCTTTGGCAGGCAGTGATTTCTGCTGTAGGCTCCTGCCTGCACTACTGAGGCAGTGAGGTGCCTGCTCCAGCCCCAGCTGGCTGCTGTGCTCTGGAGAACAGAACTGGAGTCTGTTTCTTTATTAGAGACATGCTGCCAGAAGCCAGAGAGTTCACATCTGACTCAGAACTTCCCCAAAGTTTGAGGACATACAGATCATCTCTCCAACCCCCATCTCAAATCCACATCCAGTGCAGTCTGGATCCTGTCCCAGAAAGTCAAGTTTTTTGGGAAATCTCTTAACTCAGACTTAAACTAAGAACCAATGAGCATCTCTCCAGATTGGCCCACTCGGCAGCCACTGGTTTCTGATGGGTGTATAACACTAACAGGAGACAGGACCATGATTACTCTGCTACATTTGCCCTTTCTGTGCTCTTACCTTTGAGTAGGTTTTTCCGCCCTTCAGCTCCTATATTGGGAGACAAAATAAACAGGAAAAGCAGCTATTATATGTGCTGGGGCAACAGGGGGAAAGTCATTATTCAGTCCTGGAATCTGCTCTCAGGATTCACAAGCCTCTCTCTCAAGGGTTACCACCACCTTGGTCGCTCCCACCCTCCATCAAGGACTCTTCCTGGAGAAGGAGGCTCTGTTCCTGCATGTCCTGTCTCAAACAATCTTTCCTTCTCACCACAGTCCAATGCAATTTTTCTTGCTGCCAAAAAGCAGCCAGTAATCCATTGCCAATACACTACTGGTGGTACTACCTGCCAGAAGCAAAGCTGGATGCTCACCTTACGGACAGACACTCGGCAGATGCAGGGGTCCAGGAGTCCTGTGGCAGGGTTGGCACTCATTTTACACACAAATGTAAATTTCTTTTTCCAGCGGACACAGTTTTCCTGAACTTCCTCTCTATGAGAATGGAAAAAAAAAAAAAGAAAAAAAAAAATCAAATACAGGTACAAAGCCAAATCAAGATCAGCTATTAAGTAAAGATCCTCTGCAACAGCTTGGTTCACCTGAAACTGCACCACACAAAGGTGTTAGCATCAAGCTTTTCACTAGTCAATACAGGTAACCTGTAACCCAGGTTACAGAAATACTAATCATCTCATCAACAGAATTTGCCTTTAAAACTCTCACAAGCTCTCTGACATTTCCTGCTCAGCTGGTTTAGCTCATTCACCATCCGGCCTGGATGGAGCAAATCTCCATACCCGAACTGGGCTGAAGGTTCACAAGCTTATCTCCCTCCAGCGTGTCTGTTTGTACAGCCCCTGCAGAGCAAATATGCTGCGTGCCCTGGATGGCCTGTCCTTCCCTGCTTCTCAGGCTGGGACTAAGCCAGTGACGATGGCCAGCTCGAAGGAGGACAAAAACCATGCTCGAGGTGCAGGCAGACAGGGCCACACCAAGCAAACACTGCGCTTCAAATCCTGCAGGGGTTCAGCCAGGGAAGAGGTGGTTTTGCTTGCACAGCTTCTAAGCAGACCATCCTGATCTCCAGGGCGAGTGGAGAAGGAGGAAGAGAAGAAGCCTTCCTGAGCGCAGGAATCACTTCAGGTACAGCTCTGGCTTCCACACAGCCCTCAGGGGACGCTGGATTTCACCTTTCCAAGGAGGCTGGTTCAAAGGAGCCTGGAAACAAGGTGTGTGGGTCCTTCCATGGGGCTCTGGTTTCCTACTGAGCCTCTGCAGGACCTGATCCATTTATGGCTCAGAGCTTGGCCCTCAGCCAGTTCAGTTCTCAGAGTAATGAGGCCAGGGGGAGGAAGGGAAGGCACTGCTGACAGCTGTGAGCAAGCAAGTTTGACTCTTATCTCTCCTCCTAGCACAGGACAAAGGGGCAAGGGCAGCTGATAAACTGTTTGCTTTAGCAGGGAAAGGGAGGCTTCCCACCATCTGACCCAGGCATGGTGTAAGCCAGATGGATTGGTGGCAAAGGGGACAATGATCAGCCTTGGTAGTGTCTCAGCTCCTGGGAAGGAAGGGGAAGAAGCTGTAGCTCACATTGCCATTAGGGCAATCTTGAGGTGAGCCCAATGGGACAGATCCAGGGACTCGATCCTAAGCCAGGAGGTCCCTGCTAGTCCTCCAAGACATTCTGTGGGACCAAATGTATGAGCCAAGGCAGACACAGAGAACAGAAAAGGAGTACTTGACAAACAACTGAAACCTGTAATCCTCTGTAATGCAGATAAAGGCTGATCATCCCTGTTTAAAACAAGAGAAAACAGAAGGCAACAATTCCTTCAAGGAAGAGAACTTAAAGCCCTTCCAGACAGAACTCAGGCTCACTACTGAAGGCAGTAAAAAGTGAGACATCTAAGTGCCAAAATTACCTTTGAATCTGGGATTATTAATTCAAGATGAGATCTGGTTCTCATTACTCCACTCAACTCACCCTAGCTCTCTCAGACAGGAGAAGAAACACATCCAGAGGGATTAAAAAGGTTTTACCTATAATAAAATATTCGCCATGCCTGACAAATTAGGCATGTGGCATTTCAAATATGCCTTAAACCTGACTCAATAATAGGCATCTTAAATGACATAAAGGAAGGAAAGACTCAAGATACAGATGAGAAAAGGTATGCAACAGAATGGAAAACCACCTATTAACACGTGCTTCAGGAAGACAAGGCAGGTACAGGGGGATGCAGGAAACACTGAATATTTTAGCAGCATTAGTCATCTTTGAAAAGGAACTGCTATTTTCTAGAAAGCAAGGCTAATGCTAAAGCTACTACTGACACCAGAGCTCCAAGTGGATGCTAGAAGGCAGCTACAAGTGAAAGATGTTCAATCAGACAGCAGCACACTGGTGCACACCTTGTTCCCAGCCCTGGTAAGAGCTCTAACTCCTGCCAGACGAGAGCATTCATGGGACTAAGCTCCAGCTCCCAGATCTCAGAGCACATGCTCAACTCCCACAGCTGCAGGATCATCAGTGGGATCACGGGCTGCACCAGTATGAGAGTTTCCTTACTCAGGAGTTCTTGCTTGTTTTACAATGCAGCCATGATTAAGCATCTGGTGGATGCTGCTAAGTCCAGTGAAGGCTAATTACTTCAAATCGTGGTAAAAAGTACTGATTAGCAATAAAGAGCTCCATAGCTAATTTGCCTTTAGCGTAAGCTCCTCTAACAGACATTCTACTTCTTATTAAGGATGTACATTGGCTTTCCAGAACTGCTGTAGATACTACACAGTGCAAGAGATTAGGAAAAGGATTTGGGGGTGTTATGCTACCCATAGCACTGTAATAATGAACCTGAGCTGCAGGTGCACACATAGCATGGGGTTTTTATGTCTTTGGAACAGTCTGCACAGGGCAAGAAGGAGCTGATAAGACAAAATCCAGAGCTGCTTTCCAGTCACAAGTTTCAGTAATTCAATAATGAATTTCAACCTTTTTTTTTTTTTTTTTAACTTTTAATGGTGAGGCCTGGGTCTGTATCATTAGGCAAGCAAGCAACAGCTCTATTGTTTCAAACTGAACTCTAAAAAATTAGTTCCACATTTCCAAAAGATGGCAAGTGGAGAAGCAATGGGCTTTGCCTATCCACCTCCCTTCAAGCTATCGTTCGGCTGGTAATTAGAGAACACTAAAATAGGGACAAAAAGAAGGAGAACTCAGATGATGAGCGGTTTTGTATTTAGCCCTGGAATATTCTCTAATGTACAATTAGGAACCATCATACAGAAACAAAAAAACACCCAAGAAGCATGATGAGGGCTGCACCGAGAGGCGTTTTCTTCCATCCTAATCACAAGGCAACTAAAAGTAAAGCAGAAAGGAACAGCTTAAAACCAGAAGTGTCTAATTTTAAGTTTTACTCTGTATTTGGAGAACCAGAAATAGTTCAGACCAATGCCAGGTCTAGATGCCAATTCAATGGGTCTTCAGAAGTTTTATTTTAAAAAAGCTGTCTGTATTATTTTGCAAAAAGACTCCCAGAAGGTTGAATCCCTGCCAAGCTAAGCTTTGCCCTCTTCTGACTTCAGACTTATTCAAAGCTGTGTAATTACTCTTTCCAGACCTAAATATACCTCCTCAGAATAAACCAGTGGAATCCTGTGTCAGCTTTTGTGAAAAGTGGAATTTTGGAAAGAGCTTCCTGAGTTCTTTTAATCCTGGAGCTGCTCATCCACCTCCAGCTTGAGGAACAGTTTTCTGCATTCCTCATCTACCATCCTACCCCTCGAGAGAAGATTTACCAGAAAAAAGAGCAGCTGGAAGATGCTTCACCATAGCATGGTGAGAATTCAAGTAATAGGAACGACGCACAGCAGGGACCCACTGCTTTACCTGTTTTTGGAGAGGCAGCAGTGAACTCAGGGAAGCCTCCAAGGCCACTTTGGGTTCAGATCTCACACACAGCTCTGGAGACAGGCAGAAAAACACACAACAAACAGACCTTAAAGAAGAGAGGTTTCCCAACCGTGATTTTAGTGCCATGGACAGACTAGCACTGTTACAGAAAGCCACAGGGCTCACTCTGAATTCAACTTGGTAAAGCAAACGCTTCTAGAAAAAGGCCACGTATACAACCCATGCTACCTTGGGCTACTGTGAACCTCTTTCCCACATGAAAACCCAGCTAATGAAACACTAGAGCAGAGATTAAAACTTCTATTTACAGACTCAGAGCTGAGTTGTGGGTATCAACCTTCCAACACACCACCTGCTGAAACACTTTTTGCCTTGCTGAAGCATTTAGAAAAGCAGATGTTTCAATCTTACTTTATGGCAGTTGCACACATAAGACAGTGTGTCATAAAAAGGTCACAGCCTTACTGGAAGGGCTGCAGCAAGAAAAAATAGTTTTTAGTATCAAATGTTTCAGCAGAGCAGTGTGTCTCAGTCTGATATTTCATGCGCAGGGACAAACGCAGGAAAACCTCAGGCTCAGTGGGACAGTATAGAGATAAGCACACACGAAGAGCTTCTTATTCAGATTTACTCCTGCTTGTTACACAGAGGGGAAGGGTAAGCTTTCCTATTTCTGATGCTCAGTCCACATGCTCATTGTTCCCTCTCTGAGATGTGGATCTGTGTCAGAGCCTTCAAGCAGAACTAATCCCCCTTGCAGCAGACCTAGTCCTCTGCACCCTCCTCCCTGGTTCACCATTGCAGCAGGAGCAGCAGCACCTTATCTGTTAAGGCACAGGAGAGATAAAGCCATTTTAAAGAGGCTGCCAAGCCAACTCCCAGCTCAGATACTTTTAAGTGCAATGAAAAACAGCCCTTCAAGGGGCCCTGACACCCACCAGCAGTGGGTCTTTTGAGGAGTAAGGGAACACAATCCCTGCAACGCAGGTACAATCCCCTCAATCACAGAGAGGGATAAAGAAACAAAAAAATCACATTATTTCAGCAGATTGCACCTGAAAGGAATCTTCTACATCATTTCTTTACACAGCTCTGCTTTCATCTGCAGAGACACTGTTAAAACATTTTCATCTAATCCCCAGCACTTCCAAAGGCTGAATTAGAGCACAATCACTGACATTCCCTTAGCTTGGCAAAGCCTGGAACAATCCTGCATTTTGCTCCAGAGAAGACAGTTACTATTTTAACCAGGTTTTCCAGTGCAAAGCTGTAGGAGAGACCTTTGGTAAGGGCAAGGAAAAATTCCTGAAAAGCCTGTTTTGAAACTGACTTTCTAAGATGCTCAGGAACCAGTATTCACACCCCAGCGTTCACAGCACACCAAAATATATCCTATCCTACTAACACAGCAGGTCCTGCTACAAACAATGCCTAATCACTGCCCGTAAAACACAGGCATTACAGAAGTGGGTGAACATACATATGCAATACAAAGCAAGTCCTCATTTAGCCATTAGCTGGTTTAGATTTACAATCCAGAACCTGCAGGTATCTTCAAATAATGGGCTTAGGACAGGGCACTTCACTGCATTATACACACTATTAAAGAAAAATGCAGCTCTGAGGCTTTGCCATCCAGATGCCTGGCAAGGAAAAGGAGAGAAATCCACAGTGAGCAGGATGCACTGTGGGCAGACAGCACAGGAACAGGTCACATCAGTAAAGCTTAGGGCTGCCATGATCCGTTTTATGTTGTTGTCAAGCTCATGGAGGCCAAACACAGGTAGGAAAGCAGAAGCAAACACAATGCAGCAATAGGTGCTGGGAAACTCAGTGGAAACATATCCCAGGAATGAGAAGCGACCCACCATATCCTTTGGGGGACATCATACAGAATCATAAAAACTAGCTGGATACACAATGCATGAAATCCTAGTTTAACCTAGAGGTGGACATATGCTTTGTAAGTTTACACAGAGGGGTTTTGCTCAGGTCTTCCCTGAGCAGAAGCACTGCAAGGGCTGCAGGGAACTCCCAACAATAAAGTTACTCTGCTGTGCCTGAGCTTACATCACTGGCCAGAACAACTGCCAACCCAAGGAGCTGGACGTCTCCCTCTGCAAACAACCCCGTATTCTCCAGCTGACAAGTGCTAGTTGTTGTTCAGTAGACATGAACAGTTATGATGGAAAAATGGCTCAGAGACAGATGATGCAGACTGTGTTACTGAGAGAACTAAGCAAGCCTTTGTCACTTGAAACAAGTCTTATTTGGATGTTTTACTGCAAGTGTTTTAAACAAGGGTTCAGCAGTAAGGTCACTGCATCTACCACCTACTCACAAAATTAACTTTTGAACTCCCAGAAAACCCATTCCAATGGCCCATGGGGAAGAAGGACACCTACCCACACCTCCCTTGTGGCACCATTTTACACCTGTTTAGTTCTTCATTTGCACCAGAGCAGTGATATGTAAAGGCTCTCAAAATGCTAAACGTGTACGCCAATGCTTTTAGAATGAAGCAATTGCACAACCCAGCATTTTTCAGGGGGAACAAGGCAAGCTCCAAAACTTTTGTAGGGCTTCACCTGCTGTCTCAGTTCTACCTCACAGCCAGAGACAGACATACATCCACTTCTGCTGTTCACTGGCAGCTGGGGAGGTGGGGAAGAGTGAACGGGAAAGGAAGAGTAGGGGAAAGTCAGCTCAGGAAATCAGATTCCACTTACGCTGTTAAGAGCACAGGCTGCTTAATCCCTACTTGACTGGACATGAGACAAATACAGGAAAAAGGATTAATGGCAAATGTACAGGAAAAAAACCAAAAAGCTAATGGAAGAAACCTCAGTCACAACTGAGAAACCAAGGTAACGAACAGTCAAGGAGGCTTCACTGGGGGACAGGGGATGATGATGACAGCACCAAGTATGTGAAAGGCAGCTGAGGAAAGAACTGGAGCAAAAACAATGAGGTGAGCGTGAAATAAAAACAAGATTCAAAGAATGATTTAGAAATCATCCTTAGGACTAAACTGGTATCTAGCAGGCAAGGTATTGACTTTTTATGGCTTTAACCTTATTTCCAGAAGAAGCCTATTTCTGTAAAGCACAGCTTTGGAACTGTGTGTTACAGTTCCCTCCAAGGCAGTGATCAATCTTGATAAAGGTCCACCAGTACAAGCCAGGGAGTGATAATCCCTCCTGGAGAACAGGGGTGGCAGTCAGTCAATCATCAGAACAAAACCTTCCAGCATAAGCATTCCTAGTTGGGTATTAACAGTTTCTCTGCAAGTAATTCAGTCACGTCTGGACTCCAGTCACATGAACCCAGACGTGTCTTTTGTAAGCGACAGACATGAAATGCTGCACCTCATGCACTATGTCCCATAGGCAAGAGCTTCCCGGTGCAGTGCAGCCCATGTGCTCCAGATCACTGCACTGGGTAGCCAGGCTCTCCAGTACATTCAGGGCTTCTCAAACCATTGGGGGTTATTCCAGAAGAAATATTTCCAACCATTCCTTGTACCTAAATCTTAAAACTATAAAGCTCCTCCTAACATGAACTATGTTAAAAATACTATGAGAAACGAAACAATGGAGGTTATTAAAAGAAAATCACATGCAGCTGGTGACCAAGTGCTACAGGAGAACCTGCATAAGGGAACAAAAATTGTGCCAAATGGAGAAAGTAAGTCACAGAAAAAAGACCCTTTAGAACTTAAGCTAAAGAACAAGTCAGATGAGTTTTGGAAGGGTAAGCAAGGGTGGAGCAGGGAGAAGGCATGAGGAAATAATTCTAGCAGACTTGGCTGCAAGCAGCAAGGGATGGGTACGTGGCACTTTAAAGATGGGACATGCCTGGCAGAGCCACTGTGCTTTAAGGTATTTGTAATTTACATTCTGTCATCTTGAAGCAAAGAAGAAAAGCTGGACATCAGGAAAACAAATCCAAGAAGGGAGTGTAACAGTAAATGCTGTGCAATATAGCTATTGTTACACACTGTGCTGAAGGCAGACCAACCCAAAGCAACACATATCCAAGGACTTCTTGCCACATCTACAGAGCACAAGCTCTTTTTGGTCTGAGGCCAGGGATGTGTGCCAGCAGCAAAAACATCACAAGCAAAGAACCACCAAACTCTTAAGCGTAAAGAAAGGAATAACTGGATAGATGACTCGGTTACTAAAACACAAGTTGGTAATAATGTGCATATTAAATGCTGAAAGACGCATTTGCTTTTTTTGAACTCTCATCATGCACTGAGTCACCACACCAACTCCTACTTCCATTGTTCCGACAGACTATGTCGGAGCTGGGTTAGCCAAGAATGAGCCATGTGCCACGCTGCCAAGCCTACCACCAGTGCTTTCCTCCCGTAAGTAAATCCACAACGATTTAATTTGTTTAAAAAAAACAGAGGGGGTCTGCCCTGCAGATTGCATTTGAGTCTGCCCAGGCCAGCCATCAGCTCCCACACTCAGGCTGTTGTATGTCAGTGGTCCCTTCTCCAGCCTGGCTCACATGTATTGTTCCCCTTGCTTTGTGCTGCAGAAAACTGGGCTACCTTGCAGTTCACACCCAGCATGCTCTGAAGAACTTATCTAACTCTGGGCCTAAATACCTCTTAGGTCTAATGGTCCACAACTACAACCACTGAACAATCAAATGTGCATAAAACAGGCATGAGGGCAACTTAACTAAGTCACCTCTTATGAACTCTAACCTGTACCTCCTGTCCAGGTTAGACTTGTTAGTTAGCCAGCTAGACTTACAGAGGGATGAAAAAACCCAAGCTGAGAGAATTCCCTGTTACTGGGGGATGGAAGGCACAGAAGGAGGGGTGTTCAGGCTCATTACCAACAACTGCACAGTAAACCCCACAAAAGTTAAAACAGGGTGAAAAAAAATCCCAACTCTTCCAGGGCCTGTTGGCCCTTTAGACAAATCACAATTCAAACTTCCCCTGTGGTTCTAACAGATCGAGGATCTAAAGCTTCAGAAGGTCCCAAACACTTCAAAAAAACTCTAAGGTTTGCTCTGTACAGATGCTTACAAGATTAAGGTAGAAGAATACACTAAATTTTCGAGTCAATACATGTTTCTGTATCACACCATGGCTTTTCTCAAAAGACTTTTCACTTCTGGTAGACCACAGATGTAAAATGAAGACTCGCCGACTATCCATTGCTGGTGTATTTATAAACTTTCTTCATCCCCTAAGTGTTAGCTGTCATTCTGAGAGATTCCAGATTTGCCTTTTGCTGACTAAACTTAAACTCCCAGTGAAGAAAGACAGCAACATGAACTCCACCAAGGAGAACTCTTATAATGTGCCTACCTCACAGGGCACAAGACATGGCTATAACTCTGCATTGCAAGAAAGCTAGCTTTGAACACAAGATGCTCTTATGAAGAAAAAGCTACTTATAAAAAAAAAAAGCTACCTTTCAAAACCAAAGAAATCAACACTTGCCCCCCACGATGAGGAAAGCCCAGACATGCATGGGTCAACTCAATAGTCCAAGGCTTTGCTGGATAGTAAATCCGGCAAATGAAAACTCAGAAGGGCATCAACACAAGACTAGGAACATCATCACTAACACAAGTGATGTGCAGAGACAAATGTTTTTGCCTCTAAGGCAGATTTAGGGCATGTGAAGACATACTGATGCCAGAATAGTTAAGAGACTTTTTTTGCCAATATCAACCCTGTTTCAACCAGAAGAGTTTGCCAATGTAGCTGTACCAGAGAAGTCTTTATAGTGCAAATTAACCTGCACATGAGGCCAAGTTCATTTCTGGAATAATTTCATTAATATCGTATGATGTAACATCACTGCAATTTGGCTCGAACATGCTGAAGAGTCTTTCAGTAAATAAGCTGCCTGAAGTCAACCCTGGTGGCTAAAAGTAGGTTTAGTTACCCAAGAGGTAACACCCAACCATGCTCAGACGTGTTTCCCTATGAGTCACTTCTATAGAGTACATATTTACTCAAAACAAATACAATACCCCAGGAGAAGGCCCTTTATATGTTAACAGCAGCTTTTTCATTCCAGGATCAACACAGGTGTTTTATGATAGCTCCTTTATGGAGGCACCATTCCACACTACAAACCAAGTCACTGGTTTTACAGACAAGGTCCAAACACGTTCTCCTCTCCATGAACCTCTGCCCCTTCCATCAATATCTATCACTGCTGTTTATCAGCAAAAAGGCCACTCAGCAGGAGAGGTCTGCAAATTACAAGAGGCTGCTGAGCAAAGCTTGTTGACCCCTGACTCATCACTGTACTAGTGGTGATGGGCTGGGACTCCTAAATCTGCCTCTCCCAGCTCTCCTTTCTCTTCTGCCCCAGTTTCAGTGTCAGACCTGGTGATATGCTGGAGTGACAGTGCCAGCAAGACAGGAGAAAAAACGGTCTGAGACACAGCAGTTAGAGCTGATTTTGCTTCTCTGGAGCCACAGCTGCAGACAAACACAATTCTCTAAGAACAACCAATACCTCATGGTGCCACTTGTCCTAACGAGAGAAAGGTAATTTCATAAATTATGTATTGTTTAAAACCAGAATATGGGAGAGCTCTGCGCTTAGTGGCAGCAGCCAGTGCTGGTTAAGTCCTTGGGAGATGTCAGCACAGGATCCCACTGCAGGAGCAGGTTTCTGAGGATCAGAGAGGCTTTACCTCCCCTGTGACTGTCACCACAAGCTGTATTCAGACACGCTCCCTTGATTCTCCCCTGCTGAGAGCAAATGACATTGGAGATGTACTGCATCACTCTAGAGGGAAAACAACATGCAGGTTTGTTTTGAAAGAACAGATGCACTTGCACTTACAGCAGGAAAAGTCATTGCTATAAACCTACATCAGAAATGGACCTTAAAGAGAACAGGAGCCACAGTACAATCAGTTACTCCCTATACAGCACAAAAACAGTGTTCAACAAAGCAGAAAGGCAGCAAATGACAGAAACAGTTGCAGGAAATACACTCCTGCACAGCACAGTTTCCCTTGCAGCAAAAGGTACTGCAGGCTACTGAAGGTACAAAATGAGCAGCACCGCACTTGAAAGAATTTGACATTTATGTAGATGCAATAGCCTGGTGTTACCAGAACAGGCCACTGACAGAAGCCAGGGAAAGCTTTCCTACAGAGAGGTTACTGCATAATTAATCTGTAACACAGGCAAGCAGACTACCTCTGCTCAGCCCTTAATGCTTAGTCTGGAAGCAGGACACTGCTCTAGCTGGGGCTGACTGGTTACAGCAAGGCTGCCTAAGTGCGAATGTTATTGCTCCATTTTGGAGCAACGGAGCATTAACAGCTCTGGAAAAATTGCTGAATTATAAACATCTTACATGCCTCCCTCATATTCTCTGACATGTAGGCACAGCCTAAGAGAGGATGGGAAGAACAGGAACTAGCAGGAGAGATAAACATGATGGAAACACAACCAAACTGGAAACCCTCTCCTCAACCGACACAGATGCAAACAAAAACCCACTGAACACCATGATGCCACACCCAACCTCACCTTTGCTGTTTCAAGCATGGATAAAGCCTCAAAGTCTGATACAACGCCAGGTTAAAAAAAAAAAAAAAAAAAAATTCTCTATGCTAGGGTTTTTTCCAGACAAGTGTTTCCTTCTTCCTCTCCTGGCCATTTGCATTTTTATTTCAATGAGCAGTATTGTCCCTTAAAGACTGGAAACAAAAGTGACCGGACAGAGAACAAGACAGCTGGAAAACATTGTCAGGGTTCACTCTGGCCTCCCCATTTTGTACTTCTCACACTCCCAACTTGCAGTTCAGGAGAAATGGAAACTCCACTGGCAGGCAGGAGCACAGGTAGGCAAGCACTGACCAGTCCTTCATGTTGCAGCTGGCTGAGTGAGTCTCTGTTGATCATTAACCCAATAGCTATTAGTGAAACATCTTGTCACAGTCATTTCATATGAAGTTTTATTCTGGAAGCAAAATGGAGGTATGTGACAACCCCAAATTGAAACCCTAAGGCCACATCCGTTTCACAGGATTTTCTATTACAGGTTCCTTCATCTGCTTGTTCATTGCAAAGCCAGGCTGGAGCATAGTGCTTGGTAATTTTTGACAGGCACTAAACAAACCTTACACTTTGTTTTCTACATTTGGTACACTGAATGGCAAGAAATGGGGATTTGCCTCACTGAGGGAAACATGCAGCTCTAGAAAGCTCCAAAATAAGCTTTAGTTGCTTATTTCAGAGATCACATTCCAGGGTAGTTACCAACCACATGACCTTTGTAGGTCTCTTAAAGCTGCATCACTAATTAGTGCTGCAGCTTTCTAGCCCTTCCAGGACAGTAAATCCACATATTCTCTTCCTTCCTCCCATGTAAGCCCTCACAGTGCTTTCAGGCTGAACGGACAGAGTTCATTTCTTATTTAAAATACAGCATACAGCAGTAAAGGTATTTTTAGCTTCATCCCATCTCCTACTACAACGTGGACCTCCTTCAAGGCCTCCTCTCACCAATGAAGTAGGATAAATCCAGCCAAACGAAAGGCATAATCCTGCTCTCTTGCCAGCTCAGCTACTCGCTATCTGCAGGGAGTGGGGCTGCTATATGCAGAACATACTGTCTCTTCCACACTTACCTCCTCCCAAACCTTTAGCCTCCATGTGCTTCCTCTTCATTTTCTTCCTCATCCCCATAACTCCACCCCAGTTCCTCATCTTGGCCTTATCCACTGAGCTACAGGGGCGACCCTTGAGAAGCACATGACAACGACATCCACGACAATCAGCGATTTCCAATTGTGCACAACAATTCCCTTTCTTGCTCATCAGATTAAAAATACACCAAACAAGAAGGCTGTTCATGCAGTGAACACAGGCACAACTGTTTGTCTAGTGGGAAGTGCCTTTCAAACCCAGGCACTAAAATGAGATGCTGAGTCCGACTGTATGGTACCAGAGGGATCGTGATGCCAAGTCCGGAGTTACAACAGCAATGTGCATCGTGTCTCCCAGCAAGTGCACTTGGCACAAAATGAATAAACTGCAAGGGGAAAAAAAAAAAAGTCTCTCATCCTGCAGGGCAGCTGGTACTGGGGTGGGCTGAAACATCCTGAA
Source organism: Corvus moneduloides (assembly GCF_009650955.1). Taxonomy (NCBI): domain Eukaryota; kingdom Metazoa; phylum Chordata; class Aves; order Passeriformes; family Corvidae; genus Corvus; species Corvus moneduloides. The sequence continues at coordinate 6,141,581 of NC_045496.1, forward strand.
ATAACACCTGAAATGATCACCTTTACAGCACGGATTACTGACATGAGGTCACAGGACGCTACAGAAGAAACATGCAGATCCAAATGTTGGTCCAGGGAACTCCTAAAGGCTTCTGGTTATTACACAGTAACCCACAGCTATGAAATAATTCCTGACCCATTTCAGAGCAGGCTGCAAGCACAGTGCAGAGCTGGCAGCCCACAGAGGATGTAGAACATATCCTGTTTGAAGAAGGAAGGTCACACACAGAGCCACATCCGCATGTCGTTGCACGGATGAGGCCTCACAGAGCTACACACAGGTGGATGCTGCAGAGCTCACCATCCCACACTGCCAGGCCTTACAAATGTGAGCTTACACATTTGCCCCAAAGTGAGGGAGGTTTCTGATCTGAGTGAGACACTGGGCTCTTTCCTGAAACACTACCAGATTTAGTTTCCTGCAATAAAATAATAATAAGAAATAAATCTGTACCTGCCTCATTGATCTAGAAACTGGTACCAGAACAACTTGCCACTAGCAATTTATGGCCTATTAAAATTCCAGCCACTGTGCAGAGAGACCACAGGCTGCTGAAGGCATACATGAATTACTCAGAAATTCAGCTACAAAGCTAGAGTCAACACTGATGGCAGCTCAAGAGCACAAAGAATAAAGAGACTGGAAGCCCTTTAAGTTTTTCCCTGTATTTCAGAAATAAATACATGTCTTAAAGGAGCAGGGCCACTCTTAACTACCTTCCCTGATTCTCAGCCAGAGCTGATGGTATTGTCACCCTGCAAATCAAGTGGGCCACAGAGCCCTGGTTTCCCAGTAGAACATTAATTTTCAATGAGTAATTTTTTTGAGCCAAGGGCTGCTTAAGTCACACAGATAAGGCTGTTGCTAAGAGTCAGCTGTCAAAGCAATGCCAGCTCAGAATCGGCGATGAGGGGGAAGTTTGAAAGCCGCCTGTATCTGAACATATTTACTGATGCTGTACACACAGCATATTGGTTACAGCGCTTTAGATTGCAGCTTCTGGTCAGCAGAGCAGCCTCTGCCTGAGCCACAGCATGCAGGACAGAGCCAGGGCATGAACAGAGACTGCTCTTTACTCAACAGGATACAGACCGTGTGGCAGGAAGGTTTTAATGTAATTCTTGTGACAGGCTTCAACACAGTGACCGGAAGATGCAAGTACGGCACAAAGCAAATCAACCCACTCCAAAGCATCTGTCAGACCCTGCAGGTGTAGCAGCCAGAGCCCAGAATAGGTGAGAGAAGTGCTTTGCAAACTCAAAGCACAACTTAAGATGGTTTGTGCCAGGGATCTTGTGGTGCTCCATCACTTCTGCAATTTTTCCAACACTCTCAACTTGCCAGAGGCTAAACCTCATCCACTGCTTCTGCTCTCACAACTTGCACCTACATTCAGCTGCATTCCTGGAATGAACCCCCTTTCTCTCATCTTTGCTGTCTAGTTTCTCTGTATTTGTTTCAGAATGCAAGGCAGTGTAGGTACTATGCTTTAATATTATCTTGAAATAGGTCATATTTTATTGTAAATCACTTCTAGGGCCTGCATTCAAATCACTTCTCCATTAACACCCCCAGCCTATTCCTGAGGCTCTGCCAGAAAGGAAGGATGTTACATGTGAAGCTGCTCTGGAACATGAAAACTCAGTCTATTGATCTGTATAATAAGAATATTTGTACATGTAGGGAAGGTCTGCATTTCCAGGCACATTCGCAACAAAAGTACTTTCAAAATACGTTATCACACCACATGCTCTAGCAGAGGATAGTCAAGCATATACTGTCCTAAAATATGGAACTGGGAGAATGTTTTAAAGCCACAACCAAGTTCCTTACTCTACTAAACTGTGACGATCCCACTGGAATCAAGAGGCAGCACTAAGCAAGTGATCCCCTTTTCACTACAGCCAGTTTTCTTCCCTCTTGGGGACTCTAGAAGAAACTATTTAGTTACCTAACCTTTGTTTTAAGGCAGACAGTAGTCAAGATTCAGATCTCAACCAGGCTGAACCAGTCTTTCAGTCTCTGATGAAACAAACAGCTAACGATTTTCCAGTCCAAAAAAGCTAAACGTGGTTAACTTAATTACCCGAAGGATCCTGTAGTGCCAGGCACAATGACTATTTATGTAAAGTGAAGTAGTTGATTTCTAACTCCCACTACCAAGAGCTGCATTCTGGAGGTGGCACAACTTACACCTTCCTTCACAAAACATTTTGAATCACCAGCCCTGCATTAGCAGGGCAATGCTTCCCTCCTTTATTTACATCCCACAGAAGTGAAAAAGTTCTGTTTATCACTAAGGCATAACGATGCTTGTTATCCCACCAGCTGCCAAAAGTAAGTCAGGTCATTTGTGCTTACACGACGATGACAGAGCCACACGGACACAAAAGCTGACCTCAGTCCACAGAGAGCTGTCAGTATGAGGTGCCTTCCCAAATATCAGTGTTTCCTTGGTTTTCTGGATGCAGCTTTACACCTCCAAAAAATAAATAAAATATGCAATGCAGGAAGTGGCCTTCCATAACTGACTCAAAAATTGCAAGGCTAAGAACATTGTGGGTTCAGGCTGCAGCACTGACATACTTGGAGGTCAGACCACCCCAACAGGGTCAGCCCTTCCCAGATCGAGCCCACATGCAAACAGGGCTGGGCTGCAGGAGACAAGCTACATTCATTGTTTCAAACTGCTGCTAGGAGTGCCAGGATCAGAAAACCAAGCTGAAATGCTGCATTTGCTTGGAAAAGCATGGTCCCAAATGAAATACAGTGTGAGGTGCCTTCAGAAGACAATGAGGAAGGTGGGAAATGCCCTCAAAGCTGCTCAACTCATACAAAACAGTCTTTCCTCTAGAGTCAGACAGGGGCTTTCAGAGTACAATCCCTTCATTCAAATCCAGAAATATCAGAGTGAAACTGTTGGCAGGCTAACAGAACAATGTAGGATGAGGTGTCAGGAGTCTGCGGATAACACCTGGCTTTCCACTTCCTTCACGGTGTGCTCACTGCCAACACAGAGCCAGAAATCACTCAGAGCCGAGGCAAAGAGCATCTGGCTGTCACTCAACATGAACTGTAAGCAGAGAGGGGGAATTTGAGTCTTCCTCTTCTGGGATACCCAAAGATGTACATGCACTTACTACATCAGCCTGTAGCTTTAGGCACTCATTTGGATATCCAGGCTCCTGCCTGCGCTGATCCACGGATGGGGTACCTCCCAACTAAATTATTGTCTCATCTCTCTAGGAAGAAAGAGGCACAACCCCCCAGAAAGCTTCAAACTGTACAAACGGTACAAAATGTAGCTGCCCACCTGCTCCACAAAAATGGTTGCCATGAATACATCCATAAGTCTCTGTGCCTGCTATTTTTAAAGATACTTGGGAGGCAACTGAATTCACTGGTGGTTGTGCTATTTAAGTATCTGGATTAATAATATCAAGGAATATACTGGTACTTCTCTGTGGTGGAATACAGCACCTGCCTGGCTTACACCTGGCTCAGATGCCTTTTCAGATGCCCAGCTTCTGTAATCCAGCAGCAAAGTGATAAACCCAGAGCACCGTAAAGTGAAACCCGTGAGTTTTATCCTCAGAAGCCCCACCACAGCCTAAGGAAACTTTACAAAGGGACAGGAAAGGACAAGCAAAAGGATATTTACAGCTGAAACTTTAGTCATTAAAATACTTAATAGCTTAATGCAAGGTCTCTTTCCACAGGAAGAGTGGAAACAGAGTACCTGCCTGCAAGAAAATAACAATAAAAAAACCTCAAACACACCAGAAAACCCAGGAGAGGAAGATCCTCGAAGCTGAATGTGCTGACAGGACCTGAACCTTTTCCAGACATCCTTGAATGCCTAAGAGCATTTAGTCTTAATGCATTTCAGACAGGTTCCCCTCCAGCCAAAAGTGTGAGCAGTCTGGGAAGGGGGTTCCAGCCCAATGTGTGTCCCACCAGACCCAGGGCACCAGGCTGTGGCAGCTACGTACGTGTAACCCAGGCTAAGCTGGACTTGGGACAGGCTGACAGGAGCCAGCAGTACAGGCTGCTGCTTCTGCCTTGCCCACAGGTCAAATGACCTTGGTGCCACCTGACAACTCATAGGGTATATCATATTCCCACCTCCTGCCACAGACATGCATGAGGTGTCAAGTAAGCTTGTTGTAAATAACCTGAAAAATTTGTCTCTGGAGGTTCTTATATAACACTCCTCTTTCCACACTACAACTACAAAAACCGATTTAGTGTTTCCTGTGAAGAGTTCCTATACCTACTTCTAAGCTCAGTTTACAGACTCTAGGTGACATGGGACACATTATTCAGATCAGTTCTCTGAAAACTCATGGTCATGAAGAGCTACAGCTCAGCTTGATCACAGCCACAGACCTCCAAATGGCCCAGATCACAGAAACCCAAATTGACTGCAGAGTGAACACCAGATTTTGTACATAAGCAGCTCACAAGAGATTACCTGCCAGACATTACAGCCTCAAACCCAATCAGTTTTGGAAGTGGTTGATTTCAGAGAAACAATCACAGACTCTAAATAACTTACAGATTTTTAACACAACACATATAGAGTATCTCCTTCCCTTTAATCTTTCCCAGTAAATATCAAAAAGGTGATAGAAATGAAGAGAGGAGCACAGAGCAAAGGCAAGGCATGACCTGGGAGCCTCTCCACACAGTAACTCTTCTGGAAATTCATCCCTCCTGAAGTTTCTCTAACTGCAACAGGGAAAAATATTTGGAAAAGGTCAAATGATTCAATACCACTGAGACCCATAACTTTTCAAGCAGGAACAGGTTTCCATGTGCTTTCAGTTAAGAGCACAGACAGGCTGGGGGAAAGGTGGCAAACCCCCCAGCCCACTTCTCCTTTGCTCGTTTGGAGAGCTGTGTATGTGTTTGGTTCGAATTACAGTTGATTTTGCTGCTGGAACGCATCTGCAACGCTGAGCAAACTGCTGAACTCCAGCCAGCTCAGAAAACAACCCACACGGCTGGCAGCACTAGCAAATCCCAGGGACGTCTCCTAGAAGCTGCTTTCAGGGACGACAAGGAGAGGGAGATGGACATTTCTCTGCACAGGCTTTTCCCGAGACACCCTTCTGTGCCACTTAATCTATTATGACTCCAGGAAGCAGAAGGGTTAATTTCTTTCCAAGTTCACATACTGTTTGAATTCCTTAGATAAGCTACTTCCACCAAACCCAAGGATCTAGCCTCAGGGGAGAACATTGTGAGGAAAAGCTCTTTTGATAGATTTTCTTCAAAAGAGAAATTAATTCAAAGTCCATTTTTGGAGGTGTTCCATGCCCACACCAACTTCTACCGACTTCAGATGAGGTTGTATTGTGCCTCTGGAAAAAAACCCCAAGCTTTGAGCACTGCCCTACCATTTCTGTTTGCAAGACAGAAATGCTTTATGCTTGCCCAATAAAATCTTCTCTCCTGAAATGAGAAAGCTCGCACACAGCACCACAAAGAGGAAAACCAGACTAAACCAGGCTTTAGCCCTGGGATAAAGCAGTTAACAGCTAGCACAAACTAATCCTGTACCTTTAAAACTGAGCAGTCACTCAGGAAAGCAAAAAAACAAGTTTTGAAAGCCACTGAAGGCTTCCTTCACATCTTGAGGCAGAAAGCAAGTCTGGGCTGTTACGGAATTCGTGTTTGCATACTGTAGGTGATAATCTGTGTACATAGTTGGAAACAAAGCAAGTTTTTATTAGCAATTAGTAACAAGAGTGGGAACAGACCTGCCTGAAGGAGTCAAGAGAAATGCCAACACAGGATGGCAGAACCTTGTAAGATGTGTAGCAGAATGATCCCAATATGACATAGAAAACACTGCTGCTCTGAAGTGGGAAATGCAATGGCATCAGTTCATCAGAGATAAACTGGGTCTTTAACACTGACAGCTTTGACTCCAGGCAGCAGTTTTCCCTTGCACAGCAATTTGCAATGCAAAACAAACTACTTCCACCCTTAGCAAGAAGAGAAATCCGGTATCAAAGAGGGAAAGCAAAGTTGGGAAGGGTTGATTTGTTCCATACAGTTTTCTACAGAGTTCAGTTTCCAGTAAGGCATGAAGGCAACACAGAACAGGGTTTGAAACAGTGTGTAAGATATTGCGCAAGGAGGGGAGGGAAAGAGAAGAGAGGATTTAATCCCCTTTCAGGGGAGTGACCTCCCGCTCCCTCCCCTCATCTCCGAAAAATTAAATCCAGCTCGGATCAGCCAACACCACCCAGGTTCAGAGTTCTCCAGCTATGTACTTCCCCTGCTCCGGAGAATGATATGGCATATGGGGCCCTACAACAGAACTATTAAAATCTCATCAAGGGGTAAGCAAGTGGTGGCCATATGCTAAACCACTCAAGGGAAGAATAACCAGGGGAAGAAGCACAGCCAGGCAGAAAGTCTGCAGGCAGGGTCTTACCTGGTAGATAAACTAGCAAAGTCTCCTCCATCTAGCAACCTGATTTTGCAGAACAGAACCCCATTGACAAAGGGGACGGCAGTCAGCTCTTCTAGAGTGAAACTTGTCTGAAACTTGAATTTCTTCTTCTTCATCAGGAAAGCCATGGGCAAATTCAGCTTGGAAAGCTCAGGAATTCCAAACAAGATCAGGGAGAAGCAGCTCACAGCACACACAGACAAGCAGAAGAAGGGCAGTCGTCCCGGGAGCACAAGCAGGGAGTAAATTCCAGTTCAGTTACAACGACAGCCCAGCTTCAAACGCACAATTCTCTTCTCTTTGGTGGTGGGATCTGGCTGTGGGATCATTGCCACGGCAGGCTTCAGGTGAGCAGGAAGAGGTCAGATTAAATCTCTGCAACATCTCCAAGGGAAAAGGGAGGGAGGGAAGATGGGTCTCAGCTCCAGACCAGCAGGAGCTGTCCCATATAGAGGCTGCAGTGCTCTGTCTTCAGCACAACCCCTCCTGAAAGTATCTCTTGTCAGAAGTCATCTCGAGTCCCTGGAGAAGCCTTAAGTCTGTGGGCAGTACACTCAGACAGCATCCAGTCTCTATCTCTTGTACAACTCTTCGATACAGGTCTTTGGGTCAGCCTTTGGGAGGGAAATGAGTAAGTTAGTTCCAGCCAGTCTTGGACTCCTCCTCCTGCTCTAAAACCTGTTTGGATGCGTAATATTCAGTCCAGACTCATTCCAGTTTGAAGAGGTATGGCCCCAATTAGCCCAGCCCCAACACCCTCTTTCCCCTTTTTGCCTAGGGCAAGCTTCACTGTTGTCATCCCCCTTGTAATTTCTGTTTTGCAAAGCAGCTCATAAAAATTTGTTCTATTTTCAGCCATCATCTTTAGAAGCAGTTCACCCAGCAAGATCATTCTAACGTGTAGTCTAACAAGAGGAAGGAAAAGCCTTCTCAAGAAATGAAAAATATGTTTCTTTCCTGTATTTCCAACCAGCCCTAAGTGTTAGCACCTGCATCTTACAAATAGAGAAAGCAGCAGAGAGGGAAAAAAACAAGCAGCCTGCTCCAGATTACACAGCATAACAACCGAATCAGGTCATCTGGCTGTCCAATCGCCAGGCCCACCGGGAATGCTGCCTTCCCCCGGCACCGGGTCTGCACAGAGCTGCGCCCTGCACAGCTCAGATCTGGGGCTGGACACAGCAATTTCGTTACACTTTTACACAACACCTAAACCGGGGAGGCAGAAGCTGATTAACATCTCAAAGGGACAAGGTTATGAACACCGGGCAGTAAACAATCCTCACTGATTCTAAGAGCTGCCTGCGTGGGCGGGTGGGTGATTAAAGACCCTCTCCCGCCCGGTGGCTGCGGGAGAACCCACCTGGCTCTGCCCGGGCACCTCCAAAGGGGTTCCGCTGTCCTGCAGACACCTCGGAGCAGAGAGGGGAGAGATGGGTCAGTGCTCCACACCACCAGCCCACTCCACGAGCACTACCTGCCTCTGCGCCCAGCTGCTGCCAGGTCTCAGCCTTGGCTGCTGTGAGGTCACAGCCTGTCCCCTGGCACTCCGGGGTCATGCACTGAACCGTATTCAGGACCCAGCTCTCTGTCTGAGCCATGCACTGAGCTGTGTCCAGGTCCCAGCTCTCTGTGTGAGCTGTGCCCAGGTCTTAGCCCACCTCCTGGCCCTCTGAACCCCGCAGTGCCCTGCAGCCCAGCCCCAGGGGCCAAGCACCGGGCCATGCTCGGGCCGCAGCCCAGCTCCGGCCCCACAGCCCGTGCACCGAGCTGCAGCCCGGGCTCAGCCCCCTCCCAGCCCGTGCACTGAGCTGCAGCCCGATCTTACGCCACTCCCGGCCTCCCATCACCAGCTGCCTTACGGGAGGTCTCAGCCCGCTTCCCAGCGCCCTCCACTGACCTGCGGCACGGTCCCGGCCCGCTGCCTGCCCGGCCCTGCCCGCTCCTCCAGCCCGCTCTTCGCACGGCGGCCGCCGCTCTCCCCAACACGGCCGCCTCTGCCCGCACTACGCCAACTGCGGCCGCTACGCCGATAGCGCAGGCAGCGCACGGGGAGAGCGACACCGCCGCGCTTCGGGAATACCGACAGCACGTAACCCCCGCCCTCCTCCCCGAGACGGGAGAACGCGAGCGGCGCCGTCCGATTGGACAGCAGCAAGGAGGCGGGCTGAGCAGTGCGAGGCAGCGATTGGTTGCTCCGGCACGGGGCGGGAAGGGAGTGCGAGGATTGGAGGGGAGGGCTGTCAGTTCGGACAAGCCCCGCCCCCTGCCTGAGGGGGTGGGCGGGAAGCGGGCTCTTCGGTGTCCCCACAGCGGGAATTGGACCGCGGGGCTTCCCGCCCCACAGGATGTCTTGGAGCCCCTCTTCAGGCTGAGCAGCCCCCAGCTGGCACGGGAGCTGAGGGGATGGCAGGGGCCTGCGGTTGGGGTGTCTCCCTGCCTGGGCCGAGGTGATGGCAGGGGCATCGCTGACATGAGACGTGGAGCTCCTGGAGTGGGTCCAGCGGAGGGCAGTGAGGATGACTGGGGAACTGGAGCATCTCTGTTATTAGGAAAGGCTGAGGAAGATGGGCCTATTTAGCCTCGAGAAGAGATGACTGAGAGGGGACCTCATTAATGTGTATAAATACCTAAAGTGGGATGCTAAGACGATGAAGCCAGGCTCAGCTCAGTGGTGCCAACCACAAGGACAACAGGCAATAGGCAGAAAGCAATGCCCAGGAAGTTTTACCTGAACATAAGGAAGCACTTCTTTCCTGTGAAGTGATTGCTCACTGGCCCAGAGAGGTTGTGGAGTCTCCCTCACTGGAGATATTCCAGAACCATCTGGATACAATCCTGTGCCATGTGCTCTGGGATGACCCAGCTTGAGCAGGAAGATGGGACCGGATGACCCTCTGTGGACCCTTCCAACCCATTCTGTGGTTCGGTGACAGATGTGGTCTCTGTGTCCTCCTGACAGCTAGGAACCTTTCCCCTGGCTTATCCCAGTGCCCAAGCAGCTTCTGGTGACATCCCTCTCATCAGTGTGTCCCATGAGCTGCAGGCACATGGTTCCTCAGGCTACTCAGCCGTGTAGCCATCTTGTCCCCACAGGATACCACAGAGTGGCTGTGGGTCAGGCCAGCAGTGCCTGGGCTGCCTGGGAGCAGGAGGGAGGCCCTGGCACCACTGAGCCCTGGGGGCAGCTCGAGGCAGGGCCTAGAGCTGGAATCTCACCCTCCACATGTGAGATGTGGCAACCAGTTGGGCACATCTCTTCATCAAAATGGCTCCGTGTTATTATGTGCTGCTGCTGTGTCCAGTGCTGCGGCTGGGATCCCTGGTTAGGCTGGATTCTGTCCTTTAAGGGCAAGCAGAACAAAATGTCTCTCCTTGTCCTGAAGGAGCCTGCAATCATCAACGTGATTTGCCTAGTTTTTAAATTTAGGGATTTGCCCAACAGCCTCTGTGGCTGAGAAGTTGATGCTCATATGGGAGGAACTGTTCTCCAAGGCTGATATGCAAATCTTGGATGAAAGCCTGGGAGTCCTTGCTATCTGCCAGGCTTTGATGCCCAGACTCCTTGCCTGTAATCTTTGCCATCTGTGTAGACGATATCAGAGCTATCAAATAATTCTACCACAATGTGAGCCTTGAAAAAAAAGAGTCTACTAGGAAAAGTACACAGCAGTGTCCTTGGATAAAAGTGAAAAATTGAATCAAGCCAAATGCATTGCTATGATTTTTGCCTACCAGGTTAAGCTTACACAGACTTTGGACAGGGAAAACATTTTGTATTGGTACAGGGAAACCATCACAGGACATACCAGGAGTTACCAGGAAACAGCAGGGTTTACAGCTGCTGTTACAGGCAAGGCTTGAATCCTTCCATCGGTTCCTATCTGGTGTTTTCAAGGCTTTGAGGCATTGCTGGAGATGGGCTGGTATTTTTTGATTTCTGTTTCCAGCTTATTGGGAAAGAGCTGAGCCTGCTAAATATTTGATATTTACCAAACTGTGATGCTGAAATACTGGAGGCATCTGAAGAATCCAGCCCTGTTCTCACACCTCTCATGCCCCAGCACACTGCTGACATGTGGATGCTCTGCTTCCATCCCGAGGTAAAGGACAAATGATCCTTGTGTGTGGTGTGGGAGGAGATTGTATGTTATCTGCTATGATTCACTCTGATAAATAACCTTCTCGAGGACTTCTCTTGTTTATAGCAACAGCCTCAAATGCTAAAGTTTACAGAGACTTTAATCTTTGCTGTTCTCAAGCATATTTACTTCGCAGTTTTATCAGAAACATCTCTGGAAAACCTCAGTGTTTTTATAATTAATTGAATAATGTGACTGATGTTAAAAATAAATGGGTTTGGAAAAATGCCCAGTGAGCTGCTGAGCAGTGTGTAGTATAGCAACCGTAGCTGCATTCTCAGGGATATGTGTATTTTCCTAACAAACGCAGTCTCATGACTGAGAGATTAAATCTTTATTAGTTCGAAATTCACCCTGTTGATTTTGCTGTGTTTATGCTGCATAATTGTTTCTGAAGAAATTCACATGTTTTAAAGGGACAGTGCTCCTGTTTACAGAGGGGATCGGTTAGTCTGAGCCTCCCACAGAGGGAATCTGGGAGTAGGGTATCTTCATCCATCCACCATCCCTCTGGTTTTATATTATTTTCTGTTCCAGGCGCAACCCGTTAGCCATGGGACCGTGTGTGTGACCAAGGGGCTCTGATACATGTGGATTCTGCTCATCCCAGACTCACATCCTATGGATTTCTCCTCTATGGCTGTGCCCACCTCACCTCAGCTCTGTGACCCCCAGCCACGTCCTTGCCCTGTGCTCTTCCTGACCTAAGACTTTCCCAAGGCCGCTCCCCAGTGCCGCCACCACTTCCTCAACTTTTGCTGGCTCAGGGCATTGTCTTATCAGTCTGGGATATTTTTATCAGTCTGGGCTCTGCAGTTAAGGCTGGGCCTCACCTCTGCTCTCCTGGAGAGGTGTGCCCAGCTGGCCAAGGCTGGGACCGCTGCGCTCTGTGAGCGAGCACCAACAGAGATGCCTTATCTTGCCTCCTCCCTGCTTTGAGGACAGAGATAAGGCAGCAGTGGAGAAACAAGGCAAGATAAATGCAGGAGGGACAAAACTCAGTGAGGTGAAGTGAGGTAGATCCTGTAATGCATTTGGTGAGCCTTCAATTACTGTCTCTTATCCCAGGGGAATCCCAGATGCACAAGCCCTGAAAACTACATCATCAGCATCTTCCTCTGGAAAGCATCATCACACTAATTCATTTGTCCTGGCAGCCAAATGATTAAAGTTTTAAAACTAAATTACACATGTTGCTGTAACAGCATAAACAGAGTAATGGTTCTCCTCTGTTACACCTGTCACCTCTGCTGTAATTGCCTTAATGAGCTTTCAGCCTCATCATCCAAAAAAAAGAGATTATCACATGACACTTTATGCTGTGTGTTCTTGGAGCTGTGGGTGGGATGCGATGACCTGCTCCAAGGAGCTGTGGGTGGGAGCTGCAGTGGATGGGTGCCTTCCCCAGGACTGGGGGAAGCTCCAGGCTGGGGAGCTCCCAAAATGAGGCAGGGGGTGCAGACACCACAGCAGTGTAAGCTGTAGCATGCAGGCAGCTGGAAACCCTGTGATGGGAATGGGTACCTATCCCCATTGCATAGGATTACCCCATGGTGTGGAGTTACTCCAACCTCGTGTCTTCTCAGCTTAATAACAGGCTCCACTTTGACCTGCTTGTGTTTGTTACTTTTTCCATATTTAACTGAACTTATCATCATAAAGGCCAGGAACTGTTTCACTTTCTGTGCCAGGCTGGGTTTCCTGTTGGATGTGCAAAGGACACACCTGCACCGTGGGTTTCTGGCCTGCCAGCACTGGGAATCCTGTTATCGACAAAGGGAGCCCAGGAATCTGGAGTCGGTGGATTCCTTTCCCCAAATATGCAGCTAGACCTGAAAATCCAGCTGCCTGGCTTTTTTTGTTTACTGGTTTCCATGTCTGCTTCAGTGTGTCCTGGGAATGTATGGCAGGACTCTCCATGAGGTCTGTGGGTAGAACTGGATCTTTGTTTGTTTGCCTCTTCCAAAATCTGCAGACTTGGAACCTGCTTTGCCTCAAGGCTTGTTGAGTTTATTAAGCCTTATCCTGTGGCTGTATCCCAGCTATCCATCCCTTCAGTGGTGTGCTGGACAAGAGACTTGCTGGTTGTGGCTGGTTGTGGCTGGTTGTGGCTGGTTGTGGTCTGTCCCACTGACTTCAACCCCACAAATACTGCTGTTACCCCAAATACATCAGAAGCAAGTGTAAGTCTGTGGTTCCCCCTTGACATAGCAACCTCTAATTTGGGATCCCAGGTGGCAGAGGTGAAAGAAACTGTCCCTGCTGGCGCTGGGATTCTGTCTTGGGTTAATCACCTGCACATCTGGGACCCAAGGGCTCATGAGCCCCATTTGCAGGTGATACTGGCTTCATTCCAGCACTCAAAACACGGCCTGGCCATTTTCACACTGACCTGACCACCCTTCTGCTGACAGTACTGGCTGGCAACAACCTCTCATGTGACAGCAGGAAAAAAACCACAAAAGATCCCCAGAAGGATGGTTTGCCAAAACAGGCTTGACAAACTTTAAAAATATGCTGGAGGAAGTAAAGGTTATTTGGGTGATTGTGCAGGTGGTATCATTCTGTCCCTCAGTGAGGATCTGCTCCCAGAACTGTGATGTGGTGATGGCACTGCACTGTACTTGTGGGATACTGACATATGTGTGGCCTTCTAAAAAACCTTAAAACCTGTCCCTTTACTTATAATAAGGAACTTGATGTGGTTTTTTTCATCTTGTGCTTGCCCATTCGGTTCTACAGTGAACTCATCCCAAAGACAGACACCTCAGTGTCCTCTGCCATGTCTGTGGGAAGCAGAAGGACCTGGTCTGAGTCCCCAGGCATCCTGACTTTTCCAGGGATATCTCATTGCTGTGCTCGGCCCTTTGAATTTCTTCCTCTCCAGGCTCTCAGCCCTGAAAAGATTCACCAGCAAAGGGAGCAAACAGGATCCCACAAGGGTCTGGAGGACAGGGGTGGCTCCTGGGACAGTGCAGTGCCGCAGCTCAGGATCCCGGCGCGCAGTGCCATCTCCTGGAAAGCCGGTCTGCAGCCGGACACATGGTAAGCAGAGCTTTGCTCCGGAGGGAGCAGAAGCGCTTCTGGCGGCTTGGCGATGCCTCCATGGCCACATTCTCTTCTCACCACTGAGAATCCCCCACCAAATTTCCCTTTCCCCAGCAGGCCGGAAGATGCTGCTCACCCTCATCTCCGAGGCACCCTGTGGCAGAACATCTCTGCATGGCTCCTTCCCAGTCTGGATGTTGAATACAAATCTCTAGGTACAAAAAGAACAGTAGAGAACAAATAAACATCTATAAATGCTACTCCTTAGCTTTTGTTCTGTTTGGGCATCAGTTGCCTGTTCAGTTGAGTGTCCTGTGTATTTGTTTGCCCTGTCAGTGTCCTGTTCACCTATTCCTCCTGGTTTTAAGGGACACTTTTCTCTGTCCCTCCCCAAGTTTGATGACCTCTTCATGAGCAACAACCAAGCCCCTCATCACACAGTTCACCCTATATTTAAAATGTTGCCACATCTTTTTAATGAGACAAAAATCTGTACACAGAACACACACTTGAATGCTGCTGGCTCTTGACTAAGCTCTACACTTACCCTGAAAAGAGAAGAAAAATGGGTGGTTCCGATGGCAATATGTTTACTCCTCTAGAAAAGTAACGCAGCTGAAGTGCTTAGTCACTGAAAAAATGCACACTGCAATTTAAAGCCAAAGGTTGGTATTTCTACCATTATTTTAGGCTTTGTGACATCTTCTGAGCTGTTGGGAGATTACTGTACTTCAGTAATCTGTCAGACACTGTGAAATAACTCGTGCTCCAAGGTAAGCCTGTAAAAGCTATTATTTGAAAAAGACTGTAATTATGTAAATACAAGGCCACAAGGTTCACAAACAAGAAGAAAAGCTACTGTGACTCGTGGTTGTTCACAGCTCTCCTTGGTCCCTTCACAGTGAGGATTCTGTGTTGCAAAGTTGTTGTCATGAACTCATTTTCACTTCCGCCTTGGCCCATACCAATGAACTGAAACAGCCTGTTTACCAAAATGTATTTTTTATTAAAATTCAGATTTGTAAAGGAGAGATCATTACACAAATGAGGTAAACCAACACATATGACATAGTTCTCACTTTAAAAATAAATTTCAATTCAGCAATTGATTTGATTCCACAAAGTCTAAGAGGAAGAGTCAGGCAAGTGCTACGCATGTGGTGAGATGCCAGACAAGGCAGGATCCACCCCGTCTCAGCTTGGAGGTGTCAGTCCCAAGGGAGCCTTTCAGGGACCAAACCCTTCTCATTGTGTTGTCCTTTTCTCCCCCTTCAGATTTGCAGACAAGAGATGAGTAAAGGACAGGGACCAACAGCGGTGACCTCTTCACCTACTGCTCTAACCAGGGGACTCCCATCAGCATCTCCCCATTAAAGGCTGTGTAAAGGTTTCATTTGATTGTGCAAATTCACTCCCTTGCCAGCCCTAAAGGAGACTTAACAGCAAGTAAATACCAGCTCTGGAAAAGTTCCATTTCAAAAGTAATACCTGGCAAGCAACAAGCCTGTTAAATGTAAGCCACTTTGCAGGTAGAAGGAGACGAGTTACACTTCCTTTTTTTCTTTCCCTAAGTTTTCTTCCATGTATGTACAAGTGGACAAGTTTGTGAAGTTACTGCAAGTCTGTGAAAATCATGTTGACCATCCTGTGCAATTAAGCTTTCTCATTAAGGACCGAGCCCCATAGCCTGAATGCTTCAGAAGTGGCTGTGATGATGTTTTACCCTGTATAACGGTATAGGACAGTGAGGAGAACCTCAGCTCTGTTTCTCAGGATGCGGCCGGCCAGCAGACAAACACGGAATGGCTGGACTCACTTCCAGCTCCCAAACAGTACAAAACAAACTCCACCAGCAGCAGAACCAAGTAATGCCCCAAAATTCACTCAAATCAGTGGCTGACAAACTCCTAAACATTGGGAACTCCTGTGTGGCTGCAGCTTAGTCCGGGACCTTAGTCCAGGTCCACTTTGATGGATCAAGGTATTCTGGAGGTGCCAAACTATGCAGATGAGGCAGAGATGGAGTTTCATCATTCAATCCACCTGAGTGAAACTCATCCAGGCCCTTGGGCGTTTACGCTGTGACAAATAAAGACATTGCACCAAGACATATCCCAGGAGAGTTTCTGGTACCCAAGACATGAAACTTCCATCACATCTGCCAAGCTGATAGAGAAATTTCATGACTGCACGCAGATAAAACATGAGGTGAATACACTGTTTCAATCCCACCGGGATCCTCAGGGGAGGTGGGTGGCACTTAAACTGCACAGAGGCTGGGTGCTGGTCTGCATGGGCTGGATGTCACGCTGCAGCATCCATAGCTCTCAGTGCAGAGGGAAGGTTCAACCACATCCAGGACCATGTTTCCAGTAAATGCTTCCAGCAAGAGCCAGAAATGCATTCACTGTGTGCGCTATGGTTCACGATCACTGTACCTTGGCAGCTGCAGCACTGATATCCCGACAAAACTCTCCACGTTAGAAGTCAGTTAAAGGCTATAGATCTTGAGAGAGAGACAAAGAGAGAGGCATCATACTTAGGAGAGATTTTTTCCAAACAGAAATTAAAAAATAACTTTAAAAAAAAAAAAAAAATCTATTGTTCGAGGAACTAAAACAACCCATATTAAGTTGCTGGTTTATTACACATCCTGCTATGGCTCTGAATGAGAGTCTTAAAAGGCAGATTAGCACAAGATTAGCAGAGAAAGCTGTTCAGGCTTAGCCAGGCTCCAAGGGAGCCATTCACACTGAGAAGAGCCAGCACCCCTCAGTCCCAAGTGTCCTCTGCCAGCATGGGCAGGTTTTTAGCATGGCAGATGTCCTATAGAATCATAGAATTGTTCAGGTTGGAAAAGACTTCTAAGATCATTAAGTCCAACCATTTCCCCAGCACTGCCACATCCACCACTAACCCATGTCCCCAAGTGCCACATCTACACATCTTTTAAATCCCTCCAGGAATGGTGACTCCACCACTGCCCTGGGCAGCATGTGCCAGGGCTTGACAACCCTCTCAGGGAAGAAATTTTTCCTAACATGAATCTGAAGTTCCCTCCCATCACTGTTTCTTTCACTGGATCATACCATCTTGCTGCCCTGTCTGGCCAGGGTCAGTGGTGACCGATGGACTGGGTGTATTGCTCTGCAAAAATCGACGGAAGTCCTTAATCATGGGGCGGAGGACCTGGATGAGGGCACTCAGTGCTGCCTGTGTCCCTTCCATGGCCTGTGCCTGCCGCTCCTGGGCGCACGCCTGCACCTCCTGCGAGCGGCGAATCATCTGGAGCAAGTCATTCTGCTGCTCCAGGTGCTGGGCAATCTCCTTCACGTGCAGATTGGTCACTCGCTGCTCCTGCAGGAGCTTGGCTGAGTTCAGGGCAATGCGGCTTTTCAGCTCCTGGGGCTTGGCAGACACCTCGTGTTGATGGGCCATCATCTCCAAGGGCGCCTCTGTGGTGACAGTGGTGGGGGCTTCTGTGGTGCAGTACTCCACAACCCCATCCTCCAGACTGTGGTAGGTTGTCTCTGCAGGAACTGAGAATAAAGGACAGAAAGGGAGTCAGGAGTAGCTGCGATACAGGATTTTTATCTACAGGACTATTCAGTGAATAGCACAAAAATATGGCCTGTTCAGTGAGATAACATACAATGGCCAGACATGCACAAAATGACCTATTTAAGTCTACTCCACCCTCAGTCGAGCTTCCTTCTGGGCAGTACAATCCAAAGGAATAGGGAATGCCTTATCTGTCTAGACAATATAATTTCTCAACCTCCAGTTTAGAACAATTTTTCCAAGCAGCATGAACTGACTGACATAACAGCAAAGACAAGATTCAGAATGGCCCCTCTCGGTAGAAGAGCTGCTCTTTACAACACTGCACACTGGGAAATCAGCCCTGGATATGTTTTTCCCTCTGCTTTTGTTCCCAGAGAGGGACTGAAGAATCTCCCAAGGTGCAAAGGATCCTTGACTCCTTTGTCCTTAAGGCTGAGTCCAGCTCTCAAAGCTGACTTTCAGTATGTGCCTGTCTTGCGGCCACTCCCCTGCAGCACAAGGGCAGACTGGGAGGAGCATTTCATTGCAGAGGTGTGGGGATTTCTTTTTGTTGGGGCTTTCTTTGCCCAAAGAACTTGTGGGCACCTGGAAATGCTCAAGGCCAGGCTGGATGCAGCAACCTGGTCTAGTGGAAGGTGTCTCTGCCCATGGCAGGGGGCTGGAACTGGGTGCTCTTTAAGGTCCTTTCCAACCCAAACCATTCTGTGGTTCTTTCCCCACACAAGGCTCGGGGTCTGCTCGAAGAGGGGTTTCAGGGCCTCTGTGTGACCCTCCAGTCCAGCCCAGAGCGTTCCAGCGGGCGCAGCACTCACTCTGGGTCAGGGTGACCGTGGTGGCCGACGCGGTGATGGGGATCTCGCTCCCGTCACCCGCGCCGCAGTCCCCGCTCGGCAGGCTGATGATGGTGGCCTCTCCCAGCAGGTTGCAGATGCGCTGCTGCATGGGGGTGAGGATCACCGGGGCGGCCGCGGCGCCCGCCGGGTCCTCGCCCTCGGGCCCGTTGCCGCCGCCGTTCTGGTTCTCGCCTCCTCCTTCCATGGCAGCCCGCACTTGGGCCACTTTGCGCCGCACCTCGGTCTTGAGGTCAGACCACTTCTTCTTGACCTCGGGCAGCTCGCGGTGGCAGGTGGCGACGGCGTTGACGCGGCGCAGGATGTCGTGCCAGGCGGCGGCCTTGGCGGCCAGCGGCACGCCCGCGTTGAAGTGGTTGACGAGGAGGTGCTTTCCCCGCTCCAGCTCCTCCACGATGATCTCCACCTCCCGCTCCGAGAAGTTCATCTTCCGCTTCTTGGCTGGGGGCGCCGGCGGCGACGCCATGGCCATGGGGGGGGGGGGGGGGGCACCGGGAACGGGGCACGGGGTCACACCTGGGGGGCCTGGGAGACGCTGGGCAGGGCCAAGGGGCGGCAGGGCCCCCCCACCCCCGGGACCGGGGACAACAGGGGGGCCCCGAGGCCCCTCAGGGCCCGAAGGGCTCGGTCCCCCCCCGTTCCCCCCTTGGCACCGCCAACGATACGCAAATTGCGTACGGCGCCCGCCCGGCAGCCCCGCGCAACAGCCCCCACCCTGCGGCACTGGCGTAATGGCTTCCAGAATCGGCCCCTCTTCCTGCCACGCCTGATTGGCCCTCCCGGCTGCCCGTCACATGACTTTCCCGCCTCCCGCCTGCAGTGCCGCATTATTATTGGCCAAGAGCCCTGTCCATCACGCAGCCAAGAGGCAGCCCCGCCCCGCCGCTGGTCTCAGGGCACTGGGCCTGCGTGGGGCCGGTGAGGGGTTGGGCCTGCTCGTGGATTTTCCCCGCTCTAATCCCATTGGGTACTTCTCCTGTCCATCAACCCAGAGCGCGCACTGGTTTCCAACCTACCGGATGCGCACGACATTCGTCAATCTCAAACTGACTCCCGGCTCTCGCTCTGATTGGAGATGTTCGCTTTATCACCGCCTTCCCAAGGGGTTCAGCCAATTGCGGTTTGGTCCGTGCGCCTGCCCCCAGCCCCTGTGCTCCGCGCCGAAACCCCGCGGCGCTTCCTTCCGATTGGTGGAGGCGAGGGCGTCCTCGGTGACGTCACGACCCGTAAATTCGCGTGGGCGCAGCGGGGCGTGGCCCGGGGCGTGTCTCCCGCTGTGATTGGCCAGCCGGGGGCGTCACGTGGCGGCGGCGGCGCGTGGCGCGAAGGCGGAAGCGGCGCCATTTGCCGGTGCCGCGGGCGTGAGGGGCGGGTGGGGGTTTGTGCCGGCGTAGCCATGCCGGGGGCGCGGCGCTCGCTCGCCTCCCCCGTGGTGAGCGGCGTGCTCTGCCCATGCGGCTCCCCGCACGGATCAGCGGTGGAGAGCGGCGGTAGCGGCGGGGGGAGCGCAGGGTCCTGCGGGCGGTCGCTGTGCGAGGCCTCCGAGCAGGACCGGCGTCTCCGCACCCTGTTCCAGAAGCTCGACGTGAACCGCGACGGCGCGCTCTGCATCCACGACCTGGCCGTGGGGCTGGGCCGCCTCGGGCTGCACCGCACCGAGCTGGATCTGCGGGTGAGCGGCGGCGGGCGGTGGGATGTGGCCCGGCGCGGCTAAGCGGTCCCGCGTTCCGGGGGTGAGGGAGGCTTTGGCCGCTCCCCTCGTCCCGTATCCACTGCGGAGCCGTCTCCGTGCTCGTCTCGCGAGCAGGACGTGGACTCTGGAGACCTTCCAGATGTGTCTGGCCGGGGCAGCGGTGGCACCTGCGCATTCTAGCACCATTGCAGAACCTGCGTCCCTTTAGCGTCCTGATCCCCGAGTGAGAGCGGGGCTGTGTGATGCGACACGGCCGCTCCGCTCCCCAAGGGTCCTGGCCTCAAAGCCCCCCTGCCGGCTTGCACACTAGACCCGGAGGAATCGGCTTGCTTGCCACCTGTAGGCATGGACGGTATTAACTGCCCGTAATTAATAAGAATAAAACCGTAGTATTTCGGCAGGAAAAACCATAAAGGAAATCGCCTTTCTCCAGGACTTAGGACAACTTGCATTTTGACTTACACTGGTGAAAGGTCCTTTGGAAGCGATTCTGTAGTCAAGAGTATTGTGCAGGTTTCATTCTATCACCGTTTTCCTCATATGAGTCTGGCACCGTGTTGCTACTCATGTTTGCCCAGGATGGCTTATGCCAGACTCGTTTATTTTAAGGGTTTGGAAATACCTTAGAATGTAGGGAGGCTACTGTACTGTACAGTTTGCACATGGAGTACATAAAACATGCAGCACTGGCTTTCTCTTTCAGTATTGGGAGCCTTTTGTGCTCACACCGCTGTGTGTGATGCTGTACACTGAGGGTTCCAAGGTTCAAAGTGATGCTGCTGTATTTAACTGTGATTAGTGTAATTTACATGTCTATGATGAATGGGCTTGTCCTCAGTGCTGCACAGTTTGTCCCTGCCTAGTCGCTTGTATTTTATGTGCGGGGCCATGAAAAAGCTGAGTATCATGTGAAGATAGGAGATAAACACATGGGCGCAGCCAGGGATGCGCCACCACAGAGTGCCTGAGTCCCGCAGGAAGGAAGAAGAGTTTAAGAATAACTTCTGACTCACTGAAAAGATATTTAATTCAAGTGACAGTTTGTATTCTCTCCCTGTTCTGGGAGTGGTGCCCCAGTTTGAGTGCTTTACTTGCACAGTCCTTTCCAGGGTTTCTAGTTCCTTTCTAACTTTGAATCTCCAGCATCTTAACTTCTAACATTTCTTTTTGGTCAGCATCTTCCTTGTTGGTGTAAAATACAAGAATTCCTTGTCAGTGTGATCTTGTGAGTAGTTTGGTTGTGCTGTTTCTCAGAAATAACATGAGTGCCATGGGGGTTTTCTGCTGGGTGTGTTTGGGTACCTAAAACTGATTGTACCACAAGTCACCTGTGCATGCCTGTGACACTGACCTGCTGCCACTTGTGGGGCCCAATCCTTGACCTCTGGCAAAAGACCCTCATAACCCAGAATGTTCTGTGCTTATGCCTGCATGCCTGCCTCGGTTTGCATTCCCTTCTCTTTCTGTGCATGTAATTCAATCCAGCCTAACAGTCTCCAGCCCAGGAAGAAGCACCTTAAAACAAACTGCGTTTTTACTTCCCAGCACAGAGTTTCTTTGCTTGGCGCGCTGCGGGAGCGGCACAGAGGAACCGTTCTGCGGGAACTGGAACTCGCTGCCGGAGGGAAGTGCTGGCTGGATGCTGCTTAACAATCCTGTCTTTCTGCTGAAGCCCTTGTCTGTCAGTATTGTTCCTCAGCCCTTTGCTTCCTCTGCCTCCTCTTCCACATCAATAGTGTGAGGGGGGTGAAACCCTGGCACGGGTTGCCCAGAGAAGCTGTGGCTGCCCCGTCCCTGGAAGGCCAGGCTGGAAGGGGCACTGAGCAACCTGATTTAGTGGAAGGTGTCCCTGCCTATGGCAGGGGGTTGGAACTGGGTGCTCTTTAAGGTCCTTTCCAACCCAAACCATTCTGGAGTTTGCAAAGCATTGTTAGTATGGTAGAGCATCCCCTTCAGCCGGATAAAAACCATTCAGAGTGAGGATGCAGGGTTCAAAACTCTCAAGTTCCAGTTAAAAATGTGGGAACAGCCCTCAGCTGGCTAGCAAACTTCCATGTTGTGCATTTTTTAGGGAAATCAAATAAACTTCCTGTTTCCCAGGCAGTTCTATTAATAAGTCAGTCTTTTTTCTGCTCCCTCCTTAGCTAATTATGGCACCTCAACGCTTAACTAATGTGAGGTCACGCTCGCGAAAAGTGCTTAAGTGTCAAGATGAAAAACCTTTCTGATTTATTGGGCATGGTGTTTGGAGACCAATTTAGGTATAAATCACATGGATTGCTTGTGATTAGTAAATTACTTGGTGCCTCTGGTGCACTTTATTTTTCCTTCCATGCAGCAGTACATTTGATATGGGAGTTGCCTTCCAGCGTTTGGGAGCAGATGGAGCATTGGGCTCGTAAAGTGAGGTTATCGCCAATCTTAGCTGCGTCAGTAGGCTAAAAGTCCTTGTGGTAACAATAACTTTTGGGCTGAACTTGAAAAGAAAATGAGCAATATTTTGGCTCCTTCAATGCTTGAGAGTTCTTGCTGAGATAAAATCCTTTGTGGCATTCTTGGAAAATTGCTGCCCTCTCTTTTAGACGTCGCCTTCTGTGGTGGGGGAGAGAAGGCTTGTACTCAGATGTCCCTTGAGGTGGAATTTGTTTATGTAAATGATGCTTGCTTTTTTTTTTTTTAACCCATACTGTAATCTTTAAACCAACGGACAAATACAGGGTGCCAAACCAGTGAGCCTTGTAACGAAATGCTTGTTTGCACTGGTCAGCATGAAGCAATCCACATACTTCACTCTGTTTAGGCAGTAAAGTGATAACCATATGAAGAATTTTTAAAATGCCTTTTTTTTTTCTACTGTGTGAAGGGATAGTCTTTTACTGCTAAATTTCATCTACCTCTGGAATGGTCAATGTCCTGTTACTGTTGCTTTCTGACTTTATATAGACCTATGGAACTGGAAATATGCACTTAATGGAAATACGGTGAATCAGAACTGTTTCCTACTTTGTATCTGGAGATGTCCTATTGCTGAAAGAATGTGTGATGGTAATATTTGTGTGTTTGCTAATACAACTGTTTTCCTACTGATCCTGATTAACTGCAGGGCTGGAGTGCCATTCCAAAACCTCATCTCTGCTGCTGAAGTTCCAGACAGTCTGAACTGGTGGGATTAATCCCAGCTGCCTAGAGACAGACTGAAGTGGTGAACTTTGTCTGCAGCTGCCTCTTCTGTAGTGGTGCTGAGCATCTTCTGCTGGACTAGTTCACTTTAAGAAACAGAGAAAACATAACCTTTTTCTCTTTTCAGTCCCAAATGTCCTCTTTGCCTCTGCTCTAACAATGATGTCCTCATTGGCCTTGTGATACTTTGCCTTCCTAAGTTCATATATGTGACTGTGATTGCGCCCTTGGTTTCAGCTTCCCCATGGGAAACTACATCAGCTCCCAGGCTGCTGAAATCTGCTTTCATCACTTCTTCCTTAGCCTCGTATCTCCTCTTTGATCTCCAGGTCCTGGCTGTCCAAACTTGCCCACAAGGTCTGTTTTGCACTTTTCCCATGTACTGAAGAAGCAAAGCTGTGCTGCTGCAGCTGGACTCTGCAGTGTTCTGTTTGCTTCAGGCCTTTCCTCCGAACAACTTTGCATTTTAAGTGTGTCCCTGGACTCTTCCAGCTGTGTCCATGCCATTCTGGGATAATAGATCAGTTAGCCCTTTTGCTAGTGACTCTGTGGATGGATTGAGAAACTCTTTCTACTGTAGCAGTTGCAATTGTAAAAAAATTTAATCTTGTTTCTGATCAGTACTTCATCTTCTGTTATGATGTCATCTAATTCTTCTTTCCAGGCTCTATTTCTGTAACTGTTTTATTCTTCAGCACTTTTGATACTCTGTTTTATACTATGTGCAATGTACTGCAATTCTTAGCAATTGTAAGGGGCAGAGGAAGCAGGGACTTCTTCCAGTATGATGCTTTCACCTGTTTTCCATTCACAGCCATCTGGAATTGGAGGACCCAAGTTTTTATTGTGTTACAAAAGTCAGTTTATGATAAAAAGAGCAAAATTCTAACACTGTTGTGTAATTTGGACTGGAATATCGCTCCAGCTCTCATTTAGATCTCTCAATATATCTCCAAACCTATATACATTTATGCATTATCACATTTTCATGGTTTATGTGTCTTGAATCCTGCTGGGGCACTTGTGGAGCTTTTAGCTGGGCCTTTGTAATTCATCCTGAAGGGTTGAGCAACACGAGGTTGTATCAGACAAATACTGTTACAGTTTGATATTACAGTTGATAGCCTTCCTTCTGCTGCCAACAACTTCTCATCCACCCATCTCCTTACTAATCCCAAAGGATAACCCTTTGTGGATATCCCAAACCAGCTGTAATACAAGGTGAAACCATTTTCAAGAACATGTTAATAAAATTCACACATTCATGAATAATGTTTATTAAAATAATAAAATAGATCATATTTGCTGGATCTGTAGGGAGTGGAAGCCTGTTTTTGCTCTTTGTAAATTATGAAATGTGTGGTTTGGTGGAGGCCCTGTTCTCATGCACTTGAGCAAGAGCAGAACTGTTGGTCAGTGATTTAATTGTAGATAAAACTTTCAATCTGTGATGAGTGGTTAGTTGGTATGAATTTGGGGTTTGTTGCCTTCTCTGAGTTAGGCTGAAGGCGCAAATGAACTCTTTGTAATTAAATAAACTCTTTGTGAGTTCTTGACAGCTGCAGAAAAGACTTTGAGAAGACAGGCCTTGGCTTTGGCACAAAGGAGACTTCTGGGTGCAGTGTTGGTTATTAATAGCCTTGGCCAGCAGCCCCTACAGTGAGAGCTTTGGGATGGGGAATGTCAGGGAGATGGGCTGGCACCCCAGCCGCCCGAGGCTGTCACTCTGCCAGAACCCAGAGGTCTTGCAGGGAGGGGCAACAGGGAGAAGAGGGGTGCTGGGGGACCAGGGAATCTCAGACTATCTTGGTGAAAGTCTTTACCCAAACTTGGTCTCTGGTCAGCCCTGCCTTAGTGTGATTAATGTGTGAAATGGGCAGTATGTGTCCACTCGATGTTCAGAGGGGAGGTTGGGAAGCAGGTTTTAAATGCAAATATGCACAGGAGAGACTTGCTCCTGCATGTTTCCTGTGCATATAAACAAACAATTGCAGATTAGACAAGTGTTGCTTTATGTTCATGTACATATAGGACCAGGTATACAACTCTTGAGGGATGTTTGCTCTTCCAGGATTGTTTTTTGTCCTATCTTGCAGAAAATTGGAGAAGCCTGGTGATTCTCTGGTTTATTTAGCAGAGACCTTTGTCCTATTTGCACAGTGCTAACCACCAAGGGCTGCTGGCTGACCTTTGAGAGATGTAGGTGCAACTTTGACTAGAGCATATAAATTTTAAATGTCAGCATTGTGTAAGAGTCTCTCTTCTAGAAAGGCATCCTGAATATCACTGATGTGGCCTCACAGTATTACTTCCTGCAGGATGGGGTCTGTTCTGAACTTTGTAGGGAAATGAATGGCTGTAGGAACCCCTCAGCCTGAGAGGAATGAAACGACAAAACTCATCCAAAGCAGCTGGTTGTGCCTGTGTAGAATATGCAGCAGTGCTTTGGTCTTTCAGTGTGTTCTGTGGGGCATTTTTTAGTGACCGGGCTCAATGCCTGTAGTGGACATATCTTCTTGTCCGCATCTGCACTGGCTTATTAGAATCATTAATATTGGAAAAGACCTGCAAGACAGAGTCCAAACTTTTACCCAACACCACCCTATTAACTAAACCATAGCACTAAGTGTCACATTGAGTTGTTTCGAGAACACCTCCAGGGATGGTGACCTCCCTGGACAGCATGGGCCAGTGCCTTACAAACCTTTCCGTGGAAAAAATGCTTCCTGATGTCCAACCTGAACCTCCCCTGGCATGTCTTAAGGCCATTTCCTCTTGTCCAGTTGCTGGTTGCCTCAGAGAAGAGGTCAACTTCCAGGTGGCTAAAACCTCCTTTCAGGGACTTGTCAGATTACTGAGATAACGGCAGGTAAAAAACTCCAGACTTCAGCATACTTACTGTTTCTTTTAATTTTTATTTTTAATCCAGCTGAATATTGAGCAGAACCCTTAAATGGCTGGTGAGCATTAATAAAATGACATCAAAGCCATAATAAAGACTTGGTCTCTTGTTTAAAAGCCCTACAAAATGGTGGTGCTGCAGCCCTGGGCTCTTGGTTGCACATAGTATAACATTATACGGTGTTGGGAGGAGGAGAAGGGGGAGGGAGCTTTTTCCTACAGCCCTACTTGTAGCAAATGGGAGTCTTTGTTCTTGTTCATGTCCTATTGCTATATTTGTCCCTGTGAATGTGGGACATGAGCACAGTTTAATGATGGCTCAGTCTTTGTCTCGGGTGGAGAAGCATAGCTGTGATAACTCATGTCCATTTGGGAAGGCAACGGAGATATCTTGAGTTTTTCCAGCTCACATGTCATGAGCTTCAGGGGAGCTTCTGGCAGCTAAAGTGGTTTGCAGTGGAGAATTCTGCTTTTAGAGAAATTGTTGAAATGTTTAGATCATGAGTTCCTTGGAAAGGCAAAGCTGCTTGGTATGCGAACCTACATTGTTTAGCCTGAGGAGAACCGTGTGGGGGCAGGTCTGGGCCCGGGCTGCTGCAGGGCCATCCTTTCTCACTACCTATTTTCCTGCTTAACTATCTAGTGCAGCAAGAAGTTGATTTTCTAATTTCTGAGTACTAAGGATGCCCTGTCTCTTGGT
Source organism: Corvus moneduloides (assembly GCF_009650955.1). NCBI lineage: Eukaryota > Metazoa > Chordata > Aves > Passeriformes > Corvidae > Corvus > Corvus moneduloides. Next base: position 6,168,147 of record NC_045496.1, read on the forward strand.
TAATCCCTGCTCTTCATAGAATATGATATGACCTTGGTGGAACTCTCTGTCCTGGGCAGTGGCTCTGTGCTCCCCCTCCCTGGCCAGCTCTCTCTGTATTTTTCTATTTGGCACTGGCTGTGGATGCCTGAATATATCAGCTTGGGTAGCTAATTGCTTCTGCCCGGGTTCCTGTAACAAGGAGACCTGGGTTTCTTTGTAGTGTTCCCTGAGCTATGCTGTGTCACCTTAATATATGAATGTACTTGAATGTCACCAGACAGTTTAATTATTTAAGCAGCAGTGGCCAAGACGTTTAGATTTTATGTCATGGTTCGAGAAGCACCGTGCAGGGTAAACCTCAACTTTCTAAAAGGTGTGAAGTAGTGACATACTTAGTTTTCTTCTTTCAGAAATTACATGTGAAAAGATAAGAGGTAATTGGTGGAGTCATGGTGGCCCATCCCAGCTAGGGGCTGGGTGCTATCTCTGGGTGGCACACAGTGTAGGCAGCAGGGCTCCCTGGGATGCTTCCAGGAGGCTCCCAAAGGAGATGAGTCACTGCTCATTCCTGCAGGGTCACCTAAGGAACCAGAGACTGCCAGCAACTCTCCTTGTGCTGGAGGAAGAAAGGGTCATTGCTCCCAGCACAGCTCACTCCCCTCTGGCCCCTTTTCTTTTTGCCCTCCCTCTCACATTTTTTACATGTTAGCAAGTCGTCAGTGATGAGGCCCACATATTTGCAGGAAAACGCTGTGCATTTACCCAAAAGTCTTCTAGAAACCATCTTAAAGCAAAAGTGAATTTCTGCCAGGTATACCAGCCTGGAAAAGGCAAGTGTCTGTCTGAAAACTGATGTGGCTGAAAAGGATACAATATACCTTAGTTCTATGGCTTACACAGAACCTCCCTCTGCCAGCTTGCAGTACTGAGGAAAATACTTTAATTGAGCAAAACATGTCAGTCTCGTGGCTTTTTTCTCTCTCTCTTTTGTCTCCATTTGGATAGATTATTGTCTCTTTATTGTCAGCTTCTCCTCAGGCTGTCTAATGACTGTCCATTTTGGTGTGCAGGGCTCTGAGGCCAGCTGCCACAGGCGCCTTCTGTCCCCAAGTGACTGGTGTGCTGGCTGAAAGCCAGAATTCAGATCACCCCTCCTGCTTTTTCTGCCTTAAATCCCAGGTCTGGATCATGCAAATGGCTGGAATTGGAGGAATGGCTGTCTTCTAATGAAGCTGAGGTTGGGAAAGCTGTTTCACTGTGGCCTAGGTGTTCAGTGAATTCTTGCTCCTCGTGTTCCTTTGTGTCAACTTTCACGCTGGACTCACAGTATTTATTACATCTATTTTATGTGTGAATTATTGGCTTTATGGTTTGTTTTGGTAGGGTAATACTTCCCTACAAATTCCCTGTAGGAGTGCAGTTGTCTTGCTTCTAGCTATAATCATCTTGCTGTTACTAGGTTTATTATTCTGAGCTAATAGAATTCCCCACTTGGTAAAATAAAATGCTTTTTTTTTTTTTTTCTTAAATATGATTAGAAAATTCCGTCTGTTCTCAAGGAGTTGTGTGAAATTAGTGTGGTGGCAGAATTCATCTGAGGTTTCCTTTACTGAGGACAGAGGCCAAGGAAGCATTGCATGTAGTTTCTTGCACAAATTATTATTTTCTTATGAAATCTCTGCGTGAACAAAGGAAGATGGGGGTCCCTGATGTGCACACACCTCTAATGTTAATACTAATGCAGGGGAACAATTCCAACAGTGTCAGGTAACATCTGCTCTTAAATGGGGCCTTTTGAGTATTAAGTGACCACAGAGGACAAATCTCAAGTTCTAATTTGGGTGCTTTGCCTTCTGTATCATGACTTGTAGCTGGGTGAGTGGCAGGGCAGCCTGCCTGTTGCTGCAGGCAGCTCAGATGCCCTTTCCACACTTTTTTGGACCCCATCCATGGGTAGCCTCAACTGGTTACCCCAGCAAAAAGCTCTGCAGATTTCTGGCTGGGTTAATGAGGTTGTCAGAGGAGCATGGGAGCAAGGTAAGTGCAGGGCTTAAGTGGATGTGTGAGATGACTTGTAGTGGCAGTAAGCTTCAGATTAGTTCACAGCTGCTTATGAAACCACAGCCTTAGGCTAATAGAAACTGATTTTGAAGAACCATGCCCAGTTCAGAAAATCTGCTTTGTTCCTCTGACTTGAGATCATTAAAAATTTCCAAATGTCATCTTAAAGGATCTGATTTATTACGTGTTAGAAAATAGTTTAACTTTTGTGCTTGTAGCTGTGATGACTAGCAGCAGCTCAAGGTAATGGAGGCATGACAAGAATTCCTCAGTCTTTTCTGCCTGTGCCTGAGCTGCTGACTGCATCCCAACTAGAACCAGACTGTGCCATTCTTTGGAGAGAGACACGGCTTTCCCACACCCTCACCCCAGTGTTACTGTCCCATAATTCTGTAAATTTGTTCTGTGTGGTTATTTTTTGGTATGTGTCAAATTTTAAGATAAAAAACTTTGTTGCATACTGTGCATCGACCTTGTGATTAAAAAGCATTTTTTTCTTCTTAAGTAATTCTGGTGTATTTGCAGAAGAATTTTTTTAATGTGATGTCTTCTATGTACTCGTCTCTCACGTTTTCCATTACTTAGATTTGTTACAGGAATTCAATGATAGCAAGTTCCCGAAAGTGATGTTCATCTCAAAATTTATGTGCAGCTTAGCTCTCAGACTTTTTAGATTTTGGATTGTATTTTCACATCTGACATCTGTATACTAGAAGTTTCCTGCAGTCTGTCACTCTCAAAAGCTGAAAACTGAGGTCCTTCGCTTGCTCTTGCTGTTCTGTGTTGGGTAGGGAGCCCCTGGTGATGGAACCTGTGGGGTCTCTACTCATTTCTCCTGCCTCTTAAAACCCCCGAAGTTATGGAAGAGTCACAATATTTTTGAAGTGAGGCATGCAGTGCCCTCTGTGGACACAAAGAATTTGGGAATATGAAGTAAGTTGAACTGTAAAGTGGAACATGCTGCTGGGTTCCTCCAGGGTGGGTTCTGGTGGGAGGCTGATACAGCCTCGCCAGTCAATGAACAGCTGCTGCTGTGGCAGCAGAGGAAAGTGTGCTATTTCTTGTAGAAGTCCAAGCAATATCATCTGTCCCTGTGCATATATATTACTATCTCCTTGCAGTCCTGCTCTGGCTGGTCCTACCTTTGACTAGGTGGCTCAAGGCTCCTCCAGCAGAGCTCGGCCAGCCGACCAACCAGCGATGGTTTAAGCACAGCTCTCGCACTGATGAATGGCCGTAAACGCTGTGCTGGGAGCCAAAGGCAGCAGCACAATGCAGCACCAAAGAGCTATTGTAGGCACGGATGAGACTATAATAGACCGGGGAGAGAGAGTGCACTTAGAGGTTAATGCGGCCATGGCTGGGCAAAGCCGGCTTCTCTCTGCAGAACCATCTGCTGCCGTAACAAAGAGCTGCAGCTGGAGCTGCGGAGCTACACACATCCCTCGCACGCTGCTCCTTGCTTTGGGGCAGTGCCTTCCAGCTCCGGCCGCTGCCCGGCTGCCCAGGGGCCGGCAGGCGCGTTCTCCTGCGGGCGGCCTCCCGCGCCGAGGGCGCGCTCCCGGCCGGCTGCGCGCGCTGCCGTGCTCCGGAGCAGCGCAGTGTTGGGAGCGAGGATTGGCTGGGCACTGCTGCAGTGGGGACGCAGCCTGGGTGCTCAGCATCGCTGCTCAGCCTCGCTGCTCGCCTGGGCTGCCGTTGGGATGAGCCGGGACGCGCGGCTCAGTTGGCAGCTCTGAGAAGCTCTTCTCGGAGAGGCTCATCTTTAGCTTTCCTCCTAAGCGCAGCGTCTCGGCTTCTCTGTCCAAGCAAGTCTCCAAAGCGCAGCGTCTCGGCTTCTCCGTGCCAGGGGGCTTGTGCTTTGTCTGTTGCCATCAGATTTCTGAGGCTCTGGTACAATGAGCTGCTTGTCAGGCCAGGCACGACTGCACTAGCAGCAATTTCTAAAGGCAGGAAGCGTCCGCAGGAGCGGTCTGTAAAGAATCTGAGCCTGTGGAGTCGCTGGGTTGAACCTCCCGCTGGCTGCCGTGCCGATTCCCGTCTTGGGGGTGCTTGGTAGTGCAGTCACATCATCCTTGGCAGCGGGCAGCTCCTGAGCGCGCAGGGTTTCCCTGCCCGGGATGCTCGCTGGAGCAGCAATGCTGCAGACCTTGTGGCATTTTCTGTCTAGCTTCCTTCCCAGGGCCATATGCCAAGGTCCTGCAGATGAAAAAGAGGATGAGGCCAGAAACACCACCCCACTTCCAGGCCCCGGGGAGAAAGGGCCAAAGGTGTTGGGGAAGACACAGGACAGAGGGACTGATCCCACTGAAAGGAGACCAACTATCCTACTGGTGGTTGGACCCGCAGAGCATTTTCCAAAGGTAATGGGATATCCAGGGGCCTGAGGAGGGGTTGGTGCACATGACAGTGGAGTGTGTGGTCTGCTGGGAGAAGGGGTATTGCAGGTGGAGTGTGTGAGTAGCTGTGTGTGTGAATTTGGGGAGGGGGGAGAGGAACAGGAAAAAGGAGCAGAGTCCAACGCGTGTGCTTGCTAGAAAGGAAGGGGGCGGGGGGGGGGGCAGGGGAGTGACTGAAGAGAGGAGGTGATCTAACCTTCCAAACATGATGTTCAAAGTGTGGGAGAAAAGTGCTGTTTAGGGGCATGGGGGAATATGGGGGCCTCCAGTGTTCCTGGGCAACTTGTAAGAAGCATGACTGAGAGGGCAGGGAATGATAATACAGGTTAGTGGCGAGTCCCACCCTTACACTGGAGACCGGCAAAGAATCAACTGCATCCTAAAATGTTCTGGAGTCATTCTCTGGTAATTTTGCAAGCCTTTGGTAAAACTTGCATGTTTTGAGCAAATGAGGCTCAAAAGGCAGAGCCCGGAAGAGAGTAAAGCCTGTCCCTGGGGAGCGGGTCGCATAAGGGAGAGGCTAAAATCTGCGTGAGGATGGAAAGTTCCCAGGGGGTGGGAGAGTGGGGAGGTAGTGGGGGTGCGCAGTTGGCAGAGAATAAATGGTGAGGCTTTGTCTGGGGGGAGGCGAACAAAAGCTGATTAGTTTAGTGCCGGAGCTCCCAGCACAGTGCTGGCCAACTGCAGTTCTGACTTATTTAATGGAGGAAGTGTTGTCTGTCTCCCCTGAGGATGATGCAGTCAGCTCTGACTACATGTGGTTTAAAACCAAGGGCGTGACCTGGGATTAGGGGAGAAAGAAGTTGGGCATAAGGTCTGTGAAGGGTGGGAGGTGAGGATAATACTGAAGGGCTGCAGCAGAGATAGGGGTGTGTGACTTTCAGCATCCAGTTTATTTGACAGGGAATTTGGCACGGTTGTTGCTATGAGCTTTCTCTTTAAAATGAGGGATGAACAGGTTTAGATTGTAGAGGGGATTAATATCTGTTCTGCTGCTGTTTGAATGGAAACAGACAGGGCGGCATTTCGCATTCCGGGGAGCAGAAGCCACTCCCTGCTTGAATCAGACTGAAAAATCTGCAGGGACTTTTGCCTTCATATGTATCCTTAGTAGTTAGCACTCTGCATCCCCTTCCAAAAGATGAACATGCGCATTTTGAGGAGGACTTTGGTGCACAGAGGTTGAAGAAGGACAGAGGCTCAGAACTGAAGGAAGTGGTGATGAAAACCTTGGAATTACAGGGCTGAAAATCTCTGGTGTCTTCCAGAAAACAATGGTCTCTCAGTCAGGGAGAGTCCATCTGTTCACACCTGGAAATAAAGCTTTCTCTGAAAGCTGATACCAGTCTCCTCTTTCCTGTGTGACCCTGGGAAGTTCTGCTGCATAGGAACCCTAGGATTGGCTAATAGAGAAATACCTAGAGGATAAGGATGTGGTAAAATGGAGTTATTGCATCTTAGGAATTAACTGCCCATCTACCAGGAGGTTGTGACTTTGTAATTTTAGCTTGCCCTGATTGTAAAGTAAAACGCAGAGTAAAGCTCTTCTGTTGAGGATTATGCAGATAGGTTTCACCTTGCAATTCGGGCTGGCTAATGCTTCATCCAGCCCATGGCTCAGCTGATGGACAATAACTTCTTAAGATGCTTGACTTGTTTGTGCTTGATCAGATATCAGTGTTCCAATTACCTGTCTGAAGGAGAAGTGTTGGGAAAAGTCTCGTACAGCCTTAGGGATAGATAATAAACCACTGTGAGCAAACAGTGTTATTTGGTGTTTATAGAAAATGTGGGGGCTTTTGTTCTCTGCCACTGGCTGGCTGTGACCTTGGGAGCAGTCTCTGGACTGGCAGACCACTTTGTTTTGTAAAAACACCTGTTACTACTTCTCTTATAAAAACACACAAAATATGACACCTGATACTGGGGTTTCTGTAAGGAATTGATGTGTATCAATAAACTTGACTGGAGGGGCTTCCTGGCCTTGGCTCTTCAGTCTTCACTTGTTGTTGGTATGTTTCTCCTCAGATGTTTGCCTGTTTGAAGCTGTTCCAACATGAGGCTGTTTTTGCAAATACGGGATAAAATCCTGATTGCAAATGTGTTATGTTGGCCCTGGATCTGTGTACACAGGAGACAGGCATGATCTGCTCCTGACGTCACCATCTGGACTTGTAACTTTGGATCTGTGTGTTGTCAGTGGAACAGGTCATCTTTCCTGGTTACCTTTATGTCAAATACCACATAGTGCTGTCTGCTGTGCCTGGTCTCCATCCTTCCCCTGGCAAAGCCTTTGCTGGTTGCAGCTCTTTCCTCTGCTGGGGTCTCTTAAATCATTAACTCCCCTCCTTCATACACCGTACGCTCTCTGTGCTTTGTGAGGACTTTCTGTACTGTCCAATTAATTATAAGCTAGTTTCCAGAAATTAAAAAAGACCAAGTCAGCGGAACCCAGCGAAACCTTCTAGCAATAGGGTTGGAGCCCAGAAAGCTGTTTTGCCTCTGAAGGAGGATGTTACGTGACTGTGACGCTTGCTGGCACTTGATATTTTTAGAGCCTTTTTTTTAGCAAAGAAAATTCAAAATTAAACAGCATACTTTCCTGCTCCTTGTATGGCTGCATCTTTCCATCCCTTGGGAGGTATGTTCTGGAGCTGATGTAGTAAACCAGTTATGAAGCAGATGCCTAGAAGAATACAAATGGCTTGGAAAGGTTAGCGTTGGAATGGCAGGGTATGGAAATTGGTAACTCAAGCAGCATTTAAAAAGAACCAAATCCTATAAATAAAATGAAAATCAGTTTGCTAAAAGGATAAAGAGCTGGGTTTGTCTTACTTCACGGCTCACTTTTCTTGTCATCAAGGAAACTACAGAGGGTATTAGCCAGGCTGGCTCCACATGGCTCAAAAATGTGTCGTTACAGTGGCAGAATTGGTGGATGGAAATATCAAGGAGGAGCGACTTCATTTGGAGCTCTGTGCCCTGTCCTTGGTTTGATCAGGAATAGACGGTGTTAATGAGGGATGTACTGTCTGTAGCTGGCCCCTGAAGCCCTGGGCTGAGTGTGCTGCTGCCCGCAGGGGCTGGGGCAGTGGGACTGGCTCTGTGTGTGCTGACATGTGGGCAGTGACCCCACACCAGTGTCGCAGCAGCACTGATCCCTGCAGCTTTGGAGAGCTGCCTGGCTCTTGAGCATTTCCAGCTTTACCAGGAATTTTTTAGCTGAAATATAAAAACTTCTTAATACTTGTTTAAGTTCCCTTTGTCATTATAACCTGAATTACTGGTATAAACTTCATTTGTAATCTGTCTCTCCTTCTTAGCTCACTGTCCTGTAATTAATACCCTGCTTAAAATCAGCTTTAACCTCATTAGCTTTCTCCTTTCCTCTGACGTAGGTAGTAGGGCCTTTTTTCCTAAAATGTGCCGATTTTGCCTTTTGTCTCTAGCTGCCAACTCCAAACAGAGTTTCTTAGGAAAATCTGCATCATGTTGGCATAGCAACTGAGCTGCCAAGCAGCTATAATAGTGATGCTTGGCAACTCGTGGGAAGGACTACGCAGGATCTTAAGGCTTTGTGAAGCAAATCTGAGCTAGATTTGTCCACTTACTACCTGTTGCTGGGGGTACCTGCTCTGCTCTGCTCGGTGAGGGCATTTGGTGTGTTCCGGTTTGGCCAAATTTAGAAATACATCCTCTCAGAGAAGGCACAACCACCCCTCCCCCACCAGGTTCGGGGAAAAAAAAAATTTCCTCGAATGAAAGTGAAAGAGATAAAAACTATTTATTTAACAAATACACAGGAAAAGGATAATAATGCTAAATGATAAAACCTCTTGCTCTGCTGAGAGAAACCTGGGGGAAAATTCAGAGTCCTTCCGTAGATCTCTCTCCCCCTCCTTGGAGCTGGGATGGGGTGGTGGGCCCACCTCCAGGGCCAAGGCCTCGGTGGAAAATCCTCCCAATGTATTCTGATGTTGAAACAGTCCAGCAGAGAAGAAGGGGAAAAAAAACGAAGTCCCAGGAAGACAAAAGTTCAACTCTCTGGAGGAAAAGGAGCTGAGAAAAAACTGCTGAAAGCTGGCTGGAAAGAAAAGCAAGCCGGGTACTTCCCTTCCCTCCCGCTCTCCTGCCACAGCTGAAAAAAGTGTCTCTATCTCTGTGTGACCTTGGAACATGAAAACAAACTGCTTTGAAAAAGTTTTGCTCAGTTTTTCCTCCCCTCTCTCAGGCTCAGTTTAAAGGCATAAAAAGGCAAAAAAATTAATTTCTGGGCATGGGGCAGCGATAGGGGATACACATCACAAAGTCACTCCAAGACAGGCATTGGACAATGGGGTGTGTGTATCATGAGGGTGCTGCTTGCAGTGAGACTGGACTTGGTGGGAAGGCTGGGGTGTGCTGTGGGTATGCATGCAGTGAGCTGCTGCAGCTGATCTTTAAGAGGATCTGGAGTCCCTGAGAAGATCCTGTTTTCATGCAGAGAGACGTCAGCAGGGAGTAGATTAAGCCTGGTTAGGTAACGTGGCAGTTGTGCCATGGTAGGTGAGGTGCCTCAGCGAGGGCAGAGGAGACCATTGTAGGTCCCGACTCCCAAGGGTACTGAGTTGCTGTGAGTCATGATCCATTAAGCTTTTTTTTTTTTAAAATCCTTGAAATTAAGCCACTGATTAAATATTCCCAGTTTGTGTGATTGACATGCAGCTCCATGAACAGCTCATTACAGACCTTGGCTTTGTTTGAGGAACAAAATACCACAGTAAAGATGTTTGGGTCCCCTGTGCATGAGGGCCTGAGGGGTGTGCTGGTTGGACTTTGCTCTGCCAGGCAGGCTGTTCAAACACAGCAAACACTAGAAAATGTTGCTGTGTCTGCAGCAGTGGGGAAGGCTGTTATCTGGTCTGGCTTGAACCAGTTCAGCAAACACACTGTGTTACTTCTAGTGCAGACAGGATTACAGCGTTTGGGTTACTGGCAGTGGCTTCTTGCATCTTCCTTGTGTGATAGCTTCTCTCTGATAAATACCAAGACTATAACTTCATTGAGAATTCATGGTAGCAGTCAGTGATTCTGTCCTGAACAGCATTGTTGCCTGCTGCACATTGGTACTCTCTCTGGAGAGCTAGGTGTTACTCCATACCTCAAACTCCACTAAATGCTCAGAAACCTGTAATTATACCTGCATTAAATGGTGCTTGTGCCACCCTCCCTCCAGCCTGGCTTGCTCCTAATGAGAGCTCAGGAACTTGCTTACAAAGTGGTTAAACTGTCAAGGGTAGAAACTGGAAAATGTTGTTCTACCCAGGACACTTCTCATAGCACATATCTGACTGCAACATTTAATTGGAGTCAGAAGAGGATGAAAAATATTAAGCTGGTGTAACTGCTGTGTGGATGCTTAGCTAGGAGGCTTAGAAGCAGATGAGGCTGTTTTGAAGCCTGCCCTTGATTTGGGCGATTTTCTCTGTATTTGGCTCAATGACAAACCTCCACAGGCTTTAATGGTACTGTGTTAGTAACTCTGGAGTGCTACAGCGGGGAGAGATCTTTGTGTGCAGGGGTTGTCTCCTCTTAGCTGGCACAAGTGGTTTTGGGAGAACTTGCAACCAAAGCCAGTCAACTCTGGCATAACAAAGTAACCTTGTAAAAGTGGAAAACTTTTGCTTAAACTAGCTATCCTAAACATGCATTAAAGCAATAAGTGGCTGGCATCCTGTTCTTACGGCACTTTAAAAAATTAATTTTTGGGAAGACAATGATAGTCCTCCTGTATTGCATGGGAGGGTTGTGATCAAGGGTGGGAGAGGTTGTGATCAAGACTGGTCCCCACTGTGCTACCTGTGTAAATCCCCAAAGAGGTGAGAACAGCATGAGAAAGGACTGATCACATGTAAAGAACAGCGAGTGTCCTGGCCCTTGGCCAAAGCCTCTTGGGTTAAGAGAGACACCCGGTAAGGGTTAACTGGCAGCGAGTGTGATTAAGGTACCTGGGTTTAATGGGAGGCAGCTCACGTGTCTCCTTCGTATCAGCTGGGTGGGACTGTACAGCCCCGGTTTCCCTTTTAAGTAGAAGGGCAGGGCTTGTGCAGCCAATCCCACTGGAGCCAGGCTCACTCGTAGGCATGTGTCATGAGACTTGCTGGTATTTCCTTTCCACTAGGTACTGAAATTAGCTCAGGGGAATCACTCAGTTTTACTTCCCTTCCTTGCTGTTCGGACTGAGCAGGGCAGCTGAGTCTCGGGCTCAGAAAGATGCTCTGCCTCTGTCTGTACGTGCCGGTGTTTGGGGAGAGGCAGACAGAGTTTGAGTACTTTGAGTCGAAGGGGCTCCCAGCTGAACTCAAATCCATCTTCCGACTCAGCCTCTTCATTCCTTCCCAGGAATTCTCCACCTACCGCCAGTGGAAGCAGGTATGGCCCTGAGGGACGAATGGAAGGGAAGGAGTGAGCGATGGAGGGGTGGGTGGTCTCTAATACCTTGAGTGGCTCGCTTGAGAGGGGGAGAAGTTCATGATGGCTCTGTTGTAATAACTGAGTAAAGCATGGAAACACTTCTCATGTCCCTTGGCAGGGATTGCTGAAGCAGCGTGAACTCTTTTCTTTTTGATTCTTTTGTTTTGAATTGGGTGAGATCCCAGTGTCTATCAGACTGTTTAAACCAGTTGATGTGAGTTAAATAGAAAAAAGGGGTTTTCCAAACGATGGAGTCTTCTGCTTCTACTGGTCTGTTCAGATACAGCGTTTCACATCCTCTTCCTCCTTCTTACATCCTTCCACCTGCCTCCTTCTGACAGCAGGACTGTAATGTAGAGTCAGCTGAAGCTGGTGAAGGTGAGCAGGTTTGTGCTGTGAGTGGGAGAGCAACTCTGAGTGACTCAGCCAGAGGTGGGTGGGCTGAGCTGGGGAAGGTTGTGCAAGAACGTTTTGCTTTGCTGTGGAAGGGAAATGCACTAAATCCATGGAGTGCTCCATCCTAATGTGTCTAGCTCTTGCTTTCAGCTTGCTGCTACTTTTTTTTTTCATGACCAGGCTGTCAAGGGCCCAGAGAGCTGATTATTGATCAGCCAAGCTGGGGAGGCTTTTCACACCTCTGTGCAGAGACATGGAGAGCAGGCTGGAAGGTGTGTGGGTTCCCACAGTGTGCTCCAGGGGCTGTGACTGCAGGTGACCACTTCTGCAGCTGAAATAGCTTTAATGACCAGATTTCACGGTTGCTGTTGAGAGTGAAGAGGTGCAGACAGATATTTGTTCGCACCTCCAGAGAAGATGCTGGGAGCTTGGCTTTCTCACCCCTCACACATATGCTGTGGGTTACTGTCAGGCAGGCAGCGGTTTTGTGCTGTGACTGTGGGAGAGGAAGGTGAACAGGGCAAAGCTTTTGCTGCCTGCAGTCTCTCATCACTCGTGGTGCATCTCTGCAGTTGTCGGGGTGTGCTGAGAGAGAGGGAGCAGTTGCACAGTCACATCTCTCTTACAGTGCCACCGAATTATTAATGCCTGTCAACTGGTTGGGGGTTGCCAGTGAGAGGGAAGCCCTGATTCAGCGGTTCAAGCCCAGTGTGCTGACAGGAGAGGGGTGTTGGTCTATATTTAGCCTATGAGTTGAATGTGAGGTCGTATCTGAACTTCACAATGGTCATATGATAAATGGCAGGTTAGGAATACTGGGCATACCTCAGAGGTCAGGGCAGCTGGGACAGCACTTTCTTATTTAAGGTTCATAAAGTGATTAGGAATAATCCTCATAGCATTAGGACTAAAGAGACAGGACTTGGTGGGTGAGAGAGAGAGTTTCAATAGCAAATCATTTAGTACTGAAGTAATTTTAAATTACACTGAAACAAAGACGGCTTATGAAGGGGACTGGTGGTCATAGACTGAGGACATACCACAGTGATCTTAGGCTTGCCTAATACTTTGAAGCCTAAATATTGAACAAGATACTGGTGAACAGAGGGTTAACCCAGTGTTTGATCTCGGCTCAGAGCTTCTTTAACAACCCGTCTGCTGTTAACATAAATGTTACAAGAATCAAACCAAAGCTTTGGGTGATGCACTAGACTGAATCACACCTCATTGAGTGTTGCTCACTGTTTCATGTTGGAAAAGACATAAAGGCTGTCAAAGGCAAGTGACTGAATCAGAAGGGGAATAGGAACTCCCTGAGCCACATTCTTGCAGTCTGGAGATCACCTCACCTGTCAACATGCAGCTGTGTGCCCATGGATAGGACAGTCCATGGGCTATTGCCTCATGTTACAGTGAGTTAATTAGTCATTTACCTTGTCCTAGATGTCTGGCATGGTTTGATCTTGATTTTAGCTTTGTCCTACTAAGAACCTATTCTTGCTCTATATGCATCTCATGGAAACTTGTGTAATTAAAGCACATAGCTTCAGGGTGCCTAAACCAGTTCACAAAGGTTTTTATCTTTGGCTGTGTTCGCTAGAGCTGGACAGGCTTTTGCTGGTTGGAGTTAGTTATTGCCAGAGGGAACTTAACTTCTCTAAGGATTGTAGTAGGCACAAATTCCTTCTCCTGTTCAGTTTTTTTAATTACCTGAAGTTCTGTGATTCACTTTTTATGCAAATCTGTTGCCTCATACTTAGTTCAAGAACCTTCATAAGGTTCATAAGGGCTTTACAAGGTGTTAATCAAGATACAGTCCTGAGATTAGACACATGACACTAGCAGAATATCCCTGATAAAACCATGAGGCATTCCATCTGTGTAATGGACTTTGGGAAACAGTTGGAATCAGGTGACTTTTCTACGCTACTGCATTGCTCAAATCTCTTGGAGGAATTACAATTCTGTCAGCTACTTTTTGGAGAAAAAGTCGAAGTTGTGTAGGAAGTGTTTTTTAAATATGGTAGAAGGGAGGATAGATCTGTCTGAATGAACAAAGGAACTGACAGTTCTTGGTTGTTTTCTGAACAGAAAATTGTGAAGGCTGGAGACAAAGATCTGGATGGACAGCTGGATTTTGAGGAATTTGTTCACTATCTCCAAGACCATGAAAAGAAGCTGAGACTGGTTTTCAAGAGTTTGGACAAAAAGAATGATGGTAAACACCTTTCTCATGCTCACGAGTGGACTCTGGTGCACGTGTTAGCCTGTAATGTGTGTCCTTGAGCTCACTGGGTATCTTTGCAGGCCGCATCGATGCGCAGGAGATTGTCCAGTCTCTCCGGGACCTGGGAGTCAAGATCTCTGAACAGCAGGCTGAGAAAATACTGAAGAGGTGAAGATTCCACTGGTTTTTCTGTTTTTTGTTGAGGGAGTTAGAAAGAAATGTAGGGACATGGAACCCATCTCTTTTTCCCCTGTATGCACTTTCCAGAGACTTTGGCTCCTCCCTTTTTTCCTATTATTTTCCATTTTGATTTTTCCCTGTGAATTGACATACAATTACAAAATCATAATGCTATATTGAGAGTTACTGTCGGTCTCTCCCTGACCTGTTATGGGGAAGTGCTTGCACCTAAGCTGATTTGCATCCTTGTCTGATTGTCCTGCTGCCCTGATCTTGCTGCTTTGGGGAGGGACTCTGCAGAGTGTTTGCTCTTTGCTTTATGCGTGTGGCACTAACATGTTAACAACCACTTATTTGTGCTGTTTTTTTCCTCTTTTTTTTTCCTCTGCTACCTTCCCTCTGTCTGTTTGCCTGTGTGTCAGAATAAGGACGGGACACTTCTGGGGTCCTGTCACCTAGTAAGTATGATTTTCCCTTCAGTGTCAGTTATGTCCCTAAATTTGGTAGGAGGGGGTGCAAATACTGTTGTGGGCTGGTTAGAAGGGAGACAGAGGGGAGGAGAGCCCACTTCTACCTCTGCATTGTTTGGTGAAGAGAAGATTTTCTAGGTTTGTCTTGTGTCTCTTTAGAAGTCTTTTAGTAGTTGCTTTGCAAAGCTCTTTTTGGTGTAGGCCTGGATAATCAAAGGGAAGGGGACGAGGAATTTGTCACCCAGTGGGATTCTGTACTCACCTGATGATCAATCTTTTTAGCATGGATAAAAATGGGACAATGACAATTGATTGGAATGAGTGGCGAGACTATCACCTGCTGCACCCCGTGGAGAACATTCCTGAAATCATCCTGTACTGGAAGCACTCCACGGTAAGAAGTAGTTCCTGTACAACACGTCCCAGTGTTTGCCCAGCGTCTTGGTCCAAGTCCTGGCCCCCAGGAGCTGCTATCAGCAGTTCCTATCTTTCTCTTCATGGTTCATAGCTGCCCTGTAGCCGTGGAAACTCAATTGCTTCCTGACCTCTGCTGTAATCTTGTCACCTATCACTGTCACAGCTGCTGGCACACGTGATGACGACTGCAGTACTGCAGGGAGACGAGGGTGTTCTCTTGGTGTGCACCTCCAGGAGCTCCTGCCAGTGGCTAGCCCCAGCTGGTTCAGGACCTGTTAAAACCAGAATCTGATTGCACAGCCAGCCATCCTTCCTGGAGATACATGTATGTGAATAGTATGTAATGAGATTTAACTGGCAGTGAGCTTGGAAGGTTCTGGAGAGGTCCAGCTTTTTTGCCATACAACTGCCTGCAGTTGGTCAGTTTGTTCCTAAATACAACCCACAGTATTTTGATATAGACAAATGTTCAGCAGTTGCCAGGTTCTTAGAGAGAAATCTTGACAGTTTCCCCTGTGACAAGTTCTAGCAGTGACAGCTCCTGTGGCCAGGCACAGCAGTTAGTGGCTGTAGATAAACTGCTGGCTTGGAATAAGCATATTCTGTACTTCAGCACTTGGCACTAATAAAGAGCAGTAAAACTTCAGCAAGATCACTGGCTGATGAAGCATTTCTCAACACCTTCTACTTTTGCAGATCTTTGATGTAGGAGAGAATTTGACTGTCCCTGATGAGTTCACTGTGGAAGAGAGGCAGACAGGGATGTGGTGGAGACACCTGGTTGCAGGTGGAGGTGCAGGTGCCGTGTCCAGAACCTGCACAGCTCCCTTGGACCGTTTGAAAGTGCTCATGCAGGTATGATGGAGTGGTTCCAGTTTGTTTAAATGCCTGAGCAGATTCCTTTAATATTTATGGTTACCTGGGAGATGATAATGTTCATCAACACATCCAGCACTCTGGCCAATGTTAATCTCATCATTCTTTTATTGCTATTTTTAAAAGCATTTTGAATTATTTAAGTGATCAAAGTTATATAAAAAAAGTTATTATTCATTGACTAGAAAAAGTACAGAGAATCTTTTTGGAGGTAGACATGTCAAAACTGTCAGTAATAACTTTTATGGAAAACTTGGGTTTTGGTGAAACAGGTTAAAATCCTGTGTTCGTTTGAAAGACCCTGAGGCCATGAGAGTTGAAGTGAACATGGTGGTCAGTTGGCAGAGCTTGTATTCAGTACTATCAGCATTAGAAAGAAGGTGGAAAATATTGATTTTAGTCTGCTTTGTCACTGCACCTGCTCTTGAACCATCTGAATTGTTGATGGGTAGTTGATCCTGTGCTAGGTATGGGAAAAAACCAGCACACTTGCCTGTTTAACCTTTCCTCCCATTCCAGAGGGAGATATTGATTAGATTCATTAGTTAATGGTAGACTTGCCAAAAAAGAAAAGAAGCTTGGTTTCCTATTGTAAAAGTTATCTGGAAGGGATTAAAGCCTTGGCAAATCTCTGGGTAAATAAAAAAGCGCCCTTTTGTCCCTGGATTACAGAAAAACGTTGCACTGTCGTAATGGGGACTGGAACTAATCCAGGCTTGTCTCTCTCCTCCAGGTTCATGCCTCCCGCAGTAACAACATGTGCATCATTGGCGGCTTCACTCAGATGATCCGGGAGGGTGGCCCAAGGTCACTGTGGCGAGGGAATGGCATCAATGTGCTGAAGATTGCACCCGAGTCAGCCATCAAGTTCATGGCCTATGAGCAGGTGAGGGCACAGACAAGTGTGACTGCACAAGGACATGCTGAAAGGAAAATGCTGGCTGAGATAAGTTATGGAGCCTCAATATCTGTCTGTTGTGGCTTCTGCAGATCAAGCGGTTCATTGGTACTGACCAGGAAATGCTGAGGATCCACGAGCGGCTCCTGGCCGGTTCTCTGGCGGGGGCCATTGCACAGAGCAGCATCTACCCCATGGAGGTGAGGCAGGAGACTGAGAGTGCAGCCCAGGAGGGCTCATGGGGAGGGGCAGGGATGGGAAGATGTGGGTAGAACAGCAGCGCTGTGATATTTAATTAATGAGTTCTCGGAGGTGGTACCAAGTAGTATTGCTTGCAGGACACTTGCTGTGGTCCTGACAGTCGTGCTCCTAAGAATGATTTTGTCTGTACATTGTTCTCCTGCTGATTCTCACAGGCCTTCATGCTATTTATTCTTCTAGGTTCTGAAAACACGGATGGCTCTAAGGAAGACAGGACAATACTCGGGCATGTTGGATTGTGCCAAAAACATCCTTGCAAAGGAAGGAATGGCTGCCTTCTACAAAGGCTACATCCCCAACATGTTGGGAATCATTCCATATGCTGGTATTGACCTGGCAGTCTATGAGGTATGAAGCCTTTAACCTGTTGTTAGGTTAAGCCTAACAATTATTATATGTTATTGCTAACCTGTTGTAGGGCTGTGCTGCTTGTGTGGCCTTACCACTGTCAGCCCTATCCGTCACAACAGGAGTTTAAGTAATTTATCAAAGCTTTCTTGAACAGCCTTATGGGGCACAAATGGATTTTTTTACTCAAAAACGGCCTAAAAGATAATCCAATATAATAATTCTATTTCATAAACCATAGTCAACATCATGCATGGTCTCTTGTTTCTTTTCTTCATGAGAAAATTGCAGCAGAAACTTAAAGGAGGGATTTTCCCCAGGCACTATGGCAGCAGCAGCTCAAAAAGATTTGAGAAGTCCTCTGCTTCTGGCTGAACTTGAATGGAACTTTCTGGGCCTTTACTCTAGATCTTTCATGAAATGTGATACTCCTTTGCTTGCCTCTTCCCTGCTAACATTGGGCTTGTTCCTTCCAGACACTGAAAAATACCTGGTTGCAACGTTATGCTGTCAACAGTGCTGATCCCGGGGTCTTTGTTCTGCTGGCCTGTGGCACCATCTCCAGCACCTGTGGACAGCTTGCCAGTTACCCACTGGCCCTTGTGAGGACACGCATGCAGGCCCAAGGTGAGAACTTTGGGAACAGTGGGAACTCCTGCCTTGGTTTCTGAGCAAGGCTGAAGGTTCTCTAGTGTAAACATTGCAACAACAGCCTCAGCTGGCCCACGCAGCTGAGCTGTGAGCTGTTTACGATGCTGCAAGGGGACAGTGGACTTCGTGCTGCCCTTCTAACCTCTGTGGCCAAGGACCTCCAGGACAGAGGTTCTGTTTTGCTCAGATCAGCAGTTCTGGGCTGAGGGCATCTGCAGAGCAGTTTGAGAAAATACTTGGAATGTGGAGCATGGAATGGGTAGCTGAGAAGTTAATGCTGTCCCCCACAAAGCACCTTTGCTGTGGGAACATCTGAAAGCACATGGATCAGAACTGCTCTTAGAAAACAAAAGTGTTTTCACCACGTAGTCTGCATTATTTATTGTGGCTTTCCCTGTTGCAGCTTCAGTGGAGGGTGCTCCTGAAGTGACCATGAGGGGACTGTTCAAACACATACTGAAGACAGAGGGAGCGTTTGGGCTTTACCGGGGTCTGGCGCCCAACTTTATGAAGGTGATCCCAGCTGTGAGCATCAGCTACGTGGTGTATGAAAACTTGAAGATGACTCTGGGCGTGGACTCGCGGTGACCAGGAGATGCTGAGGACTCGGAACTCTGAAATCTTGGGATGTGATCTCAAGACGTATAAGCCATCTCTCATTCTGTGAATGTGTCGACACTAAGCTGACTAAGCAAAGCTGTGAAATCTCAGATTGTTTGTGAGTCAGTAAGGAAGGGGGAGGAGAGGATCTGGTGTCCTTTGCCATCTTGCTACTCAGAGCTCCACATAAACCATCACGGGGTCCTTTTTGTTGGGCCTTTTGGGAGACCAGGAGATGAACTCCTGGGAACTCTTAAGGCGGGAGTTGCTGAGGTCAGTTCCCAGCAGTATGACAGAGTAGCGAAGATTTGGGTTACAGGTCTGCTCTCAGCATGTTGCCTGTACAGAGTGGTTTGCCTACAGATAAGCACCTTCTGACTTGCTGAAAGAGCTTCTTTTTTCATTCAGAGAGCTGCTTTTTCCATTCAGTTGTTTAACTTCCTACCCATTGTTTAAATTTGTACAAACCTTGTGTAGGAGCTGCTGCCACACCAGGCTTTTTATGTTTACAAGTATTCCTTTGGGTGGGAGACATTCACGTTCTGCTTCCAAGAATTGACATGAAATGTAACTTTGATCTATACTGGTTTGGAGGGCTGGTGGGCAGTGGTTTATCAAGCCAGGCTGAAGGTTACTTAAACCAGCCTGATGAAGAATTAGGATTATTTATTTTTTATAGGTTTAAGTGTGTCTCATAAACCTACTAACAGGATGCACTTACTAACAGAAGCAGCAGACTAGAGCCTGCATGCCTGTATCGTTTGCATGCCGGGATTGGCTTGTCTTATACTCTGCAGGGGCTTGGAAAGGGGAAGGCAGGAGAGCCCTGGGCTGCCCGGCTCATGTGATGCATGGCTTTAGTGAACAAAGACAAAATAACTCAGATCTCCTGTGCAGTTGTGCTCCCAGCACGACATGAGAGCCCCTGTGCAGCGTTGCATGGACCTCTGAATTCCATCCTGCCTGGTGCCGAGGAGAGCTCGTGAACCTTTTCCAAACCCTGTGCCTATGCTGCTATCTTATCTCTTTAGACCTCTTGGTAGATCGATGTTCAGGTTTCCATTGGTGCGATGGAGGCCCCAAGTCAAGAATGTCTGCTGTGGGAACAGGTGTTAGGGAGAGGGGCTGGCTGTCACTGGGAGAGGTGAGCTTTCAGTCCTGAAGACATACTTGCTTGTCTTTCAAAGGGTGCTTTTCATAAGGCTAAGGGAAAGAGATGGCTTTAAAATTTCTCTGATCGCATTATGGGCTGCTTTAGTTAATAGGATCCAGCTTCTGAGGCCTGGGAGATCCTCACCCAACTTTTCATTTTGGGTAAAATGGACGAGCGTTGCATTCCACTGTTTTACTGCTTAAAGCATATTTATTTTGTATTTATTTGAACAGAGTTATGTCAGACTATTTTTATAGGTTTGTTTAAATATTGTTACTGTGCTTGTATTTCTTCTGTTTTAAAAAGTTCTCTATTGGTTCTCTTACATCACACAGCTGAGTCGTGGGGAGGGATGCTAAAGTTACTCGTGTACCTGCCCTCTGGGGCTTGAGCTGCCTTTCCCACGCCTGGGTTTGTTGCTGGAGGACTTCAGCCCAGAGAAATTCTGTAGCAAGAAGCCATAGAGAGAAGGGAGCAAATGAGGAAGCAGAACCTTGGGGAGATGGTGCACGGTGAGGCTTGCCTTAGTTTGGAATCGCCTCTGTGCACGGTGGAAAGGCTTTGGGTGGATGGCTGAAGTTGGGAAGTGGAAGGTCTGTGGATGCTGGGTGTCACAACAGTTAATTAAGAGCACTTGGGGGAATTCTTAGGTAAGGGGGGAAGAGAGAAATCTCAGGGACTAAAGACAATACACGTTTCCAGAGAGATGGAAGGAAACTTGCACTTGGACATGAGCTGCTGCAGTTGTGCTTTGAGGCTGAATCAGCAGACCCTGCTGCTGAGCCAGTGCTCATCACATGCAGGAGGACATGCGGAGATGTGTGTGAGAAATCGGAAAAGGATTTGCTAGCACTCAGCAGCTGCTTTTTTTCTGACAGATTTTGGTGGTTCATGGAGAGTCTCCGAGGTGAGAGAGACTCTGCCTTGACTTTCAGTGCTGTCAGTAGTAGTCACATGGAAATCTAACCAGCAATGGATTAGTGATACGATTTTTTCCCACCCCCCTCTTCCTGAGACCTGTCATAAATTCTGCAGTGGCTCCTTCCTACCAGTGTGGCCTAATGAGAATATGAATATCAGAATGCAAAAATCAATGCAAAATGACAACCATCTTTGTAGCTGTAACCACAAATTGTTATAATGCAAATCTAACTTGGATTCTTCATGTAGGGAACAGTCTGCTAATAAAGGTCTGTTAAAGAGATAACCATGTCTCCATCTCTTTCTCTGTGGTGTATTGGTGCTCTTTGGGACCAGACTCTTCCTTGGCTAATTCGCTGACACTGGGAAGGATTCTCACTATGAGGACCTGGGAGAACAGAATTCTTAAAAGCAAAGCCAGCAAGATCAAGGCTAATGATAGTGATGATGAGTCAGGGATGTTCAGACACTGTTCACCTGTCTCTGAGGGTTGCTGGACTTTGCTCATCTATGCAGTATCCACAACACTCCATTCAGAGAAGTGAATTTCCCAGAAAACCTGAAAGCTCTGCAGTCCAGTTATCCCCTTGAAAGAACCTGGCTTACATGGTTTTCAAAATAAAGGCTTTGCACAAGTTTTTTAAGGAATAACAACCCAGCCAGGAACTACCCTTGAAGGTCATTCAGGAGCCATAGCCTGTAGTGCAAGTGGCTTCTGATTTGTGTAAGAAAACTTGCTGTGGGGGCCAGACTGGCTTTGTTGGTTCCTTACGTCTCCTGTAATTCAAGGCTTTTATTCAGCTATAAATCTACTCATAAAGCCTGGGTTTTTGTAATCTGAGCCACAGCTCTTCAGTGGTGTCTGCTGAGATGGGCCCTTTCACCGCAGCACTGGAGGCTGCTGCCAGCATCCCCTCAGCCCCTCTGCCCTCTAGAGAGGTTGGGGAGTTATGTTTCACATCACAAGCTGATAAAGAGGTGGGTAAAGCAAGGGCTGGCTGGATACCAGTGCCTCGAGACCTGGAGGGAACAGGCTGAACTTATTTTTTATCCTGCAGAAAAGCAATCTCAGGGGCGACCTCACTCTCCACAATTCCGGTGGGGGTTGGGCTCTGCTCCCAGGGAACAAGGGACAGGATGAGAGGGAATGGCCTCAAGTTGTGCCAAGGGAGGTTCAGACTGGACATGAGGAAAGATTTGTCAAGCATTGGAAGGGGCTGCCCAGGGAGGTGGTGGACTCACCATCCCTGGAAGCGTCCAAGGAATGGCTGGATGTGGCTCTCAGTGCTCTGGTCTGGTTTACAAGTTGAGGATGGGTCACAGGTTGGACTTGACCTTGGAGGTCTTTTCCAACCTTAATGATTCTGTGATCTTGTAAAAATTCATTTTTGCTAGCACAGTCACTCCAAAGGCTTAACACTGAAATTTTGCCTGGTAAAGGCAGCTGGACAGACACAGAGCACCCTGGAGCTCCAGAGGGAGTCACAGTTCTGACTGCTGCCTTCCCTCTAG
The DNA here is from genome assembly GCF_009650955.1 of Corvus moneduloides. Lineage (NCBI taxonomy): Eukaryota > Metazoa > Chordata > Aves > Passeriformes > Corvidae > Corvus > Corvus moneduloides. Next base: position 6,189,952 of record NC_045496.1, read on the forward strand.
CTTTTCTCATTTTCTTCCTTTTTAAGGAAGAGAGATATTTTCAGTGCTTAATTACTAAGTTAGAGCTGATACTGAATTACTCTCCAGACCACACAGCAGCAGCAGTCTCTTGTTAAATGCCCACTTCTACAATGGCAGTGATGGTGCTGTCTTCCCTTTGGGGCTGGGATAAGGGGTGTATGAGGTGCCTGACAAGTGCAGGGGTGCACTGGAGGCATGGAGAGCAATATCGTTCTTGGCACGTCTCATCTCCAGGGTGTTGAGCTTACGGAGAAATGAGAAAACATGACCTTTCCTCTGGGAAACGAAAAATCCAGGCGCGGTTGGGTTAGCACCCCTTCCCTCTGGCAGGAGGGTAATTTGTCAGTGCAAACCAAGCTTACAGATGGACATTAGCAGGGAGCACTTGCCTGGTCCAAAGGCTTTGGGCAGGAACATCTGTCCCACCTTAGCTACCTGGCAGTCAAGCTGCTGTCAAGAGAATTGGGTGGTTCCTTTGAGCTAAGCCCCCTTTTCCTCAGGCTGTAGTTACGGATAAGTTTCCCGCCTTCTCTATATCCCAGTTACTCCTCAAATGCCTGGTTTGTGTAAAATAGTTAATGATTGCCCTCTCCTGGTTGGCCTCCCTCACTGCTGCATTGCAGCGCTGCTTTTTGGCAGAGCTCTTTTCCAAGGTCAGTGGGAAGCTCCGGGTTGACTCTTGCAACTCCTGCCTGGATGACACAAGATGAATTGGGTGTTCGCTCTCTTTTTGCAAACCCCACTTCTGACCTCTTCAGAACCCTCTGCTCTCGCAAACCCCACGTCTGACCTCTTCAGAACCCTTTGCTCTCAAAAAATTTGGCACCAATTTGCATCTAATTTGAAGAAAACATTTATTGCCCAATGTGGGGTCAGTTCCCTGCACTCCCAGGCCAGGAAGTACCTGGAGCAGGTGATGCTGTGCCTGCAGCCACAGGCTCTGTGTGTGGGCTGTTGCTGCCTTTGTCTTCTTTCACTTGACACACCTCCTGTCAAAACAACAAAAACAGGGTAAGTGAATCTCAGCAAGAGAGAATTTACTCAAGAAAGAAGTATTTTCCTTCCCCCTTTTAGCTGATTATGTCTAAGAGGAGCTAAGGAAGCTCAGGGCTTTGCTGTGCTGGCCCAGACACAGACATTGCTTGCCCAGATGCTGAGCTCCTGCTGGTGCTATTTTCCAGGCCTGTGCTGGAAAGAGGAAACCAAGTTTCTGGGGCCAAGTTGGGCTATGTGTGCTCTGAAGAAAAGGGGGAACTCAGACTTTTGGGGGAAATAAGTAAAAAGCTTGTGCTGCTCAGGCACTCAGCATAGGTTAAATTCTGTTAATGCCTGCAGCTGGCACGGGGCTTTGTGAGTCGGCTCTGGTGCTCTGTTCACATCCACCTCCTTCAGCCTGATGACAAAAGTCCCCAAAATGTTTTCTGTGTTTGTTTAATTGGTTTTTTACTCCTTGGGTGCAGTGGCTTACCTTGGCCAATAACTGCTAACCCCAATTGCACCAGAGCTTGTAAGCACAGACAGTCCTGACTTATTCCCCTCATTTTGCCCAAATTTAAATGTGATCCACCGTGTGCAGTTAATGTAGAGGAGCTGGGCTCTGCCTCCCAGCTGCTGCTCGTTTGCTAAATGGGAGAGGAGGCCTGACCCTGCCCCAGCCCCAGGTGCAGCCCCATTCCAAGGGTTTCACTCTCTGCCCCTACACTCTCTGCCTTTGTTCTCTGTTCCCCTGAACCTGTGGGGCACAGTTTTAGAAGAAGCTTCTTGAGGGTGGATAAGGGTTGGGGACAATGTTGGATCCAGCCTGGCAGCCTGGTGTAGGGTTTTGGGCACCTCTGAAGACTCAGAGCCTCCTGATGTGGATGAGCAGATGACCAGGATGGAGCAGCAAAGGTAAGATGTTTTTCACCTTCACTTCACAAACGGGAGCCCCTGTCAAGCTGACTCAGGGTCTGGGTCATTTGCAGGATAAAATGTCTTGAAGTAGGTGGCAGAGGTGAGGACTGGATCTGGTAAACATTTTAGTGGAAAACCTGAAGGAAAAAAATCACCTGCTCTTTCTGCAGCTCATGGGGGCACCTGGTCCTTGCTGGGGGGCAAAATCAGGGGTTTCAAGGCAAAATCAGTAATTTCAGGGTAAAAATCCCTTGCCTATTCCCCCCCAGCAGGGGTAGACAAGCTGTTACCAGGGTTCCCAGTGGAGATGCTCAGGTGTAGTATTTGCTTTAGGAGTGCTATTTTAAACCTCAGTTGAAGCAAGCCTGTGGTTATTTAATCTCCTAAATCATTTCCACCACCTTGAAAATGTCTCTCCAAGACCCCAGTTTGGCAGCCAGAAGTGCAGCTTGGGCTCTTGCACCCCTGCCTGGAGGGGGCTGTGGTGGCTTTGCTGACCCTGGCCCCCCCCCAGAGGGCCCAGTACCGTTTTCCATGGCGCATACACGATCTGCTCTGCCCTCAGCCCCAGGCACTCGACGTGGTGCTCAAATTCCTCCCGATCAGCTGTGCTTATGCTCAGGTTCCGGGCTGGAGAAGAAGGATTTGTCAGGTGTTAGATTTGTTGGACTGATGGCCTCAGCACAGCCCTTTGTTCCACAAAATGCTGCTCCCCTTCCCCACCAGTGCTTGCTGTGGATGTGGTCTGTGTGGGGGTCTCTCACTCCCATAATGAACACACCTGAACAAAACCAACCTTGGGCATCACTTGTTTTAACCCTCTCCCAAACAACTCTGGTCCTGTATGCTTAAAGGGGTTGCAGGATGGTCTGAACCTCCTGGGGTGTCAGGAGGGACCGAGGTGAGCGTGGAGGCAGTTCTCTATATGTGTCTTCAAAATCTCTTAAAGCAACTGCTTTGCAGCCTGGCAAGATGATGGAGTCAAAACTGCCGCTTTATGGGGTTGTGGGTAAATCTGATCAACTTTAGCACTGCAAAGCCCAGGGAGGTAAGTATTGAAACATCATGGTTGGCTTGAAAATGTTGAGATTTTACAATGATGTCGATGCTGAATTGTATTTGCTTCCTGTTCTTTGAGTATTTATGTCATAAGTGGATTTGGTCTTTAACTTGCTCTTTTCTGCTCTGTCAGGAGATGTGGGGTTTAATGGGGTTTGCAAATCCTGTAACCCGTGGAGCGTTGGTCTCAGAAAAGTCACTGACTGTTGGTGAAACCAAGGTGCTGCATGGTTTTAGTTGATAATTTTGTGTGTGTTTGGGTGTTCCATGAGAGCTTTAAATTACTTTAGGATGGAGTTTCATACCGTAGAGATACTGCCCCAAATACGTCCTTTCCCTCTGCATTTGGTACTGGATGAGTAAAAGGTTTTCAGAGCTGAGGTTCATCAACATCCCTTCAGTTTTCTGGGTCTTGGCTTGGAGAGAACAGACACAATAATTCAGATTTTCAGTGCTGCAGCAGCAATAAACTCCAGCCCAGATGTGGGCAATGTCAGTAGTCCCTGGAATTCAACCCTCAGTAGCAGGTGAGGACAAATGTCTTGAAATAGGGTGACTTTTTTGGTTCTTGGTTTATATAAGTTGTATTTCTTAAAGATGGGGCTGGGGTGTGAAAGAGCCAAAGTCCCTCAGCTCCTGTCCTGCTGTTGGAACCTTGCAGTTTGGGGGTCTGTAAGAACAGGGAGAAACTGCCCCCTGCTCACAGCAGTGCTGTTGTGGCTGGGTCAGTGCAAACTGTATCCCAGGGGGTTGCAATTCCCACCCCAGATTGGCTCACCCCGCTTCCTCAGCAAGGAGGAAGCAACTCAGAACGAGAGGCTTCATTAATTCTCTGAAACCTGCCATGAGTGTTCCCTCCTTTCCCCAAGGGATTGTGAAATAACTTCACAACCAGGATGGTGTTCTCCTGCAGGGGTGGCAGCAGGTTTGCTCCTGGCACAGCATTACTCTGTGGGTTTAATGTGGCTGGGTGGTGGGGCTGTGATGCCTGGGGTGCCCCAGGAGTGGGAATAAACCTGGGTGCCCCTGGGTTTGGGGAGCTGTTTGGAGCCCACCGAGGCTTCAAACAGGCAAAGAGACTCAGGAATAAAATGCATTCGATAATGTAAAACAGGGACATGGGCCCTTTGTGTGTCTCAATCCATGTGAAACGGTGGGCTGGGTGATAACCCCACCTGCGCTGCTTACCGTGCTTCACCAGCGTGGTGTTACTGCCAGTGATTTCCAAGTAAGTGAGGTTGTTGGTAAAACACTGGTCCCCCCTGGAGAGAGAGGGGAAGGGGGTGATGCCATGGTCTGGAAAGGACCAGCAAAGCCCCGGTCCTGACCCCACATCGGGCACCTGCCACCTCCTCCCCAGGGTTAATTTCTCTCACTGTTAAAATCAAGGCATTTCTCCCGTGCCTCTGCCTGACCTCCAGTGGCAGCTCGCGGTCTCAGCCTTGCAATTGCTCCCCCACTCCTTGGTGGTGAGACATTTTCCACCCTGAAATAACTGAAACCTCAAAGTGCTGCCTGCATTGCCACAGAAAAATTCATCCCCTGAAATTCTGACCCTGTTGGGGAAACAGCTTTTGGTGCCTGGCAGAGTCAGCAGCCATGCCACAGGGACTTCTGGAAAAGTCTCCTCTCCTGGAGAGGTCTTCTCCTTGCCTTCATCCTCCATGCCTGCAGGGCTTGGTGCCTGTGAGACCTCTGTGCCCTGCAAAACTTGTCTAAACCTGCGGTCTGTTGAAATAAATAAGTAAATAAAGGGGATGAGGAAGAGAGAAGAGGGGAGAGGGTGCACAGAGCAGGCAGGAGAGACTCCTTTTGAAGAAACCAACCTGGAACCGTGCTCGTATCTTGTGCTAAAAGATTTTGGGGCTGTAGCAGGGAGGAGATGGGTTGAGAACCCAGGGACTGCATCTTACACAGCCACGTAGTGGGTGATGAGCAGCTCCTGCCCGCTGGCACTGGGCTCCATGTGCAGGTAGGCATGGTCGATGAGCAGCATCTCCACGCGGTGCGGGGGGAATTGGGCAGCCCCTGCCACATACAGCCACGTCCCCAGCAGCTGTGGGGAGAGAGGGACAGGGTGGTGAGGGTGAGATACCCTGAGATTTCCACCCTCCCCGTGGCATAATTGACATTGATGCTAGTTCTCCCTCTTGCATTTGCAGCAACAAGGTGAAACATTTGCAAATGAACTGGGGGAAAAAATAAATAGCTGAGTGTGGGGGTTGGGAAGGGTGCTGGCACCGGCTGTGGGTGCCCTGGGTGGTGCGGCAGGGTCAGGACAGTTTGACTTTGTTGCGGGGCATTTGCACCAAAAAATACCCATCCCACCTGCCTTGTTTCAAGGTCACTGTTGGGAACCTGAGAAAACTGGGTAATTCGAGGATTTTTGGACAGCAAACGTTTCCTGTTTGTTGCAGGTGTTTCTCTGACAGCACCTTGGCAGATGTGCCAGGGCAGCAGGGGGGGATAAGGTGGGGTATTCCTCTTTCCCAGGAGACAGTGAGGCTTAGCAGAGCACCCTCAAGCTGATTGCAGGCGTGGGAGAGCCCCCCAAGGCTCGTGTGTCTCCTACCTTGGAGGCCATGGAGTTGTCCGGGCGTTGGGCTCCGCAGGGGACAGCGTCCGTGGGCAGCAGCGCCGTGAGGCTGAGGATGACCACGAGCCCGGCTGTGTCCATGGCTGTCCGAGCACACTGGGTGAGCACAGTCCTGGACAGACGGACGCTGTTGGCTCCTGCAGCTGCACTGGGAGGGGACAGGATGTGCTCAGGGCTGCCGGATCTGCACTGGTGTCGCAACCGGTGCCTTTTGGGGTCGATGCCCAGGGAAGAGCCACGTGCTTGGCACTTGCCCTAGCCTTGGATGGATGTGGCTGCTGTTGGCAAGTGTCGGTAGGAGGAGGCTGTTGGTGATGCAGTTAACTGCATTTAAAACTTAAATCTGCCCTAAATTTCCCCACTTTTTTTCCTGCGAGCAGCTGCTGTAGTCCCATCTTGCTCTGCTAATGAGATGTTGTGTAGCCCTCCCAGTGCTGGCTTCGCTGCAGACACCCCTGCCCCCCAATCTCAGGCAAAGCCCAAGGGGCTTTGAAGAGAAGGTGCTTTTGCCGTCCTTGCCAAAACTGGCTTTAAAAGAGGTGCTTATGGGCCTCAGAGGTCACCCCGTCCTGTTGGACGTATCCCTGTGGCAGCTCTCTGACCCTCCCTGTCCTGCTGTTGTCCCTGTGTTGTCAGACAGGCAGGACTTGTTTTTCTGACATTTTGTTTGCCTTTTCCTCTCTGGCAGCAGAGCCTCCCTGAACCGTTTGGTCTGGCTCTGGGTAATGGTTTTTCCCATTGTCTCCCCTTTTCCCTCCTCAGAGACACCTGGGGAAGGTGCAGTGTCACCTCTTGTCACCCCACCCTGCAGTGACCCCTGCACAAGGCTGTGGTGTAGATGGAGCCTTGTGGGATTTGGCTTGAAAATTGAGGGTGGGATGTTCAGGTGCTAAAAGTGTTGTGGTGGGGGAGACTCAAGGGGGTTGGCAGGTTTGTGTGTTACCCTGATGGGTGGGTGCTCATGTCCCAATGTCCTGAGGCTGAGAGGGTCCCCTGCCACCACAGAGCTGGCATGAGGGATGAGCATCTCTGTGCCCACTGCCACACTTTGCCCTGGTTGAATTTTGTCTGGTTGGGTTTTGTCTGGATGTCTTTCACATCTCTGGGTGGGTTTGGAGATTCAGCACCATGGGCATGGCAGGCAGGAGGGGGTCCCAGAGAAGATGGAGCAGGAACAGCCAGTGGTAGAAACAAAGGAATTTATTTTGGGCCCAGTTGAGAACAGTGAAATCCAGGAGGAAAGGCAAAAACATGGATAGATAAGAAATCCTGAGGCTGTGCTGAGCCTGGCTGGGGCTGGAGGAGGATGAGGATGGAGCAGCTGACCCGGTCCATGGGGGTTACCCCATCTGTGGAACTGGAACTGCATTGCCTTCACCCGTTTGCTTCCCGGGCAGGGGACAGGCATGCTATGGGAGAGGGGAGATCGGCTCTTGGTGCTCCCTTACCACAGAACCACCAGGAATGGCTGGGGGAGGATGCTTGAGGAGGTTTGGGGATGCACAGCGGGGAAGCTGCGCTGGGGGGCTAAACTTAATTCCCCCCAGACCCCCATCCCAGCTGGAAACAGAACCTGGCCTGGGGCTTATCCACCCCAGGGAGGGGTTTGTACCTCTCTGGAAGTGTAGAACACATCCTCCTCAGTGAAGCCCAGGCAGTGCAGGTGGGCTTTGAACTCCTCCATGTGCTCTTTGCTCACGTTGGGTGTCCGTGCTGTCAGAGAAATGGAGAAGGGGGGGAAAGAAGTGGTGTTTTAGGGTTGCTTTGCTCCTGGGTGATCCCCATAGTGCAGATGGGGAGCTCACTGCCTGTCCCCATCTTTCCCCTCTCTGTATCAGGGGAAAAGGGGCTTTTTGCCCTGCTTGTGAGGACAGGAGATGTCTGTGCCTCTTGACTTGTCCCTGGGAAAGCATCTGCTCACCTGAGAGGCTCAGACTCGGGAAGTCAATGTTGATGTGGTTCAGGATCAGCAGGTCTTTGTCACTTTGGATCAGTCTGGCCATGGAAGCCACCATGTTATTATCAACTGGAAGGTATGGAGAGAGTGAGATTCCCCCACTGGTGAGGATCCACCCCATGCTGGGGCTCATCACCTTTTATCCTAGCGACTCATCCCAGTGGGGACCCACAGTACTGCCATAGACGCGGTGTGTGGTGGAAGAAATCTTTTCCCTCTGCCTCCAGACATGATTTTAGGTGTAAAAGGCTCAGGGTGCCAAGTACAGGGAGGCAAGAAGCACGAGGGTCCAAGGTGTGGCTGAGTCCCCCCACCCCATCCCATCCCTGTGCTACAACTGGAGCTTTACCGTGTATCAGGGTGGAGTTCTGGTGAACGACCTGGACCTTGCTGGAGTTCTTCACCACACATGTCTCATTCCTGTGGGGCAGAGAGGTCAGAGGGCGCAAATACCCCCCAAAACTGCCCCAACCAAACCTGAGGGATTTGGAACATGAGCAGGACTGCAGAGCTTAAATAAATGTGGCATAACTGCTCTCCAGCCCCAAATTTGTGGGGTGTCTCAGCCCAGAGGATGGCACCAGAGGGTAGCAATGCCCCTGGGGATGGAGGAGCCAGATCAGGGGGGTGAATCCCTGTCCTTACATTCTTATGATTTCAGTGATGTCGAGCTCATCTTCGTGGCTCCCGGGAGAGAAGGAAAAAGCCTCAAATGTCACTGCTCTCATCTCTTCCAGGTGAGGGGGATACCTGGAGGCACCAGCAATGTAGAACCACTGTCCCAGGAGCTGCAGAGGGGAGCAGAGTGGGGAAGGTTGGAGGGGCTGTGCCAGGTTCACTCCCAGGCACCCTGTGAGTGAAAGCAAATGCTGTGTCTTATGTCCTGCTGTCCCACAGCCAGGAGCACCCCCGGTAGGTGACTGTCCTGGGCACGATCCGGGCTGGGTGAGGGTCTCTGAGTTTTGTCCCCTCTCTGTTAAGGCACTGCTCCAGCTCCCAGGATGGCCAGTTCTTTCTGCAGGGGTGTCTTTCCTGCTCCATGCCACGCTGTCATTGCTTTCCTCCCATTAAAAGCTCCCAAGGGATTAAATACTGTTTATGCAGTTGAAGGGTTTGTGGATGGAGACTCATGACCTGAGTCACCATCACTTGAAGGACTTACAATGGTGTGGTGAGGCACTGGGATGGTGCTGCCCATCCTGGTTTGCAGGGAAATGGAAGCAGGACCCCTAAAAGCACCTGCTCATGAGATTATGGGTGCAGAGCCGCAAGGCTTAACCCCTTTCCCGTGCTCCTGTGCAGCAGTCTGGATTTTTTTTTAGGAAAACAAGCATGGACAGGCAGTGAGATAAACACTGAGCTGCCAGTGCTCTTCCCATAACCTCCTCCCGGATCCATAAGAGCTAGGGATGGTGATAGGGAACCAGAGGATAGGTGCCTCAGATGAGGGCAGGACTTACCCAAGGGACGGTGGTGTTGTCGAAAGTGATCGGGATGAGTGGGGCGCAGCTTGGGGGCTTGGTGGCCAGGGTGAGGGGCAGCCCCAGGAAGAGGGTGAGGGTGGCCAACATCTTCTGGCCGTCCAGGAGGATGTTCCTGCTCTGCCAGGCTGTTGCTCAGCTCTGTCCCTTATATAGGGCTGCCAGCAATGCTGGACATCCCCAGCACCAACGTGCCTGCTCTGCTGCCAGGCTGTTTGCTCAGGCATGAAGCAATAGCAGGCGGAAGAAATTCAGCTTGCAAAATCTTGGATTTCGCCAGTGTAAAAAGAGGAAAGAAAACCTCCCACCAATCTAATACGTCACCAATGCAGGCTTTTGTTCTCAGAAACTGCAATTAATTTTGTGGGTGCCTGGCGAAGTGCTCGGCAGCTTCAGGTGTGTTTGGAGACCTTGGGGACGCTAAGGGCAGCAGGACATGGCTTTCCTCCACAGGGCAAATAAACTGTTATGGAGATGGCTGGTTGGTAGCTTTAAGGGCTTTGGTCCCCGCTGGCCTCGTGTCCCCTTGGGACATGGGGCTTGCACGGGGGTTCACGTGTGCTCTTAGGAGTGCAGATCCCGTGGGGGATTCCATGGGGAAGGGGCCTTGGGTATATGAGGCAGGGAACCCATCAGTGCAATGGGCTCAGACTTTTTAAAAACCATAAATTACAACTTCTTTAAATGCAGCATCTCCGTATTTGACAGTGCCTTACAGCTCCTCTAATGTTGGCATCGTAATTAAGTGTGGTGATTAATTAATTAAAGGTGTTTGCTCTCACCCTGCCCTCAGCAGCTGCTTCAGGACCTGTGGCTCATGGCAGGGACAGTCAGCCCCAGGTAGCCGGGTTTTAGTGCCAAGGCGGAGCTGGTGCAATCAGCTAGCAGTGCCGGGAAGGGGCAGAGCACCAGCTGAGCAAACAGGGCTCAGCCCCTTCCCGCTGCCCTGTCGCATCTGGCACCACCCAAAGCAGCTCCTGTGCTGCACCGTAACGGGGTTTTCCCCCTTCCCTCCCTTCCTTCCCTTTGCCGCTCTCTTTTTTCGCCCCCTCCCCCTGCTTTGCCCCCTGCTGTTGCCCTCATCTTTCCCCTTTTTTCTCCCTTAGTTTCCCCGCTCTTCCTTTCCCCTCCACCCCATTTTCCCCCTACGTTTTTCTTTCTTTTTTTCCTTTCCCCTCTTTCTCCCCAGCACTGTGGCAGGATGGGGACACGGATGAGGCACAGCAGTTGGGAGCCATTGGGATCCCGACCTTGTTGTGTGTTTGGCATCATCCTGAGGGTTGGGCAGGTCATGCAGGGACTGGCAGGTTTGGCATGAGGAAGGTTTGGAGTGTGGGTTTGGTTCCTCAGATCACTTGGAGGAACCCCTGGGAAATGGGATATTTCTGTGCCTCTTGCCCACCTAGTTTCTTATGAAGAACCAAAAAAACCCCCGTTCCAGTCCTGTTTCATTGCCTCAGTTTTAAATATTTATTTAAAGTCAAAAAAAAAAAAAAAAAGAAAAGAAAAAGGGAAAAAAAAAGCTTTAATGAGAACAAATGGTAACTGAAGCCTTGAGAAAACACAAAACCAATGGCATGGGATGAGAGATGGAGAGACCTGGAGTATGGGGGGTGTGCAGGGAGGCAGCGAGTGATGGGTGGTGGTGGTTTTGGCCTGGGGATGAGGTATTTCTGGCAGGGGCTGTGTGGAGGGCGAGGTATTTGGGACAGATTATGTTAACCTTTTCCGATGGTGGCTGGGAACCAACCAGCAGGCAGTAGTGACAAAAAAAAACAAACAAACCAAAAAAAAAACCACAAAGAGAGACTCACAGATAATTTTTTTTCCTCAAAAAAATAAAATCCATGGTCCATATGAGACATCACAACTCCAAACAGGCACTGAAGAGTTTCTGATACAGTACAGCTCTGATTACATCAATATTATTCCTTATATAGAATTAAAGATTACCATAATTATCCTCTTAAAAAAAATTCCTCCAAATTTACATATAGAGACTAAATGTCTACAAAACTTAACAAACAAAACCCTTCCAAGCTCGGCTGGGTTCTGAAACAAGGTACCATCATGTCAGTCTTGACAGAGGGGCCGAGAGAAGAGTTGCAGAGCTGGGTTTAAACGTGAACTTAGCACAGGGAGTCATGTGGGCAACTCAGTACAGCCCGACTCAGTACATGACAACCGACTCCAAAGGAGCTCTCTGAGGCTCAACACTTCTAGATGAGATGTGTCCCTCACTCCCCTCCCGAAGCAGTGAAGTGCTGATCAACAACAACAACAAAAAGCAAATTTGCGTGTAAATTGTCCCGTAAGTGATGTTGGCTGTGGTGTGAGTTGTGGTATTGACACCCATGGCCACTGAAGGATCCCTTTTAAGGTGGCTGTTTCTCTGATTTAGCTGTAGAACACGATCTCCTCTCTTCCCAGAGCGATGATTCTATGGGGCTTATTTTTGGGTCTGTGGTGAGACATTGTAGCACCTTCATAACTTTAAATAAAGTCATATATATAAAATAACACACTTTTTTAAGAGCACCAGAGATTTCACAGTGAGAGGTAGAAACAAATCAGACGAGCCCATTCCCTCTCTCTATTTTAGCACCAATCTCCTCCCCTCTCCTCTTTCCATTCCCCCTTCTTTGCTTCCTGACTCTCCCCTACTCCAACACCACACGTGAGAGGGAGTGTTGATTAAACTCATGGAAGGAGGAACTTGGCTTTTTTTTTCTTTTTTTTTTTTTTCCTTTTTCTTTTTGCTTTAAATAATATAATATATATATTTTGTTTCTTCTAATATTGCACATCAAAATGCTTCCTGTACACAGAGCAGCCAGATTCAACTTGCAGCTCCGCCTGGGAGACCTGATGCAGCACACGGCCGTCCAGAAGGCGTCAAGCTCTGAGAGGGAAGCTCTATTTTTTTAATTATTTTTTCAATGGAAAGAACATTTGGTAACTTAGGAACCAGACAAAAATGGGTGGGTGGGTGGGTGGGGGGGAAACAATGAAAAAACCCACACGCTGCAAGTCGCTTGAGGTTTCTCTCAGCGTTTTCTTTGGTCATGGAAAAAGCTTTGTGTGTGGAACTGCAACATCCAGTCCCCTGATCCTTTTTCACTGCTCACGTCCTGACTGACGCCCGCTTCCCTCATGCCCTTGTTCTTCCTTCTTTCAACAACTGGCTGAGTTCAGTAGATCATGGGTTCTTGGAGAACTTGAGCCAAAGGCTGGAGCAAGAGTTGACCTAAAAGATACAGCCCAGCTGCCTTTGCTGCAGAGAGGTGGGAGAGCCCCTGTAAGGACAGGCCAATCGTGGGATTGGAGCCTCAGAGCCTGGTTTCCATAGCTTGGTTCAAAGGAAGCAGATGGGGCCGACCTCGAGGTGATACTGCTTTCCTGGCTCGGATGGGGGCAGGTTGTAGATGTTGACAATTGGCAGCTGCTGAGGGTCCTGGGTCCGAAACGAAAAGAGGGTCCGATGCCAGCGTCCGTCCTTGATCTGTGGGGAGAGGGGGGACAGAGAGAAAGCTGATGAACCAGGGGGTGAATCCTGCTGGAAAGGAATGTGTTTCATGAGGTGTAAGCCTGAAAATCCCTGTGTGAGACAAGGGACTGTCCCTTGGGCTGAGCAGGTCTGGGGTGGGTTTGGAGAGCATTTTGGGGAACCCTTTATCAGGCTGATGAAAACTGAGCTTGAGTGGTATCACCAAAACAAACTCCTAATGCTGTGAGCCTGAATGCAGCCCTGTGTCTCCTGACTCTCTGTGGCACCAGACAAGAGCCACGGCCACCACCCATGGGGAGCTGTTCCCCTTTCTGCCGTTTAACTGCTCCTATACATCACAGGTAACTTCAGAATTTCATCTTTTGCTTTCTGTTTGAAGGCCATCTGCTTCACAGGAGCTGCTATAGCATCCTGGACTGGAAAATAAGTGGAGACCTGGTAAACTTGACCCTTCTCCCTCGTAGGATGAGCAGCATAGGTGTTACTTGAGCTCCAGAGTGGGCTCTGGCATTTCTCTCTACTTCTTCTTCCCTCTTTCACAGCAACATACCTTGCAATCATCAGCTGCCACTTCTGGCCTGAGCTGCCCACCCGCTTCAAACATCTGCCCGTTCCAGGCCCTGAAGCGCACGGCTTTTTCCGAGGGCTTCTCAGAGGAGCCTTCCTGCCAGACAGAGGTGTTCAGGCAGTGGATGGTGATGTGCTGAACCACCTCTGAGCTCAGCAGTCGCAGGAAGTTCATCTGGACTCTCCCGATGTCAAAATCCAGCTGTAAGGTGACAGAGAGGTCATAGGGGCACCCTGCAGAGGGGCTGAGGGGAGCAGGGTTAGTGCAAGGTGGGATAGCAAAGGGGGTCTCCTTTCCTCTCAGCACTGGTGTCCAGCGCTGGATCTGATGTGAATATGGGCAATAAGGGTCAGATGCCAAGTCATTTTGGAAAGTTTTCATGGGGACACAGCAGGTCCTTAAGTAGGAGGAAAAGAATGTAAACTTTGAATTCAATACAACTTGCAAAGCAGGTTCCAGCTCATCTGCAGATACTGCTATTTGTATTTTTAGTACAGGTACTTCCTCAACAAAAATCCTGCAGCCATAACTTCACTGGAAACTTGTGTATTTAAGCTGATCTCACTTTTCCAGGTAGCGGAAAACAAAATGCGAGAGTGACTCGAACGTAAGTTAATTCAATAGAAGATTTGGGAGCACGTGTTTGTGAAATTACTGCTCATGTTAAGGCTACGCTAAGTTCATTAAACAGCACTAGCACACATGGCTTTGTCTTGACAAGAGTCAGTAACAGCCTTAGGTGTATTTTTTAACTTCTGAGAGCAGTCCTGAGTTCTGGCACTAATGCTGCCTTGAGGAGAAACCTGTGTGCTGTGTCCTTGTGATCACTGTCTGGCGTCCTGGGACAACACACCCTGCATAAATATTTGGCAATAGCAGTATGGGAAATGCTGCTCTGGGGCTGTGCCTACCTTGGAGACAGTGACAGGGCTGAGACACGTTTGGCCACCATTGGTGAAGTTGCAGATGACCTGTATGGTGTCTGAGGAACAGCCAAGATTTGGGTCAATCCAGTAGGTACCTGAGGAAATGGAGGATTTGGGAATTAACAAGGACACTTAACCTTTTCTGTGAATGACAAAAGGAGAGTTTTGGTTTCTTCATGACTAGTCCCAGGGAAGGAGACCCTGTGAAACAGCCCTGTGGAGGATGCAGCCTTTGCACATTCAGGGCTTCCTACCATCATTCAGCTTCTGTTCACAGTTCATGAGGTCCCGGCAGATGCGTGCAGGGTTTTCCTTGGTTCCCAGGGGTCTTTTGATGCTCTGAATGAGGTTGCTGAGGTAGTGTAGAGTCTTAAAGATCTCCCCTCCATGGTCCAGCATGAAAAGGTCTGGATGTTGGTAACCCTGGAGAAAAAAGAAGGCAAAGTCAGGGGTGCCTTGGGGGCACTGGGTGCTGTAACCACAAGGGTTTCTGCATCATTTTGAGAAAAATCAGTGGGTCAAAGACAGGCTGTGCTGGCTTGGGGCCAGTGAGCCACAGGCCTTGTATTGTCCCAAACAGGACATTGCTGAAATACTGGGAAAGTCACAATGGCAAAGTCAGGAGGTTTGAAGCTTCACAAATCAGTAACACAACAGAACCATATCTTTTAACTGGACCTTTGTCTGCATAAACTCCAGATATTCCACTAGAACAGTGACAAATCCTGATTTGTCAGGGCTTTGTATAAACTTTCTGCACATAGAAAGCACTGATAAGACCATTCCTAGTCTCCAGCTCAAGCAAAGACCAGGGAGTTCAAAAATTCCCTTGTACCTCTGTCTTGAGCGCGCTGTTGGAGTCGATCAGTGTCTGGAAAGCTGCCCCAAAGCTGTCTTGTTGCTGGTGTGGGGTGAAAAAGATGGAAACTGAGATTGTTAGAAGCTGAACATGCCCTGATGCAAGAAAACACTTCTCAATCTAAGGCTGTAGTTCAAGCATTGCTCTGCTAACAGAGCATCTCCTGCTGGACCTGAGTGTGTATCTTCAAGGTCCCAGCAGCACCTTGGCTCTGCAGGACTTACATCACCATTAACAAATGTACAGAGAATGGCAACTTACAAATGAGGCTGGAACTCCTGGCGGACCCTGGAAATCAGAGGGAAAAAGGGGCATCAGCCAGAAAGCTGGTCAGTCACTGCTGCACGGATATTTAGCCATGGCCTTTTGAAATCCCTGTTCCCCTGGAGCCCCTCAGTGCAGAGAAGTGAGAGCGGCAACAATGCTGTCTCTATAAAACACTTGGGGATGGTTTGGACTAAAGCACGAGAAACACTGGTCCATTCATGCACATGGTTTTGCATATGAGGAACATAACAAAGCCATAATTTCCAGTGAGGGAACAGTCCCTCTGGAGAGTACCATGGCAATCATTTCAGCTTGTTTCAATAATGAACTCTTCCCGCATCTACGTACCGGAGGGCCAGGGTATCCTCGTGGGCCTGGAGGACCCTAAAGACAGAGTGGTATCAGTCAGTGAAATATCTCCAGTTTTTATTTCCATTTCTCATGGTTTTCACCAGCAGGAATCTATTCCCAGCCGTATTTTTGACACCTCACAGCAGCTTGTCCCTCAAAACTTTCAAAAGACGGGAAGTGGTCCCATTTTGTCCCAGCTCTGGGCACATCTGTCTACGCCTGGTCTATTCCTGCTGCATCCCTTGTTTCCAGCCCTTTCAGCTCCTCAGCTGTCACTAAAGCTCTGTCCCCAGGTACTCGTCGCATTCTCTTTGTGCAATTACCCACCCTGGAGCTTTGCCCTTGCTGAAAGCAACTGTTTTACTTAAATACAAGATATCAGTCAGAAAAAGGGAAGTCAGATACTTACCCTTGGACCTTGCAGACCCTGCAGGGGGAAAAAAAAGGCACAGAAGCTGTCAGAAAATGCTCATTACTGACCCAAAATCTCCCTGTACAGCCATGTGCTGTTCCCAAGGTGCCTGTGCAAGGGCTGAGTGCTGTACTGGAGATACCACAGTTGTGGACAACATGGTGAAGTGTTGCTGGGTTAAGGAAATGGAAATTTTACCAGCAGAGTGGTGTGGATGTATGTGCACATGTGTAATCAGTGTCTTGCCCTCATGGGAGCCTGATACACCCTGTGGTCATAGCAGAGCCCAGAGTGACTCTTGATTGTTCAAAATCAGGGACCCTCTTAGGGGCACCCAAGGTGGGACCAGCACTTACCATCTCCCCACGGCTGCCTTTGTCTCCCTTGGGCCCCTGGAAAGCACAGGAGGTGGCTGTCACTGACCATTCACAAACTGCCCTGCTGGGTGCTGCCCCCCAGAAGCTCCTTGCAAGGACCCAAGTGCATCTCTAACTCATCAGCTCAGGTTGTCATATTGGCCTCCCCATCTCAAAGCAAAAAATGCCATTACTGGCTATTTTGGCAATGTCTGAGTTCATCTCACTGGTTTTTATCTCTGCCAGTAGCAGCCTCTGGACCAAGCTCTGAGTAGTGTCATGCTTGTGTTTTCACAAAGAGCTGACCTAATCTTTCACTTGTGTTCAGGGCCTTTGTCATTTCAGGGCAGGCAGGGATTTTCAACAATTCTCAAAATCAAGTGGTTCCCAGTTTAATACTTTAAAAAAAAATTATTTAAATGTGTTTTTTTTCCCCCTCAGGCCAAGTTATTTGGAAAATCTGGCTTTCAAAAATCTGCAATAACATTCTTGTCTTCCAGTCTATTGAAAACCTTGCACATATGTATTGCTGTTCCTCACTTTTCAGCTAATAATCTCCTGGCAACTGTTTATGCAGCCAGAGACTAAGCCTACACTTTTCTGAAGCTGCTGATCTTAAAACCCCATTTTGTTTTCCTGATTACAGCAGGATTTGGGGGTTACTTATGCTGGCCTCAAACACCTTGGATCTCATGCACTTAAATTCTTCTAAAAAATACAGGCAGAAAAGGAGTGTGGATACTTACAGGGCTTCCTGTGGGACCTTGAATGCCGAGAGGACCAATAATCCCTTCTTTTCCCTAGAGAAGAAAAGACCTGTGTGAGCCACCACATGGGAGCTGCCAGTCATTTTCAGTAAGGCAGACTCAGTGAGGACACAGAATCTTTGCTGCTTTTCAGCAACTTGGTGGTAGTATTTGCTGTAGCTGGAAGAAAAAATAATTTCAAACTGCAAGTCCAAAGAGACAAGTCCTCACAGTATGGTTGTCACAAGCCTTGTTAAACCTCAGAAATTCCAGAAGTAGAATGATTTCAGTGTAGCTGGAGTGCTCTGTGCAGTGTGGCTGTCTCCAAGCCCCATGCAGATGTGGTCACCTACAGCTGTGGAGCTCAGAGGTGGTGCCATGGCCTCAAGTCACCGTGCTCCTCACAGCCCCTGGAGCCTCACAGAAACAGGGGTGAAGGAAGGAAATCCTCCCAAACCCCACAAACTGGAAAACCACTCACCATGAGACCCGGTGGCCCACGTGGTCCCTGAATGCCTTTGAACCCAAGGTCTCCTGGGGGGCCCTGCGAACAAAAAATGAGATGTGAGGTCCACTAAATAACCAAACCCTGTGTTTATGTCCTTGCTTAGAGCTCTGTGTTAAGGACAGGAGTGCTGCCTCTTGTATATGGGAATGGGAAGATCCAATTTGTTGTAAATTCTTTTCCCAGTCCTGTTTTGCAAGGCTTTTACTTTTGACAGAAAACAAACAGTCCCCTCTTCACCAGGGAAATTATATGCTGATAAAATTAATCTAAATTTCAAGTCAAGGCTCTCAGTGTTAGGGATGCACATTGGTGTCTCAGGTGCAGGCTGATGTTTGATGCTGGAAATACAAATGTCAGAAAGGGGGAAGACAGCCATGGAATCTCTAGGACAGCCCTTTTCCTCCAACAAAGCATACGTAAGCACACACTCATTTAACAAATGAAGATTCATAAATTAAAGAAAGTTGGTATCAAAATTCAATTTCCACAGTTTCTGCAGAGCTGCTAGCAATGCAAAAAGTGTGGCATTACCTGTCCCCAGTAAAGTGAGACTAGAAAACCAACTGGTCACCAGCAGCCTCTTACCTTTGGCCCAAACAGTCCTGCAATCCCTGGAAATCCTGCCTCACCGAAGTCTCCCTGCATGTGACAGCCAAGACAAACACAAGAACAAAGGACAACAGTAAATTCACACTGGTGGCTGGAGATGTCACTCAGAGATGCACCAAGAGTTCAGCAGCTTCAGAGAAAGAGAAATCCGTGAGTCTCCTTCAGTCTAAGGACTGATAAGAAAGAGGAATAAAAAAAACCTGGAGGAGGAACTACACAAACATCAAGCTAGAAGCAACTCACTTGATCCCTTAGATCTCACCAATGCCACCTTTTTGCCCCCAAAATGGGAGGCAAACCAACACTATTCCTAGCAGATGCTTCTCTGGCTTGGCCCAGCAGAAGCAGGATGGAGAGCATCTACTCTGAGACTGATCTTGGAATTTCATGCTGCAAAATAACAGCCTCAAAGTTCTTTAAAACAAGCTCCTCTTTTAGTCCTAATGCAAACTGGACTGACCTACTAATTCAAACTATAATTTCAAACTATGCTCATTCAAGCTGTTTAAAAAGTGCATGTTCCTACAACATAACCTCCCACTCAAACCCAGGAAAACCATGCATACCCCCTAATCCTTTTCCTATTAACTCTGCAGGGATTTTTCCTCAATTTTGTAAGAAAAATAATAATAAAATAGTTGAAAGGCCATCAAGCTTGAATCAGCACATAGCATGCACCCTGAGAATAAAAAATGCACCCTGGGTAGTATGTTCTTGTGTAAACATCCTCCTTTCACCATGTTTGAGATGGTTATCCTTTGATATTTTTGAGCTTCTCAGATGTCAAAATTCAAGAAGATTCAACTTTTTTTGTAAAAAAAGGGATCAGAAACCTTCACCAGATGATTCTTCTCCAATGTTAGGAACATCAGAGATAGATAAGGCTTGTTTGGCCTCTTGGCAGGACTGTGTCAGCCATTCTGATGGTGCTTTTTGGGGTGTATTACAATGGTTTGTTCACTCAGTTGTAAATGACCCAAGTGGTGGGGCTTCCATCCCCTTTATTACAAGGTTGTTCCAGTGTCAGCCTAGAAACCTCACTTTTAGCAAGTTTTCCCTGCCATGACAGTGAGAAACTGCTTGGCGAGAAAGGGCTTGGTTGGACTCGGTGGAGCGTAAGAAACTTTCTAAGGATACAAATTGATTTAACTGCCCATTTATGGGTCCTGGAAAGGAAAACTGCTACCAACAGAGGACTAAGATCTTTCCTGCATCAGGAGAATCAACCAAGCCTTCTTTCTAGAGGAATTTCAGGCAAAAGCAAGTAGGAAGTCAGAAGGGTTTAAATGTCATGGAGTCACCTCAGCCAAAGGGACATGGTCGCTAGTCCTGCAGCAAATCAGGCAGTGACAATATGGGGCAAATGAATGTGTCACTTGTGTCACAGAGACAAAATGATCTGTGAGATTGATCTAGGATCAATAACAAAATGACATATGGTGGTGTTGGTTACTACCTTTCAGCCTGAAAACTGTCAGCACAGTTTTATATAAAACAGCCAAACAAGTATAGTTTAGTTGAGGTAGTTTGGGCAATCTTGTGCCTTGTTTTGTATCAGTCCTAATCTCTCTCCCAGAATCATGCTCAAGCTGGATATGGGCTCCCCTATAAAGACCCTCCCAGGAATCACCCTGCTTTCCAATCCTGTGGATCCACACCCTCTCCAGCTGGAGAAGCCTGGAGTCAGCTCTTATCAGCTCCATCACCACTAACCAGCTGTCCTTTGGGTCCCGGATCGCCAGGGCTCCCTGGAAGGCCCGTTCCTCCTGGTGATCCTCGCTTCCCTGTTTGGCCAGTCTGCCCAGGCAATCCTCTTTCACCCTAAAAATAACAGAATTCAAGTAATTCCAAAGGACAGGAGCTAAATACAACAGCACTCAGCTGAGGTAGCCATAGATGGAAAGCTGGAAAAGATGGCTCATTGGGATAAGGAATGTGGTTCCATCAGTGGATGCCCCAGGTCTGCTAAGGCAGGTTGTTCAGGATGCACAGGGTGAGACCAAGGTGGGCATGGCTGTGTCCCCTCCTGGGCTGCCCACAGAGCAGGAGCCTCAGCAGAGCTGTCCCACCTGCACGGGGGTGAGGAGAGAAAGGGGATCAAATATCTTCTCTTTGCATTTCCTACGTTCTTTGTCCTGCCCTGCAGCTTCCCATAGTCTCTTCCCCCAGCAGGCTGGCAATTGATGATTAATTCATGGAAAATGCTGAAGGCCTGCCAAGAGCAGGACTTCAATCCAGAGGCTGCAAACCCAACGTTTTCTCAACGTTAACTCTACAACTTCAATCCAGGGAGAGGCTTCTGCCACCCAGCACCACACTTTGCTCCCCACCTCTTCCCCTTGCCAAGTGCCAGGAGCAGCACAAGCTCCGGCTGCTCAATCTGAGGCAGACTGGGAGAGGGGAGCAAAGGCAAGGAGATGGTGGAAGGTAGGATGGTGGAACAGATGGAAAAGGGGCAACAAATTCTCCTGGAGGTAGGGTGTGAGTGTGTGACAAGGACACAGAGTCTGTCAGTCACCTCCTGTTGTACTGCCCAAGGCAGCTGGAGGGCAGCAAGTGACAGATCAAGGGCGATGTGTTACGGAGTCCTAATTTAAATCAGATCTCAGAGCTTCTCTAAACCCAGCTGGAGTCTTCCTATTTACAGAGTCTGTCTACAAACGACTGAATTGCTGTGAGTCCAGTTTAGATCCTGTGGTGAGTCTGAATCAGGGCAAGGACCAGGAAGAAACCCCAAGGTCACAAAAGCAGCTTGTCCCTGCTTCCACCCAGTGCGATGTCCAAGCTCATACTGGCTTCAGTCCTTCTAATGCAGTAAATATGCTAAAAACCAAGCAGCACAAATTTCCTTCCAGCAGCTCAGGCCTTGCAGAGCAGCTAGAACACTTGAACATCCCACAGAGTAGTCCATTCTGGACATCCTACAGGTGGGCTGCAGCAGTTCCTCTGCAACTTCTCCATGTTTTTTCTAGCCAGGTTTCTAATGATAAAAGACTAAAGTGTTTGTAGTGTGAGTATGTGTGTCTGCAGGCTCCTGAGTGTCCTTGGTAAAGGAAGAAAGGTCTCTGGGACATTCAGCTGCTGTGTACATCAGGAAAATGGATGGAGGGATGGATGGATGAGATGAAAGATCTACAGAGCCTCTAGCTAAGTGAAAGATGGCAGCAGGAACTGAGACTATATTAGACCTTGGAGAGTTCAAGCTCAGAGCCATCAGGCTCACAGACTGGCTCTCTCACAGCAGCATCTTAGGGAGTCAGAAACTCACCTTGAATCCTGGTGGTCCCTGTGCCCCTGGGAGTCCTGGCACACCGGGGTTCCCTCTCTTGCCTGACATCCCGGTCACACCTTCTTCCCCATCATCACCCTGCTCTCCCTAGAAAAGAAACACAGAAGAGGTTATGATACAAAACCCTTTTCCCTTCTGCACAGCTTCTGGGGGGACAGCAGAGTAGTGGGATTCTGCCCTCAGCAAGAGGGGGATAGGTTTGCAGGGGTGGGTTTGCAGATGTGGACAGAGTTCTGTGCATGTGAGTGTCTGTCAGGCTACAAAACCCACTTTATTTACAGATCTGGTCATGCAAAGGCAGCTGCTGCCTGTATGTGCAAGTGAGATGTGAAGAAGATGTACATGTACATTACATCTACTCTGGGTACATGTAAATTGGAATATCCACAGCTGGATCACATAATTTCTCCTGTGCTACCTTTTAGTTTTCCAGCTCCAATGTTGTGTTTGCTGTTAATGCCACAAGGTTACAGATGAAGCTTACCAGCATCCCAGGCACACCGTCCTTCCCAGGCACTCCGTCCACTCCAGGGGCACCCTCTTGACCCTGCCTTCCCACCACTCCTCGAGGACCTGGTAGCCCAAGGATGCCCTAAAATTACAAAGATGTTAGAGAAGGTGCTCCCAGACAGCGTTTCCTGGGGCAGAAAATGGAATTTTCACCTACCGGTGAGCCTCTGCTCCCTGCACTGCCCTGTGCTCCTTGCTTTCCTTTTTGACCCTGCAAGTAAAAAAAAGAAAGACATCTAAAATTGCAGCAGTTCTAGCACAGCTCCACTTGGGACTGTGACTTCAGAGTGTGCTTTTGGATAATGACTGGAAAGAGTTTTATAAAAGGGAGATTTATAAAGTCAGTTGCTCCAGCACTGGGGAATGAACTGCTATTTGGTTTTATTACAAGTGATTCTTCGTATGTCTTGAGAGTTCTAGGGCAGGAATGAATAGCTAGAAGGCAAGGACCTACATTTTTCCTAATACAGAGCAGATGAGGACAAATAAAGCAGGATGAACTCAAGGGAGGACTTGGTGCACTGGCAAACATTAGAACAAGATGCTAAAAACCTGAGTCCTCCATCAATTCCCTGACAGCAAACCCAGGACCCAGTGAGTCCTCTGAGGGTGTTCTCTGAGAAGTAGCTCCCTCTATTTTGGAAAGCTAATGGAAATTAAAAAGGGTGTCTTCTGTCTGAAATTTGCAGTGCTACTTTGTGAATAAAGGCATAAAAGAAATACTCCTGAGGTTTATTAGCTGTATAAAGGGTTAATTTGTGCAGAATGAATGGAAAACTCAGCCTCACCACCTTCACTAGGGCTCTCTTAGTGAGGTCATGTACTAAAGCACTTTTAAATTGAATAACTCATTTTCTGTGCATTGTTTCTCCATCTGCAGAGGACCAGGCTGGCCAGCTACATGAAAGAAATATTCCTGGGGGTGCTTTCCCTGCTATTCATTAGACCCAAAGGCAGTTCCAGATTGTCCATCGATGGGCAGAATTTATTTATCACCTGGTACACTTCTTGCCAAGAAGACCTAAAACTATCTTCTAGCCTTACCCCCAGCAGGGTCAGATTAAAAACCCTGACATCTGTCAGGAGAGAGCAGGAATTTGCTGAGTATTGAGGTCACATACTTATGTTTTAGCAAATAAAGTCCCTGGTCTGTGAGAATAATTAGCAAGCTGTCATTACAGCCAGATGTGGAGGTAGGAGTAGGTATGAAGTGCCCCAATGAACCCTGAAGGACCCATGTGTCCTGGGTTTTCTTGCTCAATTAGGACAAGAAATTAGAGGGATTGTTCCAAGAAAAAACTCCATGGATAAATGGACTCCAAACCCAGAAGGTTTCAAGCCAGAAAAGTTTATGGTTCAAATGAAAGGGAGAGACACTTGCCTGGCTCAGCCCTCCTTGGGGATGGACGAGACAGCTGTGGCTGGAGACAGCACAAACAGGGCATGGGAAAGAGACATAACCCATGGCAGAGACTAAAGACCTGCCCAAGAGTCACCCATCATGCTGGAGCTGGAATTGTCTTGATCTTCTCCAGCTCCACAAAGCGAACAAACCATTTGGCCTGTACACCCAAATATTTACAGCCCTTCCAAAAGGATCCCCACAGTCTTTTAAGGCATAGACCATAGGCAAAAATCCCACATGCTGGGCAAAACCATGACAATCCTCTTAATTAGACATTTTCTTTAAACTCAGGACACTATAAATGCACCCTGCTGAAACCTACCGCATCACCTTTGGATCCCTTTGCTCCTGGCTTGCCTGGTGATCCAGGATCCCCCTACAAAACATAAGCAAGAAAAATCTGCTTAAAATTCTCTTCTGGCAGTACCTTGCATGAAGTACAAAGAACAGCATTTTTTGTGCCCTAACAATGCTGACTGTATGGAAACAATTCAGGGAAACAGCCTGTACTCAGACAGGCCCCTGGGGACAAAGAAGCAAGGAACTGTCTCCAGAGAGCATCTAACAGGGTGTCGATTGGAGAAGAAGCAACTCTGCCCCTCACTTGGGTGGTGCCTGCATTTGTGGAAATCATTGACCAAATTCCAGATGGTGCCTGGAGAGCAGTGCTGAGAAGTAGGCAGGAAGGAGCCTGTGTAGAATGACTAGTTTACACAGTGATTGCTGGTACCACTTCCCTTTTGCACACTGCAGCCCTTGCCTTGGTTTCACCTGGGGAGTCAGGTGTTAGAAAAAGGGCTATGGAGTAAAGCAGAGAGGGTATTTCACTGCTCTCTTGCTGGTCTCTTCCCCATCACACTCATCTCAGTCTTTTCTCCCAGCCAGCCAGGTTGGGTTTTTTGGTCTGTATTTGTGTCAGTGGCCATTTCTGGATTAATATAAAATGAATGGTAAGGAAGGACTCCCTGCAGAGCTCTCCTTCTTCAGCTTGTTTTTGACCCACGTTCCTAATGGACATTTACTAAAGACAATCCAAAGCTCCTGCTTCCTTCTGAATCATCTGAGGGGCTACCACCCTCCCCCCCATAAACTACATCCACTGGGGAATGCAGCAACTCTACTCATTTCTGGGCCATATAACAGAGCAGTAGCATTTTAACCCCAAAATAGAATCTGTTGTTCTTCCCAGCAACCTTACAAAGAGTGGGAATTGATTCAACTTTATTTCCCAATACAAACTACATTTAATGTGCTGCTGCACTCACAGTTGCAATAGTCATGTATAAAGATGAGATGCTACTGTATATAACAAGGGAATAAAAAGTCCTTCCTTTGAATTTGGATTTAATTTAGTCTTTCACAAAGTCTTTCACTAGTTTGAGAGGAAACAATTTGCAAGCAGAATAATATGGTCTCACCTCACATTGGACTAGCAGAACATCAAAAGGATCACTTTCAAGCAGACCCTTCCACTGTCATTGTCATCTTCCACCACCCATCTCCTGAGATTTCTAGTCCCTCATGGACCATTCAGAAAGGAGGTTTTGGAAACAGGCACTGGGAGTGCTCCCTGTTATGTCACCCATTTATTAGTCTCAAATGTGGCTCAAAATACCCATTCCATAGGCCTGGCTGATGGAAATGGCCACATTTGATAGCTCACTACGCACTCCTCCTGCAGCCCTTCCCACCTCCCTGTTTTTCCCATGCCTGGGGCATTGGGTAGCTTACAATAAAGCAGCATCTCTTACTGGTAAGCCTTGCTGTCCAGGTTTTCCTCTTTCTCCATCAAGCCCTTCTTGACCCTTAAATAAATAACAGAGAGGGAACATGTCTTTGTTCTTTTGTGGCAATGGGAAAGAAAAATGAATGTAATGTGATTTAAGGGGCAGAAGAAGACACACGTGTCTGCATTCTGCTGACACAGAAATGGTGAAGTTGTGGGTAGTGCCCATGCTCCTGTGGATGCCTTTCCATGCTGTGGAAAGAGGAACTATCTAATGCATCCCAAAATACACACAGCATTAATGGAAGTGAACAGCTGGAGACAGCTGTCCTAGAAAGTAAGGCAGCAGTACTGCTACTCTGATGAACTCAAAATCTTCTGTAAATTACTGTAATGGGTCATTCTGACCAGGTGCTTTTGAATGGAGGTAACACTTAAGTCATGGCACCTTTGCAGATCAGCCCCAATCAGCTGGAAATGTCCTGCAAAGAGGGTATAAGGAGCACAGCAGGATAACTCATAGCCTTGATCTTGCTTTTGAGAGAAACCTTGCAAAGATTTTGGAAGCCTCCAAATCTTAAAGTTAACAGATCTTCCCATGGAAGAATCTACAGCCACAGGCATGTCAGTCTTGAAATTTCTGCAGCACTGGCATGGACTCATGCTCACACGTTGCCCAGGGTGTCTCCTTGATAATCACAGAGACCTCTGCTCAAATGGCACTGCTAATTCTTTTAGCCTCACTCAGGTGGGTGCAGGGCAGGGTGAGGTGCTGACTTTTTTGCCTTCAGTAATGTTTTTCTGCTTTAGGTAAAGCTGAATTGTTCCTTGTCTGAATCATAGCAGCAGCTGACCAGGGACATCAGCAGGTTATGAACTGGGACTGCTGGGCAAATCTGTGGGCTGATGTGGACTGGGAGCACTTCCCCAAGGCAAACATTTCTGAATCATGCATTTGGAATAAGACTCACAGGATAACCAGTGTCTCCAGGCTCCCCTCGGTCACCTCTGTCACCAACAGGGCCCTACAAGAGCACAACAAGGACTTGAGGTGGATGTAAACAAGCTGTCATCTGCAATATCTCAATGGTTTGTGCATGTTCTACAAGTAAGGCAGCAAGCCAACTAATCCACCCACAAAAATCAGTCCAGGATTGACTAGAGAAGGAATTTAACATCTTACTCTGTCTCCAGGTGGTCCCTGTGGGCCTTCTACCTTCCCGTCATCACCTTGTTCTCCCTGTGAATAAAATGTTAGTATTAATATAAACAGTAGATTTTACAGCAGATGCTTCTGTACAGATCCAATCCAGTCCTTCCATAACATGAGAAGGCAAAGCCTCTGTTGAATTTACTTTTTCATCCAGAGAAAGACTAAACATTTTTTTTTTTGTTGTTTGTTTCACTGACTCTTCACATTGCTTTCCTAATTTCTGGTGTTTCTGCCTGGTGCAACTCTCCTCCCTAAGTAACCAGGTGCAAAGGGTTACTTTCAACAATTCCTAAAACTAAGCAAGCAGGATGTAATTGCGACAATATGGGAAATAGCTCTCTGCCTCTGAATTTTATTGCTGACAGTTCAACCAAACTCTTTAATCAAGCATTTCCCCACCCTTGTTGAGTCCTGTCTGGGCTGTCGGTGGGAGCACGGGTGGTCTGGATGGGCTCCCTGGTTGTGTGCCACCATTGTGGGCTCATTTTACAATCAGCCAGGTGAGACAGCCTCCTACACACTCCTTTCCTTGCTGAGATGCTCCACAGCACAAGCTCAGAGCTCATGGTTTGGCTGGTAGATAACATCACCCAGCTTATTTATGACCGAGGTCTCTTCAAAACATCCACAGAGAGATCCCTTAAGACTTAACAGAGACACTATCCTTTTAAATTCTGTTGTGAAAGTCACTCAGGGTCACAATGTCCTGTTTTCTCTGGAGTCCAGCTCAGAGATAGCTGTTTCTTTGCTCCCCATGGAAGAATGCTATATTCCAGCTCCTCCAGTTTTTGACTACTCCATAGCAGTCTCTGGCACTTTGGCTCCTTAGGATGGACACGTCTCAGAGCTCCTTTGATGCTGCACTACTGGAGAAAGGGAGCTTGGGGTGTTCTGGCACAGTGGAGCTGCTGTATTTGGGGTGCTTGGGGTGCTCCAAGAGCCTTGAACATCCAAATCTCCAAAGAGCCAAGTTTTTCACAGACTTCTGTAATTCTCAGTGGTTGCACCAGCCCTTTCTGATGTATTTACAGTTCTCTTTGATGTTCTCTCTTTGATGTACTCTCCTGTTGGAGTTGCAGCTGCTGATAGTAAGGACACTTGGGAAATTTCTTGGTGAGCCTGTCTCTGAGAGAAACTTGGGTGGCAGAGAAGAGAGGAGGGGAAGCAAAGCCTCACAGGTTCTGCTGATGGTTTCCAGCGCTACTGAACTTGCTGCTGGAAGCCAGCACCAGAATACCTGGCAACTGATTTGCTTTCTAGCCACCATCTAAGGAATGTTGACTAGAAGGGAAACAAAGCCACCATTTCTCAAGTCTCAGGGAAAAAAATCATCCCAGTGGGTCTGTTACTATGCAGAAGTCTTGGCACTGATTGCTTCTTCCCAAGCAGGATGTGCATACCTTTGGCATTTGGGAGCTGAGTGTGATGAACTCAGAGAAAGCTCATAATTCTGGGGACCCTTGAAGAGCATCAAGACTCACAGACTTTCTCCCCATTGTAGCTTTGTTTCTCCTTGATGCTAATTCCCACCTTGTTCTCTGTCTCCTGCCTGAGAAAACCCTGTGGCCTGGTCAGCTCTAGGACTGTGAAACCAAGCTCCTCCAGAACTTCCTGGTGCCTCAACTGCTTGAGAGAGAGATGAAAGGTCTGTGCTAAATCTTCGGAAAGTTGCAGCGAAAAAAGTTAGAGTAAAGGGCAGCAAAGTAAACATGTTAGGATACAAATGGAAAATGCATGAAGAAGGGAAGGCTTGTTGTTGTTGGCTCCTGTCCCAAAGTGAGATACACCAGTTTGTAATTTTTAAAAGGATCACATCTGGACTGCTTTAAGCAGCTGCCAAGAGCAGGCGTCTGCTCTGAGCAAGGCCTCTTTGAGGAGCTGCTTCTCTAACACATTTCAAATGTATGAAATGTGGTGGAGTAGCTGCCTGGGATGGCACAAGGGAGCAGGATTCCACAGCAGTGCCTCTCAGCAAACCGCTTTCTACTCTGGAAAAGGGAAGACCTTCCCCACCATTATATCCTCCTCCTTTAGCACAGGTCCATTTACCATGTTACTTAAAGCTCACAGAGTACTCCTGGTCCCATTTCCATTTTCTCTTCATTTCTCACTTCCGGGCTTCCATTTTTGTGTTCACACACTTGTGAAAGGTTACAGATGTCTGGAGGGAAGGAGTCTGTCTGTCTTTAGGCTGGGATCCAGGCAACTCTTAGGAGATGAGGGTGGGTGGATAGGAAAACTTAGATGCAAGATTTTGTGGAGCACCTGGATGCTGCAGAAAGTGGTGCTGGAGGCTCAGCACATGATTTTGTGCTCTCCTGGTTCAGCATCTCCTCTTTCTGCTCCCCAGCAAGGTGTCAGCAGACCCACTGGCCTTCCAGGGGAACATGAGTGAGGAGATCCAGCTGTCAGTGGTCATTAACAGAGCTGACTGCTCTTAGCAGGGCGCATTGGATGCTTTGGTGGCTTCATCAGGCTTCAGCTTGGATACTTGCATGTAGAATTAATTTATCATAATACTGCTGTGCTCTTTTGACACCAGATCCACTCAGGGAGTGCTCTTCTAGTGTCCTTTTGCAGAGGAACATCTTCTTGTTGAAGGGCAAAATGCTCCACTGAGTGCTTCAGATGAATAATTTGGGGATCATTTGCTACTGAAATTATGTGACGTTTCAAGATGGCAACTTTAAAGGTTTCCAAATAAAACAACAGCTGCAATTTAAGCAATAGACACACATATCTGCACATCTCAGTGGCTGCAGGGTCAATGGCTGACCCTTCTTGTCCTAGTCATGACCCACAGCTTTTTGCCAGGATGCTTAAGATTCAACAGTGGAATTGTTGGAACCTCTGGGCAGGTTCTGAGCTGACCATGTGCCCGGTCATGAGCTCTCACATCATCCTGGACTGGTTGTGCTTGTCTAACACTTGCCAGGAAATTCAGCAAGGCAGCAATGGAGATATGAAGCAGCAGGAACATCACCAGCTGTTCCTCCATGGATGTGTTTCGGCAGCAGGAAATGAGAGAAAAAGCAAATGACCGTTGTTCACCCCCAAAGCAAAATTTCTGAGGCATGTGAATGTCTTAATGGAACACAACAGCTTGCCTTGCCCCAGTGATTCCTGGCTGCATGGGGCATCTCCAGGCAGAGCACAGTGTGAACAGGGTGTCCTGACACCAGGAGCCTGAGCTGAAGGGATCCATTCAAAGCCCCAGCAACGGCAAGTCCTTATAAGCTCATTTTATAAGCGATGAAGCTCCTGTCTGCACTACAGCTGCCCTCCCACCTGTGTGCAGAGGCAAAGCTGAATGCTGTCTTGGTGCTGGGGAGTAGAAAATGAGCAAAAAGAGTTCATGCAGCTCTCCTCTTCATGGGGACCTCACAACTGACCAGTGCCCATCACCATCACTTCCCTTCCCACACTGAGGGAGAATCACAGAATGGTTTGGGTTGGAAGGGACATTTAAGTCCATCTTGTTCCATCCCCTGCCATGGGCAGGGATGCCTTCCACTAGGCCAGGTTGCTCCAAGCCCCATCCAACCTGGTCTTGGACACTTCTAGGGATGGGGCAGCCCAGACCTGTGCCAGTGCTTTACCACCCTCTGAGTAGAGAGCTTCCTGACATCTAACCAAAATCTTTACACTTTTGTTTTAAAAGCATCCCCCCTTGTCCTATCCCTATCTGTAGTGTAGTGTCCACTGTAGGAAGTTGCTCCCCTCTTCCAGATAAGCCCCCTTTAAGTACTGGAAGGTCACAATGAGTTCTCCCCAGAACCTTCTGCAGAGAGATCTCAGGAGGGAGGGAGCATCGCTGCCGAAGGCATGTGAAGGACTCCATCAGCTCCGGGAGCGCCAAGCAGCCGGCAGAGCCGACAGGAAACCATTAAAGAGTGAGTCACTGCTCCAGCCTGAACTGGTTATGGCTGTGCTGACTCAGCAAAACGGGGAAAACACCAGGGAAAAGCCACCGTGGAAAGAGGGCTCTGAGTCAGGGCAGCTGCGGCCAGGGGGCTGTCGAAAGGTGGGCGACGAGGAACACGGAGCAAGGGCCATGGGGAGGAGAAACGCCAGCAGCTGGAGATCAGCTCATTTGTGCAGGGAGTTTTTCTGACCTGATCACAGAAAGCTACGAGTCTGATCTCTTTTGGCTTGGGGATGGAGCCGAATTCCTGAGGATACTGGAAAAACACATCCTCAGGGCTCACGCTGGCTGGCTCAGCCTCTGGCACAAGGGCACATGGTGTCTGGGAAGCACATGCTGGTGGCATGGTGTCCTGGCACTGACTGGCAGAGACAAGGCTTTGAGGGGTTATATAAATGGCTGTGTGGTTGAGGAGGCACCTCTGCCTGTGCCACAGGGTGAGGAGAGTGCAGATGCACGTGAGTTACAGCAGTGAGACAATCATCTCATTCAAGGGGAAATGAGATGGCCAAACCCCCTGACTTACCTTTTCCCCCTTTGGCCCTGGTGGTCCAATCGGCCCCGGTGGTCCTGCATGTCCCTGTGGAGAGCAGACAGCATGTGAGCAGGCAGGAAAGAGCTGCGAGACTGAAAGTCCTCCCTGGTTCTCTGCCAGGTCTTGTAAGCCCTGCGTGGTGCATGCCAGCTTTGGAGGGACACGTGGGTCATGGCAGAGATGAACCAAATGCAGGTGGTGCAAATGCAGATTTGACAAAGAACTAAACTCGAGATCAGAAATAAATCACTGCTTAGGAACAATCTGCATCCTGGAGTGGCGGTTTTGTTGCATTTAAGAACAGATAAAAACTGGAAGATGAAAATAAAACCCTTACCTGGTAACCCTTTAAGCCTGGGTCCCCTTGAGCACCCATCCTTCCTGGAGCTCCCTGGAGAGGCAAACAGACAGGGACTGAGAGAGCAGCCCATGGTGTTAGCACAAGAAGAGGATGCACTGGGCTGTGCAAAGCAAAGCTCGGCACCACGTGGGAGTGTGGCCAGTCCTTCTGGCCACCAGTGAGCTCTGCTGCAGCCACCTGATGGGCTTTTGCTTGGCTTTAACCTCTTACACATGGAGAGGGGTGCCAGGAGGCCATTCTGTTCCTTTGCCAGCCTGCAGCAATAGATTCCCCACCTCAGTCAGATTTGCTATCAGAAATGGCTGCATTTGTGTGCTCTTCATCTGCACTCCTGCACGTCTTTGTATCCAAACTAGTGTTGTGCTAGGAAGTCCACCAGTGAGACCATGCTCGGGCATGACCTAATCCTAAACTGTTGGGTGAAAACCTTCTGATGTGGGTTCTGAGGCAGAGAAAGGAGTTTTCTGGATTGTGATGAAGGCACTGCAAGAGCTATTAATCACATCTTTAGCAGAGTGAACAAAAGGGTTTAAATCAGATCATCAGATTAAAGTGAGTCACAAAATTTCCATATAATCCCATTTAGCATGGAATAAAGCTCTTTCCACAAGACAGAGATGTGTCCACTCCAAAAGACTGTTGCTCAGATATTGCTTTGCTTCCTTGTGAAATAATCCATGGAGGCTTTACCAAAGACTATTAAGGGAGGATATATGGTGAGGCCATAATTTTCAGTGCAGGAAAACACTATCAGCAGAACCATCACTCATTTGCTACTGTTCTGAAGTATCACCACTATTCCTAGTTCATAAATAACTGCTGACTTTGCACTAATTTCTATCAAATAGAGTGCAAGAAGTTTCCTTGCCAGCCTGCAATGCACAAGGTACTTTTACTTACCACTGCTGTTCTGATGCATTTGTCTCTTGTGCCTAAAGAAAATTAACTTTCTCCCCTCTCTGCCATACTGTTACCTCTGGAAGCCTCACCTTCAGTCCCCTGTTCAAACCCTTTCCCATGCTATATTTCTTGTTGCTCCAAGTGTTTTAGATAAGTAGATCAAGAGTGGGTGTAGAAACAGGGCAGAAGTCCAAGGCAGAGTTCCTTGTAACAACACAGCTCAGCTTGGAAGCAGCTCTTGCCATGAGTGTGTAGTCTCAAAGGGGGAAATCTTAACAAAAAATAGCTTATCAGCTCACTCAGCTGAGGAAAAATCCCCAATATTTCAGCAATTTCAGCCGAGCTGGGGAGTTGTGAAGAACTGCCATGATGCAACATGAGCTGGGCTCTCTTCTGTGCTGCTTGGAATGAGGGCTAAGATATTTTGGCCAATTAAAGCCATCTAACAGCATTTCCCTTTCTGTGCCCTGAAGCCTCTGCTGGGCTCTCTGCTCCATTTAGGCCCATGCCCACCACTGCCAGTCAGGTTTCTGCGTGTTGTGTTCAACCATTTGCAGAGCTCTTCTCACCATCGGTCCCAGGGTACCTCGGGATCCTTTAGGGCCTTGGTTCCCCTTTGGCCCTTGCTTCCCTGGGGATCCCATCTCACCGAGCTGCCCCTGGTAGCCTTTGCTGCCCTGCAGAGAAAAGGCAGAAACATCAGTGTCGGACAAAACTTCCTCTGCAGGAAAATATCAGAGATGAGTAATGAAAGGGAGGAGGTGACGTTATCAAAGAGAGGTGTTCCTACCTTCTGGCCAGGCTTGCCCTTTCCTCCCTGTTTTCCTGGTTTCCCTTCTGGTCCCTGGAAGAGGAAAAAAGAAAAAGGCTGTTGGAATGGGAAAGCAAAGAAGTCGCATCCCAACCAGCCACTCCCAAGTCATTTCCCTGGCACACACAAACCTGAGAGCATCCTCACCCACCCATGGGAGACAACAAGGAGGCCAGGAAGTTGTGCAGGTCAGACCACAATCCACAGGTGCTACAGCTGGGGTATGACTGAGTTTGGTCTTCAGCTGCTCCAACATGGAGGAAAACTCCTTGCTTAAAAGTGGAAAGATCTTTGTGCTCAAGTGACTACTGGGCAACACCGCTGAAAGGTGATACTGTGATAATTTTGATGATGATGATTTTAAAATCACATCTTGAAGACAGGTGGGTCATGGAAAACTGCCATCAGTTGTGTCCATCTGTCTCCAAGGGTGCAAAAGAGGGATCTCCAGAAGTTCACCCACCCAGCCTCTTCTACAGAACGGGCAGAAATGTGGAAAACACATTTACCCTGATTCCCCCTAAAGGTTTCCTCTGGTTTGCACCTGAGCTGCCATCTTTGCACCATTACTCTACCAACAGTTGTATCCTTCACCAACTGTGGCACTAAATTAGATATCAACACTTTCTATATAGTTGTAAGATCCTACCAATAGAACCATTGATTCCACAGCACCTCTCCTTATTTTTACCTTGTGAAAACAGGCAATGGTTTCATTCTCTATCCACCTACCATGCACAACTTCCTGCTCACGGTGAAAACCCCCTCCCTCTATTTGTGTTATTACTGCCACATGCCAAAACCACAATCTACTTCTAGAAATGGAATGGGATGCAAAACTTCAAGTGGGAGCCATGCCAAGCAGAGACAGGAATGCTGAACTGCTTTCAGAACCCAGTGTGGGTGCAGAACCTGCTGCCCCTCCTTGCACCCCCACCACAGAAATGCACTATGATGAGCAGCTAAATACAGCAGCCTCTCCTTAGGGAACCCAGGGAGCTCATTTTTTCCAGTGTTTGACTCTGTTAGCTGCAAGGGAGACAGAGTATTTTGAACTTGACAGAAAGAAGCAAAAAGTATAACTGAAGAAAGTAACTCATGCTTTTTGGCAATTATGACAAACTTTTCAACATCATCTCCACACCAGCACCACATCTCTTCCTCTTCTCCCGCTCCTCCCAGCTAAGAAGATATAATTTTCACCATGGTTGGTGTTGCAGTCTCAGCTGAATAAAAGCAGTTTATATATAAAGTGAGACGTATGGGGGTTTTCACTCTGATCTGAAACATGGGCCACAGAAGTGCCTGCTCTGAACACAAAGGAGCAATTCAGACTTATTCCAACCCTAAAGAATTGTGCCAGTTCACTTCTCCAGAGGGAATAGCTCCATTTTACCTGTCAAACATTTCAGGAGCCCGCCTTGCCAACACTATTAGGCTTCACAAAGGACAGGTCCCTGCTGAGGAGTACACGAGCCTTGTTCTGTGTCTCTTCCATACTGCTCAGGGTTTTTTGTTTGCTATTTTTTGCTGCCACTTCCCAAGAGATCACTTTTGGAACTACTTTCCCACAGATGCTGAGCAGCCGCAGTAGATGATGGGTGCCAAGCCTCCAGCATCACCCACGTGATTTACACTTTTGACAGGAGTATACAGAGAAGTCCTCACGAATGAAAGCATCAGAAATGGCCAGACCCTTCCAGCTCTACAGCAGCTCACTGTGGGACCTGTTACTCAACACCTGAAGCACAGTAACTCCCACAGCCCCTGCTCTGCAGCAGTGCCCTGGCACATTATGGCTTAAAAATTTGGAGAGGAAATAGTGGAAGCACTCACAAAACTTTACTGTCAAAACAAGATGTGACTGAATAAAGAGACAACTGGGGTTTCTAATCAGTTGCATAGTGTTTTTCCATCAGTCTCCCTGGACTGTGCTTTAAGAGCTTGTGGAAGCACAAGCAGTAGATGCTTCCTGCAAATGGGAGAAAGCCCATTTTAAGCTAGATCTGTTCCTAACCCAGTGATGGCCAAGCCTATGGTCTTCTCCAGCAGAGTAGTTTTCCACACTCAGATGTGCTCCTGGAACTGCAGTGCTGTGGCAGCTCACGAAACAAAAATTTCCATGCAAAGGTTCCATCCCCAGGCTGAGAATGTGCTATATTGTCTGTAAAAACGCAGATACCAGTACATTGATTAGACACACCCTTTATCATTGGGCAGGGCAGGTGGACCCTGTTCATGGGGAGGTCACGAAGATCTCACAGCTACTTCAGAAGAGTCTGAAGTACAGCTTGGCTCCCTCCACCAGGATTCATCTCCCATGGAAGTCTCATGACTGAAACTTGCTTCTACCCTGCATTGGAAAATGACTTTGCTTTTTGAGAAGACAAGTTTAGGCCTTACATTTTTCCATCTGAGAAACAAAATTTCCACACTGCTCCTAAAATTTGCCAGCGTTCAAGCTCCTGCTTGCACTCACCATCATGGAGTACAGATAGAGGGGCTGGAGTCATCTGGGAGAGGGTAAACAACAAAAACCAAACCCAACTTTGACAGTCCAAGTCCTGCTCGCAAAAACGAGCTCAATCCACAGTGAAACTGTGCCACGTTCAAACAGCTTCTCAAACTTTCTCAGGGTTCCTTCAGGTCGTCTTTTGCATTGGTGGTGGATGTGAGCACAGGTATGGGCTCCAATAAACTCCTTGTACCATTTTCCCCTTACGATGCATCGGCCTCATGGAGCAGGGATGTTCATGTGCTCCAGAAAGGCTCTCCTGGGTGCTCCAGCTGGGGTGCAGCTCCTTCTCCATTGCTGAAGGAAAAAACCATTGGCAGCATCACCAGCTCCTTTCAGTGATAGTGAGACAAGCTGTCACTCACAGGAAGCCGTGGAGACCTTGTTCCAAGCCTCCCTTGCTGTTCTTGACTCTCATCCACTGGTTAAAAGCTTGGCTGGTATAAAAAATTGGGTCAAACCATGCTGGTGACACCACTGGCAGAGATGTGGCTCAGATTTTGACTGACTGAGTCACCTCCTTGAGAGGAATAAGCTGTATCAGTCAGGGATATTTCCGTGCTCACCCAGCACGCTTTCTAGGACTTTGGCCAGCAAGCTCTGCTGGTGAGTGGGAAGCCTACCATGTGTCTGATTTTCCTGGATATGCTTTCTCCAACTGTGCAGGAATTCTTCCCAGATGAATTTAGAGGCAGTTCAACACTTGTCTGGGGTTCCCAGATATGTGATATCTCTACTTGTGATGATTCAGATGTGGTTGCTGTTGCAATCCCAGATGTTCCCAGGGCACATACGCAGGGGTTTGCACAGTTCCCAGAAATCACTGCACTGCCACACTCCACACATTGCACAGGGAAGAACAAGCTCAGCAACAACTTTGATAGCCTTCAAAAATAGCCCCATCCTTTTTCTCTCCATTCTTCTGACTCATCTGTCCAGGGATGAAAAAAATCAGGGCCAGAACAGGAAGAAAAAAAAAAAGCGATAAAAATAAAATCCAGTGAGATCTTATCTTCATCCAGGCTCTCCCCAAAGTACATCAGGAATGTAGCACCTTTTGATACCTCTTTCACTGCAGTGTGAAGTTCCTAAGGTTCCTAAGATTTCTTCTCTCTTTGCAGAGATAGGAGTGATGGCAGAAGATGTACAAAATCTTGCACATCAAAATAATTAAATCCAAGTTCCCTTTGCTGGACTCACATCAGTTGGGTTACTGTTCCAAGGCACTGAGCGTCTATGCTTTTATTCCCAGGGTTTGTACACATTTTGTTGTATGCTTTGGGTTACTGGTTTGCTGAGAAAACAAATCTTTCCAAGCTTCTTCTGTGAACAGGACTATTTTTAAATGGTGATTTCTCTTTATATGCTGCATTCTTCACTAGAAAAGCATATCAGTACCTCCAGATGACAATGGTATTTGTGACCAGGGACAGTGGAAAGCAGCAGTTTTATAAAGTCACATGCCTTCAGCTATGCCAAAATATCCAAAGGAAGCAAAAAAATTACAGTTTCAGGTCTAGCATATTTAAAATTTCATTGTAATCTTCAGTAAGGACACAGATTTACAAGGTTTTTTTTTAGTATAGCCTTAGATATTCCCCTAAGGGAAAGAAGAATGGTTTATTTTCCAATGCAAATTGGTTAATTCTTAAAGAAAAAGAAAAAGAGACTTCCAGCTGCTGATGGCCTTGACAGAAAAGTCAGATCTATTGCCCAGCACAGTGGTAACATTTAGTGGGAGCAAATAGATGAGCAGCTCAGCTTTAAATTCTCCAGACATCAACAGTTGAAATCTATGTTCCGACAACAACATCCAGAAAAACAAAACAAGGAAGTTGAATGAACTGCAGAGAGATATGCCCTGAACAGAGCCAAACAACAAACAGGGCTAAAATCCTGACCCAAACTTCACCATACCCAGTGATGCTCTTGCTGCAGGCACTGGGTCTGGGGAGTGGGAACAGAGATGTCACCCACCATCCTGGTTTGGCTCTTGGCATTCCAGAAGGCAAATATGTTCCCACCTTCCTTGCAGCACAGCACAGGAAGGAAGCTCTTGAAGGCACAGAACTGCTGGGAGAGCTTCCCAAAGCTTCCCTCAGGCTGCTTCATGATTGCTCAGTACTGCTGTGGAGCAGGAGCATATTTTCAAACTATTTTTTTTTTGGTTGTCATTGAGTAAAGGTCTGAGGTCACTCCTCCCTCCCAAAAATGAGGCAGGAAGAAACAGTACCACCAGAATACAGCTACTGAGTAAAGAAAAAAGTGACATGGTGACAGAGAAAAAAAAAAGTGATAGTTTGAGGCACTGGATGTAAAAAGGGCAGGAAAACTAAAGCAGCAATAAAGGTAGGAAGCATGAACCATAGGATGACCATGCCCATATTATCCAGGCCCAGCCAGTGAGTTCATTTAAAGGGAAATGAAAAAGCCCCATATAATTTCCTACTGCTCAGCAATGTCTCCATATGAGAACCTCTACTTAATAAACTTTGATCGAGAGAAGTCTCCCCCCATGGAGGACAGTTCACAAGCACTCAGGAAATTAGTGGGATTATTTGGGCTGGGCATTTGAAGACATAAACGTTTTGGATTTATAAGAAACACATTTCATAATCACTCTGCCTAGCAGTAGTTTGGAAGGGGAGGAGACAGGGGCAGCAGCTCCTGAATGAGTATGGGGAAAGAAGAAAGACTCAACTGTTCTCGAGAAGAAAGACCTAATTGTACTGTGAGGTTCAGAGGGTTTCACTGGGAACACTGGGAAGTAATGGGCTCTTGGCCTGCTTGTGGAAACCCGAGTGGGGAGTGCAGGTAGAGCTGGCTGGCTGTGCTCAAAGAAACAGCAAATTGGGGAAATCCTATAAAAAGGTCTTGGATGGCAAGACTACAGCCAGAGTCATTGTGACTTTCCTTTCAGCTGAGCTCCTCAGCTTAAAATAGGAATCCAATCCAAAATTTGTATCCTGAGCTCTCTGCTTTAGAGCAAACTCTTACCTGCATGCAGCTGTTGCTCTGAAACGTGCTGCTTTGGGTTTTGTGGAGGAGGAGGTCTATTTAACTTGATTTTCCTAAGCAGTCACAGTGTAAGGCAGCAAAAAGAGTCATGTACAGAGCAGTGCTGTGTGCTCTGAGCTGCTCTGGTTCAGTCTGATAGCTCTGAACTGCCCCCCCGCCCTTTACCTCTATTTCCTCATGTCTAAGAAAGCATGGGAGACAAAGGTGCCACTAAAACACTTGATGGCTGAGTGGGAAGTGTAGGAAAAGTTTGAAGCCTCATCCCCACTGCGCTGTGAAGCTTTCATACACAATGAAACCAAAATGCTCCAAAAAATTAGTATCAGAATCTGACAATGGGAAAGAAAAGAATAGAAAGAGCACCTGGGCAGCATAACTCTGACTGACACTCCCCCAAACAGTAAGGGTTAATATCTTCCTTTTGAAGGACACAGATGCCCTGGGGTTGTGGAAGAGGAAGGGAATAAAATCCTCTCTTGCAATAAGGAGGGGAATCTTGGAGGAACTGCCCAAAAAGTGTGTCTCCTTCGTCTGAGTCAGGAAAAAAACCATGCCAAGCCAATGGGATTTATTTCAAATTCTGGCTCATTATGACTCCTATTAACTCTAAATGAAGACCAGCTGGGATCAGCCTGCCTTCCCCAGCAGCAGAGCCTGTGAGGGCCAAACGGCCCCTCTGCTGCTGGAGAGCAGCCTCAGTTGCTGCAAGCAGCAGCTCCCTTGGGATTGGGAAAGCTCTGTGATTCCCTGTAGGATACACAGGGCTCACAGGCAACCCTGGTGCACTTCAAAGGTTTCAATGGATTTGGTGGACTGAGTCACAGAGAGCAGAATAGCAAAAAAGGGGGAAAAAGTCCCACACAATAATATCACCCAAACAACAAAATCTAGCATGTACCTCTCCATAAAGTGGGATGTTTAGAAAAGGCTGACCCTGTGGCCATCAGCACTGGTTATCAAAGCAAGAGGAGAAGCTGATTGCAGCCATGGGCACAGGGGCCCAGGGATGATCACATTGGTTCTAGGAGGGGAAGCA
Organism: Corvus moneduloides; assembly: GCF_009650955.1. Lineage (NCBI taxonomy): Eukaryota > Metazoa > Chordata > Aves > Passeriformes > Corvidae > Corvus > Corvus moneduloides. The sequence continues at coordinate 6,229,313 of NC_045496.1, forward strand.
AAGAGACCCAGGCCTGCAGCTCCACAGAAAGGCATCACCCTGACTCTTGGTCTCATACTCTTCAAAGCAGAGGTTTTCAGCATATTTGACTGCATTTCTGAGCAACTTTATTCACCTTTGATTTTTGATGCAAGACAAATACCTGCTTATGGCTTTTCGGGGTGTTGGTCTGCACGAGTAATGATACTCTAGGGCTGTAACTCAAGGATACATCATGGCCAAGAGCAAACACCTTCAGCTTGGGAAACTGGGCTCCAGTATAAGAACTGGCCCCGCTGATATAGCAGCTACTGGAAAGGACAGGCTGTAGGGCAGGAGTATGGCCTGTTGTGATCTCCTGCTCCCCCTCTGCCACTGACTGACCTCCTGCATGACCCTGGGCAAGCCACTTTACTATCTTGTGCATCTACTCCTAACACATCCAAGGGCAGGACTTGGAGTAACACTACTCATTTACTAAGATTAAGGGTGTGAGGATCTCGCTGTTACCGCTGCCACACCGCCCCCCGCCCCCACACACCGAGCCTGGTGCTCTCCATTCCTTCCTCTGCTCAGTCAGAGGGTGACCCCACACCCTCCAGCCAGGGAGTTTAAGAAACTTCTTTCAAGTAATTACTCCACAGACAGCCCATGGTCCAGGGCACAAAAAACAGCTTTTCCAGGAAACAACAGCTCAGCACATTATCAAAAAAAGCATAAATTTCTGCATGGAAAGCAGAGATTAAAACCAGTGGTGACTCCAGGATTGTCCTTCGGCAGCCTCAGTGTTTTCAGGGAGCTGAATGCCATGGATGTGGTACTGCCAGCTGTGGCTGAGCTCATGTGTATGCAGTGAATGGCTGGATTCAGTGACAGCAGAACGAGGCGCTTTGTTGCAGAAAACCTTTCAATCATGTTTTCAGTGGCAGGAAACAGAAAAGAACAAAGAGCAAAAACCACTCTGGGACAAATTCTGCTGTAAGTGATGTTTGGACAACTTTGTAGAAGAGCAACATGTTGGATGAGAAGAAGCTCCTGCTCTGCCCTGGCACTACAAGGCTCAGACAGCAGCCCCATCTCAGCATGGCATTGCTGGAGCAGTTCTGCTAACTCAGAGCAGAAGGTCCATCCTGGCCAGCAAGTCCTCCTTCCAACTTCAGGACTGTAGCCTGTAGAGGAGAGAGGGACAAAAATGTGATGGGAAGGACCCTCAGAACACCATCCAGAGCTGTGTGTGGGGTTGCTGCTGCTCTGGGGAGCGACCACAGCACTAGAGCCATGAGTTCCCTCCGTGCTCTGTACTGGGCTGGAGAGTGGGCCTGTGAGTTCCCTCAAAAAACCTTCTCAGCTCTCCACCCCAGCCCAGCTCTGTCACCCTACCCTCCTGAAGAGCAAATAAAAAGACTTTGGATCTTGTTGCATCAGAGCAAAAGGATTTACAGCCCTTCAAGCTCTTCTGGGCTGATGGTGCACATCTGCATGCCACAGCAGGGCCAGCAAATGCAGCAAGATCTTCTCTGATGTAATTGTTTATGGCAGTTTAGACCATTGGAGTGTCTGGCTCAAAGCTTTCTGAGTCCTGACGTGGCTTGAATGACACTGCAGATAAGATTTCAGGTTAAAACGGAAGTGGAAAGATCTCCCAGTTTTGCTGAACAATGAGGGATTTTCTTGTTTCAGAGCATGTTGTTCAGTATTTCCAGGCTCTCAAATTGCTTTCCTGGAGCTGTAAACCCCTTGCTATCAGATGTCTGCTGTGTATGGCAACCAGCACATTACAAAAACCACGGCACAGAGCCACAGAGTGCAGCTGGAAACCCATCACCTCCCTCTGCCAACTGGCCTGGGTCTTCCTCAGCCACTGCTGGATCTGTCATCCTCCCAGGGAAGGGCTGAAAATGCTGCATTTTCCATCACTGCAGAGGAGAAGCAGCAGAGGGAAGCACTTTTGGAGGGAAGAGGTTGCTCTCAGGGCCCACTCGCCTGTGACCTGTTGGTGGCACACCAGTGACTTCAGCCTCTGGCTTTTACCATCCTCTGATGCAATGAGCAGCTCTGATGGGCAGTCAGATCCTTTGTGAATGCAGGGTACTCTCCAGGGATGTTCTCTGGGTGTTGCAGGCTCTGTGGCACTATTCCTTCACAGCCTTACAGATAAGCAGATAAATTATCTTTTTATTTTGACAAACCACACCATGACACTTGCACTGCTGATGGATGCCTTGCCAGGCTTTAGCAGGCTGTTGTACCTTCCAGTGCCCCACACACTGAGGAGAATATTCTTGTTCTGCCTTGCCCATACAAAAAGTCTGGATTTCCAGCCAGTCTCTCTGAAAGCAGATGCCCAATTAGTCCCTGGTGCTCTGCAAGGGGAAGGGCTTTTCAGCCCTTTTTGTTCAAACCAGAGGGCAAATGGCCATGTTCAGAAGAGAGTCAAGGTCAAGTGAAGGCAACAAGTTTCTGTTAGAAGACAGAAACCACTGTGAGGAGATAATACGTGGGCCAGCAGCTCAGGAAAGGTGCAAATCTCTGGAAATCTCTACTGGATCTTGCACTGGTGCTTTGATTTCTCTCTTATGGCCAGGGGAACAACTGGCCCATTCCTCCACTGAGCAGGAACTGGGGCTGAATGGAGCAGTGTGAACTTGGACAAAGTGACCAAAAGATAGAGGATACTCACTTAGCTCCAGCTGCCTTGAGCCCTGCCAGCCACAGCTGTGAAGCTCACGGACCATCTCAGCTGCCAGGTTTGTTTGCTGAAATCCACTGGCTTTGAAACACGTACAGATTACCCCTGGAGACTCGACTGGGGCCTCCCTGCGCTTTTTGTTTGAGATTCAAAACCACAGTGGAAACCGGTTTTCAGATATGTTAATGCTGTAAATGGCTGAGCCAAGTTAAAGCTAGCGATCTCTGAAAAACGTTTCCTGAGCACAGAGGGAAGTTTGGTTGTGCTCAGGCAGTCATGTGGTATCAGCATCAGGATGGCTTTCTGGAAAATGAAGCCTTGCTCAGGAAAGCCAGATGTGCCTCTGCTGATCCCACTGATCGCTAGGCGAGTGTCTCTCTTCTGTATGACCCAAAATGGCAGCACAGACCCTCTGTGCTTCCTCCATCTTTCAAAGTTGCTCTGGAGTAGGTCCCTTCATCTGCCATCTCCAGGGAGCTCCAGGACTGCAGATCCTCTAATCTCCTACCATCCCTCATGCTGGCTTGTTGCCACGTTAGGTGTGAGCTGGTCACGCCAAATTCCCCAGCTCCTATACCTGCTCTGCCAGCACTAGCCTCTGCTTCAGGCTGGGATATACAAAACGGGTCTGAAGATGTACCACCAGTGAAATCAGATCATTTCAGAGCAATCTGGCACCTCATCTCCTACATCTGTCACAAGGACACTTAATAGTGAAGTGTCACATTCCTGTAGACATAAGCAAAATAAAGATTAAGACTAAACATTTCCTTGGCGTTAAGGACAAACCTTCTAGATGTGGTGTGGCTGCATGATGAGAAGAGTTTTTCCAGAGATTGTTGCTGTCCATCGAAGGCATGCCTCTGTGAGTACCACTCTGGAGTAACACAGGGGCAAGCCAAGGTTTAGGAGAACCTTGTCTGTGTCCACAACTGCAGATGGGCATCAGCTTCCTCAAACTAACACCAACCTCTTCCAGAAGCAGAAGATGAGCTTCACACCCCCAAATGGAGCTCAGTTTGTTGTCACAGGTAACTGTACAGATCCTTGTGTGTGCACCTCTCCTACTAAGGGCACAGAAACACCAACATCTTCCCTGTCCCCTTTGTAGCTGAGCAGGATACCCCAACAAACACTAGAGCTGAGGAAAAGCCCAGGAAAACATCAGTGAATCCAGGCAGGAATGTGGTGAAGCAGACGTAAGGACTAGGGGATGTCATGCCAGGAGAGGCCAAATGAAGATGCAATAGCTGAAGATGAAGTTCTTAAAACCATCTAAACTGATTATTGGACAGCATTACACAATCACATCAGAAGTATTAAAACCATTCACAACAGGGTGGTGTGGAATCACTCAGTATCTGCAGCACCCAAACCCAACGTGCACCCTCTCCCTGCAATCCAAGTGCCTCCAACACCTTCCCCAACCAATTTCTGTGCCACCATATAAATCCTGGACAGGAGTTTGTCACCTTGACATCTGCCCTTGGGTGAACAACCTTCATGACTTCTCCATGACAAAATTTTTTGTTAACTTTGTCCAGTAGCCTTAAAGCCTTCTGTGCATCATGCAGTTTGTGGTGGGCTGTGCCTGTGGTGGCTTCTGCAGCATGTCCTCCAGAGGATGGCTTGGCTGGGTATTCCAGCTTCCAACCCTCAGCTGGAAAGGAGGGGCTTGCAGTTATCTCTAGCAGTGTGCACCTCTGAGCTGTAAACCTTATCTTGACAGAAATCTAAGGAAGATCCCACTGATATTTGTACTCGCCATGGGAACATAGAACGAAATTCTCAGTAATGGGAAGAGAAAAATTATTTGTGCTTCTGTCAGAGGACTTCCATATTTAAATGACCTCAGTGAGCACCAGAACACCAGCCTGTGTATTAGGTAACAGTGTCTGGCAGGGGAGGCAGCACTATCTGGAGCCTATGCAGGTCTGAAAGTCTGCCTGACTTAGGCATAAGGAAATACAAAGAAGTATATTAAAATAGTAGATGGAAATGTAGCACTCTGCAGTAAAAAAAAAAACAAAAGGGAGTGATTATGAACAGGAATCTTGGCTCTATTGACTCCTTTTTTTAAAAAATAAAACAGAAAACAGCATCATGTTCGCAGGGACATGCTGGCAAACAGCAGGGACAGAGTCTGAGAGAATTTGTATTTTATACTTTTAACTTAATATGGTTTTTGCATGATTTCAGTATTTTTATTGGTTCTTAAAACATACACATTATAAGCACATGAACCAGCCAGAAGTACAGCACATGCAGGGCGATTGTCCAGCTGTGCCAGCCTGCAGCTGGAAAAGAGCTGAGGTGTTGGGGACCACCCTTGCCTGTGGAGTGATCCCAATCTTGAAAGGGCTCCCTGTTGGGTACAGGGCCTGTGGCAAAGGGTAGCTTTATTTGGGGCAGGACTACAGGCTTATACTGCACATTTATGGTGCTGCATTAAAGCATTAAGCCAATGTTTCCACTTGCTAGTCAAGTCAGTACTCAAATACCAACCTCAGCCCAAAAATAACATAAATCCATCTCTTCTGCTGCTTCCATCTCCTCACACCCTTCTCCCTGTGCTCCTTTTAGCCAGCCACAACGTCACCAAGAGGAAAATCAGCGTTTCACCACGGAGCATCCACCCAGGCTCGGCGGTACCTGCCGGCCCTGCTGCTTCCCACCCAGCCTGGGCTGGCATTTCAGAACTGCCTTTAAACTCAGGCTTCTTGTTCCTTTGCCACAGATGTGTGGGATTGGAGCTGGTGTGTTCCCCAGCTGCATGAGGGGTAAGACACATGCTGCAGGGGAGCACGTGCATCCCACTGAACTGGGCTATCCCTCTGCTGAGCGAGCCTTACAAGCCCTTGCTGCTGCTAACTTTGATCCAAGACAATAATTACAATGAATAAACAATGTCATCAACCTGATAAACTCCACATTTCAAGCAGAAAGGCCTGACTTGCAGAGAAGCCCATTGAGGCACTGGGCAGAGCCATCCTCCACCTGACACTACCCTGTTCCCTCTCATCTCAGAGCCAGAATCAAACTTTTTCTAGAGCACCAAGATCAGACCTCCAAGTGAACCAGACATGCCCAGGATATTCATTGAGGATTCAGGAGTCATAGCCTGCTGATTTCTTCTAGTTGTTTTCTATATTTAATTGGGAAATCTTAGAAGGGAAGACCAGAAGCAAGCAAGTGGCCATCAGAGAAGGCACAAGGTGAATTCCCAGCTCCAGGCCCAAGCCAGCTGTAGCAACCAGGGAAGACTCAACCCCTCTCAGTCCTCTGGGCCTCCTCCCCATCACCCTGTTGGGTCCATCTTACAGATGTGGGAGGGAGGCACTATTTCTTAAAGACTGTGGCAGATCAGATTCACATTCTCACATGTGAATCCTAGTTGAAAGACCAAACCATCTCCTGGACATAGTTTTTCATGAAAACAACACATTTTACCATAATATTTATGACAAATTACATCTCAGGTGACCTCCTGCCCTAAGCAGTGTCCTGGTTCACACACTCATCACTACAGGGAACCCACGGGTCACCAAGGGCTGGTTTCGCAGACTCACTCGGACACCTGGGATGCCGGGAGATCCAAGAGATCCTTCTTTTCCCTTCAGTCCTTCATTGCCTTTTTCTCCTTTCTCTCCTTCTAGGCCTTGCTCTCCTTTGTCTCCCTGTGGAAGAGAGGAAGGTGGGAGGTTTTCATACCCACACAATACGTGGGTCACTGTACGAGGCTCTTGCAAGGGAAAACCTCACCACATAATTAGTATTTCAGGAGTGTGAGAGGAAGAAAGCCTGCAAGAAAAAGGATGAATGAGGATGAGTCATAATACACTTGACATTTAAAAAAGGAGCAAATCCAGGTTTCTTTTCTTTAAAATCTCTTGGCTGAAGGAGAAAGAACTCCCCCACTACACAGAGTAACCTGAACCCCTTTTCTTCTCCTGCAGTAAGGCCTGAACCTCCCACGTGAATGAGGCAGGCAGACAAGATTTGAAAGTCTCCCTTGCCTCATGCAGAAGACCTGAGCTTGGGATGCTGAAAGACTTTTAATAGGATGGGTTTGTCTGGAGCAGCTGCTCAGCTCTTGCTGCCAAACAGAAATCAGCCCAGGGCTCCAATAAACACTCTGTGAAACAGTGTCACTGTGCCCTGTAAAGGATCTATGGCCTGAGCAGTGGGTATCCTGTCAAATCACTGCTCTGACAATTACAGAATCATAGAATCAAAGAATCATTTGGGTTGGAAAAGGTGTTTAAGATGAATTAATCCAAACATCAACCCAGCACTGCCAAGCCCACCACTAAACCATGTCCCCAAGTACCACTTGTAGGGATAGTAACTCCACCACTTCCTGTTCTGACGCCTGGCCACCCTTTCAGTGAAGAAATTTTTCTCAATATCCACTTAGAGCTCCCCTGGTGAAACCAGTCATTGAAATTTATGAAAAAAATCTGGCAGATAATTAAATTTCAGTATTTGGCAAGATCAACCAACTGGAACACAAAGCAGAAATACAATCACAGAAGTGTAAGAAGCAAATTTGGAGCTGCTTTTCTTTTATCAAGATAAATAAAATACTGTAAATATTTTGTAATATTCAGTACTACCACTCAAAATTATATGGAGACAATGAAAAAGGCCAGTTTTATACTGACAGCAGCATGTGCAGCCAAGCAGCCTTGAACTGAACCATTTTCCTCTTGCACCTGTGTTGGGAGAGCTCAGCAAGATCTCATCTGGTTAAAGAGCACAGACACATCTGGTTAAGTGTCCAGAGAAACATTTGGGGTGGAAAGAGCTGGTTTGGTTCAAGAGCTCCTGGGCACAGCTAGCAGTGCAAGAGAATACAGAAGCCTTGACTGTCCTTAAGGAAGAGATTTTTGGTCCAACATTCAGAGATATGAGCAGAAGTAGAAACACATGGCAAATAATTTAACTAGAAAGAAGCATTAAACTGCATTGTTGTGGGATGGGCTGCTCTTTCTTTCCATGGAACAAAATTGTTGGCCTGTTTGGAAAGGCTGGCTGTGCAGAGACATGAATCAGAGCCCTGTTCCAAAGGCAAGGTAGCGAACTCACAGCAGTGAGATACAGAGTGAACCCTGAGCGAGATGCTGGGGCTCTGCCAAGGAAAAGGGATCTGGTTTCTTTACTCTCTAATATTGTCCTGGTCAGTGGTGCAGGGGAGAGTGATGGACAATTCTTGATTTCCCCTGCCAGGCCCAGGAATTCTTGATTAGTTGGAAATTTGATCTGTAAAGACTCAAATGAAACAGACAAATTGTTGGAAACCAGATTTTGAAGAACTTGACCTTTTTGGAGATCTGATCAGATGCCAAAAATGTGGGTAGAGGAGTGAAACAGGAGGGGTTTGTTTGCTTGCAGAAAAACAGTCCTTAGAGAGTGCAGGGCAGAGGCTTATTCCACAGAGGACCCAATAATCCCCTTGGCCTCATCCCGGCTCTGGGAATCACAGGGCCCTGAGTGCACAGAGATGTGTGTGAGAGCTGGAACTCCACGGGAGTGAGATTTACCTTGATCCCATCTGGCCCAAGCTGCCCGCTGTCCCCTTCTAGCCCGGATTCTCCCTGTGGGCAGAAGCAAACACCATAAGGATGTGCCTAAATGTCCTTTTCCCTGAGCTTTCTGCAGCTGGCTCACAGCGGCAGCGATGGGAGCCCAGTCCTGCACTCTAACACGTGTCCCATCTCATACCCTAATGCTGAACAAGCTCTTCCTGGAGCAAGAGCAGGAATTCAGCCTCTTGCTCTATTCTGAGCCACAGTTTCTCCTCCATGGACTCGCTGCTGGCCTGCAGGAAGCCCTCCTTCCCTGTGTGAAAAGGAGCTCAGTCTGAATTCATTTAACCTGGGGCTTCCTTATCCTGCTCCAACAACTGACCTCAGTCCTGGGAAGGGACACAGCCCCTCTGCCAGCCTCAATCCGTGCATTCATCCCCTCCTGCCCCCTCCCACGCACAGTGTATCCAGTGTTTCCCTGCTTAAAGCCGCCTTCTGCTCCAGTGTCCCTGGCCCTGCACGGACACAGCCTGTGGCAAACAGGAGAGGTCTGTTCCCACATCTGTTCCCACACTGCCTCTTTCACACTCGGTGTCACAGTGGCATCTGAGAGGCTCAGAGAGGCTGGTGAGCTCAGGCTGATGGGCTCTGTGGGAAAGGTACTTCCACCACCCGCAGAAGGAACAGGGGTCAGGACGCAGAGAACAGGGTCAGCCTGTCCAGGCTGTGGGAGAGCAGAGACAGAACCTCTGGGGAACTGATGAGGCACAGAAGCCCCACCAGAAGGTGGCCATACTCACTCTTTGGCCAACGAGACCTTGCTCTCCAGGGATTCCTAACTGGCCAGGATCACCCTAAAAAGAAGGAAGCACATACAAGGAGGCAAGCTGTTTACTGACAGTGAGTGAACATGAAGCACTTCCCATTGCACTCTTAATTTTGACTTTTTCTTTCCTTCTCCCACACAAACACCTTCAGCTGAGTTTTCAAAGGGGGTTCAAAGGCCCAGCATAGGGACAGTGCATAGGGACAGCAAAGAAGGACACATCTCACAGGCTCTGTTGCAATGATGCTTGACAGGACAGGGGTCACAGAGGGGTCTGAGCTGCCTGAAGCTGCAGACCCAGAAGGCATTCTCTGGCATGGTCCCTCACAGGCAAGCAGCAGTGTGGGTGCAATGTGGTGTGGTGGCAGACACGACCAGTGTGAGGGACAAAAAACCAACAGCTCTTTTAGCCCCAGTTCCAGAAGAATCGGAATCTTTGATAGCAGTAAAATGAATGAACAGAAGGCAGTGGAGCTGGCAAACAAATGGATCTTGCCAATATAGCACTGGGGGTAGGACGGCCGTAGGGCAGCTCTCTCCCATGTGTGCCCATCCCAGTGATCTGCTTTGCATGGAAGAGACCTCAGGAAATGCAGAGGATTCAAGGGAAAAAGGTTTGAGATATCCATAAGCCTCATCCCACAGCAAACTGCTCTGCAAGTGATGATTGCACAGACCAGTCTTGCTCCAGCACCTACCAGCTTGGAGAAGGAGCAGGATGGGACTCTCATACCACACCTTCCCAGCAAGGACAGCAGGTAAAGGGGTCTGTGCAAATCATCATGTCCTGCTCCACGGAGGGCAGCCGGGAGCACTGGAGCTGAAACACTCATGCATCAGGATGCCAAAGACACAGTAGCTCCAGTGAAGTGTCAGAAGATTTGCCAAGGAAAATATGGCAAAGGATGGGATGGGGGTGGGAGTCAAGAGCAGCACAGAGAAAATTGGATTTAATCCCCACACAGAGTTTGTTCGAAAGCTCTGATCACAGGGGCAAACCTTCAGACCAAGGGGGTTAGGATTAAATAAAACCCCCCCTGAGCTGCTCAGCATTGGGATTTTATTCAAACAAAGAGATGGCTTTTATGTGGACAAGAAAGTGCATTCATGGTCTGGAGCAGGGCACCCTTCCCCCTTAACCATCAGAGGAGTTCACTCCCCAGAGAGCTGAGGCTTGGAAACTGTGGCAGGACCTTGTCTGAGGGTATTTTTAAGTCTGAGACCTTCCTAAGACTCTTCTGGTTTCGAATTAGAAGCTGCCTGGATCTCTGAGTCTCAGGGCTCCCCTCTCCATTGAGATTTTGGATCTGCAAAGAGTTGAGCTTCATTTCCAAGGCCCTTCACAGCTCTTGAGGCACAAAATCCCTGGGATGGGGCTTCTCCCCAGCACTGACAGCCTCCCCCTCAGGATGGGGCTCAGGAATTTGTAAAAATGGCTAAAATTAACCCAGTTTTAGGTTTTTTAAACTTTGTCTTTTGTTGAATTCACTAGCTGCTGGAGGGTAAACCTGCAATGTCACTCAGTCCTGCAAAAACACAAGTTGCCATTTATGTCCCCAGTCTGACAGAGAAATTGCACTCAGGGTTTTTCTTACCTTCATGCCAGGTTCACCTGCCAGACCAGGTTGTCCCATTGAGCCTGGCGGTCCCTGGAAAAAAAACAAAACAAGATAATGAAAAAACCTATTGTAACCAAGCAGAAAGCAAGATCAAAGACATGATTCCTTTAGCAGAGCCCTCCTGGGACAGCCAAGCCCTGGTTCAATGCAATTACCTCCCCGGAGCTGGCTCAGGGTCCACAGCATCAAAGAGGCCTCTCGTGCCTGGATTCTGGGAGGGCTCTGATCAACTCTCACACCTCCCATCTCCCCAGCCTCCTCTGCCAAGCACCTTTCTCTACCTCCTTCCAATCCCTCTGCTTTCTAAGGTTAGTAACCCCACCAGGGAGCAGCACTGGAACCAGCTGGGATAGAAGGGAAGAGGTCCAGAATTAGACTTGGAAGCTCTTTGCAAGGGTCCAGCAGGCTGGGCTGGTACAGTGGGTAACAGAAGTGCTTGGCTGTGTTCTTGCTCTTGCTCCCTGCAGCCCCATTTCTCCATTCCCACTGGTGTGAGCACATCCTCTGCACCACCAGGCTCCTTTTGATGAAGCTCAAGCTGCCCCACAGGCCACAGCTTCGAGCTGAGCCTTTGTCCCCTGTTCCCAAAGAGGCAGGTGCACGATTGTGCTGCCAGCTAAAGTGAGCTGAGGGCAGCAAGGTGACACTGAGCCCTCCAGCACAAATTTTGGCCAGATTAGCCTTGACATCCACCAGCCAGCTGTCTTTGGCTGTACAGGGCCAGCAAACATCCAAAGGCTAACGCCTGGGCTCAGCCCAGAAATCCACAGCCCAGGCTGGACTGGCTGAGAGAAATTTTCTTGCTCTTGTGTGAGCACAGACTCCGGTAGAGGGGTTTGGCATCCCTCAGAGAGCCAGAAATGAGTGCCTGACCTGGAAAAAGATAGGAATTAAGATAGAAAGATGGAAGATGTGAGAATGACCTTGCAAACTGTTCTCACTCAGTCCAGCTCCATGTGCAGCCCCTGATAGTGGGGTCACAGTCATTTACTATCTTTAGTACTGAGATCTGTTGGGAGCTTTAATGTTTGTACATTTGCTCCTACCTCTGGGAAGCATGGGGAATGAGAGCCTGCAAAACAAGCCCAAAGATCGGACAGTCAAGCTTCTCTTTGAAGGATTTAAGTGGTTTATTTACTTACGATATTTGCATTCCGGACAACAATCTCCCTTCTCTTTACAGTTGGGAATAAAGGGAAAAAGAGCACATAATCAAGGGAGCAACCCAGGGAATAAAGCCAGTTGCTGGCTTGCTGAAATGGATTCAAGCAGAGGAGGGAGCAGGGTGTGTGTTGGGTTTGTGAACAAACGGTCAAGTCACGCAATGAGAAAATTCAAGCTCCAATGAAAGCAAAAATCCTGCTTTGGTTTCTCCAGAGGTGCCAGTGCAGAGAAAGGCTCCTGGAGGAGTTGCAGATTTGAATGAAGGTCTGTACTTTCTTGGTTGGCAGCATCCAGAGTGGCTCAGTAGCAGCTTTCCAGCTCCCCAGTGTGGTTTACCATGCTGAGAGCTTGCTCCATCTGGTCCAGCAGCCATGAGAATGGAAACTTTCATGACTCATACACTTTGCATAGATTGCATTCAAAGCCACCTTCATGTCTGTGTTACAGCTCAGGACCTACGGAACGGAGCTGTGCAAGGGGAACTGGCACACGTGATAGAAAGAGCCAAGACTGTATTATTTTAAGGGGAGTGAAATAAAGCCAAAAGTACACAGGAGTTGGGGGAAACCATGGAGGCATCCCCTGCACTCCATTGGGGCACTGTTTGGCAGCTGCTGCTCGGTTTTGATGTGTTTGTGCCACTGCTTCATGGCAACCACAGCCCGGCAGCACCGTCAGCAGCAAAGGCGTCTCTGAGCTTCCTGCACTGGCTGCAGCAGGCTCTGCTGGGGCTGCCATGGCCATCTGGGTGGGCTGGCAAACCTGTGTCGTGTCAGCAACAGCACCAGGGAGAGGGAAGGGCTAGTACTCAGTCTGAATTGTTTTTGTATTGGGTCACTGACTCTGCACCTCGGTGCAAAAAGTTGGTCCCTGGCGTGGTCACCTTTGAAATGTATCTTCTGTTGAGAAGACGGGTCTGCACTTTCACCAGCTGGGTGTCTGTGGCCTGTGATAAAAAAGGTGCTCAAATTTCTGATTTTCACTGTTTGTTTTGGAAGCTGACTTTCAGACTTAAGGGAAATCCTTCCTGCTCGTTCCACACTTCCAGGTGTGGAAGGATGCTCCCCTGCACATTTACTCCTCCCTCAGTCCTGCCACTCCTGATGGAAGGGGAAAACAAACAGGAACAAAGATCAGACCTACCTTATGCCCCATTTCTCCCAAAGGCCCAGGTGGCCCCTGTGGTCCTTGGGGGCCCTGCAAAATAGAGACACAAGGCTCTTTTCATACAACTGCTTTCATTTCTGAAGGACCATCACTTCCACAGTCTGTAAGATAAAACACCTGTTCCTTCCCACAGCTCAGAGGAGTTCTCACTGTGCAAGATCTGGCCAGTGGGATGGAGAGGCCAGCAGTGGGTGTGCTGAGGCACCTTAACAGGCAAAGAGCTCAGAAGACCCTTCATCCTCCTGGCTCCCATCTAAAACAACTGCAGTGAGTAATCTGAAAGTGTCTGGTTTACCCTCTCCCTTCACAGTCCAGCACTGCTGGCCCTCCTTGAGGTCTGTGTCTTTCCCCAGTGATTCCCCCAAAGCTGTGGGCTCAGTTCTGACACCATCAGCCTCCCTCCTTCTCCCCCTTCCACTCTACCTACACTCCAACTCCTTCTGTCCCAGACCCAACCTTGTCCTTTTCTACCTTCCCTTCCAAAATCCACACCAGGCTGTATCCTACACTCCCCCTGGTAGATCTGTGTCTCCCTTTTGCTTTCCAGGGGTCTGACCTTGTCTTTCCTTATGGCTCCTAGGACTCTAGCCAAGTCTTTCACATCTCTGACCATGCTGGAACTGTCAAGGATAGAGAAGCTGGGAACAGGATAAGCAGTGGGGAAGAGACAGACAGAGAAAGAAATGACGTGTCTGTGTGCAAGGAAAGACAGATGGAGAGAGAGTGATAAGACACTTGCCGGGTCGCCTGGAGGCCCTTTTGCTCCTGGAGGTCCAGAAGATCCTTGGATACCCTAGAAAAATTAGAAATACCAGAGTCAGCTCCAACCCAGCAGCAATCCTTCACATCTCTTGGCAGAAATGTGCACCTCAAAAATGCTCCAGTGACAGGAGGGGACAGGTGGCCCTGCAAGTGTAAGATAGGGTCCAGATTCTTCCTCCTGGACCAGGACTCAAAACTTAAGGACATGAGGTTATGAAAGGAAGTAGAAGGGATGGACACTTACTGGGAAGCCACGTGCTCCACTCTCCCCAGTCTCCCCCATCTTGCCCTGTGAACACACAGTTACAGCAATTATCAGCTGGGGATGTGCTGACACACCTGTGGGGCTTTGGCCTGGAGGGCACTGAGGACATGTGGGTGTCCCCAGGGTTGGCAGCTCTGGCTCTCACAGAGGACATACCTGCAGCCCATCTGGGCCCACCCTGCCTGGCTCCCCTGGTCGGCCCTGCAAAATAAAAAGACAAAGACACATCAGCAGGAGCACAAGCTGTTGGTGATGCTCTTCTGCCCTAGCCCATCTGCTCTTGCATTTTTGTGCATCAAATTTCTCTTCCAGTTCCCTGCAGCTTTTGAGAGGCCAAACACCTGGGATTATGCCCCCAGGAACACCCCAACCAGCTGTGAGTCTGGGCAAGGACCCTGATGCCAATGCTGGATAGATTTTACTCTGGTTGCAAGACAGACTCATCCCTGCTGGTGGATCCTCATGGAGCAATTGAACATCCCCTGTTCCTGGAGGAGGATGTGACTTTGATCCTGCCCAGAGCATTTCACAACACAGCTGAGAACAGCCTTGGCACTCACCTTGACACCTCGCAACCCTGGCTCGCCTACTGGTCCATCAGGCCCTCTGGCACCCTAGAAGGAGGCAAAAGAGAGGCAAAAATAAGAACACAGAGGATATGGCTCACTGGAAAATCCAGCTGTCACTTTAGCCTTGGCCACCAGGACAGTCCATGAGATCAATCCTGGCTAAGCCAACTTATACCTGCTTGGGTTGAGCACAGCAGCTCAGAGCCCAGGACTAAAAAGATTCTTTCTGTGTTTTGTTGCTTCATTTCTCACCGTTACCAGCACACAGCACTTTTTATTCCTGCTAAACCAACTACCAACCACAAATCTAAGCCAGAGGAGAAAAGCAGGCCAGGAACAACCTTATTTTCAGACAATGGATACATGACAACAGTTTTGCAATGCACAGACAAACTTGCAGTTCCAGCCTTATTAACAGCAAACATCTTTCCTCCTAGAAACCTTGCTTTTCCAACACCTTTGCCCTTAACCCTCAGCACACCACACTGTCTCATGGCCACAATCAGGGCAATAAAGCTCCAAAATATAGAGGTGCACAAGCCCCCACTGTACAGTACCTTCACATTGTCTTGGGCCCTAAATTCCTCTCAAAGAGAAGGGCATATTTGCTGGCAGCTGAACTCCAAGCCCTCAGCTACAGCTATGTGATATTTAAAGATCTGGCTGCTGTTAAGGACCAGGCATGTGCTCCTGCATGTGGAGGTGGGGAGGGTCTGGTGCCATGCCCGGCATCTGCTCCCAGCTGTGTGAGTGTGTGGTGGGCACAGGGACTTGGGGAGGTGTGTGGGACACACACCCTGCTGCAAATGAGCAGGTGTGAGTAGCTAAAATTGAGCAGTTCCTGGTACAGCTTGGGCATCACTGAGGAAGGACGTTCTTGTTCTTTCAGAGGGTTCCAAGTGAGGAGAGCCCTGGGAAGAGGGTAAGGATATGATCATAGAATCACAGAAAAAATGGTTTGGGTTGAAAGGGGCCTTACAGACCAGCTATCTTTTAAGCTCATTTCAGGAAAGCTGAACACACAACCCTCTGCACCATTTGACCCCCAGAGACCAGTGCATCACATTGACAGGGAATAAAGACCCACAGTGAAAGAAAATAAAAGAGTTAAAAAAGAGCATATCAAGAGACTATTAACAGACATCATGTTCATAATCAGTTCATGAGCTCAGTTGGGACTCTTAGGCTCCACTGCAAAATAAATAATAAATAAAAACAAAGAGCAGTGCTAGAATGTAGTGGTAAGAGGAATTCTGAGAGCTGGCCAATGCAGAAAGGGAAAACAGGAGCCAATGTGCTTAATCGGGATGCAAACTTAGTGCCAAAAGTAATAACAGGGTTAGGGAGCCAGTGTGTTAGAAAAGCAACTCCAGGATGACAGGCAAAGAGAGAGACTCACAAAGACAGGCAGTGTACAGCAGAAATGTATAGGAACCCCAGCCAAATTATTACAGCAGACAAACATTGTCAATATAAAATAATGCAAAAACTCCTACTGCGCTTGGCAAAGCCCTGTGCTGCTGAGAGGAGCAGAGATTGAATAACCAAGAGCCTGTATTGCACTGTCAGTATGGCACAGCTCTGAAGAATGCTCAGCCTGGCCTCCAGGACAGACAGACAGAGGACTGTGCCCCAGATGGGATCCCCACAAACAAAGGGGTGTTTCACTGCTGGGGCTGTGCTGCACAAATGTCCCAGCACCTCTCACCAGCCCAACACACCAAGTGATGTGGCTCATGCTGGCCCCTAGATCAGAGAGCAGTAAAGACCAAAAGTTTTATTAATCCATGTCCCTATAAACGTCAAAGCACAATGACAAAGACCAGAAAGTCACTTAAAAGCAGTACTACTGACAGCTTGAGTCAGGCAGCCCTGTTAGTTGGGGTGGCGGAAGAGCAGGGCCTGGAGGCATCCTGGAGGCTGCCTGGGGTGACTGGGACACCCAGCAAACACCCAGACTTGCACTGGGAAGGGAGGTGTCAGCATGGTGCTGGCACTCTGGGAAAGCACCCTTGACAACCACACGCTCATCCTCCCTGGAAAACAAACTGTTCCCCTTCTCTTTGAGCAGTCACTTGGATATTTCGTGCAATTACATCTTTACTGTATGAGATGATGTGGTGACCTGCTAGTGAAGCAGGGGAAGGATGTGCGGAGGGCAAGGATTCCATAGCTCAGGCCTGGAAGAGGGAACAGGGATCAGAAGCAAGTGGGACATGGAAATGACAGTGATGATCCGGGTTAGAGTTGGGAAGGAAACTGGAATGAATCTGGCCCCTCCAGATCCATCTTCTGAAGCCTGTCCTTGC
Source organism: Corvus moneduloides (assembly GCF_009650955.1). Classification (NCBI taxonomy): domain Eukaryota; kingdom Metazoa; phylum Chordata; class Aves; order Passeriformes; family Corvidae; genus Corvus; species Corvus moneduloides. The sequence goes on from NC_045496.1 coordinate 6,246,190, forward strand.
CAGTGCTGGGGCTGCACTGAGCCAGGTGGAGGCTGCCAGGTGCCCTCAGTGAGGGCTGTGGCTGGCTGGGGAAGTGTTTACAGTATGCTCATCCCTTCCAGCAGAGCCCTGTCACCAGCATGGCAGGATCTGCCAGGGCAATCTCACTTCACAGCAGTCACCTGCCTAATCTCATCACAACACATCTCATCGGCATCTGACCCAAAGAAGGAGAAAGTGACCCTCTATTCTCAAATGCATCTGGCAAGCTTCATCTTCTCCAGCCTCCTGGGCTGAAACTTGGGATAAAGGCTTCCCCTAATTCACCCTGACAGGAAAAGCTACATTTAGTCAATTAGTTAAATCTTTAAAACTCTCTTTTACTGACAACACTGGTTAGAGACGAGTGAGTGAGGTCCTGGCAGCTCTCCAGGGAGCATCCCAATGCCAAGACCCTCAAGGCACAGCACGGTGCCTTCCCCCTGCAGACCTGGCAGCATGGCCTTGCAGGCAGGGCTGAGCACAGCCCCTGGGCTCCCCTTGCACCCTCAGTTCCCCTCAGTCAGTGGAGGCCAAGACAGCATTTCTCTGAGCTGAGCAACACCAAGCAGTGCTATCAGAAACCCCAGGCTAAACAAGGGGTTACGATAGTGGCCAGATGTGAACAGCTCACACATACAGGGGAACTCAGTTCCAGGCTTTGCCAGTCCAGGTGAGGCAATAGGGATATATCCTGCATCTAAAGTAGACAACGTTCCTGCAGAACTATGTACTCAACAAGCTGTTTCTGTAGAGCAGCGCTGCATTTCCTCCTGTTAAACACCTACTCAGAGCTCAGACAGAGACAGTGACCAGCCTCTGAACAGCAGCATGAAGCAGCAGTCAAGTAGCTCCTTTCCAGAAATCCAAAGCTCCTTCCTTACCCAGTTATGCAAATATTGATATTTTGCTATCACAGTCTGGCCAAACAAAAAAGCAAGCAGATGTTTTTAGTGAAGCCAAAGGGAGACATCCCTGGCCATGGATCTGGAATGAACTTTTTCTCAAACACTTCTAAGGCTTTCTCAGTCAACTAGAAAGATCCCTGGAAGCAAAACAATACCCACCACTTCTCCATGAACAACAACTCAGCTGGGCTTGGAAAGGCAAGTATTTTCAGGTTTGCTTAGATAACACCACTTAACAAATCCCTGCAGTTGGTGATGCTGGAAAGCATCGGGTCCATGTGGCAGAGGCAGTAATTCCTTCCCTCTGGCATGGAGCAGCAAAGGGCCTGGAGTGCAGGTGTGCTCCCCCTTATCTTTGATTTGCAGTCTTCACCTGGGCAGCAGCTGATGCAGGAGCTGGATGAATGAATGGCACGGTGGAAAAGAGAAATGTGCTTTGGGATCTGAAAAGCTCCCCTGTATATTGACAGGCACCTTGGCCAGGAGCATAGGGCGAGGTAAGGCACTTACAGCAGGATTTCAGGTGCAGCTTTATGATGTGAGTTACAAAATCATGGCTCTGGTTGATATTCAGCCTTTCATAGAGGTTCCCAGTCTTTTTGATGACATTATCCTTAGGAGAGCATGCTGGAGACCACACATTTTCCTGCTGTGAGGAGCTGATTAGCAGAAACGTGCTTTAGGATTTAAGTGACATAGAGTGAGGGGCTTGCTGGACCAGCTGCCTCCAAATTTAAACCTTGATTTGGTTAAATAATGAGGTTTAAGCATGTACACAGCTGTCACTAGCTGAATGTTAAGCACATGTTCAAGTGCTACACTGAGTACAGATGAAGGGAAATAAGCCTGGGCTCCCATGTCCAAATTTCTTCTCCTTAGGGAAGAGGAGAAGGGAAACAACATTTGAGGAAGATTGTTCACTATCAGTTTGGTGGAATAAACAAAGACTTGTGAAGGAACAATAGTTCTGTCAGAACTAAAAAGAAGGTTACAATTTAAAAAAATATTTTCTTTTTAAAATATACATGTCTTGACGATATAAAAGCTATCACAACATAAATGCAGACCCCAAAAAGTCTCCATTGTTCTTTACAATCAAAACCATATTTGCTATTTACGTTTCCTTCAAAAGCAAAATTACTTTAATGAAGCATCCACAAACAGAGCTCATGGAATCCAAAAACATCTGGAAGGGGCCGCATTCATGTTTCCACTCTGAATTGAATTACATCCCTTCTGTAAGCTAGGATAGAGAGAGGGTGATGTCTGAAATTACAACTGGGGGATCATTTCCCCATCCTGAGTAAGGCAAGAGCCAGAATCACAGGAGCAAGTAAGCAAACATAGGATACTATATGCCTGGAATATCTTCTGAGAGTATGAAGAGAAGGAAAAAGTGAATGAGAGAGATTCAAACCAGAAATCCTCCAGGCAGGAGATCTGCTGGTTTTTACAATGCTGACTTCCCTACATCATATCCACTGAAATCTGTAGAATTTCAAAGCAAAGCCCAGGTTCCTCCTTTCTGCTGGGAATCTTAGAAAGCGTATCTCTCTGCCTCACAAATTTGGTATGGATTATATCACTGCAGTGCTCAAACATCACCAGATCTCCACCACAGCACAGCCCAGCCCAGTAGTGGGAGGTGAGAGCAGGAGCACTAGCAGCAGATCCAGAGGCTCAGTCCCTGCTGCTAGAGCTTTAGGCAGAGTTTTACCCCTCTCCAATACTGGTGTCCTTAGGGTAAGATCAATTCCTTAATGCTCCCTTTTCCCCAGGCAGTGCCTCCTTTCTACCTCAGTGCTCTGCACATCCCGAAGTGACTTTTTGCAGGGCACTGCAGCCTGTCAGGATACAGCCACTGCTGCATTCTTGGTTTGCAGGGCTGAGATGCACTTTGGAGTCTGGCTTCCTCGGTGGAGGAATGTCCAGAGGGAGTGACTGGCACAGGATCTGCTGGACTGAACATCTGGAGAGGAAACGTAAACCCAGAGCATGAAGCTGCAGGTCTCTATGATACGTCATTTTGAGCATGGACAGTGCTGGTGGCAGCTGAAGTTCCACAGGATTTGTCTGGGGGGTTTGACACCCTCTCTCTGGATCCAGCTACAGCCAAAGGCAAGCCCCTGATGTCCCAGGCAACTTCCTTTCCTGGGATCTAAATCCAGCTTTCCTTGAGGGCTGAGGACTTGAGGTCAGTATGGATGTAAGAAGCTGAAGAAGGTTTATGTGAGTGAATCTTAGACAACCCAAGAGCCAGACACTGAAGTTGCCTGTGGATGCCTGCTGAAAGGAGAAGCTCAATGGCAGGGATGGGGGTGGATCCCTGGCTGGCAGCTGGGAGGAGGCAGTTCCAGGACTCCTTCTCTGTCACTGCAAACATTAAAGGCACTGGCAAAAGCACCCAGTCCCCTCAGAGGACCCACCTCTCCAAAACCCGCACATTCTCAACCTGGATTCATCCAGAAGGTGTTCCCTGTTCACCCCTGTGCTGCAGTTTTACCTTGAGATATTTTTCACCATCCATTCAGAGACTGCCATGAAGGAACACCTCCAGTTTTTCATCCATCATGATCATGGATGTCCCACACAGCCCAGTTAATCCCTGCTGTGCAGCACAGAGGAACCTCACTCCCCAGGGGCCCCTTTGCAAGTGGACCTGGGGAGTGAACTCCGTGGGCCTTCCCACCAAGGAGCACAGAGGAATGCGAGCTGTTTTGCCCAGCCACAAGTTAAAAGATGAACCATGATAAACATCTGCCAAGCTTGGATGTTACTGGCATCCTCCTAGATGGGATTTTAAAGTTTAGAGCAGTTCCAGGGTACGTAACTCCATGGTCACAAAGCTTCCTAGCTGGTTATTTCATTTTCTTTTGCTGGTCCCAGCTATCTGAAGAGACCATTCGCTCTGGCATAGGGAAACACACAATCCTTGGCTGTCCTGAATCCCCCAAGCAGAAGTTGCAGAAGAAGCAGAGAGTGGGAGTAGGTAAAATGTATAGTTTACTCCAGTGTACGTCTTTGAAAATGAAACGTGGAAACAGATCCTTGGAGGGAGAAACGCAAGATATGTTGTTGTTGGGGCCTTCAGCAGAACCCATGTATGCTTGCTATTAATACTTTGTAAAGCATCTGGACAAGGAAAAACAATCCAAAGCAGGGACGCTCCTGCAATAAATATCCCGTTGGAGAAGAAAGATTGAAGAGCTCGGTGGGATGGGGGCTGGATGTCACAAGCAGGAAACAAGCAGCTTTGGCAGGTCTAGAGGTCATTGTCTTGTCGGCTGTCACCCAAACAGAGCAGGGAGAGCCACACAAGAACTGACTCTGAGTGTCTGTGAGCTCATTATTGACAGAAACATGAACGCACAGCACTGTCAGTGGTGCCAGGCAGTACCTCACCCAGCACTAGGCTGGGGGCTGCTCTTGCCAGGCAGGGTGAAGAGTCACCTGTGCTTACAGGGTGGTACTGTTGAGATATGTACAGATAAAATCAGGGCTGGAAAAATCCTTAGAAAGGCATAGGACATGCTTATAATTTGATCTATTGGCAATGCAAAGCACACCTTCCTCACATCCCTGTGGAACCCTGCCAGGAGGTGTCAATCCTGTAAGACTGGAAGGGAACACATGGGTAGAACAGCTCAGCTCCACTTCTGTCAGCCTTCTCTCTTAATTCCATGTCATGACATAACATTTCTTCCTTCATCTGCCTCTGGTTATATCACAACACTTCATATCTCAGCTACTTTTTCTCCCATGGCAACAAAGGCACCTTTTCAGGTTTTCTACCTTCATCCTTTCCCCCAGCCCATCTATACCTGCAGACAACTAAATCATCATCCTCACCAGAAGTATCCATAAACTGTGTTTTGACATGGCAGATAGGCTGGACCACTTCCATGATAACCTCTACTCTGGACACCCCTCTGCCCTTACACATCCTTTGCGTTCACGTCCCTGGTAAGATTTGTTTCAAGGACCACACGGCCTTTATGTGCAGCAGAAACGTGGCTGTGGAGGTGCTGCCCAACTTCTGCTCATCTTCACACCCCCAGACTAAACCACCAGATTGTTTTTCCAATGGCTGAAACAGGAGAGGGATAAAAGCTCATGGAGAGTGCTTACCCTGCGGCCTTTCATCCCTCGGATCCCTGGTGCACCACGGGCTCCTGCTGGACCCTGGAAGGGAAAAAAGGAAACAAAATGAGGGTGGAGGAGAAGGAAGGCAGCAGCTTTGGTAAGACCCTACATTCCTATGTGATCTGCAGGGGCCTCAGATGCAGACCCTTGACCAGCAGATTGGTTCATTAAACTCTTGCTAAAAACATTGCCATGTTTACTTGTCTATAAATGCCTTTTTTTTTTAAACTCATGGATTGTCTTCGTATTGTGAACATTTAGGCCAAAGATCCTGGCTGAGGTTTGTATGCTTAATGACCTGCAGCCTGTTATCTGTGTCAGTGGTGTGATGTGAAGAGACGTTGAACATCCAGAATCCCCTCTGAATCTATTAAAAGCAGCTGTTGCTCAGCATCTGTTCAAAAATAATAATAACCAGGATCTGGTTTTTAGATGTCCAAATACAAAATCAGACACATCATCTTGGGTATCCAAGTTTGACCTTTTCAGCCAAATACTGACTTTAAGTAACTGTTGCCCCGTTAATGCTGCATAAATACTGATACTGGCAGATAGATACTAATTTAATGTGGGCTGTTGGTGTTGTGGATGATCCTGTTCTTCTTGCAATTACAGAAAGATTTCAGGTTTTCTTTTAACCTGGATTTGTACACACTTGATTCATTAATATGCATACAGGAAATGCAGAAGACAGCTTTTTTTCCCAGCTAAAATATTTATCAGAGTCAAAAAAAAAAAAAAAAAAAAAAAAAAAAAAAAAAAAGGACGATATATTTATTTTACAGGACTTAGTTCTGTTCAGCTTTTAAACCTGATATTTAAAGTTAGTGCCTTTCTCCTGTCAGAAAAGAAAACCTCAAAATGACACATTCACTCCTTACTCTCTCAAATATTCTGCATCAAATGTGGCTATTTATATATTAATAGCTTTTACCAACTGTCAGCTCTGCAAGCTCCACCACGGATCAGAACAGAATTGAACTGTGATCCTCCTACTGCTCCTACCACTACCATTTATGAAGATTTTGCTTTTGTATTGGAGATATCTTTGTGCATGGCATATAAGTTCAGGATACAAATGCTGAGCTGTTCTCATTCAGGATGGAAAAGTCAGTTGACTGTAACTGTATTTGTGATCACAGCACATCTCAGTTTTGGTCGTGAGGACAGCGGTGACTGGCACAGGCAGTGGATGTGTCAGATGCCTGTTTTATAGAGATTTTTATGTTAACCATGTACTGAAATGAAATTCTTAGTTGGTATTTGGAATCTTCTCTGAAAGTCTCAGCCTATCCCAAACAGCTTACGAAAATACGAGAACAGAAACATTCCTTGTAATGGCAAATGTTGAGGGAACAGCTAGATACCCTGCTGGAATTTCAAGGAACTGTTTAGGAGAAGAAAAGCGACCTTTAATACTCTTATATTATACACGTTATTTTCAAACTTGTGTATTAACACAAAAGATGCACCATAATGGTAAGAAGAGGAAAAAGGAATTCACAAGCCTCAGTCAGTAAACTGAAACCAAGGCCAAAGCTTCCTACCATTGACTATACCTTTGCTTCCCATTTCCAGTCATCCTTTGTTGAAATAATCAGCCATCACTGCTAAGGCTCATTCAAAGATTTTAACAGTTTAGGACAAACAACAACTGCATGCCTCAGGTCTGGCTTGAAAGGCAAATAAGGAATGTTTGGTGGAAAAACAGCTGGAGTTAATGAGTGCAGATTTGATATTAGGGGATTATTTGATTTACTGGCTCTGTGGGGAAGTTTGGCTTATTGAATTATGACTTTTTAAAATGCAGTTGTGGAGCAAACATTTGCTTGGATGAACTTGTTATTTGCCTGCAGGAGAAGAGGGAACTGAAGGCAGCGGAAGGACCTGGGCACGGTCTCAGCTCTCAGAGCTTTGCCAAGAGGTTTTGGTATCTCCACCTGGATCTGATGCCTCAGCTCATAACTATTGTTATGCCCCAGTGAAGACAGACAAAATTTGGCCTCACTTGAAGGTACATTTAGTGGTGCATGGGATGGTGCTCAGGGCTGGAGCTCTCTGCCACAGGACCAGCACAGAAACTGCCTTGGCCAAGGGTGCTCACAGGCCCAGAGCAGGAGGGAGCCCAATGCTCCAGCTGTCCCCAAGTCTTGTAGCAGCTAACATGACAGGAAGTTGCTAAAAATGGGTCATCTACAGATATCCAGATGCCTCCTAGGCTTCTGTCAACAGCAAGTGCTGCCACGAGGGGCCACAGAGCACCTCAGCGCTGGGGGCTGCGGGGGCATTGTGCTGCTTTTTTTGTAAGGACCAGGCTGGTGCCATGTTGCTGCTCTCCAGGCAAAGATGGGTCACCCTGAGATGCTGCTTGACCTCAGATTTTCTCTTTTCCTCACCTCCACTGACTTACTACTGCACGATCTGTGCCCAGGCAGCAGCTGCCTGCAGCCAGTGCCCCCAGAGCCTCCTGGAGCTCCTGGCAGCAGCAGAGCTGACCCCGATTTGGAGGCCACACCTTTGGCACCACCCGAGCATTTCACTGCTGTGATCTTCCTCCCATTTACCAGCACTGTGGGAATTCACACACTGAGCAAAATCCATTCCCTGCACCCACCCAGGGCTGCCTTGTTGTTGGCTCCAGTGGCACTTGTGCTTCTGGGAGAGCCCGAGCTCCATCTAAACAACGGCTGTGGGAAACTGGAGCCAGGCTAAAATCTGCCTCCACGGCGATTGCGTGCTCCAGCCGCAGCGTGCCAGATGAGCCTGTCCAGATGGAGGGTCAGTCTGGGGGAGCTGCTCTGCTGCTCCTCTCATGCCAGCAAGGGCTTTGACCATGCATGACGGTCACACTGCATGGCGTGGTCACTGTGATAAATGACTGTGATAAATCACTGTGATACGTCACTATATCAGATGGTGTGGTCACCACACTGCCAACCATTCCCAGCCTAGAACACCTTGAGCTAGGGAGCTTGTGTCCTGCTAAAAGATTGAGGCTGGATTATGATTTTTGCATCCTTCCTTAGGGAAATGGGTTACAAAATTTTGAATTAAGCTCTGTGCTTTTTTGCATCTCTTTCCATGTTGCTCCCACCCCTGTCCCATCCCTTTCCCCATATCTCTTGCTCATATCAAACTCAAATAAACTGCAATACACTTGCTTGACTTAACCCATGAATGCCCAGGATGTGGTATTACAAGGTGATGATAGCCTTTACTTACTGTTGGTCCAGGCACCCCAGGAACACCCACTCCTCCTGGCATCCCAGGGTGTCCCTAAAAGGAAAGGAAGAAGAACATGCCTGCTGTGAATGTCCACAATCTGCACAGCCCTTCTTCCTCCAAGTGGGAAGACAGGAAAAAAGGTGTTGTTGGCTGCTTGCAAGGTCAGGCAGATCTGATATTTGTCAGGGTAAAATTGCTCAGGGGCAGCAGATGGCCAGGCTGTCAATAGCCCAGCTCCAACCCGGCCAGTGATATCAGCAGCAAGATTTTCTGAAGAGCCCAGAAGAAAATGGGCTGAATTAATATGAAAATATGTCTTTTGGTCTTGTACTATGGGAGACAGGAAACAAATGTCAGAGCAGGACAAGATCCAGCTGAGGTCCCCACTGTTAAATTCCTAAATGTAGATCCCTGAATGGCAGAGCACAGCAAGGCACTGTGACTGTGCTGCCCAAGCTCCCTGTATTTCCAGTTGCTCTGGGCAGCTTGGACAGATCCTTATTCCTGGGCATTGTCTGTTCAAGAGGCTTGGGAACAGGCAATCCTTCAGTTCCTTGTTGTCTCCACTTGACACAGCAGGTCCTCAGCTGATGGAGCCACAGAACATACCTCGAAAACCAGTGTTGCTCTGAAGGGGAAACTGCTGAACACAATTGAGGCTACACCCCAATATCCAGTCAGTCAAATGGCCATTCCCATCCCCACAGACATGGGAAGAAATTGCAGCTGTTGTCATGGAACTAAAAGACCAGGAGAAGCTGCACCCTTGGCTAGGACAGAGAGGCGGCTGCAAGAGCGAGAGAATGCAGACTTACTCCTTACCATCGACCCCTTGACTCCTGGAGGGCCTGGGGGTCCCACTGAGCCACGGTCACCCTAGGAGAGAGACAGATGCATATGGAAGAGTGATCTAGAGCAATGAAACAACTAAAAAACCCCACAAATTCATGTCTATGCCATCCTACCAGAAATGCTTCCAGAATCACTCTCTTTCCATCCCTCTCATCAGAGTAGTGGAAGGATTGCAGGAATTAACTTATCCTCCATATCTCAAGAAAGGGGACTTTACTCTTGCCATCAAAACCTCCAAGGTATGAAGGAAAAAGGCACACCATCTTCAATTCCAAACAGTGCTAGGACTGAACCCAAGGAAATCTCCAGCCCTTCCCACCCAAGGCATGACATGCCTGTTCTGCATGATCACAATCCCTACGTGTGCTGGCATTTTCAGAGCCATGGATTTGAAATCTGTTGTCACAAGGCCCTGCTGAGAGCAGGGAATCAAGCTGGAAGAAACACATGCTGCCTGGTGCTTTCAGAGGAGACTGTGGGTGTTTTGGGGGAACTCCCTGTCCTGTGGCTCATACTGAGACCACAGTGCCAGCAACAATGACCTGGAGGTCTGATTTATGAGGGGCTCAGAGCTGGATGACTCCCCAGCCCACCCTGAAGATAAGACCCCTTCTAAAACAAGCTGTTAAAAAACTTAATGTACCAAAACATCACTTATTCATTGCAAAAGTCTTACTTATCCCCACATGCAGACCATCTCACTTCCTGTGGATACATCCTTGACCCAAAAGTAGGAGACAAGATGGTTAAGCCCCCATGAGCACCACAACTTGCTGATGTGAGGGTGACATGAAGGTGTGGCTTTAGCAATGGGACATCAACAGCTCCTTTGGGAGACGGTGGCAATTCCCACACAACTGTCTGTACTCTCCCTCCAGCCCCAGGGATGCACTGGGAGTTAGATCTGTTAGGTTTGTGTGCTCAGGGGGATGAGGAAGGAGGATTTAGAAAATGCTGCCAATTAGTTTACGCCCAAAATCTGACCTACCTTCCAGCAGCAAAAAGTGTAAGGGCAAATATTTTCTGGGCTCTAAGGAGCTTATTAAAAACAAACCCCAGAGTTTGTGTTGTCACCAGCTGGCCCTTGTAAACCAATGTACGGATTTTTTTTCTCTCTGAATGGATGGATTTTATTAAGTGTGTATTAACTGTATTGTTCTCTTTGATAATCTTTGGATTCTACTGGCTTCAGTCTTAAGTTTTGCAGCTCTCAGGATGGAGATTGCTGACTCAGCTATGTCTAATGAAAGCATATTTCCCACTTCATTTAGCTCACAAGAGCATAGTAAGCTGTAGGATACTATGCCAACTGGAGGCCTGGTTGAGGTTTTGATTTGATGATAGCTATTTCTGTTATCCCTAAGTTTGCCCTGGTAGAGAAGCCTCATGGAAATCCCAGCTGTGCTGAGGATCTCCAAAGGCAGATTTTCAAAGGACAGCCTGGGTTTGCCTTGACACCAATGTAACATCATCACAGTACAGAGCTGATCTGGAAGTTGGGGATAGCTCATGTGGTCAAGACTTTGGCACAGAAGGCGGAGGGACAGATGTTAATTTAATGGAATGGAGAAAAAGATCTTCCCACATCTGCTGCATGGCAAACACCTTATCCCCCATTCAATTCAGGGCTGCAGCTGCCAATGAGACAGCTCACTCAGGCACCAATTTTCTGTGTAACCACCCTGGACACACCACAGACTCTTTATTCCTCTGTCTCCCTTCTCTAAAATGCACCCCACATCATGTCATTCTTTTTAGTTCTTGTGGCCCTTGACAGCTTGGACTGAGGCTGACTCTGCTACTGCCCCACCAGGGCCCACAGGATGGAAAGGCCTTTCCAAAGGCTGCTGCGGACAGACAATAAAATGGATCTGCAGCAAACACAGTATAACTGTCACAGTCTTTACATCATTACCCAGAGGACAGGGCTTGAAGCAATAAAAGTGAGAAAGAGAGCACTGATGTGTGGAATGCATCATTTTATGCTCTTCACTATCTTTATGGCTGCACTGTGAATAATTAAACCACCAACAAAAACCAGCAGCATGCAAGTGAGATACAATGAGTGACATAGATGATTTGTCTTTGGGAGCTGCTTCCAAATAAAAGTTTACACTCTAATAGAGAACAATTTAATGTCCTTTTATGTTTTTATGTGAAATAAAGCCCTTTTTTTCACCCTGGAAGAGGTGTGTGTCTGTACTGTACACAAGAGGGCACCAGCCCTGAGTGTGCCCAAAGCAGTCAGGGGCAGCCAGACGGGATGCTCCTCATCAGATAAAAAAGGAAATATTTGGACCAGCCTTTGCTTAGATGAGTGGCTGCACTCTTGTACACCTGAGAAATTTCTGAGACCTCCTGTTCAATGCAGGCTCAGCCCTGGGCCTGCGTGACCCCTCTGGCAACCCAGAGCACACCTCTGCACAAATCTGCAACCTCAATCCCATGGACTCCTCCCACGACCAGCAACACAGGGCTGATGGATCCCTCATTCCCATAAAAACCAGAGCTGACTGTTAAATACAAACCATCTGGCATGTTATGAATGAGGAAAGTTAATTTTTCAAAGACTATTTGACAGCATCTCCCTGGAGGGCAGCGCATGTTAATTCCTGAATGAGAAGTGGATGGTTTTGGCCTGGTCCTAGTCTAGCTCAGACACCCTGGATGTGCTCCATTCCCAGCTGGGTGTTGCACTCACATGACAACTTAAATCTCCACAACCTTTCTCCCACCCCAGCCTCCCTCATCCTGCAAAAGTTACAACAACCATTTCATCGCAAGCAATCCTACCTTTTCTCCTGCTATTCCAGGCTCCCCCACTGGACCTATGAAACCCATTAGACCCTGAGGAAAGAGAAGAGCACAACTAATTTTCAGTTTTTATTTGCTGGGAAAGTAAACAGTTCCTTTGGTCCACCTTGCTGGTTACAATAGCACACCATCCCTCGTATAATGCTCAGTAATTCCTACTGGCTACCAGAGTGGATGGAGTTGCTCCCGGCCACGGGAATGTCTAACTCCACAGCTGGTTCTGCTTTAGGCACCAGCTGGAATGGCAGCATGAGGATCTGCAAGAACCACAACACACAGCACAGTGGATGAGTGAAGTGTGTTTCATAGAAAGACCGAGTCCATAGTGTGGCTTTATTCTGCGAGCTTTTCCCAAAAGTTTCCCCAAGAGCATCTGCAGCGGGAGCTCCTGGGTTGCACAGAGACTTACCATCATTTTAGCTGCTGGACTGGGTAGACGTCCTCTGGGTTAATCCAAGCTGCCTCAGCCCTTTGTGCAGACTAGTTTTGCCCTGGATAGTGTCATGCTGGTGGGATGCCAGTAGGAAATAAAGGTCCCCTCAGCCAGAGGGGCCAGCAGGGCAGTGGATCTCACACACTACCCAGAAACCATCTTGGAGCAAACCTCCAGTCTAAGCTCAGGGTTTAACAACGTTCGGGATAACGAAGAGGCAAACAGAACTGCTTTTAATTAGGCAGATGGAAACAGACGCAATCTCAAGCAAAGATTCCTGAGAATTAACATGTAGCAGCCTCCCTACCAGCTCCAGTGGCTTCTGGCTCTGGAGATACAAGGGACCATCCTCTTTGCCACTGTGGCCATTCGCTCTCACTGCGCGTTCTCATGGCCCCAGAAAGGGTCACTGGGAGACAGAGATCTACATTCAGTTCCTCCAGTGAGTCTGTAGCTAAAGGGATTCATCTCCTGTTGAGACACTTCACAACCTGCCCACACTTGGCATGGGTGGTGTCAAAGGAAGCTGTGCCCCAGCTTGTTTGATTTTAGGCAGCAGTCTGATTGGTGCTGGGGGGTGGCTGCTGAGCAAGTGGGAGCCAGGGGATGGATTTTCCAGTGGTATCACAGTGCTCTTCTTCTTTTTTTAGAATAATTTGAAATCTTCAAAATAAATTGTGAGGTTCTTCTATGCAAGAACAAACACCATGGGGGAAAAGGTACACCAGCAAGGCAACTTTTGGAACATGTTCTCAGGAAAGGGCAAGCTTTTCACCCCACTGTCTCCATTCTGAGGGAACAGCAAGAAAAGAAGGAAAAGTTTCCTCTCTGTACTCCTTCTGTCTTGCTTCCCCTGTTCATGGCTGGCCTGAGATGTGTGCAGTTCTTAGAGGAGCTCTCTGGAGCCTGTGCCTCGCTGAGGGTCTGTTTACACCCCTACAGTGACAGTGTGAGGTGACACTGCGCCCAGGTACAGAGGAACACACAGCGCCTGGAGCAGCATCCTCACAGGCTGTGCAACCTCTGTCACCAAAAGCCTCTCCCTTTCCATGAAGTTACACTCACAATGTAGAGATGTAACACAAAATAACCAGCCTCATCCTATTCCTGCATGAGCGAGACTCAGCAGACCCATTCCAAGACAGAAATCGCAATATAAGTCACTCTCCAATGACTTTTAGAGGGAACAGCTTCTGGCTCCAAACACTGAGAGGTTCCGTGCTTTAATATTCCTCATGTTAATTAAATGCCATCCTTTGAGATCTCTGGAGACAGGAGCTCCTCACTGAGACAGGCTGATGGGCTCAATAAAGGCATCGCTCACTGGAAGGCTCAGCCAGCTTTGCCTCTTGCAGGGAGCAGCCACACAACTCTGCTGTGAGCGGCACTTGTCACTCTGGTGTGGGAGCAACATCCAGGTAAAAAGAACTTGGAAACACTCATGAGAGAAGGCAAAAAGCCCAGTGGGTATGTTAGAACCTGAAGTTAGACGCTTGTGTTAGAAATTCATCCAGAGATGATGTCCAGGGAACTGGCAGGCCACTGTGCCATGATGGAAATACCAGTTAGCCATGGGATGACAAACAGAAAAGCTCTACTATCCTTTAGGGGTGTCACCAACTTTTCTGAAATGGTCTTTGCTTTGAAATGGCCTTTGAGTCTGAAGCTGAGGCAGTCCTGGAGCACAAGAGTGTCATCGTGGCCAGACTACACGGACCAGACACGTGCGAGCAGAGCTGGACTCGGCACAGATTGCCCAGTGCAGGAATCAGTGGGAGAGCAGAAAAGTCTGCAACATCTGCCTATGCAAGGTTGCCACTGGGTGGCATTGCTGAAGGCTGCTGGATCAATTGTCCTTTCAATTAGACACAAGTGCAGGTACACAACTGCATCCAATTTCTGAATTTTTCCAATAGCCCAAGGCCATGAAGAAGGGAAATGTTATGTCAGAGAATGGCAAAGCAATGAGATGCAACAGGGAAATGCATTGCTAGCCAAAAATACACAATAAAGCAAGAAAGAATACATCTCTTGTTCATTTCCAATTTCTTGGAAAACCACAGAACTCTCCCTCCTGGGAATATGCTCTTTAAGAAATTTCTAGTTCCTTAGGCCAGTCCCTGCAGAAGAAGGATCCCTGCTCTGCAGCAAGTGGTGGTACCATTCAGAACAAGACTGTTTCAAACTCCCTTCCACGGGGTGCTGCATATCCAAGCTCAGGCTTGAAGGCCAACCTTCAACTATCCATAGCAGCATCTTCTTCCACCCTAAAAGGTCTCTCAGGAATCTGGATCACGAAGCCAGATGTACTGGTGATGCTTCCCAAGCTGGCCTGCTGGTGCTTTGCAGAGGGGTTTGCAGGGATCTGAGTACACCAAGAGCCCCTAGTGCCCTCCTGAGACTCCCTGGGCTGTCACAGATGTGCTGCTTGTTACGGCAGCTTGTGCAGAAACCTGCTGGCATGGCCAACACTCGCCCTGCTGCACAGATCAGTGTTGGGATGGAAGGGGAGCACAGCCAACATTTCACTCCAAACCCAGGGAAAATTCTGCCTGCGCTGGTGCATTGGGGTATTGCTCAGGGGAAGATGCCACTGCTCCCTGTGTGAGACATGGTGTGAACATGAGATGCAGAGCAGGGACCCTGCTTCCAGCACAGTAGCTCTGCAGTGTTTGCAGCCAGCACTGTCTGCTCTGGGCTAAATTAACCAACATTGCTGTGTCTGCAAGCAGACACAAATCGAGATAGATATGTCTACACCAAATAAATCTCAGTAAATTATCAGGAGTATAAGAAAAACAGGGGAGATTGGGTAATGATGTTCTTCACTGGCCAAAATGGGATAGACACTAAAGGCAGGGAGATTTAGGTTTTAAGAACCAGAAGAGCTGCCAACGGCAAATATTTAATCAAAGCAGACATGAACTGTGGTCATTACACTAAAATGGCTGTGGTGCAACATATTTGTCTCAGGTTCCCAGGGTTGAAAAGAGGGCCTGCATCAAACATGACTCCAGGCAGTGTGTGTAATGATGCACGTGAAGTCCCAGCAGCGGTGGCTGCCCGGATAAAGGTCCACAACATACAGGAAAGAATGTAAAACATTTATATTAGAGGGGAGTTCAGCATGTCGCTCATGATTCAGTCTGCTGTATTCCCCAGCCAAGGGCATGGTGGAAAAGAGATGGAGATTGTTAAAAAGTTGCTGGGGGCTCGGAAGGGGAAGGAAAGGAGGGGGGACTGGTGGGTTGTAATTCCTAACTCCTGTCTCGCTTTCCCCATTTATTGTCCAGCCCTGTTATAATTAAGCCCCCCCTCTTGGCTCCATCAACAGAGAGCAAGTCAGCAATGAAGCCTTGCATAAATCATAGCCCATTTGAGAGAAACAACCGATCGGCGAGCCCAGCGTGAGCAGGGTCTCCCAGGGACGGGACCGCCAGTCGCTCCCAGCGGGAACCGATCACGGCCTTTCTGTTTTACTGGTTCGCTAGAACTCAAAACAAAACAAACCAGGGACAAAGGATGGGAGGGAGTAAATGTACAATCCTCCCATTCAGATGAAAGAAAGGGAAAGTAAAACAGTAAATATCACAGTTTAAGGGAGGACGCTCTGACCCGCAAAGAACAGCCATGTGGTTTAACCCCCTGTGCACCAGGCTCAGCCCTGCTCTGGCACCACGTTGGGCTCTTGCCACCCTGGGGAGTGAGGAAAGGGAAAGTGGAGACGTGCTGTTGAAACACTGTGTCACACCAAAGAGGCTGTGAGCACCACAGTGCCTGAAAATCCCTGACCGAGATGTCTGGAGGTCAGAGATGCCCCGGAGGAGAAAGTAAATGGGCTGGGAAAGGAGCAGCACTAAGGTGTGGGAAACACCAATGCAATTCCCTGCTCGGTTCTTGGTGACCCTCTTGACCTTGGCCAAGACAATCAGGAGCTCCTCATGTCAGACCCCGCCTGCAAACCTGACATTACACCCCCTCCTCCTTCGGAAGGGGAAAAACATGAAGGAGCTGGTGCTGGTGTCCTTTAACAAATTATCCTAGAATACTGATATTGAGACAACATACTTTGACCTTAAAGGACAAGAGTCCTCCAAGGAGCCTTGGCCATCCTTCCCAGCACAGAGCGATGGGTGCGTGGCTGACCCTGACACAGCCCTGTGAGTGAGCAGGGCTGTCACTTCTTGTACAGGGGAAAGGACTCAAACAGCTGCTCCTGCTATGACAGGACCTCCCCAGTCCCATTAAGGACATAAGTTAATTAAGGTCTCTTTCAGCTAGCACAACTCTTCACTGGGATTTTCTAGTGCCAAGCAGGGGGTTGCTGGGATGGCAGCACCTTCCTGTCTGCTGCAGGGGGTTACTTTTCCCACAGGTCTCTCTGACCTTCAACATGGACATTTTGGTGACATCCTCCGGCTGTGCATTCCCAGCTCTGGGACAGGAAGGCTGGTGGCTTCCTTGGCCAGAGGCCCCGTATTCCCTCTTCATATCCTTCTGACATCATCTACAGGCAAGCAAGGGTTAACCCACATATTTCCAGGGTACTGGGGTGCCCAGCAGCTGGAATCCTTCCAGCACATGGAGGCAGCAAGCATCTAATGAATGATCTTCCTGAGTCTGTGTCCTTGCAATGGAAAAACAACACATCAGGGACTGCCCTGTGGCTTAAAACCTCATTTTTCAATGAGAGCTCAAGTATCACTGGAAACCTTGCAGAAACTCCCATGTTTTCCTAAACAGATGTTCCTAAGAAAGGGAAGAAATCTCCAATGAGATGAATGGCTTATCTCTTCTCGTGCTGTTATGCTGAGGTTTTCTACTCTGAGAGAACCCATTCGTCAGGCAGAGCAGCAGGATTGAGAAGTGTGACCACCCTTACTGTGGAATAGAAAACATCAGGGTCTCCACGAGAGAAAACATGGTGAGGTGATGGTGTCTTCAGTGCCAAGGGCCTGGGCCCATCCTCTCAGGGCTCTGCTGAAAACCAATCCAGCCCCAACACCAACTGCTGAACTTTAAGTGGAGGGGGGAAGGAAACTCCAACACTCCAGCATTGTTCAGAGGAGGTGTGATGGGAGACGAGATTATTTCTCATTAGTCTGGTGAGACATTTTTGTTCTAATGACTTGACTGGTTTGGAAACGGAAACTTTCTGGGTGATATTTCTAGACAGAGACTAATTGACTAAGAATAACACAGGCAGCTTTCCTACTATTGCACTGGTTTCAGTGTCAGCAGAGGCCAGCTGTGTTTTCTTTTCGATGAACAGTGCCTAGAGTTCTCATCCAAGGTCAGTCCTGAGGGAAGTTAAAGAATAATAATCCTAATGATGCTTTGCCCTTCAAGGACAATGTCTTGTTAAGGATATCAAAACACTTCTAAATATTCATTTTTAACTGTATCCACAGGTGCCACTTCAGAACAGGAGGCGCTGGGCGGGGTAAGCACTGTTCAGGGCTGTCTCATGCCTTCCACAGAAGGAGAAACTGAGGCACAAAGCACTGGGAAGTGTTGCCTGAGATCGTGCAGAATCTGATAAAACTGCAACTAGAACTCAGATATGGGGAACAACTTTGCTCCTTCAGTAGCAAATTAACAACCCTAACACAGAAATGCCTCTAATTTCCAAATAGAAATAACCACCTTTGATATATACTGAGGCTGGTATCAGACTGCTGGTACTGAAAAGGATCCACCTTGGCTTTTTTAGACTTGCTTGGTCAGAAACCCTTGGAAGAAGTGGCCCCCAGCTGTTGCATACAGAGCAAAGAAGAGCCAGAGAGGCCGACAAGCTAAACCAAACCAAACCAAGTGTGCTGACCATCCAGCAGGGCAAGTGTTGGGAAAGACAGCAGTGGTGAGAAGCAACACCCCCAGTGCAAGGACCAGCTGCTACAGCCAGCTCGGTGTGGTCATGCAGGAACACACAGAACATGCTGGAGGCTCTGCGGCTTCAATTTCAGGGTTGTTGGTGGAAAAGTTTGTTGGTTTCAATCATAGAGACATGGGAACAATTGTTGCTCTTTCCTTGATGCCTGTGGTTCCCCCGAAGCCTACAGGGATAATGCATGTCCTGGGCTATACCAGCAGAATTTTCTCTGTGGAATTACAACAAAATGCAGCTCAGTGTCACTCTTCCCCAGGGTCTGGTTCCTTCAGCTGCTATCTCCTCTAGTCCCCAAAAATCCAGGGGAAGTGAAACCAACATAGCACCCAAAGCAGAGGATCCTACCCTTAAAACCTACATTGGCAAAGCCTGGAAGCTGGAGCACCAGGGCTGTTGCTAGCTTTGAGCTGGCCAGAAGTCCCTGGCCACTGCCCTCTGCGGGCACTCTGGGCACCCAGGACACATTGCACAGAGGAGATCATCAAAGAGACAAGGAAAATAAGGAATTTACCTGCTCACCAACTTTCCCTGGTCGGCCACGGTTTCCTGGCTCACCCTGCAGGACAAGGAGACAAGGGCACATGGGTAACTTGGTGCTGCCAGCCACACCCTGGGCACAACATGGCTCTTTGTACGCCCATGATTTGGGCTGCTGTGTGTGAATCAGGGAAAATCTGTGAGAAACAACATTTTACAAAACCAACTGTGACTTGGAAGATAATCCAAAGTAAGAAACAATGTTGACACAAACATGGAGCAAACACTTGCTGTTCTGGAGCAAAATGCTCCTAAAGCTGGTCCTACTGTAGAAAAATAACCTTCAGAGAACCACATTGAAACATAAGATGTCTACTGCCCTGTGGCATAGGCCTGGCCTAGTCCTGCTTACTTTATCCCAAAGTTTTACAAAGCATAAGAAGAAACAACAACTCAAATACTCCCAGGCAATGCTGCACCCTGATTCTGTTGTTATAAAACCTCGGACAGGCACAGGTTACCATCACATGGAGCACCCACAGGAAAACCACAGCAAGAACCTACGTGAGATAAATCCCAGTGCAGGAAGAAGGAGTTCAGAGCATGAAAATGATGAGGGGTGAAGGAGAAAGCAGAAGGAGAAGGATTTCAAACCCACCAGGGATAAGGGCAGCTGTGGCAGCACATGGAGGCAATCGGAGTGCCCCTGGATGGGCTGTCCAGAGGCCAGGCTCTCCAGTAACCAGCAGTGTCTCCAGGACAGCAGCTGTATTTTCTCAGTAGGCAGATATTCCAGATGTGCTGCCAGACCACATTTTTGCTATTTACTGTTTGAAGAGGTTGTTTTTTTTAGTTTTTCTCTTTCCTTTCGAGTGTGGGTTTGTGGAGAGCACTGCCCTGGGATGGCTCCTGCTGATAATTAGGCAGCAAAGATAGGAATGATGTGCATTGTTTTAGAACAAAACCATGGAGAAGCAATGGAAAATGAGATGATGATGGAGGGAGGAGTTGGTTAATATCAAAGGAGGAACACACTTGTTTATAATGGCTTAAAAATGCACCATCATTCTTTTTGAAGAAAGAAGCAGAAGCTGAGACCCCAAAATCCTGAGAAAAAGAGGAACCCTCAGTTTTCTTGTTCTCTCTGGAATGAATACCTGGGAGAGTGGTAAAGGTGAGAAAAGACATTTCCCTCTTCCTTTCCTCCCTTCTGCCCACTGCTTCCCTGATCAGGAACAAACTCTTTTCTTACCTTTGGACCGCTGGGACCAGGTGTTCCCGGAAATCCCTTCCGACCAGATCGACCCTGGAATACATGGAAAAACCATAAACATCAAAAGCTTGCAGCTGCTTTGGTCACAGGTGCAGCTTACATGCTTGTACGATAAAAGATAAAGATAAAACATTCATTTTCTGATCCACCTATTACCCATTTTCAGGATATTTTACTATCCTGAGGTGACAATTATGTACAGACCCATTACAAAATCCTGAGCTGGCAAGTTCAAGGATATGACAATATTCTTTTTGCTTCTTCTAACTGTGTTTCTGTGATACATCACAGACATCAAAAGGACTCTCTATAACTGTCCAGTCTTTTTTCTTTCTTTTTCCTCTACTCATTGAAAAATACTATAAATCAAGGAAGAAACATCAGGGCTGGTTACAGAGATGGTTTCCAGTCAGTGTCATTTATCTTGAGGATGAACTGTTTAAACATTAGAGGGTTTTTTAAGGTCTGAGACTTTAGGCAAGTCATAAACTCAACACCCTGTGCAAGACACTTCTTGGACTTTCAGCCATCCTGGATCAAGCAATCAATCAAGTCCTGGACAAGACAATAATTCATAGCAGGGCAGATTAACTTCCCAAACCAGGAGGGGTTGAAGCTTTATGAGAATTTAACTACAATTCCATTGCAAGGTCATCAGAGCTGGTAATAACTGAGTGAATGAATGACTGAAACATACCTCTGGACCAGGGACTCCTGGTGGTCCTAAGGGTCCTTCATCTCCCTGAGGAGAAAAGAAATTAAAATAAAAGGCAAAGTAGTGACAAAATTTGGACTCACCATGCAGCAAGAATGAAGTGCCTGCAGTATGAGCAGCAGTTAAACACAGGCTGTGTGCTCAGCTGTCACATTTTAACAGCTGAGTCCTCTTCTGTCTTAAAGCAGGCTCCGAGGTTTCTCAGGAAAAAAGATCTCAAGTCAAGTCCTGCCAGTAAAAGCCATCCAAAAATTGACCAAGGCAATGCCAGTTGATTTGGTCTATGATGGGCCAGATTTGGCCAGTAGGGTACACTGAACATGTTGCCATAACTGCTTCATTTGATTTGGCAGGGATGTGAATGCTATAGAGCTCTTTACTCTTTGTCTTTCTTACCCCCTTTCCTCTTCCTTCCCCCCAA
This sequence comes from Corvus moneduloides, assembly GCF_009650955.1. Classification (NCBI taxonomy): domain Eukaryota; kingdom Metazoa; phylum Chordata; class Aves; order Passeriformes; family Corvidae; genus Corvus; species Corvus moneduloides. The sequence continues at coordinate 6,267,359 of NC_045496.1, forward strand.
AAAAGCATGCTCCAAAATTTCCCAGAGAACCACTTGGCAACTGTATGAATGTTTCCCTTTTGCTTTCAGCTGGGACTACACATGCTGCAGGATGGAGCTATCACAAAATCTCACACAGCAATTGGACTCGGTCCTCTCCCTTGGCTCTACACCAATTTCTAATGTGATAGGATCAGATCTCAGTTTCTAAGAGACCTTCAATTAAGCTTCACAAAAATTATCTCAAGTGTCTAAAACCAACTGCCAAGAGAGAAATTAAAAGCGCCCTTGGCAGCCACAGGCTGGCTGCTCTCATTTCAGTGGTCAGCCATGGTAATGAAGGGGCACTGACAGGCTGAGGGTGGGACTGGGGGTCAGGAACCCAGCTCCATGGGCTCAGACAAGCCACCCACAATATTCCACATTTCCAGTGGGATGTAATTCAGAGCCCTGACCCAGTGCCCAGGGTGACCTTAGTAGTAAGGGCACAGTGCTGCGCTCTGCTGCACACTCAAAGTCCTTCAGCACAGCTTGCACCAAACTCCATGTCCATGTCTTTGGGCTTACTTTTACACTCACTAACTAGAGGAAATTGAAGGCAGCTTGGTCATGCCTGCCTGAACCTGGAATGCAGGGCTTCGATTCCCTTTGTATTTTGTCTGAAATATTTTTTTTCCTATTTCACTGCAAATAAATGAGCTAATTTGCATTAATCCCATTTAGAGAACAAGCAGAAGAGTTCCCAGAAAAAGTTAAGAATTATTAGTGCTATTAAAACGAGCTCCTGCCCATGCATGTGCTCAGTGTTATTTACACAATGTCTCGTGACTCTGGACAAACAGCTTACACTGGCCTGAGTGAGAGGAAATTACACTGATGTCACTGGAGTTACAGCAGGATAAACGGGGAACCCAGACATTCTCTGCTGCTCCCATAGTGCATTTGCAGCTCCAGGACAATTAAATCAATGACAATTGTTCCCTTCTTAACTACTGCAAGTGGAATGGTGCTTCAAGTTCCGAGGTGAAAGTGGTGACTGCAAGCTCCGGGATGCTGAGCAAATGAATTTCTACAGAGCAGCAATTCCCGTTTCCTTCTCTTTTTACAGAGGGATGTTTCTCCATGTGAGAGAGCAGAGTCTGCAGGTCTCATGGTTGAAAAAGAACACACTTAAAAGGAGCAGAAAGCCAAAGCCAGGCCAGGCCATGTCTGTGCAAGGGAAAAGGGTTCTAACACCCATCTGGGGGTGGGCCAACAAGCTTTAAAAGCAAAGCCAAAGCAGAATTAAGGATCTGCAAATGCCAGCAGTGACTGGAGGCAGAGATCACAGGACCTGGAGATCACAGCTTTGAGGAAGCTCCTCTTCTGCAGGTCTCTGATCACTCAGTATAAGCCTCTGCTTCCAGATTCAGAGGGACCAGAGCATTTTAAACCACGGACACCATTTCAGCATGCATTAATTTACAAAAGTCGGCGTTGTTCTTTAAATCAAACCTCTTCTGAGCTGAGGACACTCACCTCTTGTCCAGGCAGTCCTCTTGGCCCAGGTAAACCTCGTGCTCCTGGCTTTCCCTGAGAAACAGCCAAAGAAAAAGATACTCAGAAAATAGAAACATAAGCCCAGAAGGGCAATTAAAATGAGAAAGTCTCTTTCACAGTCATGGGACATTATCCAATGTCAATTCTGTAACAGAAAAAAAAAACTGAAGAAAAGAAAACGCTGCACTTGGAGGGACCTCAAGCCAAACACACCAAGCTGAGATGCTGGCCAGGACAATCTTTAGGAATCTCCAGAGGTTTCTCTCTTCCCCTCTTCCCATTACTTTGTTTCCCCTGGCTGCTTCCAACCCCACACAGAACTGCAGTCTCCGCTCTACTCACCTTCAGACCTTCAGGACCGTTTTCTCCTGGTGGGCCAATGTCACCTGGGAAGCCCTGGAGAAAATGAGGAACAGTCAGGGTGCACAAGTGGAATTCTGCAGGCAGTGTCAGCCTCTGTGAGAGGTTTAGTTAATGACTAAGGGACAAGATGTGTTACATGCTGGTAGTGCCTTTGTGTGGGCCTCTGCGGCTTTGGGAGGGAATGGGACACAAACTCTTCCATCAGTTTGATGGAAGAGCAGCCTTTCCCAGCAGCTCCCTTTAGGTCCATCTTCTTACAAAATTTATTGCAGCGAGGGTCTCCCTGTCATCACACAGCTAAAAGCGGCAATTTCGGTTTTAATTAATCTTTATGAGTCAGCGCATAATCTCTGTGCTCTGAGAAAGAAGCTGCAGCCTCCTCACAAAGGGAAGCAGGCGAGGAATTAGGAAAGATGCTGACACCCTTCATTAGCTGCTGTCAGCCTGGCAGCAGCTCTTTCCCACCCACCCACCCTTCGAGGACAAAGGAATCCATGCTTATTTCCAATAGCAACAAAGAGGAACGACTGCTAAGTAGCAGCAGTCAGCTGAGAGCCCTTCCAGACCCTGTGAAATACCAGAACGCTGATGAGGGGAAAACAGACCATCACTTTGTGCTGGAAAGTGGCTTTCTAGCATCTTACACATTTTGTCTGGTTGCTTAGGAAGGACAAAAATGATGGTGTGCTGGGGGAAACTCATCCTGCATTTGAGGTATCACTGTGACTATTTTTTGGTAAAGGAAGTAACAGGATTTTCTACTTTAAATGGTATTTTGAGGGGAAAAAAATTAAAAAATTTTCTATGAGAAAAAAGGAGAAGGAAAAACCAGAAAACCATGAGATGCAGAATAGGTCATGAACCCATCTTGATCCTTCCTACCCCATCACCACACATGTGCCATTTTATCCCAGCAGAGAAGTGAAGCCCTAGGCTGCAAGGATGTGAGAAGGTGGTGGTGGGACATACCTCAGGGCCAGGTGGTCCTGGAAACCCAACTGGTCCTTTGTCACCGACTTTTCCCTGCAGAAATCAGAAAAACATGGGGAAAAGTGAGCTGGCTTCTGGCTGTTGGGTTTCCTATTTAGAACAGCACACCCCTGCCAAGCTGTCTTTCCAGCTGGGCAAGGAACCTTTAGAAAGGGAGATTAGGAAGCAGAGGGTGCTTGGTTACTTACCAAGGGGCCTGCTTTCCCTCGTGCCCCAGGGACCCCAGGCAAACCCTGGCTGCCCTGAGAGAGACACATTTTTTCAGAACACAATGAGGCATCAAAAAAATACCAATTCCCCATGCTCCAGCTTTGCTGCAGAATGGGAAGCATCTCCTAAAGGCTAGACTTAGCCCTGCATAGAGCTGAGACAGCTGCACTAATGTCAGTGAGATGTTTCTGTAGACAGCCCTGAATTTAGCCCCAAAGAACATGAGCTGCTGCCGTTGGCTGTGGCTCAGAGCCACACAGACTCCAGCACAGGGCTATGTGCAACATTTGTCAGCCACAGTCAGTATCACATCGAGTCACAGGGGAGAAGTCATTTGATCAGAAGTTATACAGAGCATTAAGTGCTTCGCTGGGTCAGGGTTTAAGTTGCTGCACTGAGCAGACAAAATCTCCTGCGTCTGCAGCCGCTGGACCACACACATTCAAAGGCATCCCCATCAATCCCATCACTTCCAATCTCTGATAGAAGACATAGCCCCTATAGAAAGGCCCCTGCAGAACTGCTTTTACTATGAGTAACTAGAAAATCCATATTCTGACATGGACTTTAGAAAAGGCACAGCATACCCCAAATGGGAACTATTCAAGAAGGGGAACCTGACAGCAGGATGCAGCTAATTCCAGCTCCTAGTGGGTGAACTGAGAAAACTGGTGGCCACTGCTATGTAAGGGGAAAAGAATGATGGAGAAAAGAAAAGCAAATACCTTGTCTCCTTGGAAGCCGATATCTCCTGGAACACCTGCTCTTCCCTGATCACCCTGGGTATACATCACCAGAGAGTTAAAATAGGCAACAGCAACAGACAAAATCCCCAGGTTGATGCTTAGAAGGTGCTTTGTATAGCAAAAGTCTCAGCACCAGCTCCACTCAAAACCGAACTGGTGGCAAGCTGCAGATCACATTGAATGTAACAACAACCCTGAACAAAGTGTGTATTTCCCAACTTGATTCTAAGGTGAGAAGGGAAACTGCAGGAGAGCAAAAACCAGGAATTCCCAAGCACTGTGTATCTACAGAAGCTGCAAGAAGAGAGACCACACTCCTCTGGCTAACAGCGACCATGAAGGTGGAGAAGTGTTAAATTCAGCTGAACAGAAGAGTTCAGTTTTCAATGAATGAACCTTTTCTCTCACAAGGCCCTATAGAAAAGAAAACAATCCTCATGGTTTCTGTGAGCATATCCTAGTCTTGACATCAAGCATCAATCCTCTTTCATAAGAAAGCAAGAGCAGCTTCTGGTAATGCTTTAGTACTACCTCACTGCCAATATCTGAGCTGAGATTCCCTGGGAGGGGTAGGCTGGTGTTCACTGGTATGGGGAGCACATCACTGACAATATTTCCTGAGCAAGCTGTCTGTCTGTCCCCTCATTGGACCAACATAACAGATTCTGACTCCCTGGGCGGAAGACAAATATCCCTGAAGGTTTTCCAAGGAGCAGTGGACTACCTTGCATTGGCTCTTAGCCCTGCTGTGAGCAGCTCTGTGGATCAAATGACCTTCTAATGCCCCTTCCAACCTCATGTATTTAGTGATTTATCTAAACAAAGGATGAGTCAATGATGGGGCAGAGAGAGGAAAATTCTACTTGGGAAGTCAAAGGAGGAACGACTACAATAACTTGGTACAATGACAAGACCCAACAAAAATAACTGCTGGGAGGAAGTCTCTCCCATGAACTTGGCTCCCCAGCGAGGGAATGAGCCACTCTAGAGCTGTATGTTTAAACATAGTCCACATGGAAGACATGTGGAGTCCTGCAACAGAGCCGAAGTCCACAGGGAGAGGACAGAGAAAGTCCATTTCACTCCAGAAAAACCACCCACTAGTTATCAGAGAGCTGAAATAATTGTAACTACTTCAGTAACATGCAGGGGATAATGAAATTGGGGATGGTTCAGGTTTGAGTTGGTAAAGACTTTTCAAAGACAGATTTTCAGAAGAAAAATAATTAAGAACTATGCAGATTCAATGATGGAAATATTTCATGGATTCACGCTAAATTTGCTTTAATTCTTTGGCAAATGTTCCCAGAACATTTCACTGAACCGTCTTCAAAACAAATCTTTTACATAGCAAAATTAGAATGTTGCTCTTAAAAATGTTAAATTGATTTTACTCATTTGGTTTTAAACCTAAAATATTTTAATTTGAGTCAAATAACCAACATTTTGTTTCATCTAAAGTATTTCCCATATGTTTTTTTTTTTTTTGGCAATGCAAAATGGAAACAATCAGCTCTTTACACAGCTTCAGTTCGGAAGAACCCCAAGTATTACATACAATAGAAATGGCAAAAAAACTACTGTGTGACCCAGCTCCTTTACAGACTTCTCTCATCTTCTCCCAATTTTCTACTTATTTTATGTAGTCCAAGGCTTAAAACACTGAAATCTACTTAATTCTTGCTCCCAACAGAAGGCAGCATGAAAACAGCTTTTCTGGAAGCAACAGGATGGCTCTGAGGTTTGTCTTTACCATCAATTCTGAGGGTCAAAAAAGAAAGATTATATTTTTTATTAAGCAATTTTCTACCCAGACAGTACAGGCGGCCATTGAAATACTGTTTCAGAAGAAATACTTGGACACTAAGTAATAACTACTAAAATAAAAGAGTTTCCAGAGCATAGCAAAAGGCAGGAACAAACCGTTGTTTCCAACCTTTAGGAAAAGTGGGGCATGACAATGAAACCAGCTTTTAAACAGCTCTGAGAAATGGGCATTAGAGAGGGTAAGAAGGAAGCAGGGGAAACAAAACACATCTCTTATGGGGAGCTGGACTTCATGCCAGATGTTCACATGTTACTGTGATAGCACAGCAAAATGTCACGGCATGAGCAGTCCATCTGTGGCTGTTAATCCCTTAAACCAGAACTGAGGACTGGGGCATCACCTTTCACCTGCCCTGGAACTGGGACTCAGAGTCTGTGTCCTTAATAAGAGGGAAAAATTACAGAGGAAAGAGGTCAGGCATGTTTGTTATTAAAAACTGCAGTGCCGAGATGACGAAATGGGCCTGCAAGGACTTTGTTCGTGGGGCAGGAAAAGGAATGTAGGATCTGAAATTACAAACAGGCTCTGCCCATGTTATGTTGCCTGTGCTTCATCTTTCACCTATAAAAAGAAATGCAGCTTCAGACACCCCGAGGCCCTTTGTAACCCAACACAAACAGAGAGGGGCTACAAGGGAAGGGACCAATGCACAGCTGTGGGATGTGCTTGCTGTCTATGCGATGCAGAGGAGGTTGTTGTGCAAAATCCCCTCAATTTTCCTCGACTGGAAGTCCCTGCTCCCAAGACTTCCTGCTTAGCAATGCAAAGGGAGCTAACGCCGCTCAACTCCAGAGGTATTTGCCTGAGCCATGTCCTCCACAAGTTACAGATGTCCTGATTCATAAAACTCCTTTGTGAGAACAAGTAGCTGGGATTTCCTCTGCTTCCTCCACCTTTCCCCTGCACTCATCACCCCACGTGGTCTTTTCAAGGCCGCTCTTTATTTCAGTTATACAGTAATTCCACTTCTCCCTGTAACAGCAGATAAAACCCTCTCTTCCCTGTCTCCTTGCCTGCATGAAAACACTGGAATGGCAACAGGAGGATGACCTGGACTGGCCTGTCTAGCTGCTAGATAAAAAGATGTGATTTCTGCCGGAGGAGTGAGATGTTGTCCGCTATTCTGGTTCACACCTGGTCATGTGATGTGAGGACATTCTCCCAGGTGGACACCGAGGTGGCAGCTCCAGTGACATTCCTGCTGCCTACACACACCATCCAGCCACCCTGTCATTATTCTCAGGTTTTACCAGCATTCATCTGACTGCTGCTGAGTGAAGGGAGTTTTTCTCAGCTACAAAAAGACAAACTTGTACAAGGCCACATGTTTTGGATGTGACCAAGACAGATGGGATTAATAGGAACTTGCAGACATCCAATTAAATCCTCATCAACCCATCCCCAGGAAGGCAGGATGACCTGCAGCCTGGAGCTTGCAGGGGGAGGCAGCTGGGGAGGAAGGAAAAGGTTTCCTGTACCTCAGGAGCGTGGGATTGTTGGGAGGATGGATAATTCCGCACTTGGGATTATTGTAAGGATAACTCCAGAGAGAGTCACAAACCATTTGGTTACTGTGATAGCAATGGCAGGGGAAATACTGGGCAGAAACAGCGTAGTTTCTATAAAGTGGTGGAGACTGAACTGTCCAAGAAGTTTAATTTTGCTAAACAATGATTTAAATGTTGGTGATTTTTAAGATATTTAACCATTTATTCCAGGGAATGGATGGAGGAGTCTGTGGACTCTAGGATCTGGTGTTTAGTCAAGAAACCAGCTACAATGTCTTAAGCTTGTCCTAAAGAAAAAGCCCTTCTCTTGCCTTGTCATTGCTCTCAACAGAAGTGGAAAAGCAGCACAGGGGAGAAATGGAAATTGCAGACACAGGAGTCCTGGCAAAGAGCTGCTATAATATAAGAAGAGTTGAATCAATTGGTTTGACACTACTTCCCCCCTGTGCAGTTTTGGGCTGCTAAATCATTCTCTAAAAGCAAACATCTAAGAAGAGAACAAAAAATCTGACAAGAGGAGGAAAATACACTTAATGGTCATTTTCCACTGCCCTCCTGAGCAATCAGAGCCACCAATAAATAACTGCACCTCCCACTCTTTCAGACTAAATAAATCCTACAGCCGAATATCTGTAGGAGGAGGGTTCTTATGACAGTGAGACATTTACACACACAGCTTCATGCTGATTTATCTCAAGCTCCGTGTTTTTGTGCCAGCACCACTAAATCACTGCAATCAAGGCCCCTCTCCATTTTGCTCTTTCTAAAGTGATTTATATCAGTTTGGGACAAGGCAATTTCCTCTCAGTAGGAAGCTGAACTGAGGTGAGGCTCCTTGAACAGGAGCAGGGATATCCAACACACAACAGTTTTTCCAGGGGATCCACCTGCTTTGTTTGATACAGGGCTGCTTTTTCACACCATGTTTCCCCCAAATGCATTAATACAAACTCACTGTCAGTGTCAGATCATCTCCTCCCCATCCCATCACATAAACAACATAAAAACAGTGGAACACCAGTTAATTGTACATTTACTGTCATCGCCAGTGTGAGACGGGAGCTCCAAAGAGGATCTGAGCATAACTGATCTATACTCCATGGAAAAGGGGATGGGGCAGATATCAAAGAAAGAAAAATCAAAACTAGAGTGTCAGAAATGGAGGGAGAATGAGAGGATGGGGTAGAGATGGCCAGAGTGGAACCAGCACTATGGTGCTGAATACGAAAGAAACTAGAAAGGTGGTTTCACATGCAAAATTAAAACACAGTGCAATAAGGGAGTATTCAGATCACCTTATCACCTTTCAGTCCATGTTCTCCAGGGTTTCCCATCAGCCCCTGAAATAAAAGAAAGTTCAGAGTGAGGTTGAGCCATGGTGGAGACTTGCTCAGGTCTGTGACATTGCTGTTTGCTGATGGGGTGGTAGTTCAGACCCACAGCACTGGCCTGGCACAGTCTCAAGGTCTGTCTGGGAGCCAGACTGCTCCCAAAGTGTGCTCCATCACACATTCTTCATGTGCTGGAGGCACACAGGGAAAATGCTCCTGGAATTCTCCATTGACTCACGCCTACTGCAGAGCACCAGTGGGATGTTGTGTTCAACAGTCCTGTGCCTGGACACACATCACTGCTGCCCATCCTTTCTCTCAGGACAGTCACCACTGCCCAAAGGAGGAACAGAATAACCTTCAGCTCAGCTATGGAGGGATGAGAGCTCACAGAGCTCACCTTTAATCCTTTTGGTCCTGGATAGCCAATTGGTCCAACAGGGCCCATGTCACCCTAGTGAGAGAAAGAAAATTACCACAGTCATTACATGCAAACCCAACAGATCCCTGCATGTGGTGAGAAGTTCCTCTGATATCCAGTCTCAGTATCCATGAAGAAATGCACTACTGATATCAACAAAAACAGCATCCTGGCATGAGTCAAGGCTCTTTGAATATGCAGACAGCCCCAGCACACAAAGGAAAGAGAGACAGGAGGTGAGGACAGAGGTGTCTCATCCTGCTGCAGTGAGAAGTCAGCGTGGCATTGTGTGTTGGGACTTACTCCAGCGCAGGAGGACAGCAGAGCTCTGGCTGCCGTGGGCACACATGTGCGATATACAACAGAAACCCTTCAGTGCTGCTGTTGAAATGGGCTCTGGCTGCTCTCTGCCATGAAAAGAGGCAGTGACAGCATCCACCAGCCTGGCCTCAGTGTGTAAATAAACAGGGCAGGCTTCCTGAAGGAGCGATTCTCCAGCCGCAGCCCCAGGCCCGCAGCCACGCAGAGGGAGCTGGGCTGCAGCTGTCCCAACAGAGCCCTTTTCATACCTCCCAGCATAAAGGCTGCTTGTAGAAATGCATTTACTTAGAGCTCTGCCCACATGATTAACTAGGAGAGCAAGAGGCTTTAGTTACACCTCATTCTGCTCTTCAGCCTCTCTTACACTGTGAACCAAACTCTGCAGGGTGCCTGTGGCAGCTGGAGCCGGGCTGGTCCCCAGGGTGCCTGCAGGTGCAAGGAAGAGACTGAATGGGGGCCATGTGTCACCTTCTCCATGCCCTGCAGTGTGAGTCCTGTGTGCAGACCCTGGGGAAGGAGCTAGAGCTGTCCTCCAAAGGGAGGACAAGGCAGGATGGAGCTGCTCCTTTCTCCCCAGGAGGATGGAGGAGGTCAGTCTTGGTCTATCCATCAGAGATGCTTCAGCATCCTGAATTCAGGAGATGCATGTTACCCTGGGACACAGGATCTACCTCAATTTGACCTGAATCTCAGTTTGAAGTTTGGCTGGGCCAATGTGGAGGGGAGGACAGGCAGCTTCTGACTCAATCATCTCTAGAAGGATTGTGATCCCATTTACCATCTCTGACCTTACACTTTCTAGTGAACAAAATACCAGTGAGATAATGGCAACAGGGGAAAGATGAATCTTTCCAAAAGCAAGGAGGAATATAATCCAATCTGGACAATGCCTTCAATGGGACTGTTTTAAATACCAGTCTTCCTCTTCCAGCTTTTTGCCAGGAGCTTTTCTTTCTGCTGCCATGGCTAAAGTAGTTACTTCCATCTCTACTAATGAGGGGAAACAGACCTAATTCCTGGCTCTATGGAATGCTTTCCCCTCAATCCACCTCTGTCCCAATCCCCCATCTCCAAGATGGGGGTTCCACCATATTCCCTGCTGTTCCTTCAAGGAATATAAGATGTCTGGGTTTGTGCAATGTCTAGTGCAATGGAGGCCTTGATCTCAGCTAAAACACACTCCTATAATTTGAGCTACAGAAAGGCAAAAGGGGAAGGTTTTTAACCATTCCTTGCAAGCCAAATTTCCATGAATTATCACAGATGAGGAGGAACCATTATGAAAGAATGCTGTAGTAGTAACAGAGCCTACCAATTTTTGTGCATGGAAAGGAATAACCTGAAACAGATCCTAGGACCTAAAAATAAACCACACTATGTTCAGCTGGGCATTCACTAACCCCCAGCACAGCTGCCAGAGGAGGAGTTGCCACCCAGCCTTACAGCTATTTATCTCCTGCTGGGGGAAAAGCGTAATGAAGGGTGGAATTTGGCTGAGTACATAATTACCTGGATCAGTGATGGGATGGTGAGAGTGCATGTAAAATTCCTGTCTACCCAGAGGACAAACTGTTCCTGTCCACGGTCTCTCCAGTGAACAAGAACTGTGTGTCCCTGAACTGCTTACAGGGACTTTCTTTTTAAGAGATCCTGGTGTGGAATGAATGCTGCATCTTTGAAGAAATACCCTGGCAAATGTTATCAAAAGGGCAAGTTATCAGGGAAAAAAAGACACTAAAACCAGACTTCTAATCTGTTTCCTTTTGCTTGGAAGGGTTTGCCCTCCTCCACCTCCCAATCCACCAGGAAACCCCCTCTCTCCCCAGATGTCACACCTCCCCCATACAAACAGTCATCCTGCTCATGGGAAGAGGAAAATCTGTGCGTAGTTAGGCAGGTTGAAAGGGTTGAAGCCCAACAAGCCAGATCTCCATTTTTTTTGTACTTACAATGAGTCCAAGGACTCCAGGAGGACCTGGGGCTCCCAGTTCTCCCTAAAAGGTAAGACAAACCCACATGGTTATGGACACTTTATAGACAAGCAGAGACTGAAAGGCAGCTTAGTATTTCAAGGGCTTGAGGGAAGGGAAAAGATCGTCCCTCCCCCTTCCATCCCCCCTTTCAACCCCAGCCCCTGCCCCACCAAAGGGATCCAGAACTTCCATCTTAGGGAGTGCACTTGTGAGCACATCCTGGGAAGACACAGGCTGCTTGTTGCTGGGCAGTTATTCCCAGGGCTGACTTCCCTCCCAGGAGCAGGCTGGATGAAAGGAACATTTTGCTGTGCAGGGTAGAGGTGGGAGCCTTCCCCAGGTCAGATCCAGCCATTGGCAGGGAGAGGAACCAGAGCAGGGTGGGGACACGGGGAGAGCAAGGCTAAGGTGGGAAGGAGAGGAAAGCTGTTGCTTTAGCTTTGGGAAAGGTGAGTTTTTGGGAGTGGTTAAGTAATAATAAAACTCATAGGAAAAGGAAGACCTGCATGAAAAGGAAACTGGGTAGTTTGGGGAGAGGGTATAGCAGGTTCTGGTGCTGGCAAATGGGTCCTGGGAATGTATTGGGCTCCTTGGAGCTCATCATTCCAAGGGTCATGGAGCTGGTTTGACTTCTCAGCTTCACCACAAGCTTCTTCTGTATGACCTCTCCAAAGACATGCAGAAGCACTGGTGGGTGCCCGATAGCATCTTCAAGTGAAGCACAGCAGAGAAGCTCTGCCAGACCCCCACAACTCATTGATCCAGGTCTCTGAGTAGTTCAGCCACCACGGGGTGCTCAGCCTGTCCCATGTCTCCCTCGGTGGCCTCCCTGGCCACGCTAACAGTGAGCTGCTTGTCAGGGCAAGGACCTGCTCTTACACACCTCCATCTCCAATGGGGCCTCTCAAAACAAGTGCATTGGAAATGCTGAACTTCCCGTTAACTCAGACAGTCCTGCCCCTGCTCTGGATCATGCTGGCTACTTTCTTTGACAGCCCTGCTCAGTTTATGGTGCACATCTGGTGGAGTCCCCTCCAGTGCAATAAAGCTCCCCTTTTATGGAAAGATCTGCCTAGTGGAAGAAGGAAAGAGAAGGGGACGCAACGTGACTGAATGTGCTCAGGGCTCCTTGGGTAAAGGGTTACGTGTGTTTATTTTATGGGAAGTGGAGTAAAGGACTATTGGGCAAGCACACACACACAAAAGTGTTTCATAATCTCAACCAGCCTAAAATTGCTTTTTTAATGGCCAGTTCCTTTCCTGCATACTTGGGACATCTGTGGAGCAATTGTTCCTCATGGGTGGGATTTCTGTGTCCTCAGAGCTACTGTTATAAGGTCGGCTTCAAACTTTTAGCTGAGGCCTGGCATTACTAGGCTCAGGAAGAAGAGGCAGTATGCCAGGAATGCTGAGCACAGGAGTTGCACGGTGGCCTGGGTTTCCCAGGAAGCTCTGCAGGCTCCCAGCGTGGCTGGGCTGCAGGCTGGGTGGATAGTCAGGTCTTGGTCCCACCAGTCTCAAGAGGCACTTCCAGATTTCTGACTTAGGTCATATGGATATCCCTCAAGAGAACAGGTATATGAGGAAATGCATGACCTCACAGCTGATGGAAGAGAATTTCCTCTTGGGAGAGGAGGGGGTGGACTCCCTTGAGAGATGTGGACAGGACTAGTTGTTAATTTGAGCCGTTCCTCGGCGTAGGAAATGGAGGATTTACAAGTGGCCTTTCCTGGCCATCAGTCCCTGACCTGCAAGGGAAATCAGGCTCTATTCTCCTTTTTTCAGCACACAAACCAGGCAGTGGGACAAGAGAGGAGATGAATCAACAGCCCTTTCCCACGTCTAATTCCTGTGATTAAGAGCCTAGTTGGAGTGGCTAAAGCACACCGGGGGAACGTGGGATCTGTAATGCGATGGCACAACAATTCTCATCGAGCTGGTAGGAGGGAAGAAGGCCCCTGAGGTTGGAAGAGCCTGTGCTGTCCCTGGAGGGGATGGAAAGGAGATCAGAGGCTGTTGGGTTCAGCCTTCCCCACGCGACCAGGGGATCAAACAGAGAATGTGGCAGCCGGGCCTCCGGCAGCCCTCCCGCCTGCGACAGCTCAGCTGCACACCCCACCTACCAAACTCAGCATATTTGTGTGCTCCACAAACAGACTTTCTGGCATTTTTCTGCGTCTGTGACTCCGCTTGTGACCCTGTGAACCTCCCTTTAAGTCAGCCCAAACAGTCTGTTTTCATTCTGTGATAGCCAAGGCACATTAATATTTAAAAGCCGTTGATAAGATGAAAGAAGAGCAATCCTTCTGGATGAATTAACAGGACATTTGCTGCTCTCCCAGGCTCTGGGAACTGCCATCAGCTGACTGGCATTGAGAATATCTTCTGAATGGGGCTGAGACAACTTGCATATTCAAAAGAAAACAAAGTAAGCTATTTGGGGGAAAAAAGTCTTCCTGTCCTCCAGGATCCCTGCTCTTCCTGGTGGGCTGGCTGGAAATAGCAGTATGATCAGAAAGTTTTCTACTTTGGGACTACTGATTCCACTCTGATCCATGGCTTAAATTGACTGAAGGATGGGAAAAGTCCTGCAGAAGTATTCCTTGGGAATATTCTTTCAGTTCATTGCATTTATGACTCTTGTGCTGAAATCCACAAAAGCTGGAGTGTAGCTGAGCTTGGCTTGGGGATTGGAGTCAATTGTATAAATAACTTTTTGCTGCATATATGACAAATGGGAACTTGCAGACACATGTGGAGTGGGTTACTTCACACAAATCATCCCATCAAACCCCAGAGCAGCACGGTGATTATGTGTGAATAACCAAGGCAGCAGGAATTTCAAAGAGGAATCAGTGCTGCTCACATGCTAATTCAGGGAAAACCAACACAGTAATTCAGAAAATAATTTAGGATAATTAATACATCTGAGAACTGTTGCAAACCACAAGGATGTGTTCTGTGAGCAGTAGCAAACACAGCACATCCCCACAGTTTAGTGCTACGAGAGCAGAGCAAATTAAGCCTTATCAGCACCCAGCTGCTTAAATGCCCTCTGTGACCATCCTGATCCAACTCCTGGGAGACACATCTCACTCTTAGGAAGCCAGCAGGGGTCAGATGAAGACTGAAGGGAGGCCAAGAGCTCAGGAGACTGAAGACTTACTCCCCATGCAGTCCCAGGGTTGGCTGAGGGATGGGGCAGGCAGCAGTCTCAGCTGTGGAGTCTGTCCCTCAGTGCTCCCAGACACTAGAGGAGGGAATCTGTGCCCTGTGGTATGGACAACACGGTCCAAACACTGCCTGCTCTGCCAGAGCAACATCCTTGCCCTTTTTCTCTTGACTTTCTCCTAGTCACACCCTCAGGATACGAAAGCATCTGTCAAGACTCAGGTGCGAGGAAGACAAGAGATGGAGACAGAAAACTGATGGCAAATGATGACCCAACAGTTACAGGAACCAAACACAGGAATTTTCAGCAGGGCAGGGATGTACATTTGTTTTTCAGGGGGGACAAAACCAGACAGCAGCTGCCACCAAGCGTAAAAGCTTCACTCAGCTCTAACTAGCATGATGCAGTACAGTGTGCTGTCTACTGCAAAAGAAAAAAGAAAGGAAAATGTTATGAACTTACAGGGTTCCCATCGATGCCTGGAGGTCCTCGTTCTCCAAAATTACCAGGAAAACCCTGAGAAGAGGAGGCAAATGTGAATGTTATTGAGGCTCCCTGGTGTAGACAGTCTGTTACAAACCACTCCCCTCGCACCCCGTGCAGCACTTTGGAAAGCAGTGGGACACAGGGACATGTCGGACAACCAGCCTGCCTGTCCTCATCCAAACCATTCCTGCCACACCAGCACAGCTCAACAAGGCCAAAACCCTGATTCATAAACCTCACTGCAGTGACTATATTGAAAAATGGATTGTCAATCTGAATTATTTAGTGCTATCTACTAGCAGGATCATTTGAACTGCACCCCCTTCTCTCAGGATAGCTGGACAGCACAAAGCCTGTTGGAGCCCATGCAGATGCTTAATGGAGCTGATCGGAGATGCCTGGTGAATTCATTCCCTTTCAGCTTGCCAGAGGAACAAACACTTCCAAACTCATTACAGTCCACACCCCAGAGCTGTGAAAGGCCATGTTTACTACATGAAAAAGTCACCACAAAAGACGACTTCATCTCATTACATCCAATACAAGTTTGGAAGACTTCAGATAATTATAGAGAAGGGAGTGGAGGTACTGAGCCAGAGCCAGAACATGGTGGTGTGACACGTTCTCTCTCACTCTTGGACAGATCCTGTGCTCCTCTAAGCCCCCCCAATTCCCTGCTATGACCAAATCCCAAAGCAGCTTTCTCTTCCCTGTCTTGCCATGCTCTGTCTCCTGCAGGAAGAACTCAAACTGGGAGTCAAAGTAGAAGTGCTTTATCCCCTTCTCTGGCTTGCCAGAAATACAAAGGAAAACACGGGCACGTTCTGGAATAGCTGAGAGCTGAAGAGACAGGGATGAAGCAGAAAGGGAGAGGATGCCCTCTTTTCCTGCCTGCTTCCCTGTACACCTACAAATACTGGTTATCTGGCAAAAGCAAATCTGAGGGAAGTGGATTGCAACGGCCAATGGCAACACACTTATCTGAAAACCCATCAGCAACAACAAAAACTCAAATGATCACAACAGACAGAACAGGAAAACTATACTGGGGAACTCTCTCATCCAAGACCTCCCTTGACCTTTGAGGGTTTACAGAGCAGAAGAGGTAAAAAGTTACTTCATAAAATCTAAGGTGAGAGATGGGACACCTATTTAAGTCAATCAAAATTTTGCCACTGACCTCAGAGCCATCATTTCAGCTCTTCTGTACCAATTGCCTACAGTACAAAGGACTGAACCAACACGAGCTACTGCTTGCTTGGATTCAACACTCCTATTTTGTGGGAATCACTGTGAATAGGAAAGTTGTCTGCCTTTCTCCAGCTAGGCACTACATCCCTGAGGCTTGTGCGCATGCCAAGAAGCTGTGGTAAGCAACCACTGGAAACAGCCTTCTGCCATCTAGAGACAAAGATGTCAAATATAACAAGAAGGCAGGGGGGGCTACAATTTTCTTTAATGAAGAAAAGGGGGAAAATAACTGCTACATGCTGAATCAGTCAGATAAGAAGAGAGAGATGTGCAGGGAAAACTCATTGCTCAGGCAAGACAAAAAACCAAGAAGACTGCCAGAATATTTTGCTGTTTACAGTCATACGACTTGCCAAGGAAAATATGAGCGTGCATAGACTGATACTGTACTTACGCTGCTGCAGATTTCAGTCACAGCCTTCACCATTCCCCCAGCTGCATCCTTCCTTCCTCAGAGGGCAGAGTTGGGCATGGAGTGACCCATGGATGCCACTGAGCAGCAGTCTGGCCCTGTGGCTGCTGAGGTGTCTGCTATGGAGCCGAGCTCTTGCCAACATGGGGAGATTTTACTACTTTGAATGGTACAATGAAAACAATATTGCTACAGCAGCATAGTATCAGCTAGGGGAATGCTTGCTCCAGACTAGAACACCGTCTCCTGAATTTTTAAAACTGCTGCAATGTGACATAAACAATGTGCTCCTGTGCCAGAATAAAAGAACCCAGATAAGGAACTATTTAAATGCACGTTTCACACGTGTGTTTCATGCCTTTTTATGCCTCAGTTTCCAGTATTAACCTTGCTGCTTAAAGACAGGAGATTTGAGGCACTTGGTGACAGAGTTAGTAAAAGTCTAACTTTTACACAGGTTTTCCAGCACTAGATCTCCAAATATCTAGAAAACCAGATTATTCCTGTGTTTGAATGGCAGAGCTGAGCACCGGAGGCCACTTGGCCAATATTACCCAGCAACCAAGAGATTCAGCAATAAAACCTGTTCACAGCATGCTGTGACTGCCCACAGAGCTCGGGGTTCTGTCCATCCTCAAGATGGGATGGAAAAGGGTCAAAGTGGGAGGAAGCTGAGAAGAAAAGCAGAACAGGCCCAGCACAACACTCACCCCCAAAGCCCCATCCTTGTCAACACCTGACTGTCCTTAACACACCATCTGCACTGCTGGCACCAGCAACCCGCAGCCCCAGCTCACCCATTGCTGGGGTGGTGGGTGGTCCCCTGGTACTTTTTGGCCCAAGCTGTAAAACAAACCCGGAAGAGGAGACAAATGGAAAGAGCAGCTTCAATTCAACTAACCCCAGGCATCCTAGCCCAGCAGTCGAGCTTAGCACACCAGTATTAACAGGTTTTGCACTTTAAATGAGGCTAAGGCTGGTGGCTGTGGCATGGAGCAGGATATTTCAGCATCCATACAATCTACAAAGACCCAAACTAGGTTGTGAAAGCTATTCCAGCACAGCTCTTGCACAGCAGGAAACAATCAGTCATCTAAGCCCCTAATGAAAAAGAAAGCACTTTGTTTCCATGGGGTAAGTAGTAGCAGTTTAAACCACAATAACAGTTCCAGTGACCACAGTGTTCTAATTTATTGGATCTCACATGTCTGTAAAACCTATTTTTTTGGTGCCTCTCCTGCCTAAGCCTAAAGGAGAAAGATGTTCCCCAGGAACACAACTAGCACTGTTCAACTAAAACCAGCAGCCTACAAGTTACAGACTTTGTTATCCCACTGGTTTCATTCCCCTAAGCTGTGATACCTCTGCTCTCCCATGCACTGCTCCAATAGCCTGAGGAGCCCCAACTGAGGGGGAACACATGAGGCAGGGAGCTCATTTTATGGTGCTGGCAGACAGGTGGGTCACAACTGGCAGCCCATTACAGGAGACTTTTGAAAGAGATTAAAGGGTCCAGCAGATTCAGAGTCTCCTGTGAGCGCAGAAGGGGTTTTGGTACAGAAAATCCATCGTTTTTCAGCGTGCTGTTTTTTCAGGGTCCCTGGAAATTATGCTTAAGAATTGTGACAGCAGAGGAAAACACCCCAGTGAAAAATATAGAGCCGTGCATCCTGCCTGCTCTGTGGGAGGGACAGGACGGGCAGGGAAGGACCAGGACAGGGAAGGGAATAGCAAATGGCAGCAGAACTAGGAAGAAAATGCTTGGCTAAGAAGTTTTGCTGGCCAAGAGCCGGCGGGGTGCTCCTCCACAGCGCTCCAGTCAGGTATGACAAAACTTTTGGCTCTATCTCACAGCTGGGAAATTCAGAGAGGAGATGGCGGAAAATGTCCAGCTGAATGGATTTCACATTGTCCGAAGGAGAAGTTCAATGAAAGAAGCAAGATGATGCTTGGGGAGGAGTTGGAAAGAGAGCACACAAACAGGTATTTTGGACTAACAAGATCTGGGTGCTCCTGCGCTCCCCCGTCCCCAATCCAACCACAACCCAACCCAATTTGTCCTCGCTGCACTCGGTGAACAGAGACACAGAGAGATAGAAACTGATTTATCCCAGGTTACACTGAGACGTCTGAAGCTGAAGCAGTAACAAAGTCTCTATCTTTGACATGTTCCAATAGTGCCTTAATTCTATTTCATCCCCCCTGCCTGCAAAGGGCATCCTTTCATACATCAGGAGACTCCTGCTGAGAACAACCAGACCTAGACAGACAGTGGAACCAGCTCCTCCTGCATCAGGGGATTACATCCCCCTCCACCTCCCCTTCCTTTCTTCCTCTGCTTAAAGCAAACAGAGCAGCCTGCCCTTTCTGCTGGCTGTTGTCAGCCAAAGCACTGCTCCTGGTTGGAGCAGACGCCACTGCTCCTTGTCTCTTGTCCCTGGAAGCAGCTGTCTCCTGGGAAGCAGGGACCGGTGACACACACGGTGCCCTTTGCTCAGCCAAAGTCCTTTCAGGTGTTCACGTGTGGGTGGGTGTGTTGTATGTATACAACATCTGATTCAGTTTAAAGCACTTTCCCTGAAGGAGTAAAGGAGGCAGTCTGGCAGCTGCTGCTCCAAAGAATCCTGGCAGGTCTTCACGCCAACAGAATCGTTCTCCAAAAATAGGATTTTATTTTCCTGTTGGCTGAAGGTGAAGCTGCTCAAACCAACCAGCCCTCTTGTCTTGTCTGCAAAAGACTCTATTTGCCAGTTGGCTCCAGCCAGGTGAATCACTGCCCAGGAGCCTCCCCAGGGATGGAACTTGCAAGTCAAACAATTTAAGTAAGGAAAAAGAAAAAAAAAAAAAGGCGGAGGAGAAGCAGGGCTGAGGGTGAGAGAAAGCATTCACTGGAAAAAAAGAAGGCGAATAAAACAAACAAGTGTAGCTTATGTTGGCAGCTCACACCTCTGAGAGAATTCCTGGTGTGGACAGCAGACTGAGCCCCTCCACAGGTGAGCAACGAGTGGCTCAGCCCCAGCAGGAGTCACCCCAAAGGCAGCCTGGCAGACCCTGTGCTCCTGCTGTGCCTCCCAGCAGCTGTAACTCAACAGCTACGAAGGGACCTCTGCCTTCCCCTGGGTCTAGGCAGTTTTCAATCCTGCAAAGAGGGAGATGCCATCCCTAGCTGGGTATAGAGTGAGGGTCCTGCTGCAGCTCTGCTCCTCTGCCACCTGAAAGGAAGCTTTGCTCTCTCCCCCGGGAGACTTCACAGCTCCGTGTCACCTCTTGGGACAAAGATTTCAGGGCATTTCTAAACATAATTCTCCCTCCAGCTGTGGGAGCACAGCAGGAGCAACACAACAAAAATTTCCTGAAGCCCCCCCCAGCAAACATCACTCAAGCGAAATGCCAGCCCCTCCACACTCCTGCTCTATTCCTTTTTCACTGGTACAGGATCTTTTCCCAACCTGCAGAGCTCTAACCAAGTTACCATTGCACAAACACGTTGGCCTAATGCCACAGACCACCGAGCCTGCCACTGCTCCTCCTTATCTATGGCCAACATTTCCAAATCAAGCAGCCTCCTATTCAAGAAAGGAAAGCTTTAGGGATCAAAATGTTTTCAGACTCAGAGGTGATAGTTGCATTATTTTTTCCCTATAATTTCTATCGAGAATAATTTTTGAGCTTTGATTTATGAATAAGCTTTGCCCTGAAGGATTAAAGATACCTGGGAAGCCTTGATTCAGTTCCTCACAAGATTTTTGAATGATGATGGACAAGTCTCCTAGGAACATTCTTGGAAAAAAACCAAATCTATTTGGGATTGTTTCTTTTCCTTCAATGGAAGTTATAGTTCTTGGCACCTTTCAAACTCTTTTCCCTGTGTTTTCAGTAATTTGCTTTGCCCATTCTTAAAAAAATGAAATACATACTGATATTGTCCACCTCTCCAGGTTATTTGTATGGTGTAATCATGGACATAGGAACATGTGAGAAGTAATCATGCAAGCACCTCACCACAGAGATTTGGGAAACTCCAGACATGTGGAACACAGCTCAGGCCAAAAAGAGATGGTGACATTTGCTCTGGGCTCATGCCTGCATTTCAGAGTGGTGAACCAGGCCCAGAAGGGTGGAGAGACCAGACCAGCTGCCCAGCTTTAGTGTCCAACTTCAGCATTGAAAAAAGTCACAGATTGCTCCAACCACATCTATTTAAAAAATTTAGGTTAACAAAGCAAAAAAAAAAAAAAAAAGCAAAGAATTTACTTAAATGGCTAACAGGAAACATCCGGTCCATGGGCTAAAACTCTCATTAAAAGAGGAGCTTTGTTCATGGCTAGTTTTCAGGACCTCTACTGGACTTTTCATGCAAACAGAATGATTAAAAGCATATTCTATTTGCTAATTAATCAGTTCCTGAAAAAGGCACCAAACATTTTGGTGCTGTGCTGGGGTACTGGCATAAAACAGAGCTACCCAAGTCCTGTCCATTAGCTCCTACAGACCACTTGTGCTCCTTTCTGCAGCTCATCTTGTGGATTTGCCTGTACACACAGGTCTTCAGCCCACACATTTCTCCACTGGCTTTAGCTGGCCACATCTAAGAGTACTATGAAGTGCTGTTACCAGTTTCCTAAATCTCAGCTCATGTGGTGCAGGAAACTCTTGGCTCACTCCAAATGCAAGGAAGGGTCTCAGCTGCATCCAAAGTAGAGAAAAGATTGGAGCAAGAGAGGAGCTGTTTATCCTCTTAGTCCCTACGGAGAGAAGCAACATTTGTTTTGTTGGTGTTCTGTGGCTGTGCCAGCCTTTCCAGGCACATGGCAGAGCATGTCTTCCCACTGTTGGCATGGACAATAGCTGAGCCTGTGTACCTTGGCAAAGCCCCACGCTCTGACGCTCAGGATTGATCTATCTCAGCCATCCATCAAAAGGTTTGGGGAAGCTACAAAAGAAAAACCTTGCTGACCCAGAGGCAGCCCTGCTTTTGGCTATCCAGAGTCTCCCATGAGGCAATTGATGCCTGTTCATATGATGCAAGAGCCTACTCACGCTGGTGGGGAGGGCAGGAGTATCACATGCCCTTCTGACAGCTGATCAGATGAAGAAAAAGCAATGTATTGTGACTTGGTGTTCACTGGAGGCAGGAGTTAATGCATGATAAGTAAACACAGAAGAAGACAGCACACACGAAAAACAGCCTGGTGAGAAGGTGCCACTGTGTCACAAGCTGAGAGCTGGAGAGGGCGATCCTGCCTGTGGTCAGCTCCTGGGAAGTGGACGCCAACTCCAGCGCCCTGGCATTGCACTGGTGCTCCCAGCAAACACTGAGGCTGGTTCCAGTGGCTGCCAGGTCACTGCTGGCTCTCACAGCCCCCATGCTGTGGGTGACAGGAGAGGGACACTGCTGGACTCACTCACATGCTGATCTCTATTACTTCAAATCCATGTGCCATTTTATGGCACCTCTTCCTTGACACACGAGCTGTAGTCCTTGGCATTTCCACTCTAAGCTTCAGCTGCTGAGCTCAAAGGAGAGCTCTCCAAGGACGGTGTTCCCTGGTTTGCACAGAGCCAGAAGAGCCAAGCAGCTTGTGTGACACTGCATGTCATGGAGAGAAACCAGAACAATGACCACAGAGACGGGCAGGGAAGCAGAGATATCTGCTTGTGGTGTTAATGTCTTGCTCGTGCTGCTGTTACCAAATCCTTCCAGCCCTGGGGATGGTCTGATCCTGTGCTGTTTTGTGGACCCTTTGGGCCAGGGCTTTTCTTTCATGAGGCTTTTGCATGGTACCTGACACAGTGAGGCTCTAAGCACAGGACCAGCAGCACCACCAGGTTCTTAGAAAAATATAAGGAAACCTCGGTTATGTTTGACTGACTTGTGAATAGATCTCAGATGAACCTCAAAATTACAAAGTATGTCTTTGAATTAAATTTTGCTCCTTCTTTTTTATCTCTTTGAAAGAATACTACTAACAAAACAGATTGTAAGCAAAAAATCATAGATATAAAATAGCACAGCTGGTGCAGTACTGACACTCTATGTGAAAAAGAGAGATATAAGCACACATCAAAACTAAAGATGAACCAAAAAAGAGCTCAAAGCTCTTTGGATATATTTCCTGAAAATTTGCCTTAAAATCTTTTCCTCTAGCAGGGCTTAAGAACTTCTGAAAATATTACACTCGATTTGAAGTTTAATACAATCTGCAGTGCAGACACTTCTGATTGTGGCTACCCATCTCCCACAGCATAAGGACAGCTTGGTGTTCCTTGAGCTAGTTCTATCTCCTACTCTTCCTATGAGTCATTTCCTACAGTGGCAGCACAGCTCCTTCCTAAAGATGAACCAGGACTGACACATTGCCTCTGCATGGCAAGACAGGGTATGAACAGCTTCTCTCACTCCTTCCCCCAGCAGCCCTGATAGGGTCTTGTTTTTATAATTTTTTTTCCCAGCTGCTCAACTGAACACCATAAAAATCCACAAAAAATACCATAAAAGACAATTTTTTTCAGCCACTGCACTGGCAAGACTGAAAGTTTAAGCAAGCAGTCGCATCAGCTCCAGCCCCCCAGCCCACCTCTAAAACAGGCAGATCCAGAGACGTACAGACTCATGTTATTTCAGCCTCCTTCATGCACTGGACTCCAATCATACCTCTCCCCCCAGACCACCCCCAGCCCTCTCCTTCTCCAGGGCCCATCTGTTGGGATGCACTGGCCTCCCGCGTCACTGATGTTGGGCAGGGAGAACCGAGCAGGAGGTGGAGTCAGCTGTTTTCACGACAGACTCACCACATCCCCCACAGCTCTGCAAAACTTAACTTCCCTGGAAGGATTTCAAGATCTGACTCATGTCCAGTTCCTCTATTTTAATCATTCCCTCTTACATCATTCTCGGAGGCCCACCATGTCACATGCAACCTCCCCCAGCCCCCCGCCCCTCCTTGGCTGAGCACTCATCTGCTGCCAGCTCTCATCCCAAACAAAGCCAGGTACAGAAGTATGTGTGATACCAACTCCCTTCCTCCTCTCTAGAGCATTCACCAGCTTTGATGGCAGCTAATAAGGGCTTCCAAGAGCTCCCCCCTGAAATGACAACACTGAGATAGCACAGGAACAGCAGCCACGCTGGCAAACCTAAGGGTGCGGGGATGGGAGAGACCAGAGAAATCCCAGAAGGCTCACGAAAACCCCAAAGCAGCTGGGAGGCAGCATTGGCCAGGAGATAGGTGTTGGGAAGAGAATCAGGTCAGCTGGCTCCTGCTTTCCATTTCTCCCAGAGACTTCCTGAATAACTGTGGATGTCACTTAATCTTTCTGTTCAAGCTCGGAAGCACAAATTGTCAGCATCGGTCCATTCAAGATTTCTTATTAAACCTGATATCATAAAACAGGGATGGAGCCAAAACTCTCTGAAGGAGCCAAGCAGAACAAAGGTGCTCATGCACAGCCATTTAATCCCTTCCCTAGATCCCAGCATAAATGCCTCCACGGCTGAGAGATTCCCTGCTGATCTCAGGGGAGCCCCTTGCTTGTAGCAATGACCGCCAGACCAAAACCCCTGCCTGGAAGATTACAAATCCTGGCCAACCAACAGCTGGAAGGCTTTGAGCCTGCAGCGTGCTCTGTGCAGAGAGAGCAGAGAGCAGAGCCCCTGCACCTAACGACAGCTGCTGTGTTTGTTTTGCCCTGGCCATTGAGTCATGGTTACACCACGGGCTCTGCACTTATTCATCATGGGGGTTTCTGGTGCAACCAGCAGCTTACAAAAGATCTGGTATAGATTTCCAGCACCCCTCCAAAAAATCTGCTTGACTGGTCCCCATCCCAGGCAGAGAAGGACAGGTGGGATGGACATGGCACTGCTGAGGTGTTTGCACAGCTTTCACAGTGAGAACATCAGCGAGCGGTGGGTGTGGACTCCTGGGATGGACTCCAGGCGAGGGGGGCAAGGGGAAAGCGCTGGATTTTTCTGTGTGTGGGTGAGTGGACATTTTGCAAGAAGCCTGTGAGTGCAATGATGTCCAGAGGTCAAATGAAACTCAGGCTAACATGAAGGACAAGGTGCAAAGGCAATGAGACACACCAGAGCTCCAACATGCCTGAGCTCTCTGCTGATTCCTGGAGCCAAAAGCTTTATCCAACTTCCTGAAGGAGGCATACAGAACTGCTTGGAAGAGGGTTGATGGGGTAAAGTCTTTCCTTTCTGTCCTTTCCCTGTTTCCTCTGCTCATTTCAGTATTTTTCCCACTTGCTCTTGCTTTTTGCTACAGTCAGCACAGTCCCCCTTGTTCTTCTACACAGCTCTCACAGCTGTTTTCAGCCCTACCTGCAAAAACCTCTTCCTCCTAGCTGAGCTCTCACATCTACCTGGTCTCCTTGCTCCTCAAACACATCTTCCCCAATATGTTACATCACCAAGGACAAAAAGGTTTCTATACAAAACCACGCTTGCATGACACAAACCAGGATGAGAAAAGAGTAGGAGAGAGTCACAACAAGAAAAGGATAATGTGATGGAACTGGTGGGAGTGCAAAGCAGGAGATGGAACAGAGCCAGTACAAACACCTGGGACGCTGCAATAATGGCTGGGAATTAAAAAGTGCATCCAGGGAAACAATTGGCCAGAGGCAGGACAGGAGGGAAGATGTTGTAGAAGAAAATCTAAGAAGTGTAAGATGCAAGGGAGCATGGAAAAAGAGTGCTAATGCCTGTGAATTGAGCAGAGCATGGAAGAAAGGAAGAGAGCAGTATCTCTATCTTTGGTTTTCTTCCTGCTTGAGAAGACAGACATGGAAAGGTCTGTTTGAAGATATGAAGGGACCCAGCCAAAAGCCACATGTCTTGTTTCCAGTTTCATTCAACAACATCTGCATAATAGACGAGGAAAAACTTTACCGGCCTACCCATCTTGCCCCTCTTCCCAGGAACTCCAGGGATCCCCTGCAAGGAAAAAACACAGAGAGTATAAAAAAAAAAAAAAAAAAGGTTCTGGTTGAGAAATCAAACAGCCAACCAACAATACAAAACAAAATGAGAAGAGAAAGGAGAATGCAAAACAGGCTAATGACTGCAGCATTGTTTGGGAATCAAAATTGACTACTTGCAGTCGGCTGCGAGAGCAGAAGACAATTAACCTTCACCCATTATCTATGGCCTCCCGAGGACACACGCAGGCAGCACCCCCAGGCTGGGGCTGTGCTTAGCAGGAGCAGTCATTAAGCTACTGGTCTGGAACCAAATGAAGGCCACCGCCGAGGCACTTGCTGCAGAACTTCTGTTTATGTTTCTTATTTAGTTATACAAGCATTAAATCAGCATCGCCAGAGTGCAGGGCAGGCCCCTCCCAGGCAGGCACACACATGCTCACTCCCACATGGTCCCAGGGCCTCTCTGGTTTCTGCAGCTTGCATTTGAGGGAGAAAAGCCTGGAATCAAACAGTGTTCATCTTCCAGTGACCTTTCTTAGGAGCTCTTGTAGCAGGAAGAGGGGGGTCCTTGGATGGGAAGAGATCAGGCAGTTGGGAGGAGGGGGAGATGGAGAGTGGAAAAGCAAGGGGTGTCCTGTAAAGCTCTGAACACTCGGGTTGGGGGAAGGCACAATGAAAAGGATGGGAGGAAGGGAGGACACAGCCACAGCTACCCACTCACAGCCCCATTCTTGACTGCCTAACTCAATGCAACTGGAAATAAAGCCATTTTCAGAAAGCTACTGTCTCTTCTGAGAGCCAGGCTCTTTGCAAACATCTCCAGTCAGATGCTGAGACAGAGTGGCTGGGAGGTCATTCCTGTGGGAGCAGGGAATCTCCATGTATATTCTCTTCATCCTGCCCCACCTCACCAAGATGAACTGGCAAGGGGGAGAGGGAAGGCAGGTTTTTAAGTGAAGGAGAATATAGAAAAACTCCTCTGTAGTCAACAGTGAGGTCTGATAGCCCTGCCTGAAGCCTGGGTTCTCCTCAACTGAATATCAGCATTATACAGGGACACAGGTCTTCATTCAAGGGTAGGAAGAGGCTAAGGAAGGGATAGTTAAGCATTCGGCATGCTTGCCTCCTTCCTCAGGAACTAGACATAGAGAAGGTTACATCAGGCTCTGAAGAACTGTATTCAACCAACACACCAAGGTTTTCTTCACAAAATACTCACTCGTTCTCCATCAGCCCCCGGTAGCCCAAATAATCCTGGGAGACCAATATACCCCTAAAGAAAAGAGGAAACAAGTAGTCAAATATGTTTCTCCATTAGCATCCAGTCAGTCTGTGTTTCCTGAAGAGCAGAGCAACCTCCAGTGTTGGTCAGTGGCAGCCATGATGAAATAAACCTTGAGGCAAGTGTATATGCCCATGGACTGCATGGTGCTGGCTTCCACGATGTAGTCCAAGGGCACATACCCTCACACCAGGGATCAGGAGGACTCCAGGCAGGAAGAGGACAGCCAAAAGAAACCTCACCTGGGCTGGCTCTACGCGTACCTGAGGGAAATGGAGCTTTGTTTGAGGTTAGCAAGAGCAATAGCAAAAGTAATCCACAGACCTACACCTCCTTTCATCTCTTTCTTTGCCTTTGACACTCATTTCCAACTGTTCTGTTGCACCAAGCCCTTTCTGTTTGTCTTCTGTCAGCTGGTGGTCACACACTGTAGCCCCTTCTGAGGCAAACCCCCTCTTTTGCCACCACCCTGCAGTCAGTCCTGGCTCTGCCCAAAGCCTGTCCCTGCACCACCAAGACCTTGTGCAAACCTTCGTCATCCCAAGCACTGAAGGCCCTGCCTGGGCTGGGAGAGGCGGAACCTGACATTCCAGGCTTGGGGGATTGATGTGAAGCTAAACTTGAACATCCACACAGATCCAAACTATAGGGAAACCACCTTTGCACCAACACATTTCACATAAAACCTGCTGCTTCCACACTCATCAGAAACATTGTGTTTTCAGGTTTCTCTATGGCCTTGGGGTCCTGCTGAGACAAGACATGCTGCATAAAACACTGTATTTCCCTTCCCTTGCCACAATGGCAGCCTTGTGTTTAATCCCTTTGCTCAGCAGCCTGGACAAAGTTACCTTGTGTGCTGGGCCTCTGCAAAGGCCCAACTGGTGCCAAACATGCCGAATCCAGAGGAAGTGAATTTCAGCTGGGAGCCTCCTCCGTGGCACCTCACTGTTACAAGTGCTAACATTGCTTTTCTCTCATCTTTCTTTCTCCCTCATCGCTAAATCTCTATCTGCCAAGCCCACCAAACTTTTTCACCAGTCCATCACTCCCTGTGTTTCCTTTAGAGACAACACCTAGCTGGGAAGTAATGCTACATTAAAATGATCCTGTCTGCCTTTGCCTCCTGAATCCTAAAAGAAACCACATAACTCCCGAACTTTTCCTGGAGAAGGAAAAAGTAGAGGTGGAGAATGAAGAAGAGTCCAGAAATGCACAAAATGCACATATCTTACCTTAGCACCCAATTCTGATTGACTGTGGTTGAACTGAGAAAGGACTTCCTTGGGTATTTATAAATATTTCAGTCCTCAGCACTCAGGGGTGCAACATGGAAAATAACTTCCAAATCTTACATTCTGCACATCTACCACCCAATAACTACACAAGGCCCTGGTTAGAGCAGTGAAAGAGATGCCCTAGGGAAAACTTCAGCCCTTGCAGAAGTGGGGTGAGCAAGTTGTGCTCTCAGATTTTCCTCTCTCCTGCAGGAACTGAACATGCCATCTCCCTTCCCAGCTCAGGAATACTGCTAGCTACAGGGTCAGCATTTGTTTATTCCTTGCAGTTTTCCTAATGATGAAAGCCAGCTGCTTGAATTTACTGCATATAGAGAAAGTATCACATGCTAGAGAAATGGGGGGGGGGTGGTGGGGGGGTGGTGTTTATTGGCTTAGAATCTCATTGTGAATTTATAATTGCAGGAAAAGAACAAAATGTGATTAACAAGAGCCTTAAGAAGTAACAAAAAAAGAATCCTTTGCAGTGAGAATAAAACCCCAGCAATTATTTTTGGTGAGTAAAACCAGACAGGACGGAGATACTGTTTTTATTTGCACATGGCTTCAAGATGCTGGCTTGCTGTTGTGCATAATGATATAAATCACTCCCAAACCAGGCCTGTACCCAAATAAGCCCATATTCAGCGTGGTCAAAGACCACTGAACCACACTGATTGAAACTAAAGAGGCCTTTGGGACATGGGGCTTGCAGGCTTTGATAGGAATTTGTAAGCCATTCTTTCCTCTCCTGCAATGTGAGCTCTGAAGGGGCTGACTTTATCATCAGCACTATTGGGGAACCTTGATCATGGTACATTCCATGTTTAATTTTAAAAACTTAACAGTGCTTCAATAAACAAGCAGTGCACGTTTCAAATCCCCCAAACTCAACAAATTAAAGCAACTAGCTTCTGCATTGCAAAATCAAGCATAATATTTCTTGAGAAGCCTTTGATAAAAACAAGCAGAGAAAAGCCAGACGAAAGGTTGCTTACCCGAGTGCCTTTTGGGCCAGATTCCCCTATGGGGCCAGGTAAACCCTAGAACAGAAGGGAAAAAACAAAGACAAATGTGGACAAGCTTTAACTTAAAATAATGAGCAGTGCCAACCCCCCAAGCACCATCCCTGCATGGTTCTGCTTTAAGTGCT
The DNA here is from genome assembly GCF_009650955.1 of Corvus moneduloides. NCBI lineage: Eukaryota > Metazoa > Chordata > Aves > Passeriformes > Corvidae > Corvus > Corvus moneduloides. The sequence continues at coordinate 6,296,532 of NC_045496.1, forward strand.
TCTTAAAGCTCTTAAAGCTTTAAGTGCTGCGTGGTTCTGCTTTAAGGTTTTGCTTTAAGAGTCCAAGGAGTATCAACAAAGGAGAAAAAAAAGACAAAATGATACAAATAACAGATCTCCCATTGTTGGGGAGCTGGGACTCAGCAGAACCTGAGACTGCTGCACGTAGTGAGCCTTCCCTGGGGCTGAAGCAGAGATTTCTGATGATAAAGACCACAAGGGCTGATGCAGTGGGGTGTCCAGAGGTTGTGTTACACTTTGGATGCGAGGCACAATGATGCTCTGTGCCCAACAGCTCTCCATTCATCTTCCTGACTAAGCAAACACATGAGTAGCAAATGTATTCCAATACCTGCTTAGGGAGCACTGATGGAATGAGAAAGTCTGATTTCTACAGCCTAGAAAGTCACTTAGCTTTGCAGGTACTCTGATATCTCTAACCCTTTGCAGCATCAGCTATGGAAAGAATTGAAAGTTCATTCCCCATTCTAATTCTATGCCTAATGCTGCTCACTTAAAGTACTGCAAAGAAGTGTAAAAATGCAAAATAAATTTTCATGTTTATTATCTTCTAGCAAGGTACCAGATCAATTTTTTTTTGTTCTAGTTCCAAGTGTTGATGGGATTTTCTGGGGGGGGGAGGGAAGGCTAAATCCATATTTTCTTCAGCTGGCAGCACTGCAGGCTCAGCCTGGGATGTGAAAGTCCAGTTGTGCGCTTTCCTGGCTCTTGCATCATTGCCAAAGATTTCAGGCATCAGGGTGAAGTTACAATCCTGCCTGTGATGCACAAACCAAACCCAAGCCAAGCCCTCTCTCCCACTGCTGCAGAGCCAGCACAGCTGACAGGAGTAACGAGTAGTAAAATCTCAGTAAAGTAAACAGCTCTGATGCAGGATACACACAGCATTCAGATAGGCCGAAAAAAAGCTGCCTTAAAAAAATAGAAAAGTCACTTTCCTGGCCCAAACCACATTTTAAGAAGGCAGTTTTGTTCTTTGAATGTCAAGGCACAGATTTCATCCTGCTTATCTGATGGGCTGAATTGCTTAACAGCATTTATTAACCTTGTATGTCCAAAATCTCCTGGACCTCTTCTTATTAGTCATCTAACACACATTCACACCTAGGAGACTCTTTGGCATGCTCAGCTCTAAGAGCCTTTCAGAGTATGAATGGAGCATTTAGTCAGGTGCATAAAGCTCCCATCCAGTTCTGCCATCTGTGCTCTCCAGTGTGCAAGCAGGGTATCAGTTTAATTTTCAATTTAAAATGGGTCATGCATTATTGACAGTCTGAGGCAGAGAGATGCAGACTTGTTCTGCAGGTCTAGTTCACATTTAATCCAACAACCTACACATCTGCATAAAAAATTCACATCCAAACTCATGATAAGTCTGAAAGACTCAGGACAGAGCACTTGGGATCTTTGGCATATGCCTGGTCTCTTGGCTTAGAGATAAACATGGCAGAATCCAACATTAATGTGTCCATTTTAGAAAATCCTGACAAACTCACTTCACCACAAACTGTTATAGGGCTAGATGTTCTGTCCTCCAACAGATTCCATTTTTTAGGGTCTTACAAATTCTCCTCTTTCCTTTCCACTATTAAGCATCTTACATCAGTAGGACAACAAAGTGTCTAGTCTTGACCCATTACCCAATGCACACTCCTCCATTCCTAAAGTTGTCTTTGTGTAATTTTTTTCAGCATGAGAACAAAGACTTGATTGTCTTTCATCATCTTATTTGCAGCTGCAAATATGATTTTTATATCTATATTTACAGTTCATGCATAACGTTATGTGTGTGTATACGTATGATCATGCCAGTACATTTTACTAGTGAGAGTTCATCTAAATCTCCTCCTCCAATAATAAATACACCTTTTTCCATCCCAGGTTTCTAACTTGTCCAACATTAGATGCAAAATATGCCTAAAAGAGAAGGGTTAGCAGCTTGCAGGTATCTCTCTGCTCTGCTGCTCTGTTTTTTCCCTGTTATACTGAAGAAAAATCTGTCAGAATTTACTATAGAAATTCAGGTGTTATCTATCATAGGCACAAAATACTTTTTAACAATATTTCGGAGTTTAAAGACTGTATTATTGGTACACATCTTGAGGAGGAAAGAAGGAAAATATTCAGACATCAAATATTCAAATATACCAACATTTTCTAGAGGACTGCACTGTCCTTAGTGGGGCATGTCTTTAGCTACCTGCACACCCAAATCCCTACTGTGTGCACAGCATGATGAGATTTACTGCACCTGCCTGCCAGGATAACCTTTGGCACCTGGACTTCCAGCTGGTCCTTGTTCACCCTTTGGAGAGAAAAAAGAAAAGGCACAAAAGGTCAGGTGAATGTCCCACTTGGGAAGTGTCTTTAGCTGCATCACTGTGGAATGGATTAACCTGATGCACATTTATCAAGAGGAAAAAAATATTAAGGGTAGATCATGAAGTTAATTAACAAGGGGGGAAAACACACAGAAGCCAAGTCAACAGGACCCGTACACTAAGCAAGTGCTGCTGTTTCTCCTTCTCCCTTCATTTGCAGGGAAAGCAGCAGATAGTCTGGAACAAGGACGCTAAGAGAAGGTGTAAGGCTGCATCTATATCTGGCATATGGAACCGTTTTGCTGGTGGGAAAGCACTGCCAAAATTCTTCAGAACTAAATGGATTCATGTATAATATCCTTTAACATCATTGCTAACAGGGCCTGCTATTCATTGCCTTTTTTTTTTTTACTGCATTGCAAACATCAAACTTAACCAAATAAAGAGGGGGAAGAAAAGGGGAGGGGGGAAATGGGCTTTGGGAAGGGAATGACATATACTCAACACATTGTGGTTAGTAAAGTCCAGGTGAAATTAATGTAAAAAGACAAATAAAGGGGGAGGATGGTGAGCTGGTTTTTCTTCCCCCAAGTAAACTTAGCATGGCTGAGCAGTGAAAATTAGAAATTAAATTTAGCAACTCCAAGGCAGTCTCCTCCCACCATCCCATTGATGCTGGGTCCGTGTGTGTGCTCAGATCCCAGTGTGTGCTGAGCAGCCCTGGAAGGAGCTGGCTGTCCACACCAAGCAGGCTGTACCAGAGCCAAACCAGCATCACAGCCAGCAAATCCATCCCTCCTTAAAGGTCCCCTGTTGGGAAGTGGGAAAACTCACCTGGTCTCCAGGGTGACCTAGTGGTCCAGGGTAGCCTTTATATCCCTGTCAAAATAGGATGGAGGAGATGAATACTAAGAAACAAAAATACAGTAAAAAAATACAGTACTGGGTTTGGTTTTAATTTCTCTTTGCAGGTGGGATTATTGTTCTGAGGTGAAGCAGGATTTTAGACAGCATTAAACAATCATGCAAACTTTTATCAAGCTGCTTTGTGCTTGCACCACCCAAACCTGCTGATGTGCCCTGCTGTGGTCTGGGGTGGTACATACTCCGGAAGGAATTGCTCCATGAACACATTTAGAGTGGTCTCCATGCTCAGATCTGTCTATTTGTAATCTACACCTTGAGCAAGGCTGCCCTTAATCCTCAGGAAACCACAGGCCCGTAGAATGAAATGTTGGCTTTGGGCACATTGGGGACTACAACAACATGAGTCACTTGTGTTTCAGAGCTCTTACTTTTGCTTTAGAATTTGAAATGCCACATGAAACACCAAAACAACCATTTACTGTCACAGGAAACTTTGATTTTTCTACCTTGAGCTTGTTCAGCTTCCACCTTTTCTAATCTAATTATTACGAGATCCAGAGGTCTTCATTATGAAGCTACTAAAAATCGTGAGCAAGCTGCCTCTCAACCTGCTCTCTCTGCTAAACTAATTAGAATGAGTTTCTTAATCCACCTTGCTTACTGGCAAGTGTTTCAGGCTTCAAATCATTCCCACAGGTCTTTCATAAACCTGCTTCAGTTTGTCAGTATTTCATTTTTTTGGGGGGATGCAGACACCGGAGCAGGACAAGGGCAGCCTGTTTGACTGCAGACTGAGCCCTGTGTGTCTTTCAAGGAGTTTGCTTTCTCCTGGATTTACCTAGAGCTCCCTTCAAATAGAGTAAATTTTGTATGTGATTAACGCTTCAGGTTTTTTCCCTCTTCTTTATTATCTTGCTTCAGCTGTTTAAAACAAATTCACTTCCATCAAGAGAAGCAGAGCAGGAGATTAAACTCAGTTACAGAGATGACTGTTTAGCTGGGCTACCAGCAAGATTAAAAAAAAAAAAAAAGCAGAAAATTTAACTTGAAACAAATGGGAGAGAAAAAAATAAACATGGAACAATCCTTGCACAAATACTAGAGAAATAACAAATTGCTTTCAATGGTGGATTACAACTAATTGTACCTCAGTCCCTGCTGCTCACCCTGTCCTGGGCTCCAGCGCACCTCATCTGTCTCTGAACTCCACAGGGAGTGTCCCTGCTCTGGAAGCCATCACCAGGCCCAGGGGTGACCGAGCACTTGGCCTTTGGCTCCACTCACCACATGAACCCAGGACTGTTTCTGCTCCCAGGTCCACATCTCTGCTTAACAGCTTTTTTATTCTTCCCACAGGCTATTCCAGACCTGCAGCCTGAGCTTTTGCTGGCAGGGTGTGCAACGCTCTCAGCCATCCTGGCCACTACCCGCTCCCCTTTGCATTCCTCCTGCCTTGTTATTTCAGACAGTCTGGCCTGGAAAGATGTTGATTCCCTTCTCACCAATTCTCTCCTGCTTGGCCTTGCTCTGGACAGAGCTGCACCTCCTGGCAAGGCTGACATGAAAGAGACTTGTTTGAACCACCTTAAGGGTCCTTTCTCCAAATGTTGTGAGAGCATTTCAGTCAGACATTCCTCACTGCAAGTGCCTCAGCAGCTCTTGGAGGAGGACCAGCACACAGGATTCCCTGCCCCTCTCCAGGAATCTGCCCCATGAAATCTTCTCCTGCTCATCCTCTCCCTGGCTCCTCCACAGAGGCTTAGCAGAAAGGAGGGAGCATGGTCCACCCTGGTTGGGTGTCTGGCCTGAAGGTGAGAGCTGCCAACAGAAACATCCCTGGGTTCAGCATCTCCAGTCATTCCCTGGAACTCAGATTTCCATGGGGTCTTCTCCTGGGACCTCTGCCCAATTCTTCCAGACTGGAGCAGGAGCTCCATTTGTCTCTAGATAGCTGGAACACCAAGCTTAGAAATATTTTACTTTTCCACTGATAAGAAAGATGTGCCTGGCTTGGCTGCTCTGAACCATTCTGCTCCAGCTGGGTTTCTGGAGGATGGGTGTTTTGAGCCTGCTGTGTCCACTCAAAGTAGGTGGTGGCGTGATGGTCCCTTGAGATGCTCAAAGCATGTCCTGAACTAAATCCTGCACCAAGCACCACATTGCTAGTTCCGTAAGTGAATGGCACTTAGGTTAAGTATGTAGACACTCTGCTACCGTTGTGTTCTATTAAATATTCTCCTCGCTACGTATCCTGGGCTCTGGAGTTTCAAATGTATTTCTTCACAATTTACCACAGTTATTTCTGCCCCAGGTTAATTATAATGAGGGAAAACCAGAAAAGCTCATGTATGTTAGAGCTGGCTGCAGTGTGAAAGTATTTACCTGCTAAAATCCTCTTCAAATAGCAGTAAAATGACAGGGCAGAGGGTATGAAAACAACTGCATTTGCTCTTTTATCTGAACACTTCCTGATGATTACAGGGCAGTCAATACAAAGGGCTGTGATTTAGAAAGGAAATTGTGCTCCAGTGAAGAATTTACTCATCTATGATGATATATAATCCACTCTCTCCTAGCTAAAGGGATCATCCTGCACTTTGGTAGGAAATGTGAAAAATAAAGGGGCCAGGGAATGACACCTGCATACAGGATGTTTTGAAGCCCTGACCACTTCCTAGCTCTGTCTTTGCTCTCTGACTCTAATGAAGCTTTGCCTCTCTCACTGCTGCTGTTTTCTCCTCTGGAGAAATGATGCTGCTCTGCTGAGATCTATCTCCAAGGCAGCTGTGGTCTGCCAAAGCCAAAGTCCACAGGTTCATAGGCACCAGATGGACAGGCAGAGGGAACGTCCAAGACACCCTTCCTGAGAACTCCTGGTCTGCAGAAGCACCATTTACTCTGTGTGGAGAAGATGAGAAACACACCTGCTGCTTCTAAGGCAGTTTCATGTACTCATAGATGTGTGGAGCTAAAACAACTTTGGGGGTGCTCTGAGATCAGCCTGTCCAATCCTACAAGTCCAATCCAAGTTTGTCAGCATTCCCAAGGCAGGCACTGAGGAATGAGCCACACTATCCAAAACCATATGCTGCTGGTTGTGGCTCCAGCTCATGCTGCTGAGCCAGTGGTTTCATTTAGTGGGAAAAGTATTTTATTTCTCCTGGTGAAATATTTTGCCCATTTGAAGGTTTCTACATGGTGTTCTCAGATCAAAGCCCTGAGAGCCCTTTTTGCAGCCCTTCCATGGAGTGAGCTGAGGGGTGCCCATTTCCAAGGTGTTGCTGTTTTCCGGTAGCCAAAATATGTTGCCCACCTTCAGCCAAGTACCAGTGTATTTTCACTGGGAGAATGCCAGCAGGGAATCCAGATTAAAAAAAAAGATTTTTCCAAACATTCCTCCAATGTAATGCCAATTACATTATTAGCATCTTAACGTAAGATGCTAATAAAAGCCAGGTTACACCAAACCCACTGCCAGACTAGTGCTACTGGGAGGTGTTTTTAAGCTGCACCAAGGAAAAATTTCAACATCCAACTTGTTCATTACTTGAAGAAACAGAAGCATACCCCTGCCTTTACCCAGTCCTGTGGGAGTTAAGATCAGATGTGAAGGCCATGTGCTGGACTTGGGAATGTTTGTTCAATCTCCTATTCCTTCTCTGCTTTTTCCACTATGAGTCCTTGCACTCCTGACATTGCATTTTGCTGATCGTAACCACAAGGTTTTGTTTTATGAGCTGTTATACCAGGAAAATTGTATTCTTTGCACCCTATTAGTTAGAACTTGTTTGTGACAGCAAAAGATCCGTAATCGATCACTCAGCTGCTCCTACTCCACACAGCACCCCAAGCGTGACCAGCCTTGGAGCAGAAAAATAAACTCAGCCTCTCCTCTTGGCAATTCGGTTCTAGTATAAAGCATACAACAAATAATCATGGAGAGGGAGGGTTCCTTTCAGCCTCCTCCACACTCCACTCTCTCCTTGGAGTATTAAAACACCCGAGGAGGTGTTTGTGTGCAGCTAACTGACCTGAGGAACAGTGTACGGTCAATGGCCCATTGACCGATAAAGTGATTGAAACAAGATGCTAATTTTAACTGTTCAGTTTAGCTGTGGCAATATTGGCTTGCTGGGGAGTCATGGCCACTGAGTCCCACTCAAACAGCTTCCTGCAACAGGTCCAGCTTCCAAAAAAAGAAACCTACCTACCAACACAGCCTGGAACTGGAAACTCAGCTGCAATGCCCTTGATCTATGAGAGATCTGAGCTCCAGATATGGATTGCTGAGGCATTGCTGTGCAGGCTTGAAGGCATGGATACAGACACACACCCTGCTGCCTCAGGAAAACAGGGATGGATCTTGTGTTCTATCCTTACATACCCTTTTCTAGGCATAAATGTGTTGTTTGTGATGTTAATGGTGTTGAAGCATCAATATGGAAGCAAATAAAGTAAAACCTGACCAGTGCTGACAGTCTCCAAGCAAAATAAAGAGGGAAGGCACACAGATACTTTTTTGAAATGTGCTTTACCAAGATAGACAGCCATGGTTTCCTTGGAATGCTGATACTGTTCTGAATCCAACCTTTGAGTATTGCTGTTGGTTGGAGATCCCTTTAGTTAATGCACTGGCTGCACCAGGTCTAAATTGAGCTTGCTGAGGAACACCCAGTGTCAGGGTGCAGAGGGATGTGGAATACAAAGAAAGAACAGAATTCTGTATCCAGAATTTCATTTCATACTCTTACACAGTCTTTAGGCAGTTGCTTCAGCCTATCTCCCTAGGTTATACACCTGCAAAATAGGCATAAGGCTCTTTGGGTGGGTACTGGGACTTTTAATTAAATCTTTTAGGCAGAGTTAAAGAAGAAAATTTAAAAATAAAATTATCGATCTAATTCACTAGAAAAGTACACTCTTACCTTTCTACCAGGTGGTCCAGGGAACCCAGTTAAACCAGGTAAGCCCACATCTCCCTGTAGGAAGCAAGCAAGTTCTATTAGTTTTCAGCAACATTTTCCCAATGCGTCCTGCAGTTACTGCAATTATTTTGCTGACACCAGCCCCCAGCTATTGATATTTCTGGTTCTAATCACAACTCTTCAAAACCTGACTGGATAAGAAGTGTAGATTTAAACAACATCTCTATTAACTGGCTCATATAAATAATAACCCCAGTTAATTAATGGCAGCTGCTGCTGGAGTCCAGCTTTTCGCAAGCAGAATGAATGCGCTTTTTTCCCCCTCAATGATCTCGTTCAGTCACATGCTTCATTCGCCTTTCAGTAGGCATTGAAATCGCCAAGGCAAGGAAATTTTAGCTTTTAAGTGTAATAAGAACAACAGGTACCTCCTGCCAAATCCTGTGATTTACTCTCACACTCTGCTACTGCACTGGCTCAGCCCATGGCTCCTGTTCGGATGGTGCTGGTGGTGTAATTATTTAACCTGCCCAGATGACACGGATTGAACCTTTGCAGGCTGCTAGTGGGAGGGTTTGTTCAGTGGCCTGTACTTCTGAAAAGGGATTGCATCACATCCCGCTGGCAAACCCAAACCATCACAGAACGGATGAGTGCATTGCTGTGAGACCTCTCCAACACCCAACTCGGCTGTGTGAGCCCACTTTGGCCTCCTCTGATCAGAGTCAAAAAACCCTGGAGTGCCTTCTTACTGAAATTTTAAAAATTTCCTGTATCTAGCTTGAAAATTAGGCATCACTCCAAACTCCTGCCGGAAACTCCTTATTCCTATTACTGCTAACAAATAAAACCTTGCTAACACAAGCTAAAGGCAATCTGGATCTCTCCCTTTTTACCAAGCACTGTCTTCAAGAAAACAGTTCCAGACCCTGCAGGTGGATGATTTCCATGTGATGCCACTCCAATATAGTGTACCAGAAATTTCAAAAGACATCTCATGCTGTTAAGTTAAAAGCATCATTTCAGACTTAGCCTTCTTAATGTTTTCTAGCATTGCCTTCCATCTTGCTGTTGTGTGGCCTCACTGTGCTTTATGGAGGCAGCTGGTGTCAAATGAAGGGCCCAAGCTCCTTATGGCTGGTGCTTTCTATGAGCTGTGCATTTATAGCAAGACTTATGGTGAAAGGAAGAGAACCAGGCTTCTGCCCTGGACAAGAGTTACCAAGGATTGTGCAGGCATCACTGAAAGAACTAACTGAGGTAGATGATGTGGAGCCCTGATTGCCCTACTGTTCATTTCTAGAATTCTGTGAGGGCTTGTTGCCTCAGTAAAAATCACTCAGCTGTGAAACAGCAAAAATGGGAGTTGTAAGTTATTGAAAAGAATTAGCAGAAGTCTGATCCTTAACAACTGCTAAACCCAGAAAGCAGCTTTCCTTCCTAGCTAGGTGCTTTGTGCTGGTTTGAGCAGCCCTTGGTGGAAACCCCTCAGTGCGGTCCATGCCTTAGAAGCCTCTACCAAGAAACCTCTACCTTGATGGGGCTGCAGCAGGAGGCAAACCCCCGTTCCTCAGCTCCTCGGCAAGAACATCCTTTCCTTGGCCTTCAAGGTTTTTATTCCTTAGACTGGGATTGCCTTTTGCTGCAGCTGCATGCCCAGACTGTGGCTGTACCTTCAACGTGCTACTTGAAACACTTGGCTGAAGTAGCCACATGCCTGTGGCAACAGGGACTTCAGTTGGGCTGCAGATTGTGGATAAATTGGATGAACACTCAGACAACAACACTGTGGCAGGTGGCACCTCAGTGCACTATGATCAGTGAGGGCTACCTCTCTTTAATCCTGAATCCATGGTCTAAGCCTTATTTCCCAGTCCTATGTCTACTTGAGCAGCTGTGATGCTTGTGGCTGCAGTGCAGACTCCCTGTGTGTGTGCACAGGTCTAAAAGCCCACCATGGCCTCGGGGTGACATCTCACCTTCTGCCCATTGCGAGCTTTTCCAGGCGACAGGCCAGGATCACCTTTCTGACCCTGAAATGAAAAACTTACATTAGTGACATAATCCAAGGGCTCAGCCCACAGATGTGGTTCTGCTTCCACCAAGCCTCCAAACTAGAAAACCATTTTTTTTATTGCAGTCTTCCTTGACATCCCAAATGTATTAAAGTGGCTGGGAATAGCTGTTTTGCTGGGGGTGGATTTGCTAAGTGATTGCTGCTGCTAAAGAGTTGAGTTTTAAACAGTAGTTGACAGTATTAAATTGGCTAAAGAAAAGATAACTGGAAGAAAGCAATGTCAGGACTTTTGATACTTATTAGACCAGACAGCTGCGATTCCTTCCTTGTCTACAACTACCATCACAAAAATAATTACCAAACCTAATACTGGGGCTAAACCATCCTTCTTGACAACTCACTAGATGCTGTTGCTTTTTTAACTGTGAGGAACAGATGAAACTGCAGAGAAAGTTGTACTAATTAGACACCCCCAACAGCCCGAGCAGAGGCTCCGAGGCTGGCAGAAAGCGGCACGCTCGACCTTAAGTGGCAGTGTTCCTTATTTTCCTCCTTAACAACCATGACGAGGGAAATTACAGTTTGAGGCTGTGATCTTCCAACAAACAGGCTGGAATCTCAGCAGCTTTTGATCATCTAATTCCAGCAGATTCCATTGGAAATCCCACTTCCAATTCTCAGAAGGTGGAAAGGTAATGTGAGCACCTAACAGGGGAAGAGATGCAAGTAGAAAAATCTAGAAGACACTGAAGTGTCCCAGGTTCTTTGGGTAGGGGAGAGCTAAAGCTCAGCACACATAACATCTCTTCTGGCCCAGCCAGGATGGGTATCCCCGGATCAGTCACTATTTAACACCCCATGAATCATAAGCAAGCCACAACCTCTGTGTGCCACATCAGCACAGGACAGCTGGGAGGGTTAATTAATGGCTGTCAAGTGAAGTGATTACAGGGAAGGGGAGACCCAGAAAGGAGCAATACTGGTTATTAACTGGCATTTCTCATGAGCAGCACAGAGCTCTGGCTACAGCCAGCTGAGCTGCTTTTCCACACAGCCTCACTGTAAGTACATTCCACGTGTACTTCCCACCTTGCACAGAGTGTAAATCTCCCCTTCTCCTCCTCCTCCAGCATCCACCACAAGCTGCAACACTCAGGAATGAGACTGCTTGGCTCTGGACTGTAGGGAGCACTGCAGATTCAAGGCAGAGGCATCTGCACAAATTCTGAATGAAGGCTGCTGGGTTTGCAAACAGTAAATGAAGTCATGCAGATAATCTTGCTTTGCATGCAGCTGTTATCAGGGCAATTCTCCCACTCCTTGAGGTTCAGAGCAGTCAGTGGGTGCTGCCACTGCTGGGAACAGATTAGAGAAGCCCTTGGGATCGCTGGGCATTCATTTCTACTCTGCAAAATTAATTCACTGCAGCAGGTAGACACCCACCACTTTCCCTAAATCTTCCCATGTGTTCCATGCAATGGCTTTGAGACATGGAAAAGAACACAAGCCTCTTGTGTTTTCCCCTGGGAAGCTCCAGATCGCATTAGCAAAGTCTCTGCTTTGCCCTGGTTCTGTGCTCAGCACTGCTGAGACCATCACACAGGTGAAGAATTCAGCCACGAGCAGGGTCACATGTCCCTGAGGTTAATCAGCAATGGGACCAGAGGGAACGGATGCCTGGATGTGAGGGCTGAAATTGTGGATTAATTGCTTGAGTCTTCTTATACAGAAATGGCAACAGGGGAATTAACCCAAGTCTTGTCCATCACCAAGCCATAGCACCTTTGCAACAAGCTTCTCTCTTTCCCATCCTAATTTACTGAGAACACTTGTTCCTCTCGTAAAGGAAGAAATTGTTTTCTTCTGGTTTTTTTTTCCTACCTGGGAGAAGTTTAGAGCTGTGCAATTTAAACATCCCAGTTTTGCAATCCCACTAATACTATTTTGAACATCAGTGAGCCAAACTGATGAGCTACCCTGGAGAAAAAACATTAACTAAACTGAAAATTCAATATTTTTCAAGCACATCCTGAGAGATACATCCAGTCATTAGCAAAAACACCCCTCCTGTCCTCCAGCAGCTTTCAGGTGACAGACCCAGTCATGACCCCAGCCCAGCCTGTGCCTACAGCTATTTCAAAGGTTATCTGCAATAATCATTCTCTGCTAACCAGATGCAACAGCAGTTTTACAACTGCCAAGGACAACAAGCAGAATGCAGAAAGTGGCAAGAATCCTCCTTTAAGCAGTTTCATATCATGAATTGCTGAGCTAAGCACCACAGGCTAAATTCCCAGGTGACACAAGCAGGTGTAATGCCACTGGAGTCAGTGAAACGATGCCCAAGCAGATCAGCAGGATTTTGGCTCAACATCTACAAACAGCTCTGTGCAAAAGATCAGCTTCCTAAGTCCCAGGAATTACAAGTGCTCAGCTCCAGTGGTGAGAATAAAGTGGGCTCTGCACAGGGTTGACTGTGAAATGCAGAAACACAACTAAAGCACTACAACCAGGCAGGAGACACATAAATACATCCAGAGCCTGCAGTGCCACACCACAGCCCTTTAAAGGCTCTGGTCATTCAGTTGATAAAAATTATGCTCCTGGGTCCCTTCTTAAGTGACAATGACTTGGGAGTTAGTCACCGTTTCCAAGCTGTATCTATCTGGGAAACTTCAATTTCCTTTCTTTGATTGCTTGTTTCTTCCGTGGGATTAACTGCTATCTAAGCAAGACCAAGCCCAGCAGCCACTTGTCGGCTCTCAGCAAGAGAAGTTCCACTTGGAGCTGCTCTGCCCTGTTGCCTAGGCTGAGCTCTCACAAGTCCATGATTTCTGCCACGTGCTGGGTCTATTAAGAAGATTCCCATCTCTGAAAGTGTCCAAGGCCAGGTTGGATGGAGCTCTGAGTGACCTGTTCTAGTGGAGGATGTCCCTGCCCATGGCAGGGCATTGGAATGAGATGAGCTTTAAAGTTCCAACCCAAAGCATTCTTTGATGATTTTATGATGAAGGCATCAGGTCCCAGGTGAAGGCCTACAGGCAGTTAAAACATAAAAATTAAAACACCACTTTTTGGGGCAAAGTCTGTCTTCTGGGACTGGTGTGACACCAGAGAATTGAAGGGAAGGAGGGTAGCCAAAACTCTGGCATCCGACACACACCTTCCAAAGGGCATTTCTGAGGCAGAGATGATGGAATCAGGGCTTACCAGGCTCTCCGTGCTAGAGGTGAACCTTCGCCGTGTCCTGGGCTGAGCTCCAGCTCTCACATCCCATTGCAAACCTAATATTTCTTTTGACCATGAACAGACCAATCCTGCAAATGGTGGCTAGACAGAATTAAAATATATCACAGAGCCGGATATATCATGGATGACACCGGATTTCTGCTGCAGACTTACAGCTCTCCATCCACTGAGAATTCCTGCTGCCAGACTGTGCATTGAGATGGAGGAAAAATGCTTACAGTAAGACTTAATTTCTATTAGGTGACCAACTGAATATAAATTTACAGCCAAATGATGATTTCTGATAAGTCATTAGGCTAAAAGTGTTTTTTAAAAAACCCCCTGTAGCATAGAAACATAGTTTGCTCTACAGCTTGGACCAGGCTGGATTTGCTAGGCTGGAAGTTAGATAAAAGAAGTTTAATTTGACTTATAAAACTCAACAAGTGTGATCTGGAAGTCATTGATGGAGAATAAATGCAGAACACTAGGACGTAGAACTTTTACAGGCTCACTTTTCAGGCCGTACGTGGAATTTAAACCAGCTGCTGTTCACCAGCATGTCTCCAGTGCCTAATTTTTAATCATGCAGAGGCAGCATGCCAAGTTTCCAGAATCTTTTTCCCAGAGCATCAATAGTGCTCGTAACATCTCTGCCTACTGATGAGATCATGAAAAGACAGAACTATTGCTCGCACCTTCCTCTGGTTGGCTGAGACATCCTACAGCGTCCCTGGTACTGAAAATCTCTGCTAAGTATTGCCTCTCCAAACTCCATTGTTCTTTAGTCCAACACAGATGTTATAAAATATAAACCTATTCCTTTGTAAACAATCATACCAAAGCAATCCAAACCAATTTTCCAGGAACTCCACAGTCTTTAGGTAACACAAGTCTTATACATGGAACAAGCTGGGAATTAAAACACCTTTTGGAAGGGTTTTGCTGCACACTGGATTAGGACCCCTCCAGAGCCATATTTGTGCTCAATCCCAGGCAAAGGGAGAGGGTCCAGCTGCCGGGGGTGATTCCCACCTCGCTGTGATCCAGCTGCCAGCTGGAGGGAATGTGTGTACAGGAGAAAAGGACAGAACACAGGGCCCCTGGCACTGCAGGAGGTCTGTGAGCCCTCATGGGAGAGGTAAGGGTATCTAGAAGGAAGCCATGAGATTAGTTTTGGAGGACTGATGGAGTTCAGAGTTCCCAGAAACTCTGGAGAGGGAAAGCAAGAAGAAGGAGTTTCAGGAGGAAGAAAGCAGAGGAAGACACTGGGTGCTGCCAGTCACCCCTGCCACTGTCCAGACTCAAAGGTGGAGGAACAGGCTGCAAAATTCAGAGGAGAGAAATAAGAAAGCAAAGAAAATCAGAGCTGGTGAAGCTCTGGAGTGGGAGGATTCCACTGCCCTTGTCTAACGCAGCAGTTTGTGCCCTGGCACAGGCATAGCTTAAGCAGTATCCTAATTAGGCAGTCTTTGAAATTCAGGAGAACCAAGGATGGAGGCACAGAGCAGGGTCTCTCTGGGCACAGGAAAAGGCCTTGGCTGTGATGCTGGAGAGCCCCTGTGAGAGCAGACTGGAGGGAGAAATGGCTTCAGCGACTGTCTTTTTGTACACAGCAGGATTAAAAAAAAGCTGTCCTTCCCCCAGGATGTCCTGTGGGGTGGGAAGCTGAAAGCTCCTCGCACCAGTTCATACTTACTTTCAGTCCTGGGGGACCAGGTGAGCCAGGGTTTCCATGGGGACCCGGAGGACCCTAAAACACACAACAAACACAAAACAGAGTCAAAAGGAGACAGTGGGAATCTACATTAATCCTGGAGCAGCCGAAAGCCGCTGGCTGTGCTGTGCCAGACTTAACCCACAGCCCCAGATCCAGGGCCCTGGCAGGGGGATGGTGGCACTGGACCCTCCCTGGCACCCACAGAGGGGGAAACTCAGTTGTGGGTTCCCACTGGCCTCTACAGAAGGGGATGTGTGTCTGTCACCACAAGACATGTCATGACACTGAGATAATTTGGGTAAACCAAACATTCCACAGGTCAGGGGAGTCCAAGCTCTGGGAGGAGCCCCAGCAGAAGGGGATGGAAGCAGGCGGAGGGGAGCAGAAGTGTGCGGGGGTGTTAACAGTATTTTTTTTTTTTGGTGAGAATGGAAGAGAGCAGAAGTAATCACTACAGGAAAACTGTTCAGCTCTTTGGGGTGAACTCATTTTCCCTACAAGCCAACCAGATTTTTGCCTTTAGAGGTTGGAAAGAAAATGGATAATCAGACAAGAAAACAGTGGGAATAGCAGTAAGTCCATGTAAACCCTTTAAATCCGTATTTTACGTAGCTAAATCTATATTTTTCCTTAGTTCTCACAAGCCAGTGACACTGCCAGAGTATCCACCTCAGATCACATACACCAGTATCTCCTTTTACATCGTATTTTAAAAGTACCCTGCATATTTTCCGAAGACTATTTAAGGAGTTATCTGGAATAAGCAGCTAAGAATAGTTTATGCCTGGATTGTACACAGCACAGAAGATCTGCTAACCTTTCAGGCAGAAGTAATAACAATTCTAAGTCCTCTTGAACACGTTCCTGGGAGATGAAACAACCTGAAGGTTCAACTCCAAGAATTCTGCCAAGAACGTGTGAGAGCTCTACAGCACCATGAGGAGCCCTTTATGTACCCTCAAGTTCGGGGAGTACCAGCAAAGGGATAAAAACCACTCGGGCACTTTCTCAGCAAGCTGTAGAATTTCTAATGAGCATTTTAGGGCCAAAATCTTCAGGGTCTGATTTCCAAGGAAAATCACTGCAGTTAAACATGCCACTGCTAGCCAAGTTCAGTGCCCTTGCTCTCTTCTGAGAGTATCAGTACACTGATCTCTATTCAGTTTTATTTTTACTGCATTTTAATAGAAAATAACGCCTTTTAAAATTGCATCTTGTGGTACAGACAGTTCCTGAATGCTCAGTGCTATTTCACAATATGCTGCTCTGCTGAAAGAGGGGGTTTAATTAAAAGATTGAGACTGAACTTTTCAAATGGCAATTTTTACCCAAGTTAACATCCCATTCTTAAATTCCTCCCAGATTTTCAGCCTGAACCCAAATACATTTATTGCCCCGTTCTTAATTTGCTTCCACATTTTCACCTGAAATTCTCCTGTTTAGCCTGGCTGTGAATTTCCAGTGAAACTGAAACAGCTTTAATTAAATTAAGGTGCTTGAGTATCAACTTCTCATTTGAAAACCAATACAGTTGCTGTAGCAAGAGTACCTGGACACTGAGGAGTCTTAAATAAATTAATCTTCCCAGCAAACTGTGGAATCACTTGCCCACCTTATTGGGTGGGACACTGAAACAGAGACTGAATGTGCTGCTTAAGGTAATTCAACAAGACTGTAGTGTCAAAAATGCTTCAATCCAAGTCTTTCAAGTCTCAAATATGTAGGAAAATTATTAATAAGTGACAAAAATCAGAACAGCAAAGTCTCTATAAAAGATGAGTCCCTAAAAAGCTTTTACATGGAAGCAATAATCAGGGTAGCTCTGAACAGGGTTAATAAATCCAGCCTACTGCTGGATTTGAGGAGGGAATTCAGCTGTAACTCAACTTTGGAGTGAGGCAGCTTGGCCCAAAGCCCACATCAGTGCAGTCATTTGAAGTTTGTGCTCCACCGTAGCCCAGGGCAGGCTTACTACAGTGTCAGGCTGGAGGGAGCAGCTTGGTGTGGCGTGACTCCCAGATGAAAGTGATGCTTTCCAAGAGGAAACCTGGAACGTGGGAAGCTCAGCTGCCAATCCAGAACTCCTGGATAAGAGGCTAATCACACCCCCAGCAAAATCTGGTGCAGGTTCTTCCAGAGTAAACCAAAGCACAGCAACAAAATCCCAAAACATCTTAACCAGAAGGAGGGGAGAAGGGATGAAGAATCCAGTCACAGTTTCTAGTGATTAAAAGTGTGATTATGAAAACAGAGACTCCTGAGATAAAATAGAGCCTTCACCACCGAGTTCAATGAGTCTGACAGAGTATATCCAGTATAATCCAGGCAAAGGAAGGTCAGAGACTCATCCTGTCCCTAAAGACCAATGTGGTCTTATCCTAGTGGAAGTGGCCACATCCTGGTGATGAAGTGACAGTGGGAAGTCCAGTCTGGCATGAAGGAAACTGCTGTGACCAGTTCTGGGGCTTGTGTTAGGCATCTGAAACTGCTCTGGGAATTGTGGAGAGAAAAGGGTGTTGTCTGCCAGCAGTACTAAAAATTGTAAAAAATAATTGATCTTGATGTGTTCCAACATGGTGAGTCCCAAATCTGTGATGCTACCCACATTCTTGGCAGAGGGGGAAGATGCTGCGTGGTACAGTTAGATGAGCTGAGAAACAAATGGCTCAGGACAGTAGCTGCCTCAGGAGCTGTCAGCAACAGTTAATTGCTATATTTTATTAATTCAATCCTGAATTAATTCGATTTATCACTCCCACCTAGAAATTTGGATTCTCCTAAATATATTTATCATCAATACATCGGTTTTGCTCCTCTTATCTACACACAGGGTAGGACAATGCTGAGACCACTGAATGAAAAAATCCCACTGCATGTGTCACTATATGCTTGGGTGCTCATTTTCCCACCCACTTTGGCTTCCTATGTCTGCTGAAACAATCCAATCTAGCAGCAGGCAAACTTGCATCTGAAACCTTCCAAGCCTTGTATCAGAAACTCAGTGGAAAATTTTACCGTGGGACAGCAGCAGCCTGAGGCTACTCCATGGCACAGAGACCAGAACAATCCCTGAATGTGCTCTCCAAGCAAGGAGGGGTTGCCCGTCTCCCTGGAATGTCTTCTACGTGAATGATGCTACTTGAGAAGGACACTGAGCCACTCAGTTCAGCTTGGGGATGCCTGGAGATGGGACCCTGCTCACAGAAGTGCTTTTATGGCTAATGGTTCACAGCCCACAAAAATTAACAGAAGTGTAACTGTGCATAGCTCCCCCCAACCCTCCAGCATTCACAAGGAGGGGAAAAAAAAAATCCTCCCAACTCCTGCTAAATGCTAGAGAGCTTCAGTCAGAGGAATGACTGCTCATTTGAAACTCATTATGTCTTGGGGTTTCACTGTGGAAAGCAACTTTTTTTGCTTCTGACCTACGGATCCCACAGTGACCCCTGGCTTACTGAAAAAGAGATAAATATTAGAAGTGAAGCCAAGCAAACTGTTTCTTTAAACACTTTTCAGAAATTGGAAAGTCTTCCTAATGGAATGAGGATACTGGGGAATCTCCACGACTGACTGAGTTGCTTGTTTCAGGGAGGAAGCCCTGCATTTCAAAGGAAAGGGAGATTTTTTCCAACCACAGACCAAATGTAACAGCGACGTGTTACACTGGGACCTCACAGTCTTTCAAGCTGCTGTGGTTCACAGGAGGATGGCAAGTGCATCCTGAAGCATCAGGGAGTGCATATGTATTCCCTTCACCCATCCATTTTGACTTCTCCCATGTTGTCGCAGAGTTTAAACAAACCAAGAGCAATTACAGCATCTCAGGCTTTTTATTGCTGATTCTGCCTCTGGCCTGTTGTGTGGACAGGGATAAAACACTTCTTGTACCTGCGTTTCCTCACTTGTTGGAGAAGGAGTGACTTCCAGTGGGACCTGGCTTCCTGAGTTAAGTGTTTTGGAAAGTTTGGCTGTTGCTCTTTCCTTGCTATCCTGGGGGCTCAGCAAACAACCAAAGCCAGGTTGGACAGGGCTTGGAGCAACCTGGTCTAGTGGAAGGTTCCCTGCCCATGGTGTTAGGTTGGAACAAGATGATCTTTAAGGTCCCTTTCAACCCAAACCATTCCATGAACTGGACTCCTGTCTGGCATGTATCTGAGACTGGCTGTTTCCTTCACGTAGAGGTAAAACTGGGATTTCCACAGCCTCATCTGGAAGGCAGAGTTTAAGTGTCACTCCTCACAGCACTTTTCTGCAGTCCTGATCAAACTGTGGGCACTTTGCTGGTCAAACTACACCAGTGAGGGCTGGAATGAGTCACCATTTGTGGTGAAGGCAGACGTGCTGTCCAAACCCCTCATGCAGACAGCACTGGGTGAAGCTCACAGAGCCCGGGGTGAAGCAGGAACAAGCTACAATGGTGAAGGAGTTATTGCTCCAGTGGGAGCTCTTTGTTGACAGCTCCTTGTAGAGCTTGTTGGCACATGCCTAAGAGCAAATCCCAGCCTCAGCCTCTGCCTCCCTGGGAAACCCTAATGTTTGAAGAAATGCAAAAGTCAGAAATAAAAGCTCAACACACATGGCTTGCACAGAACAGGGAGTGTCACCCAGTGGCACCACTCACACTCACCACCATGGAAAAGCTGTCCCACAACCTGCCTGGCATTCCACATCATATAAAGCTGAGGAAATCCTTTATTGCTAACACTGTCATTCCCTTAGATCTTACACAGACACTTGATAAGGCACACAGCATATTTATCCAAGAACAAGCAGTGTGGACAGACCTCTTATTATGCCTCAAATTCGTTAGTGCAGACGTGAAAGGTGAAAACCATCCTAGCTGGATATAGACAGAGAGAAACCCTTCCTGGAGAGCACACGTGGCAGTACAGCAATATCTCTGCAGATTGGAGAGCTCCTGAGATAATGTTATTAGCCATTACTATTGCATTTTTTAACTTCTTTGCCTTGGAGTCCCTCAGGAAATAATGAGAAGAAGAAACACTCAATTTTCACTTGTTATGAAAATGAAAATTTGCATTCATAGCTGCAGAGAGCAGAGCACAGGAATAGCCTGAATCTCTCTCAGTGGGTCCCTGCTGCTGAGTGACAGGGTGTACAACTAACTCCATGCTCCTGAAATGGGCATTGGCTTTTAACAATGGAGAAATTGTCATTTTCAACAAGACTACGACTATCCACTCTGCTACCCTGCCTTGGATTGCTCTTGAATGCTGAGATATGTCCTGATCAGAATCTCTTCCATGCTGTTACAGAGGCTGGGATGTGCCTTGGCAAAGCAGGTGGCACTGCCTACATGGAAGAGCCGCCCACAGACTGCACAGGCCAGTCTGGTGATACTCATCTGCTGAAAACCAGGAGACAGATATATGGGATCAGCCAGATTTTCTTACAGACTCTCACCCACCACAGTCTCACCCTCAAGGCAAAGGCTAATCAGAGATTTCATTTTACCCTGACCAACATGGGGGGAAAAAAGGGAGGAGACAATATGGAGTGGAAATTCTGCACTACACATCAGCATGGGGCAACTTCACAGCTACAGAAAGTCACAAGTCAAATGCTGCTACTGGATTTTCAAATGCACTGTTGTACTACCTGTTGTAAGTAACTACCTGTTGTAGGTAACTGTACAAACATTAGTAACGTAGAAATTATGCAAGTTACAGCAAGGGCAATTAAATCTCATGCATTAGGCCATAAACTGCTTTGGTGACAAAAAGATCCTTCCTTTCCTCTGCATCCAGCACTGAAAAGTTGCCTGCGATGTTCACCTCTCCTCTGGAGCTCCAAACTTGGCCTGGAGCTTGATGGGACACCTCATGGCTTATCCATGGGCTGGTGCAAGAACTCTGCTGCTGCTTTTTTGCAGGAGAGGTAGAACATGACCCCTGCAATGTTGCACATTTAAGTTGTTCAAGCACAACAAAAGCAAAAGATGCAAGAATTCCCCTAAGCCTGTCTTAGTTCCTGGCAGCTCCACTTTCCAATGAAATCCCTAAACCCCAAAGAGACACATAAAAAAATTGCTAGGAGAAACACATCCCAAAGTCAAAACAATTTAGGCACAGAGCAGTCCTGTCTCCAGTGCTCCAGGCTAGACATTCACAGAGTGACCCTTCTGCCCCTTCCCAAAATTAGCACAGCCTGTTTGCAGATGTCTGAGCCAAGCCAGGCTCAGCTGTGCTGAGCACTTCCTAACTGGGAACTCTTTCCTGGACCAATTCTCAGCACCTCTGGCAGGGACTGAGCTCAGAAACCCTCTGTTGCTTATTGTCTTTCAGAGGATCATCTTAAATATAGGATGGAGCATGCCACAGCTGGGGAGTAACAGACAATTATGACACAGCTTCCATGATGCTGTTTCTTTCAAAAAAAACTCAAGTGGAATTGGGATGTAGAGCTGAAATTTGGTCACTCATACAGCAGGCAGGGAATGCAGCTGGGGACTCCAGACCTGGAGTTTAGTTTGCAAACCACAGGATTGCCAGCAGTAACACCAAACACCCCTCATTAAGCAATGAGCTGGGATAGGAACCAGCTTTAATGGGGATGCCAAGAAATGCAAACTCTGGGCAATCTACTGATGTGGGAACTGCTTGGGCACTTCTGACAGAAGATATCAGGGCTGATGCTTCACTAAAAAACTTCTCTAACGTGGAACAGATTGTCCCATCTATAAACACGAGCCTGGTGCTGCCTAATCCTGCTCACTTACAGCCCAAATCAACTTTCAAGGCTGTTCACACAGGCCCAGGCTCCAGGGGTCCTGCAGACCTGCATTTCACCATTGGAGAAAGGAGATGAGTTTATTTTTGCTGGCTACTGCAAGATCTCACAGGATTCTAACAAGTGTCCCGGGGGAATGCCGAGCCTCCCAGCTCTCAGCCTCTAGCTTGTTCTTTAAAGACATTACACGGGGTTGAGTTTTAGCCAAGTATGTGTGAGGAAATCTCCCTTTGCTGCCAGGCCAGGATGCTGCCTGGATCACGGATCCAGATATTCCCTTTTTCCAGCCTCAGACACTCACACCTTTGGATTCCCAACCCACACCAGTCCAGTGCTCAGGAAAGGGGCTCCATGGCTGTACCCTGTGGGACAACAGTGTGCTTCCAGGAAAGCTGCACCGTACTAGCAGGAGAACAGTGCCAGCACTTCACCGTATCCAGGTCAGGCACTCTGCCCAGCCCTGGGAGAGTTAGGCCAGCGCGGAAGGCTTTCCTCGCAGCTAGCTGCAGCACTCAGCTCCAGATGTTTCCTCAGCATAGCACTCCATGTTCAAAGATCTGCATCAGAATTTCATTCGGGAAGGAAGAAATTCTGCAAGAGCCATTGCGAATTCCTGAACAGATAAGCCATTCTGCTTTAGAGATTGAAAAGGAGTCAGAGAGTAGGTCTCAGTCTGGGGAACAAAATACCTCATATCTCTGTGTGTTTGAGTCCTTGATCCTGGACCATGGTCCCACTAATGAAGCACCTTGAACTAAACAATTTGTGAAGCTGGGGAGAGTGAAGGGGAGTACAAAAAGCAGCCAAAGCTAATATTCAGCACTGGGTTTGCAAGAAGGAACAGATACTAGAAACAAAATGAGACAGACAGACCTCATTCTTCTGACAGCCATGTGGAAACATCTGTCCCCAGCCTTTGCTGATGCCAAACCTTAGCTTAAGGAAGCTGCAAATCACCAGTGTGGCCTCCTGAAAACCTCCAACAGGGAATGAGAGAGAAGGAGACCAGATCTTAACAGAGAGGGGCCTGAAGCAATCATTACTCAGCCACAGGAACTACAACAGCCCTTGGAACAACAGGACAGGCAGATTAAAATACAAATGGTTGGAAGTTTTTAAAGCACTTACTCGAGAACCTCTCTTGCCAGGGGGTCCTGGTAAGCCCGGCAGACCTGGTGGGCCCTAGAAGAACAAAAATAGGTATTAGTGATGGTTCTGTAACAGTATGGTGCTCCTGACAGTGCTTCACAGAGACCCATAACACAATCAGTTGGAGAAGACCTGGGGAGAAGGGTCAATTACAGCATCACAGCCAAAATTTCCCTTTAGTTTATGCTATTACTATAAAGGGATAAAAAGCCACGTACAAAAACATCTGCAGGAGCACGTATTTCCATAGAGACAGAGCATCCCCATCTTTCTGCTGCAGCCTGCATTCCCAGGATCACAGCTGTGTCTCATGCTTCCCCTCTCCTGGACCTGTGCTGTATCACAGGGGTAACACAACTGTCTCCCAGCTTTGGATTTTCCTGCTATGTGTTAGCACCTTGGCAAGGGAAGCACATTGTGTGTTCTAATCTGTATCAGCTGGACACGTGCAGCTCTTGGTATTGTAGGTTCTTATATGAGTTACAACATAATCATAACCCCAGCACTTCATATTTTAGAGCAGCAGGATATAAAACATAATAAAATTGGTGTCAACGTTGGAAATTCTTAAATACGGTTCTATAGCAAAGGGAAGGTCGAGTTATACGCATCAGAGTAGTGGGGGCTCTTGGAAGAGGGTAGGAACAAAGTGGAGATATCAGGAGCCCAGCTGTGCACTGATCTGAAACAGGTTAGGAAAAAATACTTAACCAATGAGGTTTGAACTCCTTTGAATTTATTCATCTATTTATTCTTTTTTTTTCAATGGGCTGGAGAATTCAGATTTCTAGAGGGCCATCTGCAACTCCTAGTAACTCCTCAAAACTTCTTTTCCCCCAAGCCAAACACGTCTGACAAGAATAACTGCTAATTAAAGCGTCTCCCAGAGGATTTATATTCTGGTAACTTGCTACAAAAGACAGGTTTCCATTGCATTCAGCAGGGAGAGACATCCAGAGCAGCTGACTGAAGGATGTTTGGAAGGCAGCCTGAGCTCTCTGACTACGTGGCAGGTGGGAAAGCAGGTCCCAGGAACAACATTCCACAGGGATGAGGGTGCAGTGCATAGAGCAGGTGCAGGATGAGCCCCATGGCCACATTCTGGCCTTTTTCCCTTCCCACTGGCTCATCCCTGTGGGATCTCCTCCCTGAGCAAAGCCCACTGCCAGGCTGGCCCTGCTGCTCAGAGCTGCTCAGGTTGGTACTGCCCCTAAGCAGGAGCAAAAAAGCTCATGATCTCTAGAGTGCAGTTCCCAGGAGTCATCAAGGGCATGATTCAGTAAGAAAAAAAAATTGACCCAGGAGATCCCTACCCTGAATCTCATGTCCAGGAAAAGATTTTGGAAAGAGAAAACTTGCCTGAACCATACAGGTAACTGATGGATAAATACTCCAGTGATATTACCAACCTTCCTACATGTAAACAGCACATTAAGCTGTACAAACGTGATCTATTTTAAGAGCTAAACTCAGCACAGTAAAAAAAAAATCAGGGAAGGCATAATCAAAGCCCAATGTCCCCTGTGCTATCAATTTATCAGCACAACAAATAAATCATAACTTTTTATCCCTGTAGATAGTTCTAGCGGTAGTAAAGATAACAAGAAAAGGCTTGTTTTAAAAGAGCCTACAGAGCACAGAACAGCTAATACCCCTCACTGAGACACACAGGGATGGACTTCTGTCACCATATGACTCATTGCTGCTGCCCAACCCTGCCTGCCCTGGAGATGTCCAGTCTCTATAGCCTGGGACACTTCATCTGACCCCTCTGCCAGTTGCTTATTGCTGGCTAACACAGTATTACTGGTCTTTGTATTAACAACCCCCATTGATACAGCTGACCCTCATTTTAGCAATATCCCAGTGTTTTAACCTGTCACTGTGCCAGCTCAGGGCCCCGTGCATAATGCAATTATACAGCTGTGCAAATAGACATGTAATTGTAGGGGTTTTTTAAGCTTCATGTATAATTGTGCTCCAGAATCCCACCTTTTATTAAAAATATCCCCCTGCCCTAGTTGGGATGATAACTATCAGTGCACGAGTCCAGTGCAACTCAGGCAGCAACAGTTTTAATAAAATTTACCAGAGATTAATCCAAGTCCTTAACCTCTCCTCCATCAAAACCCATCCCCATTTACACCCTTAGAAGAAGTAAAAGAGCAGATGCATGGCATTCCCCATGTACCAGAATTGAGGTGACCTTTTCCACCTTCCTGCTAACAGCAGCTGCAATTGTACTTGGCCACTTGAGCAAAAACCTTCTCCAAAAACGTGGGCCGCTCAGAACAGACTGAAGCTAACACAAAAATAAGGAGAGAGTTAATACTGGCACTGGAGTGGGAATATGGAGTTGAGAGAAAGGCTTCTAGCTGGAAAAGCACAGAGCAGTGCACAGTTCAGGAGTCCCTGCCACTTTGCTTTGATTTGGCATCCCTTCAGACTTATTTTTTCCTTTCTTGAAGAGTAAGAGGGATAAAGGTGACTGTGGGATGACTGGCTAAAAGGTGCCAGCCACTACAGTAACTGCAGAAGGTAGGAGTGTGACCACTTATAAATTTGAAGCCAGTCAAGGTGGAAGAGGACTGGGGCAGTGGATGGACACAGGTAGTGGTGAGGAGTGACACACTGTGAGGCCACTTTGTACTTCTCACATTTCTCAGTTCCTTGGTAGCTGGGTTGGATGGGATGTGGACTGTGCCTTCCTAGTGACTTGTTTTGCCTCTGCCTCCGTATCACCCAGCCCCTGTTCTCAGACAAGAGGCTCAAGCTCTCGGACAAGAGCCCCACATCCCACAACTGGCTTTGCCTGGGGAGAGCAAAGCTGAAATACACTCAAGGAAAATGTGCATCCGGAGAGTCAGCCAGAGGAGAATGGGCCTGGATCAGGACCCAACTACTTACAAATGATGGATGAAGTCCCACTTCAGGCAGAGGGCTCCACAGGGAGAGCAGGAGATGTCTATCAACAAGGTGCCAAGAGCCCGCCTGGGGGTGATGCCTACACAGCCCCTGCCTGCACCAGAGACACCTCCACCCTCACGCCCAACTCAGATCACACCGAGCCTGCGGGGACCTCTCCACTGTAGCCTGGGGAATTTCATCAGGAGCACAGGGAGTGCTCCAAGGGGCAGGAAGATTTCCTGCTCCTGGCAGTGGGATGAGGATATCAGTGCTCCGGCCCTACCCTCCCATTGCAGAGATCAGCAAAGCTGAGGCCTCCTGTGGTGAGCTACTGCTCCTGGCACTGCAGCTCTTGTCTCTCTGGCTCCTTGCCTGCTCCTTCTGCAAACTGATGGCAGAGAACACACACCCTGTTGTCACACAAAGCAAGATCAGAGATCAAGGAGAAACTCAGCAGCAGCAGATGCTCTCTCTCTTCTCAAGCCAAACAGCTGAGCTGTTAACCAGCCTGAACAGCTCCTGAAGCAGCTCATGGCAGCCACAATAAAGTTTAACCCTTCTCAGTTTCCCACGGTAGCATTAGGAACAACGACCTATCCCACCAAATGATTACAGGATTTATTCTAAGCTGCTGCTGGGAAACTTTCTGGTGCAAAAGGGACTGTTTTTTTATCTTAGCCCTCTGAGCTTCAAATTGCAAATGGAAAATTAAACTAAGTTGTCTAAAAGAGAAATACATCGGACTCCAAGGACAAGGGAAATCTCATCATTTCCTCTTGCTGCTAATTTATACCCCTGTCTCTCCCACACTGTGATCCCCCTCGCACTGCTTCCTCTGGCCACAGCAGCGCTTCAGGGAGCAAGGTGCCCTCTGCACTCCAAACTCAGCGAGGGCAAACCTGCTGCGGAAGGCTTGAATGAAAGCATACTGAGTACAGGAATTGGTGCTGAAAATTGGGAAACGACTCCTGAATCAACTTGGTCAGATAGCAAAAGATTCCTGTAATTGTTTCCCCCAGGGTGAGTACTCAGCCTGGCAGCAAAGAGCTGAAAGTTTCCAGGAAACTATTAAGCTCATATTCCAGCGCACACTGACAGATGGACATACTTACTTTAGGGTCTTCCTAATGTATTTCTGCCCAGACACTAGTGGCACAGTTCTCCTGTGTCCCAGAAAAGTGTGTTTTAGAAGTGCAAAACACTGCTAGGACTGAGGAGAGAGAACATTATTCTTTCTCAGGTGCTAGTGCCTGTGGTAAAAGCCAACTTAAAAGGGAGTTCAGAAACCACATCGAAAGCTTCTCCCCACATTGGCACCAGGTTCTGAGCAGTGAGTGACATTACCCCTGCAGATAAAGGACCTGAACTGTTTTCTTCCAAGAAGAAATATTCCTACAGGAAAAAAGGCCACTGGCACAAATCTACCCTTTAGCCTGGGAAGCACCAGCAAGGAAGGACTGAGCAGCTACAGGGACAGCACTGGAATTCAAAATTCCCTGCTTAGGGGAAGAGGAGGAGAAAAAAAACCCTCATCTTCAACAGCCTGCCAACCCCTCCTCACCTCCCTGTCATTGCCAGGCACTTCATGGCTCTAAGAACTGCCTAAAACAAAGCTAGAATTTCAGGGGGGCGGGGGGGAACTCCCAACACTTTGGTTACTTTCTTCTCCAAGGCAGGCTTATCATATTAAAATTTGGACACGTCTGGGTTTCAACCAGTCTAAAAACAAAAAGTCCTCATAATTTTGGCAGGAGCTGAGCTGCTGGTGGAGAGCCAGCCTTGTAACACGATTTCCGCACTAGGCACAGATGTTGTTCTGGGTCTGTGCAACACCTATCACACAAAGGTCCTTTTCCACAATTGGGATCCTCCCAGAGTAGCAGCACAATACACAACAAAATAGGAGTGTTCCAGCTTGATGAAAGCAACTTTTCTATGAGGACATTTCAGGAACAAGCTCTGCAGGGGGTACTTCAGACACTGGAGCAATCCCAGACCTTGGAATGCAGCCTGAAAGGCTGGGAAGGAATAGAGGGATCACCTACTCTACAACTCACTTTCTATTTTTAAAGATTTATAAAAATACTTGCATATATTTGTACAATCCTAGATCCTTTGCAGCACATTTATCTCAAACACACAATCAACTATCTCTCTTTGAAATTACCTTTATTTTACACAAATAGACCTTTCTGATGCTCGGTCATTTGCCTGCAAGTTTTCCCTTCAGGGATCTTTCCGGTTAAATCACCAAAAAAGTTTGATCCAACTGTGTGAGCAAGGATAAAACTTTTCCCATGCATCATACAAAGCATGCAGTCTCCCTTTTTTTTTTATTATTAATGTGACTCATTCATTAATAGATATTCAAACACACTGTGTGTTCCTTAATTTATCACGAACTGGCAGCTCAAACAGCCTTTTCTGGTGCGAGGAGGACTGGAAACAGGCACTTCATATATTTTATCGGTGTTTCCAGTCACCTCTCTTCCCTGCCCACTGATTGAATTGGCTGGGATTGCTTCTTTAGGGAAGGAGCTGGGCTCCAAGACAAACTGCTCGTGCGGAGGATGGCAGCTGGAGCAGTCTAGACTGGGGACGCGCTCGGAAACACATGTGCCTCGCAGAGAGGGAGACAGGGAAAGAGGGCAGGAGAGGGAGCTGCCTGCCAGGCACCACCACTGGCTCTGACTTGGGGCTTCTGGCCCTGGACATGCAGATGGAACTGAGGGCTGCTAGCCCCCCTGTCCTCTGACTGGATATTCGGGATGTCCTTGAAACACACTCCCTGTTCCTCTTATGTTACTCAGTGCTTCCGCAGCCTCTCAGTGAACTCAGCCTGCTTCTCTGCACATTCAGCATAAGGGGTGGTTTTCTTGCTCTAAAAATAACCCTCAGACTCATCAAGAGTCAATACAGGCTTGTCTGTAGGGATCAAAAAGCTATGGAATTGCAGCTTTATATGGGAGGAGAAAGGTCTCACTTGGGGTACACTGTGCTAGACCCAGTCACGCCAGGGCAAGGGGTTTGCCACAGCTGTACCTGGCAGGTGGTGCTGGTGGGCAGGGGAGAGGCTACAGTAGCCCCTCCAAATCTCCCTGCCAAATCTGCTGCTGGTCTAGACAAGCAAATGACATCCCACCCACTGGAAGATTCAAATATTCATCACACCACAGCCCTAGTTCAAGAGTTTGACATGCTCACAACAGATACTATTTTTCAGTATGCATTTTTCTTTTGGGGGGGTGGTTTTAGGCTACTTCCAGCCATGTGCTGGGGTCATGCTGCAGGGCCTGGAGCTCTGGAGCAAGGCTGGCTGGAGGTGCTTTGGGCAGTGGGGATGATTCAGAGGGACCTTTGCCAGCTGCTGAGTCAGTGCTGTGTTACTGACCTCGTATGATGTCTGGGCGTTCCTTTTGTTGTTTCTCCCCTCCAGAAAAACCAAAGAGCTGAGATCCCAAATGCTTGTGGTTATTAATGGTTCCCAAGAAGTTTTTCTTTTTTAAGAACATATTGCACTCCTTCCTCTAGCTGCTCAGCAAATCCAGCATTCCTGAAGAATTAATGCTCTGCCATGAGTTGCATGTGGAATGCAGTGTCTCCACTTCCTTTTGCACAGCACCCAGGTAGTCCTTCAGGACAGATTAATACATGGACGGTGCTGAATTTTATTCCTAAATAAATCCTTTCAGTCCTTTGCTCCCACTCCTCTAACCATCAAACCTTTCTTCTACTGTTGGATGGGGCCTTTCTGCACCACTAAGATTATTCCATTGGTTGTTTTAGTAGAATTTACAAAGCCACAACTGCAGACACCACAGATCCTGAGTCATCACTGCCTCACACCAGGGCTGCCATTTCCATTCTGACGTTGAGATGATCAGGATGAACAATAGTCCTTTCTCTCTAGGTGGATGGTTCTGTGGCTGCCAGTCTGCCCAGAAATCACAGCCAAGATGGCCCCGGTCCTTGCTGAACAGGCAGAAGGCAGTTCCCCACCCACACACCTCCCTGCCCAGGGTGACAATCTTCTTGAAGAGACCTTGTATCAGGCAACAACTGGGAAAACTAATTAATCACCTTATCCTTCCCTCTGTGTGCCGGACAGTGGATGACATTTCCAGCCCCCAACCTGCCCTGGCCAGGCCAAGTGCCAGGCTGGCATATCACTGACCTCATCAGAAATGCCTGCCCTGCAGCACGAGGGTAGCACCAGGTAATTACTCAAGCCCAGAACATTTATCAGCACTTGTTCTGAAACACGCTCATCTGGCCATGGAAGTACTGCATTAATTTCTCAACATGTCATCCCCATTCCGATCTTTTCTCCTCTTCCCCTTCCCACGTCAGAGACATCCAAGGAAGCATGGTACACAGATCTCCAAGTGAGTCACAGGAGCTATCGAGCATCATGTGGCAGCCAGCTCCAGCCAAGACATAACCTTTCCCTCCCCAAGCAGTTTGTTTCCAGCAGTCAAAGAGAATGAGGCCAGACAGAGCCTCAGAAAGTTCTCCTTTCCCTCAATTCAGGACTCCAGTTGTTCTCAGACAGAATGGAAAAATCCTGCCATCTCTTCCCTCAGCCTTCCACAGCCTGAATCCATTTCTTTGTTATGATTCACAAGCCTGAGAAGGATTTTCCACTCCAGTTCTGTAATAAGCTCTTTACATTGCAGGGGCTTAGAGCTTGGTCACCCTCATGACACTTGAAGAGCAAGAAAGTGGCAGAGGTCAGGATTTTGATGGGCTTGGAGCAGCCACCCAGATTCACCCTTACAGCTAAGTGATGTTTTAAGGGAAATGCACAACTGCTGAATTTCTTCTCTTGGAAATGTGCCTGAAATGACTGTCCACAAAACACAGAAGCCTGCCCAAAGACCAGATTGCTGGAGCTTGTTCTATCTACTCAGGGATTTATCAAAACTTCTCCAAGCACCAACCAAGATTCCATGAGGGTTGGGCGCCTGTAGCCCACACTCAACCCCTGCCCAGGCAGCACCTTCACCTCTCCCAGGGGCAGGAACCTGGGAACAAAACACCACCCTGGGTGACTCTATACCCAAAGTACAGGGAGAGAAATCACCACCCAGCTTCGAGATGGGACGGGAGGAAAAACAAACTGCTAAGTTCCCATTGAGGACTTGGGGAGACCAACCATTCCACTTTAGGTGTTACTTGCACCAAGGAGTAGCTCTGTGGAGAAAAGTGCTGGTCATTCCTTATGCCAGCCTCAATATTTCCATTGTAAACACTTCTTTCACTATTTTAAGAAGTCAGCTGTAAAAATTCACTCTAGGCTGGATCTTGGCAACCAAAGGCTCTGTCTGGGAGAAACTTCTTTTACATGCACAACCCCTCTGTCCTATTGACAGTTTGGGCTGGAACACCAAATCCCCCTAAAAGTTGGCCAGTTTAAAGATCATGTTTGCATTCTCAAATCTGAAAAAAAAAAAAAAAAAAAGAACAGCCAGCAGATAATTAGTGGGGCCTGAGTGCTTTTAGCATTACAAAACGTGTGTATGCTTTTACAGTGGCCAAGATATACAACCTGAAATGGGTTATTTTATGTGGAATGCAGTAGTTAAATTTATAAAGGAAACTTTTTGCATGTTTTAAGTGCAGGCTATGAGAAATAAAAAACAGAACTAAACACCCAAGCAAAAATTATACCATAAAAATAGATGAGAGTTTGTTTAAAAAAAATAAATCCTGAAGCCATCTCTGCACTTGCATTTGCTGAAGCAGGGCACTTTTCTGGATCTGTGAGTATCAGATACAAACCAAACTAATAACTAGTGTCAAGAAATAGCTAACTTGAGGCATGTTCTTAAGGTATCTGGGTTTTCTATGGAAGATGACCAGAGATAAACCAGGGGGTGGAAGATAGCCCCAACCCGGCCATTAACACTTTAGCTAGTAATTGAAAGGAAAAGAAAGCGGGATTTCTCTTTTTTTCCCCCTTTCTTTTTCTAAATCTAACATTAAGCAGCAACTTTAACCACAAATGTTTAATGGCATCCACCGTCACTAAACACTCAGGTTCAAAGTGAGATTTATGCTAAAATCGTGACGATCAGGAATGCAGTGGTGCTTGGCTGCCACACTTGGATAAGCTTCATAGAAACCCTTGGAGGTTGTGGTCTGCCAGCCCTTGAGCTGAGCTGTGACTGGGAATAGCTAACATGAAGAGCCTGAACATACCTGAGGTCCTCTCTCTCCTTTCACTCCTGGATATCCCAGTAAAAATGGAAATGGAGTGGGTCCCAAAGGGTCAAAGATTTGATAGCCATCCATGGCAGCCGGGGTTGTGAGGTTGAAGGCCTGTGCCCTGGCTCTGGAGCCAGGCCAGGCAGACCCCAGGTGTGGTTTGGTGTACACCAGAGGGATGATACTGGGATCCACTCTCCTGGTGGGGGACGGCATATGCTTCTTTGGAATGGGCCCACGGCTTGAGTTCTGCAGGGTTTGCTTTAGGGTAACAAGGTGGACGTTGCTCGTTGTGTTATCAGTCACCCTCCTCATTGGCTTTACAGTACTGGGGGCTTCAGGGGGCTCAACGGTTGGCTTTTGGTTGATCTTCTTTTTGGTGTCTTGCTTGGATTCCTTCCTGCTGGCTGTGACCAGGCTCTGGCTTGTTGGTGGGACCCTCTTGGCAGTGGGAAGGGGAGTTTTCTCCCTGGGCGTGCTAGGAGTGGGCCGAGACACCCTGAGGGTCGTCCCCGTGCCCCAAGGGAGCGAGCGGGTGGGTACCTGTGATTTGGCACTTGACAGAACAGGTGGGGCCACTGTGATCTTGGTGGCTTTGGTAGTCAGTCTCAGCAGTGACGGTGGGGTTGACAGCAATGTGATGGTTGTTGCACCTGCACCCCTCATCTTGAGGGGTGCAGTGACCCTGCCAAACTCCAAGTTTGGGGCAGCAGTGGTCAGGTTTTTCAGACCCTGCAGAGAGGGCTCCGTAGGCTGTGGGGTACTGGGGGAGGCACTGGGATCCCTGGGCAGGAGGGGGATGAGTGGGGGCAAGTTGGGCCGGTAGGTATCTGCTTGCCTGCACTGTTTTTTCAGGTATTTACAGTAATGATGAGCTGCCTTGGCAGAAGGATAAATATCAAACTGGCAGATGGCTCCTTCAAACTGCACGGAGTGCTGGCTTATCTTCCCAAAGAGGAAAGATCCATGTGGATCCAATGCCTCGTCCTTTTTAAAATGCAAATCCGCATGTACTCTGTGCTTCCCACAAGAAGTAAATAAAGTGACTGTCTGGCCACGAATGTTGATGGCCATATTGTGCCACTGGCCATCGTGGACATTGTAATCAAAATATACAGAGCGCTTGTGGCCCACATACACGATGATCTGCCCAGGCACAAACTGGACCCCTAGCTGCAGTTTTTTCTTTTTGCTCTTGACAGCAAAGAGAAAAGCATTGTTGATGCGGTGGGAGCAGAGGCTCAGCACCAGCAGCAGGTCAGAGCTGGAGCCTGCAGGGAGGAGGGTGCTGAGCGGTGCTTCGACACGTGCTCGCTGAGTGAAGATGACCCCTGATTTGAAAGGAATGACTCCTTGAGGAACTGTACGTGAGGAGGACCATCCACTCGATGGCCTTTTCCCTGACAGGCCCAGTCTTTGAAGAACATCCACATCTGAAAGGGAAGCACAAAGATTATGTGAGGTGCTGGGCAACCCAAGGGCTGAATGGGTGTGGAGGGAGGTCAAACCAATCCATGCATAAAGGCAACAGGATACAGGAAATCCCAACTCACATATATAATCCCACCCTCTCACATATATATTCAAATAACCAGCATGGAGAACTCCCAGCTCTTCTCGCATCATGTGAGGAGCAAGGGCATGCTCAACATGATTACCAGCAATTGCCAAAATGCGTCAGCTCCATGGTACATCTGGTGAGTTTTCCTGCCCCACCAGGGACCAGCTCAGATGTTCTGGAGGGAACTGAGCTCACTAAAAGGAAATTTCCCACTAGGCACCACTAGTCCACTTCCTGGGATTTAATTCTGAGTACTGACCACATAGCTGGAAAGGAATTTGAACAACAGATTGAGCTGGGATTGCAAAATTTTATATCCCCAGAGGGCAAGTAAACAAAACTTCCAAAGGGAGCAAAAGCTTTGTATCTGTCTCTCTTCAAGCTAGCAAGGAGCAGCTTTCAATCTTTGGAAAGTCTAGGGAAGTGAAGGTGCCTCCCAGTGTGAAAGAATTGCACCCAGATTTCAGTGAACTGCTCAAGGTTCTCAACAGCAGTACTTTTTTTCCCAGAAGATCATCTTACAGCATTAAATTATTTTAATAGGCTGGAACCAGACTTGGTTTGTGAAGAGCTCAGAAATTGGTTATGGCAGCCACTGAGTAGTGCAGGTAAGATTAGCCTCCTGTATAATGTCACCTAGGAGCCAGGTGCCTTGTTCAAGACAGGAGGAGAGAGATTGATGCCCAGAGGACTTTTCTCCACCAACTCCAGCAGGAACCTGCAATGGACAGATGAGCAGAATCCCCTCCTGTCTGTCCCTGAGGTCTATCAGAAGCCATTCACAGCTCAGATTAGCAGGCAACAGCAACACAAACTGGGGCCAGCTGGCAGCAACCTCAGCTGAAGTACTTAATTGGAGAAGATGCTGAGGTCTACAGGAGTGAAGGTGCAAAAGTAAATGTGCCCAGACCTGAAAAAGGTCTTCTGTTGAGCAGCTAAAGGAGCTCAGCCTGGAGAAAAAGGAGGCTCAGGGGAGAACTTCTCACTCTCTACAACTCCCTGACAGGAGGATGTAGTCAGGTGGGGGTCAGGTTCTGCTCCCAAGTAACAAGCAACAGGATGAGAGGAAATGACCTCAAGTTGTCCTGGGAGTGGGGGGAAGGGGGTGTTAGAATGAAGAGTAGGAAAGGCTTCTTCACCAAAAGGCTTGTAAAGCATTGGAACAAGCTGCCCAGGGACGTGGTGGAGTCACTATCCATGAAGTACTCAAAAAACATTAGATGTGGCACTGGGGGACATCTAATGGTTTAGTGGTGGGCTTGGCAGTCCTGGGTTAATGGCTGGATTTGATCATTTGTAAGGGTTTTCCAACCCAAATGATCCTATGAAGGTGATCATGATTCCCATGACATTATCACTGTTGACAGTGAGCTAGGATAACTGCACTTCCTTCCCTCTTCCTGCCCAAATGCAATCCCCATTACTTCTTGACCAAACAATGCTCCTGTTCCAGTGTTCTTAGGGGAAGCCAGTCTGGGCTGTACAACCCAAATGCTGATGTTGCAAGGCAAGATTTTAACACTCAGAAAGGTGGTGGTGCCAATCATGGTTAACACCATGGGATTGCAACTTTCCTAGATTAAAAGTAAATCAACAGTTCTCCAAAGAAAAAAAAAAATGAGCTAATTTTCTAAAGGTGCCTTGGTATTCAGCTGCTTTCACCCTTAACTATTAAACGTTCAGCACAGAACACAATATTTGGAGGACAGGCACTTACAGAGCCCATTGGTGTTGGCCAGAAGGGCTGTAGACTCAAGCAGTCTGAGACCTGTAATGTTGCTGGCCAGGAAGGGAGGAGAATGATGAGAAAACCTCTGTTCCTTGACTTTGGCAAAAACTTTGGCCATTTTTGTGCGTAAGAACGAGTCAATCAATATTTACTTGGCCTGAGTTTAGCTTTATTCCCACCTTCCTTTTTTAAAGCAGCTTGACTCATTTTCTAGCAGACACTACCCTGGAGAAGGTGCGTCAGATGGAGAAAAGGATGGAAATGTTCCCACTCTGTGCAGAGGGGTAATTTACTGCACAGCATGTTCAAGTGTTAATGACAGTATTTCTCCCATACTCTGAAATCCTTGGTCCCCCACTGTTTTTATTCCATATTGTCCAACAGGGCTGTCTCTCAGCCTTCCCCTCTCTTTACTGAACAGAGGAATCATGGCAGTGTCTTCATTCTGGATAATCTCCAGAGCCTATGAAACAGCAAAGGCCAAAGCCTGGCTTTAGTGAAGTGAAGTGGGACCCTTGCCACAGACTTCAAAGGCATCAGGATTTATCCCTAAGGAAATAAATTTACCACTTAAGTGAGGAGCTAGACTCCAGCTTCCAATTTCTACATGTATTTTTAGGTTCTCTCTCAGAGACGGACAGGGGTTGTCTCTGCTGGAGATGCTGCACACTCCAGGAGTTATTTATTTGGTAGCTGCTCTGCAAGGACCTAAGGACGTTTCCCTGCTCAGAGGATGCCACTGCTGTTTGCAATCCCAATACAAGTGCCTCGTTAGCAACGGCATCCAGGAGTGCTTAAGGAAAAAAGCACAACCCAAACACTCCTCTCCCTCAAAACCCGCTAAGGTGGAGCCAAACTCTGGATGCCTATGCAAAATCTGATTAAAGAGTCCTCATGCAGGACACGTATGTAGACTTTCCAGCACTAGGTCCAGGCACAGAGCTCAGCACTCCTGTGCACCCAGCCCATCTGCCTCTCCGGCCCATCCAGCTGTCCCGGGCTGCTGGGGCACATCTCCTGGGATATGGGATGTCATCAACTAACGTAAAACACAAGGTAATTCTGACTTCCTGAAGCAGCTCCAAGTTTAGCAGAGGATTTTTTCCCCTTCAAATTTTTTCCTCTGCGGATTTTTCCATCAAAACACATTATTTGAAAAGAGCATTCACATACATCTCCCTGATCCCAGGTGCCTCAAAGCTAGTAACAACATTCCTGTCAGCAACATTTGAGCAACTGGGAAAAACTGTTCTATCAGACTCTGTGCCTGAAGTGAGATACACAGAGATTCTTGAACAACCATATGATCATCTCTGAAAAAGGGGAAAAAATATTTTATTGTTCTCCTTTCCATCTCTTTCTTTCCCTCCCCCTTTCTCCACACAAAAAGCTGTATAAGAGAAAGAAGCCAAAAGACAGGAGAGAAATAACATGCAGCTTTCCCAGATTCCAGCAGCCAAGGTGTGATACCCACAGATAAAACTGTGTTGAGTAAGTGCAGCATTTCCAAAAGTTAGTCAGTGCACAGCAAATGAACTCACCTCACAATCTTTTGGATTTGTAACACTTATGGAAAGATCATCCTCTGTGTTCCCTGATTTTCCAGTGTACAGGAAGACTTCTAATCCTTAGAGTAACAGCCACAGTGTTTTCAAAAGCCCACAGCATTGGCTTATTTTCATCCTCACACTGACCTATGATCAAATTCTTACTACTTCTGACTCTCATGTTTGAAAATCCTGGGTGATAACACAGCCTCAAGTCACCAATGTTTACATACAGCCTTCACTTCCTTGGAAGGTTTTATTTTCTGGTGCCCAGAAGGAAATCCTCTCTCTCATTGTGTGAAAACCAGGCAAGTTTTTAAAAATTCTTTTATCACAGAGACAGTATCTCAGAGAGGAATTATTGACTACACCAAGGTAAACACAATGAGAGTGAAATTAAAGAGTTTGCTTTAGATTGATGGCAACAAAAGACATGGCACCATCCTATAATTATCACAGGAGTAAAATGATGGATAGAGGTGAATCTAAACAGCATATTATAATCCACTTGAAAAGGGAGATGCCAAGACACAATATTTGTTCTGCCTCTTTACGAGCTGACATAAAACTTGCTCTGAAAACTGCTTGACTAAGTAATTCAGCCAGATGTTCACCTCCTTTGCATGGAGGCAGAATTTGGAAAATATTACATTTTTCAAAATTGCTGATGGCAGGGATCTATTCCCCCCCTGTAAAAAGTGCTCCATGGGCTGGCTGACATCTGAGTGTTGACCAAATTTCTATTTTTCCTTCATGTTTTGGAGACTGAGGGGAGAGCCCTGGAGCCTGCTAGTCCACTTAGTGTTGTGTGCTGACAGCAGGGGAAGCTGTTCACTTCCAGCAATACCCATGTAAAACATTCATGTAGGAAAGGTATTGCTATTTTAAGAGGAGAAGGCTCCTTTACAAACAGATACTGCATAGATGCTCAGCGCCTGCTGTCAGCTGTAAAAGATGAATATTTTTTTTTGTGCTTTTGTTGACTTTGAAGATTTTCATCTCCTCTTGTAGGGTCATTGATTATTGTACCCCAGCCTAGTCCTGTCCCTGGCACCACCAGGGAGGTGATGCCTGGAGAAGGGGTGTAAGGACAGGGTGAAGGTGTCACTTCTCTATAGAATATTCCCTTACAGCACAGGGATTGAACCAGATATAGCCATTCTATTATCAACCAACCCTGTGGGAATTTCCTCCCTTAAATTTGCTTTTACCTTTAGAACTCACATAATTTCTATATGCATAACATCCCCCATGCTGGCAGGGGCATGCCTGGGGTGCACCAAAGTCAAGGAAATATCTGTCTGCCAGAGGCACTTAATTCCATAAAGCACCAGTCTCAAGGGGCCCTTTCTAAAAGCAGTTAAGTCCTGGCAAGTGCAAGTAGATGCCAGTGACATTTTAGACACAAAGTGCTTCATTTGCACCAGTTCCATGAGACTCTGAAAATTCTGTGGGGCATGTAATCACCTGTAGAAAACCTGGTTCTTTTGCCAGCCTTAACTGCACCATCTATATCATCCATACTGCAATGGTCAGCAACAAATGCATCTAACTGTGCACTGGGCTCAGACATTGTTAAGTTATAATCCTACACTGGTACCAAAGCACTTGGCTTTTACTTTTGTTGAAAGAGGAGAGAAGAAAGAAAAAAAAAAAGTGTCATTTACCTTCAGAATTTCCCTGTGTGAATCCCAGGAACCAGGTAAAACACAATATAGTCCAGAAAAAGCAGAATCCCCTAAAATTGGAAGAGAAGAAAAAAAACAATGAGTTTCTACAATAGTAGTAACAAAACCAATTCCACTGTTAAAGGTCTTCTCCTTGATCCCAAGTCTAGCCAAGGCAGTGACAGTGTCAGCATGACTCCAGGAAGTAGACTTAGGCTGAGACCTTATTTGTCTGCTTTAAAGTCATCTAAAGCCCACTGAACTTAGTGGAAAGGCTTCCCAATGGTATCAGGATCCTTGAACCAGGACCAGCCCAGTGTTTTGAGAGGCAGGGTCATCACTGCTGAGTCATCAGTGCCTTTGCTACTGCTGCTCTTTGGCACTCACCCCACCTAGAAATGCAAG
Source organism: Corvus moneduloides (assembly GCF_009650955.1). Lineage (NCBI taxonomy): Eukaryota > Metazoa > Chordata > Aves > Passeriformes > Corvidae > Corvus > Corvus moneduloides. The sequence goes on from NC_045496.1 coordinate 6,335,553, forward strand.
AGGACGGAGAAATCATTCAAAGCTGGGAGACCGAAAGCCCTGCCGGGAGTACACGTGCAGGGCTGTGGGGACATGGGTGGGAAATGGGCTGACACACAGTGCCCTGTCACCTCAGCAAACAAATCCTGAGTCCTAATGCTTTACTGCTTAACAATATCCTAAACATGCAATGGATCTACTATATGGATCTACTTCTCATTTTACACCCAGATGCAAAGATGGGGGCAGCTTCTAACCACTCAGCACCCTGTGCTGAGCCACTGAGGACCTTCTCACAGGCCTGGTATGGCAGGAAAGGTTATAAAGTGGGAGATCCACAGACTTCCAACCCTGCCTTAGACCCTTTCATGCCTGAGAGGGAATTTGACAAACCTCTCCATTAGCTCAGCTTTAAGCCTTCAAGTGCCATTGAAAACAGCAGCTCAGGGGAAAAAAAACTTGTACCAGAAAGGCAGCTAAAGCCCTCCTTTTCCCCCATCTGCCTCCTTGGTTTGTAGCCAACTAACAAACATGGGAAAGTCCTTGGTTAGGCTCACTTAAAGTTGTCAGTGGAAGATTGAATTCCCTCATCTTCTAGAGAGGATATTTAACAGCTTCATCAGCAGAGACTGCTGGAGGAACAGGCAGAAATGTAAACTACAGAAAGTCCTCAGCCAGGAGACAGCAGTGTGGGATATCCACAGGTTGTTCGCCACTTCAGCCCAGTCAGTGTGAACACCGGGCTGTGCAAAGCCACACCAAAGTGCAGCTTGCTCATTTCTCACAATCTGACACACAAATCATATATCAAACAGGGTTAGAGACCACTCTTCTCCTGCCATCAAGCCTCAGCTTTAGCCCAAGAAAGCATCCTCTGAGACGATGTATTACACTGGGCCAATCCTCACTTGTGCAGGAGACCCTTTCCCACAGCTAAAATGAAGCCACAGTGATTTACATCAGTGGGGAAACCTGGCCCTGAATGTAAAAATCCATCCAAGGAATCCAGCTATTAGCTAATATTTTAAGGCTTGAAGGGATAAAATACTGGAGCAGTCCCACATCAACTGGGAAACAAGTGAGCTGAAGCAATCCATGTCCTCCTTTACTGTTTCCATCACCCTGACACTGGTCTGCACATTTCAGGAGCTCTGGGACTGCTTTAGTTTATGAAAGAACAGGCGGGAATAGCCCAATCCTGGTGTTCTTTCGTCATGTCCTACAACCAGCCATATCCTAACCAGGAAACCCTCACCATGCTCCAGAGATCTCCAGCTGGGGAGCCTTGATTCTTTTCTGACAACTTCATCCCTTGAGACACAACTGTCAGGCTGAAGACACTGCCAAGTCCAAGGAGAGCTGCTGTCCCAGTATCTTCAGGGAGCGGAGGAAGGGAAGCAGAATAGGATGATTCTTCATGGCCACCTCCGCAGTAATTTTTTTTGCATGAGAGAGGCTACAATCCACAAGACAACCCGAATTTCTGTGCTCACCTCCAACAGAGTTTTAAGACGTGGATGCAATTCCATGTGTGCATGGAGCAAAGACCTGACTGGGTATCACCAGCTGGGCTCGACTGCCTGATGAGAGCACAGGAAGACAGGGAAGGGGGTCACCAGCAGCAGTCCCAAGCATTAAGGACCTGTGGTCTGGTGAGGATCAGATTTGTACAACCACTGCTGCTCACAACACACTGAACTGAAGTCCACTTTTGGTTTTTTTGAGGGGTGCCTTCACAAACCAAACTCCCTGTTGATTGACACAATGAGGAGAATAAGTCTTGGGGGAAAATCCAGCACGTAATTTCATTCCAGTGACACTCACAGGCTATAAAGGAGACGAATGCACAGTGCGGGATCCAGCTGGCCCCAGCCCTGCTCCTGGACCCCTCTCACAGCCAACACCATCAGAGCTGAGAGCAGGGCCGGGTGCCAAAACACTGAAGAAAAACACTTTGGCAAAATTTACCAACTTAATGGAAAAAGCAAAAGCAGCTTCCAAATGGCAGCCGTGTGAGTGATGGGGCTGTTAATTATCCCAGGGTTTTTAATGCAGGCTCTTTTTCCCTTACAGCTCAGCAGTGACAGAGCTGCATAAGCAGCTTGAGCAGCAAGAGTAAAGAAGATTTTTCTCCTTATGTAGAGCTATCAAACCCACCTTGCCTTTTTCTCAGCTTCTTCTCATGAGCAGTGACTTCCACTGAGATTCTATCAAGAGGTACCACTAAAGGCGTTTATTTCTTTTATTCACACGGTCTACAAATACCACAACGAGGATCCTGGTCTTGTTCAGCCTGGAGAAGAGAATGCTCAAGAGAGGACTGAGAGCAACTTCCAGTGCCTAAAGGAGCTCCAAGAGAGATGGAGAGGGACTTTGGACAAGGGCATGGAGGAACAGGGCGAAGAGGAAGGCTTTAAACTGAAGGTGGGCAGATTTAGAACTGATACTATGAAGAAGTTCTTCCCGGTGAGGATGGTGAGGCCCAGGCACAGCTTGCCCAGAGAAGCTGTGGCTGCCCCATCACTGCAAGCATCCAAGGCCAGGCTGGACAGGGCTTGGAGCAACCTGGTTTAGTGGAAGGTGTCTCTCTCTGCCCATGGCAGGGGGTAGAATGAGATGAACTTTTAAGGTCCCTTCCAACCCAAACCACTGCTGCAGTCACTGAGTGTAGAGGTGCCCATAGCACACATGATGTAAGCTCACATGAGTGAAAAGTTTTCCAGTGCAGACACAAACTCTCTTTACAGCAAACTGAAGTTACTGACTACAGCTTAATTTTACTTCCCTACTTTTGGCCAACTCCTGGGGATCAGTCCACGGGAACTGACCAGTGCCAGAAGTCCAAGGTAAAGTACAACTGAGAGGGACAGAGAAGCACAAACACCCTTATTATTCCCTTCTAAACAGACAAATGCTGGAAGAAAGCCCTACGCTGAATTAAGGACAACAGTAACACAACAGCCTTCAGGGTAAACTTGGTCACAAATTATCCTCCAAAAAGTGCCAATTTGACAAAGCTGAGGCAACCTGTAAAATAATTGTGATCAGCTAATTCCCCACTATTTCTGGAATTGGTTTGGAACAATTTCAGCTTTTTTTAATTAAAAGGTTTGCCCTGCCTTAAAATAAGAAGTCCAAATGATTTTGACATCTTGTTTGCTTAGATGATGGGTTGAAGCTAAAGGAAATGTTTCAAGGGCCCACAGCAGCATTTACCTTTTTATTTTGCTTTCTCCCTCATTTACAGTGGGGAAATGGCTTTGAAATTGCAAACATTACTGCAAGGTGGAAAAACAATTCCCCACCACTTTTCTCCATTCAGGTGTACTTTTTTCCTGTTCAAAAGACCACAAAGCCAGCTGGAGGCTGAAAACTGCTTTTCAAGAAAAGCAAATCTGCATTTCTAGCCGTAGATCAGACAGTGTATCTTAAAAAGGACAAAATGCATGTGTGGCTTAAGATCTTTTGCACATGAGTGGAGGTGGTATTTTATAAGACTCCCAAGCAAGTTTTGACAGACAACAGGAAGCAAATCACAACCTATAAACTGAGGCTTTAAATTGTACTGTGCATCAATTCCATCCCAGCTTTTTCGGGTAGAAATCTTATTTTGTACCAATAACATCCTTTGTGGAGCTTCTGGAAACGATGGTATTTCTCCACTCCCCCTCAGTTTCTGGCAAGAGCAATGGAAACACACAGCTATGTAGATGTCTCCGTACTGACCCTACTCAGTCCTTTGCTGGACCTCTCCTGCAGTATAAACGACATACTGACTTACACCTCCAGGCAAAGATTTTGTACACAGGCGCTGCTGCAAACCCCAGCATGATAAGGGCAGAATTTCTGAAACAACCGAAATACTGTTAGTTTTTAATCCCCATTCAGCATCTACATTTCTAAGGGAAAGTATTGAGCACCCAAACAGATATGACCCATATAAATCCATTCTTAAGGTCATTTAAAAATACTAAGAAAACAGAGTGACCAAGACAATGTCCATATTAAGTAAGGAAGAATGAAATCCCTATTCCTGGAAGTGTTCAAGGCCAGGTTAGGTGGGGCTTAGATCAAGCTGGTCTAATGGAAGGTGTCCCTGCCCATGGCAGGAGAGTTGCATCCATAAAGGTCCCATATTTGCTCATCTGGCACCTATAGCTCCTCTTAGGACTTCTCCAGGAGGGCCATCCTGACCTGCAGTGCACAGAAGGTGGGGATGAAGCACCAGCATGGCCAGGGTGACCTCCTGCAGACACGTCACACCTTGTCCTCTCAGGGGTTTGTGCTGGCATCTGCAGACAGAGGGCTGAAGGGCTCCAAACCACTGGTCCTTGTCCTCCTAACTGGAATTAGAGCCTGTGTATCCATTGCACAAAGCTGTCCCAGAACTGAGCTCCTACTGGTGACAACCTGCTTCCTCATCTGAGAGATACCAGACAGATATGACTCCCAGACAGCTCCCAGCAGCTCTCCACAGCAGGGGATCTTTCCTGGGAACCCATTCCTCAGCCTCCTCTTCGCTCCCCATCCCTGTCTGGGATATTGACTTTGCTGCTGTATGAAGTGACAACACTCCTCAGTGCTGGCCCTGGCTCTTGTGTTCTCCAATAACTGGAGCCCTTGACAAACAGAAGTGCTAAGCGTGATCTGTCATCTAACTCCTTTTTTGTCCTTCCAACAAATGCCTTTGCATTCCTTCATTTTGTGAATGGGGTTTGGCAGGGCCATGTAGAATTCCCATTTGCACTTCAGTAAGCGTCCATCATTTCCACTTAAGCCTTCAACAAATTGGCAAAGAAAGGGAAGGGGAAAAAACCCCCACAAACTCTGTGTCGCCGGGCAGAGATTTCCAACGAGAGTCTCACCACAAACCTGGGCAACCTTCAGTCAGTAACAGAGTCTCCATGAACAGAGATATTAAGCAGGGCAGATCTTAACCCCTCAACCCATTGCAGAAAGGGGATGAAGCTGGAGCTTTATTTTAATAAAGGACATGCTTGGAAACACACATTGAAATAGCAGGAGAGGGTGAACCTGGACACTGGACCTGGGCTGTGATGCTGTCTATCCCTCCTGGGACACATCTCCAGACGCAATTTCCTCCTTTCTAACCCCAAGCCCCCAGCACACACATCATTTGCCACTCTGTTGCTGAATTTGTCCAGCAGTGCAATAATCTGTCCCCAAACCACCTCCCCAGCTTGCAAGCAATCCTCTTTTCCTCTTAAAAAGGATCCATGCCTTCCCTCCAGCCCTTTTAGGCCTTCCCAGGGGCTGACCCATCTTAATGGTGACATGTGGATGCTGTAGTACCATGTGTAGTACCATTTCTCATCCAGCACAGATGGGCCAGGTAGCCTCAGAGCAGCATTGTGCCAACACCCCAGGGCTGTCACCCATCAGAGGCTTCCAGGAGCATTGAGGCTCCTCCATGGGCAACATGTGGCACTGGGGCTGGAATGCACCAAAGCAGCACAACCACAGTGGAACAGCCCCAGTGCTATGGTCTGGACATGTGCTCGATGTGTGGTGGAATGCATACCTTCCCCTTTGTTTTGGGGAGCCTGTGGTCACCAAAAATGCATCAGCAGAAATGACCAAGAGGGGCACATTAACCTTGAAGAGCCTGTAAAACTTTGTGTTCTTCTGGTTTTACAAACTTTGGCAGCTCAAGTCTTCAAGCATACTCTGCAACTGCTGCTCCTTCCCTGGGGAGCCAGCCCTCCCACCACTCCCACCCGCAAGTCTCCTGTACATCCAGCAGCTCCCCAACCACCAGCCCTACTCCAGAAGATGCTGCAGGAGTGCTGGTACAGGAGAGACCCCATTGCCACAGAGGAATGCACCGGATCATTCCCATCACGAGCTGTCTTCAGGCAGCACAGCCCTCACCCACCCCAAGAGTGGCCTGGTGAGCCCAGGCACACGCCAGCTCCGGGCTCAGAGCACCCTCTCCAAGACCAGCAGCCTCAATGGGACCATCGAGCTGTGGGGATGGTGGGATGCACAGTGCTCTGCCAAGCAAATCAAAACCCAGCACCAAAAAGCCCTTTGGGAGATGATGCAAAGGGCAACAAGCGACCTCTGCTGAGGAGGGATCGGAGCAGCACATGGGAGGGAGACAGGCCGGGGAAGAGCCTGGAACAAAAGGCTCTCGGTTCCGAGGCACCAGGACAGACCAAAGCCAGATTTCCCACGGCACTGCAAGGCTCAAAGCCTGTGCAGCCGTGCTGTGATAGCGTGGGACACCCTGCCGCAGAACCAGACACGGATCTCCGGCGGGCCAGAAGCCACACTGCCTTCTCCTGGGTCCCCTCCTTCCTAAACCTGTCCTCACACGGGTCCGATTTGTCCTCAAGCAGGATCTAGGACCTGAGCGGGATCTCCCTGTCCTCATCTGTAGCGTGATCACGGCCAACTCCTCCACCAGGCCGAGCAGCTGGTGCTCTGTGAGTGGCTGTGCCTCATGCCAAGTGTCTCTCCAGCACCGGAGTCCGTCCCCTTGCTGTGACACGCTGCTCCTGCTCTTTCAAAGGAACCTTTATCTGTCTGTTCCCATTCGGACTTCTCCCTTTCTGACGCTAGCCACCCTTGCACGGTCCCAGGCGGTTCTCCCAGACCATGTCCAGCACTAGAAAGGTGTAACTGGGAGATGCTGCAGTTACCAGCATCTCCAGACATGCCACAGCCACGTCTACGCAAAGAAACCCCCAAATAAACAAAAACCCCACACCGCAATAACCCTAAAGCACTGAGATTCGGTCCTCGTGAGTATATAAACACGCAGAAAACTTGTCAACGAGAGCAGCTGCAGCCCCTGGGAAGGGGTCTGGGCTCTCTGTGTGACTCCACACACAGACTGAGCTTCCAAAGGGAACAGCACATTCATCCACCTCCCGGCTCTAGAAAAGGGGCGGAAACAGGATGACCCCGGTGGTGGAGGGGGGCTGCCCCCAAATCCCCGAGCCCCGTTCCCCCTCTTTCCCCCATCGCCCAGTCCAGCCGAGCAGGGGGATCCTGTACACAACTTTTTCAAACTGCCAAGCAGAAGAATCCCAGCCCTTCCAAGGGAGTGTCGGTAAATCATCAGTACATCCGACAACGCAGCCAGCGGGATTAACCCTTTGTGGGTCCCCAGGAAAATAATAACAACAACAACAACGCATTTAACAATGCAAATAGTAAAAGTTGGTCCCAGCTGTGGGAGAAGGGGGACGGGCAGGGTGTGTGCCGGGATCTTTTTCATACACACACGGATGGAGAGGAAGCAGCATTTTGTGTGTGCCGAGCACATGAAGAGCTGCCACCGCGCACCTCCGCCGTGCCTCAACCCTCCGGGCTCTCCCACCTCCCGCAGCACCTCGGCCAGACCCAGGTACCCGTGTCCCCGAGGGACAGGGCGAGGAGCAGAAGCCCCCTGCTCCCAGGAGGGGCTGGAACCGGGCAGGGTGAGGGGTGCGAGGGACAGCGGATCGCCCGTTCTACATCTGCGTGGGGGCTACACCGGCGCCCACCTCCCGGAGCAGCTCCTGGAGCTGGGACACCCTTTCCTGGTGCATGGGGGGAGCAGGGGGGGAGGCTCCTCCTGGCCGTCCCGGCGCCGATCCCCCGCTCCCGCTCCCCGCAGCCCTATTTCTCCCTCTCCCGCTCCACAGCGTGGCCTCCCTGCTCCCAGCCCATTCTCCTCTCCAGACCAGGAGTTTTCACATCATCCCCTGGCAGAGGAATGTCTTCCCCCACCCCGTTCCCAAATCCCGGGATCTCGCGGCTCCCCGGCACCCCCAGCCCGCCCGGGATGCCCTTCCCCAGCGCCGGGAGAAGCGGAGTTTGTACTCACCCCCTGCCTGCTGCTGTAGCTCTGAGTCTGGAGACCGGCTCTGATTCCGGCTCCATCACGTTTAGTGCATTGTCTCTTTCGGGCAATTTTTGCAGCAATCCATCAGAAATCGGGGGACAAGCCGGTTTGTGGGTACATCCTTTCCAGGAGCTCGGCTCTCTGCCTCGCTAAGGGGCTCAGCTGTGTCACAGACACCCCTGGCCCGGACGGCTCACTCCTTCCTCCTTCTCTTCTGGGTCCTTTTGCTTACACAGATCTTTTAATCCCATTTAACTCCCTCTCGGCAGACTGCAATTACCTTGGAAAAAGAAGAGAGAACACAAAGTACACTCTAGGAAGCCAGGCTGGCCCATGGTCGCTGGATTTCTTGCCTCTCTTTTTTATCCTCTCCTTATAAATAGTGCAATTTCTGTGATTTCTGATTTCCAAAGTCCTTGATTTCAAGTGTTTTTTCTTAGCTGTTACTTTTTTTGTTGTTGGTTGGTTGGTTGGTGGTTGTAATTATTATTTTTATTTGCAATGCAGATGTGCCTCCCACCCCCCAAGGATCTCTCCTCTGGACTTAGAGAGAAGAGGAAAAGGCAGATTTTGAAAAATGAAAATTATTTAAGGATGTCCTTACTGCCTCTCTCTGCTGCCCTCCTCTGTAATAGCGAAGCATTTACGAGAAATAATACAAAATAAATAAATAATTGGGGGAAAAAAAAAAAAAAAAAAAGAAGGAAACTTTCGGCCAGAAGAGCTGCGGGGAAAGAATTGAAGACCCTGTCCAGGCTCCAAGGAGGGAAGCATAGGCCCTTCTTTGGGGAGGCTGATGACGGAAATTGTAGCCCCCTGCACTCACCTGTCCAGGGCCATGAGCCCCAAACCGGCCTCGAGCCACCTTATAAAGTACCTGACACGGCTTTTCCCTTGGGATCAGCGCTTGGTGCAGGCAGTTGGGAGCCTGTGGATGGGACTAAGGCTTGGAGGAGAAAAGCCCCCCATGCCCCTGTTCCCCTCCTTGCCCTGCTCTGCTTCCCTGTGGCATCTCCAGAGCCCCTCTCCTCCCAGCACCAAGGGGTGGAATCTGCATCCAGAGGGCAGGGAGAGGGGAATGAGTTTTCCTACGCAAGACCCATCAGAACAAGTTGGATTCCAAGTCGGCTTCGCCAGCTCTGTCAGGAGAGGGAACTTCCACATGCGGATAAAACCTTCATCCCTGTTTTCCACTCCTCTTCCAAAGCCCCACCCAGCCAACCGTGCGCCCCCCAGGGCGACGGGCAGGTCCCTCTTGTCCACAGCAGGACACAGCAAATCCCTCAGCTCCATGAGACTCCCTCAGGCAGGTGAGGGCAGCTCACCGCTCCGAGCCGTCCCACCTCCTCCGTGCACCCCTGGGTGGCCCTACCCTGCTCCCTCCCCCTCTCAGCACCTCTGCCTTGGGCACTTACTCTGCAGTGAGGCGAGAGGCTGTGCAGCATCTCCCCGCAGCCCCATGGCCGTGGGCATTCATTTGTCCCAGCAGCTTACGGCAATTGCTACGTCTTAAAAAATAATAAAAAAGCAATTAAAAAAAAAAAAGGAAAAAAGAAAACTCAGACAAACCCCAAAGCCCCTTTCTCCTTCCTTCCCCTTCAAGGTGTCTCCTGCGCCGGGAGCCCGGGAGAGGCGGCCGGGGTGAGGGGCCCGGAACCAGCCGGGGTTTTCTGGGTTCCCCCCAAATTCAGCAGATAATCCTTCCCCGGGCTAGCGCGGGCACGTCCCCCTCGGGCCGTCGCTCCACTCGTGGGTCACGGATGCTGCAGGGATCCAGGAGAGAAGGGCGTTGGGAGCGGGCACTGGGAGGGACATGGATGAGAAAGAGGTGGTGGTTCTAAGGCTGCACTTGTCCTTTTAAATAGCTGCAGCCCGGGGACTCCGGGCTGGCGGGGGTGCCCCAGGTATCCGGTTTCAGCAAACAGCAGCTAATGAGCAGAGATCCAGCCTCCGAGGGGCAGGATCAGCGCTGCCGGCGGGCAGGGGGGCACCCCGGGCACCCCACCAGGAGGGGAGGGGGCTGCCGCAGGGAGGGGAGGGCTGCGGGTCAGGGGCTGCGTGGTCACTGGCAGGGCAAGGGGACGGGGCTGCAGGGGCTACAGGGACCCCCAGGGCAAGGGCACGGGGCTGCAGGGCACAGGGCAGGTCCTGCGAGGTGCTGAGCACCCAGCACAGATCCGAGACACCAGTGTGGGTCTGTCATCAAAACTGACCCACCCCAGGAGCTCCCTCCACAAAGGTGTCCTGTATCTTACTACGTTATGCCCTGAGATGGGGAAGGGCTAAAGCACCTCAAACCTAGGCAGTAAACTTACATACTCCCCATGAAAAATACACAGCCACAAAGAGGACCCCACATCGACCCACCAAATACCTGAACTTGAGGCTAGAGGGGATTGATGTTACATCATGTTCAGAGCAGAAAATTCAAGGACCCACTGGCCTGACTCAGCAATGCAGGTTTTACTCAAAAACCTGACCTCAGAGCGTGGCCAAAAGTAGAGGTTTCCACTATAAATTTGATCTCCTATATGACATCTTCTGCTACCACACAAGCTAAGGGCTTCTCTCCCTTAATACATATATTTGGCTTGGTTGTGATTGCTTGCTGGGGCTGTGGTTTTGCATCTCCCAGTTTCTATAGGCAGAAGATTTTATTCATACCTTTGCTCTGAAGCATCTACATTTTGCTTCCTTTCTTGTTATAGCAGATGAAGTTTTAAGTAGTGGCAGCAAAAAAATTTTGCAACAAGCAGCATTGGGACTGGGGTAAACTAACAGCCTCACAGTCCCCCTGTCCTCTAGAAAACCTTCTCAGAAGGGTGCAGCTAAATTACACATCCAGATACTTGTAAGAAGTTCCTATTTACAGAAAAACTTGTCTCAAACCCCTCTGAAGGCCCAGGAACTCAGATGACCCAAACAGTCCAGCTTTGAGGACTGGGACCTTTGGGACAACAGGCAGTGATAGAGCTTGTCAGAAACACCATAAAATCTCTATTTTTCTTAGCTATTTTTTCCCCCAGCTGTTCTTTCCATGTTTCTCAGTCACACATTCCTCACTGAGAAACATATTCTAGCCATGCTGAAGTGTTTAGAATAAAGCTTCAATCAATTAAAAAAACCCCCATTTTTGCAAATAACTGTGGGTTAATCCCTCTGCTGTTGAATACACCTTCAATTCTCCTGCTTATTTCTACCTTTTCTCTCTGCTGAATGCAGCAAATATTTAGTAAACTCCCAAACCCCAATGTCTTGGGGTGACTTTATGATACGTACCCAGAAAGGTACAAGGCCCTTTTCAGAGAGAGGGACAAAAAGAAAAGGAAAATGATGTGCTGCATCTTTTTGCAAATACTTATCCAAATGGGATGTGCACAGATAGCTGGGAAAGGACTGATGATGCTTCAGGTCTACAGCATCTCACCGAGAACCACCAAAAAACTCACTGACAGCCTCATCCTTAAATCCTCTGCACATATTTGCTCAGATGAATATTTTCAAACCAAACACATACCTAAAAGCTTTGCTAGCGTGAAGACACAAATGTATCCCAGCAGTAGGAAAAAGGGAATTAGTTTAAAACAAAAGGAAACCCAACATTGCTGAAGCCAAGACTAGTGCCAAGTGAATTCAGGTTCAAAAATTAGACCTCATTCTTCAAAAAGAAAAAAACCACAACATATGATCTGAATAGAAATATATTTAGCAGATTTATTTTTCTTCCCTTGCAAATTTAAATAGAAGCCATTTTAAAACACTAAATAAACTGAAGTAAATCGGCACAGCAGTGAAATGAAGAAAAGCAAAAAAAAAGAAAAAATAAATTGGAATTGAATCGTTTAATTAGCCAAAATAAGTACAGGGAGGAAGAAATGCCACCACACAACATGGGGAACAGAACACTTGCTTTTGACGAAACACACTCTCAAAAAAAGCAGCATGTCATTACAGCCTGAATAAACACAGCATTTTGAATATTCACCCATATTTAGCCACTTTACAGAAGAACCAGTACCCACCTCTCCTCAGGAGCTGTAGCTTGGTTAAGCATCAAGGCTCTCATCAATATAACTTTGTCTCTTTGCTCCTCTTGGGAAACTGACTGTGGAGGCATCTTGAGCCATGGCAAGTGGTGTCACAGCTGCCCTGTGTGACTCACAGTCCCTGGCTCCAGGGAGCAGAGGAATCCCAGACTAACCTGGTCCTGCCCTCCCACTTTGGCTTGCCTCGGAGGACAACACTGAATTACAGTTCAATAATTTTTACCTTTGCCCAAGTACGAAAAGTATCCTGGCTCACTCATTGCCCCCAGAACTCACAACGAATTATAGGGATGTATTTGGATATATTTAGATAAATACTCCATTCAGGTTTAGAACTGCGGCATAACCAGGCAGAAGTGAAAACCATGGCACCGGAAAAACCTGTGGGAGGCATCAAACAAACATGCAAAGGAAAGGTGGGATAAAGAGCCTTTCACTCCCTGCTGGGCTGAGGATCCACACCCAGCCCGGAGCAGGAGTATCTAAACTTGGTAGCTGGCTAAGAGTTGCTGAAGCCACAGGAAGTGGGAACCCAGCCTGTGGGAAGCAGCCCTGCCATGAAGGGGTGATGGTCCCGGTGATGGTGGGAGGGCACAGCTCTGCAGCCCCACAACATGCATCACATGGAGGTGGGCTACTGGGGAGGGCTGGATCCGCACCTGTAAGCCCAGCAGGAACAGGAGATTAACCATCCACACAAGTGGGACTCAGCCCCAGCCCACACACAGTCATGGTACTCCAGGCAGTGGCACAGGAGGGACTGGCTGTGCCCGTTTCCAGCTCTGGGGAATGTCTGCTTGAGGGCTGACTCAGCACCTACGCTGCAAACATCAGCAGCCTCGGCAGCCAGAGCCCCCGGGGGCTGGTACTGATCCCTGGCTGCTGGGATGGCACTGAGATATTTCTGCTGAAGCAACCATTTCTATCCCTTTTCTACCTCTGAGTAGAAACTTGGCACACTTGGCTGCAGTGCTCTCTCAAGTATGTAATTCCCTGTATAGGATTTCCTAATCCCTACATGACTTTTCTATTCAGATCCTGCATTTGACATGACTGTACCAGCACTTCCTCACATCCATGAGCTCTACTCAAATGACTGACACTAGTTCAAGCCCTGGATTAAAGCCTTCCCTACCCTGTAGGGATCTGGTCATGAGCAGAAACCTGCTGAAGAGCTTCATTTGCCTGCTGAGAAGTCTCACCATCCATGGCAGAGACAAGATCTCAAGGAAGGCAGAAGGCGCCCAGCTGGGATCTGGTCAATGGATGCTCCTAATTTGGTCTCTGGCTTCAGCCATCACTGCAAGATTAGGAGGTTTCTGCAGAAGAGCAGAACATGCAGCACTCCTGGTTTTAGGGTTTGCTGTTTGACAGCTGTTCATGATCCAAAAGCTGCTGTGGGTTGTGTTTCTTGTTCCCAGCGCACTGTAGAAGGTATTAATTATAGAGGAGATGTACAGAAAGCTCAAAAAATCATGTATGTAACAGAATTGCTGCCCAGTGTTATTCCCCCCCCTTCTCCACAGACTTTCTGACAAAGCCATTCCTGTCCTGTGCCACAGGCTCCCGGTGATATGTTTGAACTTCTGCAGCCGTTTGATGTAAAATGTTTTAAATTCTTTTTGGGAACACTAAAGGCTTTTGTCTCCTGGCCGGTGCGGTGGGGATGCCATGTATGGCAGAGACAGATCTTTCTGTGCTTTCCAACTGCACCGTATCACATCGGGCTGCCCAGCCAGCCGAGAGGTGGGAATGGCTGTTAATCATTAAATGGAGCCTTTTTCCATGGGAATGAAAGGGAACACAATGCAGCGATACAAGTCCAAGCCCACCCTTCCCATGGAAAGGCTGCCTACTGATTACAGCTCTGTCCTACCCTTACATTTAGACGTTTGGAGAGCTACAGTTTTACAGGATGGCTGTGAAGTGATTTTTCAGCTGATGGCAGCAGCAGCGTTGGGCTGACAGGTCAGCCCCGACACCATGATGCATCACCACGCTTTGACAGGAGGATATCACAGTTCCTAAATCCTGACTGCCTTTAAGGTATCAGGCAAAGACTGCCTGGTCTTGTGAACATCCCTTTATTTCCCTGTTTGTCTGTTCTCTCCCTGGTTTAGGACCTATTCAGTCACTGGTGCTAGTGGAAAACACAAGAGAATCAATACCACTGGCCGGTTTGGAGCTGTGTTCTCCAGTCTAAACACCAGACCAGCCTGTTCTGCTGCCTGTGGCATAGTGTGGTGATCCTACATTTGAACAGAAGAATACCAAGATCAGTTTCTCCCTTTTACTACGGAAGGAAAAAATAATTCACCATTAAATGCCCCCTGGGCTGCTGCACACGAGAAGCACATCCCCCTGTCTGGAGGTTTGCTAGTTAAATGCAGCAGTGCATCAGCAAGCACAAGTGCTTTTCCTACCAGTGTGCCAAAAGAGCTTGTTCATGCCATGGGTTCATGGAGATGGTTGTGTGCTGTCCTGGATGAGTATAGGTGACATGAGCTCTGTAAAGAAACAGCACATCTCTTCTTCATGAAACAGAACCACCCTGAAAGTGCCTTCTTCCCCCTCGGCAAAGAAATCACACCAGCACATAAAAGTGCCTGCTGATCTAAATAATTTCCTGCACATTAAGGACAAAAGGACAACTGCTACTGTGGTTGCTGCTGCTATGACAGCAATTTACCATGGCAGGCAGTGCACACCAGTGTGTAATATTTCAGTCTGAATTCTGCAGGTGCACAACCCTTGTGACTTTTAGGCAGCACTTCCCAGTCGTAGCGTGACCTGCCAGTGCTCTGGCTATCCCAGTGACACTGGTGCAGGTATGGGTCAGTGCTTGTGCCAGAGCCCTGCACCCACAACACAGAACTGATGTAGGAGAGACCTGTTCTGATCACTCTGGACAAGGACTTGGGAGCTGCAGGCAGCACACATTGGAAGGTACTGGCTTCGGAGTCAAGCCAGGTCCTTCTGGAACAGGGATGCTGTTTGCTCTGAGGATGAAGAACAAGCCTAAGGGCAAGGACACAGTGCTGGTGGCAGCTGGAGCTCATGTGCACACCCAGGCAGCCTCAAGGCAAAGTTCAAAGGGAGATGGAAGTCAGTACAAGATCTTGGCCTTCAAGAGAAGGCAGTGTGTTACAGCACAAATGCCTGGGACAAGGTTTCGTGCAAGACAGAAACTAAGCCTGAGTCAGATTCTGAGTAGTTTCAGTGAGGAAGGGAGAGGAAAAAAGAGCTTAGAAAACATCAAAGCAAATCCTGGTCATGACAAAAAGTTAAGATAAAATCCGAAGGTAGTTTAAGATGAAATCCAAAAGGTAGTTTTTCTACTGTCTAAGCAAGATGTATTCTCTGTTTTCAACTGCTGTAGGAAGATAACCCTGTGTCCTGCTGCTGGGCAGGCCTGTGGGAGCAGTTTACTGTGCAAAAGGAAATCATACCTGCAGGAAGAAGCTGAAGTGGAAATGATAAGTCCAAGGCAAAGTGAAGGAAGGGTGAGACTAGACAGATTTGAGGTGAGAATTTGTTGGGCTCCACCCTGCACTGGACTCTAATGACACCAGAAAAGCTCCTTTAGCAGTGACAAAGATGAGGCAGCCCTTGCACAAACACACGTGTATATTAAGCAAAAGCCTGTACTCTGCTACATCCTGAGGTATCAACACCAAAAAGCAACTGCAATTTGGTTTGTGTAATCAGAATAATTTTAAGAGATGACCCAACCATAACAAGGAATTGCTGAACTTAAATCTGAGCCACAACACACTGCTACAACACCATTTCCTTTTGCAATTGTGCTCAGCTATTTCTGTGACCAGTTGCTCACCACTGTTTTGATGAAAAGTGCTGAGGCTGGAGAGAGGGGTCACCTCCTTCCTTAGAGGCTGTTTGGTGCTGGGTGCCTCGGGCTGAGCCAGGCAGCTCTGCTGCCTGAAAGCAGCACTATCCTGAGGCTCACACGCTAACCTACATCCCAGCAGGGTTCAGGTTTGGCTT
Organism: Corvus moneduloides; assembly: GCF_009650955.1. Taxonomy (NCBI): domain Eukaryota; kingdom Metazoa; phylum Chordata; class Aves; order Passeriformes; family Corvidae; genus Corvus; species Corvus moneduloides. The sequence continues at coordinate 6,351,438 of NC_045496.1, forward strand.
TCACTACTCCAGTGACCTGCAGGGTGACCTGAAACAACTTAAACCATTGCTTTTGTGCCACTATTTTCTTGTCTCTAGAGTGAAGCTTGTGATATAGATCATCTTATGTGTAAAGAGGTTTAAGACCTTCAGACATAAAGCACTGCCAGTGGCTGTTATTACTTCACTGTGCAGTTGGCAGCAGCCCCTCATGCAGGAGCAAGTGTAAATCTATTTCCCAACCAGTTTTATATTCAGCACAACCTGCCATCCTCCAGATGCACAGTTCATTAGAGACCGCTCAGTTTTATCTGGCTGTAAAGGCCAGTGTAAAAAAAACCAGCCCTGCTGATTAAACATGCAATTCAAATCCATCTCCTGGAGCAGAGCAGACAGTTCCTGGTGCTTTATCTGCACTGACTGAAACGCAATCTCACAATCTGTATCACTTAGAGCAGAACAATGCTCGATTTCTTCATACTCCACTCGAGTTGTTAACACATAAAGCAGAAACATAGCCCATTTTCACAGAGAAGGTCTCTTCTGACATACTCAGTGTGTTAACCCAGAGTATACAAATCTGCTTCAAAGCTAATAGGCTTTTTTTCTTCCTGCAAACACACTTCTCCACATCTGCACACACTCTCTCTCTCTACTTGAACAGCAATAGTATTTGGTAAAGCTCTCCAAACAGGAGCCACTGCAGAAAAGCTGAATTTACTGATGTGTGGGTAAGAACTAACAAGAGACCTGGTTGGTCTCTGTTCAAAAAGAAAAAGAGAAAAAAAAAAAAAAATCAAGTCAATAAGACAATATTTATACACCCACTGGTGAAATAAATTTCACCCTTCCCCAGAAGAGGGACATAAAATGAAGTGATTGAAACAGGATTTCATGGAAGGGGACTTTGTTTGCTTATTTGTTTTCAGAGTTTGGGATATATTTGGGATTATTAAAAATTTTTTTATTGTAATTTGAATGCAGTTGTACTGTACAGAGCCCATCAGAGCAGCTTCACAGTGGGACCTGCCACTGAGGATCAAAAAAAAAAAGGGGGGTGCAATGAGATTATCTTTGAAAGTCTCTTCCAACCCTAAACCATTGTATGACTATGTTCTATGATTCTATGATATTTCAGAAATATAGCCAAGGGGGTAAGTCCTCATTTGCAGCATCCGGTGGCATCATTGTAGAGGAGCCTTTGTACACACCAAATCAGGGCATTTTTGTTCCCATTTCCCATTCTCCCAGAATCTGTGGGATTGAAGAGCCTTGTCACCAACCAGAGTTACCTCAGGGTCAAGTTTTACACTCCAAAAACTAAAGAAAAAAATGCTGTTTACTGTCCAATTTCTTAGAAAACTGTCAAATCCCTCTTCACGTGGAACTTCTCATTTGTGTGTCATCAGCAAACTTTTCCACTGGCAAACTCAGCATAGGTAAACAAAGTTTATGCTTTATCATTGTAATCTGCCTTCATAGCCAGCCTGAACACCCACCCTGCTTCTGTTATATTGCTTTTCTCTGACTTTTCTTCATTATGAGCTAAGATTAAGCTATTTCTTGTTTAGCTTAAAAAGGGCGACTTTTAGTCCCGTTCTACTGCTCAGTGTATCTTGAGATGCTCTTCTCTGAACAGCTCTGACTCTTTTCCCATCAAACCCCATATTTAGCACACAAACCAGGCCAAAACTCACTGTAAAATTTGCATTAATCAGCAGAATGGGATAAATGAGACTATTTAGTATTTTACATCTTCAAAAGCCTTGAATAAGCAACAATATTGTGCTAATATTCTTGTCAGTGGCTTTGCCCCAGGCAGGGAGCAGGTACGGTATTTGCATTGTGGTGCTGATGCCGTGCATCTGACACCTCATTACTAAAAGGCCAACACAGCTCCAGTCATTAACCGATGTGGGCAACTCACCTCTGCCTTCCTCGAAACAACACAGAACACCCCAAACAGCAATCCTCTGGTGAACAGGTCATTAGCACAAAAACCCCCTCACTTGGATGCCCCTAGGTGCCTTTCATCATCACATCCTAAAAGCACTTTGCAATGATTACTGTGATCCTTGATTCATCACCCACCCAAGCAGCTTTCCTTAACTCCCAGCTGGATGTACAGAAAGCTGCAGATACAGAAAGGGGTAATTCTGAACGAGAGTGTTCTCTGGGAGCTGCATTTATCACCCCAACTTCAGAAAGTAAAACCAGACCATTTGTAACTTGTCCCATCCCAATCCCAGCGAGAAGCAAAGCAAGGAGAGCCCAGGAATCCATGCCCTCCCTCCCCTTGACACCACTGCTCTGGGGAGGTACTGGAAAACTCTCCTGTCCTATTGACATATTCAGCAAAGGGACCTTGTGCTGAAAATAAAGTTTCTCTGTATCCTTCACCCCGAGCTGGTTTTTACTTTTTTCCCCTGACATGCCATTATTAAACAACAGCAGCAAACTAGCTTCTGGGTAAAACTTCCCCTAAAGTGGTTGGAAGACAGCAAGAAATGCCAAGATACAGCAAGAAATGCCAAGATTTCTATTTTCCTCCTTCTTTAAAGAGGAAATAACATTAAATTTAAATATTTGTAAATGGCACTGATTAACACTTTATTTTATAGCTTTGATTTTTTAAACTATTCCTTTTTTTTTTTAGTCCAACAAAGACTCCCTTTCCCCACAGCAATGCTAGGGGGGAACTCTACTGAAAATTATAGATTCCAGAGTTTGCAAGAGAACCACAAAGGCTTAAATATAGTTATTGACATTCCAAACACCCACTGAAGGCTTAATCTTACCTTGGCCAGAAATAACCACACAAAGTGATGGTAGAAAACATCAAACCACCTCAACCAGGGACAGCTGATTACTGCAGTGCTGTTATGGATAAATTGGCTTTCGTAGGTGGCTATTCGAGAGTTAATGATACAGTCAGTGTAATATTAATGAGTTGTGAGTTATTAAGTTAAATGTGCTGATGTACGGGTGTAATACTGGAATGTAAGCACTGGACGGGGGTACAGGAAGGACCCAATGGGTTTAACAGAAGGAACCTTCCAGCACATGGCCTCATAGGGTATTAGAGGTGACCACGGCACCCTAGAGCGTGATTGGAAAATGAGCCAACCAAGGAAATGGACTTATTCGAAAATGATTGGTGAGGAATGCACGGGGTATGGACCAACAGTGAACAGGGAAAGGAGCAATCAGTGGGAGGATTAAGAAACGCACCAATCCAGGGGTACCAAAGACTTTAAAAGCCACCAGGTGCTCTGCACCGGGTCCTCCTGCGGAACTCCTGAGGTCCAAGGGAGCGCCCAGTGTGTCACACTGTCTTTACTCTGGCCTGTCACACAGGCCCTGGGCTTATCCTGGGGCCTCGTTTCCAATTGTTCTCTGTTCACAACAAACAGGCTTACCTTTTAAAGGTTGCTGGCCACGTTTTGAACAGTGGGGCACAGAGGGATGCCCTGCTCCCCTCCTGTCCCTGCCTAGAGGGGACACTGATGGGGCTAATGCTGTCATCCTGCTGGTTTCCTTACGGGAATTTATCCCCCATAACGAAGGGCTGCACAAGTTACCCCCCCCCCCCTTCTCCAAGAAAGGACCCAAAGGAGCTCCTGTCTCTGCTGTGGGATTCAATCCCCGTGTTCTGCATTTTTAATGCATTTGTGCTGCTCCCAGACCACGTGGGTGCACCGCATCCCCCTGGGGACCCATGGCAAAGGTGCTGGAGGGAAGGAAGGCTTCGCAGAGAGAGATGTGACACTCCTCAGAATTAGCAAATGCCTTGATGGCTCTCCCCCATCCCTGTCTGCTCACAGGCTGTGCCGGCAGATCCTGAAGGAATGGTGCTGGTGGGCAGCAGACTTCTCACCCCAACAGCTGCAGGCTGTGTGTCTACAGAGATGCTGAAAGGGTTAGAAAAGGTGAATCATCTCTACGGTGATCCCAGGGAGCCTCCTGAGCATCATTCCCTCTGAGGGATCCTGGATGTGTCCATGTGGCTGTGGCTGAGTACACTGTGACTGGGCCCCAGTGATTTATGGGCTGTCCTACTGCAGTGCTCACACAGAGCCCCCTCAAACCCACAGCATGACCTTGTGACAGCAGGGAGGAGCCTGAGGTGGAGGCAGCAGCAAGGACCTGGGTCATTGTCACAGGCAGAGACTGATAGAGAGCTTGGGAGACAAAGCACAGAGCCATCGTCAACAACCCAACCCAACCTCTTTCATTTTCATTGTCTCAGCAGGGGAAGTCCCCATCGCTGTCCCCACAAATGACAGGGTGTTTTTTGAGGGGACGGGGAAGGTTGTTCCACCTGGGCTGCCTTTGCCCCGGGGCACTGCACACCATCACCTTCACGGCAGTCAGTCAGGGCAGTGGTTCCAGTGCTACAAGTAACAACAGGCTGGACCACAAACCCCCATTTAGACCAGAGCAAGGGGGATTCATGCAAAACCCACAGTGAAGCTTTTAGGACCTGTAGGAATAAATTGCTGACTGCAGGAACCTGGTTCACACTAACATCCTGCCCCTCTCCATGGAGCTGTAGGGATCAGAAAGTCCAAGGGAAGATGGGTAGACCAAGGCTGGGGTCACTCCATGGCAGACTGGGAGCGTGTGGTGCATGAGGGTCATGGCTATGGGGAAAGCAAGTTCAGGCAGGCCTAAATTCCCTCCACTTGTATTTTTTCCATCAAGAGATGTTGCCTTTGTCTTGGCACTGGACAGCACGGTTGTACCTGCACTTCATGGCACTGACCCCCTGCCAGCAGCCTGTGGGATTCCATCTCTGCTCCATGCAGGGGAGTGTTCCTGTGAGAGGCTTTGATGGGAGCAGTTCCCCAGCCGGCCCACCGGGTAGACAAAAAGCTTTTGTCACAAGGGGAAGGTCGGAATTAACCCTTCTCTGTAGCGAACTCCATGGCGTGTATGCCCAGGAAATTTGTCACCTGGCAGCATGGCCCTGTGCCCATCCCATCCCCTCACTGACCCTCTGAGTCACAGGTGGCATCTGCAGCCCCAGACACAACCAAGAGGCTGATGTAAAACTTCTGAAGAAAGGAAACTGGGAAGCAGAGACCTTCCCAGGAGAAATGTGGTACCAATATCCAGATCCCATGGTTACAGCGAATGCTTGGAGCTCTCATTTACAAGAGTGATCAAATATTTCTCAAATCTGGAAGAGAGAAAGTAAATGGAGTAAAAGCTAAAACTGAGTGGGCTGGTTATTGAAAACAGCAGTATTACACTTATTTGTTTCTCCTCTCCTGTGCACCAGCTTTTGTCCACTGAATAGCTACAGAATTCACTGGCATTATTCCTAATTTTACAATGATTTGGAAGAAGAGGAGACAAAGGCAAGCAAACAAAGCTAATTGCCTTCAGTGTTTTGTTTATCTGGGTTTTGTTCAGCCAAACAAAGAGGACGTTCAGGTCCAAACTGACTGTGGAGCCACAGATCTCTTTTGCTTGGCTGGTCTGTTTAAAAACAGTTTGCAATTTTGGCATCCAGCATCTTCAGCAACTACCACTTGCAACTACTTTCTTATCTCCATTTGGTCACTATAGAAACTCTGGTCACCCCAGCCACCATTACTACAGATTAATCAAGCCTGCAAAGCCCCTCCAAAAAAAACAGGAAGTCCTCCATGAACCAATCCCTTGGTCATAAAAAGAACAAAGCCAGCAGAAGATTAGTCACTGGATGCTATTTCCAATGCAAAAGTCCTAGCAGGAAAAGTCCCAATTTTAATAACAAAGCTATGCATTGTCACCCATCCATACCAACAGACTTTTGTTCTTGGAGCCAGGGAAGAACACACTGAGCACAAATGTAAATAATATGGCTGGGAGGGCTGCTGGCTGTGCTGCTGGCAACACCCCCCAGAACATGGACTAAAGGAATCACAACCAACCAGTTCTGCCAGCTCTGGTTGCCTTCCCAGCATCTCAGATTTCCCAGCACAGTCTGAGGAAGGCACAGCAGGATTTTCAATCATCAGGCAGAGGAAAAAAGCAAGGAAGAGGAGTTTGGAAAGACAAATCTGGCCTGCTGTGGTTGCTACAGTTGTTTGAATGCAGATGTGCAAGAACCGAGGTCTCCTATACCTGTAAGACCCTAGGAGAGATTCTAACAAAAGATCACCAGATGTTAAATATGCTGGTGAGAAACAGTCACAGGTATCTCCGCAGGTCTCTGCAGGTGTGTCTCAGCACTGCAAGGTGGGATTGGAGAGCCTTCAAGGAGCTACACAAAAGAAAAAGGAGATTCCTAACAGTGTCACCTGTCCCAAAGTGCCAAAGCCAGCAGGATGCAGGGTTTGGGAACCACCTGTTGTGATGCAGAGCATCAACAGCTCGGTTTGGTCCTTACATTTTCTCAAACAGGGAGCAGCGGTGCAGGATCTGTTCTCTGTTGCTAATTCTTACAAGTGTGCAAGAATAGAAGTTTCATAAAGCTCTGGACTGTGTGTAACATCATCTTATTCAGAGGAAAAAAAGGTGTTGGCAGTAATTTGTATTTCTAGAAGGAAAAATGAAAAAGTAAAGTTTGAGAACCTTGCTGTGCTCACTGCCTCGAACACCTTCTTCAAAATGATTTAATGCTTCAAATTACATTGGGATCCTGGGAATAATTTGTAAAAGTTAGGCTCCTGGAGGCTTTTATGTTTCTAGTGTACCACAGGCTGCCCTGTGACATGAAATGAAGGATGCATTTGGATTAACCTTGTGCAGTGTCCAGGACAGACAAGGAAAAGGTGCCTGACCAGCTCAAGGCTTGTTGCTCAGTAACCAGAGCTGTTACAGTGCTGACTCTACAGGAATTTAACATTAATCCCTCCAGCTCAACTATAAAAAGACAATTTAAAAAAATTAATTTATATTATTACTTTTGTTTGCACAGACCACTCTTAGAGTGGGCTCACAAGGAGAACGGGAAGGTAAGAAACAAGGAGAAGCAAATACAAACAGTTTGGGAGGGACCCTTTGGAAATCAGGCACGGTTCAAAGCTTTCTCTTTCAAGTGTCCTTCAGTCTCCTCACATCAGGGAGGGAGCACAGAGGAACTGGGTCACTGAATCCAGGGAAAAGTCAAACAAGAAAATCTCAGCTGAAACACCCAAGGCTGGCATGTCACGATCCTGTTTCCAAGGGGTGAGTTTCTGCTAGGCTTGACTGAAATGTGAGCAAGATGGGCTTTAAATAATTGCTTTAAATATCAAGGAAAATGAGAAAGAAAAATTGGGTGCAAGGCATTGGATAACCAGACCCCCATTTTGCATTGGGATGGAAGCCAGGAGGGGAAAGGAGAGCAGCAGCCCACTCTAAAGTCATGTTGAACTCAGACCTGCATTTGACAAAGGGCTTTTGGGTCTTTGGTTAGTTGTAAACCATCTTAAACCCCAGCTTTCAGTTACATATCAGAAATTAAGCTCTTAATCTCTGTTTGTACACACAGACAGAGGCAGACACACAAATGCTCAACACTTCGAAAATGACTGGGTCAAGGTGCTTCCACTTTTGTAACTCTACTTGTGATCCCAGAAAAAAAAAAACTTGTTTCCAAAACCACTCCTCATCTGCATCCAGAAATTCTCCTATTCATAGGAAAGGATTCCCTACACCAAAAATTAATAATTAGGTACATTAAGATGTTGCCCATCTTCTCTATTTATCCCCTATTTTTTCCTTCTGATTGTACAACATTGATAAAATGATGCTCACTGTTTTGTCAATCAATCTTATCACTTGAGATTCCTCCTTTTTCTCTTACAGGCACAAAAGCATAGTGCTTCAGCACAAGCTAAGGTTACTGTCATTTCCAAGATTGTTGCCAAGGTGATGCTCTCTTCCTTCATTACAAATTACTCCCGAAACAATTGGATGCTCCCCTGGTTTGACTTCTGGGGGGGGGCACGAACACAGCAACTGCCTTGAAAGTGCCTTGGCTGGGTTTGGAAGATCCCTGCTCCTGGCTTTCCTCCCTCCCTTTAGCCACTAGACAAACCCAGGCTCTGGAACGAAAGGGACTTTCACACAAAACAGCAAATCCAGCTCAATTTTCCACAGTCTGTGCCTCTGGCTGCCAGCCTGTGGTGCTACTGCTGGACCTCCCCATGCTGGGTGTGCTCTGGGTGTCTGATCCTCACAAACACAGCCTGCTGGCAAAAGGAACAGCATTTCACACTGCTCCATTCTGGGGCAGATCCAGGGGGTCACCTCAGACTATCAGGTGCTCTCACTGTCTGCATTTCAGCCTGACACTTCCCAAGTGCTTCCTCAGAATGAGGCTTGGCAGTTGCAGATCTGCAAGAGTCCTCCTGGTTAGAGCATCTCAGAGCAAGCACTGACAGGGATTTACCAGAGTTCAGAGATCCGATGGCAAGAGACATTCACAATGGATTTGGGAGGCTCAAAATAGACCTTGCACCTTCTCCCTGGACTTGCAATACCTGGGGGTTGCTTTAACAGATGCCTCTTCCTCACTTCTGCATCATTGTGTTAACTTTTTCATATTACTTACATCTTTCCCCCACATCCTTTGAATTGCAATAGATTTATTTATTTTTAACATGCTTTTACATCACACACATGCCAACAGAAATTATTAATTTCCTTAGGACATGTGTGCATACAGCAAAGTATCTTCCCACTATATTGCACCAAAAGAAGCCTTGTCTGGTCCAAGATCCTTCTATTATTCCACACATTATAGAAACTCCAAGCACCCAACTGGGACCTCTTTGTGCTCGAGCTGGACAGGTGCAAAGAAAACGTTACCAGCACTCAAAACTTCGTTATTGAAATTCTGAAGAAAAGGAGGGAAAAGAGCCCTGAGGGGACACTAACTCCAGCTCCTCACACAAGCCACATCTTTCGCATCCCACCTCACTTCCCTTCCTTAAGGATGAAGCAACCTTAGGAACAACCAAAGACTTGGACAAGCTGCACAGCACGTCTTTAGTGCACTAAAAGCAAAAGAAACACTCATTATAACCTCTTCAGGCCACTCAAGTATCACATCACAGTGATTATTCCCTGTTTTAACATCAGTATGCCAGGCTTTATACACATCAGCCATGTGCTAAAGGGAAAAAGTTCCCACAAATCTGCCTATTTATTTTTGGAAAGGGCCTGGCAGAACTATCAGCTTCTATCTTTGACCCACTCTGCTGGGGAAAACCTTATTCACAGTAACCAGAATATTTGAAGAACACCAAAAAAAGAAAGCAATACCAGTAAAATAAAAAGCCAGAATTCATTTCAGCATCACAGAAGTTCTGGTGCTGGGGACAGCAGGGATGCCACAAAGCCATAAGGCTGCAGGCAGTCACTGCACCTTCTGCAGAGCTTGTGATGGAGCTCGTGGCTTCACCACGGGTTCACTTATTGTGGAGAGAAGCATGGAGTTCATCCATGGTTCCTTGCCCTTTGCACATTCCTCCCTCCCTGTTCCAAGTCAGGGAGTTTCTGCTCACTCAGCAGAAATTAGACTGGTTTGCTTTTTGAAAAAAATAGGAAATTATTGAGCTTCTGCTTTTGCTTCTTGCATGCCAGGTGAAAAGAAGAGTAGGAAACAGAGAGGTAGAGTTGGAGAGGTACAGGAGTTTCCAGGCATCCAGCTTCCACTGCTAGCAAAGGTGTCACTGGCACACACCAGGACTTCCCTGCATAGCACCTTCTCCAGGTTCACTTACCTGTTCCTGCAGCAGGTGGAGAGCAGCAGGCTCCCTTCTAACTGTCTGTGGCTGGGAGAAAGAGGAGGGCAACATGGAAGCCCCCTGCAAGGCTCCTGTCCCTGCCTCCTGCTCCCTGACCCCTGGGGATGCTGGAGCAGCCATCAGGCTTTTTCTGATCCAAGTGGGAAAAAGCTCTTCCCATTTTTGGTGCAGAGGAGGAAAGAACTTCTGGTGCTGCCAGCGTTGCTCTCCTGTACAACTCCTCTGTGGTGTGTGGAGTGTCCACAGCTGCAGTTTTAAGGATATATAGGGGGGTTTTACACCCTAATGAAGGTGAGGAAGCAGCACAGTCCAAGGAGAAAGAGGAGGGGAGAAAGCCAGGATCTCATCCAACTTTCCACTTTAGAAAAGCAGAACACCACATTTCTCCTTGAAGGACACAGGGGGATAAAAGTGTTTGCGAACTTTGAGATTTAATCAGCAATTTTGAAAATAACCAGAAAAATAAAGACAATAACTCAATCCACAGGAAACTACCAGCTTGCTCAGGGGTATTTTGAAGTACTTAAGCAACTGTAAAAACTCTACTGTAGAGTTCTATGTTCCTCACTAGAAAGCTTCACTCTTATCCCAGATATCTAATTCCATCCTTAAACTACAAAAATATGAACCTGTCTTCAATTATAAAGGACTGTCTCTTGTTAGCAGTTGGTCCTAAACTTGCCATGATCTAGAAAGGATTAAAACATTGTTTGGAGGAAGAAAAAAAAAAAAAAAAAAAAAAAAAAGAAAGCAAAAAGGGAATATACCCCAAAGGATTATTTGATGGTCCTATCTTAATATTACATTACTTTAGCAGACTTTAGTTAAGTCTTCAGACAAAGGGGAGTGTTTTAGGATTCCTCCTCTATTCCCTTGAAAGGGAACTGGAAATGCTCTCACTTTGCCAAGACCCGATTTTCTGCCCTTTGTCCCATCTGCAGCCACTCCACACCACGACGGAGGCAGCCCGGGCTCTGCTGGGGGACAAGGAGACATCCAGAGGGACACAAAGTCTCCCAGGTCCTCATGGATAATTAAGCTTTAGCCATGGGTGCCCCCTTGTGCCTTGGTGAGTAATTCAGCACAACCGAGGGAGTCAAACAGAACCATGGGAGGGTTAGGGTTAGAGTGGACCTGAAACCTCATCTCATTTCCCCTTCAGAGGGAAAACGGAATATCCTGGGGGGTTGGACTTAATGACCAGGCCAGGTCGGAGGGGCTCGGAGCACCCTGGTCTAGTGGAAGCTGTCCCTGCCCATGGCAGGGGGGTCGGAACTGGATGAGTTTTAAGGTCCCCCCAGCCCAAATCATTGCACAATCCTGTGATCCAGCTGCAGCATGACTGATGCACACATCGGGGTGAAGATGAGCCATGTACACCCTCAGTCAGTGGCAGGACTACACGAAGGCTGTGCCTTTCTACCTCTCTCTCAGCAGCATCATTCAAGCTCTCTGGCATTTTGGCACAACTAAAGATGGATTTTTCCGCTTCCACCACTTGGCATTCATTGCTGGGGGCTGTTTGTCTCTCTTCTGCTATTTGTGCTGCAGAAGGCCAGTCCTATCACTCCTCATCTGTGCTGCTCTGAATCTCACGGCAGAAAGGGGCAGAGTCGCTCTGTGTCTCTGAATCCAACAACAGTCACTTCACTGCTGAGCCTCAATCAGCACTTTAATGGGCCCAATTTTCCAGCTTTTGATCAAAATGCCTTTAGAGCAGCACATCTTCAGATACCGCCTCTGGCATTCCAAAATAAGCAAAAAGAACAAGATAACCTTTGTGAGGCTTCTCTCCCTACAATCTATAGCTGAATCTACACAAGCTCATTTTAGTTTCTCCTTAACCCAGTCTGGTACACGAGAATTGAGCAAAGCTGGATGTGAAATGGCTCCCAACTTCTCAAATTGCTTATTAGCTTTTTGGGAAGACATGGCAGTTTCTTCATCTTTGAAAAGATGAATGGATATTTTGTCTCTGGAACCCCCCCACAGCGTGCAGATTTGACATACGAAGTCCAAGCTAAATTTAGTTGTGAACAATTACACAAGTCAAAGGGTCTGGCTTTGGGACTTCAGTGAAGGCACCAAAAATACAGAAATACTCTAAACCCCCCCAAACTATTCTCCTGGTGTTTGAATCCCTCAGTACAGACAAATCAGAGAAACGGTGTTAGGAAATTTTAGGTTGATTTTATAATTAATTCAATATTAACCAAACAGGCTTCTTTTAAGCCATTGCTAAAAAAAATTAGTATTTTTTCAAGAGTCACCTACAAAGGTTAACTCTGTTTAATACAGATATTAAAATGTAGTTATTTCTCTCTCATTGCCAAAGTTACTCCATGTTTACATGGTTTTGGCTGCTTTGGGACTTGGCAGAACCTTACCAGGCTTCATTGCTTTGGTGCAAAAGGTGCAATGAGGAGTTTTGGGAAACTAATTCCAAGATCCTTTCAGTCAATACCATCATCCTACAGGATAAACTGCTTCCCCTTCAGAAACGTGGAAATGCCAATGGTAAAGACTCCCAGTGCTTTGCACCAGGTTTGTGGCACAGTCAGACCGTTCTTGTAGCCAACACCATTGCTGAGAACAGACAATACTTGGGGTACCATAAATACCCAAGTACTTCATGTTGAACCAAAACTTTCTGATCAATTTTCAAAGTTTGTTTCAGAAAAAACCTGAAAGGCAAAAAGGTAACGCATCAGTGTGCAACAGCTGGGGAAAATGTCCTGGGTTTCCTTCAGCTTTTGCTTCTCCAGCTAAAAAGCAGTTAGAGTTGGGCACAATTCACAAGTACCTTTGGTTGACCTAAAGTGAAAAACTTTTAGCATGTAAATAATTCATCTGGAACTTCTTGCCCAGTTCTGAAATTACACACCTCCAGAGTTATTTTTCACAGTGCAGGTGGACAAGCAGCAAAGAAGCAGCACCTGTGGAGGGTTATTTACTTCCTACACACAAGACTCTGGACCTGCATCGGCAGCAGTATCATTTCCCTGGTGCTTTGGCTTCAGGTTAGGGTCAATTCATGAAGCAAAGCTGATGCCTGAAGCACCCAGAATTCACATTTATTTGCATCTCTCCTGTTTGGTGAGGACATCAAAGCCACTCAGTAAATCCACATCACAGGTTCCTCTTCCACAAAGGAGCAAACCATGTACTGAATATTTACTCTTACTTCCCAGAAGAACAACATCGGCTCAGGGGACTGGGGCATCAAAGGGGTGACAGGATTGTTCATACATTAACAGTTGAGTACTTTGAAGCAATTTTAGAGATGTACACATGGATTTCTGGTCCTTATTAAAATTAATGAAAGGTTTGCATCCAAATACCACTGCTGCCTCAGAAACCTCACTCATTATGGCTCAGAAGTTGCCTCTGTCATACAAAACCTCTCAGGATGATTTACAAAGTTGTACATGAGTCAGTTATATTTCAAGTCACAATTATTACCTAAGGTTAAATTACATATTTGGGGGGGGGAGGGGGAGGAAGGAGGAAGAAAAAGCTTCAGGACAGACAGGTGGAGCAGTTACTAAAGGGGAGTGCAGTATTTTAGGGGCTGAGGCATCAACAGCACATGAGCTTAAGAAAGCAAAGAGCACAAAAACAGCTGGACTGAGCACAGCAGAGACAGCAGGGACTCCTCAGATCCCAGTGCTCAGATTGTGTTTTAAAGTTCACAGAGCCAAAAAAGAAAAGAAACAGCAGCAGGAGTAGTGTAGCCAGCCCCTCTCACACTAAGGCACAGGAAGTGCATCTCCAAAGATTTCTATTAACCTCATATTTTACACACACACAAGCCCCATCCCTCCCCCTCATATGATTGTATTTTCACAGTAATCATTTCTCTGACTCTGTTGCAAAAAGCTTCTGCTTCGCACCAGGCTCCTGCTCCCAGCAGAGTGGAATGGGAGTGAAATGAATCCTGAGCAGAGTCAGGCTCCAAAGATTGCCATTACCTAATCCTGTACCATTACACAAATGTATTTGTTAGGAATATTCCAAGGTTTTGGGGAAAGGCTTACAACAGCTTGCAGTGTTCCCATGCCCACCACGAACACTGCCTTTACCCATGGTGTAACCACGTTTGCGCTCCTACATGGAAAAGACAGGGAATTAAAGCAAACCTCAGAAATGTTGAGGAAAGAGTTCTTCAAACTCTGAAAAGACTGGCTTATTATGTTATTACAATTCCCTGGAAATTGCTACGTAGTCATCACTAGAGCATAAAATTTCATCAGAAGCCTCTGTAACATTCTTGCATATGGATTCCAGGAGAAGCTTAAAAAAACCTCTTGTCCATCTACAGCATCAGAGTGTGCATCTGGCAACATAGGACTTTTTGATTGCAGCCACCCACTACATGGATTTTTGATTAGCCACATTGTTTAAACCAACCACAAACCTTTACAGCAAGCCCTGGGTTGCCAGGCAAAGGATCAGTCCCCAAGGCTCAGCCCAGCTTCACAAAATTCTTCCACTGGTTCTGGGCTGAAGTTCAAGTCAACCTCTAGATGGGGAGATGGGTTTCAGTTTAGAATTGGCAACTCTGCCTGATTTAATCAAAAGTCTCATGATGTTGGCATATTGCTTAAAACCCCAGGTCTTGGAATCTTGCACAATTTGACTTCTGCTTAAGAACCCCAAAACCTCTCTTCCATGTAAGCGCCCTGCAGACCTGAGACATGAGTTCTACAGAATTCTCCTTCAGAAGTCAGAGGAAAGAAGGCTACATGACATATCATTTAAGCGTCCTTGGTTTTGGGAAATGTATTGATGACTTTATTTAATCATCTGGTATTAACAGTGTGTTTCTGGAATCATTACACGAAGATTTTCTTTCAAAACCCTGACTTTAACTTATTTGCTTTGAAATTCTGGATATATTAATGCAAAGGAAAATGCAAAAGGAGAGAAGGGGAAATGAAACAGTGGCAAACATTCAAATATTTTTTAAAGCAGAATGAACTATTTCCTCTCTAAAACACACTGCTGCACTTATTTTCCTGTGGGTTGAGATATTCCTGACTGACCTGCAGCCTCTAGAATGTGATAAGTTGAGCAGGACCTTGGAATATATCATCTTAAAGTCCTAGTCAATGATCTACTTTAAAGCTGCAGACTGACTCCAAATAATCCCACAAAATCTGCACCAGCCACCATACCTGAAGCCAATTTATGATGAGTGACTATAATTTAGAGTCCAACAGAGCTGTACCTGTGATCTCTCTGGCTTCTCTAACAGCATTTACTTTCCAGCACTGGTTTTATCTTTCCCTTTTCATCCTTCCCCGTCTTCCCCTCCCTCCTCACACAGTGGCTCTTTCATCTGCTCTCAATAGGTGCTGCTCTACGTAATTAATTGAGGACTTAACAAGTGCACTTTCTAATTAAAGTAAATAAACCTGTACTCGGAACAGTGGCTCAGTGTTACCCAGCCCTCCTTCCTCAGGAACAGGATATTATGGGCTCCACCTCCTCAGTAGCAAATTAATGTATTAAACTAATAGAGCAGCAGCAACAACAACAGTCTCTTAAAGCATCGTTTAGAAAGATGATTGTAAAACAAAGCAATTTCCAGCCTTGAAATTTCTCTGCACTCAATGAGATCAATATTATTTGGCAGAGAATCAGACTTTAGCAAGAGGGAAAACAAAAAGCCATAGATCTCATTTTCAAACCCAAACTCCCATATGGTGCTTCCAGAGCTCCTGGATGGATTGGGAGGAGGCTGGAGGAAGAGGCTGGGGAACAGAATCACAGTGGGGTATTTCTGTTACCTCCTGTGGTACCTAAATGAGTAAATCTGTCCCAAAATAACACCCAGTATTAAGACTTTCCTCCTTCTTTAGGGTTGCTTCTGTGCCATGAATCCAAGAAGAAAATTCAGAGAGGTTGTTTGGAAAATTGCCGTCTATCCTCACCCTTGATCTGTATTCGAAATTTTATGTGGCTCTCCACCTCTGTTGTTAAACTCATGATGATATCCTTAATGTACAAATGACTCAAACCAGATGCACATAAAAGAAAACTGGTTATTAATCCCACCACTTCCACTAGGTTAAGCAAGGACATCACTGTCTCTTTTATGGAATAGGTCAGACTGTGGAAGCATTTGCAAAGAGCTGTGCTCAGCTGAAGGAGAAAGTCTGAAGCAAGAGAGAATAGAGAGGCCAAATACAGCAGGCAATGTTCTGTCAGGGAGGAAAACAACTTTTTCTTATCCCCCCCTCCAGTGTAAGCAGTTAAACACAGCACCAGGAGTTTGGGGATGGTGGTGGCACCCACTTGAAGGCTCCACCTGCAATGGGAACAGCACCATCTGCAATTCCAGCCTGTGAAAACCCAGGCAAAAGGTAGATTTCCAAAATAAATCAAGTTAGACACCATCTTTTTCTACTACTGAAGAACTTTCTGTAGCAGTAAGGATGAAACCAAAATCCTGAGGATTTCACAGTATTCTATAAATGGTCAAAAGTGTTTCCAAATCAGCATTTGAAATTTTGTCAATTTGTTTCCACAGATGGGCTGGGAGCACAACTGTGTTGGTTTAGGCCTTAAGTACCTGAAACTCATTAAGTCAAAGGAAAGCTTTGTGTCTTTCCTTGGCTCTCGGATGCGCCTACAGGTTTCAATAGCCTGGACAGGAAGAACAAATAGGAAAGAGGGAAGAGAGGTGTATGGAGCAATGAGGAGTAAGAAAAGAACTGCATTTTGCATGAAATTATTCTCTGCTTCTTGTAAGCTCCTGGCTTTGAGTAGTTAGTCTAGAAATAAAGATTTGTTTGTGTTCTTCACAGTGTCTCCCTGTTGTGGAGACCAGACAGAAGGCCAAACAAAATTGCACTCTTCTCACTACATTTCCTTCAGCCATAAACACCTTCATTTATGTATATTTAAACCAAAAAAAAAAAAAAAAAAAAAAAAAAAAAGAAAAAAAGCAAGCAAACAAAAAAGCCAGTAAAGTGCAGTTTAAATTTTATTTAGCTATATGCAAAAATCAGCCAGAGCCCAGGCAGAACGGTTCGGCAGATCCTGGCTTCAAGCTCTAGTCTTTAATATTAATTATCTCAAAATTCTTGTGTGCTTTGGTTTTGCACAATAGTAGGAAAAAGAGATGCCTCAAAAATTGGTTGGAGTTTGGATCAGCACAGCTGTCAGAACTCATTTATCTGCCAGCCAGAGCTCTTGGTATAACTCTTTCCCCCATATGCCACATGGCCTGGACATTGTTATCAACAGTTGGCAGCACAGATGCGTCCACTAAAATAAACACTATTTGTTTAATATTATTTTTAAGAAACCAGGCATTATTTTCTCTGCCTGAAACTCTCAGTCACACTCAGTTTTCCAGAGGGAAGCTGCTGTTTTTCAGCAGGTCCAAAGACTCAAGTTACCCCTTCAAATAGAAATCCACTCGCCTTTCCTAGAATTAAAGCCAATGGAGAAACAATAACTCTACTCCAGCCTGACATCCTGAGCCATGAGAGGGAGTGAGGGGTGTAGGAGGGATGGAGCAGCTGAGCAGGGAACACAGTTGAACTCGAGAGTAGTGACCAGCAGCTCCACAAACCCACAGCACTGTGCTATTGTGTTAGCACTGGAAGCATGACATGAAAAGCATCATTTTAGCTGCATTATATTATTAATTTAGCTAAAAGCCATTGCCTTCTCCAGATTGTGTTAAAATATCCGTTTCCTACTGAAATAGTTTCTTTTCTGCCCAGCCAAATAATAAAAGCAGTTGGGTTTGGGGATGTGTAGGAGAAAAGGGCCCCTAGGTCTTTTCCAGTTTTGGGCCTGTGGAAACTTAAGAGAACACATACAAAAAAGTGATCAAAGTCCAAAGGGCCAGAGGGTTTGGTGCTTGTTTTTGTTCCTTCCCTGCCAAGGCAGCAGCAGTTGCCTGTTCTTTCCTTCATGCCTGGCACTGGCAGGACAAGCCTCTGCTCTTAGTACCACCACAGGCCCTTGGCACCCACTTGCAGCTCTGCTGTCCCGAGCTGATCCTTTTATTCCGTGGCACTCACCTCAGATGGATTTCAGCTGGCTTGGTGGCCTTGCTATTAAAATAAAAACCAGGATGAATCACCTCCAGTTTATAAATGGAGAGAGTCACAAGCTTGCTGCTCCTGTTAGCCACTGTTTGTCCCACATGCCAAAATATCCACCCTTTTTTGGGCATTTCAGCCACCAGAGCCACCAAAAAACCCTCTTCTTCAACAGGGTGGGTGTTGTCAAAGTTTATTTTAGCCCTTAAAGAAGATAATCCCTGTCTACTTGCTCCTGAGAGTGGCCTCCTCACACTAATTTTACTATTGATTTCTAAGTTCTGTTTCTTTGGAAGTCTTTTCTGTTCATTCGATGCTGAAGCAAAAATCCTTGGGTTTTTTTTATTCTGTAAACACCAATATTTGCTCCTGCAGTGACCTAAAGAGTAAGGATGCTCTTCAGTGAAAAGAAGGTCAAGAAAGGATGAGAACTTGAGATAGACTTCAGATTGTGCTGTCTAAGACCTCCTCACCAAACCCAGCAGAACAGGAGCCTCCTTTTGTTATTTATATTTAAAGCCTGTCAAACTCTTTGTGTAAGCCTGATCCTGCTCTCCAGGCAGTTATTCCTGCTGCCACCTAACGCTGTCCCAGGCTCGCTGGCACTGGTGTGCCCTCAGTCAGAGGGGATGCAGCATTACCGCTGCGATGTCCTTCAGGACCAACTTTGGGAGCAGAAAGGCGCTGGCTGGGCGCCTGTGCTGGTTCCTCCATGGAGGAGGCACCTCAGGGCTGATGGTGTGGGCTCGTGTTAACCCAGAGGCAAAGGAAAAGAGAGGGGCCTCTGCTCTGGGCTTATCGTCAAAGGGTCCAGGAACCAGAAAAAAGCACCAAGGGGCTTTTGCTTTCAGTTTTATAGGGGGGAAAGAGGCGGGGAAAGGGAAGGAAACCAGTGAGATACAAGCCAGGGGGAGGATACAATTCAACAAGAACCAATGGAGGAACCGGGAGATACAACAGGGAACCAATGAACCACAGAAGAACAGAGAACTCTCTCGAACAGGAGGAGGTGGTTTGAACCCAGGTGCCGCCCAGGGGGATGCAGCTTAGGCTTCTGTGCCACCCATGGATGCGCCCTCCAACTCACTGTCCTGGGTGGGGAATTCCAGCCAAGGGATAGCCCTGATTTGATTGGCATTCAACTGCGGCAGCCCAGCAGCAGGCTGGGTCACCACAACATCCAGTGAAATAGTTTTGTGATCGTATGGAAATAATGGAAATATGACATAGAGATCTCGCTCAATCCCCCCAAGAGTTTTGTTGTCAAAGTCAGAATTTTCCTGCAAATCCCTCAGTAGTAGAAATACAGATTTGTTCTGCTAACAGCGAGGCTTAAGCTGGTAGAAGAAAAGAGGATTATCAGTAACATGTCAACAAAGCCACTGCATTAAACCGTGACACCTGGCCAGGACCCAGCAAAGGTGAAAAGGTGGCAGAATAGGTAGAATAGAGAGAATATGGGAAAGAAATGCAGGCAACATTCACAGGATCCTTTCCACCACATTAAACTGCTATTGATGCACCTAAAGTGTCAGATCCAGTACACAGACTAACTAGAGCTTGATACCATCAATACAGGTCAGAAAATCAGATGCATCCCTGGCAAAATGCACTCAGAGGGAGCAGGGTGCAGCCCCTCAGTGAAACTCAACATGCAGTTAAACTGTGTAACCCATTGCTACAGGATATCTTGGAAAGCAATTGGAAAAATCTGTCCATGGGTGTAAAATAAAAAAGGCACCATCACAAAAAACCCCCTAGGCTGAAGTCACTGGAAAAAAACCCAGACCTGTAGGAAAACTCTGTGCTGGTTGTTACCCTCTTGCCTGGCTGCTCTCGCTGGGGACAGGGCCATGAGACTGGACGGATTTACACTGTGAGTGCTCCTTCATCCTCAGGGTCTTTGACCCAGGGACAGGCACTGCCTTCACTTCAAATTATCATTGCTGATTTTTCTAAACAAGATTCAGGTCAATGCACAGCTTTGTGCTCCTGCCACTTGACTTTGAAACCAGGACTTTGCCTGCATGGGGAATGCAAAGCACAGGGGCAATAGAGAGGGAGCAGTGCCATGTAAGAGCAGAATGATCATAAACAGGGGATTTGCACATCATCTGTTAAAGCTTTCTGGACAGGGACCATCCTGCTGGCACAGGGACATCTGGCACCTCCCACACACTGCCCTGATGTCCAGCTACAGGACACATGTGTGCCTTTGATTGTAAACAGAACAGTCTAGAAGTGATCTTTTTTTTTTCCACAGGCCTGCACTTGTTTGCTTGTTGTCCAAGCTAACAAGATCTATCCCCCAAGAGTAAAGAAATAAATTTCTTTTCATGTCATGGGAACACACAAACAAACCCCAAACCCTTGAACAGGGCTTGCAGAGAGTCCAAGAAAGCCACAGGTACATGATGCAAAGGAGCCACGAGTGTTACACAGATTTGGCACCTGAGGAAATTAAACCTCAGCTCTGCTGGAGCACCAGGGATGGGTGTCTGATGCAGATTAGGAAACAGATTACTGTCCCCAGGAAGAAAACAAGACTGTGAAAGAACAAACCCCTTGAGGTGTGATCCTCCTGGATCACAAAACATGTCACTAAATCCTGGGCAAGGAGATTGGGCACCTCTGTGCTCCCATTGGGGGACCCATTTTCTCCCAAGGATAAGCAAAAGGCTTCTCAGATTGAGTCTCCTCTCCCCAGAGTAAGAATTTACACACATCAGGGATTTTAGGGATGAAAAAGGCCTGTTAAAAATGCCAAGCTGCTGACTCTGGCTGCCTTGACATCCCTTACTCCCTAAGTGTGCTCTTTCCAACCAGTTTACCTGGCTGGTACAAGCTCTTTTCTTCCAATACCACAACAAGTAACCTTGGGACACTCAAGGAAATGAAGGATATGAACACAAACTATTAAACAGCATTTTTAAGGCAGCAAATGAGCCAGCACAGCTCACATCTCCCATGAGGTAGAAAAAGGGAAAGGGTTTGAATTCAAGGTCTGGCAAAACGATGTGAGCCCATCAACTGATGGAGGACTTTTGGATGTGTTTCACCACTATTGTGGCACAACAGTTTAGGGGGGTGTTTGGATTTGTCCCAGTCACCCCCTTTTCCTACTCCTGTACAGCCAAGAGGAGGATTGGCTCTCTGGTGTCTTGTGCACCCCACTGCAGAGCTCAGACCCCAAGGACCAATCTCCTCTTCAAGCAGTAATTTCCCAAGTGCCCTTCCCAGCCTGTTCTTTCTAATCCTCTACTTCTCAGAAACCTTTAAATATATATTTTAAATTCCAACCAGATTCTCGGACTTGGCAGATAAACTGTGGGTCCCATAAGAGTTATATTTTCTTTGAAAGCCTTGAATGAAGCCTTTATAAAAAACTTCATTAATATTGCTACCTATATGCCTACTCCCCACTTCCTGCACAAATCCAAACAGATTCTCCACACAGAAAGACTTTTGAAATTCGCATATTTACTTCTCCCAAACAGTGAGAGTGTTACTGAGGAGTTTGTGGTAGAGTCAGGCCACATGTGCGTTGTCTTGATGGAGTTTAAAAAGATGAAGCCTTCTATTCACTGGAGATGAAAAAAGTAGATGCAAGAGGGGAGGACCTAAAGCTGGGGAGATTAGGGCTCTGGACTCCTGTGCCCTGGCTCCGTGCCTTTGGCACAATTTGGCCCATTTTTGCTATTATATTATGACAGTAAAGAGTCATTACAGCTCATGCAGTACAGTGTGTACAAGGGTGTTAAAGCTGCTTTTGCCAAACTAGTCAAACTTAGTAAAGGAGTTGTTTCAAAAGTAGTTCAAAAGCCATTTTGTTTTGTGGGGTTTTTTTTGTTGGTTGTAGCTTTTTAAAAAAAAAAAAACAAAACCAAAACCAAGACACAAACACCACCCCCCTCCCCCAAATTCTCCAAACTATTCTGCTTTATCCATCAAGATCCAACCATTCCCTCAAGTAACTGTGTCCCCCAAACAAATTCTGCTCCCACTGCAGTTAGAGGGTGCAGGACCCCTGGCTGAAAAAGGGGTTGGCAACAACTGGGATGCAGAGGTAGGAGTAAAACACTCTGCCAGAGGGCAGCAGGAACCCAGCATCTCATAGTATTTCTGTTTTTAAAAGTCAGCTTCTTCCAGGTGCATTATCAAAGTTTGAGTAGCAGCAGGAATAGTTGCAGACAGTAAAGGGCAACACACTGGGTAAAGATGGGCAGAGAACAGAACAGGCACCTGGCACAGCCCCACTTCTTTCCTCCACTACACTTCCAATTTCCCTTTTCCCATTCAAGGCCAAAAGATATGTAATTCTTCTTGAAAAGCTACAGCCTACATGCCATGACATGCAAGTAATCCCTCTGAAGACTACTTAAATGTTTAAAATTATTCATGCTTGTAAATAGATCTCAGGCAAGGCTGTTGGTACAAGAGGGACTGGGAAATCTTTCCGAGCTTCACATACATTCAATGTAAAGTGGTCTGTGGGGCTGGCAGCCAAGTGTGCACACACCTAGGACACACAGCAATTCCAGACCTCCTTATGTACAGCGTTAGAGGCAGCAGAATTCAAAGAGGGGACCCTCAGTTGGGCACCAAACCTCCTACACCTCGAAATGACTTAGTGGTATCATTTCCTTTGGCCAGGCTTTGACTGATGGCTTTAGAAATTCTCCTTTGACACAAATGTTTGAGCCTCTGAGCAGAGAGCAAGGCTCATCACTGGTCAGGTATCAGAAAAAGGACCACAGACCTAACCTGAAAATAGGACTAAATGGGGGAGATGCTTTGGGTATCTCAATAGGACTTGTTGTCCTTGTTAAAACAAGTAGCTTGTTTTAAACTGGGATTTTAAATATAAAATGCAGCAAGCAAAGGAAAACAAAATAGGAAAGAAAATCCATTTGAACTTCTTCAGTTGGAAATTAAATTTCTGATTAAGAGTTGTGTGATCTTCCCTTTCAAAGGAGCACAAAGAAAATTCTGAACAAAACACAAACCATGAAATATCTCACAGGAAGTTGAATCCGTTATTCAGTATCCCTCTGCTCCTCCACAGGCAGCACTCCCAGCAGAAAACATCCCCCCAACACCACTGCTGGGGGCTCCCATGACACGAACACAGGGAAGTGCTTTGGGGAACAGCAAGAGCACAAACTGTCACAGAAGAATTGAAGTATTCTGGATTGGAGTTTTCCTTACAAAAAAAAAAATCCTGTTGGAAGGAGAATGTTTTCCAAGCAGATAATTTTAAATTATTTATCAGGGATAATTACAGCCTACTCCAGTTTGTTTGGTACAAATAATCAAAATCAGAATTGCATCAGATTTTGGCTGCAGGAGGGAGATAGGGAGTAGCTGTTTCAGCTCCAGGCTGGGATAGCTCTCTCCCACCCTCCTGTATCCCAGTGCTTCAACCAACCTGCCCTTCAGCCTGAGCTCTGTGGCTCAGGACACTCTGCTGTGCCCCAGGGGATGGCACACACATGCTGGAACCACAGGGCAAAGGCTGCAGCCTCTGAGCTTGGCTGTCATCTCATCAGAAATCCATGAGAAAGCCAATTCCATCCCTCAGACTTCCTGGTTCTCAGTGACAGGTTTCCGTGATGCACTACCCCAGGTGGGTTGGGAAGATGTTTTCTTGGCACCTGGAAGGCAGTTTGACCCTCTGAGATAGGAAAACCACAGGATTGCTGTGATATAGTCTGGAAATTGCCCTGAAAAACTTTTCTTCCATAAAATTCTCTATCTTAGGGACTACCTTGGAAGGAGCTGAGCACCTCACATAAATCAAAAGCCTTCCTGGGGCAGAGATTCCATCAGGAGGAGCCCCTGTACCACAGTACCGCCACACCTACCTGTGCTGTAACCCAACATTTCTAAGTGGAAATAACACATTAAATTTGAACTACTGCAGCTGTGGATAAGAGTTCAGTTTTAATGGGAACCCACTGTGAGGGGAGAGAAAAACTCCAGCACTGGCTGGTTCTTTGAAAGGAACAAAGGCCAGCAATATCTCAGCAGAGAGTATGGGAAGGGTAAATATCCATGTGCAGCATAGCCAAGGATTGTCTGGAAGTCCTTTACAGAACAAATGAAAGGCTGAAACCTTAAGAAGTTTGAGGGTTTTTTTCTCCTTTTTTTAAGAAATAAACATCTGTGGGAAGTATTTTTGAGACATATAATGCACCTCACATAGTACCCTAAGGCACATCTTTAGAGTGGAAATAAACCTTCCATACTAGGAGTTTGTTAACATTGTGACAGGAATCAGATGCAAACACAAAAGCTCACTTGTTTTGTAATGACTTGCCGAGATAAGTGTCCCTTATCAGCAATACTGTTTTCTTTTGGAAAGGAAGGGGCTCTGTGTGTACAAGCAGAGGATGGAAGTCAATGAAAACAGAAGGCTGGAGAGGTCTGAATGGGTATTTTGTACTGTAATTCTAGCTTGGGGCTGCTTTTTTGGGTGCGGAAATATCAAACACTGACCTCCCACTGACGGCCCTTGGCAGTCGGATAAGTCGCTCATTTATTTTTGCTCAGCCACAAAGCTGCTGTGTAACATGGCAAGGTCCTTCCCAAGTTCCACAGGGCAGATACCTCTCCCAGCAAACTGCCTGCACCCAGCTCCACTCCCAGCCCTCCACTGCCCCTGCTCAAAATATCATCCAGCTCCTGCCCACAGCCAGGTAACCCCCACAGCAGCACTCCTCAGGCAGCTCTTTCAGTTTGGGAAGAAAAGAGGATTTGTACAGAAGAAATCTGGGGCCTTTGGTGGTGATCTGGGGACTTTTCTGCTTCTGACCCAGTGATCTGTTATAGACAGAAGGTACCTGAATGAAGCGAGAACCTCTAGGGAAGGGCTGGGCTCTTCTCTTGAGCAGTGCAAACTCAGAAACCAACATGTGGCATCAAGATTCAGCATAATTAAAGCAGAACCACAACAGTGGGGAGTTCTGATAAGAAAATAAATAAAATTGGCATCTCTGCTCTCAGGGGAGCGTTTCAGACCTTTCTGCTGCATCAGGAGGTTCAATCAATCAACAGTTCTCTTAAGACACCATAACACCACCACTTCTGACATTCCAGAGACCATCACGGCACACTCAAGCAGCAGCACAACTTTGGGATGTGCTGTCACCAGATCACAAGAGGTTTTCCCTCTGCCCACATCAGTTTGTCTCCCAGTAACTGTATTGGCAGCTCTGAACATAATGTGGAGTTGTACCCAGTCCGGATAGAAAAGCATGGGATCCATCAGCAGGATGCATCAGCAATCCCATGTCAACAGCCCATCCACGGCAGATGAGGCAGAAACTCAGTGGTTCCCAAGCACTTCGTCTCCCACAAGGCACAGGCTGTATGTGGTCACATGCTACTTGTTAGACAGAGAGAGACTGAAAAATCTGGATTAAATGAAAGGAAAACAGCCCTGATAACCATCAATGTATCAGTGAACACTCCATTTCCCCACTGCCTTGACACATACAGAGAGGAAAGGGTGCAAGACAAGAGGAAACTTTCACTCTTGTCTTGTCAGGCAACAGAAGCCAATAGACTGAAGGAATGGCTGTGCTATCATCTCCCACAGCCAAGGCAACGTGGAGAACTGGCCAAAACAGCACAGTTGAGGTTTGAATTTTCATATTTGAGGCTACCCAGCTCAGCCCCATTCTGCTGCTGGAGTGATCCAGGCTGGAAGATCCTCAGAGCAATCATGAGGACATGATTTCTTTGACCTATGCCAAGTACTGTGAAAATCCAGTCTGACACTGTGATGCATTTTTGCTCCTCCATTTCTAATTCAGACACTAATACCTACACAGACTCTGTTCCATAAACAAGTCTGGAACTAGACAGCGGGGATCAAAGGATTTTGTGGGATTCAGATGATACAGCCAAGGAATGCTCTAACACCATCCATCAGAGACAAAAATTAAAAAGGCAGGTTCAAGGAAAGACATCCACCAGGAAAGCACTCATGGGCAATGGAGTGGCTTGAACTTGCAGTAATT
Organism: Corvus moneduloides; assembly: GCF_009650955.1. Classification (NCBI taxonomy): domain Eukaryota; kingdom Metazoa; phylum Chordata; class Aves; order Passeriformes; family Corvidae; genus Corvus; species Corvus moneduloides. Next base: position 6,377,232 of record NC_045496.1, read on the forward strand.
GTCACTTCAAAACATGTTCTCTTCATCTGTTGTGGATTTGGCACTTTGCTTGCCATGAGAAGGTCACCATGAAATAACTGGCTGTTAGTAAGAAAATGCCAGCTCCCTGAGACTGGGATACTCCTACTCTAGAAGGCTCCTGTCAGAAGACTGGCAGCCAGGGGAAGAATGAGAACGACCCAAAGCCCTCGTGATCCCATCCACAACAGCCAGCTGTATGCTGCAAGAGCAAGCACCCGCTATGACAGAGACAGGAGATGTGGAAGCTCTGAGACAAAAGCAGGGAGGGCTCTGCATCAACTGCTGCATGGAGAAATCCAAAAAGTTGCTTTCTGGCTACAAACCAGGAGCAGAAACAGAATCAGGCATTTTGGTGCAATCTCACTCCCTTCAGTGTGAATTTGATCATGGAGTTCCTTAATGCATGAATAAAGTGGTCCTAAAATCCAGGAAAGGCACCACTGCACTGCTCTTCACCTCCTTGGAGCCTGGAAACTTCTTCTTACCTCCAGTTTGGCAATATTCTCAGAGTAATGAGTAATTTGGAAAAATTAACTACTGCCGTGCATATTACCACCACCTACATCATACCAGATTGATTACAAGAACTAAAGTACTAAAATGTCAAAAACCTTACCTACATCATCATCTACTGCTCCTCCCCATCCACACACCCTCCTTCCACATCACTGAAACAAACTTACTTAACAGGTTTAATTTCTGACAAAACCTTGTTACCGCTCAGGCGGCCATCAGCCATTCCCTTATTCCAGAAGCCAGAGAGGAGCTACCCTGCTCTGCAGTTCCTGTTTTCTTCCCTCCCCTACACTTCTTAAAGCACAGTTTGCTCTTTCAGTTCTGAGTAACATCACTCATCACCAGGAGTCTTTGAAGGGAGCCAAGACCAAACTGGTGCTCAGAATCCTCTTTGGCACTGTTTTGGGTACTTCAAGGTGAATTTTATCCTGGCCAATTACCCAAGTCCCTCTAGTGTGAGCCCACACTATCAATGCCTGTAGAGCACTAACTGGAATATCAAGCTGCACTCATACAAGTTTGGATGGACATTCTGAAAACAGGGAATGTTCTGGCCTCATTTACCATGCAGCTGGGCAGAGGATGGCTGCCTGATCAGTCTCATTCACAATGACTTTTCCTTTTACTGTTTTTTTTTTTTTTGAAGGTATGCCTATTCATTTGATCTAGTTTCTACCTTTTTCTTTTTGTCTTTCCTTTTTGATTCTCAGGGCACCGAGCAGCTCTCAGCTCAGCTGAGCTGATCTCTTTTTATACTCCCTCTGTTTCCTTTCATCAGGATAATTTGCACTTGTGTCCCTCATAAGTCAGTCTTTCACACATTACAGCAATCAACCGATCTGAGAGAAACAAGACAAAAATCACTGTGTTCTGGGAGGCTTGTGAAGATACTGGAGGCCATATGTTCCCATCCCCAAATGGAATGCAACTTATGCTTTCCATCACAACTTGCTGCTATAGAAGCCTCTTTTATTCAGCTTAAACCTAAGTCGTTGAAGTCACTCGGCTCCCAACTAGGAGGCGAGCATCCCTCAGCTGGAAAAAGGGTGTGGTCTGTGGTCAGGGAGGAGCAGCCAGGACATGCCATCCCTACAACCCACATATCCTGCTCAAACCATAGCCACTCATGCAGAAGCAGCCTTGCAGGGAGCAGCCTCCTCCTGGGCCACAAAGCTACTTGAGAACTCATGCTATGGAGCCATGTTGTGCACATGGAACTGTGTGTGTCTGCATCCCACAGCCTCCCATCCCTGCATTTATGCTCTCTCATCCAGCTGTGTTTTGGAAACCCACTGACAGCAACAGTGGGCCGGTGTCACACTGCTTTTCCACTGTGTGCCGATCCCCTGCTAATGGACACTGGGTGATCCAAGCTTGGGAGTCTTGAGCCTGGTCCCTGTGCCTGGGGGACAGCCAGCACTACAGCCACACTTTTCTCAGTTCATCAGCCCACTCCCTGTATTGAGTCTGAGTCCAAACCCACCCATGAGGGGAATGGCACCCCATAATCACATCCATCAGTATTTAATCTTTTCCATCTTATCACACTGTGCAACACATCAAGCAATTTTAGGTTTCTTCACCTGCTGCTTTCTCACCTATATTCTCTGGAACATGCAGTCTTCCATCCAGCCCTATTCCAGTTAAAACTCTTCACCTCTCTCCCCACACTCCATAAAGCCTCCCCACGGGTCTTCAATTGCTATGCACCACTAGCTTCCCACCCTCCCACCAACACCCCAGCCACAGCTTTGGCTCACTCGGCTCTCTCCCTGCTCCTGGGAGACCCAAATTCAGTAACTGTGTGGGGTTTGTCATTTCAAGAACGTGGCCTCTCACATTCCCCACCCTGTTGAAATCCCCACTCCCACCCTGCCAAACTCCTGCTCAGGTCCACGTGTTGGCTCATCCTCCCATGGCTGCATCCGCCTCTGCTCCAGCCTTGGCTGAGGCTTTCCCTCGGCTCGTATCCACCTGGAACAGCACCGGGATGACTTTGTTTTAAATCTGTTTGCTTCCCCCAAATAATTCTCCCTTTTCTTTTATCTTTTGATTTCCTCTTCAGCCCCCAAGGTAAAGCCACTTCTCTGCACTCTCAAAGACCCTTCAGAGCCCCACCACTAACAGCAGCAAAGTGCACCCCTCTCCTCCCTTGGAGCTTTTCCAACTCTTTCCTCTCTGATATCTCAAAGAAAATCCCCCCAAACAGCCAGGCTGCTGCTGTGCCAAAGCCACTGTTGCTCTTGAAAGCCACGGTTTGCGCTGTTGCTCTTGGTGCTCCCAAGCTTGGTGTGTCCATATCACCGTGGGCTCCATCCTCCCACCCACACTATCCCTGTTCCTACCTGGGACCCTCCACCCTGCAGCACCACAGCTGATAAACTGCATGTCAGGAAGACTCACGCATCCAAACAAACTCCAATTTCTTCCATCTCCCTTGTAAAGGAAAAATTCATCCTTTGCAATTTGTTTTTATGAGGCCAGCTTTTACAGACCCTCCAGCTCTCGTTATGGAAAATAAGTGGAAACTCCTGGCAGGGGATTATATCCTTTGTTGTTTTGGTTGTTTTTTTTTTAATATATACGAGCAAAAGCATATATTATGCACTGCCTACATCGGCTTTGCCAACAAGATTTGCTGATGCTTGCAAAAACTATAGGATAGTTGTCCAAATTTGCCTGCCACTTGCTACCCATAGACAGTCATGAATTGTCCTTCTTGCTGACAAGTTAATGTTGCATCATAAACTGCAAGTTTTGTTGCTATAACACATGACTGAATTCAATATGTCAGGAAAATGATTAATTGCCCCAGAGATTTGGATCTTTAAAAATAGCAGAAATTCAAAAGCCCAATGTTCTTTATTCTAATGCTGGTAGAATTTACATCATGGTTAATAAATAACAGGCCTCCTTCAGAAATTAGGTCATTAGATTATTCTATTTGCAAACAAAAATTCAATCAGATAGAACTGGTAATATCTGAGATACATTGATGAGACTATTATGACATCTCAAAAGCTTATGGGGATTATTTCAAGAAAGTCTTGGTCTGACTTTCATATGTTTGCAAGTTTAGGTGCTCCAGTATTGGGGTAGATAAAAAAAAATAAAAAGGTTCTTAACAGCAACTCAGAATCTTGTATGTTATTATATCCCAAAAAAGGGGTGCATGTCCTCACAAGGGGCAGACACTGATCTCTCTGTGACAGGGACAGGACCAAAAGGAACAGCTGGAGCTGTGACAGAGGTTTAGGTTGAATATTAGGAAAAGGTCCTTCACCCAGAGGGTGGCTGGGCACTGCCCAGGCTCCCCAGGGAATGGGCACAGCCCCAAGGCTGCCAGAGCTCCAGGAGCATTTGGACACCACTCTCAGGCACAGGGTGGGTTTGTTGGGGGGTCTGTGCAGGGCCAGGAGCTGGACTGGATGATCCTTGTGGGTCCCTTCCAGCTCAGGATATTCTATGATTCCATGAAAACAGAACATGTGCTTTCAGCATTTGGAGTTGCAGTTGTAAGAGATTCTTCCAAGCCCTGTACAGTACCATTACGACAAATGTGCTCTGAATTCACTTTTCTCCAGTCATTTTGCTGCTTTATATGTAGCTGGGATGCATGAGACCATAACCAAAGGATCTAATTCCAGGGTAACACGTTACATTGAGCATCTTTGCTTCTTTGCTGAGCATGGCCATGCAGCACCACAACAAAACCCAGCCTCTCTCCACCAAAACAACCAAGGGAGCGCATAACAACTGGGTTATTGCACCAACACCAAGGGACTTGCCCATCCCAAAGATGATGCACTTTCTCTAGTGCATCCACAGCCATCACAGATGGCCTTTGCCAGTGCTTGACAGCAAATCTGCAGAGGGAACTGCTTCTGGTGGGATGCTCAGGCAAACCCAGAGACAGGCAGGAAGGGGCCACATTTCCCTTCCTGAGCCAATCCTGACCATTTTCACATACCTCTCCTGCACAGAGCAGCCTTCCCAGCCCCAGCACCCCACCAAGAGTCTGGGAAGAGCTGCTGTTGCCAGGAGGCACACGGAAAAATAGAAGCCAATTATAAGTGATGGCTGGGCTGACAGTGAGTACTTTTAATACAGCCACCACACACGAATGCCAATACACTGGACTGAATCCCTTTCTCATCAGCCCTTTGTATGCTGCAGGCTGCCAAGGGGAGCACGGCCCCCAGCACGACAGAGCCTGACCTCAGGGCTGCCTTCCCGGGGTGTGGGATGAGGGAATCAGCACTCTGAGGCTTCGGGAAGCAGATGTGGATAAAATCAACTGGGACATTACCAGTTTGTTAAGCTGGTACCTGTGTCTTTTTCATTTCTCAGAAGTCCTGGAAACGCAGGAAGAAATCAATAGTTCCCCAGTGTTAGAGGATGCCTGGAACAGAACAGGCTGCTTTTACCCAGAGCACACCTATTCCCAAGAGATGCAGGGAAATTTGGCACATAAAGGCAATTGATTGAGTGGCTTTGTCATAATACAGACCTGGGGTCACGCTGGGGGGAAGAGAGGGAAACCCCCTGGGGGCCTGCAGAGAGACCTTGTCTCCTGCAAAGGGACACAGCAGCCCGAGGGGACAGAGGGGAGCTGCACACAGGGCTCTCGATCGCTCTGCTCCTGCCTTGGGGCCAGTGCTGGCTCTGACAGCGGCCACCAACACCAGCCTTCATGTTAAACAACAAATCTATCAGTCTGCAGCCTGTGCTCTAACAGCCCTATACAGCCCAGCACTCCAGGAAACAGGACACACCAGCGCTTGGGACAGAGGGCTCTTTCCTATTTTCTCTTTAAATGTCTCCCTGCTTCTCTTAGGGCAGAGGAAGGTTGGTAAATAGAGCCCATGGTAGCACAGAAACACAAGCCTGGCCTGTACCTGGGTTGTTTGTTTTAGAAAATGTTCTCCACTGAGGCTTTTCTGTTCCCTCCAGTCTCCACACCAGGACCCCAAGCTTTGGCCAAGCGTCTGCTCCTAACACTTTTTTGTTTTCTTAAATGGACTGAGAAGTCCTTTCATAAAGTTCACTTGAGGAAAACATATTCATCCCAGGGTCCAAGCAGGGTTTCAGCTCAGCCCCTCACCCACATGGACAGTGAGCCCATCTCATGACAATGCTCTGGCCTTGAAGAGCCACATCCATGCACAAAAACCCCTTTCTGAGAAGATTTTGCATCCATGGAGCTGCAAGGACTTACAGCAATTCTCTCACCACAGCTCTCCAGGGGGTGGACACCAACCTGATGCTCTCCCTCAGCTGCCTCTGCCTGCCTGCTGCTGATGTGGTCTTGGGAAAACTCAGTATTTAAGACATCTTCCCTCCCCATTTTCAAGTCTGGGCACCTAAGTGTGAATATAAGTATCTATTTTTGCAAGTGTCCTGTAGGTTTTCCAACCTCAAAGTGTGGAAGGCAATGTTTAAAAAATGGGTAGAAGCACTTCCGTGTCAGATTAATGTTTCAGACCTGGGTTATTCCCCACTATTTTTTGAAGGGCAAGTTCTCACTGCTGGAGGAAGGCACAAAAAAGTCCTAACAGTGCTTTACAGGGTGACTCATCCTGACTCAACAAACAGGTCCTGGGACTAACCCTGATCCTGTTGTATGGAGCTGGCTAGACAACTTGCCCATCTCCTACATTAGATTTCCATCAGAATTTAGGATAGGCACAGAAATGAGCAAGAAGACAAGGAGATACAGAAACACCTGGAAAATTAACCCCTGGCTGCAAAACAATTCAGTAAAGTTACAAATAAGCCCAGCAGAATAAGTTGTCTTTCTTGGCTGTCCAGTCACAGCCACCTCCCAGGATGTATGAAACACCAGTATGGGATGGAGATGAGTTTCCCAGAAGCCTGTGTAGGATGGGACCAGGAGTGGAGGCACCAGAGAAAGTTTGGTGTCCCAGGGGAGCAGCCACACACTGCTCCAAAAGCTGACCTTCCAGTCCTCCACAATTAGGGGGAGGCTCTAATCATTGCTAAGAAAAGCAGGCAGATGGCAAGGGGCAGATGTAGTAATTTGAGGGGGTTTCCTTCCTGTGAAGATGAGTTGGCACCACAGGAATGAGAAAAGCTCAACAAGGAATGAGAAGCTCAACACAGAGGTGAAGTCTGCCTGAAAACTGGCACAACACGTCACTGCACTGAAGGATTTCAGTTTTCACATGCTCCATTTTTCCATCCCAACAAAATGAATTTTTCCACAGAAGCAGATGCTTTTCTTGAAAGATTTCTTTGAGCAGAAATGCCAAATTCTCCATCAGGAAACTGTTCTGATGGAAGCATTTTCACCCAGCCCCATTCAAGGTCTATTTCAGGACTGGCCTCTGCTGGCCTGAGTCAGTTCTTTAACTCATCACGGGTTGTTTTTCCTGCCATTACGTACTTTTAAATTGAGAGTGTCTCTGCTTTAACTGAGCTCCTGCTACTATTTAAACAAGCCCTTGTTCTGAGTCAGGTCATGAACACTGAGCACTGCAGTCCTGGTGTGACCAGGGGCTGCCGGGCAACAACCACCTCCCAGTAGGGAATCCCCTCCCAGCAGGATCGTGGCTGTTGCACAGGGATTCCTCACCCCTCCACACTTTTCTCTGATCCCCCCTCTGAAAATCCAACAATTTCAAACTAGTTTTAAGGCATTTTTCAGCCACCCATTTCCAGAGTGATGTCAGAAGAGTTTAAAACCGTTGTCTGGTTCCACAGGGTCATTCCCACTCACATTGCCACTGATGAGCTGGGAACGATTTCTTTTCCTGCTCAGTTTCAGCTCAGCATCGATGTTGCATCCCCCGCCCTCCAAGTGCAGGAGGATGAGAGTACCAAGGAACAGCAAATGCCACCACCACAGCAAGGTATAGCAGCTGAATCAAGCAGCTTGGGATGCTCCAACCACATCTCCAGGCCTCACTTCAGTGTTTTGCCACCCTTCCCAAGGAGGGCTTTGACCAACCCCCTGCGTTTTCCATTACTGGGATGGGATTTGGGCAAGGTGGGCTGCAGACAATTAACAGGGCAGATTCCTGTAGCTCTGACCTGCACTGGTATCAGCAGCCTCTGCCTTGAGGCACAAAACAGCGAAGCACCCAGCAGGAATTTCATGTGTTTCCATTTAGGTTGGCAAAGACCTTTAGTTCATGAATTCCAACTGTTAGCCCAGCACTGCCATGTCCACCAGTAAAATAATGTCCTTAAGTGCCAAGCTTTTTGAATACTTCCAAAGATGGCAATTCCCCCCTTCCCTGGGCAGCCTGTTCAATGCCTGACCACTCTGTCAGTGAAACAGTTTTCCTTAATATCCCAATCTAACCTCCCCCAGGAAAACTTCAGGCTATTTCATCTTGTCTAACTGCTTGTTACTTGGGAGAAGGGACTGGTCCCCACCTTGCTCTCCTCAACTACCTGAAAGGAGGTTGTAGCTAGAAGGTCCCTACTCAGCCTCCTTTTCTCCCAACTAAAAACCCAGTTCCCTCAGCCACTTCTCACAAGGGTTGTGCTCCAGACCCTTCCCCAGCTCCATCTCCCTTCTTTGGAAGCGCAACACTTAAATTTAACAACAGCATTTAACAAATGCCACCAAATGGCTCCCCGTTGAGAAAGCCACCTGCAATCGGCACAGCAGCACAGACACCCACAGAACTCGCTGCCACAGCTGCCCCTGTCCTGCCCCAGGGGATGGTGGGGACCTTTTCCCACATCTCACCCTCTCCCGGCGCTCCCACATCTTCTCCCAGGCGGGAGCAGAGGATTTGTGGCCTCCAGTTGCCCTCTTGTGGTGCAGCTCAAGTCAGGCATCGCAGCAGTTTTCAATATATACCCGCAGCTGGAAGCTCAAATCTCCACATCATGCACATAGAAACATAAACACATTTTCCTGAGGTACCTTTTCAGACCTCTCCAAGCACCAGCTGTGCCGAGCTGTCCACCTTTTGCAGCTCAGAACAACATCCTTCCACTCAATGCTGGTTTTCATAGGAGCATTAAAAAAAAAAATTCTATGTGTAAGAGGATTGGATTTCCAGTAAAAACTCCAGCCAAAAACCATTTGAAAGTTTGTGTTTGTTTGTTTTCTTTAAACAAATCAAAACAAACTCTGCTTTAGCCAAGAGCTGAACCAAAAAGTTATTCTTGTCCCTCCACAAATAAGTCCTGTGGAACACTGGATCTTTTCAAACCAACAACAAAAGCTGTACCATAAATAGAGATTACTTGTTTTCACTTCTATCATTTCCATTACAAAGACACTTCATCTTCTATTGAACTAGCTCGTGGTTTAAATTAAAATTTGTTTTTAAATAGAAATATTGTTCTCTTCACTCAGTGGTGAAAGCATACCACTGTAGGAGATCACTGAGTAGGAGATCAGTAACACTGGTGGCTGTTAGACTCCCCCTGTCATTTAGGAAGGTAGTTTAATTCACAGCACTGCCTGAAGTGAGTTAAATACATCTCTGCAGAGGATCTTGGACACTGGCACCTTGGAGTGTTGGGCCTTCTGAGCTAAGCCTCACCTCTAACTCTCTCTAGAAACCTACAATCACTCTGGTGCCCCAATGACATAAGGACGTATTTGGTATTGCTGGACAACCTTCAGAAAGGTCCTGCACATCCCACACCAGACCCCTTTCTTCCTGCCCTTCATTGGTACCACCAGGCTCCACAATATTTTTCACTCAAGCCTGTGCTGTGAGCTCCAACCAACCCAACCAAGAACCACTGGATTAAAACCAAAAGACATCACAGATTTCATCTGAGTCCATGCCTGGAGGTGTTCCCAGCTGGGTGGCGGAGGACCCTGAAGAACCTGGTCTAGTGGAAGGTGCCCCTGCCTGTGGCAGGGGATTGTAACAAGATCTTTAAGGTCCCTTCCAACCCAAATGAATCTAGGGTTCTATGATTTACAGTCACAGTTCAGTGTAAGACACTTCGACAAGCAAACCCTACAAGGGCAGTCACCATTCCCCAAACAACACAGCTTCCAGGCAGAGAAACCTGCTTTAATTGTACTTCAGCACAGGACAGAGCCTAGAGGATGGAGCTGCATGTCCTGTGCAGGCAAGGCCAGATGACTTAGTAGCTCTTTTGAGATCTGCTCTTAGACCTTGAATTTCAGAAAAACAACAATCCCAGGAAAATCAATGGAAAAGCAATTTGCTGAATGGTTAAGACATAAGAGCCAATCCATATTTTGACCAGCCCATCACAACCAAACCAAGCACTTTAAAAAGCCATTAATACCAACTTCCAAACAGTCTAGGGCACAAAGGGAGAAAAAGCAGATTTAAATGCTGAGATGCACATGAGCCAGGAGTACTCTGCTGCCATCTCCAGTGCAGAGAGAAAACCTGCCTGTGCCTCATCCTCTGGTGGATGCTACACACATTTTTCAAGTTAGAGAAACCCACTGGCAATTTGCTAGGGGAGAAGGTCAGCTCACATGAGATTTCTTTAAAATGACCTTGCTAAACAGCATCTCCTTCTGCTACAGCTGGGGACTTGGGTCTGATCCCCTTGCAGCATTTCCCGCTTCCCAGATTTGAGCACTGTGCCCTCTGATCATGCAGGAGAGGTGAGAGGCCAGAAGAGATGCTTGTGGTGTGCCATAACAAACTGAGATACAGAGATCCACCTGCACAGCACTGAGATCCCACCAGGACACCAGTGATTCTTTTGTGTGCTTCACCCATGGATCACCCAAACACCACCATCAATCACACACATGTTTAGGCTGGAGCTTTGCTCTCCAAGCCTCACTGAGCTCATTAAGGGGGCTCCAGCGTGCCCTAGGCACCACTCAGGCTCGGTGCTTTTTCCCCCGAGCAGGACTCTTTACACCCTGGCACTGAGCTGTTAGCCAGAACTGGGAACAAGTGAAACAACCAAATTAATTGAATGAACATTAATTGGTTCATTGCATCCCCTGCCAGAGATGTGGCAGCTTTTGAGTGCCACCACCACCAGCTCCAGGCTGGGTTGATGTTGCACCACAGGAAGGCAGTTGCTGAAGGGACATATTTCTCCTGGCTCCCAGGTCTGCAGGAACCTTCCCTAGATTTGCACCCACTACAGATTCACAGTCTTACTGGAAAAAACAGCAAACTGACATTCCACAAAGGAAAACAAACCAAATAAGCCCAGGAAGCAGGTTGGGGCCCTGCCAAACCCAGGATTGGTGGCATGAGCTACTCACCAGCTGCGTATGACCACCGGCTCCCCCCATGTGCCACCCCTCCATCCAGGGGGCTCAGCTCACCCATCGGGACCCTCTAGAGCATCCCCAAACCCCCAACTCCCCCCCCATCCAAGTTCACATGAAGCCAGGAGGATGCTCAGTGCCTCTGGCACACACTCCCTGCTGGGGCAGGACCACCCAGCCACAGGAGCTGCCCAGCCTGGCTGCTTTAATGCCTGTCCGGGGAGCAGATGGAGGCCAAGTTCTCATTACTGCAGATCGTTAGCTGGATGGGAAGAGGCCTCCCCTTATTGCTTTCCCACGTTGACACCAAAGAAGCTGCATCACTCTGCTCCCAACTGGAGGGCCTGCTGGCTCAGGTCGAGGTGAGCCTCAACCCAAGGGCATTAACCCTTTCTGCATCACCTTTTATTGCTGTTTCAGTCCCCGAGGACATCCCTTGGGAGTCAAGCAACTGCTGCCCTCAGAGGGCAGCCAAACAACTTAAAGGAGGAGTTGGGCATGTTTCACTTGTACATATTTTCAGGACTCACATAGTTTAACCAGAGCCAAAATCCTGCCTGAAAGGTGATTTCTGTCAAACAGGAGCCATGTCAGCTGCTGTCTGGGACTATTCATCCTCCCTCACCAACAACCAGGCCAGGTGCCAGGGGATTCAAAATAACTGTTGGTAAAGCCTTGCTCAACCCATTCACCAGGCAGCCCCCCAGCCATCAGTGCCAGCACAGCCAAGGGGAGAAAGAAGTTTGGGAACGCCTAAAGTTTACATTTTCACCACCAATTTAGTGATGATTTAACTTAACGTCTGACAGCTCTTTCAGCAGCAAGTATTTTTATCAGTAAAGCAAACTAGGGAAGCTTTGCGTGTCAATGAGAGCAGAGGCACAGGTACAGAGCAGTGAAGGTGACAGAGAAGCCATAGCCACCCTCAGTAGCACCAGAAACCACTGACACAGGCTCAGACGTGTGAAACAGGGATGGACATTTCCCACAGGGGAAACAAACACTCCACAACCCTGCAGCAAATCCCTCATCTGGGCAGGAGAGTGCTTGATCCACCTTCTGCACCTCTGCCCCTCTCCCCACCAGGGCCCTGTTAGCCTGAGCCCTTCATTAACCCCCTCCTTTTGGATGAGGGAACATACTGGCAGCAGTGCATGTCACACCAGTTGCACCCCAGTTTCCACAGCAAAACCACCCTCACACCCACCCCAGGAAATCCCACTCTAGGCAATAGCTGGAATGGGGCTCCCAGGGGAGCCCCCCCTGCCAGGCACACAGCTCACTGTGAGCACTCAAAACAGCTGATAAAACCCAAAACCCCACCTCACCTTACCTCAGCTCAGCTGGGGGCAGTTCACCTCTAATCACCACACAGGCTCTGCTCCTCCTTGAGGAGCCCCTGCAGCCAGTTTAATGTTCCCTGACCTTCCCTAGAGGATTCAGAATGCCCCTGACAGAGGCTTTGATCCCATTTCTGACTGCTGTCGTTCTCCTGAAGGATACCTTGTTGTCATTCCCCTTTACACTCCCGAAATGGTTATTTTTATCCCCCAGGTGTTTCCCATTGCTGCACCTCCTGCTCCTTCAGGCACAGCAATTTAACAGCATCCACCCCTCAGACCCGCACAGATTACAGCACTCTCGTGGTCTGTGCTGGAACTGCTCAGTCCCTGGCTGTATCCTGTGAACAATCTACCAGCTAATTAGTAATTAATTATTTGCACATCCCTAATGCTTCCTTTCCAGGCTAGCAGAGCATTTTACGAGCATAAAGGGACCAAAATTCGGCATTCCCCAGAGCCAGCGGGGAGCCTAACACACCCAGGGATAGCAAAAGTTGCTCTGCTGCTCACATCAGCTGCTGGGACACTGCAGTTTTGGGGCATGAATGCCATCCTCGTGTGCACCATTCATATCTTTGAGCTACAGACTATTTTCCTCTGTGCCCGTTGTGCACCACTTCCATCCAATAGAGCCATGTGCAGCCATACCCACTAGAGAACAGCAGTAACCTCTCTCCCCCCTCCTTTTTCTTTCCCCCTTAAGCCAACATAAGCATTACATTCTTTCTGAGCCACAACTCCCGTGTTGAACACCATGATTTAGGGCTCTAAACACCATTGAGAAGCACATAAGAACCCCCTGCCTGCTGCAGAAGCCTCTCTTTTCTCCCAGGGCTGCAGAGGGGAGAAACAGGACCTCAAATCAGCAGCAGTTGCCAGCAGCAATTGGCATCCTGGATGCAAGTAACTTTCACTCCCTTTGCCCTCATAAATAAGAAGAAAAAAGTTAAGAATTGCTTTGCCAGATGGCTGTAGATCATAAGCAATCTGTCAAAGGAAAAATAAACTGCTCACTGCTTTTCCGCACAGGACTGAAACATATCTGCATTTCCCCTTTGATAACACCAGAAACCTTACCCATATAGGGAGAAATGGTATTAACTTTGCAGGACCTGGAGCTGCAGGTCCATCACCCTCAATCCCTCTGTGCTTTGTACCCCTTCCTTGTATTTATTTAGAAGTCAATAAGGCCTTCCCAGTAAATCTGAGTCCAACACACACAACACAGACAGTTACATGGGATGGCCACATGGATCTGCGCTGGCCCCAGGACCAGCTCCCCTTCTTCAGCACACTTTGGATGGGCAAAACTCAGAGATCACTCTTTGAAGTCCATAAGCTGCAGCTGTTGGAAACCAGCTCCAGAAAGGCTGTTTCTGGCTTTTCACAGATTAAACCCCACAGGCACTCTTTTGGCTTTAAGGCAGCAAAGCACAGCTAACCCAGGCAGGAACCTGGGGCACTCAGGGCTATCTCTACCTCAGCCCACCTGCTGGTGGGATAAAACCTGGACCAGCCTGTTGTTACCTGCTGGTGGTCACCCCCCTAAGCATCCCACACTCAGTGGTACTGCCAGAGGAGATGTGTTATCTGCCCCTGAGGCTGGGGAGAGCAGGCTTTCTCACTCCAACAGCCCCCTGCACCCCACAAACACAACCATTGCCTGCAACACACAGAGCTCATTTCACCCCAACTGCTTTACCTGCGACAGTGAGGACATCCTGCACCCAGCACACACACCTCAGAGAAGAGAGCAACCCTTCCTGTAGCAGAGATATCTCCCTGCCTCTTGAAACTGCTCCCACTCCTTCCCATCAGCAGATGATGTCTGCTAGGGCTGGCCTTGACCATCAGCAACTGTGCTAGGGCAGGGCATGGGCTCAGGGCTCTGCTACCACCTGGCACCCACTGATTTGCTGCAGCTGTTGCAGGAGCTTGCAGGTTATCATAGAATCACAGAATCACGTGTGATCTCCAGCTGGAAGGGATCCATAAGAATCATCCAGTCCAACTCCCTCCTCCTCGCAGGAGTACCTCACACTAACCTGAACATCAGCACACTCCTTGCTGCCCTCAGGCTCAGGTGCTTTGGGCTACAGCTGCCACTTCACACTGGGAGGATCCCAGTCTGTACTGGAACGTGGCCAGGGGATCCAGTTTGTCCTGTCCCCTTCAGGTCAGGACATGACCCTGAGTCATTTCATCATGTTTTCACATCAATAAAGAAGTTTCCACAAATGACCAAAGCTTGTGCTGGGCTTAGCAGAGAGCCATAGGGTTTCATCCAATGCTGTTGTTCCTCTGTCTCTATTTTTGAAGGAAACTAAACAGGAATTAGCCAGAGACAGTGGATCCTGAAGCTGTATCTTTTCACAACACCTGCTCAAAAGGTGAGCAGGACAGAAGACACTGCTGTTCCTTGCCCGATTACAAAGCCATTACCTCCAGCAGAGACTACAATGGGCCCAACATACCTGCCAGATTTCTTCTTCCCAGATGTTTTGTTGCCAGATTTTTTGAGTCTTTATTGGCCAGGCTGTCAAGACGCATCATCCGAATTTCCTTGTCCTGAGATTCCCCTTTTTCCCTGGTTTCTGGCCTCAGCCCACCTTGCCCACATCAAGCAGATGGTGCCCCGAGCCTCGTGTTGGAAGTGCTGTTGGCCCAAATGAAGCGTAACATGCCGAGTTGTCCCTAACAAAGGGGTCCTCTGTTTGGCTTTCCTGGGAGGCTTATTATAGTCGGCGTTTATTTTGGCCTGGGACCAAAACATGCATTAGTGTGCTTCATCCTGTGCACTTCTGTGTGCAGCTCTGACAGGCGTGGGGGCTTGCAGATGCCAGGCTAGGCTGGAGGGAAGTTTTTCAGGAGTTAAAAATCCTCTTCCCATACACACACTGTTCAGCAAAATGGGCCCAGGGCATCCTGGCATGCTGGGGAAGGTCCATACTGACCTCCCATCCTTGCCCAGTTTGCTGTGGGGCAGTGGTGAGTGCCAGGGGCAGGCTCAGGGATCTGCCCCACAGTCCCAGCTGGGCTGTGCAGTAATGAATTTTGGTTTCTCGTAGTGGGATAATGATACTGAACCTGCCTCATAAATGTTTCAGGATGTAACAAGAAAAGCAACAGGTTCACACTGTGCCCGAAGGATGGATCTACAGTGGCTGAAGGGGCATTCCCATTCCCAGTGCATGGAGCTGGAGAAACGTCTCTCCATGCCACACCAGGTGATGCAGGTGCTGTCCACCACCCTACGTATCAGTTACTTTGAGGGTGATGCCACCCTTTCCCTGCAAACTGGTGCACCTCTGACCAGGGTCAAGAGAGGCCCTTAAACTACATTTTGTAGCCTCAAAAGAAACACCAGCAGGGTGCTGGGCAGCAGCAATAGCTCACCAGGGGTGACAGGAGCCCCAGGGCAGATGCTGGGACACTCAGCCCCCCCACGCTGCACCACTGCTGCTGCCACAGGTGCTGCCACTGTGTCCCTGTGTGAGCAGTTCCCTCACAGTGCTTTTGGCACGTCCTTTGCTGAGTTGTAAATGTCAAAGCAGATGGCATCTGCTCTCTGTGCCATGCTGTAATTAGAAAACAGTATTATTAAAACCACTTCCCATCTCTGCTTTCTTTTCATCTCCCCTCCTTCCCGTTGTTCCTCTATTCTCTCCCGTGCAGCCCGTGGCCTTTGGGCTGAATGCTGATGAGCTGTTGTTTGGTCTAATCTGCAGTGCTTGTTAACGGGGCTGTTAACACAGTTTCAAACCACCTGCTCTGGATTGGCTTCCCGTAAGTCCTGCCCCTCCAAATCAGAGCCCATTGCTGGGGAGGTGCTGGGGTTATTGCTCTTTTCTGCTTCAGATGCTCACGGGCACAAGTTGTGCCACCCACGTTGAAACCGAGCTCTGCGCAAATCCATGTGTTTTGCTGTGAGGGCGTCTGTGCCGACATGATCTTTTTTGTAAATCACTACATAAAGGCATTGCATATATATCTATACACCCAGCCTTATATCCTTCCCCACAATTATTTGTTTCCAACAGGAGCATGGCCAGAGTTGGCAGCCACCAACAGGGATACAGGGATAGAGCACCTCTCCTGTGAGAGAGGGCTGAGAGAATTGGGTTTGTTCAGCCTGGAAAAGGAAAGGATTGAGACTCACCTCATTGTGGCTTTCCAGGATCTGAGGGGATCCATCAGAAAGATGGAAAGAAGGCATGGAGTGACAGGACAAGATGGAATGATTTCAAACTGAAAGAGAGTAGGTTTACATGAGATATTAGGAAGAGATTCTTCCCTGTAAGGGTGGGGAAGCCCTGGCACAGGGTGCCCAGAGAAGCTGTGGCTGCCCCATCCCTGGAAGTGTCCAAGGCCAGGTTGGACTGGGCTTGGAGCAACCTGGGATAGTGGAAGGTGTCCCTGCCCATGGCAGGGGGTGGAATGAGATGATCTTTAAGGTCCCTTCCAAACAAAATCAGTCTGTGATTCTGTGATTTCTCCTGGGCCATCTGCTCCCACCTGAGACATCCAAGTGCCAGCATTGGATGAGGGATGCTTATCAGCACTCTTTGCACAGCAAGGATTTTACCTTCAATTCATGCATCTTACAGTCAAATTTCAAATGTAAAGCATGGGCACAACACCCACAGATACCGCTCCCTCTGCTGAGTGAGAAGAAGCAGATAGGAGGTGGGGAGGAATTGCAGGAAGGGACAGGAACAGTCAGGTGGCCCAAGAGAAGAGATGCCAGTGGAACTGAGACCTTGGGGAGTTACTGAGCAAGAGAACTGGAGTCTCCTCTCTGCCAGACACAGCATGACTCACACTTCCCTAAGAAGTGCTTTGAGCTTACTGGGTGGCAGCTGGGCCATAGAAGTTGAGCATTATTTGTATGTGGCACTCCAAGGTGTGTTAAGATGCCATTTCAACCCCAGTTCAACACACTCTGGGGCACATCAGTGACACCCCAGCTCTGAGTTATACCACCTTGAGCTGCTCTGAGGGCTGGGGAGGGAAGCCAGCTGCAATTTACTGCTGGAGAAGCAGCTGGAAGGGCTCTTCCACCTGTCAGCCAGTGCACATCTGGGTCTCTCGTTTTAGTATCACTTTAGTCTAGGAGTAGATGGAAACTTCCAGAAGCTGAGGTAACTTTCTAAGAGCAAGTTAGGAGCATCATAAAAGAGTACCAAAAGTGTGGTGAAGACATTTGTACCATTTTCCTACCTAATTTTCTCCTTTTGTTGAGTGCTGTGTTTTGGGCTAGATGAGAACCCTGGTCTCTCCAGAGTGCTCCCATAGCTGGTACTGGGATCTGGAGCTGCAGACAGCAATTTGCCAAGCACAAAGATGCCTTTGAACCTAATAACTTGCAGACAATACTCTTTTACATGCTAATAGATACGATTGTTCTTCAAATGTCTGACATTTATAGCAGTATAATATCTCTGGTGGAAAGCATGCCAGGGATAGGCATGACTTCCCAAGGCAAGTGCTGGGGAAGGAAAACGATGGAACAGGAATTAATAGACAAGATTTGTGGCTGAATTTCACTTTAGGTTTCCTCCAATTGCTGCTGTTTCCTTCCCATATTTCAAAAGCAATGACTGCCCTGGAAGGTAATTGTCTTGTTTAAAAGACAGGTGTCTTCCAAGGAAGGCACGAGTCTCCCTTGAAATGAAAAAAAAAATTGCAACCCCCTTCCCTCCGAATTATTGTAATCTTGAAATCAAGGGGCTTTTAGGCAAAGGTATGGGAAATAGGAATAACAGTTCTTTACTATTATATATCTCTATGTGTATAACCAGTCAAACAAACAGCAATAACTCTGGCAGTAACAGCGAACAATCCCAAACCCAGTGCCAGCCTTCTCGGCTGTCGGGCCCTTTCCCCTCGGGTGCAGTTCCGCTCGCAGCCGGCAGGGGCGCTGGCGGCTCCCGGTGAGCAGGGCAGGTGCGATGGTTCCCCCGCGGCTGCAGGGGGCGCTCCGGGGCGAGCTCGGGGAGCGCGCGGCACCGGTGCCCTGGGATCCCGGGAAGGGATGGGACAAAGGCCTCACAAACCCCTGGGCAGCCGATCCCGGTGTCCGGCCGGACCCTCGGGAACAGCAGGCTGGAACGGCAGGGACGAGCACAAACCCCGGGTGGCAGACGAGATGTATGGAACTCCGGAGCTGCAGCAGGAACCCCGGAGGTCTGGGCAGGCAGGGTGAGCAGGGCTACAGAGCAGTGAAGGCTCAAAGGCAGCAATGGGGGCAGGGTGGCCACAGCCCGGCTCCCAGCAGGGCAGGGGAAGGTGGCCTTGGGAATCCCGGGGTTTCTCCAGTAGAAGGAAGGCAGCCGAAAAAGCAGAAACCTGCCACGCTGATGAATTACTTCCAGCCTCTCTCTCCCGTCCAAAATGCTGAGAACTCACCACCCACAAGCCCAGGTGAAAGAGAGTAGCCAGATGGACCCCTCCTTCTATGGCCAGGTCTTTTGTTTTTCTGAAGCACCCAGTAATTTGTCCCCCTGGCAACATACATGGGGAAAATTCTTTAAGAGAAAAAGAAAACAGAAGGAGAACTCCTAAAACCCCAACAGTTATTCACACAAAACCCCCTAAACAAAGTAGTGTAAATAGAGCAGCAAACAGAGATGGGCTGTAAATCAGCATCATCCACCTGGAAGCTTTGCTGGCTGGTATCCAACCAAAAAATCCGGGCCAGGCCTCAGTAGCTCTGCTTAATATCAGAGAGACAATAGGCAGGAATGCCTGCCTGGAGATGTTTGCTTGAAACAGATGAATTATTAATAAACTTATTGTTATTTGTTACTGTTCTTAAGCAGCTTGTCTCAGTACACATGTTAAAGTGGATTTCAGTCTTTCCTTATTATGCCTAACAAATATTTGTGTCCAGATGTGATGTGGGGACGGTATCTAAATTCTGATAGGAGATGCCCAGAGGGAATTTGTGGGGCAGTGGGAAATCTGGGCTTGTGTTTGCATCCATGCCCACCTGAGTTTTGTTTGCTTGAGTCAAGCATCTTTCCAATGGCCAGCCAGCCCATAATATTGTTGGAAAACCTGCTAGGAGAAGATATGCAGCAGCTCTAAGGGGCAGAGCTGGCATTGTACCCAGAACTCCAGGTGACTCCATCCTCAGGTTGAGTCCTGCCAATATCTCTGCTGCTTTCCTAACAGAGAGGAGGGCTTGAGGAACAGCAAGCCTTATATTTTTAGGGCTAGTTCGTGGCTGAGACAGGAGTGGGAATGTTGCCATGATGTCTACTGAATGCTACTGCTGCTCTCATTTGTCTGTACAGTTTTGGAGGAGTTGCAGATGGCCCTTTAAATACTTGCAAGGCCTGCAACTTTTCCGGAGTGGGTTTTTTTTTCCTTTCTCCAAGATACTTGGCTCCCTACAATAATTAATATTATCTAATGGGGTGAAAAGCAAAGCGAAGCCTTCATATTTGAGATTATTCACACAAACAAAAATGTAAACAGCTGTCTGAGAGAGAACGAAGAAATGGGCTCCGAGACAGGACTCTGCAGGAATGAGCTGCCTGGAGCTGTACAAAAACCTGTGTGCTGGGATGTTTAGTGCCCACTGGGCACAGCCAAGAGATGCTGTGCTGCCACATCCTGGACAAGGAATGGGGCCACTAGCAGCCCCAGGGGGGGCTTATTCCCTAGAAATCTCAATTCCCATAAGACCCGCTCCTCTCCAATGCCAAAACTTACCATTGTACTCATCCAAACAGCTCAGCCTGGCTGAAAACTTCCAGGACTCAGGGAATCACAAGGAGAAAAACATCCCCTCAAGAACCGCAAGCACTTAGTTTCAGATCTATTCCCAGACCACAGGGGGCAGGATCACAAAGCTGGGTGGCTTCAGAGAACATGGACAGAGTGACAGGGCAGGTCATTAGCTGGGCTCTGCCATGGCAGGTGGCTCTGGTCAAAGGCAGCACTGAGAGGTGCCCTGGCAGAAACATCCCTGGTTGCAGGGACAGCTCTGTAATGAACTGAGCTGCAAGCTGCTGCATTGTACCCTTCTGAAGGAGGCACTGGCTTTTAAAGTGAGCAGATCACCTCAGGAGGAGCTAATGAAGCATTTCTCTTTGTGTTCCCCTGCCTTTCTCCCTGCCCTTGCCCTTTGGGCACAGGAACCCTCCATATTATTCATCCTGACTTTGCTTAGTTCTTGAAACAGGGCTTTTCCTCCCATGGCATTTATAAAGACTCAGTTATTTCTTCCAATACAAAAAGTTCCTGCTTCTGAGGCTCAGGGAAAATCTGTTTGGCTGGTGCTTGTCTCCTGCAGGGCTCTTTGCAGGGAATGGAGATGGAAACAGCAGGGTGGGAGCTGCTGGGGAGGGCAAAGGAGGAGAAGGTAACCACAGGGAGACAGCTCCAAAGAGCTGGGAAACAACAGTCCTGTCTGTGGCAGAGGAAAATGTGTAAGGGAGTGCTGGAAACACTGACTGCCAACGGGGGAGGTTGTATTTGCTCAGAAATGCATGGCTTGACTGTGGCTCTGGGTGAATTAATGAATGTATGTACTGCAAGGGGCTCAGAGGAGACTGTTCCTGCAGAAAGGGGGAATTTCTCTTGGCCGTGTTTGAGAAGGGTGCTGCTGTTCTTGGGGTAGTGACAGGGACAGTGCAGCCACCCATCCAAGGCCTTGGTGCCTCATGAGCTCTGAAGAACAAAATAACTCAGGTGGCCTGTGCAGATTCCCAGATCCAGGGTGAATTTCATTGTATCTGCCTTTTGGGGGAGAAATCTTGGTAGCAGAGCTAGAGAATTTCAGCACAACACTCTGTTGGCTCTACTCCTCCGCCTTCTCTCTGTCTGCTGTGAACAGAGCAATTGGGTATCTGAGATCTGGTGAGGACTTTTCTTCCAGTCAGGAGAGACAGAGGAAAGTTTCAAAATTCTCTGCAAGAGGCTGGAAGAAATATTTTTCGCTTGGTCAAACAGATTTTAATAATTTTAAACATTTTTGTTTTCCTGGTGATTTATTTTATTCCAAAATTAGATCTTGTAAATTGTTTCAAACTGGAAAAACTCAAGATAACTCATTCCACAAATTTGGGAAGAGGATGTTGTGACTCAGCGGGAGCAATGTGTTTCTCTTTCTGTCCCTGACATGATTTTTCTGTGAAATGGCCATGACCTTTCGCTGTTTTCATTTTCCCACACCTGCATCGTCCAACAAGTGGTGGCTCTGGAAGTGGCTTTTCCAAGCACCTGCAACCAAGAGCTGAATTTCTGCTGTTTGCAGGCGGAACAGGCGAAAGGCTGTGGGCACCATCACCATGGATATTCCCAGCAGAGAGAGGAATCATAGTGAGGAATGCACTTTATATAACTCCCTGGCTGAGGGAATATTTCCCAAGTTTATGTTACAGTCACTGAGCAAATCTCTTGGCTGCACAGAACCATCCCTGTCGTACAAAGCTGGGGAGGGAAAGGCGAGACCCAGCTCAGGGAGCACTGGGAGCCAAGCTGCAGCCAAAATACGGTTCTGATCTTCCAAAACATTCTGGTGGTCCAGTGGCTGCCAGGTTGGAACATTCTGTTTGCTCTCTGGCAGCTACCAGGCAGTTTGCAAGGTCATTCCTAACTGCAGAGCTGATGCTTGCAGGATTCAAGCAGGTCAAGCTCATGGAAAGTGTGGGTGAGGGAGCCTTGCAGGATGACAATCCCAGGATTTGATTTCCTGCCATCTTGCCCATCATGCAGTTGCTGATGAGGCTCTG
The DNA here is from genome assembly GCF_009650955.1 of Corvus moneduloides. NCBI lineage: Eukaryota > Metazoa > Chordata > Aves > Passeriformes > Corvidae > Corvus > Corvus moneduloides. Next base: position 6,399,068 of record NC_045496.1, read on the forward strand.
GTGTGCTGGGTGCTGCCAATGCTGGGCGATACACAGGATCTACATGTGCTGGGGGGTTCTCCCAGCATCTCCATGGGCTCTCCATGGCTCTGCCTCAGCCTCTGGCTCAGCAGTGCAGCCCGACATGCTCATCCTTCCCTGCTGCTCATACTTTTGGTGTGAGTAATCTGCCCCAGAGCCTCCCTTGTGGGTCCTGGAGCCTCTTGGGCTGACCAGAACAGGGTCATGAATTTCTGCTGTTTCACAGCTCCAGCTTGATGGCTCCCTGTTGGGTTCAGGCTGGAGTGAGCCAGGGTTTGGCCTGTCATCTCCCTGGAGCATGGCAGTGTTTTGTGGATACTGCTCTAGCAAATGGCTTTGAAATAAAAATAGCGCTGATTAACCCCATTCTAGCAGTGTCTGTGTGAGTCAGAGTGTGATGGGTATCAGGACACTCTCAGGCAATGTCTATGCCAGCTGCTGGACTTCCTCTGCAACAAATGATGCTGTGCAACAAGCTCTAATGCTAACACTAAACTTGCACATGAAAAAACCCCACTGCTATTTAGCTGGTAGCTCCTGGTACCTCCCCTCAATCCCCAGTGGTGTCCCTTTGGGGCAGGTATTAGGGAAATGCTAGTTCTGGGAGCTTTGACAAATAAATCCTCTAGACCTCATTGTAAGGCTGGAAAGTCTCCCACCTCTCAATTTTTGGAGACCAGGAAATGAAGCACAGAGAAGTGTTGCTGATCTGGAGGATGGCCTCTCTGCCAGACCCCAGTGTTGGACCTTCTGAATGGAGAGGGAGCTGCCTCACTTCATTCTTGATGGAGCTCTGGACAAGCTTTTCTGGCTGATTGTAGGACTCAGGCATGAAGCCAACAAATCTGCAGCCTTTGAATTCAACACCTCCCTCTTCCCCCAAAGTCAACAAGAGCTTTGTTCACCTCTGGACAGCTGAATTTCCACTTTATAAATCCAGCCCCCTTCTAACCTGGCTTGGGGCACCATCAGTACTGTTATTCCATTAAATCAGAGTAAAATTATTATCTTTTGTTTCCTTTTTCTTGAAACCACAGGTTCACTCTGGCCTCTGTGCAATTAATCCCAGACCTGATTCTGCAGGTGGGAAGTCTGTGAGTTCCCAGGACAATGTGTTTCCTCCAGTGGCCATGGCACTTTTCACCTTTTTCCTCACACCTTTAGTAGATATTTCTTTGAGGCGATGGATACAACATGTTACCAAGGCAATGGAAAATCCAGGCTCCATATTGCAGATTTCTTCTCCAGCAGGACTTGGAGGGAATGGGGGAGGAGTCAAGAGCATTATTATTGAATTAATTATTATTGAATTCATTACTGTTGAATTCAGAGGGAGCTCCATGAGACTGGTGGGGAGGATTGAGCTCCCTACACTGCTGACCCTGGCAATAATTGTTCACCATATGGGGATTTTGTCTCTGGTCTGCATTACCAGAGGGTTTCTGAGGGCAGTGTTGGAGGTTAGGATTTTTCCTTTTTTTTCCTTTTCTTTCTCTCAGGGAATTTTCTCCCATTTGTTGCATAAGAGATGGGAATGACCAATACTGAAGAGACAAAAGAAGAGGCCAAGCAGTGGGGAAGGGGTGCAGCTGGTTGCAGCCTCTCAGCTGGGAGGCTTTCTCTGGGAAGGGCAGAGATACTGTGAGATTTCGGCTGGCGGGGTCAGGGGCGGGGCTCGGCTCTGCTCTCTCGAGATTGGAGTGGAGACAGGTGGGGTTTGTTGCCAGCCCGTTGCTGCCCAGAGGATTCGCTGCCACTGTCCTCCCACTGTTTCTCCTACCGTGGGTGAGCCTTTGCCCCTAAGAGCCGCTGTTGAACTGGGACCTTTCCAACACCTGACCTCACTGGGAAGGGGACCCCGACCCCCTCCCCCTTCCCAGAGGGTGCGTCTCCCCAGCTGCGTGTGGCAGCTGCTTGCTGGAGCCCGGCTGCCGCTGCCCAGCCCTGCTCTTTGCTGCTGCTGCTGCTTCGGGGTTTTTGCTACACCTCAACTCCACATCCCGTGTCTGCCCGATCCCCCGCGGCTCCTGCTACAGCTGTGGAGTTTCTGCTACACTTTGTTTGCTGCCCTGGCATCTGCTTGTTGTAAACGAGGCTGAGACTTTTAAAGGAAAAGTCAACTCGCTTATTTGTTAACCGCTGAGAGCGGGAACCCAGGATAAGCCCAGGCTCCGCGCGACAAGCCAGAAAAAAAAACCAACCCAGTGTGCCGCACAGGGCATTCCTTCGGACTCAGGTTCCTCAGGAAGACCCCACCGCGCAGGGGCTCAGCCCCGGGGCTGTTTTATAGTCCCTCTGATGTTATGATTGGTGGAGCTCCGATCCTCCCTCTGGTGGCTCGTTGCCAGGGTCCTCATTGGTGTTCAGCTCCATCAATCTCTGGGGCGTCGAGTGATTGGTTTGCCCTCTAACCAATAATCCTTCAAGATGTTTACATCATAAACCATGAAGTCATCTTAAGAACATCCCAGAACATTCTCCACTTTTCTGTAGACCTACCACTCTTCCCCCATTTGGTGTCACCATCTAGCGATCACATAGCAGCATTACACCCGTACACTCGCAATAATAAGCAACTTATTAACTGTGTATAACAAGTAACTATTAACTTCTCTTTAACCAAAAGAAAAACTTTTAACCATTTATTACATGCTCGCCTCCGCTGTTGCAGCCGCCGCACCGAGGTTGCCGCTGCAGCCTCTTTCGCCATCCGGAGGGGCCCCGGGCCCAGCTGCCGCTGGGGCTTTGTAAAGGAAACGCCTTTTGTGTCTCTGCCGCCCGCGCGCCCGCCATTCCCGTGTGGAGAGAGACGGGCGGCCCCGCGCCACAGCGCCCCCTGCAGGCGGGGGAATCCCCGCACCCGCCCTGCCCGGCCGGGAGCCGCCAGCGCCCCTGGCGGCCGCGAGCGGAGCTGCAGCGCAGGGGAAAGGGCTGCGGCCGGGAGAGGCTGCGCTGGGCTTGTGCTTCTGTCTGTTGGGGCTGCCGTTGTTGGTGCTCTTTGTTTGTCTTCTTATATATATATATATATATATATACTAGTAAAGAACTGTTATTCCTTTTCTCATATCTTTGCCTGAAAGCCCCTTAATTTCAAAGTTCTGATCATTTTTAGGGAAGGGGGTCATATTTTCCATTCCAAGGGAGGTTCCTGTCTTCCTTGGCAGACACCTGTCTTTCAAAGACAGGCAGCCATGCTCATTCCCAGTGGGATTCTCTGCATGGCACTGGCTGAGAGGAGGCTGCTACACTGGGTTAGGGTTTGGCTGACAGGAGGCTGCTACACTGGGGAGCCCAGCACTGACCACAGGCCCTGGCACTGCCATTCCATGGGTGACACCAGGGATACACCAGCACAGCACAGTGCCAGGGAACAAGGGCAGTGTCCAGAGCACAGTGTTACACTGGCTTTGACTTCTGAACCTGGCCCCTGTGGAAACCAGGAGTGGGAACGTTAAGTAATCCTTTATATTTACCGCCATGGTAGGTGCTGTGGTGGGATTTTGAGGGGTGCTGTGTGTTCCTTGGGGCTCAGACAGGGATGAGAAATGTTTCTGCTGCAGCCCAGGGCCACAGTCTGCAGGTACTTGCTGGCCAGACACCTCCTCCTGGCCCAGGGATGCAATTCCTACCCTCAAGCCCTCAGGAGGAGCCAGGCACCATTGCGCCGTCAATGCCACAACAAGGAGGACTATCCCTCTGTCTGGAACGTGCTGTCACATTGTCCCCAGAGCCCCATTCCCGCAAACCCGTGGTGCTTTGGGTGCCAGCAGAGCCACTCCAGAGGGCAGCAGATGTTGCACAGCTGGACAGGCTGTGTGGAGCAACACTGACATGCAGTGGTCAGCAGCTGCATCTCTGCCTGCCTGCCCCTGCCCAACCCAGCTCAGCCTCACCAGGGATGGCTCCAGGCCAAACCTTGCATTGCTTCCCAAAAATTTAGCTATTTCCCCGTGGAAAAACCCCATCCTGGCTGGTTATCTTCCTCACACAAAAGCAGTGTTTGCCACAGAGAAATCACCTGCTGGTTAAAGAGGGAGGAATTGCTAGCAGAAGCATTTTTTTCCCAGCATGTTATTTTAATTCCTTTAAAACTGCCCCATAAGACTGCTGGTAAATGACCATGCTGCAACCCAGAGGGTGCTGACAGGCAGTTGTTCCCAGATGGAAAAGTAGCTGCAATGCTGAACCAGGGAAGGAAAAGACTGGGAGGAGAGTAATTTCAGATATTTGAGCTCTCAGGAGCTCTGGGTGTGATGTTGGCAGCTACATTGCTCAGAAGAGTTTGGCCACTGGGTGCCTGTGCTGCAAATCTGTCCCTTTTATCAGTGCTGATGTGTTTTGAAAGCCAGGAAAATGGCATGAGGTTGGGCTACCCTGGCTGCCAGCTCTGCTCCCCAGAGCTGTCACATGGTCACAGTGTCAGCTCATGGTGGCACTAGGGTATGAGCCAGCTGTGGCCAGCTGGCCCCATTCTCTGCTCTGCAAGGGTCCTCAGATGTGAGCCCAGTTGTGGATGGATGTCTGCCAGACTGAAGCACCAAAACCCGGGAGTGGTGATGACAGGGAACAGAGAAAAAGAGAAAACAGGGAAATTACAACATCTGATGCAAGAAAAATCTCCCTTTTCCCAGGTTCAGCGTCCAGTGTTTAGCAAACCAGGCATTTATAGTAAAAGTCCAAAAGATGCTGTTGTGGCCTGAATACAGGAGACATTGGAGCAGTTCAGGGAGGAACACTTAGGAAGGAAAAAGGCACTCCAGTCTCAGCAAAGGGGGTGCTTTGGGCTGGTTTGGTTCTGTATAAAGAGCCAAGCCAGGGCTGTAGTGGAGCACCAGCTCAATGGAAGCTTCCTGGGAGTGTGTGGTGTTTTAGCCAAAAGACTGAATAAGATTCTCGAATGTGTGAGAGGGGAAACAATGAGTAGGTGCTGGGAGAGGATTTTACCTTTGTATAGGGCTGAGCATAGTGATTCAGGAATTTCGCATCCAGTTCAGGTGTCTGCATTTAAGAGAGGGTGTTAGAGAGTGTTGAAAAGAGCTACAAAAATGATTGAAAGACTGGAGAAAGAGCTTTACAGGGGAGAGAACTTAAAGACCTCCATCTGTTCGTGTTATTAAAAAAAGAGGTTGAGAGGTGACTTGATGACAGTATATAAATACTTTCAGAGGGAGAAAAGAGTGGGCACTGCAGGATCTGTAATTGAGCAGGGCAAAAACCATGGATGGCTGGAAGCAAGAGCCAGATGAAGTCAAACTGGAAATTAATCACCTTCATTGTTTATAAAAACCCCAACAGGTCCAACATTTTGGAACAAATCCAAAGGAAAAGGGTGGTTTTTTCGGTCTCAGTGTCTGAAAATTAAGACTGGAAGCTTTTTGCAAAGGCCTGTGTTAGCTAAGGCACAAGTTAGCACTGAATGGCTGGAGCTTAATGTGGGATTATTGGGTTGAAATGGTTGTGTGGATACACTCAGAATTGCAGTGGCATCCCAAAAGATGTACTAGCACATATCTTTGGGCTTATCTACTCCTGAGCACGATAGTGAAGAATGTTAACTCGGGAGCAAGGATGAAGTGAAGAACAGAAAGGAAAATAATCCATCATGGGGTTGATTTTACTTACTGGCTTTTAAGTAAAAAAAAAATAAATCAGAGACAACGAAGAGCAACCCCCTTTACCCAGACACCTGCAGGTGTGGAGAAGCTGGCCAGGTATGGTCAGTCAGAATGACCCTCTGGAAGTGGGTGGATGAGTTGCTGTCCCGAATGAATGACATCAGTTTGAGAAGGGGTTTAGCTGTGCTGGTGTAGAACACGCTCCTGATGACAGCCTTGTGGCCCTTCTGAGTGCAGACTCCGGATCTGGCTGTGGGAGGGTGTGATCTTCCCTACCCTGGGCACACATCTGGTCCTTTGTTCTGGACAATGGGAAGGTCCCTTCCTCTGTGCTCCTGCCCTTGCTGCTGTTCCTGGCCGTGTTCCCACTGGCTCAGCCAAGCCCCTGCCTGCTCTCAGGCCCCTTACACATATCCCGCTCCTGGCAGCTGGGAGCAGTTGGATTTTGGGATGTGGTGGTGCCAGGTTTTGGGTTCTCCTTGCAGCAGGGAAGCTCAGGCCCAAGCACTTGGTGGAGAAGCAGAAATAAAAGGTTTTGCTTTGTTGGCTGATGGATTGTCCAGGGTTAGAGCCCAAATGGCCACTCTATGTCCCACCTGCACCCCTGGGAATATCAATGTCTCCTGCCTTCACACCGACACTTTCCTAAATTATTCGGGGTTACAGGATTTGGCAGCTGAAAAGGTCAAACGCTGACAAGTGTGTTGTCCTCAACACTGTCTTTGGCTGGGCTTCATTTCCTAACTCCAGCCGAGTCCCCCAGCCCTGCTACTTGTGTGATGCTCCAGCACTGGTCACTGCCAAGAGACAGGATGAGCCCCAGCCTTGCTGGAGCCTCCTGGGGAAATCACTGAAACAAACACGTGGAAAGAATCAAACACCTTGAGTGTTTTAGGAGGGAGCTTGGGCTCTGAGGTCAGCACCTGGCTCAGTGTGGTCAGTCCCTGCCTTAGGCAATGTGGGAATAGCTAATAGCCTGTCTAATTTGGGCAGGCCTCTCAATCCCTAATCCCCTCCCTCCCCACGTCCTGGGTAATAACATGCTTTCAATATTCAATGAAAAAAACCTGAGTGAAAGGCGAAATGTCTGTCTGTGGCAGAAAGCAAGAGATTGAAAGTGTTACCGGTGCTTTAGGGTGGGTAATAGCAGGAGATTTGTGAAAGGGATCTGGAAGAAAAGCCCTTTTTCAAAGGAATTGTATAATCACTGGTAGCTCAGTGTCTCACACTCAAGGACTTGCCTTCACAATCTGCCATCAGAGGAGAGGATTTGCTGCTCTCTTCTGTAGATGAGCACTACAGAAACCCTTCCCACACTGCTTTTCTAAATCTTCTTTGAAGGGATGCTCCTCTGCTCCTACCGAGTGTCAGGGCTGTCCCTGCTTTGTAACCCACATTTGCAGAAATAATCAGGAATAAAAAGGGGAGCAGAAAACACCTGCCGTGGAGGGATGCCCCTCAAAATCCCAGTGTCCCCAGAGCCAGGGACTGGGGAGAGGGGTCCAGAGTGATGCTGGAGGCTTCACTGGAGAGGAAGTATGCCCCCCTTGTAGATCTGTGGGGTGCTCAGCTGCAGGCAGAGCTCTTTCGGCAGCAGGAAGGGTAGAAAGGGTTTCAGTGGAAATTATCTTTATTGGCAAGTGCAGCTTTGCTGAAATCAACCATTTTGTGGGAACATGTAGGAAGCGATTGATGGGAAAAAATTCAGAACCATTCGTTTTGACCTTCAGAGGGTAATTTTTTCTTCCAAAGCATTTAATTTCAACAAATTGCTCAGTTTAGTTTTGATGTTAGCACTCAAATTGATACCATTTTCATCTTCCATGTGTGTGAGCTGCTGGTTCCTTGCTGTATCCTGGCAGTGCTGGGCTCCAGTGGCACCCACAGCACTTTTCCATGCCATGCTTCCAGTCACACAGCAAAGCAATCCTTCCACATAAATGCTTCTGAAAGCCTTCTCCAACAAATTTGGGATGGACAAGAGGATTTGGAGATGAAAACACATCTGAAAGTGTGACAATTTCCTGTGGAAGAGAAATTGTACTTTCCAAGCACTCTGAGTCAGCAGTACAGAGCCTGACCCTCCCTGCTCAGCCCTTCTGATCCAGCCTCTCAGAGAACAGCAGTAAACATATACATTAGCCAATTCATTCCATGTTTTGCATTTGTAGGGCATTTTTTATGTCAAAAGGAGCTTAGCTTTAAATTTTTGTGACCTTGACATGCTTAAAGTTAAGCTTTAAGTCTGTGTAGAATTGGGACCTGTTAGTGGTCCACATACCCCTGCCATGTCCTGCTGATATCCCCCTGGCAAGAGAGGGAGGTCTGGCTGCTGATTGCATTGATTTGAGGTGACAACAGACCTGTGCCAATGCCGGCTTTCGTTATGCTCATGTAGGAGTGGTGGTGGCTGCAGCACGCAGCATTTGCATCCCCGTTCACCACCAGGGCTGGGACTTTTGCTGCTGTCTGGGAAGTTGCAAGAAGGACAACAACTGTTCCCTGTTTCATCCCTGCAGTGCTTTGTGCAGATAAAAGAGGTGTGTGAGGCTGCAGAGGCTGCAGGGAGCTCATGGCTAGCGCAAAGTCATGGCCCTTCCTATCCATGCCCGGGATCCAAGGCTCCTCCTGGGTGGATTTGCAGGGAGCTGGAGGGAGGGATGCTCAGGTCTCAGCACTGCAGTGACAGGGCTCTCCTGGGCTCACCTTTAAAGCAACATCATTACTTCAGAGACATGTACAAGGGCAAATTCCCTGTGAGCATAGTGTCTGAGGGAGCTGGACCCAACGAGGGAGGAATTTGTCACCTCTGGAAGCTCGGTGATGCTGTGGATGCTCCTCCTGCACACCGAGGCAAGGCTCCAGGCCTCTGCCCACCCAGCCCCGCCACCAGCAGCTGGAGGCCTGCAGAGACAACTCCCCAGGCTCCGTTTTTAACTCACTCGCTTTCATTTATATTCAGTTAGAGGATAAATGTAGGCAATGTGTGCGCTCAGCTCAGTCAAAGCTCCCACTCCAAAGCAACCACAGAGAAGGTATTTTATTTTTAAAATAGATGTAGGAAGAGATGAAGACAGGGAGTTGTGCACTCTATCACCTTCTTGTTGCTAATGTTGGCCTGGTCATGAAAACAGAAAGATTTATAAAAATTATTTGTTTTCCAAGACATGTGCTGTTCACTCAGCTCCAGCATGGAAAATAAAGCCAAGCCTTCTGCTCGTGCTTTAAGTCAGTTCCTGTGTCTCATGACCAGGTTTGTAGAGATGCTGCTGAGGATTTTGACTTTCAGTCACTCTTTATTCGATGATTTAAATAAATTATAAATATGCGTACAGAATAATGAAAATATTCATGGTAGAAGTGCAGCCTAAAGAATGTATTGATCTCCCTTGCATCAGGGCAATGCCTGACAGGGCTCTGCAAAGGGAGTGGAGGGCACCCTGAGTCTGGCTCTTAAATGAAGGTGGAAAAGTTTCCAGCATTGTGTGCAGCTCAGTCTCACAGGCTGTGTGCCCTGATAAGGCACATGGGATCTCACTATCAACCCTCTGCATTTAGAGCAGAATTTTGCCCTAAAAGATGATCCTGACATGCTTAAAAGTGACAGCAGCCTTTTGCAGTGCGTTTTAAGCACATGTACGCCGACACCTACAATGTGTTGACCAGCCTGGACTCAGCCCTGTGCCTCAGTACCCACGGCAGAGTTGTGCTGCCTTGTCTTCTCTGGGCTCTGCCCACCCCAGAGCACACAAAACTTTCAAAACCCACTTAATACACGTTGACTTAATGGGAGTTGTGCAGCAAAATGCTGCTGGGTGCTTGGAATGTGAGGTCCGCGCAGAGGATTCATTACTCCTGCATTGTAATTAATGATAATTAAAAAAAAAAAAAAGATAAGTTTTTGTACCGAGAGTTATGCTGAATGTGAGAATTAACATCTCATTGAATTATCAAAGCTTTCAAGTAGTGGGTGGTGGAGAGTGGCTTGGGGCTTGCAAATAGGTCAGAGAAAGAGCTGGTTGCTAAATATCTGATGGAAACTTTCCACTGGGGAAGAAAATCTTGCTGATTTGATGGAATAGGAACAATTCTTGGGAGGATGTCGATTCCATTAAAACTTATGGAAAAAGCAGGCATGGAAGCTGGGCTGCCTGCATGTGACATGGGCTCTGTGGCTTGTTCCCCGGGGATCCCTCCTGTTCACATATGCATTACTCCCCTTGTCATTGCAAAATGAAAACACAAAAAGAAGGGAAGTGTGAGCGTTTTGGTGGCATGGTGCCAGCACAGGTCTGTTCTTGTGCCTTTGGCAGCTCCAGCTGAATGCCCTTGAAAGCAGCCATCAGTTTTTCGGGTGCTTGGGTTTATGGGTTCAGCCAGGGATGGTTTGGATGCGGTGCTTTGGGCTGTGGAGCACTTGCAACTCTGTGTGACATCAACAGGGGGAGCGGCAGGTCCTGCAGAGCTGTCCCTGCGCCGGGCCTGGGACGCGCCATCCTCCAGTCCCTTTACCAGCATCCTCCATCCCTTTTCACCCAGCATCCTCCATCCCGTTTATCCAACATTTTCCATCCCCTTCGCCCAGTATCTCCCACAGCCTTTCTCCAGCCTTCAACCCAGCCTTCTCCTGGCAGCTTGCGGGGCTGGCAGTGGTTTCCACCTAGGTGGGAATTCATCCCTCAGGTTTTCCACCCCTGCTGCCACTGGGATGTGGCATTACCATGAAGGCTCTGAGTTGTGTGTACCCACAATGTGGCAGAGACAGTAAATTTTATTGTTGTGGCTCTTTGTAATGATTCTCATAATAATTCAGCACTGAAATCAGCCAGCTGGGTAGAAGGAGTCTCTGTTTTTGCATGTGATGCCACCTCCAAGGGGTGGCCAGTTCTTTTGCATGGGTCCTGCTGGATTAAGGATGCCCAAGGATCTCCAACACTACCAGGATCTTCCTGTCTCCCTCCTTTGTTGGGGTGACAGCAGAGGGCCACCTGAGGGTAAAGAGGTGAAGGACTGACAGGCTTAACTGCACCTCCCAAGCAGGGGGGAGAACGTAATATTTTGGGAACCAGATGAGCAGATCTGGCAGCCTGTGCTGTGCCGACCCTTGTGGGGAGCAGCCCTGAGCTGAGAGGTGGGCACAGGGTCCATCCTTTGGCTGCTGAGGCTGTGCAACTTCTATTTAAAACTAAGGAATTTCTTTGTTCCAGGCAACTCCATAATCTTTCCTCTGCTCAGCTTCTTCTTCCTGTTCCCATAGAAAATAACCTTGTGTGAACTGCTGGAGGAGACAGTGGCTCAGCAAACCCTCCTGCCTCCCTGCCAGCTGCGTTCCCTCTGATCAGAGGGACCCTCTGGTCCTGTGGGGAGTGACCGGCTGGTGGCAATTATGGAAAGCAGATCTCAGAAGGGTTTGTCTCCGTGGGGGAAAAGGCACAGCAGAGCTGCTGGGGAATAATAATTCTATTATTATGCAGGAATAAAGTCCCGTTTATTTCTGAGAAGGGGATGGGTATGGGGGAAGAGCAGTGAGTGATTGCAGAATAATTATCTCACAGCAGCTATGCCAGGCAGTGTTTCCCTTGTAGGCAACTCCTAAATATTGTGCTAGAGAAGGACTGCCAGCTTGGACTGTGTGGTCGGTGAAGATGCGGCTGTCCCATCCCAGAGGGCACTTGTCAGCATCCATTGGCTCCTGCGGGAACAAGAGATGATGCAAACACTCACCTGGCAGTGCCACACACCTGCGGGCAGGGCCGGGCAGCCAAGAGCCACCAAGCTCCCAGTGCTCTGCACCTTCCCGCAGTAGGATGTGTAGGGATGCTGCTGCTGCTGCTGCCCTACGGCTCTGTCCGGCCCACCCAGCTCCTCCAGCACATCCCAGCGTGCTTCCACGTGCCTTTGTCTTTATCGGAGCGACGTTTTCCCACCGCGCGGGGCTGGCAGCGCATTCCTGTCGTGCTTCACCACGCGTGAACCAGCGATCACCCAGTTGGGTGCCGTGAATAATTAATATGTGTCACTGTGCTTCCTACCCCCGCGGCGCTCTCGATCGCTCCTCCGGGACGAGGGGATTTGGCCAAGGTCATTGCCGGTGTCGGCCCCAGCAGGACCGCAGGTGGGGAGCAGCCTGGGGGAGCCCCCAGGTGTCATTGTCCTTGTGGCTGCTTCCCGCATGCCTGTTGGGTGGGGAAAGCTCTCTCTGGGAGAGGAGCAGCACAAAAGGGGAGCGGCATTACTGCAGGCCTGGAGATGCAGGGGGTACATGAACGGAGGTGGCTGCCGGGGGGGTCGTGCCGAGGGGTGGTGACCCCCCCGACCTGCTGGATCCCTCCAGAGACCCGCAGCAGGATGGAAGGAGCATCACCCCTTTCTGAAAACCGCTTTGTGACCCGATGCGATTCCCGGCGCCTTCCTCGTTTTTCCCCAAAACTGAGGCGGGGGAGGATGGGGGAAATTAAATTTTTTTAACAAAAATTTTAAACACAATAAAACACGAAAACATTTAAAACCCTCTATTTTTACACATCGAGCATACACACACACACACCCCCCACACACCCACCCTCATAAGAAAGGCAGGCGCGCGTCCGCCCGCTCCCGCTCCCGGGGGCACGGGAGCTCCGGCCCGGTGTCCCTCACGCCCGCACAATGCCGCCCCCTCCCCGCCGCGCGCCGCCCCTCGGCCCGCCCCCGCCCGGCGCTGATTGGCTGATCCGCGCCGTCAGGTGGGGCGGGCGCGGCGCTGATTGGCTGCGGCGGCTCGGGGCGGGGCGGGCGCGGCGCTGTCAGCCGGGGCGCGGCGCGGCAGGAGCCGCCGGAGGGGCGCAGGGCGCGGGCGCGGCATGGCTGGCTGAGGCGGCGGGAGGAGCCGCCGCCGCCCGGCGCCGCTCCCGGCCGCGCTCGGTGCGTGTGCGAGCGCCCGCGTCAATGAATGAGTGGATGGCGGAGCCCCGCGCCGCACCATGAGGCGCCGGCCGAGCAGCGCGCTCGCCCTGCTGTGCCTCGCCGCCCTCCTGACCGCCGCCACCGCCGCGCTGCCCGCCAGCGCCGCGCCGCCCGCCGAGCCCGGCAGCGGCAGCGGCGGTCCCGCTGAGAGCAGCCCGGGCACGGTGCCGCCCGCACGGCCCCGCGGCACCGCCGCGCCCGCACGGGGCAGCCCGGCGCCGCCGCCGCCCCCGGAGGAGGTGCGGGAGGAGGAGGAGGAGGCGGTGGCGGAGGAGGAGGAAGAGGAGCAGGAGGAGGAGGGGGCTGCGGGCAGCGGCCCCGCAGGTGAGCGGCCCGCGCGTATCCGTGGCGGGGCGGTGTCAGCGGGGCCACCGGCGGGGAGCGGGACGGGACTGCTCCCCGTCATCCTCCGCCGGGCGGACAAACGCGCGGCCGGGGACGGGGCTGCGGCGGCTCCCGAGGCCCCTCCGGCTGCGGCGACCCCCGTGCGGGGTGGGCGAAGTGACCCACGCGGTGCGGGACCCTCGGAGCATCTCCCGGCCCAGCCCCGGCTCCGGCCTCCCCGCGGGGCTGGGTGCGGGGCTGCCGCGGCTGTGCCGACCCTTGGATGCAGTCTGGAGGGGCAGCTGTGTCAAGCCCGTGCTGTGCCGGGGCTGGTACTGGTGCTTTTGGGGAGCAGCGGGGCAGGTGCTGGTTCATGCTACCCGAAGCATTCTTCAGGCAGTGGTCCGTGTCAAGCACGGTGCTCCCCGTGGAGGAGATGATGACAGGTCCTTCCCATCGCCTTGCATCCAGTGTCCAACAGGGTGGATGCTGGCCTCGGGCATCCTCCGGTGGGACTTTGTAGGTCGAGTTGCTCCACAACCATCAAATGTCCCCGGTGTCCCACCTCGACGTGCTGACAGCAGAGAGAGAGCAGGGTTAGTGATGACTTGGTGTCACCAGGGCCCTTGTTCTTACCTGTGTCAGGAGGCGTATTTGCAGCTCAGTGGGTGCTGGGGTACTCACATGGTACCTGATGGGTGTGCAAGGGCAGAAACGAGGCACCAGCTTCATCTGTGCTGGGAATGATGTGTCTCAGTGTAGCCTGTGCGAGGCCTCATCCTGCCCCTGTGGTGGTCGGGGCTTATACAGAGCTGAGGAAGGTGCTATGGCAACGGGAATAAATGGAATTCTCAATGTAGGGTGTGAGGAGGAGAGAGGTGAAGAGTGAATGGGAAGGCTGTACTCTCAGGTGAAGCTCCTGCTGGGTGTAGCACACAGTGACAGCACTGGTCACTCGCTGGGAGGTGAAACACTGATGCTCTTCAAAGCTGAGACTTCAGTTTACCTATAGATTAAGTAGACAAAACTGTGCTGGAGTCCAAGGATGGAGCTTTGTCCACTTATTTTACTGGAGAACTTGGCTTCACTCTGTGATTCCAAAGCTTTATCTTCAGTTACATGCAAATACTATAGCACTGATTCTTTCCTGTTTTATATTTACTTTTTCTCTTTCTCTGGAAGATGTTTGGCTTAAGTACATTGAGCTTCCTCTGATGTGAAAGGGATGGAGTCTGTTGTTCTGGTAGTGTTAGCAGTCTGAACAAGGGGATTAATCTACCTTTTTTATTTGGCTAGAAATAAAATCAGCTGAAGATCTGGAGTTGCTTGCTTTTCAGGCTTTAATTTGCTTTCTTCCATTGAGGTTTCTCTCTTTGCTTTTTCTGGAAGAAACTGAACAGCTTAAGACTGGGAATTGCTGATAAAGGTAGGATGACTTGAGTGTTCTTAAAGCAAAAGCAATTTCTCCTCTTGTGCCATGATCAGACAGAATGGACTGAGCAACTCAGTGCAGCACAGTGCGACCCTCTGGGTGCCAACCAGGGGATCCACATACACATCCCAAGCTTCCTCCAGCCCATTTCCCTCTCTGGCCCCTGTGTTGTGTTTGTTTCCATTAGTATCCATTGGCACTGGGTCTCCCACCCTCGGCTCCAATGGCTTCATCAAGAGCATCCTACTCCCACAGGCAGGTGCATGAGGTGGCTGGTTTACCAGTGGCTTTGGGATGCTCCCAGGTTCCATGTAGGATGCTTACATAACATCCTCTATGTCTTCTGCCATAGGAGCTGTCAGGGATGGAAGTCTGGGGAATTTTATGCCTAATCCCTGTGCTGCCACGGGCTGCCCTCACCCCTGTGCTTCAGTTCTCCCTTGGGAAAAGGGAGCATCCAGGATGAGTACTCCTCACCGCCACCCCTGGGTGTGCTGAGTCTGTGTTGTGGAGGCCAGCATCACCCTTTTGAAGTTTAATGTCCTAATTATTAATGGCTACAGCCACTTAATTGCAAAATTGCTCTCTGGTGCCTTTTCACTGTGGTGATGGCCAGGGCAGGAGCACGTGGGCAGATTATGTCTTCTCCAAGAGGCCAATTTGATAGTCCTGAGTGTAACAGGTTGAGATTAGCCCTGGTTGATGGGGGGTTGCTGGTGTGCTCCCGGGCTGGGTGGGTTTTAGAGCACCTGAGGGTGGATGAGGCAGCATCAGGAGGAGATGCTGGGCTTGGTAGCATCCCCTGTGTGATGGGGAAGCCTGGGGTGGTGTTATGGGTGGATGGTACAGCCATGGTCTGTGTGGGAGCTGCTTTCTCTGGGTTTTGTGGGGTTTTCTGTGCTGCCCCATCTGCTGTGAAGGAGTCTCGTACAGAGGTTTGCTCTCAAAGGCTGTTATGCACTGCAGCCACAGCAAAGGCAGTGGATCTAATGGGCTTAGCTGAAACCCTCCGTTTGTTTTAACTCAAGCATGTTTTCAGCAGCACTTTTCCAACTCAGTAGGTAATTAATGCATTATGTGCTCTGTTGCATTAAACAAACGGGCCTTTTCTCATGCACATTATTAGAAAGGGTTCTCTTAATGTTCATAGCATTATCACTGATAAGAGGTTGGTGTGAGAGGCCTAAGGGTCAGTGGTGTTCAGAGCTACCAAGATTTCAATTCTGACTTTGGTGTGTTTCTCATTCCGATTTAAGGAGCACTCCAGTTTTCCCCAAGCTGCCTGCTTGCTCTGCTCTTGTTCTCCTCCTTTTCCTAGTCTCATGATGTTTATTTTTCTTTCCAAGCCTGTGATTGTTAAAATCCTAGATTTTGTTTTTAAGGGAAGTAAGTTGCTAATCCTTATGTTTGTGGAGACAAGCTTAGAAGTATCCCCCGCCTTATCGCCAAAGCCTCTAACACCCACAGTGGACACTCTGCCTCTTCCTTTTATCCCTAGTAGTCTCATTTTAAGCAGGAGCTGGAGCTTTGCTGGGGAATCTGGCCTGGGGATGGCTGCTGCTTGGGTGGATGCTTGTGTTAAAGCAGAGATGCAGCTGCTGTGGCCCGCGTGGTCCTGGTTGGACTTTCCCTGCTTACAGAACAAAAATCCTCAATCCCACATGGTTCTGAGGGCAGTGCTGAGCAACATGGGTCTCTTTGAAGGACATTTTGTTCTGACTCTCTTCCAGCCCCATGCACAGCAGGTGGCTGGACTGAAAAACCCAAACGTCCTTTCACAGCCTTGCTGTGCTGGGTCAGCAGGAGAGCTGCACCCAAACCCTGGGTATTGGTGTCTTTAGACTGTATTGAGTGCTTCAGATCCTGACAGTTGTTGCCTCCTCTCCCCCCTGGTGTTTTGTCATGCTTCACCTGCCTTCCTGGGTCACCAGTGTCCAGAGGTGATGCTGGGTCTGACTTCTCACCTCTGCATCACGTAGGAGGGGACAACGAACAATTTCTGCTGCAGGCACGGGGCCGGAAATGCAGGTGGCTTGGAGCATTACCCACAGGAAGGTGTTGCACACTGCCACGGAATGTGAAAGCTGCGTCAGAGCATGCAGTGACAGCTGATGGGTCCCCAGCCTCTGGTGTGAGACCACTTTGGGCTGGGGTGCTGCTGCACAGATGGAGGAGGTGCAGCCAGAGCCCCTCAATGAGTGGTGGCTGCGGCTTTAGGTGGGATTAGCTGATGGGTTCAGCTTGTGATGAGGAGCCTGGCAAATCCCCGGGGGCATTGGGGGTGACCTAGGTAATGGCTGGACACAGGGGAAGGGACTGCTGAGTGCTGGCTTCATCCATCTGGAGAGGTGGAGGGTTTTGCTTTTGTGCAGGGCATTTGAAGAAAGGTCTGTGCATCCTGTTCTTGCAGGAGGCATGGTGAGGGCAGGTTTGGGGGGTCCCCACAGCACCGACAGTATTGTTGTAGAGGAAAGACTGGTCCAAGCCATGGAGCCATCAGCAGCCAGACCCTGCCACACTGGGGCTATGCCCCTTGAGGGGTTGGGAGCTCTCAAGTCCTGGTAGGACACAAACAGCTGAGTTGTTGAAGGTAGTTTCAGGACTTTGTGCCATCATCCCTTTTACAGCTCTGGGTGACTCCTCCTCTTCCCTTCTCTCATCCAGCCATTAGATCCTTTGGAAGAAGTATTCCTACCTGTGTATGGGTTCACCTGCCTGAATGCCCCTGCTCTGCCTCTGACCCTGTGGGGGACAAGCAGGAGGAGCCAGGGAGGGTGAGCTGGAGCTTTCCTCCTGCTCATTGCTTGGGAAGGCAGTTTAAGCCTTCATTGTTTGAGGGCTCAGGATTGTGTTCCATGTGGTTACTGAGATAACTTGTGTTCAAGGTGCCAGCAGGATTGAAATTTATTTAAAGAAATGGAAATTAAAGTATGGATGTGAAAGCTGAGGATCAGGAGGATGGTCTTGTTCCTCAGGATCAGCATGGGAGCAGCCAGGGCAGAGAGTGCCTTTTTTCAATCAAATAATACGTTTGTATCTTAGAGCTTAAAATAAAGACATGTTGCCCAGAGCAGAAAATGTCACTCCCTTGCCTTCTTCCCTGCCTCCACTCTCCCATCTGAATCATTCTTGAATCAGATGCATCCAACTGTCCTGACTCAAGATTGAGATTCTGGGACTTAGCAATGCTCACGAAAATCAGGATATTTCTGGGAGGATCTCTAGAGCATGGAGGGTCTTATTTGTTAGCTTCTCTCTGTTGGGATTTTGCTTTTTGTTTTTATTTTAAATGATAGGTGACATTCAGACATATCATTGCTGAGCTGTCACTTGGAAAATCCCATCTGTAAAGTGGCACCACCACTGTGAGGTGATATTATTCTGGCTGCTGTTGGTCATACCCAAACACCAGCCTGTGGGGAGGCAAAGGTATTGGAGCACTGAAGACAGTGGTTTGTGTGAGGCTGTGTGGTGGCAGATGTCCCAGTCCCTTTGCTGATGCCAGAGTCCCTCCAGGCCCTGCGAGGGTGGCTGGGACAGGTGGGACAGTGCTGGAATGTGACCGAAGGGACTCTTGCGACACAGACTGGAGTTTGCATGGGGTGCAAAGGTTGCGCCTGTTCAGACAGCTGGGAAATGCGTAGCCAAGCATGGGATGGGCTTCTTGGACAGTGACTGGTTCTGCCCTTGGAGCACCTTCCTGGTGCTGCCTGTTCCCAGTGAGGCACCCTGGCCTTGACCCTGCCTGGCTGTGCCAGAGGGGACAGGACCACTGTGATGGTGTCATGGGCTACACCAAGGTGTAACCTCAGGGTGTGTGACCCCATCCCCGAGAGAACTGTGGTCCTTGTGCTGCTCCAGTGTGGCCTTGCAGGTGGCTGCAGCATCCCGGGATCTGCGTACCTGGGTGGTGGTGATGGTGGGCATCAAGCCTGTCCCCAGGTCTGTCCTCACTGCTGCAGGTGAGCAGCATGAGGACAGGGACATCCAGGACATCCCACACCCTGTGGGCACAGAACAAGCTGTTCTTAAGGAGCTGAGGTCCTGGATGTGAACTTCTGCTGAAATCAGGGGAAAGATTCCAGAGGTTTTTTGACGAGAGCCCTATAAATATCTAGGGCTGAGGCTCTGTGTGCTGGTGACATTTGTGGAGCTAACACCAGCTGACTGTCAGAGAGCGCTGCTGTGGATCCAAGGTGCTTGCTGGTGCTTCCAAGAAGCAGCCGAGCTCTTTGTAGTGGTGTGATGCATCTGCCAGCTTTGGGAATAAACCCATGCCAAGGCTGGGTGCTGAAGGCAGGGATCTTTTTACAGCTGTCTGGCTGGAAAGGAAGGCTCCTGCTTTACCTCTGACAAGCACTTAAAATAAAACAAAAAAAATAGTATTGAGGAGCTGGATTTTTGTACAGCACCTTGACCGCACCTGAGACTTGACTGAGCTCTTGGATGAGGATGGAGCAAGGGCTTGGACTTGCTTTAGAAGTCCTGGAAAGCCATAGGCTGTGTTGCCCTGGGAGGTGCTGCATGTCTGAGCTCAACAGGGCTGCCTTGTACAGCGAGGCATTGCTCGGTGGGAGTAGGGCCTGGAGGGGCAGAGTCTGGCACTTTATAATTGCTTGGGGATATTAATATATTTTACGAGCTAAAGGCCAGATTGCAGTCCAGCCATCTGCCCTGCCTTGGGGGTTCATGTGTCTCCAGCACCCCAGGAGAACAGAATCAGTTGCAATTCAGTCTCATTAAACTGGCAGATTTCTGGTTCACAGGAAATTATTTGCTTTTTTTAAATTTGACTTTTGGGTTGTGTCAGATTGAAATGGAATTGTTGTTCTTGCTTTGCTTCTGCTTAAGCTTCCAGTGTCCTGTGCCTTGAGGCTGCCCTGTAAGATTGTTATGCCTCAGGCTAAATCCATCTCCACTGTGGGGTTGGGGGCTGCTGGGTCTCTGCCAGGGGGAAATGCTCCCAAAGTCCCAGCAGGGCTTGTCTGGAAGGGTCTTTTATTGGATTAAAGCTTGTCAGTCTGGAAGCATTTCCAACAAGACATTCTAGACTTGGAATAATTGAACCTCATTTGTCTGACAGAACATTCCCCCCCTTATTCAGTAGGAAACTTCCCGATGGTGCTGGTCCTGGCTCGCTGCAGCTGCCTTTGCTGGAGGAGCAGGGGAGGTTGTCACCTCTCCTGACAGGGTCACTCACTCCCCCACGGCTCCTATCCCTGCATCGAGGGATGCAGGGAAAATGGTCCAGCTTCTGCATCCCAGCTGGCTGGTGTCCTGGCGCTGAGGGGCTGGGAGCAGCTTGGCTGCCTCTTTTTGTTTTCTCCGGCGATTTAATAAAGGCAGGGAACAGGGAGGGGGCTGCTCGATCCGCGTGGTTTCCCGGGATTTCGCCTAGCTTCCTGCGAAGAATAGACCCTCCAAACACTGCCGGGGCTGTAATCGCCTGGGGGACCGCTTGAGCTGCCCAAAGCGGCTCTTTTGTTAGAGGCTGAATTCCTCCTCTGGCTGGTGCTCATCTGGATCTTCCCATGCAAAATTCCTATCGCCCTCCATCACCCGAGATGCAGCAGGGTCGTGATGCCATGCAGGCTGCCAGCCCCCGGATTTGGCAACAGCTCTGCTCCAGCCCTTCAGGGCTTCCCCCCCCACCCCACCCCGCTCCGACTCTGGAAGAGATTTTTGAGATCTCTGCTCCTCATTCACATACATGGGTCCTATTTCAGTGAATGAGGAGCTTCCCTGAAGCTGCAAGAACTAATGCAAAGCCTTAGTTTGGTCTTGTACTGCTTGAAGGAGGATTTTTTTTTTTTTTATTTCTGAACACCTGCTGTATGAATTAAAATTTGACTTGTAAATGTAACCAATTCAGAGTCTGAGCATGAGCGATGGGCATTTGCTTTTTGCCTGGAAAAAGAAAAAGCAAAAACCTCGAAGGTTTTTGTCTTCTGGCAACTTGGCTTTAAAGCAGAGAAGCCCAAGACACTTCTTTTTTAACCATTTTTAATTCAGTCGCCCCCTGTCCTTATAAATAAGCCCCCAGAAACATGACGAGGCAAACATCCCTGCTATTTATAGCTCTGCTCCACATGCCTGTTTTAAAAATCGGGCAGCTAAACAGCTCTGCAGCCTTTCAGAAAAGGGCTTAATGACACAGGCATTTTCTGTGCATGGATGGGTGGATGTTTAAAGGCTGTCTGGTGCTGAGCCTTCACCCTGAACAGGATGGTTTCTACAGCAGGGAGTTTTTTCCTGGGCAAAGAGGAGCCCCTTGGCACTGCCCCAACCCTGGGGAAGGGGCTCTGGGTGAGCTGCACCCCATGGCTCACCCGTGCTCCAGCCACTGGGGATGTTCCCAGAAGGGTCAGTCTTTCCCCCCTGTCCCCCACAGCTTGGCCCTTCTTGGGGTCACCACTAGACAAGATATATTGATATTCCCCAAGTTGTTTGGGTTTTTTTTTTAAATAATTTGTTGAGGCTGCATTAACCTTTCATTCCTTCTTTTTTTTTTTTTTTTTTTTTCCCCCTCCTTTGTGGCATCACCTCCCTCTTAATGACGAGGCTGCTGGTAACCTTTACCCGTTTAACTGGTAGTGCCACTTCTCAGATGAATCTGCTTTATTCCTGGCAAACTGTACAGCCACGATTTTTAGGCAGCTTTACTCTATTTTGACTGACTGGCTGACTATATTAACTGATAGTGCTGCTTGGGCTGCTTTGATCCTGTATTATTTATGGAAATGATGGCACATAACTCTGTGTAGCTGATTAATGCTGCATGTATTTTTAATATGCTAGTTCTCCCGTTTGATCTGTGCTAAATGATTGTTCTCTGATGTGTTCCTGGGTTCATTTTGTCTCTTTATGAAAAGGAGATTGAAATGGACTGTTTGTTTTGTTGCCTTTTTTTTTTTCTCCCAGTGGTCTCATTGTGGGCTGCCTTTTCAGCTTTCACAGGTCATTTTCCCCAGCAGGGCTCTGCCTGCCACGTGGAGCACTTACACTTCACTGCTACTGAGAGCTTCACTGGTGACATTACTCTAAATTCATCCCTGTGTGTGCAGTTGTGCAAAGTTTTGAGAAGATACAAGGTGGGACAGCAACCTTTTAGGTGGTGCTCAATCCTTCCTTCTGTGCAGTTGCTGAGTGATGCTGTGATTGTCACTGAATGGGACTCGTGTCCAACAACACCTGAATGAGAAGAAAAGCAGTCTAAATTGGCAAGGGTGTAATTCATATCTCTGTGGCCTGTCACAGGATGGCTGGGACTGGTTGATGCTGAGAAGATGACTTTAATTGCCAGGGATGTGTGTGCTCAACCCACAGCTTCCTCTCCTGCAATGTGAGATGTGGTCATTGCTGGGGAGGGATCTGTGGGCAAAGTTGATGTTTCATCCCAGGAAATACCACTGTGTGCCGTGGTGCATCCCATGGCATGTGCAGTGCTGCTGGTGCTGATGTGGAGGAGGGAGGCTGATGTCCTTCATCTGTCCTCCAAAATCTCTCCCCAGCGCTAGGTGTGGCTGACAGGGTGGAAACCAGGAGGTTATTCCAGGAAAACCATCTGTGAGCTGGAGGATCAGCATTTCCCCTTCCCAGGGGCCAAATGGAAGGGAAGGAAGTTGATTATTTTTTTTAATATATATTTTTTTCTCCTGCCTTTTGTAATAACTTCTCATTTTCGTAGCACAGGCAAGGGTTGTCTCCAAACCCCTGCCTGCACCCTGCACGTGGTCAGATCCACCTTCTCCATAGGCATGCTGTGTTCCAGCAATAACAGGTTTGTGAGGATGCTTTCATGAGCAGCGCTATAAAGGTGCAAAAGCAATGCTCAATACCTTCAGATGAAAGCTTTTTTCCCCCTCCTCTGAACAGGCCTTTTTGTCAAAATCAGCAAAATATATATCTTTCTGCAAAAGATCCCTTTTCATTTAATGGGCTTTTCCACTGAAAACAGTTTAAACTTGATGTTCTGTTCCTTCTCTCCAAATTTTTCAAAGCTCCTTGGGCTATGAAAACTTCAATGATTCCATTTTCCTTCCCTCTATTTAAAGAAAAACTGTATAGGTATATGTATATATTACATATATTTTATTTGCTAGCTAAAGCTCTTGCCTTTTATCACAAAGCAAACATTATAGCCTGGGTTTTAGGGTGTTCTTTCTCTGTTCCAAACTAGACACACTCACTTGAGCAGTTATTTGGGGGGAAAAACCAGGATGGATGCACCATGTTGGGCTCTGAGGGAGCAGGCAGGATTTTGGGATAAGGCTCCTACAAACCCCAAGACACGTCTTGATGGCAGATGTGTGACTAATGGGGCCAGAGGCACCCACGCCTTCACCGTGCCATGGGTTTGGAGTGTTCCTGGATGAGAAAGGACACAGAGCTTGTGCAGTGCCCCGGCTGGTAGTGCCTGTGGGGCAGGAGGAGGTGTTTCCATGCACCCCTTCCCACCCCAAACTGCAGCCTGGTCTGTGGGGAGCTGGGCTGGGATGCAATTAGGACCTCAAGACATCCTGAGGAGGATCTGCTCCAGTTGTTTGTCCAAGCTGGAAGGTTACTGGAGCTGAAATGGAGCATACTGACCTGTCGGCTTCTGCCTGGGCTGGGTGTTTGCTCACTTGCTGCCAACACAGGCAGTGTCTTTGCTGGAGCCTCCCCAGCTTGTGCTCTGCCCTTCCCTGCCAAGGCCAGTGGTTTTTTTTTCCCAGTCCCAATACTTGAGGAAGGATTTGGGAGTGGAATTTGCCTTGTTTTCCAGCTCCCTGCATGACTTGGACATGAGTGCTCCCAGCACTCCCCTCCTTGTGATCATCCATGTCGTGTTAAGATCTGCCCTGTGGGGTTTTCGAGCAATGCCCTCCAGTTCCTGAACAGGGCTGGGGGTCCCCCAGTTTGGATCTGGGGAGCTGTTGTGTTCTGTGGCATCGCTGTGGCTGGCTCAGCGTCCCCTGGGCCGCAGGGCCAGCTGGCACAGGGAGCAGATGGGGAGGTGGAACCGGGTGCTCAGCCAGGTTTCAGGCTACGATAAAGCGGAGTGACGTAGAAAACGAAATACCTGTTATCGGAGAAAGGCAAACAGAGCCTTCACCTGCCTCCAGCCTTCCTCCCTTCAAGGGCAGGCTGCACGCCTGGCGGGTAGCTTCCTGGAAAAGATGTTCTCTTATTAATGTGCTTGCTTTTGCTTGGCTGTGTTGTTGAGAAATCCAAGTTTGACTCCAGATAATGAATGACAAATATTTATTTGGTCTTAACTATTTTATTCTGAGGGGTTCTTTCCTCCTGAAAGTTTACAGTGAGTTGTTGACAGCGTGCCCTTTGACGTGGATTAGTGCTGATGCCTGACAGTTGGATCTTCCCATCCTTTTCACATCTTGGTTGTTCCTTTTTAAGGGAGGCTTTTGTACATGTCTAATCCATTTAAAATGAAAGATAAACAAGACATGGACCAGTCTCTGAAGGGACAGTCAGTTACAAGGGTGGTACTGACTTCCCTGTGGAAGGCAGTGAGCTCTGTTTGGGATGGATGCAATGACAGGAGAGAGCCTTCCCCCCAGCACCTCAGTTTGGTGTCAGGGGATGCCTGGAGCAGTGACTACCCCTGATTTTTGGTTTACAAACCCCTTAGAAGCTTTCCAGGGGGTATGCAGATGGCAAGTTCAAGTTTATGGACTGAAGGGTTGATGCTCTCCTCTCTCTGCACCATCACCCATCGCTTTGTGAGCCCTCTGAGAGCATCCTCTGTGTCCACTGTCAGGATGTACAGGAGCTATACTGACTTTGCCTTAGAGCTGACATCTCTCCCACCTGTATATCTGTAATTCCAGGTGATATATTGAACAGTGGGTGCAATATTGGCCCTGTCAAAGTAGAGTCTCAGGGTCGTGTCAGGTACCTGCAGCTCCCTGGGTTCAGTAGGATTTTGGATGCTTCTTTGCAGGTGGGACTCAGATCCTCCTTTCACAGTGTTTCTTTCTGGCAGCAGAGCTGGTGGAAGAGAAGGCACTGCTCCTCCTCCTGCAATGCCAAAACAGTCATTATGAAGCCCTCAAAAATGAGGAAATGGCCAAGATAGAAATGTCAACAAACCTCTCCTAGCTGACCTATTGGCTTCAGAGGAAGCTCTGTGGTTTTGAGCATTTCTTTGGCTTGGGATCAGGCTTGGTTTTGCCAGCCCCGGACTGAGTGTGCTGCTGTTGACGAGGCTAATTCCTCCCTGGTGATGCCGGAGGGCTCAGCTCTGACTCTGCAAATCACTACTTTGGTTTCAGCGTCTTTGCTCAGGCTTGGTCTCAGCTTAGTGCCTGAGCTGTGGGTGAGATGGGGAGTGCTGCACATGGAGCCTGAAACCCTCATGCCTGGCTGTCTCCATCCTTCCTGTCATGCTTTTAAAGGTTTTGCCTGTTTACAGGGGTTTGGGTGTTCTGCGGGGCAGGGTTGTTGCCTGTTGTACTTCACTGGATGGCTTGGTATTTATTGTGGAAGTTTCAGAGAATTGGCTTAGGCTTTAAGTCACTGTTTGTTTGTAGTTGCTGAACTGGGGCTGTTTAAAGGAAACATTTCCCTTTGGTAGGAGTGCTATTGCTGGAAATAAATACAGGTAGTACCTCAGGGCTGAGGCAGGAGCTGGGACTGGATGGAGCTGCACTGTCCGTCCACAGGGACTAAGGAGAGAGGAATGAAAAGCTGATGTGCAGCCCTGACTGGAGTCATTCATCTGCTGCAGGGCTTGGGGGCTCAAAGCAGAGGTGAGGGGGAGGCAGGGGCTGGCAGCTGCCCTCAGAGCCCTGCGGGTGGGCTCTGCCCCTGCTCTCTGTGCAGGGAGGGATTTATGCTCTTTAAATTCATGGCATAGCTGCAGTTGCTGGAGGAAGTTTTGGAGTACAGCTGAGCTGCACCATGCTGGCTGCTTCCCCTCAGCAGGTCCTCAGCAGATGATACTGGATCTGCTGCAGTCCCCTGTTTCCAGTGATAAATGATGGCTTTCTCCATCCAGGTGTCTTTTTCCATGACGCGGCCTGGCCCGTATCAGTTCCCTCTTTGAAAGCTTGGCTTCTTCTCCGTGGATTTGCCAGCAAACTTCGTCTGGGTGCAGTATCTGTGACCCAGTTTGGCAGGTGCTGGGTGAGAGCAAAGATGTGAAACAAGTTCCGAAAGCGGGAATTTAAGTCACTGTGAGCTGGAGGTAAAGGCATCACCGTGTCCTGTGCAAAGTATAGCAGGGCAAGCACAAGGCTGCATTATAAAATAAGGGAATAAAACGTAAGGAACAGGAAACTTCTATTCCCAGCTCGGATGACATTTTCCTTGCTCTGTCCCAGCAGCTCTCCCTGCTTGCACCACATTGTAACTTACAACTCCTTGTCTGGCAGGAGTTACGGTAACTCCAAACCAGCCCATAGCACTATGTCATCATAACCTTGAAACAGGACCCAAATGGCAAAACCTGCCCGAAACCGGTTGTGATTACTCATGCTCCGTGCTATCCCTTTCCCCCGCTGGGCTTTCTGCTATGGTAATTCCACTTATTAAGCAAGGAGACAAAACACCTTTATTAAACTTGGAACCAAGCTCGGGAGCAATGAGAGGAGCAGGACTTGCTGGCTGCAGGCTGTCAAAGGGTTTTCTTCTCTTCAAGTCCCTCTGCCTTCCTCTGCATGGCCTTTAAAGTGAGTGAGAGAGGAACAAAGATACTTTGCTGTTTGTGATTAATAAAAGGCTGCATTTAAATATGTTTGTTTAGAGTAGGAGAAGAATTAGGAATGTGTATTGGGAATGAATCCTGGGATTCGTTGGGGCTTTGCTTCATCTCTAAGCTTGAAAATGCAAAGAGCTGAGACAAACTGGGGTCTTAGCTCAGGCTCTGGAAAGCCTCTTTTTATTAACACTTTCAGTTAGTGTTTATTAACACTGTGGATAAAAGGCGCCTTTGTTAACGGGTCTGTCCCTTTGCTGCTCAGCTGGAGGAGCTGAATCTTGAAAGGAACTGCCCTGGGCACCTGCTGGAGTTACTGATCAAAGTTTTCATTCCAGATTTTCACCACAGGCTTAAACATAAAATAGCCTGAAACCCTCCAATGCAAGTCGTCTTTTCTTTCTCATTAAAAAAAGGTAAAAAAAGTTGTAAAAATGCCTCTTGCTGCCTGTGTGCCGAGCTATGAATGATGGGCCCCTTCCCTGTGTGGAGAGCATTGCATCTTACAGCAGTGTGACCCCCGCCTTGGTCCATCTTCTACCTCTTGTGTGTGTCCAGAGTCTCCCTTCGAATGCACCTCTCGGCCTGGGGAATGATTAGAGCAGCTTAAAAATCACTCCTGCATGCTTGGAGAGAAACCTGGGCCTGATGCTTTTGCTGTCCCTAAAGGTGAAGACCATCCCCAGAGGTTATGTGTGCCCCAGAGCAGGCTGGGGGGCTGTGGCAGCCATCCGAGGAGCAGCTGCTGCTTCCAGGAGATGCAGAGCACTCCTCTGCCTCTGCTGGGGGAGAATGCACTTCCAAGTATTTTTATATTGAATTATGGATTGACTGCACCATTGCTGTTGGCATCTCCTCGCTTTTGTCCTGTCTTCCCTCCTGGTGTAAGAGTGCTGTAAATGAGGGAGAAAGGAAGGATGACTTCCTACCATGTCCATCCCAGGTTAGACTGAGCTTTGGTAGCTCTGCCCAGGGTCAGTGAGGCAAAGCTGCAGCTCCCTTCATACACCAGTGAAGGACCTGGTTACACTGTGGCTACACCTGGTGCAAAGAAATTGGGTTATGTCTTTGCAACAAAAAAACTACTGCATTTTGCAGTGAGATCAGCCATGTGTGTTTGCCACCTCCCTGGGAAACCTCCCAAGAGATCCAAGCCCTGCAGCTTGTACATGATGTACCTGCATGGAGGGAGGGAGGTTGGCACAGTTCTCACCAGTGCCCCTCCCTTCAGCTGCTTTCAGCAACTGATGGCACTGAAGCACAGGTGTGTTATCACCTACTCTGTTATTTCTGTACTAAGCAAAAAATGGCTTTCCAGCAGCCTGGACTTGGCCATTCCCTTTTGTTCTCCCAGGCAGAGTGAGCCATGGCTGGGGATGACAAATCCTGCTCAGCCGCACCGACGGAGCTCTCAGGTTGGGTATTCAGTGGGTGCTCAGCACGAAGCTGGCTCTGGAAGGAGGAGGTTGGAGGTCACATCCATTCCTGCCAAAGCTGAAGTCGACACTGGGAGCATGAGGAGTTAATTGCAGTGACTCGGGAGAAGAGGATCTGTTTTATCTGCAGGCAGGGTCCAGAAGGGAGAAGGCTCTGGAAGGCCACATGCCTTGCAGCGATGGATTTTGGTTTGAAGTAACTTAATTGTGTCAGACAAATGTGCAGACAGGAGGCAGCTCCTGTCGCTGGGCAGATCAGTTCCTTGCAGGCAGGACAAAGTCCCTGCTCTGCTGCATCCCTGGGAGTGTGGGCTGTGCTGCTGCACCTGCTCTTGCCTGGGATCTGCTGGGAGCAGCAGGAAGAGAAAGTTTTGCTTCTCAGCCATGAGTGTGAGCAGCAAACCCGGCTGTTACTCAAACAAAAGGTTTGACCCTGTTGTCCCCAAGGTCTTGCCCAGAGGAGTTACAGGGAGCCCCACTGGGAAGGGCAGGATGTGATCAAGGGGTGTTACCCAAGCTCATCCCCCAGCTCATCTCTGTTTTCTTGCTGGTTATTCACGCAGCACAACTTTACAGCCCAAACACAAACAGTTGGAAGGACAGTTCCTGCTCAGGGTGTTCTCTGAAGAGCCTTAAATCTCCCATAAATTAACGTATTCATTCATTAGTTGCAACTCCCCAAAGCACCGAGCAAAGTTTGTGAGTTTAATTACTTTTTTCAGGAATTGGAGCACGCAGAGCCTTCAACAGATGATTATAGTTCATATTATTCATGGAGCTCTTCATAATCCCCTTCTCTGCTGGGGCATGGTTGATAGAGACTAAAATTGGAATCTGCTCATGAATTCCCAGCCTCATCCCGTGTGAGCTGTCTTGATCTTCCACTGAAAGCATTTTGCTGACAAAACAATTCAGTTTCCTGAGAGGTGCCACGCAAGTACATCTGTCAGGAGGGTATGAGCTGCCAGGGTTCTGTGTGCTGGTG
This sequence comes from Corvus moneduloides, assembly GCF_009650955.1. NCBI lineage: Eukaryota > Metazoa > Chordata > Aves > Passeriformes > Corvidae > Corvus > Corvus moneduloides. Next base: position 6,427,524 of record NC_045496.1, read on the forward strand.
GGGAGGTGTTTACCAAAGTTAGTTTTCACCTTGTTTATCTCTAAACCTGGAGTTGGGCTGGCTGCGTCACACACAGGGTGGTAAAAAATACAGAGATTTTCAAACAGAAACAGGGAATATTTATATGGTTGCAGACGTTTGTGGAAATATTAGTGGGAAAACCTAACCAACTAAAGTAAAATGCCAATGAAACTATTTCTAAATTAAGTAAAAGTCTTGGATTCTTTTTTTTTTAACTGTGGAGGTTTTAATCCTCAAGCATTTATTTGGTCTATTTGAAGTTACTGTAGCTACTTGTATCATAAACAGTTTAGGGCCACATTCCTCTTTGTGCAGTCTGCTTTGTAAGAGACCCGGAGGGTTTGTCTGCCTATGGAAATTTATTGTTATATAGGAATGAACAATTCCTCAGCTGCAGCTGTGCAATTCCTCCTGCACAACTTTTCTGCCTTAGAACCTGGATCTTAATGACTCCAGGACCCCTCCTCTTCTCCTGACCTCTCCTTGTCCCATCCATGGGAGCTCCTCAGGTGGTGTGTTCCTGCAGAGCTGTGAGCTGGGGATCTCCCAATGCAGGAGGAATACAGAGTTAATGAGAATCCATATTTTTCTTTTTTTCCCCCCCGATGTTTACAGGGCTTTATCCTTTAGTCTCCCAAGACAGCTTTACACTTGTGAGTCTGACTTTTAAAGCAGGTTTGCTGGGGAATGGGTGGGTTCAAAGCTTTGTGCACAGGTTGCTGACTTGTTTAGCATCAAAAAGGAGGAAAAAACAAAAAATTGCTCTGTGTGAAGGAGCTTTCAGGAACTCCTCAGAAACCAGATGCCTGCAGGTTCCATTACAGGTGCAGGGAAGGAATAGAAATAACCGATCCTGGGGAGTGAGCAGCCTTTGCCTTTGGGGAGGGTTTGAGGGTCCTGGTTTGCTCACGGCTGGTGAGGCAGGAGGGCTGTGAGCTGGGGTGGGGAGTGATGCTCCATCCCTTTGGAAAGGCACGGGGTGACAGTTGAGGCTGAGCTGGAGTTTGGCTGAAACCCCAAACCTGTCTCATCAGGCTGATGAAAAGTGCTTGTGCAGCTGCTGGTGACCCCAACAGTTGTGACCTGGGCTTTGTACTTCTTTCCGAGTGATAAGTGAGAGATTTAATCTGATACAATTTTCCTCAATGGATGTGTTTAATCTTCTAATGATATTACAAGTGATGTATATGCATTGAGAAATTCTTGTCTTTTCCCCCTTGTTGACCCATAAAAGCCTTTTATGGAACAGCACAAGTGACTCTGTGACACTCTTAACAGCATTAATGTGAATGATGTTCTCTTCACCATCAGCACCTGAGTTTGCAGAGCCTGGAGCTTGATGGAGGCTGTAAGTGCTCAGAATGTGGTGCACTGAGTAATAAAGTGAATGCAAAATAACAGAAGATGCTCCTATATGTATATAAAATTTTTTTGGGGTAGGCAGAGATACTCTTCCTACCACTTTGGCTTTGCACTGTAGCCTCAAGTGAGAGTAAATTACAGGTCTGAGCGCTTTAATGCACCTTCGTGACACAAGAGTTGACTCTTATTTTGTGTTGAGTGCTGTCTGGATGGGAATGAGTCCTGGGACTTGGCAGAACTCCTCTCTCTGGGAAGTTAGAGTGCATCAGCTGCTCTCTAGCTTGTTCTTGCTGAAGTTCTTAGCCCATGGCAGATGTTCTTCAGCTCCCTGGGAGAGAGCTCAGCCAGGCTGTGTCCTCTCAGAGCTGCTGCAGCCGTGGGGGAAGGTCGGAGGCCAAAGCATCCCTGCACTGGGATAACAACTCCTGCACTCAGAGCATCAGTAGAGTTGCACCCAAGTGAAGAGTGATGGAGCTGAACCCAAATTCCAGTCCCGGGGCTAGTCTGGACCACACTGAGATGGTGCATCAGAGACGTGGAAGGGATGGGCTGCAGCTCAGGAAATTGTTTGACAAGGGCTGGGTAGGATGGGACCTTCCCTTTTAATAGCTAGCTCATGCATACTCCCATTATCCCATGCTGGAACAGCACTGTCCTGACCCTCATCCCATTGCTAGGGGAGATTTGGCACATCAGTGGGTTGTACTGAGGGGATGAAATGTCTTCTCGGGGGTAAGGGAAAGAGCCTGTTGAGAGGCAAGGGGGAAAGACAGAGCAATGGTGTAGCACAGCTGTGCCTTTGGCTGTAATAAGGAAAAATTCCCGGTGGAAAGAGCAGTGTCTAACTCTTTAAGGGGGATTTGTGTGTTTGGGGGAAGGACCGGAGCTGCCACCATCCCTGAGCAGTGGAAACAAGGAGAAAATAGAACTGCCAGGCTGGCTCAGAGCAAAGCTTCACCCACCCAAGAAAGGCCAGAAGAAGTTGCCAAGAGGCCAGGGCATAATCCTGACTTTTCTGGACAGAGTTTCAGGGCCTTTCCTATCAGGATGCTTCCTCCAGATCCCCGTGTTTAACAGCCACCAGTGGACCTGTCCTCTGTGAGCTTTTCCAGTCCTGCTTTGAAGCCATAGGTATTTCTGGCAGCCAGAACATCCCCTGACAATGAGTTCCACAATTTAATTACAAGGGGAAAGGAAATGACCTTGGATAGATTTTTAAACCTGCTGCCTGATCCCTTTATTCCTGTCTTGTCAAGAATGGTGCCTGGAGAGGGATCGAGAAGGGGAAATGGGAGAGAAAGTAGGGCTTGAATTTGGGAATGAAGTCTGGGGAAGGGGGAAAACTGCTAAATTAATACAAAACCAAAGCCTTTCCAGGTGTGGGATGGTGTTGTGTGCAGTGGTTTAAATCCAGTGGGATATCTAGGGAGTATTTGGGAGGTGAGGTTCTTACTGGGCTGTGTTGGCTTCAGAGCTGCAGGTGCCACACTGGGGCTGCATCTCTGGCTCCCAAAAACCCAACAGTACCTCCAGGTTAGAAATGTGTTGGTTTTTTTCCCCTTCATCTAGTCTAGAGAACAGAAAATGTCCATCTCCTTGAGGATGCTTTTGCAGCAGGACAGTAAATAGCATCTGTGGGCCTTCACAGCTTGCTCTTACAGCTGCATGTTCTTATAACCAAAAGCTTACATCTTGGGTTTTCCACACTGGCTCCCAGGGAGTAGGTGAGTTCATTCAGGAATTGCACTGGTTCAGGATGTCCCCAGCTAATGTGGTTTCACAGAGACCTTCGTGCCTTTCACAGTATTGGCTTCTTTAGCCCTTGTAAATATTTCACCTGTTTTTTAAATTATTCATTCATTAAGTGGCTTGGAAAGGAGGAGGAATCACACTTATAATATGTGTGAAGACTTAAAACACTGCAAAGCTGAAAGGATGTGAAAAAAATAATTTGAGGAAGGGTTTTTACATCAGAACAAGCCTTGTTTAAGTACTAGGAGGGGATGGGAGATGAAGGGGTGCGGGCTCTTGATGGATCTGGCGCAGGCTGGAATGTTGCTGGGATTTGCAGAGTTGGGGTTTGCACTGGGATGGGATTTGGAGGCTGAGATCTTTATCAGGGGTGGGCTGGGGAACTGGCACTGAGCCTCAGGTGGCCACACTGAGGGGTCACAGGGCACCCTCAGACCTGGAGGTTCTTGGTTGTGTCAGTGCTATTTACAGCCATGGTGTGGATCCAATGCAATATAAAACATCTCTTCTCCTGTTTATTGGTAACCTATGGCTTTTGCATACTAGAAATTACTCGGTTTGAGGCTGGGGCTAACTGAAATTGGGTATTAAATCTGTCCCCATACAGCAGTGTGCCCTTTGCTTCCCAAACTAGGAACCTTTCCTTCCACTCCACCTTCCTCTAAGCAACAACCAGTGAAGGTGAAATATTATTCCTGAATGGAGAGGTGTTTGGTTATTTTGTTTGAGGGGTAACGTGGCAGTGACACACATATTTATGGTGCTTCTATTCTTGGACCTCAAAACGTCATTAGGCTGTTAATTAATTAAAGCCTGTCAGTCCCTCCACAAGCAGAGGTGGGTTTTTTTCCTGTGCTTTGAGCTGTTGTGTAGTGCTTTGTGAGGAAGGAAGGGGGACCTCGATGGTTTAGCAATGGGGAACAGGCAGAGACGAGCAGGGCTTGGAGGCGCTGGGGGGCAGGGGAACACCCTGAGATGGGAAAACTGAGGCAGAGCAAGGGTGAGTCAGGATAGCAAACTGGGAAGAGTCAGAGCTTGGATCACTGCCTCATCCCTGAGAGGTCTTTGCCCTTAGCTCCTTTGCCGATGGTGTTATCCCAACCTCAACACAATCCTCCAACCATGACTGTGCAGTCTGGAGTGGGACAGCCCTGGGGTTCATCCACCCTGTTCATTCCTTTGCCCTCACAAAAGCTGTCAGTGAGGTGTTTTGGAAGGTTATCTTCAAAAGCAAAACATTGGCTTGAGAAAACTGAATAAAGGCTCCAAAAACCCAGGCTCTGGCCAGAAGCCAGGACGATGTTCCCTAATTTTCTTCTGTAGTGCTCATCCTCTTTGCTGTGTTCCTGGAGTCCAGGGCAGATGTTCATTATCACGTTCCCGTTCTGGCTGAGGACCATTCACGCCTTCTGTAACCCAGCTGCCGTGGGGACAACAAAGTGTCCTTTAAATTAGGCCTGGGATTTTCATAGTCTGGTACATCCTTGTGTCAGCCCTTGACCTCGACACTGCGCCAGATGATGGAGTCCAGACTTCAGTGCTGCTGTCTGAATCTCCTCCACTGCCCAACCTACACAGCTCCGGGGCATCTTGGGGCTGCATCCATGTGTGACCTGGGCTGGGTGCATTTGGGGTGGGCAGGTACCGTGTGTGATGCTGTTCCCCTGCCTGGGACCACCATCCCTCCCCAAAGATCTCTGGGGTGGTTGGGGGAGGTAGGGTCTTCAAGGAATCAGCCCTTTTGGGAGACAACTTCTGGATCTGCCCTGTTGCATTATCATGCACTCGGGGTGATTTCACAGCAGACAGTCTCAGCTCCTGCCCCCATCACCAGCAGAACCAGGTTCCACCAGCCTCCTAAGCAAAAACTGCTTTTGCCAGTGTTATTTTGGATTATTGCAGCATTTCTCTCTTTCCTGGGGAACTGGCATTGCAGTGGTGTCTGTGTTGCTGTTGAATTTGGCAGCTGAGGTGGAGCCCAACCTGAGTTGGGGCAATTTTGATGGGCTAGAGCATCAGATGGAGAGCAGTGAGTGCTACAAAGTCAGATTCCTGTTCAAAGTGCTGCCATCCTGCTGGAGCATAAGTGATGGGGCAGAGCTCGATCATGCCAATGGGGACCATCCTCAAGCACTACCCCACTCCTGCCCTCCTCATCCAGTTATCCATAGGGAGTGTCAGGATGGTCTCATGCAGCTGGTGGTGGCTCTGGCTTTGATGCTTCTGGAGCACAAGGGTGGTTTCCACATGGAGTAGCTCATCCCCCTGTGTGGGGCCTGCCCTGTCAGTGCCTCCCATGCTGTTAGAACAGACACGATGCTTGTTTTCTTTCCTTAATCAAGTCTGGCAGGTGTAATGGCACCACACGTGAGGGAAATTTGTTTTGATGTGTGTTTGACAAACTCCGAAGTGCTTTTGCTCAACAAGTTTTTGTGGCTTCTGTTCTGGTGGCAGGGAGAAGCCCAAGTGCCCAAATTGATATGGTTCTGCTTGGATAATTGAGCTGGGAATTTAGTTCGTTATGTGAAGTGGCTGCTGAAGTGGATAATTGCAGATCTTGAGGTGTTTGTCCTATTTGATAGTTTGGATTGAAGAAAATTTAGGTGCAATTTCACAGGTGTATGTACAGGGACAACACGGCTTCTGTGGGGATCCTAGGATGGAGTAATAAAGCTAAATAACTCACATTTCTTTGTGTGTTAGAAGAACATGGATGACAAGGAGAAGAGCTTTAAGTTAAGTTTTCTTGGGATGGGGACCTGGCCTCTCCCCTCTCCCTGAAGTGCCCTGAACACTGGCTCTTCTCAGGCAATAACAAACACCAGCAGTTGTGTAAAGCCCCCAATGCTTTATGCACTATTTCTGCAAATAATCCTTGTTTATAATTCAGTCTTGGCAGAAAAAGACTTTAAATTATTAAGGCACTAAATATTTTGCAATGAAAGAACAGAGATAAAGCTCTTGGCAGAAACAAATTGCCAGGGAGAGGCTGTTCTCTTCAGTGCATTTGGGGCTTTAAAGTATTATGAGAAATAACGTGCAGGGGGACTGGGAATTCATCACTTGATCAAAAGATTTGCTTCTCTCTTAAAAAAGCAGCTGTTCAGTGCATGCTTTCCAGCACCCCTGGAAATATAGAGTGTCCCCAAAGACCATGTTTGGGTCCCCAGAGCCATCTGCTCTCACCACAGGGCTGAAGGTGGTGTGTTTTAGGTGGTGGAGGTCTTTGTCCTGCCTTCAGCTCTACCACAGCTTTTAAAGTCATTTTCATGTGCTTGGTGCCCCCTTGGGGGCAGATTTTCAGGGGATTCTGTATCCCTTTTCCGGGAGTGGGAGATGCTGCTGCCAGTTTGTTGCGTCAGTGTGTGTTCTGTGGTAAATCAGGGGTGTTCCAGTGGTGTGGAATGGAGGCTCTTAGAATTAATGATTTTGTAACCTGTTGCTGATTTAATCCTGATATTACACAGTTAGTGCTTGTCAGCTCCTGGAGTCAGACAACCATGAGGGTGGATAGGTGTGTGTATATACATAAAGACATTGTATATAGCTATGTATTTTAGGTAGTTATACCCGTAACCTTGTAGCTCTTCTTTGGAGAGACTTCAAGCATGAACTGCTGTGTTTCAAACCCCAGGGTGCTCCCAATGTGGTTTTCTTCCTATCATCTCAACATTTCAAAGCAAAAATCATCCTTACAGTGATGATGGGGGTATGCAACGGGAGTGGTGAGGCCCTGGCACAGGTTGCTCAGAGAACCTGTGGTTGCCACATCCCTGGAAGTGTCAGGCCAGGTTAGACGGGGCTTGGAGCAACTTGGAAGGTGTCTCATCCCACAGCAGGGAGGTTGGAATGAGATGGGCTTTAAGGCCCCTCCCAACGCAAACCATTCTGCAGTTCTGTGATTCCATGGCTCTGTTTCTCTTTCCCTTGCAGGAGACCTGTGCAACTGCAGCTCCGTGGGCAGCATCGAATGCAACCGCACGACGGGGCAGTGCCACTGCCTGGCAGGCTACACGGGGCCGCAGTGCCACAGCTGTGCCCGCGGCTTCTTCCCCGAGCAGGGCAGCCAGCGGTGCCAGCCCTGCGGCTGCAGTCCCACCGGAGCCACCAGTGACCAGTGTGACCAGTGAGTAATGCCAGGCATCCCCGGGGGTCTGTGCGCAAGGTGTCGGAATTTGGTGTGTTTTGGGTTTGGGGCAAGAGTGGGTCTTGTCATCTGTGCTGGTGTTTAAAAGAAAAAAAATAAGCAGGAAGGAAGCTGATCTTATAACAATTCATGAAGATTATTCTTCATCTTTCAAGAGCTCAATTATAAAAATATCGTGGCTGTGGCAAAAGCCCTGGCAACCCCCAAGGGAGTTGACTTGTGTTTCAGAGTCGCATGGAAGCAGAACCTCTCCTAATGCCTTGTGCATCTGTTAGTACCTGTCGGGCAGGGCTGCCTTCGCGCCTGAGCTGGGAGGGAAGTGGAGGCTGGGGTGGAGCATGGGGGCTTTGGAGAGGTTTATTTTCCAAAGGGATAGGTTTTCTGCCAGAGGCAGGCAAAGCTTTGTGCTCTGCCCTTGCTGAGCATTGGGGTGGAAGCGGCAGCCCAACAGCAGAGTCGGCTCCTGCCTTGCCTGGTGTTTACAGTCACCAGAGCTGATGCTTGGAGCTCTTGTATAATGAATGTGTTCCTCCTCATTTCACCTCACCCACCCCATCTTGCCTTGTAAAAGCTGGCATGCAGTTATTTTCCAAGCGGTGATCCGTCAGCCATTAGAGATCTGTGGCTGAGTTGAGGGGATCTCTATTCATGCAAGATCAGACTGAGCAGCAGCCTGACCCATTGGGTCTCCAGCTTGTGCTCATGGGGACAGCAAGTTTCAAAGTCTCTCCTTGGAGGAGACCTCAGCAACCACCCTGCAGCAGCTTCCAGCCTTCCCAGGCTCCTGCTGCCTTATTGTCTTCTAGGGTTTGGTCTGGGCTCAGCCACCTGCAGTTCCCTGCCAGGGCAGGAGCTGAGTCAGAGTCAAAATGCTCTGCAGGGACATGCTGCCTGTAATTACTTTATATATTATCTTTTCCCAAATGCCCAAACCCTCTGTTGATGTCCTTCCTTTCTGTTTCAATGCTGCGTTTTTCTGCTTGCATAAGCTCTGACAATTCGGAACTTAAAAGTAACGCTCCAATTGAGGAGAGTGACCTTCTTACTAAAAGAGTGATTCTTGGGGGTGGAAAGTGTGAAGTTTTTCCACTTTTTTTTTTTTTTTTTTCAGTGGTTGCTTTAGGTATGGGAAGATGTGGCTGGAAGCACCAGGGTTTGCCACAGAATGGAAAGTGTGATTTTGGTCAGACCTACTATAATGGCAAATTGGGCAGAAAGGCAGACGGGGCAAATCTTATCTTTAAGAGCTGGGAGAAGAGGGAAAGCAGTTGCTGGAGCAACTGGGTTAACTGGAAGGGAGCATTCTTGCCCCAGCTCTGAGTCACTGGGCAGTGGGTGAAGTATGGACATGTGTGGTGTCTCCCCATGTCTCACTGCATGGGGCGAGCCAAGGAATGCCCTTGGGAGCTTCAGGTGGGATACTCTGAGTTGTGAAGGAGAATAAGGTGGAGGTGGAGCCAGAAACAGCAGGGACCTCCCCAGCCTCTCCTCAGCACCATTTCACAGCCTTGAGGGATGTGGGAGATGCTCATTCTCAGACATTTAGAAGAGACAGCACAGGGCAAGATGTGGAGGGAGATTTGGGGAGGGGGGATGTTGCTAACAGAGATCGCTCTGTTTCTGTTCCTGGCTCAGAGGGGTTTGCTGCAGATGGAGATGACCCCTGGGTGTTCAAAACGAGGAAAATAGGTCAGTTGTCTGTGTTGTAGGGCTGGAGGCATCAGAATGGCTGCAAGATGGGCAGTGATGTGTATTGGAAAATGGAGTGGGACACAAATCCCAGGAAGGGCAGATGCTCCCCTTGTTTCTGTTGTGTTAGAGTGGGCACCAGGGCTGGGCACAGCTCCTGCCTGTCTGCAGCTGGGATGGGTAGGGGCAGGCACCAGGGATGGGGTGCATCCCTGCAGTGGGATCTGTCCTGATGGGTGGGAGAGCCTCTTGTGCATTGCAGGGAAATGTGTGTGTGAATCCTGGAATGGGATTTTTGGCTCTCTTGCTGGAAGCCCTGGGTGGCTGCTGAGGAGTCCCTGGAGGAGCAGTGCGTGTCCCTCGGGCAATCTCTGCTCAGGATGAGGCACGCAGGCATTGCCCAATACCAGCAACCAGCTACTGTTTTGTTGACATGGAAAATCCTGTAAGCAGTACTATTTATTTATTTAATAAAGCACCAGCCCAGCTTGACTTGCACAAGTGAATTCCTGTGTAGGGCTTCAGAGGAAAGCTGTTCCAATGGGGCTCCGGGTGAAACAGCAGCAGAGATTTTGGACTCTGACCTTTTTTGAGGGTGGCTGATTGGAGGGGCAAAGTACCCGAAGGCCGAGCCCTCAGGGCACACAAAGATGCCTCTTAGGTTTCAGTCAGCTCACCCAGGCTTTTGTAAAAGTGCCTTTTAATCATAGGATGATTATTAGTATTATTTCTCGGCACACTCTCGGGCTGGCCAGATGGCAACCCAAGTCCCCTGCTTATTAACTAGACCTCAAATGCAGACCATCAAATAAAAATTAAAAAATTCCCTTTCCCAAGGCACAGAGTTGATTTTGGGAGTGAACATTGACCTGACATGCTGTCGCTATGAATGGGCTCCATGGCTGCTAATCAAAGGTCTGTTTTGGTGGTGGTTTAAATTTGATTATCTAGGAAGATCCACACAGATCCCCCTGTGGGATGGTAGAGGATTTCTGTGCCCTGGTTTGGGTGGTTTTTTTGTTAGATGAAAAGCTGTGTGTGGCTCAAGCTGGAGCTTGCTGTGGGGCTGGATGGAATCTTGAGCTTCTCAGAGAGGGCTGACACATCTTGGAGAGGGGGAGTAAATTGTCCCTGCTGTGGTTAACGCCTAGAAACCTCAGAAAAAACCACATTTCTTTGGGTTGGATGCTGTGCAGATGCTTGCTAAAGATAGCTGTGGCCTGGAAGTGTTCACAGTCCATAGAGGAAGGGTGGAGAAAGAAGCTGAAGTTTCAAGGGCCGTGGGTCAAGGTCAGAGTAGTGGAGAATGAGGACGGTGACTCATGTGGGTGCACGGGCTGAGCTGGAAGGGCTGTGTTCCTGCTGCAGAGCGCTGGGACAGTGACAGAGTGGGGAGGGTGCCTGGTAGCAGCCTCAGCCCATGCTGATGTAGCCTCAGCCAAGAGCTGCCCCCACCAGCTGCATCTCTCACCATCTTTTGGGCCCCTTGAGTTGAAGGCTGTGCTGTGTGTCCTCTGAGGAAACCAGAACCTCCCAGCCTGGTGGAGGACTGAAGGTGATCAGTGCTGCTGGAGAAGGTCACCATGCCCAGGCTGGCCAGCCCACATTTCCTAGCCTTGCACCCCTGTACAATTATTTTTCCTTTTTTCCTTCATGTGAGCAGAGTCCTGTGCCTGAACTCTCATCTCTTGCTCCCTTAAGGCTGGGCAGGGAGCCAAGGCAGAGGCAGCAGGAGTGGGCTGGGGTTGGTGGTCTCCAGTGCCAATAGCCAGGGCAGCAGTGGGAGCACTGGGGCTCTTCACAGTGTTTCTGGCCCTCTGCACCCTGTGCAGCTTTGCCCAAAGTGCCACCCATGTCCCCAGCTGAGTCATGGCAGGATGAGCCAGAACAGCAGCCCTGGGATGAAGAGGGTGAGGGGAAAGAGGCTTGGTTTGAGGAAGCTTTTAGGTCTGCAGCCCTCATGCCCTGGTGTGAGGAGCTGTGCAGGCACAGCTCTTCCAACATACGCTGAGCTAATTCTCCATGTAAACCTGTCCTCTGGCTGAGTGATTTGAAGGACCAGGACTGCAGGCAGGATGAAGCCAGCCTGGATGAGGCAGCATCCCCCTCCTGGGGAGCAGGAGACAGCAGATGACTCGGCAGTTTTTGGTTTATTTTTACCTTGCTGGCAGCACTGCCCATCCCCACGTGGGACTGCAAACGCTGGCCCTGGGCAGCCCAGTGTGACCCAGCTCATCTGCAGGAGGGTTGACCTTGATTTACCTCCTGTGAGGTGTTTATCCCAACTTTTCCTAGCCCAGCACTTGGGTGTCTGTGGCTTTTCCTTTCCTGCAGCCATGGAGGCAGCATGTTTAGCCCACGAGCAGCTGTCCCTGTGTGGGTGCTCCTGTGGGTTTGGGATGTGAATGGGGGAGTGGAGCTGTGAAGCAGAGATGCTGCTATGAGATGCTGCTGCCAGGCAGAAGGGTTCAGCCCTCAATTCCCTGTTTCCCTAGGAGGTTTTGTGTTTTTAAACTTGTCCTGGTTCTAGGGAAGAAAAGTAATGCACCAGTACCTGTGCCAGTGAACAAGAGGAGAGCTGTGGCTGCTGTGGGGTGTTTTAAGGATCACAGAGTATTCTGAGCTGGAAGGGACCTACAGGGATCCTCCAGTCCAGCTCCTGGCCCTGCACAGACACCCCAACAATCCCACCCTGTGCCTGAGAGCATTGTCCAAATGCTTCTGGAGCTCTGGCAGCCTTAGGGCTGTGACCATTCCCTGGGGAGCCTTTTCCAGTGCTCAACACCCTCTGGGGGAGGGACCTTTTCCTGGTATCCAGCCTAAGCCTTCCCTGACATGGCTTTGCCATATGGTTTACCTAAACCCAGGTTAACCATCTAAACTGGGTTACGTTTTTCGAGTTCCCTTAAAAAGCTCTAAACTAAACATACATATATGCTGCCATTGTCCCTAGTGCCTGTTCAACTGGGGTCTGTGGATCAATTTAAGTTGCTGCCTCTGCCCTTGCCTCAGTTTCCCCACAAGTAGAAGGGCAGTGGGAAGCAGAAGCTCCAGCAGACAGCTTGGAGGTGATGTCTGGTCTTCTTTGGTTGCTGTGGGCTGAAACCCTATGCCCAAGTGTGTAGTGCTCTGCTCCTTTGCTGATCCAGCAGCCTTTCCTTACTGCTGGCTACAGAGACAGCCCTGTGATCCTAACTCCTGCATGGCTTGTGCTGCAGGCTTGGCATAAGTCTTGTGAGAGAGAGCTCCCGTCACTCATTTCCAGTGAAAAAAAATATTAACACACACATATAAATGCTCAAGTGTTAATTCAGACATGCTTTTCCCCCCTCAAGGGGACCTCAGGCTTTGTGTTCATATTAAAAAGAATGAAGGCAGAGCGTCCCTGGGAGCGTCTGTACATGGCTGTCCCCTGGAGCAGGGATGCTGCGAGGCTGAGCAGGGAGGGCAGTGGCCATCCCTGTGTGCTGCCTTTGTGGTGGGATTCTATGTGGAGAGGCTGATCTTGTGACCCCAGCTCGTGGGGATTTGCAAGAGCCTGGCTGGTGAGGGTAAGGTCAGCAGCACTGGACAAAGTGCTTTGTTGAGGCCTTTGAATAAGTGCTGGAGGTTCTGAGGGAGCTTGGGAAGCTGGGCAGGGAGAGCCACACACTGGGATTGGGGAGCTGGTGGGATGTGGAAAGATGCAAAGAGACTGGGAGAGGCAGCCTGGTGTGGCAGTCTGGACACATCTCATGTGAGGCAGAATTTGGTGGGGTTGTTTTAGTGGTCAGGAAATGCAGGTCCATTGAAATTCAAGGTTTTTGTGGAGCTTCACCAGCCTGCAGGGCTGCTGGCCATCCCAGACCCTGGAGGTTATTTGGGGGAAGTGATGAAGTTCTTGTTTTGCATAGATAAAATCTTCATTGTCTGTCTGCAGAGTGTCATCACACTTCTGAAATGTCTCTTCTTTGCGTGGGATGTGTCTCTCCATTCTGCTGTATTTTAGCAGTCCAGTAAACCACATCAGGCACTGCTCCCCTTTGGAGATGTGATCTTGGGAGCTGAAATCCTCAAGGACTTGTGCTTTAAAAACCCCCCAAAACCAGACAAACCCACCTTTTCCCTTTAAAAAGACTGCTCTCCCTTTTATAGATCGGATGAGCACAACCAGTGGCTCATTATCTCCCAGTTATGCCTTGTCAGCATCACTCTGCAGAGAACAGATCTTGTTTTGTAGCGGAAATTATTACATATGGACCTCAGAAAAGCAGAAGAATACCCTGTTAAAGGCTATTTTTCTGCATGCTTTAATTATCTAAATCTCTCCCCTATTCCAGCCTCTCACATCCTTTACATCTGATCAGTTCTTCTCCTCTCTCCCCCCCCAAGAAGGTAAAGGTACCTGAACCCATTTTTATTCAGTTGCAGACAGGACTGGGAAATGAATGAGTGACTGGACACAGCAGCAGGGAAAGGTGGATTGTTATCATCTCTCCTATGGTAATTATGGCTTCTCAGAAATCCTGTTATTTTGTGGATCTTCCAGCAGGCTTTGCCATTCCTGTGTTGTCTATTGCAAACTTTGCTGCTCTGGCAAACACTGACTGCCCTCAAAAAGAAATACTGGCTCAACTGTTTAAGCTTTTGTGGCTAAATTCTGGTTGGGGGGTGGTGCCCAGTGTGTACTTCAGGCACTGCTTGTACCCTTAGTCTCCTTTTGCTGTCTGAGCAGAGGCACCAACAGAGGTCTGGGGGATGGAGGGACCACTTTGGGCAAAACTGATGTGTTCAGTGGGGACCAGCCCCATCTCCCTGCCATCCCCATTGATATGTCCTTCTCTGCATTGAGGTTCCCTGTCCCATCCCTGCACTGCCATGATCTCCAGCGGTTACTCTGGGAAACCAGGACCCGCCAGCTGAGGTTGATTTTGCAGTGAGTGGAGGCTTTTGCTCATGGAACTGTAGAGGACCCCATCCAACCTCCCTCCCCAGGGTCAATGTAGACTTTCCTTTGCTTCCTTCCTTCCCTGGAGGAGACAGCACAGGCTGGAGATTCCTCACTTTCCACAGTCCTGGCTGGAGATTCCTGGCTTTCCCTCACGGGGGAGCTGGGGCTGCGGAGGTGGCGATGGCCAGACAAGGTGGCCCTCTGACATTTACAGAGTGGCCTTTCAGAGCTGTGAAGTGTCCCTGCTCCGTCGAGAGCTGCCCTACAAACAGCTGCTGTCCCCCAGCACGGAGCGAGGAATGTGGCACACAATGGCCCAGTGTTGGCCCCCATAAAGCTCCGCTTCTTGTGCCCTCCACAAAGGGGCTCAGAGCAGGCGCCCGGTGCAGGGCTTGGCCCTGGCCCCCCTGACTCTCCCACAGAGCCACCTCGGCCGCCAGTGGCTTTGGGTTGAGCTGAGGGAGCAGGGAGGAGAAACCCAGTGTGGGGCTTTTTCCTGCTCTCCCCTTCCCCACATGCTGATATTCCAATAATTGACCCACAGAAAAGGCAGCATGTGGGCTGTGAGGGTTCTTGGTATCCTCAGGATGAGAGGACATGGCCTCAAGCTGCAGCAGGGGAGGTTAGGTTGGACATCAGAAGAATTTTTTCATGGAAAGGGTTGTGAAGCATTTGAAGGGACTGCCCAGGGAGGTGGTAGAGTCCCCATCCCGGGAGGTGTTCAACAAATCGGACATGGCACTCAGTGCTCTGGTGATGATCAGTCAAAAGCTGGACTTGATGATCTTGGAGGCCTTTTCCACCTGAATGATTCTGTGATTCTGTGTGTTAACAGCATTGGTTTTCCCACCAAAGTGTCTTGCAGCATTTAGATTTCAAATGTTAACTTTTCCACATTGCCCAGGAAAGCGTAAGAGAGATTAATCCCCTGTCTGCTGTCAAATATCACAGGAAATCAGCACTAAAGGAGCCTGGCTCGCTGGAGGAACGCACCATTTTTAGAGACATCTCGTCTGAATCCTCCTAATCTTGTGCAGAATCCTTTTGTTTTATCCCATCAAAGTGTGACAAAGCCTTTTCATGGGGTTTGTTTTACAGATGTTCATAGTTCAATGTGATTTCCCTAATTCATACAGAGCGCTGTCACTACTGTTAATTGTGCCTGTTCCAGGGACACCTCCAGGGATGAGTGATGGGCACTGCTGTCATTGGGGGTTTCCAAGGGAAAAGGGACAGGGCACAGTTGAAGCTGGAGATGTCACCTGGAGATGCCCAGGGACGAGCTGGTGTAGCACTCACTTTCCTCTTTCTCAGGGCAGTGTGCCTCTCCCCAGCTCTCCTGGGGCTGGTCTGGGGAGATGCTGAGCTGTGCAGGGTGGAGGTGTGTGCTCTGTGCTTCAAGGTGAAGACAGTAAGTGTATTTGGCAAAACTCTTGTTGTAGGTTTTGCATGGCTCATCTGCAGGGCATGCCCTGGTTTGAGACCCATGTAAGCTCCCTCCTCTCTGGCTCTATCCCAAAATCTTACCAATCTCATATGTTCTGAAAATAAAGGCACAAGAGCTTGGTGCTGTGCTGCTTTGGCTGGGTCTGACATGGCCAAGCAGTCCCTGGGTGTCATGCTTTGACACTGGCCAAACACCAGGCATCCACAAAAGCTGTTTGCTCACCTTCTTCTACTACAGTGGGAAAAAAAAATAATGAAGGGCTCATGAGTTGAGATAAGGACTGGGAGGAAAGGCTAAGGGCAAAACCGGTTCAAATTTAAAGGTATAAGGTAAATTTATTATTAAGAGTCAGAGGAGGATAATGAGAAGTAAAACAAGCCTTTAAAACACCTCTTTTCCCCCCCAGCCTCTCCCTCTTTCCCACGACAGCGCAGGGAGACAGGGCATGGGGGTTTTGGTAAGTTCATCACCTGAGATCTTTCTCCTGTTTGTTCAGGGAGAGGAGTCTTTCCTCTGCTGTGCCATGGGGTCCCTCCTATGTGAGACAGTTCTCTGTGAACTTCTCTAGTGTGGCTCCAATCTCATGAGCAGCAGTCCTGTCAAAATTGTTGCAACGTGAGTCCCTCCCATGGACAAACAGTCTTCCCAAAACTGTTGTGGCATGGGTCACTCATCCACGGGGTGCAGTCTTTTAAGGATAGGCTGCTCTAGTTTGGAAGCAAGGGCCCTCTTTCTCTCTATTTGGGTTTCCCACTGGATTACAGCTTTCTCTGGCATCCACCTGCTCCAGCATGAGCACTTTTCCCACGGGCTGTGAATGGATCTCTGCATCCCCCATGGACTTCATAGATTACAGGGGGACAGTTTGTTTCACCGTGGTCCTCACCACAGCTTGAGAAGAATTTTGGCCCTGATGTCTGGAGCACCTCCTCCCCGTTTTTCCACTGACCTTGGTGCCGCCATGTTGTTCTCTTACATGTCTTTACTTCCTCCTCTTCTCTATCTAAAGAAAAACTGCTGCCCATAGGTACCATTGCAAACCAGTTTTCACTAATTCAAAGATTCTTGCAGCATCCCGCAGCACCGAGGTTGATCTCGTCTGGGTTCCGCGTGGGGGAATCGCTCGCCGTGTTTTTGCTGCCGGCCCCGCTGCCACCATGTGGGCAGTGGCAGCCGCCGTGGTGCCAGCTTATTTAAAGCCTCTCCTCACGTGGGGCACTGGGAAGGAGAAGCCACCACTGCCACCCCTGCCCTTCTGCCCACGGTGTGGCGTGGCTAGGGGCAGCCAGGCAGGCAGAGCTCGCCACAGGCCACACCGAGATGGTGGTGGCCACAGCAGCACATGGCCACGGGCCGGCCAGAACGCCCCGGGGCGGCGGCGGCTCACTGCCCCTGGAATAAACTGCACGTGTGCTGTTTGAGTTCCTTCTTAAATGTGGCATCACAGAGGGTTACCAACCTCTCTAACTGGGCCAGCAGCATGTCCATCTTCAGAGCCAGCAGAGATTGGCTCTGTCGGACATAGTGGAAGCTTCCAGCAGCTTCTCACAGAAGCTATTTCGGTGGCCCTCCCCTGCTTCCAAAAACCCGGGCCGTGCCAGACCAACACACTGAGCTCTGACTGGGGCATCCAGGCTTTTCTGGTGTCTGGGAATATATTCAAAATTAATTTCTCCCTTCCTCCTCCTTGGGGGAAAAAAAAAAAAGAAAAGAAATGATTGGAGATTGCTGAAGAGTTTCCTGTTAGACCGTTAACTCTGCACAGCTTGTCTCCCAACAGCCCCTAGGGCCATGGTCCTTCATCCTCCCATTCATCTTGTCATGTCCCTGTTAAAATCAAGATGTTTCTGTGGAGGAGGAGTGGAGACCCCTTGCAGATGTGACTGCACATTGTGGTCTGTCTCAGATCACAGATACTTTAATGCTTTTTTCCCCCCTTGTGATGAGGCCTTGAGTTCCTGTGCAGTCTGTGCTGAGCAGTGCAAGGTGAGGGCATCGCCCAAGCTCCCAAGTCCATCCCCTCATCACGTCCTTCCTGAGCCACCAGACCTGGCTGAAAATCATCCACAGGATGCTCTGTGCCCTGCTCTTGAGACACTTCCAAGTGGGGTGAAAACTGTCTGCAGTCCTCCTCTTTACCAGTATCCAGGGGAGGCCTGAGGTGTCTCTGATGTGTCACCTTGACTTCTGTACCTGTAAAGCTGCAGTCCTGTGTAAAATCCCACCTCAGGGAACATCTGGTTGCCACCAGTGGCACAAATCACTTGGCAAGTGACGGGATCCTGTGGCTCTTTCCCCTTGAGAGGAGTGGAAGGGAGCTGTGGGAACTGGAAATGAAGCCAGACTGGCTTTTGCCAGCATATTTTGGGGTGGAGGCTGTCCCCTGCCCCAATATTTTGCTTTTATTTACACCGCCCTGCCCCATGTCTGTGGGAATGCTGCTGCCCAGGGTGGCTGTGTCGTAGTCCAGCCTCAGGCTGTCTCCGTGCAGGCATCGAGCTGCTCCTGAGGCAGAACACAGAACCTGAGGGATGAGAGTGATCAGGTGAACGAGCTCCTACCAGGTCCCAAACTTGGTGTGTGGGCCTCATCCCCGTAGGGTCAGATCATTCCGTGCTGGAACCAAGCCTTGGATGGGGCTGTGCCCTGACCAGCAGTCACAGCCTGCTCCTTCTGCCAGTGCCTTGTGTGCTGGTCATGGTTTTAATCAGTAGGAAACATCTGTAAAGTTGATGGATGATGTGATGGTGATACACACCACCTACATGGTCTCCAGAGTGAGTATATTCATAAATATCTGGTAGAAACCAATTCTGGCAGGAGACTTTGGTTACTGGAACCCTGGTTTTATCCCAACACATATTTGTGTCAATTCTTCGTGAGAGCTAAACATTGGCTGGCTTCAGAGGGGTTAATCATCATCTGAAATGGAGTTCAGTAATTGATGTTACTGCATCAAAACACTTCCCTTTTCCCATCCCCCTTGTTCCCCTCCTTCCCCCCAAAAAGAAATTCCTGGCTGACACTCAAAATCCAGTTTCATTCTCACTGTGCAAGTATTAAACTGTGGGTCTTTTCTTTCAAATTTCTGGATTTTTATGGGCACAATTGGTCTGTTAACAGGATTTTTTTTTTTGTGGTTTCAATGCATTTATATCATTGACCTTTGCTTTAAAAAGTGTCAGACAGACTTTTCTGGGCTGGAGCTATAAAAAGGAGTGTTGTAAGGGGGCTTTATTCTGTGGAAGCAATGACCACAGGCAAAGCTTTATATTTGCTGAGTGATTTAATTCTTGCACATGCAAGACTTGGCTCTGTGCCATGTGTAACATGTTGAGAAAAGGTCTGCTCAAGAGGCATTCAAACCAAACTTTCCAAAAGTATTTTTTTTCTTTAAAAAAAAAAAAAAAAGCTTCCTTTCCTGTTGTTTCTAAGCTAATGAGTAAAATCAAGGGACTGTGCCCCAAAATGCTGAATTGAGCTCTAGCAGGGTCATTGGGGAAATAAACCTCCTTGAAAGAAATGAAGTGGGAGTCTGGGTGGAAGCAGGGAGAAAGAGGAGGGTGCCATTGAGAAAAAGGCTGGATCAGAGACAGGAGGTAGTCAAACAGAGCTCTCTGAACTCCAAGAGGAAGCGAGGGAGGGTGAAGATGATGTAGCTTAAATGCCTGGTCCTACAAAGCCCTGCTCATATGGTGCATCCCCAAAAGATGTGTTTTCAGGCTAAATATCAGATTTTGCTCTCCATAGCACATGCTTTTCCCTGCCTGTCCCTGCCCTCTTACAGGAATAGCAGTAGCAGTCAGGAGCAAATAATAACAAGCTGCTTTTTGTTTGCGCTTATTTTAAACACTGTGACAACATTTGGATTAATGTTGGGTCTTGTGAAAAGCTCTTTAAAAGTCAAACATACTGAGCTGCTTACCAGCCAAACATACTGAGCTGCTTACCAGCACGCCTTTGAATTTTGCATCTGCCTGCTGCACTTTCAGATAATGGCCTGGAGAGTGAGGAAACATGGTATTCCTTTCTTCTTCTTGTAATCAGGCCATTAAATATGCCTGAGATTTCAGATTCTGCAACTATTTAATTGTGTAGCCCCTTGGGCTGAGGTCCATATTTTGGTGAGTAGTTCCTCTTCCTTTGGCAAACAAACAAACAATCAACAGAAATACTGAATTATGCTAATTTCTAACAGAAGCAATGTCTTTGCCCAAAACATTGCAATCTACTGCATTTTAATTAAAAACAACACATCAACAGTGCATCAAACATCTATTAGTTTTAATAAGCAGATTTTTCTGGAGGCTTTTAGGAGCAAATTGTACCTTGTTCACTCTTCCCAGGAGGAGAGGGGGAACAATGGATGAGCTTTGTGCAGGCACAGTGAGCCCTGAAATGCTGACTTTAAAAGGTATTTCAGAGGTATTTAAAAGGTGTTTGAACAGGGTGGAGGTTATACAGGGGAGAGCTAAGAGAATGGTCCAGCATGTGCAGGGCTGTCTGTAGGTGGTATCACCTCCTCTGCTGTGGCTGCAGATAAATCCATCACCTGGAGTGGACCAAATGCTGTTTATTTGTGTTGCTGTCCTGGTTCCCTGCAGCAGGCAAGGCTGGGGGTTCCTGCAGGTCACCCCCGGGCTCTCGAGCATGTGCAGAGGCACTGGGTGCTCGCTGTCCCTTGGCTTGGCTCTTACTGGTGTGCAGGTGGGATGAGCCACCTCCAGTAGTGGCTGTGCCCAGGGCTGGATGGGAAGGAGCATTTTATCCATTCTTGTGATTCCTCTGAGACTTGAGCTAAATGCTGCCAGTGTATAAAGTCTCCTATGAAAGCAAAGGGTTGGAAGCCTCTGTGTGGAGAGAGTAGCATGGAAAGCCAATGGAATGAGGGTAACCTTTGCTTTTTATAGCTCCTGGTATTTGCTCATGGCAGCCACCAGCAATGCCCTCTGTGTTCACAGTGCAGTGCTCCTGCAGTCACGCTGTGCCCAAGTAAACAGCTCCTGGCTGGGGTCAGCTGGAGTGGAAGCCTCTGCTAGGGAAGGGAGAACCCTCTCTTGTCTCTCCCTGGCTTTACTGGGTAGAATTCAGCTAGAGAGAGGGGCCTTGCCCAAGTGTCCATGGAGATGTTGTGTGGAAGGGATAAATGGGATCATGGAGGAGAAGTGGAGGGAGTGCAGGTGGCTGACACCTGCCCTGGCTGGAGCCAAGCAGAACACATGAGCTGCTGCCCCAGCTCCCAGGGGAGCCAGGAGAGCAGGTGGTGAGCAGGGAATTGTCTACTCACATGAAAATCTGGGAGGTGCTGCTCAGCACTGATGTGGAGGGGAGAGGATGATCCACGTGGGTGCTCTGGGATTGTTCAGGCACAGTGACCATGGCTGTACCAGTGTCCTGCAGTACCCAGGGCTGGTGCAGGTACTCAGTGGAGCAGGGACTCCAGAAGGGCTGTCAGAGCATCTGCTGGGGCTGATGCAAGGGGATGGCTCTGGGCCAAGGCTTTCTAGAATGAGCAATGATTTCTGGTGCCTGGTTGGAAATTGCTGTCAGGGCAACTGGCTTGGCAGACACTCGTCTTTTCTTGAACTCCCTATCACTTTTTGGAAATGGTTGCCCCTGGGTTTCATGTCCTGCTTCCAGCAGAAAGGAAGAAAGGGAATCCAAAATCCTGCCTGCAGGTTTGTACCTTGGATACCTCCCAGCACAGCCAGATCTCACTGTTTGTTTTTCCCTCTGCAGCTCTGGGAAGTGCCAGTGCAAAGTTGGTGTCACGGACCTGAAGTGTGACCGGTGCAGTGAGGGCTACTACAGGTTTAATGAAGCCACGTGTGAGCCCTGCCAGTGCAACAACCACTCCCAAACCTGCGACAACTCAACAGGTGATGATGTCGTCTTGTGACCATGGGGGCGCAGACTTCACCTGCCCCTTCTGTCTATGATTTTTCTGTTCTCATTCGGCACGCTCTGCTCGTATCCCCTTCATCTACATCTTTCTACCTTGCATACCTGAAATCTTAAATCTGAAATGGAAATGCGAGGTTGGAGCTGGTCTCCTTTGAAGGAAGGCAGTGAAAGCAGTGTGCTTTAGCCCAGGCTGCAGTGCAGAGCCTTAATTCAGCAGCCTGTATCAGAAATTGGGGCTCTGTTGTTCTCTGAGCTTACACAAACACACAGCATGGACTTTTAAAGAGCTTTTGTTTAACTGCTGTTTACCTGGAAACATATACTGTGCTGGCACTGACGTAAGGGGACTTGCAGCCACAGGTAACAGGATTAGAGCTGGTAAAAACTGGCAGCACCTAATTAATATTGCCCACTTTTTATAAATCGGCCTTGTTCATTTTCCTTGATTATTTCTTTGACTGTCTCTCAGACAGATGTTGATGGAGTGCAAATGTTGAGGCACCTGTGCTTGAACAGCTTATGGGGGGGGGCAGGGGGGAGCCCAATTGCTTTCCAGTCTTGACTGGAAGGAGAGATCCTGGAGGAGCACTGTTATGGGACTGCCTGCGCAACACCTACTTCAGCCACAGCACTCACTCCAAAATCCAAATTCTCCTCAAAACATCCAGGCTGAAAAGCAGTTCTGTAATATTTATCCAGGAGCTTAGAAAGGGGTAATAATTAAAAGTAGTGTTGCAAAATTTGTTGGCATAGAGGCAGAGCCCATGAAATCAGCTATTTCTGGGCAATTTGTGCCCGGGTGTTCCCTCATGGGCTGTGTGTTTGCAGTAGAGGAATGCCCTGATCTGTGGGCAGTGGATCTGTGCTCCCTGTGGGTGAATTACTGCATTCCCTTGAGGATGAATTACTCCATTCACTCCTATACTGAACTGTATGTGCTTATGTCCTACCAGTATTGAAGGATATAAGGCTGTCTCTAAAGCTGTGCACACATCAGCTGTGTTGCTGATTTGGAGCTGGGTGTGTAGGTTTTGTGAAGGGGGAGGATAATCTGCTCTTCCTTTTTTTTCCCCTCAATGTTCCTCCTGCTCTCGATTTAGCAAAGAAAATCCAGAACAAACCTTGCCCCTGGGATGGGGCTGCTCTTTCTGTTGGGATTGCCCAGTGCTGCTCACAGCACTGCAATGAAAACCCCTCATTTTGCTTAATGACCTATTACTGATTTGACAAAAATATTTTTTTCTTTTTATTTTCTTTTTAAATTTTCTGCCATCTGCTCTATTTGCTGCTGTGTCTGAGGAAACCAAACAAAACCAGAACAGAGAACAAAGCTGATTAAAAATTAGATCGGACACCTGCTCTAGAGACTGCACTCTGTGTGACCTCCTCAGCTTTACATCAATTCTGTGTAGCCTTTGTCAAATTTTCAAGGTTTTTTTCCCATTAATGCTGTACTTTGGGCTCCCTCTGCCGGCTCTGCAGCCGGCTCCTGCTTGGCATCACTCTGTCCAGAAGGAATATTTAAAATTACTAGGCATAAATAAATAACTTGGGCAGCAGGAGCTCCCCAGCCGACAGCACTTCCTCTGCCATGACCGTTGTGTTCTGTGGTGTGTCGGTGCAGTGAGGTGGGCTGGTGCTTCCCAGTTGGGGTCCTGTGAGGTCTGATCCTTCCTGAGGGAATTATCAGGATGAGAAGTGCTATTAATTATTAAGGCTCTCCACAGCGATACCTGATTGCAAGCCTGTGTGTGCTCTGCCTGGCTGAGCAACGTGCTGACTCAGGGAAACACAGCCATTTTGCAGGGCTGGTGGAGATGGATGTGGGTGTTTTCTGCTGATGGGAAAGACATTGGTCCTGAAATGACCAAGGCAACACAGGTGGGATTCCAGATTTATGCCCCTGTTAGTGCCTGGGGAGCAAGGTCCAAGGCAGCCTTGCTGTGACTAGGCAGATTAACTTCTCTTGTCCAAGACATCCATCCCACTGAAACAGTTGATCCAGGTTTGCAGCTGGAGAAGCCAAGTCTAGCACATAATTTCCCCCTCTAACCCCGACATCTCTCCCACAAAAACCACTGGCTCATGCCTGACAGGCTGCCGAGGGAAGAGCAAACAGTGTGTGGGAGGTGATGCTGAGCAGAGGGTGCTGGCAGGGCCCTGCTGGGTGGGTGAATCAGCTGCTTCCTGCGTTTGCTTCCTGCCCTTAGCATGAGGGTTGGCTGCAAGGACATGCCAGGCTGGCTGGGGATGCTTGGCTGTGGAGTCATCACTGTGGGAATTGAGGAGCAGGAGCCGTGTCAGGCTTGTGAGGGAGCCAAACTGTTCTGATATTAATAATAAAATCTGCTGTGGTCTTCATAACAGTCAGCATAAACCTCAGTCAGGATTTTTTCCTGTAGTTGATGTTGATATGAGACTTCTCCATCCCCCAGCAACACTGCTGGATCAGCTCAGTGAATCTGTCTGCTCTCACACTGCTCTGTGCCACTCTTGTTTATAGAAGGGGCTGCTGCCTTTGCAGTCTGGTACATGGGATTTAATCAAATCTTCCATCAGCTCCCTGCCACCTCACCGAGGAGCCAGCTGAATTACAGCATGTTCCTGGTGATGGATGGGCTTTGGATGGAGGCTGTGCTTTTGTAACTAAGGAGATTTTTCTTCTTGGTCACAGTAGTATCAAAGGATACGGTGTATGTGAAGACATGGCACATCTAGCTTCTGATTCAGGGGCTTCCCCAGGAAGGGCAGGTGGCTCTGTTTTTCTGGGAATGTCAGTGACTGCTGCTGCCTTGTCCTGGGGTGGAGGAGCTGGAGCCACACTGGTGGGATGGAGCTGCCTGTCCCCAAAGCAGGACAGTGGCACGTCCTCACCCCTGACCACCAGCTTTCATGTATAGGAAGAGGCTGCACACAAAAAACCAAAGGCATAAACCTGAGGGACCCCTCATGAGAGTGGGGGACTTGAAGCATCAGTGTTCATCTCACTGGTACAAATGCAAACTGAAACTGCTTTCCTTGGGGAGAATTTTAACACTGATGACTTGTGTTTACCTGTAGTGACCTTTTAGTGGTGAGTTGTGGGGCCTCTCTGCTGGGGCTACCTGCTTTTCCACATTATCTGTGTACGTGTGGAGCGAGGAGATGAGCATCAGAAGGTCATAAGAGGCCAGGATCATGTTTTGGCCAGAGGGCATCCAAAACCACTTGTGAGCTCTGATAATGGAGTGTGTTCCACATAGGTTCTTGCTCCAAATGTTCTGCTCTAGTTCCTGCTGCTGAATGTTTGCTTGTTCTCCTCTCCATTCCTCAGGCACCTGCCTGGACTGCCACGGAAACACCGAGGGGAAGCACTGTGAGCTCTGCAAGGAAGGTTTCTATCGGAGCACCCATCCTGCCCACGGCTGCCAGCACTGCCCCTGCTCCATCGTGGCATCCACCGGCACCTGCCACATACGTGAGGCTCTTGCTTTGGTCTAATTCCTCATAATGAAGGTTGCTCTCTTCAGTTAAATTGCCCCTCAGAGTGTGTCAGCCCAGCAAGGTATTCTACAGCCTGTGGAGCTCCTGTTTGTGGGCACTGG
This sequence comes from Corvus moneduloides, assembly GCF_009650955.1. Classification (NCBI taxonomy): domain Eukaryota; kingdom Metazoa; phylum Chordata; class Aves; order Passeriformes; family Corvidae; genus Corvus; species Corvus moneduloides. The sequence continues at coordinate 6,452,360 of NC_045496.1, forward strand.
AAGCAGCACCTGCTGTGATGGGTCCTGGTGCCTGTGTTGCCTCTTGGGAGAGCAGCTGTGCAGGGGAGTGATCAGAATCACAAAATGGTTTGGCTTGGAAGGGATCTTAAAGTCTACTTCCAGCTCCCAGTGTGTTGCTGCAGTCTGCTCTGAAGAGCCTGCAAAGTTTTGCAGAGAGCTTGTGGCAGCCAGGTGAGGGGCAGGAGATGCTCAGCAGTAGCCCTCCATACTTCTGAGTCTGCTTCTGAGCACCTCCATGGGACTTCATGCAGAGATTCCCCAAATGTAACTGAGAGAAGTTAGAGTTGTAATAATCATATGTAAGACTTTTTTTGATATTTCCCTAATCAATTTTGCAAGCAAGCTGCCTCTGTATAGGCCCAAAAGTTCTTTTGGATTGCAAGGACTCCCAGTATAGTTCAGCTGTTCTCTGAAATTGCCTGCTTGAGGTGGAAATGTTCAGGAGTAATAATCTATTTCCTTAGCAACGTGCCAAGTTTGCTCTGTGAGGCTGGTACGAGGCATCAGAACTCCCCAAAGCTGTTTTTTCCCCTACTAACAGAGAAACTGCTGCAGTTCAAAAGTTGTATTTTCAGCTCAAAATTTGAGATTGGTCAATACTTGGTGGCTGCTGATTTCTGTCAGGGTGTCTTGTGGTCAGGTCCCATAGAACAAACCCCACAGAACAAATCCTGCAGCGAGGGTGTCTCTGCAAGAGGCTGTGGCACATCCCTGCTTTGCTTTCTGTGTTCTCCAGAGCCTGGCGAGACTGTCCCGAGGTGTGACAGGTGCAGACCAGGGTACACTGGCCTCAACTGCAACCAGTGCGACAAGGGCTACTACAACTCGGACAGCATCTGTGTGAGGTGTAAGTGCAACGGGAACGTGGACCCGGCGCTGTCCCCAAGCGTGTGCCAGCCGGACAGCGGAGAGTGCATCGGGTGTCTGTACCACACCACGGGCTTCCACTGTGAGCTGTGTGAGGAGGGCTACAGCAGGGACCCCGGGGGCACCAACTGCACCAGGAAAGGTAAAAAGTGCTGCTCAAGTCAGTGTCAAGGCTCACTGTGCAGCTGCCCAAAGGTTGGAGAGGGAATGCTGTTAATTGTTCACATTGGTTTAGATTCATCTGGCCTCTAGTGCAGAGGAGAAAACCAGATCGTTTTAACACGTTGGTGCCTACTGGCCTTGAAGGATGGTTTAGAGTTAGCTCTGTGACCACCCTGATTCCAGACCCTGGCACGCACTGCCAGTGAACAAGCTGGAAAACCAGTCTATCTGTAGTGTATTTAATGTAGAATGAGAGAAAATGGTTCTGAAGTTGTTCCTTCAGTGGTTATCTGGAGGTTGGTGGATCTCCAGCACCATGCATGGAAACATTACCAGTGTGATGTATTAGATGAAAGAACCCAGAGTTCAGGGAAGTATTTGGGCACAAATTTGTCCTTGTCATGGACAGAGATTCAAGTAAGATCTTCCATCAGGAGCTAATGTGGTTTTCACTCCTGTGCTGCTTTCTGGGTGTGTAATCACAGAGTCCTTCCCTGCTCAGGGAGATGATCAATACAACGAAGTTGGATGCTCATTAGCTGTAACAGGGCTGGAAATGGCACTTTGCATCAGCTCATCCATTACCTCCCCCTGCACAGCTCTGGCTTTGTGCAAGGATCCACATGACTTTGCTCCATTAAAATTCATATGTATGGCTTTGCTTGTACTTGCAGTTTTCACCATTCAGTTTTATTTTAATGGCATTTTTATATCCAGTTCCTTTCAAGGGGGCTGGAACATGCTCCTTGAGCTTTCCCCTCTCCCTGACACCTGTGTTTTCCCTTTTTTATTAAGCAATTTAAAAGATGTGCAGCTTCTTTCCAGCTCCTTAAACAAAAATTGCCTAAAAACTGACATGCTGAGGTTACTGAGCATTAACTTGTTTTAGGTAAAGGTTTTCATAAATCACCAGTGCATTTGAGTGGCTTCTGGAGTGAAATCATCACCCAAGCTCTGTTTCAGTGGTCGCAGGTGAAATGAGACAGCAGGTTCTGTACAGCCTGGGCAAAGCTCAGCCCAACCCCATGTATCCTGTCATCCTGTCTTAAGCCTGACCAGGATTCTGGTGCTTTCAAGGCAGATAGAGAGGATATTCAAAGGACCAAAGTGAGGGTTTTCAGCCCCAGAGCAGGTGGTGCTCTTGCTGCCATGGCGAGGCACAGCAGGGACTTAGTGCTGGTGCAGTGTGGCTCTGTGCCACCCACCCAAGCACTGCAGCCTCCCCAGGAATGGGCGTGTGGGCTCTCACCAGAGCTCCTCCACTCCAGGAGGCAGCAGCAGCTCTGCAGAGCTGGCACTTCAATCAAGCAGCTGGATCTGATGCTCCCGTCAAAGCTGCCAAAGCAGCCCATTGAGTGAGCAGCTGCTGCTCACAAGGAGCTGCTCTGGGACATCTGGAGAGCTGGCACGGCCCCGGGAGTGGAACAGGCAGCGCTGTGTCACGGCCTGGAAGCAGCACCGGGGCCAGAGCCCGGCACTTCACTGTGACGTTCTGGGAGCGCCAGGAAATGTCTTCACCCGAGGCCTCTGTGCCAGCCCTGAGCTGATGCTGACTCACAAATAAAGCCCAGAAAAGTGCTGTTTCCTTCTGGTGAATCAGCCATTGTCTCAGTTCTGTTTTTTCCCTACTTATAGCTACTGGCAGGGTTTGCTGGGGATTGAGTATTGGTGAAGGAATTTGGAAAGGATGACTGAATTCCTCATGCCCTTTTCCCAAAGCCAGAGATTTTCCAGGAACCTCTTGCTCCTGTCATGTTGCTTCCTATTGCAAAAGTTTGCCTGTTATCCCATAGAGAAATGCCTTCTGGCATTCAGCATCCTGAGTGTCCTTATCAACCTAAGGCAGGAGCTGTAGAGAGCAGAGGGGCTGCTGCAGGAAGGGGACTCTGAGCAGGAACCTCAGGTGTGTGATGCCCCTTCCAGAGGAATTTCTTTCCTGATTGCCTGAACTGGGAATGTGACAGCCCAAAGTTAACTTGTGGGAGTTCCCCTGAGGGCCTGTGGCAGGACATGTGCTGAATATTTCCAGCTCTTGTTGCCACTGGAGATGCAACTTAGTGCAAAATTAGTCCTTCGGAAGTGACTCTCCTCCTCAATCATAATTAGTAGATGTTCAGGAGAGCTGGAAGCTGGATCCATACAGCATGGCACCATCAGCTGTAATTGCTGCAGCTGTACGTGGATTTAAAATGAAGTTGCTTTTCTGTTGGCAGGAAGAGAGTGGGAAAGAGGATGCAGAGAATCCTGTGGAGCAATAGGTGCAGAGAACATTCTGGCTGATTGAGGCTTCAGCTTGTGGAGTGTTCCTGTTGCCTGGACTTGAGAACCTAAAATAGATCAGGTTATTCATGTGAGGAAATGCTTTATTAGCTACATTTGTGAGCTTAATACTCCCGATTTATGGTGCTCTCTGAGGCCTGTAGCTCAACAGGTTTGATGCAGGTGTAATGAATTTGCATCCCACTTCTGAGATCTCAAGGTTAACCTGACTCCTGAACTGAGAAGGGAGTTATCCCATGGCTGCTGGAAGCCAGGCAGGTTCTTGGCTGTTGAGTGCCAAGGAAAAGACAGAGCATAGTCTGGTAGTTCCCATGTTCTGATCCTTCCTGTGTGCACATATGCCAGCAGCTGAAACCAAACCAGGATCCCAACCGGCCTCCGCTGTGTTCAAAAGCTTCTGAAGAACATCCACAGTCTTTTTTGTTGTTATGATTTGGTGACCTTCTGCTTCTGGCTGTGCTGACTGGGGATTTCCATGTGGCTTGTACATGACTTCATTCAAAAGCTGAACTGAGGTTATTTTGCCCTTTTACCTAAAGTGGTGCAAACACTGAACCTGCTGCGAAATGCTGGGACAGCTGAGTACTTGTGGTTCATTTTTTCAGTTTTGATCTTCTTGTTTGTACAAGTAGGGCAGAAATAATAATACTGTGAACAAAATCCTACATCTGGTGCACTGGTTATGAAGGGTTTAAGCTCCTGGAGTTGCTGTGTCTGAATGTGCAGCCCACACAGACACCAAGGGACACGTTGGTACAGAGTCCAAACTTGCTGAGCTTGGTAAAGCCCTGTTTTCCTGGTCTGAACAGGAGCTGGACTGGGACTTGCTGTCATCATGAGCTCCTGTATTGAACCCTGAATCATGACTACTGCACCTGTCCCTCAGCACCAGACTTTTCAGAGGAATCCTGTAGTCCATGGGCACTTAGCACACAGAATTATATAAAAAAGCCCCAAACACAACCCTGGACAGACATTTTCTAAACTGCTTTGAAAAAATACCAGTTTTAACAGTGTAACCTTAGTTGCCATAATAACTGTTATATAAATGTCAAATCTCTTATGTTTGTGTTTGATTTTCAGCTCAGCAGATTTCTTATTGATCATTTTAAAATTTGTTTTATAGAAGCCACTCTTGGCCCAGAACCAACAGAGTTTACAACTTCTGCTCCAAATGACACCAAGGCCACATCCTTTTCCACAGCAGTGCTAAACAGTACTTTGTCACCAACAACTCTACAGACAGTATTTCCTGTAAGTTCCTCTGACAACAGCACCTCTGCTCTCGCAGATGTTTCATGGACTCAGTTTAACATCATTATTTTGACAGTGATCATCATTGTTGTGGTCCTACTAATGGGCTTTGTGGGTGCTGTCTACATGTACCGTGAGTATCAGAACCGAAAACTTAACGCTCCCTTTTGGACCATTGAACTCAAAGAGGACAACATCAGTTTCAGCAGCTACCATGACAGCATTCCCAATGCTGACGTGTCGGGGCTGCTGGAAGATGATGGGAATGAGGTGGCCCCGAATGGACAGCTCACGCTGACGACTCCCATGCATAATTATAAAGCTTAGAAGTCATCCAGCTATTCCAAAGTTTGCTTCTCAAATAGTTACAGGGCTTGTGGAAGGGGTATCAGGATCCGTGCCAAGGCTCCACGGAGAGGAATTTGCTCTTCAGATACTCTCTTGTGCCGGGCGTGCTGTAGCTTGCAGGTGAACAGAAGACGGTGTAGTACATCTGAATTTCAGGTAGTGTGGTGAAATGCATTCTGTGTCCTGTTCTCCATAAAGATCCATAGAATTCACTGTTGTTATGAACTGGATTATGCTGAATTGAAACTTTTTTTAATGAAAAGGTGGTGGGGTGGAGAGAGCAGAACCCGATGAGGAATCAGAAGCTACTTGGTTTCCAGCCAACCCAACACTTGTGTCTTCATCTTTTAGTTCGAGAAGTAGCTCATGAATTAACAGTGGAATTTCAGGAAACAGATCTTTGGAAAGGCATCATCTTAGTTCCTGATAGAAACTTGTTTGAAAAGGAGGACAAAAAAAAAGGGAAGTAATTGTTCACTGTGCTACCAAAAGGGAAGTAGAGGAGTGAGTTGCACGCTTAAAAAAGTCACCATTATCTGTTCCCACTAAGCAGGGAAACAGCAAAAAAAATCACAAGAACATTTGAGTGAGGGAAGATACTAAGCTTTTCCCTTTCTGAGTATTTATACAGGGTGATGATGCTATTAAGACATAGCAATCCATTTTTTTCTAGAAGGAGTTAATGAACTTGTATAGTTTCTGTGCAAGGGAAGACAAGAAGACATCTCAGGGTTGCCATGTAAAAATAAAAGCCAGGCTTAATACCCTACCCTGATAGAAATGGTGTGTTCTGTATATAAAATGTAATATATCTTCTTGGAATTGTATTTGTAATTATTTGTAAAAAAGACAAGCAACCAACTGACCAACCAAAAAACCCCCAACAACAAAACCATGAGCCCCTTCCCCAACCTCCCCCACTCCCCAGGTCATGTTTTATCCTCTAGGTTTTAATTGTACAGCGGTTAGTGACGTTGTTTAAAAAAGAAAAAAAACATGAGGATTGTTTAAAATACTGTAAATGAGATGGCAATATTGTTGGAGCTGGGCCTCTGGCAAACACCGACTGCTTAAAGCTTTTCTTCCATTGTCATTGAATAACTTCTTTTTTAGAGAAAATGTGAGTGCTCCCTACTTGTACCTGTCAAATTTTGCCATTCCTTCAAATACTGAGTGAATACCAGTGTTGCCATGACTAGGGCTGAGTAGGTATCCAAAAATTGGATGCACCAATGTATTCCTTGCTTTTAAGTCTCTATATAAAATGCAAATACACTGTCACAAACACACTGGGAGCCTGGGCTCAATGGCTGAGGTTCTCCCAAGTGGGTGCTCATCGTGTGGAGGGAACCCATTGCCATCCCTGCTGACACGGTAGGGGGGATGTGCTGGAGGGCTGAGCTCAGCCCCCTGGCCTCCTGAGGGCCAAGAGCAAAGGACTCCTGGATTTGGGTGGAAACAGCTTTGAGATTAAGAGCTCGCAGGACCAGATCTGTGCTTCAAGGCTCAGAAGGTAAAAGTGCACAGATGCTTTCAGAATTTAATGTAGCACAAGTTGGTGTTGGGCATTCAACTGTGAAAAAAACCCTACAGGGAACAAGTTTTACAGATCCCCCTGGTTTTGGTGTGGGGCTGGTGGGCTGTTAGCAGAGAGAACAACAGGCAGCACAGCACAGGGAGGTCACACCTCGGAGCTCCTGGGTTGGTACCTGCAGTGTGTGTGCCTCAGGGCAGGGGCTGTGCTCCCCGTGCTACTAGTCCCACCCCTGGAAATCAAATTACTGCATGGAAACCAGGCAAGAAACAAATATTTCCCCTCACTCTTGCCCGGCCTCAGAGCTGCAGCTGAGTTGCTGTGCATGGTGGGGCAGTGGTGATGCAGGAACTGGTGGATGTGTCCTCTAAGCCAGGAAAACGTGAATATTTCTTCAGATGAGAAATGGTAGAGAGAACATGGTGGTTATTTATTTGATTTTTGGTGCTGTGAGGAGGTTTTTCTTATCTTTGGAAACTTGCGTGTGGGGGGGAAATAGGTGATTCAAACACATGCTGAAAGATGCCATTTCTGCCTCAAAAATGTGCTGCCTGATTTAAAGATGAGGCGCACGGCAAGGAGGAAAATCATTGAGGATGACCAAAAGAAGTGGTGAGGGCAGAATGTGTAATTGCATATAGGCCCAAGCTGTTGGAAAAAAGCTGATGGAAAAGCTCCTGTTGCCTGCAGTGGGCCTGGGTGAGGTCCTATACTTCAGGTAATAAATCTGGCTCATGTCATTCAGAGCAATGTTACTTATAGTTATAAAACGGGGGGGGACTGGAGAAGAAAATCTGGATATTGCTATCCTTGAGTTACTCATCAAACTTTTAAAGAGCAGAGTGGTGGCAAAATAGAAAGTTTCCTAAAAGTTGTAATTATTTAGAGGTGCTGATCTAGCGACACACTTGCACTTGGTCACTTCATGGGGTGGGGAAAGGTAATTTAGGAAGTGTTGGCTTCTGGGACTGATGTTAACAAGCAAAGCAAAGGACAGGTTGTTCACTTTAATGTTTCTAAAATACTTTAGTAGTTTTTTCATTTCTGCCACAAAACACCTCTTCCTTAAATTTTGCTATGATTGTGGGCTGCTCTGTAACAGGAACAGGCTTGGATTTTGGCTCACTGTAGAAATAAGGACCATCTGCTCAAGCAGAGCGTGGGCTCAGGTGCTGAACCCTCCTAGTTCCTGCCTGCCACAGCACAGGAGGTGTTGACACCTGGGCTGCTTCTGACCTCCAAAATACCCCAAAGGCTTTGTGTTTGGGAAGAGGAGGAGTCAGGATGCCCTGCAGTCGGGCTGCAGGGGAGGGTGGGACAGCTGCTGCCTGTGGATTGCACAGCTGGATTGAAGGAATGGAGACAGCCTGGTAAATGTGATGGGAGGCTTGGTTGAACAGGGAGGACCTGGCTGCCCAGATTTGGATGGCACAGGATGTTCCTGAACAGGAAGCACAGTGAGGATGTGGCACTGGCACCATGCTTGTCAAATGGCAGAATGACTCAGGAGGGACACAGCAGCCACCTCCTGCCACCCAGGCCTTGGCACACAGGAAAAACAGTTATAAAAGGAGATCAGTGCCTCAGCAGGGAAAGAATAAACAGCTTCAGCAGTTTGACTTTGGTGATGTGAGATCAGATCGTCTGTGCTCTTATCAATCGTGCAGCTTCCCCTGGCACCACAGGAGGGGAGGAAGAAGCTGAGCTGGTTCTGTCTCCATCACCTTGGGTTGGATTGTATGTGGAGGGGTAGCAGAGCTCAAACACTTGTGCCAGGGTACTGAGGGCCACCAGGACCATGACATGTGTCATCGCTTGTCATGAGGCTTCCCAGGTGCTGAGGTTTGTCCTGAGGTTGGGGTAAGGGCAGGTAAATCAGAAGCAGACTCTCAGGGCTGCTTTGAGGCCCAGCTGAGCAGCCAGCGAGGCCAGGGGAGGGCATCTCTGTGACTTGCAGGGCTGAGGTGGCAATACAGGTACACGTGGTGTTCCTGATGGGCCACCTGCAGCACCTTCTGCCTGGGAATGCTGTCCAGCTGCAGTGGTGGGGCTGTCATGGAGAAAGGCACTCAGGGCATGGGACACCAGCTGCAGAGCAGAGAGGAGGTGTGGCAGGGCAGGGGGGCTGGTGGATGTGGGAAAGGAGCTGCAGGCACGATCCTTGGCAGTGTGAGGGCCCAGCTGGTCTGGCTGGGGTGAGTTCAGCTCGGCAAGCAGTAAAGGCAAGAGGACAGAATGAGCAGATGAAGGGCACAGAGCTGGGGTGGGGCAGGGCCAGGGCAGCCTGGAGGGCTCTCAGCTTGGGGGAGCATTTGATGGTACCGAGTGCAACAGACATGTAGAAAAGTGGTTGGGTTAATGAGGAGAGATGATCTCAAATCTTGTGGACCACTGTAGCTGGAAATAGCTACGAGGAGCACTAGCCCTGGGGAGCTGTCAGAAGATGTCAGCCACTGGAATGATAATTCCCTTGGACCAGGCTGAGCAAACTTAGCAAGCATTTAGGAAAGAGGAGGGGATGTATCCAGCATCCTTCAGGTACCCTGGGCCAGTTAACCACTCCTGTGCAGCATCATCATCTTAAATGTTACAGGCAATGTAAATGTGGCAGAAAGTCTGCAGAGTCTCCTTTAAATAAAGGATATAAAAATAGTTTTCTCTTTAAAGTGAAGTTTTAGAGTGAGCTCCCACAGGACTCTGCTCTTTATGTGTCAGAGGAATGGATTAAAATAAGAAAAATGTGGGCCTTAAAAGTTGTACTTGCTCCCATCTGAAAACCATCAGTCTCACTCTACATCCAAATACGGCGTCTCCCAAGCATATGCTATGCTTACAAATGCATTTCTAAAAAGAAAAAAAGGTGTATGATTTGAATATATGTAAGAATTTATACAGAAGAATGTTATTTAAAATGAATAAAAATAAATGTATATAATTTGTATCTATGTCACTTGGATTTTTGCATTTGTGATTTTGTTCATTGAATTTCAGCAAGAGTCTTCTCAGTGACAGAAAGGATTGAATCCAATCTCATCCCAGTAATAACATTTGTTCCAAGAGAATTATTCCTTCATTATGCCCCTGTATGTGAGATGAGAACCAAGGCACAAAAGTGTTTTCTATCATAGATATTCATAAGCACAGTTGACATTCTGTGTCAGAGAATCCAGCTAAAAAATGAGCCCTCTGATCTCGTGTGTCTGCAATGAACCATCCCAGCCCTCAGCCGTGTTTGGGAGCTCCACAGGCAACGACTGTTTTCCCACTGTTTTCTGTATCATTCACATGGACACATTTTGTCAGAGATGTGAGTCACTAACAACAAAACCCTCAGAGCAAAGCTGGAAATGGGATGAGGCTATTGTATCAGATTTTTCTTCATGACCACAGATGTCTTTCAAAGGCCATTTTTGTTACAGATACTCTGAAATCCACAGTTCTGGGAGTGTTTGCAGAAGGGCCTGTGGAAAGCTTGCATTTTCTTCTCACTTGGCAGAGTTAGGAAACTGGTATTTGTTTTGCAAACACAACTGCTAAAGGCTCTTTTCTGTGAAAGCTGTGTCTGACTCTTCAGCCCTTTATTAAGCAAAGAACTTGGAGAGGTAAGGCTTCATACACTGAGCGAGCACGTGGTTTTAAGTGTTCATTCAGATGTTTGACTGAGCCAGAGCTGTGTAAGTAATGGCCACACTGGTGAAATTCAAGGGAGTTTATTGACACCTAATTTGCATTAGCAGAGCAGTTGGAGTGTGTATGACTTAACTTAGGAAGAATCTTGCTGTGAGCTGTACGAGGAGGAGGCAGAACTGAGTGAACCAGGTCCGCAGAGCAGGGAGTGAGAACAGGAGGGTGAGGGGGACGCGTGTTCAGCTGATGGTGACATCCGCCCTCCTTATGCCAGCACAGCACAGCGAGCAGCTGGCTCCCATCTTGCTCAACTCAGCCCTACCACTGCACTCAGCAGAAGTCCTTCTTTCCCAGACTCCCTTTAGGACTCTCTTCCTGAGGTGGGAAGGATCTGAGGCTGCCTTGAGAAGTAGGAAAGTTCCAACATGGCTTCCTGGGATGAGGATTTAGTGTAATCTCCCCAAATGTGCTACTAATAAGGTTAAACAACATTAAGCAGATTATCCGAAGGCAAGTTGTTAACTGCTTCTAAACAACACATTTCCCTGTCCTTTCTGCCCCTTGCAGGTGCTACTGCAGGTTTTAAAACATTGGGCAGTGCAGTAAAATTACCCAGGGAAAATCTCCATCCTGGCTGTGTGTATACATAGAATCATAGGACCACAGAATGATTTGGGTTGGAAAGGACCTAAAAGATCATCTCGTTTCACCTCCTGCCATGGGCAGGGACACCTTCCACTAGACCAGGTTGTTCCAAGCCCCATCCAGCTTAGTTCTGAACACTTCCAGGGAAGATAGAGAGGGATGTATCTCTATATATCCGTATCTTTGTCCATCAGACAGACACTTTATGAAGTAATAAACTACACAAGGAGGGCTCTGCTGAGATCCTTTTGACTACAGTGTGTTGGACATGGGCTGTGACTCTGCAGACAGAGGTGCTGTGTGTGCAGAGTGATTTACTCTGCACTTGTGGCTGATGGATGCTGATTTAAAGACCTACATCAAATATGTAACATCTCTCTGAAACCTTAAACAAGAGCAAATTGGTATTATCCTTTCAAGTGAGTGAACGTACTCATTTTATGAAGATCTGCTCTGTAAACGAGAAAAAGCCACATTTCAGCCTGGCTGATCAGATCCTGGTGCCGTATGGTAGACCTGATTTTGTGAACTTAATTTCAGTTTGCCAGTGGCCACTGCAAAAGGGTTTCAGTCACGTAAAGTGACCATTGTCTCTCAAGGTCTCTAATGGGGGAGTCGAAGGGACTAAACATCCCTTGGGGTCATCAGACCCCAAACACAAAGCATGAGACATGTCCAATTGGACAAGAGATGGACTTAAGAGCTTAGTTGTGCTGGGTAATGCCTGGCTCTTCCTGGCAGTTTGGGACTCTGCAGCAGTTCCATCATGCACATTATTGTACCCATGAAGCTGAAAGAATTAAGCAAGGATGGGAAGCCCACCACAACCATACACATCCAGAGCTGCAGTGGCTGCTCCCACCAGTCTGGGGCATTTGACAGGTGAGTGTCAATCTAAACAGTGAGCTAGTGCAGGTACATGGAGGAAATGGAGTTCACAGGGCACCAGGACAACTGGGAATAATAAACTCACAGAACTGGGAATAATAAGCTCACAGAATTCATGGCCTGCAGTCAGCCCTTATCTGTGGCCTAATTCCTGGCCAGGTAAGAGTCCCCTTGAGACAGCCCAGAGGAAAGTGAGTGAAACCTGACCTGAGTTGGTACCAAAGAGGAAACCAAATCCAGAAGAGGAAACCAAATCTAATGCACAGGGTCACTCCCGTGGGTGAGCCAGGTGAGTGTCCTGCTGGGATGGAGCTTCCTTGTGTTACAGAGAATGGTAAGAGCAAGTCCCAGCATGAGGCACCACTTGATGCTCTCTGGGGGCAGAGTGGCTGGAAGGTGGCCCAGTGGAAAAGGACCTGGAAATGCTGGTTGACAGTGGCTGAACATGAGCCAGGTGTGCCCAAGTGGGCAAGAAGGCCAATGGCTCCTGGCTTGTACCAGCAGTAGTGTGGCCACAGGACCGGGGCAGTGATTGTCCCCTGTGCTGAGCACAGGTGAGGTACCTCGAGTGCTGTGTCCAGTTCTGGGCACCTTGTGACCAGAAAGACCTTGAGGAGCTGGAGCATGTCCAGGGAAGGGAACAGAGCTGGGGAAAGGTCTGGAGCACCAGGAGCAGCTATGGGAGCTGGGGGGGGTCAGTCTGGAGAAAAGGAGGCTCAGGGGTGACCTTCTGGCTCTCCACAGCTCCCTGACAGGAGGGTGCAGCTGGGGAGGTGTTGGGCTCTGCTCCCAGGGAACAAGAGAAAGGACAATAGGGAACGGCCTCAAGCTGTACCGGGGAGGTTCAGGTTGGACATCAGGAGAAGTTTCCTCACAAAATGGGTGATTAGACATTGGAAGGGGCTGCCCAGGGAGGTGATGGAGTTGCTGTCCTTGGAGGTGTCCAAGGAATGACTGGATGTGGCACTCAGTGTGCTGGGCTGGGTGACAAGGTGGGGATTGGTCAAAGGTTGTATTCCGTATCTCAGAGGTGTTTTCCAGCCTAAGCAGTTCTGTGACTCTGTGATGATGTAAATATTGCAAGGAGGTATTTCAATCCTGGACACAGGTTCTAAATTAATTAAAGGAGGGCAAGGATGCACAGCAAGGAAGAGTCTGGAGCTGCACTTGTGACTGGCACTGTTACCCTGGCCATGCCCCGTGAAGGACGGGCCGCAACAGCAGCATTTAATCCAGTTCAGCATTTCCCGCTGTCAGTGTTCTTAAACGTCCAATGTAGATGCATTTTTTCCTCCCAAAAGTGGGAGAGCCGACACGCTTACAAACTTTGCTTTACAAAACCCCCCCAGATTAATTAAAAATCCGCCTGCGCGGATGATGACAGTAGCTGCCTTCACCCCTGCCCGTTACGATGAGCAGTGACCAGAATGTGGAACTAACCCGTGTTTATTTCTTCCGCCAAGTCCAATGACGGCTTTGCGCTGCGGGGAACATGGTAAACATCAGCTCCAGCGGCTCTGCCAGGCTCAGCACGAGCCCGGGGGCCTGGTGCCTCCCTTCAAAAGCCTCTTCCAAATGGGTTTACTTTCGGAGCAGGGCCCGGGGAGTGGCGAGGATCACCCTGTCCGCGCTCCCCTCCCGTCACCTCAGGCCACGGCCTCCTTCCCTCACTCAAGATGGCGCCCGCCGCTCTCTCCCCGTTCGCCCGGCCGGCACCGGTCCCGCTCTGCCCTCAGCCAACATGGCGCCTGCCCTCGTCCAACAGGGCGGCTCCCATTCGGGTTCCACTGCGCCCGCCCTCTGCGCGCTTCCGCGGCGGCTTCAGCGGCTTCAGCTCGCTCCACGCAAACATGGCGGAAGCGATTGCGGGCGTTTGAATTCCAGGGAAGCCGCCAAATCCGCGCACAAAGGCGCCGGGACAGCGTGGCCCATCCATGGATTCGCTGCCAGGGGAGGACCTGACGCTGCCGCTGGCGTTCGACGGCAGGTACGGAGGGAGCTGCGGGGCGGGGATGCGCTCAGGCAGCGCGGGTGCGTGTGGCGGGGCCGGGCCCGCGGGCGGGGGTCGGGGGACGAGCCCCCCGGGTGTTCTGCTCTCAGCGCTCTCCTCCTTCTTCCCCGACGTCAGCGGCCTCCAGCTGCCGGACACCTCCCGCGAGAACCCCCAGCCCGGCCCGCCCGGCGGACAAGGTAAGGCTGGACCGCGGCCGGAGCCCGCACACTCCTGCCCCGGCTCGGTGCTTCGCGCTGCTCTCCAAACCTGCGGGAAAAACCGCAAACTTGCGGCAGAAAGGCCAAACAAAGGCTTTTAAGTGATGCGCTTTTTAAGGTAATTTTAGGGTTTTTAAGACCACGGAGCGTCAGCAGCTCCTGGCGTCACTGGTGTGTGCTCGCTGCCTGTGGTCATTAGGGCTCTCAGCCTTACATAAGATGATCAGCGGTTTTGCGCAGCGTGTACTTAAAACACTTGGAATATCCAGTGAGGCCGTGCTGCCCGTTCGCATTTTGCTCAGGGTTAGGGAAGTTGCACACTGTGCATCATCCACTTCTTGCTATGAGGATTTATACCTGACAGTGCACCTCATATAGCCTAATTCCAGTGTACATCATAATTTAAATGGGTGATGGAATTTGGGAGTTCAAGTGATAGAGAGCTTACTGTCATCAGAAAGAAATGTAGGTACTAACATATAATGTAGACAGAGGGCCAAGCAGTGCCTCTCTCCCTTCCCAAAAGGTTTTGTTATGTTTAGATTAGTGTAGACCTTTGCCAAATTGAAGCCCTACTTAGAGAGATTCTACTGTCTGAACTTGTTCTGTCTTCTTCAATGTCTAGTGGTACCACACGTGACAGAAGACACTGTCTCACCAACTCGAGCTCGGACCATGAAGGACTATGAAAATGTAAGCAGAACTTTTAATGTAAGACTCGGTGACAATTTATGGCCGAGGTATTTCCAGCATGTTGGCTGAAGTGTTGACTCTTAGTTTGTGTCAGCTGTTGGAGGTGTGACCAGGTGAATGTCCCTGTCCACCCTTTGAACCTCCATTTCTTAAGTGTTGCTTTCAAAAAGCCGAGGTGGGAATTTGTTGTTCAGAGCAGCCAACTGTTGTGAAACAAAGTTGGCATCCTCTGCTCAAAAGCTCCTGCAGCTCACCAGAAACATCAGAACTTGGTTTGCACATCTGCTGTTGATTTATTTCAGGGAAGCATCAAGTTTATTTTCATTTAGGTTAGTGCAGGATTTGTGTTTTTAATTCATTGACTACAGTATAATGCCTTTTAACTTTATAGTATGAGTGTGCTTGGAATGCTTGTGTAGTAAAAGTCTAGTATCATTGTGACGATTCTGTAGATTAAAGTATTTTGGCACTTACTATAATATAAAGGAAAACATTAGATTTAAAAAACACACTAACTTTATTGGCTTTTTAAATTGAGTAAGACAGTTGTTTATATCTGCTGAATGATGATTTGATTGGGCTGTGTTGCAGGACAACTTCCCCGTTAAGGAGTAGAGGAAAGAACTTTAAGACATTTATTGTTGTGTGAAAAAGCGGTACAGGGGAAAGCAATCTAAAATCTCTGAGATGAATGCTGCAGATAAAGGCTGTGGCTGCTGCCTTTGGGCTGTGTCAAGAGTCTGCAGTTTCAGTGCACTGCTGCTGTTACCTTTTGTGGCAATGCTGTGTTTGAAATGAGTGTTTCCTATAAACTCTTTCATTTTCTTGTGGCCTTACATCCTCCTGAGGAGAAAGCTCTGCTCTTTGCTCAGAATTTAAAGCTTATTTTGGAAAGCCTTGGTGAAGGATGTTTTTTGCAGTTTGTATCTATTTCCCTTTCTTTCTTGTTCCTGTGTGTTGGCTGGGCTAGACAAGACACTGCCTTGGCATTAGTATGTGCTTAAAATCTCTTACTGTGATGTGTGCCAAAGACCTCAGTCCAGAATATGCATTCTGCAAGTGGTTTACTAGCTGCAGGGTTCTTGGGCACAGGAAAAAAACTTCAGAACGGAGGAAAAATCTGTTGCTGTTTGTCCTGTGTGATGTAGAGCAGGGGCCTCCCCACAGGTCTGGCATTCTGGTATGTTCAGACCCCTCATGTTAAACTGAGTTGTAAAACTTCCCATGGGATGAGAACTTTTATGGATGCCAGCAGTGTAATGAAGCTCAGAGATCCATTGACATGAAGGAAGAAGAATATACATTAAACAACATTAAACTTATTTCTATAACTGTTGTTCATACAGGCTATAAGAAGGATGTAATGAAAAGAATGGGCTCTGGCCTTGTAGCTCAGAGAGAACAGGATGAATGTAATGACCCTTAAATGGGCTAAAAGGTGGATCCATGTAGGAAAGGTCCTTCAGTGTTTATACCTGGAGAAGATGCTGAGCTGGATAATGTTGGACGTGCAGATTTTTGAATTATTTATGGTGTCCCACTTAGTTGCAATATAGAGGTAACCATCCTATGATAGAAAACCTGTTTACATGGGCAAAGTGAAAAGCTTCTCTAAGGAGGACCTTGTTATCAGTAACGAGGTGTTCATGAACAGAAAGGGTGATGGGTATCAAGTTAGGGAGCTGAGTAATAATGCTTGTGGGTTTCTTTCTTGTCTCTCCAAACCCACTTAGAGTTTTGCTGTAAATCTAAAACAGCCTTTGCAGTTGAAAACTGTTGTGCTGTGAAACCATAGCCACTGCTGACAGATCCCTGATGCACAAAACTGGCTCCATGCAGACTTGGAAAGGAGCTAATCTGAGCTAGGATTTGCTGCCATGCTGTTCATGCTGTGGAATATTCTGTGCAGTGTATATGTCATTGTCTTGGTTTTCATTCCTTTTGTTTAAATACAGAAATCAAAATGCATAAAGTAATTAAGACTGAGTCTTCAAATGTGTAAGTTCAGAGGGTTGCCATTAAAATCTTTTTGCAGTGTGAACTTTCTCACATTTTACACATTCTCTTTTATTAACCAATAACTTTTAAATTGTCTGCCTGCTCCAACTTTCATCCAAGAAAGTGAACATCAGAGATGACATTTGTTTCACTCCTTAGTTTATGATTACATAGTCTGTTTCATTTGCCTTTTGAAAATATTACCCTTAAGCACTCTGGTTTATACATGTGACAAGAGTTGAAAAATGCTGAGTTCTTTTGAAATCATTTTTTCCTTTTGACTCAGAAATATATTGAATGTATGGAGATTAATTAGAAGTTCAGCTGGTACAACTTCAGAGTGTTTTTGTCACTTGGACTTTTTCTGAATGAGCTGGGACTGCTGGGATTGATCTACTGAATGATCTACCCTGGTTGCTTCAAGGTGTGGGAATGAGCCACGAAGTTTATGTAGGATTTTTAGTTGCTTGGATGATTTTCACTTTTGTGAATAATGATGAGGCACCTTGCTGGGCAGGGATTATTAAACAGAATTGTTTGCAGATGCAGGTTCTTAGTGCAGTTACAGAGAGTAATCTTGGGTTTCACAAGCTAAATATTTTAGAAATTGTATTGCTAATAATTTTTACAAATAGCACTGTGCTGTTCTGGAAAAACCTACATAAATATTTTATTAGTGCCTGTGTAACATATTAGATTTCCATTTGCTGAAAGCATCTGGCACGGGACACAAGTCTTATTTGAATGAATGTTTTATGCTTAGTCTCTTAAAAAAGTTTAGGAGCAGACTCCTTTCTTTAATGAAACCATCAACTAAGTTACTGCTTCTACAAGGAAGGTTAAAAGTGATAAGCAATTTTTTCCCCAAAGAATTGCACTATGAATTATGGGGTGGCACAAAGGTTTTATTGTTGTTCGATTAGGCTCACTTGTGTGCTTGTGGCTTTTCTTGCTATGAATAAAGTTACCTGGGTCCCATTAATGAGGCTGCCTTCCCAGGCTTTTGCTTAGAAAATATTTCTGTTTCAACATGGTGTCTTGTATTTTGTTCAAGTTCTATCTTTTAGAAGAATTACTTAATGTTGTTAAATTAAAAAATCTCTCCTGAATTCTTATTGTGTAAAGTTAGTCAGTATTTTGATACTTTAGGAATATTCTAAAGGGCACAAGAATATGTATTATATATTTAATTAACACATTCACAATTGAATGTGTGTGTGTGTCACCCACATGTATGTACGAGTTTAACTATGGCGAATGGGTGGAATTCCAGTCTTGCGCTGTTGAAAGCAAAACTTTTGCCGGTTAGGATTGTTCCTTTTTTTTTTTTTTCTCCTTTTCTTTCTCTCGGAATTTTATCCCATTTGTCGCCGAAGAGCTGGGAACGACTGATACTTAAGAGACAAAGGATGTGGCTGTGGGGAGGAGGAGAAGGGGAAGGGTGCAGCTGGCTGCACTCTCTTAGCTGGGGAACTTTCTCTTGGGAAGAGCAGAGATACGGTGAGATTTTGGCTGGGGGGTGAGTGGCTGGGCTCGGCTCCTCTCTCTCTCCTCTCTCGCTCTCGGCACTGGAGGAGGGGACAGTGCTGGTGCTGCTGTGGGGAGCAGTCGCTGCCACTGCGGAGTTCTGTCCTTTACTGCTTTTTATTTTTTTTAATTTCTTCTTTCACAGCAAATCACTGATTTGAAAAAAGAAAACTTCAACCTGAAACTTCGTATTTATTTTCTGGAGGAGCGAATGCAGCAGAAGTTTGATGGTCCCACTGAAGAAATCTACAAAATCGTAGGCATTTAGAATAACACCCTGGAACTGTGTCTCTTTTTGAAGAGTTTGTTTTGTGGGGAGGTTGCCTATTTCACTTGTCTTCTTAGTCTTTTTTTGTTATTGGAAATTTTGGTGTGATTGTTTTATTCTGACCTTATCCTTTTCAGTAATAACAAAATTAAAGTGACCTAAACCCTAAACAGGTGCTTTCCTCAGGTCTCTTTTCCATAATGGGATGGAAACTTGAGTCTCGATGCATGTTTCAGTAGTTAAGAACATAAATTGATGTTTGGGTACATCACAGTTTCATCTGAGTATTGCTGCCTGGTCTTCTCCACTGGTGATTTTTATGTAATTGCTGATGTGTTGAAATGGTGTTTGTCAGCTTCTGGGCCAAGGAGTTCTTTGTACAATTACATCATGAGAGGTTTTCTCAGGCTATAATAAAATAATTCTAAAATTACTGTTGATGAAATCAGGTTTTTAAAAGAAAATAAAATATCTTGTAGCTTAAGAAAAATATGCTTGGAAACCCTAGAAATTCCCAAACTGACATGCAGTACTCCCCATTAGAGCAGTTAAGTGTGTGTGTAGGGGATTTGTATTGCTTGAGTGCAATGGTCCTGAATGCTTTTGATATTTCTGAAAGGCTTGAACCTTGCGAAATATGCCTTTTAACAGCTAAGTGTCTATTCTTAGCCCACTGATACTTTATATTTGCTGGTCCAAGCAAAAAGTAATCTACACATTGCCAATAACTTTGGGGCTGGGTGATCTTCCAGTTCTCTCCAGACATTTTCATTCTTTTGTCACAGAACATTGAGCTGAAAGTTGAGATAGAAAGTCTGAAGCGTGAACTGCAGGAGAGGGAGAAGCTACTCATCAAGGCCTAGTAAGCACCAGTTTATTTCTTGATGTCCATTACTTAGGACTTGTTTCTATGTGTTTTTTTTTCCTAATGCTTTAGGAATTGGA
Organism: Corvus moneduloides; assembly: GCF_009650955.1. Lineage (NCBI taxonomy): Eukaryota > Metazoa > Chordata > Aves > Passeriformes > Corvidae > Corvus > Corvus moneduloides. Next base: position 6,471,628 of record NC_045496.1, read on the forward strand.
AGAGATAAAGGGCACTTATCTAATCCAGGCTGGCAGCTGTTGATTGCCCCATGGGCCTCAATTGCAATGGAATTTTCTTTGTTTTCCTGAGGACCAGATGAATTTTGTTTGATCTCTCCAGGTTGCTCAAAGGGTATTGCCGTGCTTTGAAGGGAGCCTTGCACAAGGTCATACTAGAAAGCAAAATTTAGGTGGCAGTCATGAAGGAGTGGTCATCTGATGTTGAGTAAGGAAACTCTACCTGTTCTTTTCCCACGAGGTGTTAACAAATACTGAAAAGGCAAATGGAGAGATCTCAGCAGCTCCATATCTTCATTTATTTCAGTGCTGCTTCTTGTAGAAAACACAGCTCTGCTGAAGGTTTTATAGTGTATTTGGAAGCTTTAGATACATAAAGGAAATATTTCACTTTTTCATCATACATCTGAAATGCTTCTTTATCCACTGTGCCAAGGCTTGTATGTGGAACTCAATGGACGCTACCCAAATTGCTGTACAGTCTGTAGATGTTTGTATTTAACCTTAAAGTGATAAGCATGTTCCAGAGAAGGTGGAAGGTGCTTGAGCATAATCCATCAGCCAGTGGCACCTGAAATGTGTTCCACGTTGATATGCCCTGGGATTTATGTCTGTGTTACTGTCTTTCAGTAAGGCAGTTGAAAGCTTGGCCCAGGGTGGTGATGCTGAAGTGCAGCGTGGGACAGAGGCACAGAAGAAGATGCAAGAGATGGAGGAAATGCTGACTGGCAGAATAAACCTTCTGGAAGAGGTAAGTGGCCACAGCTGAAGGAATAATAAGAAATCACTGCTGGTTTTGTGCTGTTACCTGAGATTTGATACTGTGGTCAACCTATATTTTCATAATGTCTTTATTCATTCCTCACTATCTATGCTTGAGATGGTTTATTCCTGTATTTATTGCTGAGCCATTTCTGGTTACTTTACAGGGGAATTGTAGTGTAGATGGAAGGGACCTACAAGGATGATTGAAGTCCATTTAAAGTGAGCTCCTTGAGGGAGGAGGAAAGGGCAATTTCCATGACCTCTTATTCATTTTAGTGGAACTGGCATTTCTGAAAGCATTCTTTGTGCTGTTGAATTGGTAGAGAAGTTCTTAAATTGCTTCCTCTGTCCCAAATCAGTCAGTCAGGCTGGTGTTTCCCAGATTTGATAGGTTGAAGAGCAGATTTTCTAATCTCATGGAGATCAACTGTATTCTGTAGCCCAAAGATAGTGTTGGCCTCTGATGTTAATTGTATTCTGCTTATGAATTCAAACATTGCAGTGTGGTTTTAGTCACAGGTTTACACAGCACCATGTAATTATATAGATCCAGGGAGTGCTAACAAAGATTAATTTCCTTCAGAGTTCTGGATTGACAGGTGACTGTTGGCAAAACAGCTTTTCAGGAGAGGGGCTGAGTGGGGAAGTTCACTGGGGAAGGAGCTTTTCCTCTCCCTCCCCCAAAGAAATACTTTTTAATTTAGATGTGAAAGCAAGAGGGATATGACTTGTTAGGCTACAAGGAGGCTTTTATTTCATAAGAAGCTAAATTGGGTGAGCACAGCAGGGAAGCTTACAGTGTAAAAATGAAGATCTGAATCAAATTTGATGTAGTATAAGGCAAGTGTCTTTTTTTTGGCATTCTCCGTTTCTGTGAGTTGGGTCACCCAGAGGAAGTTGACTGAAATCTGTGGCTGTTATCTCAATTTCTTTTGCTGTTCAAGAGAAAAATGTCTGGTTCATACTTTATCAGTTCTTTCCAACATCATTTATAATATTGTAAGAGAGTTTCAGTTAGCTACAGTGAGCTTTGGAATATTAATTTTATTGAACAAAAAAAGCCCTTATTTAACCTCTTTAATTTAAGTGTAGCTTTTTATTATGATAGTGGGAGGACAGTGGGACAAAACCATGTTATAATTGCTAAATCTAAAATCATAGCATAGGGGTACTTTTGTTTCCAGTTCTGCTATCAGTTAGGGTATTATTTATTTCTTTGCAACCAATTTCCCTTCTTTCTGTACCACAGAAAGCGGATTAATCTTGAAAATGCAGACACAGAGTTCAGAAACATTTACAAATAGCTTGAAATACTTGTTAAAAAGTTCCTAAACTAGACATCCTGACGTATGTTGGGTAGAAGAAACTTCAGTATGTGAAAAAATTCATGAGCATTTAGTTCTTATAGGCATCAGGATTGTGTGTTTTAATTTCAGAATCTTAAAGCTGCCCAAGAAGAGGTGGAAAAAGCCCTTGCAATGACAGAGAAGGAGAAAGCTCTGAGAATTGCTGCTGAGCAGAAACTTGCTTCAATAATGAGTGCCTCGGCCAAGGATGTGGACAAGGTTACAGAAGCTGAGAAAGACAGGTCAGAACTGTTGAGAGTAATGTTTCTAACTGCTGGAATTCTTTATTGTTAAAGTGTGAAGAGTCAGCATGGGTTTGGGTTTGATCAGTTTGGTCCTACCCTTGGGTACAGGAGACTTACTGGCCATCTATGGAGTGAACAGCAACCAGTTTAGTAGCTTTGTGTAGCAAAGTCATCTTTAAAAGTTCTCTGAAAGCCTAAAAGGGTCAGGATGTGTGAGACACAAGCTCCTAGGTCAGGCAGGTAAATTTAATGGGAAGAGAAGCACTGTTAGAAATACTTTTACAAGCCAGGTTACAAAACATGAGGAATCAGGAATGGCATCTTATGCTGCAAAGTTTTCATGTGTAACACTCAGGTCTGTCAGAAAACATTGTTATTGTTCTTGGAACACTGGAAGTGTGAAGATGTGCATTGGCAAAAGACAACATCACTGACCTGACTTGTTTTTAGTGTTTTTTTTTCTGTTTTGTTTATGTGAAATGAGAACCAGCTTAGATACAAATTTAGATGAAACTGAGTACTCGATGGACACTTGGTGAAGGCACGTAAGGATGTGGTGTGTGAGCTAAGAAAGGAAAGAGATTAATAAGGTTTTTGTGTGTGCTGTAAAGGACAATGCAAGTAAAATATTGAAACTTAACTGTTGATATTTGAAGTGGTATTGGAGGAAAATAAGAATGAGCACTTTGCAGATAGCTCAACCCTGTTTGCTTGTGTTAAGGTTACAGCACTTTTTCATGTTTTCCAGGGTTATGAAAGTCCTCCCTTGAGTTCTGCAAGTATTGTCTTGAGTCTTCACTTAGAGGAGTTGTCTGCAAGATTTACTGCAATGACTGGAGAATTGGTGGTAGATGGTGCAAGATTAATATTTAAAATCATATCATTTTAGGCTTATAGAGCAACTGAATCTGTCACTGAAAAGTAAAGAAGCTCTAATTCAGCACCTTGAAAAGGAAAAGTCTCAGAGTGGCTCTTCCGATGGGAACTTGCCAGCAGAACAAATCAGAGAACTTACCATTGCTTTGAGGCTTGAAAAGGATGGGGAGATAGAGGTGAGGAAACTGTCTGACCAATTATGTGTTATAAATCTCATGGGGGGTAGGATTTTAAAGGTTTTGTGCAGGATGCTATGTGAGTGACATCAGCCAATTTTTTAAAATATTATTTCCTCCTCCATTTTCTGGTTCCTTACCATTCATGGTTTATGCTGTGGCTTGGTTGGCAATATTCATCCTTATTTATCCATTCATTCAGTGAGAGGTTGTGTTTCCCACTGACTTTATGCTTCTGTAATAGATACTGTGCAATTGCTTTACAGAAGTATATATTAGAGAAATCCTGGATGTTAATAGATCCCTCACTGGATGACATAACTGCTATAAAAGTTAAGAATGTGACTTGAGAGTTTGTTCTTGGGAAGTGTCTCTGCTGTTATGGTCTGGAAAAAAAGCTGTGGTAAGGGAGGTAGGCATGAAAAGATCTCATGAAATAAAGTGCAAAGTTTACCCTTTAGCTTACAAAAGGTGCAAGAATCACTCTTCTGTTTCACTTGGCTCCTAAATAGGAAGACAGAGATCCTAAAAGCTGGAATGCAGAAGGAGGTCCTGAGGCTTGTTGTCTTTTTTTCCTATTGGTTATTCAAAGAAGAAATTAAAGCTGGCAGAATTAAGAAAGTTAATTATGGAGGCTGTCAGGCATCTGAGAATTTTTCTTCCCTTTTGTTTTGAAACTTAATATTGCTCAGCTCAGTACCTACACACTTTTTTTTGTCTGTGTCAAGAATCTTTTATGATTGAATTGATTACAGGTATTAAAAGTTTTCGGTTCTGGGTGATCTTGCAATTAAATCTATCTGTGCCAGGAAAAAGCACCCTGATTTCACAAGAGTATTTGTGTGTCAAGGTGAAAACAGCATCATCTGTAATCATTTCACAGGAGGTGGGCAGAGTACATGTGATCATTTGTGGTGCAGTATTGGAGAAAAAAATCTGATGAATACCTTTGCACAACTCTGGTTTTACGTATGATTACTTTTTTAAAACAAATAATTCTGTAACCTCCCCAGGGAAAAGTGCTAATTAAAATCTCTCTTGATAAAAGCATCTTGCTGACAAAGATAAATGTCACATAAAAATGCACCTCTATTCACTCAGCAAGTGCAGTTGTTCTGTCTCATTGAGCATGTTTTGTGGGGTTTTGTTTTATTTTCTTTTTTTTCCTTCTTAATGTGGACTGGCTTATTTCGTGCCCAGGGCTTTTAAGCTCATTTTGCTTCACTTTATTGCTTAATGAGTTATATTTGTGTTGAGAATGAATTGAAGTGACCATAACAAATGTTTTGTTCTTATAGGCTCTTAGAATGGAGCTTAAAAATGAGAGAAATTCCTTTGAAAAAAAAATTCAGGTAAGTTCCAGTTTTTCTCCTGTTTCCTTGGCCCCTTACAGTGTGTGTTGGGCTCCCTCTGTTATCCTTTCATAGGCACAGGAGGCCTTGACTTCAAGAGAAGCAGAGCAGTTCCTCTGTTAAATTCTCTTTTATATGGGGTGACAGGAGGACCCCTCCTGTTTTTGAAGCAATTTTCAGGAAAGCTGATAGAGACACTCATCAAATATTGAAGGTGATGCTCATGTCCTGCCCCCTTCTTATAGAATATTCGAGGCACATCTTTAAGATGCTGCCTCTCATTTTGGGGACTGTATTTTATGTTGGTAATCTGAGTAATAAGCTCCAAGAACTCTGAGGGAATGTACTTATTGATGTGCAATTACAGTATGTCGTAGTGGGAAGTTAATGCAACTTTCACATAATCTAATTTAGTCACTCCAAGAAGAGCTACAAGAAAGAGAAAATGAGCTTGCTGTTGAAAAGAAGAATGGTTTGAAAAGGGATAAAACTATCCAAGGACTAACTGTTGCCTTAAAAGCAAAGGAAAAAGAGGTAGGGTGATTGTGATCTTGCTGGTTTGTTGAAGTACCACTGGGGTGGGGGGGTTGGGGAGGGGAGGGAGTGTTTTGTGTGTGTGGGGCAGGGTCTGATCTCACTGTAACCATGAGGAGGCTTCTAGTGGGTCCCTGTCACTGCTGTCATCTCTCCAAGCAGTTTTGTTTGTCTGCAGTTTGGGCTCTTGGACTGGAGGAGAGAGGAGAAAGTTAAGTATCCTTCTCCCTTAAGAACGTTAAAGAAAAATGTTTTCAGCTGCATGTTGATTTTTATCAGCTCTGAGCACCACTTAAAAGATCCGAGGGGTATTTTATGTTGTTGAGTAAGTGGAGCTGTCAAAGGCAGCTAAAATAAGAGAGGTCAACGTCAGCTGAAGTTCAGATTGTGTGGAAGAGTGGGAAATACTTCACTTGAGGGATAGGCAGTCTAGTGAGTGTATAAGAGCGAGAATTTCTTTATATAAGATTTACTAGGATGCATTTGGTGTTCTTGAAAGTGTTTTGTGTAGTTGGATGAATGGATAATGAGATGGGGTAGAAATTACTGTGTCACCATCCCTTGGAAATAACTCTTCCTACATAGTATTCATTTTACTTTTTTTAAAGAATGAGGAGCTGGGTTCTGAAATTGAAGAGTTAAATGCTTCATTGGCTAAGGCAAGAGAGGCAACTCACAAGGCACATGTCCAAAAATTCAAGGTAAGAACAAGCAATTTGTTGTGATTTTCCCCACTCCTGCTCCTCCCTTCTGTGTAATTCCACACAGCAGGCAGTGCTTGCTATCTTTGAAAGCAGAGGAATGGAAATTAGTTTAAAATGTTGTTTTAAAATGATTAGTTTTTCCTACTTTGAAAAAAATTTCCCAAATCAAATTATTTGAAAAATAGAATGTTAAAATGTCAGATAACTTACCTTGGTTCTCCTCCTTGCTTTTTCTAATTCTAAACCAACTGCAGATCTTTAAGGGAGAAACATGTAATATCAAAATAAGTTATAAATAAAGACACAAATTGTTGGGAAGCTGAGATTATCTTGAGCTTTTTTTTCTGGACCTGTTATTTTTTTCCTCAAAGTATGGTGCCAGCACAGGCTTCCTATTAGCAGAGTTGAACTGGCTGTGAGACACCTGCTTGGAATTATTTATATAATAAGTGTGAAACCAGCATTTATAAAATAGTGGAATGTTATGTGTGAAAATGTGATTTAGTACTGCTTTTTTTGTGTGTGTGAAGGAGAAAAGGGGCTTTATGATTCTTGAGACCTTGATGATTTTTAAAAAATTCTAAGTTTTAAAAGCATGCAACTGATCCCTCCTGTCCACAGAATCCACATTGCAGAGCAAGTCCTTTTCCTCAGTTCTCTCCTCCTTAGCTACAACCATGAGTTGAAGGCAGTTCTCTGTGAGTAAATCGTGCTGCAGAGCTCACTGCTCCTGACACCTCTGCTGTGAGCTCCAGGACCAGTTGTAGCAGGATGTGGTGGGGAAGAACACAAAATAGGCTTATGTCAAGGGCAGGGCTGGAGTCACCATCCCTGGAAATGTTCCAAAAATGTGTGGCTGTGGCACTTGAGGACATGGGTTGGTGGTGAACGCCATGCTGGTGCTGGGTTGGCAGCTGGACTCAAATCTTAAAGGTCTTTTCCAACCTTAATTTCATGAAAGACTCAGTAACTTCCTGCCCTAGTCCAGATTGAAACTGGACTCTACTCCAAAAGTAGAGTTTTATGTAATTATTGCTTTGTGAATCAATAATACTGCCATGACCTTGTTTGCACGGTGGACTCCTTTGCATATAAACCTTTCTCTCTCTCGTTCTTTGTTACCTCAGACTTCCTTAGCCTGCGCTGGATGTCGTGGAAAGTTTTGTTGCATCAGTAGAGGAAATTTTATTGTTTCACTTTCCTTGTTTTGTTGTTTCACTGTTTCTTTGCAACACCAATTCTGAAAGGCTGGGAAGAGGGGCAGGGTTGTGGGTTTGGGTGCAATGGGAGTAAGGACTCCCAGGCTCTACAAAACCCACTTCTGGAGCCTGACTGCTGTTTTGTGTTTCAGGGTGCTGCAGATTATCAGGCTCTGCTGATGGAAAAGGAGACCCTGCTGGCAGAGCTGCGCTCAGAGAACCTCACAAAGGACGCTGAAAATCGCAGGCTACAAAGGATAATTAAAGTCACTGGTCAAGAGCTGAGTGATCTGAATTTGCAAAGAGAGAAAATGGAGAAGGAGCTGGATGAAGCACAACTACAGAAGAGCAGAAGTGACAAAACCATTAATGTTATTATCACATTTTTGCTTTATTTTCTAAAGTCTAGAAATAATTCAGTGCTTTAGCAGGTCCTTTTCTAACAAAATTAGGTTTTTAATTTAAATAACTTTTGGGAGGGAAATACCTGACACTGCCTAATGCTGTGTATGAAGACTGAGGAAAATTCTGGCACATAATCTGCAAAGAATAATATTTTAAATATAATTTTGATAGTTAGGTCCTAGGAAAAACCCATTAACCTTTAAAAGCGGTAGATAGTTACTCCTGATTCCAGTTTTTCTGATGGGAAAATCTGAATATGCATGATGATGTATGTTTACATTTCTGCCATATTTATCTTGTTGCATGTCTGTAGATTATCTTTAATTTCACTACTTAACCTCTCTTTTAGTTGTGACCTGGAACCAAACCTCAGCCTGCTCTCCTAGCAGGGTCACTGTAAAGGCTGTATATTAAATAACTTCTGCTTGTAAAAGCCCAAAGCACAGGATTAATTGATCACAATTTAACATAAAAAATGAGGTGCTGTTCATTAATTTTGCTGCTTCATATTCTGTTGAGGGTTTTTACCTTGCTGTGGGCATTCAGATAAGCTCTCCTGCTCGCAGCACTCACAGCTGATGCAACATAGTGAATGATTAGGTTTCTCCTTTTTTTCCTTTGGAAGAAGGATGCCCCTTCTCCTGAGGCTTTGACACACAACAGTTTTCACCTGTATGCTTTGTCATGTGGATTTTGCTAAAGTCTTCCCACTTTTGCTTCCACGAGGGCAGCATTTACATAATGAGCAGAGTCCTGCTTGCATCCAGAGTCTGATCCTCCTCAGTTGGGGATTAGTCTCCTGCTATATTAAATTACATGAAAGATTTAATGAGCCTGTCTTTATTCACTAGATGTTTTGGTTCCATTATTAAATAAGGACCTTAATAAAGCTGGGAGATCTGGAAACTGCTGCTCCTGCACTATTCCTTAAAACCAGCAGAGGGGTCTCTTTACCTACAAACAAATTAAGTTCCTCTTCCCCTCGTACACCCAATTTAACGCATTTTTGTTTGATTGTCAACTGTGGTTTGGCTGCAGTCACAAAATCCCTGTCTTTGGCATGCTTTGAGATTTCTTCAGGGCGTTCAGGTTACGGAGAGTGAGAACAGATCGCTCTTGTCAGTAAAACAGCCACAAAGAGCATTTATTGATTTGAAGTATTTTATATTTAACTGTCTTTTCTATTCAGATTTTTTTTCATCTTCCAGAGCAGCTAGAATATAACTGTACAGGAAAGACAGGAAAAATAAGACTGAGTGGGGAGTTGCTGGGGGATTTGATGTTACCTGGATTACAGAAGCCCTATTTGACTCCATTATGTCCAAGTTTTTCATGTAAATGATGAGCTTCTTGGGGAAAAGCATTCCTGCCAAAAGATGAGCAGTCTTACAAAAATTATATCCCTAACCTATTTCCTACTCCTTGCAGAACAGCTGCTTCAATTTCAGAGCTGCAAGCCCATTGGATAGAACCACATTGCCTGTGAAGTGTTGCCCATTAAGTAGTAGATATGTGTGAGTTAAAAAATGCTGTGAGATTTTGCTCTTTGACAAATAGGAAACTGCTTTGGTGATCTGGTGCAAGCTTTTTGAGACAGCCTTAAAAACTCAGTTCTATTTATGCTCCAAGATATCTATTTATCAATGTTTCTATTTTGTTAGAATAAAGTTAGCAAAAAAGTGTATAAACTGTAGAAAATGCCCTCAATATCTATAATGAACTGCTGTCCTAGCTCTTCCCTCATAGGGAAATTTGCAGTGACTTTCCATATACTGTAAGTGGGGTAATGCTAATTTTTGTGCATATTCATTAAAAAAATCCCAAACACCCCAACAAACAACCCCCCTGAAATGTATTTCTGGCCTACTGTAAACCCAGTTTATCTGGACATGAACTGGGCATTACTGACCTGGAAGGGAAGAAGGTGAAACTAAATCAAGTAAGACTGTTCAGTGTGAGCTGATCATCCAGATCATAGACTTTGTCCAATATTAGGAGTTTCCTGGATTAATGGGTTTAGGTATTCTTGAACCATGTTCTTGCCTCAGGGTGGGCAACTTTAAAAGGTATCTGAAAGAGCTTTTAAAAGCTCTTTCAGTTCTGTACTTTCCAAAAGCTGTTGTTAAGTATCACTTCTAAGCATCACTGGCAAGGTGCTGTTAAACATCCCTTAAAGCTCTTTGAAACAAGAAGCTTTGGACTTAAATTTTAACACACTATTGGTGAGGAATAAATATCTCATCCTTGATGTTGTTCATGGCTACCATGTTACTGTGCCTGTAACAGGGATGGAGTGCTTCTTCCTCAAGAAGTTTGTTCAAATTTACATGATTAAACACTTCACATATCCATTCTCTCTCCAGGCCTAAATGTAGACAATTAAAGTGTATTTACTAGATATTCATATTTGATCAGTTGGTTGGGGAAATGCAGAATAACTCATTAGGCAGAATTTATTATTTAGTCTTCCTACCTGTAGTTTAGCCTGAGAGGGAGGTTTTGGAACTTCACAACTTAATTATTCACCAAACTGGTTTTCATCTGACAAGAAGGGGGAGGCATCTGCTCCAGTCTTTGATATTATAGTGTTTCACATTCATTTTTCTTAGTTCAGCTATCATTAATCATAGGAAAATCTCTTGGGGAAAGGGTTGGCAGAGGCAATTGCAAAGTTTATGCTCTGAGAGCTGTAGGTGCTATATTATCCTTGCAAGTCAGCGTATAGAAACTGATAGATTTTCTCCCAGACAATTTGAGTGGTCAATGAGTTCAAGCAACCTGCTACAGTGATGGATAGTTTAGTGTGTTACAGAATTCCAGCTCATGCAAAGAAGGTAATTTTCAGTCTCACCTCTAGCTTTCTTTGGGAAGGATTTAGGGAGTTATGGGGGCAGAAATAGTAGAGGCAAAGTTATGTGCAAATTGCAAATCTCGCACAGGCTGTTTTACTTTTTCCACAATTGCATCCCTTGTCAGTCCAGCTCTTTCCATAAACCTGGCCATTACACAGTTTTGCTGCTTTAAAGGGTGAAGCCTGGTTTCTGCACCTGACAAGTGCTGGGCACCAAGAGGACTGAGATGAGATAATGGGTGGGGTACAGTTGCTGTAGCAGCATCTTTCTACCTCTGCATGTCTGCTGTCTTCAAGCTGCTTATGCTTTTCATTAAGATGAGTCACTGTATTGGTCACTTGAAGTTACAGGACAGATGAAAAGTCCCCTGAAGTTTACTTACAGGTAATGTGTCAGTTAAAGCTGTTCAGTAATGTAATAGTATAAAAGTAACATTTTAAAAAGCCAAGGAGTCACCTCTGCAGTGCAGGGAATGTGATAACACTGCTGTTGATCCTTTGCTTCCAATTCCAGTACTGTGTGGGAATAGACTTAATGTGACCCACTTGAAGAGCTCCATAACTTGGAGCCAAAAGCCTTTGCAATTATCAGACCTTGCACTACTTCCCTCTGCAGTTTGCATTTATAGGCAGCAGTTAGGGAAAAACAGGAACATATGGGAGGGTTTGGGTAGCTAGACAAAACTTGGACCTGGTTCTGCTGTTCTTCAGTTTTCTTAGTTCTTTTGCTCCTGAAAAAAATTAGTTTGCAGAACTGAAGGTCTGGGTGTAATCATTCTTTGAATAACATTTGAGGGGGTTTTGGGAGCTGTTAGGCATTTCTTAGCTGAATTGTGGGGATGAAGCTAAAATGGAGAAAGTAAATCAAAAGGCTTTGTAAATGACATTTTGCATTTAATGTGCAAAATAAATAAAACACTGAGGTAATAAAGTGATGTTAAGGATTTGATGTGAATCTGCATGAAGCAAAGTAATTAAGTCAAGAAAAGGACATAAAACAGTTTGTAAAGAGACTGCAATTAAAATGTCACTAGTGCTATTTCTTTGGACTTAGAATAAGAAACAACTACTAAATTTTAAATCCCTGTGGAGGTAAAAGTAAAATTTGCAGGTGACTGCCATATGTGCAAACTGTTCAAAGGGCTTATGCTGCTTCACAAATGGGCCCTTTTGGGGAATAAATAGAAAACATTTATTTGAAAATGTAGGCTGTGTTACCTGGTTCTTTGGGTCTGAACAGAAGTTTAGATAGTATAAAGTGTCCTGTAAGTTTTAATTGTTTAATTTTGGGCAACAGCTCTTGTGTTACAAGTTTCTACCTCTTTTTTCCACACAATCTGTGCAGTAAATGCAGAGGAAAAGTTTATAAAATGAGGCTGGTGTCTATGCAAGCTTTGCCTCCTTCAGCTGACAGTGTTGAAACTTCCAACAAACCAGCAAAAATGTTGGAATTGACACAAAACAGTGGTGGTGGGAGAGAAGGTGGAAGGACAGAGAAGCCATGTTGGAAATTTTTCTACTGCCCTGTGCTCTTAAATATTTTCTACTCTTAACTGTGAGCTGACTATAAATTTCATGCTAATAATCTCATCTATTCACATAGATGTAGTGATTGTCCTGGTTGGTGGCAGAATGTAAGGAGTAGGAATTTTTTGATGTTACTTCTTGGAACCCAAGGCTTTGTTGGGTGGCCATGCTTTGAAACCCCATGGAGAGCTGTATTTTCAGAGTTGGATTTTCAGATGGAGTGGGACAGGATCTCTAGGGTTGCAGAGGAGAGCTGTGATTGTGGTGCAACCCAGGGGCTGCTGCTCTTCCATTGCAGCATTCCATGTTGGTCCTAACAAATCTCGGAGTCCTTTGGACTCGCTGCTGTGTAGAAGCTGTTTAAGAGATTGTTCCTGTGGTTTAGGAGCAGAATGGACAAGGAGCACACATTTCTCTGATTGGAAACTAAGATGTGGAGGTAATGCAGCTAATCTTGGAGCTGCAGGAAGTAATTAACAGAGTCAGAGTCAAAATCAAGTTCTTTTCATCCCTTCTGATCATGAGGTGGACCTGATTGGTCATTTGAAGTTTGTATTCTTGTCGAAAGAAAAAAGTTTTAACATTTCTGATCTTTTTTTTGATGCCAGAGTAACCAGTGATACAAGAGTTAGTGCAACAATTTTCATGGTGTGATGAGAAAAAAGGCAAGTGACAAACTGAATCACCCATAAGCAATTTTCTCCTTTTCTAGCCAGGGAGTAGATTGACTCAGAAGTGAATGTTCATTCTGACAACATCTATGTGCATAATATTCCCAACGGCCTTGGAGTCCAGCATTCTGTATGAAAAGCATTTAAACAACAACCTAGATTTTTGGAAGAAAAGACTGACATCTTATCTGAAAGTTGTTCTTTCTTTAATTGTATTCATTAATGCCAAAAGAAAGTGGCTTCAGTACTTTCTTCAGTGATAGTGTGGGTTGTTAGTCTTAAACTTTCTTTAAAGTTCATTTGCTGCATATTCAGTTTCATTTTTGTTTTTGTAGGACCTTAGAAATCAGCTAGAGAAATTACATGGTGAAATGACTGAGAAAGAAAAAGCAGTTGAACACCATTACAATATTCTTTTGAGTGAAAGCAATCAGAAGCTGCAGAGCCAAGAACTTGTTATAAGGCAGCTGACAGACAGTGTCAATCACAAGGATCTGCTGCTTGAGGTGGGTAGACTTACTTTGAAGTGAAAAATGGAAAGTTATCATTGATTTTGTATGGGGAATTATAACCAAATCACGCTTGTATTTGGAGTTATTGTTGATTTTGATGATAATCCTTCACGTCTCATAATACTGTATTTGCAGAACAGACCTGTAATTACAGAGTGTGTGGCATTCAACAGGATTTCTTGTTAGGGTTTTGTGAAGCATGTGGACAGAGGGGGAAGAAAGCTTTACTAATACTTCTGTAGGATTGTCACTGTTGTAAAAGCTCCGAAGTGCTCATGATTTTCAGTTTATTGTGCAGAAAGTGGAAGTTGAGGAATAGGTATAGATACTGAAATATTTTATCTTTTCTGGGAGCCCCAAATGACCTGTGTGAGGAGGTTCCTGCCTGAATGGTAACAGACCCCTGCTCAGTTTTAACACAGGGTGAAAAAGGTAGCAGGTATTCAGCCAGCAATGCAGAGAGTCAGAGTTGAGGTTGCTCTGTACCTGGAGACAAAGGTGCATGCCTTGACATCATTTTTTGATCCTGAAAAGATTGCATAGGTGGGGAAAGCTTTTGTGTATCTTTTGGTTTCGCTTCTGGTATCTTAAATTGAGCTCTTTTTGCAAGGTGTGTAAATAACATGTTCCAGGTCATCCTTGGATATTCTCCTGAATTTTGTTAGGTTTTGTATTTTGCAGTTTAAAATTAGAGTAGATTTTGTAAAACTGTTTTCTTTTGTTAGAAACTTGATGGAACAGTTAAAGAAAAGGATGCAGAACTGCAGGAGCTCCAGAATAAGTGCAAGAACCTTCTAAGAGTTAATGAAGAACTTGAACTGAAAAATGAGGGCTTAGTAAAGGAGAAATGTGCTGCACAGTCTCAACAGTCAATTATCAAGATAGTCAGAGAGCTGGAGGTGAGTTTTGCATAACTGATCATTTGCAGATAAGTACCTTGACTTCAAATTGAAGAGAATTTTGACTTGGACTTTAAAGCTGTGGACTCATATATGTTGTAATTGACCATGTGTTGTGCACTGATGAATTTATATGGCATCACTAAACTCCCTACTTTCAGAAAGCATGTAAGATGTTTTGCCTGCCATAAAGAGGTAGAGGTTTTTTGGTGGTTAGGGCAGACATAATTCACTGAGTGGGAGGATATCTGCATCTCTGCAGAGAGGTGCAGAGAAGAGTTTGTGTACTTTGGATAGATAAAGGGAAAGATTGCACAGAGCTGGTGACCATAGGAGATAAATGGAATGTGAGGATAAATACAGGTAGGAGTGAAAATATGTCCAGGACAAGAAGAAAGCTGCTTTAAAGCAAAGAACTTGTACAGAAATATATCTATTAAAAATGGGTGAGCAACATATGCCCATTATTTTGCTTGACGCCATGAATCAAAAAGACTTGTACCTGAAGTCAGAGGTCAAAATTCAAAATTTTAGTTTTAGAAGTAGTTCCTTCTCTCTTTACCCTCCATTCTGTTGTAGCAAAAAGAAGTCAGGTACTGTTAAATTTTTGGATCACTGCCTGACTCCACAGTGCATCATGGTATACAGATTATTGAACAAATAAACTGCTTTTGAAGGTACATTTCTTGTCTCTTTTTTTGTGTTGTTTGCAGCCTGGTGTATCAAGATTTCTAAAAGCATCAGGCAAAGTAAAAATAATTAGACTGGTACACAGTAATGGTGGAGAAAGCTTTTTCATTTCTTTAATAATGTATCAGTCATTAAGGAGACTTTCTCAAGGAAGTTCAAAACAAAAGGAGCCAATGGCGAAGGAAATGTAAGTGCAGTGTCTTGGGTCACATTCTGAACAGTCTGGTGGTGAGCTGATGAATGTGATGGGCACTATAATTAACCATGGGAGAGACAAGAACATGTGGAGTCCTAGTTATGTGACAAGCTCAGAGTAAAGGAGCTGAAGCCTTTTTTGCTTGGGTAGTGTGAGGGTTTATCCCAGTATATGTGAATGTGCAGACAGAGAAAATAGTCTGGGAAAGGCTGGGGAGAAATTCCACCTCTGCACAACAAACTGCAGTGCATGCACATAGCTTCTGTCACAAAGGCACCTAGGATGGAAAATCATAGGGAATTAATGGAAATCAAACACTGACTTCCCTGCATACCCCTCGCTTGGTTCAGGTGGATAACCAGGGGCAGGAGCAGTGGCAGGCAGTGCATGGTAATCACCCAGACCCACCTTCTAATCACAGCCCATTCTCTGCTGCTGGTGCACTCAGTGACTGAACAATATCTAATCACAGCCCATTGTCCTCTCTGCCCAACCTCTGTGTCACATATCTCCATAAGGACCCACTTTGGCATATTAATCACCAGTTTTTGGACACAGATGATCCAGAGCTCTGCTCTCATTGGCTGCCTGGCACTCTTGGATGGCTTTGTGGTGCTGCACCGACTCTCAACAAATCCACAGCTGGATCCTGCCCACCAGAGGGGGCAGAAACTAGGCTCTTCAGCCTCACTGATCTTTGAAGTTGAAGAAATAGACTTGAGAGATACAGAACTTTTCTCCCTTTCATCTTTGTACTTTGTTTTAATGTAATGATAAATTTTAAAGCAACCAACTCCCAAAGCTCTGCTGGGTGCCTTGGCCAGGCCAGGAAAGGTTCTAATTTTGGAGTTTGGATTTTTGAGCCACTGTTATGGCCTAGAGAGAGTGAGCAAGGGCACTGATAATTAGGGGAGTCTGGCAACTTCTGACTCTGGTATCTCTGAAGTCTCTGAGTTAAATGTATTTTACAGATAAGGAATTTAGAAATTAGAAGAAATTACCAAATTCTAGTGATGGATGAATGGTGGATGGATCAGTGAGGAAGGTATAGGTTATATCCTTCTCTCAGTCATTTGTCCTTTAACCTTCAGAGATTTTGAGGTGATCCTGAGGGTTGTTGGAAGCGCAAGAACATTCAGTGAGGCAACTGGATATTCTTGTGACTTTGCCGATAAGTTATTTATTGTGGAGGTATAAACCTTTTACTTTCATTGCTTACAATTTAGGGAACCTTTAATGAAAATAAGTTATGTTTTCCACCACTGCTGCTTAGCAATAGTATTTCAGACTTAAATATAGACTTTAACGTATTAGATTGCCTCCTTTCATGGGAATATAAATCTTTCACTGCAATATGGTCCTGGATGTCTTGCAGCTATCTCCTCTAACACATTTTCCCTCACACCATGTGTCAAGAGGTTTAATGTTTCATTAACTCCCACAGCATTACAGTCTATTTAAGTTACAGAGCTGCCTTATGTTTTGTGTACCATTGGGGAGTTGATTGAAATAATTCACTCCTACGCGTTATTTAGAAATGACAGTAATAATGTACAAAAAAAAGGGATGTTCGTGCTGCATCTTCTCATCCTTATTATTCATGAAAGATTCTGAAAAAATCAGGAACACTTCCTCGTGATTTTGCTAACCTTTACTTAGGTAGTTGAATTTAGAATTTAATAATTTGTGTATAGTCTGTGACATTTAGAATTAAGAAATAGCTCATGTCTCCTGTTACGCAGAAAGAGTTGGGAGGATTTCATGAGCTTACTGGGATTTTGGTACAAATGGAGAACTCAACATGTGAATCCTAAAAGGAACAGGGAGGTGGAACAGGGTTTATGTGTGGCACTGCTTTGTTCATGCAGCAGCCATAGACCCTGAGCCATGGGTGACATTCCTTCCCTCATTTATCCTCCCTAACTCTGCACAGTGACATTGCTCTGCCAAGGCTTCAGAAAGAGCTTTAATTAGGATAGAGTCCTGTAGTGTCTTCAGTAATAATTGCAAGGTTTGTATCAGACATATGGAGGAGTTCATTAGAACTTCTAACAGACTGTGAAACAACTAAATTAAGTAAAAAGATTTATTTTTTCCTGTTGCTTTCTACGTCATTGGTCAGTGTTCATGATCAAACTTTTCCAACTTAAATTACAACCCATGTATTTTATGTTTAGTGACTGTTCTTGAAAGGCTGAGCTTCTAGCACATTGATAAGACTCCTTAATTCAGGCTGCAAGTTGTACTTTTTAACATTTCTTTTCATGAGATTATTTTATGACTGGCCTCTGGATCACCCATCTCCATCTGTTTGTGTTTCTCTGTGCTCAGTCAGCAGCTTTGCTGGGAGCTCCTCCACTGCTCATCTAGATAATAAATTTGATGTGAAGCTCAGGATTTTGCACTTTGATACAGAATAGTATAGTATAGAATAGTATAAATTGCACTAGAGCCTGGAAATGTCTCTTAGAACACAGCAGCCTTTAGATGGCAGCTGAACATGGGGCACATGTCCAAAGGCAAGGTCGCTTCTTCCAAGAGTCTGGAGCATCAGTGGTAGAAGCTGCAGCAGGACCTGCCAGGCAGGTTACCTTAACTACAGTCATTTGATCACAGCTTGATTACACTTGCAAAATATTATTTAACATATTTACTGGCATATTGTGAAGTAAGAGTGTAAATAATTAAAAGTAAACACCGGTTGTCCTTGCTTTTGTGCTGTTTGCTTTGCAGAACACTGAGTTGTTCAAATTAATAGTCTTGGCATCTTTAGTGTGAATTAACGAGATTCTTTGTAGCTGAATTTTTTTTTGTTGCAATTTCCTCCTTAGGAATTGCAGTTGGAACAATAACAGCTGCTTAAAACTCCTGGGTGTAGGTTTCTTCCTTGTTAATGATCTGTTCACTAATGATTTAGTATCTCTTAAGAGTTCCCTTAGCTGAAATTCCCCCTTAGCTGTGACACCTTTTTTGTTCCTCCTTTCAGTTTTCAGTCAAAAAAGCAAACTGAGAGAACCAAAAATTCTTTAACAGAGGCAGAATTTGTGCCTGATATTAATGTATCTAAATTTGCTATAATATTCCAGTTATTTCTCTTTGGAGATGACTGATACTCTTATATAGTACGTGCAAGAAAACACTCCTTTAAATAGCTGCATTTTTTGCTTCCTGCTGAAAAAGTGACTCTCTGGTTGTTTTGGAGTGAAAAAGTCAGGAGAATTTAATGGATCCTTTACTGAGAATGTACCTTAAGAGTTTGTGTTTATTCTTATAGTAATAATATCATCCTTTCTGTGAGCAAGACTGCAGATAAACCCGTTTTCTTTTCTTCGCACAAGTGAAGCAGCAGCTTGTAGTGACCCAGATGAGTGTGCAGAAAACTGACTTACGGAGTGTCTGATCTGATTGTCCTTTATTTGGGGCTCAATATAATCCTTCTTGTGATTCTTGTGAGATGGAACAGAATTTGCTGTTCTCCTCCCCCCAAAAAAGCCAGTTTTATCCAGAACACAGAGAGGACTTGTTCTAAAATGTGTACTTGGAACTTTGGCTCGTCTGCTCTCCCTTCCCTCCCTTCCCCTTCTCTGGAATAGCTGCCTGCCGGGTTGTTCCTGGTTGTTGGAACTTTTGGAGTGAGGATGCTTGAGGTGGGGCTGGGGGAAGCTTCTGAGGCTGTGAGAAAAATGTTGAAGCACTGTTGAGATGTGTGACTCACTCATGATAGGTACATAGTGAAACAGTCTTTGCCTCCTTCAATACCAGCTGGATTTAAGGACAGTGAATGGTTCTCAGATCTATGTTGGGCATTGGTGGTCCTGTTCAGAAAACTGGGTTTTCAGCTTCTTCCACAAGTACTTCAGGACACAAAGTACACACATGGTCATAGACATGGAACATAAAAATTATGTTGTAAGCGCAGGATGTTCTTTTAATTCAGGAAAATAAAGAAGCTGAGTATGAGAAGCTGATCCTTGCTTTAAGGAAAGAACAGAACGTTTATTCTACACTGGTGAAGACCTTCAGGGAGTCAGATAGGTAAGTGCTTCTGTTTTGGGGGGTAATCTGAACTCAAAGGGTGAAAGTCAAGAATTTGTGAAAAAAATGTAGAGATTAGTTTGTTCTGGCCAGTTGTTTATAAACTCTCTGTAGTAGTCGCTAAATAGAAATGTTTATGTAAGTGAGTTGCTATTATCTAAATTACTTAGATGTTTCTGAAGGTATTTCTTTTTAGATTGGAATCTCAAATGGGCCCTGTTTCCATGTAGGTACCAAAGTAAGCAGCAGGATTTTCCATACTTAGGTCTTGTGTTTTGGCATATAGGACTAAAATCAAATTGCAGTGAACTTTTGGGCACTGGACAATTTGCCATGGTTTACTCCTAAAATATAGATAATACTTACCTTAAAAGTGACACTGTGAGAATTTTGATGAGAATATAAATATGCAAGATTTGGGAGAAGGTTAAACAAAACAGAATAATTGAAGTTTGCACAGTATACTTTCAGTGTAAAGCATTGAAAAGGGTGGCAGGAGCAAGTGGTTTTTAACCTTTTAAAATCAAAGAACACAACAATTTAGAAAGAAATCTGTAGCCTACTCTGTATCCTGTTATTGCCTGGCAGTTGAGGAGGAGACGTTATGATAAAGAAAATACTTAATCTGTAGGCAAATGAAATTTAAATATTTTATAAAAAATTTACTGTTATAATTGCAAATCTCTTAATGAAGTATTTAACATTTGAGAGCCAGCTCCTGAAAGCAATGGCTTATACCTGCCAGCTTTGGGGAATGTTTATTTATATTTTGCAATTGGTTTACAGACCATTATAGTTTGGAAACCATAAAGAGAAGTAGCACTAGAGTAGATGAGATCTGTGTGTGAGTTAAGCACTTAGCAGCAATGCCAGCTTGTGCTTGGCCACAGCTCAGAACCTGCTTTAGATACTAGAAAAAATACTGATTAAAAATAATGATAGCAGTCAGATGATGGAGATTATTTCTGATTTCTTATGAAGAGTGTGACCTGACACCAACTCCTGCTCTGTGGGCAAGGAGAGGGTCCACATACTGTATAGCAATGGCAGCAAAGCTGTGTGGCTCTGAAACTGGTTTTTCTTAGAATGGCTTTCAAATAAGGAAACTTAGAACTGTGGGTATAAT
Organism: Corvus moneduloides; assembly: GCF_009650955.1. Taxonomy (NCBI): domain Eukaryota; kingdom Metazoa; phylum Chordata; class Aves; order Passeriformes; family Corvidae; genus Corvus; species Corvus moneduloides. The sequence continues at coordinate 6,491,755 of NC_045496.1, forward strand.
CACTGGGGTTTTTCAATGAACTTCTGTAGGATCAGGATCATTAGCCCTGCTTCCCTGATGTGGTATTGTGGAATGCATGGAGCAGTCAGTGCCTGTTGTGCCACAATAGCAGAGGATGCACCATGAGCTAGGGCTTGGAACTGCTCTTATTCCTCCATCTCAACAGTTTTGGGGGCTGAAACGTGCTGTAAACTTCATCAAGACTTGAATCCCAAACTTCTGGGGAATGGATAAACAAACAAGCCCTTCAGATACACAGATGAGGAAGCTGGATTTAATTGCCATCAGCAGTGACACGGATTTTGGGCAAACATCTGTTTTCTTGCTGACATCTTCTTTTAGGCATTATTTATTTTAAGCAACCTGGGTGGTTATTTTTCAAAATGAGCTACTGGATGTCAGGACCAAGACATTCCTTCTCTCTCCAAGAGGGGAATCAGTGCTTGTTCTTATAAAACCTTTAATTCATGAAAAGGAGAAAATGTGCTTACCTGGCTTCTAGTCATGTGTTGGTTTGGTTTTATTCTTAATTATTTTGCTGAGCCTTTAAGAGCACTCTCTCTTCAAAGAAGCTCTTGTATGAGGAAGAATTGGTTAAAGCAGTAGTTTCTTGTGCAGGAACCCCTGACAACAGCACACTTGTCAGGAGACAGACTGAGAAGCTTTTCATACATGCAGCCTTTTAATTAATGTGCATCTGCAGTACTCTGTTATTCTCATGCAAGTATGATGTGCTCTGTGTTCCTGTACAGTCTCCCATCAGATTGATTGAAATTTTTTTAAAGATTCCTGAATTCTCTGGCATTTAGTGCAGTGGCTTGGAAATTCTGCAGCAGCTTAATTTATCTTAAAACACTGAGTGAAGTAAATGTGAAAATAAGTAATACAAAGAGTTCAGTAACACCCTGTTATTTATTTTTTATTAAATCGAATTCATTTCATTTTATTACAATTTCAGGTTGATTTATTTTCAGCACTTAAATCTTTTTACAGATTGATCAGAACTGACTTGTTGATGCAGTTGAAGGGTGTGGGGAAAATGTAGCAAGGGGCAGCTGACTCTGGGGCCTGAGGAGCCAGCTGATGCTGAAGAGCTTCAGTAGCAAAGTTGCTTAAAAAATTAAATCACCTTGACAAATTATAAATTTTAAGTTTGGACATTGATGCCCCATTGCAGTAATTGAGACAATTTAGAATGCAAGAGATCTTTTTACAGACTGTGGATAAATGAAGAAATAAAACAGTTGTGTCTGGTTCCTATTTTCAATGAAACAGGATTTTTTGATGTTTTTCTGAAGTGCAGCATTAGATTATCTAGTGTAGCTCTGTGGCAAGGGAACAAAGTTTCCATGGTCACCACATAATTGAGTACACAAAGCCATCAGCATTATGTGATAATGATATTTTTCTGGCATACTTTTTAGAAGTTAGTAATTTCGATTTTCCTTTTAAAAAACTGCCCAGAAAGAGGCTGGTTAGAAGAGCTCTGTCATGGGGAAACTGACTTAGGCAGCACAGCCCAAAAGAGTAGGAAAAGGCTGTGTTTGTAAACATTTAATCTCTTTCTATGTGGGGATTTGTTTGTGCTTATGCATCAAAATGATGGAAGTGTGGGCTGAAATCCAGCCATGGGAAATGGGCTCTTAGTGCAAGCCTGGATGGAGAAACACCAGTGCATACCAAAATGTTTTGAATTGAATCTCAAATATTTATTTTTCCCCTTTTTATTCCAGTATAAATAGCTTGCAAGTAGAACTGAACAACATTTTCATGTTGAGAAAACAACTGGAAGAAGATGTTTTAGGTAACAGGAATCTCCAGAAAATCTTACAAGATCAGATTAAGGACATGAAAAACCACCAAGGTTTGTATCCATGCCCAGTCCAACCCTCCTCATGCACAAAGGAAGAAAAGTGGTTTTATTACAGTCAGTTTGCTGGCATGGAGAAAAAATATTTGAGAGTAAAAAAAAGGTGTGAAAAGATTTCTTTTTGACTTTTTATACTGAAGATGATTTGGGGGATTTGTAACAGAATGTCTTGGAGCAATCAGAGGGACAGCTTCTCTTTCCATGCAGCAAATGTTAGAAATTCTGTGGCAATTCTACTGCAGGGATCATTTTATGCTGCCTGCAGCTTTGTACTCACAGAATTTACTGTTTTCCACAAAAGTCAGAGATTCCTGACTTGGAATCGGTCGGTGGCCATGGGATTATTTTCTGACCATGGGATGTAATTACTTCCCAAAGAGCTTGTGGCTCAGGCACTGGTAACCTCCTCCTGACAGAAGTATTTCCAGAGAAAGAAAAAATACCCAGAAGTTTTGTTACTTAGTAATTCAGAAAAAGTAGAGCTTTTAAATATAGCTTAGCTTCTGGCTTTCTTGCTGTATGTCTTGGGAGGTGTTTTTAGTATATTCTTAGATATAGAAAAGAATAATGTAAGTGGGTATCATTAAATAGTTTACTGCATATGTACAAGATGTTTCTGTTTTATTCCATAGGGGATATATAAATAACAGTAAAGCCTGTTCACTTCCCCTTTCAACTTAGATTTTCAATTTTAGCATCACTTGACAGCTCTGATAAGTAAACTTCAGCTGTTTCAGAGTTTCCAACCTCAAAAGCCCAGAGATAATCAACAACCAGGGTGGGCCAAAGGGTCTTGTGGATACTCCAGGGTTCTCAGGAGCTGTTGTGTTGAGGGTGAGGCTGGTAGGAATAAAGACTGAAAAATTAGTAATGATTTGTGACTTTTGGGTCCTTGCAGCAGCCACAGGATCAGTGTCAGAACTGGGAGTAGGATTGGGATGTCTCTTATTTGTCCTAATTTAGTTATGCTTTCTCCCTATCTAATAAGATTTATTAATAGAATTGACTGTCATTTATATTGTAAATAAACAAGTGTTTATTAAAACATAAACAATTCCTGCAGTTATAGAGGCAGTGAATAAGTAACTGTTTTCAATCCAATTACTGCATTCTTTTGACCCCAAAGCAAAATAAATTAATTAACTTTATCTAACCTGGCTTTTAGCCTTGAGACCTTGAGTTCATGTTCATAAAACTATAGTTAAAATAAATAACTATTCATGCCTAACTTATCCTTCCTAAAAATTATTTCTAATTGTCATGCTAAATATGCAAATTATAATTCAGAATTACATTCACAGCTCGTGCTGATAACCACAGAAAATACAGCCACAGAAAATGCAGCATGTCTGTGTGTCAGAAGCACAAAGACATATGAGGACAAAATTTTTTCAATTAAACAGGAAGCTTGTTTTGGGAATTAAACATTCTAACTGGCCTCCCACAGACTTACTGGAAGGTTCTTATTCAAAAAGTCCTGTGCATTTTGTGCTGTGTTTTCCTGCAAATGGAGTTTCTGAAATAATGTCTGTCCTTGGCTCTTTTGGCAGATGAAACACTATCTTTCTGTGGAGATCAAACATCTTATATGAGTATCTGTTTAGGAGAACAAGACCATTTAAACCTTCAGATAGACCATCTGTCTCTGGAAGAACTTAAAGGAAAGGTATTGATCTCTTTTATTATTTACTGTTTCTAATGGCTTAATTCTGCTTTGTTTATAGTTTCTGTATCTCTCACAGAAACATTTATTTACGTACAGTTGGGTAGTTCTGAAAGGATTTGAAGCTCCCATCTCTGTGATTTGTAACCCACCTTTTATGAACTATTTAACTTTGTCACACCACATGGGCTTCAGAATCAGCTGAAAGCTGAGTGACTTGCAGCCAGGGTTTTGTGGTATTGGACACCTGGACTCAAGATTTTGACTCAGTACCGTGTTTCAGATATCATCTACATCAACTCTGAAGAAAGGTTTTGCATTGAGCATCCCACAGTGTGTATTTCATGCAGCTTTATTAATCATGGAAGTGGTGGTGTCTATAGCCTATATTCTGTTTAGCACACTCCATCCCAGGATTTGCAAATCTTTTGGTAAGTAGGGCATGTTACAAAATAACCCTGAGGTGAGTTCTCTATTCTGCATAAGGAGAACTGAAATTCACAGAGATGAAATGTGCAGACCAAACAATAAATCAGTATTGGGGTTCAGAAACTTGTTCTCTTTCTTCTGATCCTGTGCAGTGACTTCCAATCCAGGCACCAGTTTATGACAAGGAATAATTTTGAATATGGTTGGTTGGGAGTGAGCATAAGTGAAGTTTTTCTATTTCTCAGGGACAGCTGAATTGTAGGCAGGTGCTCACACTCTGGAGGTGGGTAATCTGAAGGAAGGAAGTTTGTCTTTCTCTGAACAGGTGTCCCTAAAAAAAGCCCAGATTGTGTCCCAGTGCCATTCTGGGGTTTCACCACTTTTATCTCTGAGCGTGTTCCCTTCAGAAGGCTCAGGGATACTCATTAGCAAAAGATATTTATAAATAATTTCTTACTGGAAAAAAGGGTTTGTGTGACTGAAAGCTGACCTGGTTTTCCAAGTATATTAATTGGTCTGATAAAAAGATTTAACTTTTTTCTCCAAACGTTGCCTTCTTGATACAGTTCATGGCTTTGTGGCTGTGAGAGTTTTGAACCCGACTGTCCAGTCAGATTCTATGTCTGTGAAATTGCTCAGAATGAGAGTGGCTTTTAAAGGGGGTTGGTGACACAAGAACAGCTTGTTCCTGAATGTTTCCAGTAATGCTGGTTTTTTCTTGCATTAAATGTTTCTTCTCGAATCAGCTGTTGGTATGAGGTGCCCTCAGGTTTGTTCTTGCTACTGAGTTGTGAAACTTGTTACCTAAACTTAGTAACAGACCATGAACTACAGTGTTACAAATTAAGGTACCTTGACCACTAATTCACAAACACAGAAGCATGTTTCCATACCTAGGGAGATTAACTCAGGAGCAGAGACACAAACCCAAGCTTCTAACTGCAGTTTGCGTTTAGCTGGAGATTTATCTGTCATCATTTGTTTTCCTACTAGTTTGGATGTTACCAGTTCTGCTTGTTCTTCCTTTGGTTATTTAGGTTACTGACCTGCTCCTGATGGTCAAAGAGCTGCAGTCAATTAATCAAGAACTTAAGGCCAGACAGTCTGGATGTTGTCCAAAGGATTCTCAAGGGAAGGAAGCACTGAAAATATTAAGCCACAGAGAGGTAGGTTTTCTGTTTTAAAGTAGTGAGTCTGACTCTCACATCTAATCTGCCTTGTGGAGTCGTTTCCATCAGTGCAGAAGGAGTGTAAAGCCCTTGGGGCTGAGGTTGCTAATTCCTTATAGTAACTTTTAAAATTAATGATGTAAACAACTTTAACATGTTACCATGACGGAGAAGCAGCTCAATGCAAGTGTTCAGTGATGTGTCAAGTTGATTTTAAGGAAGCAACATACTCATTTAAATATTAATTGGGTCTGTGATCTATTTTTTTTGTCAATTGAAAGGGAAGGAAGTAGTTAATTTTACAAAGAAAGCAATATCTTAGAAAACATTTTAGTTATTCCTGAAAGTCTGTTTGCTATTGCATAGTCATTGTCAGGCTGTGTCTTAATTTTCTAAGAGTTTTGTTCAGATCTCTGATGCATCTTCAAAATAGGAGGGTTCAGTGTAGCCAACAAACAAGGAATAGAACTTCAGGTCACCTAAACACGTGGCTATTTCTTCACATAGAATAGAGAAGTACATGAAGAAGGGGCCAGCACTGTGGTGGTTTGCTGAGAGGTTGTCTTGGTTTGAAAGACAGGTGTCTGCTAAGGAAGGCAGGAGCCTCCCTCCCTTGGAATGGCAGATGCAAACCCCCTTCCCTCCGAATTATTATGATTTTAAAATCAAGGGGCTTTCAGGCAAAGCTTTGGGAAATAGGAATAACAGTGCTTTACTTATAATATATATATATATATAAAAAAACAAGGTAGAGAAAAAAAGGAACAAAACTGATTTAAACTGACAGAGTAAGATACGACCTGACCCTGTTAGTCAGGGTAGCAGCAGCAGTCTGATAAGGTGGTGGCTGCAGTCCTCCTGAAGTGAACAGATGTGGTTCTGCTGAAGTGGTGATCCTGTGTAGAAAGATCTGGTCTTCCTCAGAAGGTCCAGGGGTAGGTATGTAGCTCTTGTCCTCTGGAAAATCCAGTGGGAAAAGGCTGCCTGTGGTCTTCAAAAATCGCAGTTTATATCCAGGATGGGATGCTTGGTTTCTCCCTCTGGGTGGAGCATCTCACAGTGGAATGGTGAGTCGTGAGATAAGGCACTGATGGGCCATTAACAGGACATGGTCTTGAGGGAGGAGGCAGGGAGCACTGCCCCACCTGGTTCTAACAGCTCATGAAGATGGTGATAGAACACACGCTTGTGGGCACATCTTACATTGTAACCTAGGACAGAGGTGCAAGGAAGTAATCCTTGCTGGGTGTTTTATTCATTTCCCCAAAGCTGGGACTGTTTTCAGCTGTGGGGAAGGAGAGGCCTTGGCAAAATACTTGCATGGAGCAGCATTTTGGGTGCTGGGTCCCCACGTGTGTGTGTGAGTGGTGAAGGTTGTTCAGGAGGTTCTGGGTGACCCTTACAGCTTGGAAAGTATTGCTTGAATGTGGCTGGTAGGGCTTTTCTTTATGTTCCTTTGTGGCTTTTGCTTGTTCTGTTGTTGTTGTGCAGCATGTATTGAATAGGAAGGAAAAAATATAAAAGGAATGATGATGGTGGTGGTATTCTGTGTCTTGAATTTCTGAATTAAACTCAAAAGAACAAGATCAGAAGTAGTTTGAATCAGTTATGTGCAGGACTGGCTGATTCAAGAACTGGGACTGTGGAATTAATGATTTTTCTGCAGGACTCAGGAGAAAAGCTGTCTTTTCCTGGATGTGCTGTGGGTGTACTGGGACAGTCACAAAGTATTCTTGCTTCTTCAGTTTTAAGACATAGTCATACTGTCTTTAATTGAAGTATGTTGGGGTCCCTTCTGTAACAGAAGTATATTTTAAGTTAGAAACAGATCTTTAGGTGTGCCATGGTTTTATTGAAATGGTGAATTAATGTGTCACTGAGAGTTTTGGGAGAAGAACAAGTGGGCAATCCCCATCCAGGTGCTTGCATTCTCCATAGTTAACATCTTTAGCAATTTGTCTCGTCATCCTGCAGAGGGCTCTGCATCCCCGCGGATGCTACAGTGAATTCCAAAGGAATTCCTGTCCTGTGCTATGGTTATCATGGCAGGATGCTGTATGCTCCTGCTTGTCTCGACATGACAAGTACATACAGGGCTGCTCATTGAAGAAGCTACAAAATTAGATGTAAAATGACAAAGAGTGAAACTTGTAAAATATAAATAAACCTCAGTGTTCTGGGAAAGGACATAGGAAAGTTAAATATGGAGTTTATCCAGTGCCAGAATGTCTGTAGTACTATGGAGCTCAAAAATGAAAGGATCTTTAGTTAAAAGTTTTTAGTTCATAAAGGTATCTTTTTATCAGTCTTGGCAATAAATGACAACCTGGATATTGGGTTATGGGTGTGACAACAGTGTGTTTGGCATATTAACAACCACTGTCAAAAACCCCCTACATTCTGTTTTTCATGGTTTTTGAGCTAGAATTTGTTGGCAGGTAGTGCTGGGATGACACTGACATATGTGTTATAAAAGGAATTTGGATATACATGGGAAGAAGGATCTTCCTTAGGTTCTTAAAACGCTCCCATCCTGCTTTTCCTTCCCAAAGCCAGAGCACAAACCAGATGAATGTGCTCCTTGGTGCCTCTGCAGGGTCTGACAGCCCTTCCTTCCTCTGCTCCTTGACTTCCTGTTCATGCTGCGAGGGAGGAGGAGGAAAGGAAAAGGTTATTCTTGTTCTGTCCTCTGAACATCTGCCTTCTCAGAGAGGAGCAGCCTCAGTGCTTTCAGCCTTCAAGGCTCTGGAGATCTTTGCAAACCAAGCACATCAGTGCTTCATTTAGGAAAAACATTCTCCTGGTTTTCAGTTTCCAAGGAAATACTTTAAAACAGGCAGCTTATTCTTATCTTTCTGGCCTTAAGACACTTATTTTCTTTCAACATTTTGTTGCACATTAGGTTATATTCCTTGGAGTACAGGACATTTTGGCCTCTCAGACACAGGACCATAGGATCAGGCTCAGCCTGCAGTGATTTATTGTCACAGTGTATGTTGGTCTTATGTAGTAATTTCATTAATGAATCCTCACTTATTAAACCAAATACTGGCCTGGGAAAAGCAGATATTAAAAAATGTTGACCCATAAAAGGTAGTTGCATTGGATGGATAAGTTACATGTGCAAATAAGTTTATTTTTGATACACAAATGCAGGGTTTATCCTGAACCTCCACATGCAAGATTCAATCTAAATAGGATTTTTAAAATAATAGTTAACATTATTGGACTTTTGGCATCCCATGATTACAACAAAAAGACTTTTTTGTTATGCATGCTCTTGTTATATACCACAATCCCCTCTGTGTCTTTCTCCGGTTTTCAAATTGTCTTTACTCTGTGTTGTCCTAGAAAACCAAGTCTGAGTGAAAATACCAACATAACCCAAACATGACTTGGAAGTCAATTTTCCTTATAGAATTCTAATTATAAAACACAAATGTATTAATACTCTGCACCACCCAGTGTCTGCCTTTTAAAATTCTTACCTAAAACCATTAGAGTTGCTTATACTGCAAGGGATTGGGAGATAAAAGGGTTTTTCTCATTAATTTCATATATATATGTATATATCTATGCATACATTCAATGCATACTCAATTAAAAAATAAACCCCCACACATACATTCAATTCCCAGTGTTCTGAGGAAGTAAAAGTAACTCTGTCCCTTGCAGGTTGGAATCCTCTGTGTCAGGGTATCCTACCTATGGATTAGGCATATTTAGGCTTTCCAGAGGAGGCCGCAGAGATGCTCTGAGGGCTGGAGCCCCTCTGCTCTGGAGCCAGGCTGGGAGAGCTGGGGGTGCTCCCCTGGAGAAGAGAACACTCCAGGGAGTCCTCAGAGCCCCTTCAATGCCTAAATGGGCTCCAGGAGAGCTGGAGGAAGACTTTGGACAAGGGCCTGGAATAACAGGACAAGGGGGAACGGCCTTAAGATGAAGGAGTGCAGGTTTAGATGGGATATTAGGAAGAATTCCTTCCCTGTGAGGGTGGTGAGGCCCTGGCACAGGGTGCCCAGAGAAGCTGTGGCTGCCCCTGGATCCCTGGAAATGCTCAATAGCATCCAAAGGGATTCTGCTCCTGCTCTCAGTGATGCTGATGTCAGCGACTTGGGTGCTGCTCCTAAAAAAGCTGAGTCTTCCTCCTCCTTTTTGCTCAGGCAATATCAGTGATGAGAAATGGGTTGGGATCTGTGGAAAACAGGGAGTAAAAGATGATTTGGCACTGTTTGCTACAAATGGGCAAATTCAGGCATAGACACAGCAGATTGTAACCTTCAGTGGCACAGTAAATCTTTCTAGTGTACAGCAAGCCACAAGTGCTTAGTTTTAAAAGCATCTATTTCTTGAATGCTGGAGAAGAGCCTAAACTGTGTAGCAAATGAAAATAAATTCTGGAAATTGGAAAATAAAATAGGCAGAATGGGAACACGACTGAGGATACAGAGCTCCTTTGCCACAAGAGGTTAAATGGTTTTTATATGTTCTATAAATTCTGAGGAGAAAGGGTTAAATAAAAATTAAAGAATGTATAAGATGAAGTTTCACTTTATTTGAGATGAGTCATTCCTGGGGTTTATATTAATTTTCTTTGATCTTGTTGAAGGAATCTAATTCAGTGTTTGTTACTTTGTATTACAGGCTTTTTTTGTTTTTCTTTTAAGACATATCACTGACTTACTTATGCATGTTTCATATCACAGTATTTTTTTTGTGATACATTTTCACATCATTCCATACTTTATGTAGTGTCTTGAAACAACAGAGGAGCCTGTGATGCAGCCTGAAGATGGTGACAGTGACAGGAAGATGCAGAACAGTCAGTTTTGTGAGAGGGTCAATCAGGTACGATCTGCTCGGAGTACATTTTGTTACAGTGCTCCCTTCTCTGCATGCCTTTAAAATGTCTTTATTTTCTTAAAGTCTTTTCCAAACAAAATACACCTTTCTTGGTATCTGATTTTGCTTTCAACTAATTGTTATCCTAAAGAGCTTCTGAAATCTTTCTCCTGTATTTTTCTGTTGGTTTTGCATTCAAGATTGCTTCCATTGTGGACCTTGTTTCCTGTTGTTTGAGTACTCAGTCACCCTGGATGGGGATGATAGAGAGTCCCTTGAAATTGTGTTTCTTTACATCCACACAGTTTGATTTCCTGCCTCCATTGCAGTCAGGCCTGGAGTACAAATTGTATGAGATTCACTTGCTGTGATTGAGGAAAAAAATCCTGCAGATCCTTCTTTAGGGTTGAAATGCTTGATATGTGGGTAAATTGTAAACTGCATTTTCATACAAACATGAATCTGCTGTCCTCTCAATCTAATCGATGTAAGATAAAACATCATGGAATCATAAAATAATTCAGGTTCCAAATTGGTTTGTAATGTTGCAGAATGATGTTATTCTGCTCTATGAAATCTGTCATTTCTGTGTTTCTCTGTTTACCAGGTGTGCCTTCAAGTCTCTTTGGACTTTCCGTGTGAGGTGGATAAACAGGTAAATGATGTGTTGTAAAGATTCTTTTGGCTCTTGTTGCTGATGGGAACTGTACACAAATGGGCCCAGACTGAATTCTCATGTGATTGATACAGATTTTGATTTTTTTATTGGGGTTTGAATGACTGTAGAGATCCCAGGTAGAAATTCCCTAGGACACATCCATGATGTTTTATACAGAAAGTTGCAGCTTGTAAATGCTTCCAAGTTTGTCCTGTCCCAGCCATCAGGGCTTGAATCTGAAGATCCCAGGACAGAATCTGTACTGTAAATACAGATGATTCAAAGCTGAGCTAACAAAATTGTTAGCTGCAGTCTGCAGGCAACATTCCAGAAGTTTCATACCTCTTGTTAGCTAAAGACCTTCAGGGATATCTTCTCGCTCCTTACTAAACAACTGATCACTATGAATTAATCATATGAAATAGATGTTAATTAGTTTTTCTATTAATAAATAGTCAGCAAAATGTCTGTGGATGCTTCTTAATGCAGATAAAGAGCATCAGGAATTACAGAACCTGATTACAGAAAGATTACAGCCCTGCTGAATTCAACAGAACATTACATACCTGTGTAATAAGACAGTGTTTGCAATTTTTTAACAGATAACTCCATCAGGCTATTCAGAGAGTTTCTGCAAAGACAGACATTATAGGAGTCCAATTAAGCCTCAGTTTGAGCATGATACAACTGGCAAACACTTGGGCAGAACAGGAATGAGTGAACATGAAACAGAAGAGAACTTGCTCACATCTCTTCTAAGAGAAAATAGAACATCTGTGCTGGAATCTACGTAAGTATGAGGGATATGCACTGCTTTTGACAGTATTTCTATTTGAGAAGAGAATAAAGTAATTTTGCTAAAGTGAATTTAGATAATGGCACTGTCTAATTTACCTGAGAGATTGGCAAGGCACCTTCAGAGCCATTTTAGTCTATCATGCAATTAAGTAATTAGGAAACATACTATCAGTAGAAACTCTTAAGAAAAACCCATTGCAAGAAAGAAACTCTCCAAAGTTACTGATCCATGGAGCTTTACTGCAGGGACTGATTGTTTCCAGGATGGGGTCTAACAGAGTTAAAGGGCTTAGTTGATAGTAGCTGGTATTTTTCTTTAAAAAACCAGAATATCTGAGAGTACAGGCCAGTGAAAGATGGTGTGGTGGAAGGGACAACATTTTACTGCTGTAAAAACAGTATGTAAAAGGAGCTAAGGATGGAAGAATTGGAGTTACAGTGACTTTTTAGAGGGATAATTTTGAATGGATGGTGCTGTACACTGAATGCCCTTCACTATTCCACCTGGACTGCCTGGGCAGGGGTTTGCTGCCTCTCAGTTGAGGGAGTTGGGGCCAATGTCCTGCACTTGACTAATGGGTTCATGCAGTGCAACCGCATGTAGGACTGCCTGAACTATGTTCTAAGTTCTTGAGTCACTTTTCATGCAGGAGAAAACTCTTGGGGACCTAAATCTGTACAAGCCCTACTGGCACCAGTGGATTTCAAGTGTGGGTGGTGGGTGGGTGGATTGGGGTGTGTGTGTTACACTGTGATTTGATCAATTCCCAGCTGAAATGCTCATTTCCTTAGGAACTGGACAATGCCAAGCAAGAAAAACCTGTACGGGAAAACCACACAGCCTGACTGATTTCCCCCAGTTTCATGCTTACACGACTTAATCTCCTGGTTGAGAACTGAGTTAGAGCTTTGGTGTAGATAATTCTCATGTTCCTTTCCTTATTCTATAGTTTCTTTTCCTTCTCTAGTTCCTTTTGTGGTCACTGTACTGATTATGTACAGAATTATGTGACTTTTCCAGTGCCTGTCAGCACTGGGAGCAGAATATCCCGTGGAGTTACACAAGTCAAACCCTGGTTTCTGTGGTCACCATGCTGCACTTGGCTTCATTCAGGCAATTCTGTGTTTTCACATTACTATTTAAAACTCTCCCAACAGGCATAAATGGCCTGAGTTGTCAGAGGAGTAGTTAGTGGTGAATGAGGAGATACAACTCCCTTAAAAATAAAGAGAGAGCATTGTTTATTTGTTATCTTTACTTAAAAGTTGGCTAATGAGTAATTCTAGCACCATCATCTTTACCACTCTAGTGTGTGATTTTTCCTGTGTTCAAGTATAAATGACCAGGCTGATGGGTGATGAGCTTGTGCTTTGCATAACTGAATTCTCACTAATATCATTAGATGCCAGAGGAAGCTATAAAAAGCCTAGTTAGCTTCTACCATTTCAAATGCTAAACTATACAAATGCAGTTGTTTAAAACTCTGGTTTATATGTTTAATGGCACAAACAGCTCTCTATTAGATACATGAAATTGTCTGTAGAATTTCAGAGCTTGCTTGTGCTTTAAATGCCTCTTATATGGCTTCAGTTTCTCTTAAAGCATTGCTTTCCAAACTGCTGTCCATGAGCTGCTAGTTATCCATGGGGCAGTTTGTGGTGTCTAACGAGCTGGTTTTGCAGGCTTTTTGGCTGTTTTCTCATTTTTCATCTTCCCTGTTCCATTAGAAATACATGGAGTGATAGATGTTCACAAGAACTCAACATCAGGGCCAGGAGTGGCACTTAGATGGTCCTTGTGGCTCCCTTCCAACTTGGGATAATCTATGATAATATGGTCTAGTCTGGTGTGGTTTTGGTATAAATTAACTTTTAAGATAGAGAGTAAACTTTTTTGAGAATCCATTCATATTTCTTATATTTCTGTGTTAAATAGGAGAAAAGCCATGATGAGGCAATTTATGGTATCGTTCATGTTGAAAAAAGGTTCCAAAAACTCAGTTAGTGAATAATTCATTAGTGAGTAAAATGGAACCTTCTGGGAATTTCAGATATGTCACAACACAGCAGAAGGGTTTATTGGAAGGTATTTTTGTTTGCTTAAATAAAAATCTAAATTCATGCCTTTTCTCTCCTCTTTCCTGAGTGCAGCAGACAAGAACAAATGAAAATTGTAAATGAACTGTTAGATCATCTGAACACGACAGAGGAAGAATGTTCAAGTGAAGATATAGAGAAAAAGGATGAAAAAGATCTTAGGCAAATGATTATTCAACTAAGAGCTGAACTCAAACATTTCAAGCAGGTCACTAAATTCTTAAAGCATCGAGTAGAATTGAAATCAACTTTTGATGGGGAAGAGAAGCTTTATCCAGATGCAGTGCCACAGATTAAAAAGGAGATTCAGCTGTTGAAAGTGGAATTGAAAGATGCAGCTACACAAACAATGACTTTAGAGAGTAATGTCATGAGAGTCAAACATGAAGGCAAAAAAGGAGCCTCAGAAGAAAAGCCAAAATATTCAAAATTAAATGCAGAAGCAGAACATCAGCAAGAAAATGTGTATAAGAAGAGTGAAGAGCATGAAAGACTTTCTTTTACTAGAACAAATGAAGTAAGTTTACTCTCTTTTTTGAACTTAGGGAATAGATGTATAAAAGGGAAAAATATGTTTAATTTCTAATACTATATCTTGCTTTTGTATGATTTTTCATATTAGGAAAAGAGATGTAAGCCAAATATATTTTAGATAATTGTTCTTAATGTTCAGAGTGCTTCATCTCCAACGTGATTTAGAACGTTAATTTATTGAATTTCAATCCTCCCTGGGACCATGTACTCGTAAATATTACAGCTTTTGGAAAGAAGGAGAGTCTGTGTTTCTTGTTCATAATGTACAGAACCAGAGCATTCGGAACTGATGAAGTCTAAATGGCAAAAGCATTCTAGAAAATTCCAGATTTGCATTGTGTCTGGGAGCAGGCTGTGGAGGGGTCAGTGGGAAACTTCCACGAACTCAAATCTTAATTTTAAGCTTTTATTAACATCCTGTCATTGTGTCTTGCTTTCTGAGAAGTGTGGCCAGGAGTGCCCTGTGAAAAGGGGGCAGTTTGTTGTGTTTGTTCGGGACCTGAGTGCACAGAGTCTGTTCTGGGAGTGCAGACAGGGTGTGCTTGTGCCAGATGAGTTTTGAAGCCTTCTGTCTGCAGGCAGTCTGTGATCCCAAACAAAGAGGTGGGAAACCAGTGTCTGCTAAAGAGTTCCTGCGTATTGTTTCAGCAACAGTGACAGAAGTGAAGTTGAAAACTCTTTGAAGATCTTGGCTCCTGTGGAGGGGACAAAGGGGGGAGTATTGCTTTTGATTTTGTGCACTGCTAATAGGGAGTGTTGTAGCACCTTCTGCAAAGAGTGGTTTCCATAACTTTAGTGATCAGGAGATTTCTGAGAGGTAGCGATTAGGAGCAGTTCATTTTTATTCTGGCTTGTTCCTCTTGGATTCGTTTTTCTGAAGAAAGTGGCTTGTAAATGAAGGGATGTTGATAAAGTTTAGTTCTGGGCACGAAGTGACAGGACAAGGGGGAATGGCCTTAAGATGAAGGAGGGCAAGGTACTGGGATATTAAGAAAGATGGAATATTAAGAAAAAATTCTTCCCTGTGAGGGCAGTGAGGCCTTGGCACAGGTTGCCCAGAGAAGCTGTGGCTGCCCCTGGATCCCTGCAGGTGTCCAAGGCCAGGTTGGACAGGGCTTGGAGCAGCCTGGGATAGTGGAAAGTGTCCCTGCCCATGGCAGGGGGTGGAACGAGATGAGCTTTAAGGTCCCTTCCAACCCAAACCATTCTGTGATTTGCTGATTCTTTGTGCAATTTTCTTTTTATTTCTCAAGTTCCTGTTTTCCCTGAGTTTCAGTTTACTGTTCTGAGTCACCATTTTCCAGATTCCTCTCTGGTTTAATCAGTGGCAACCTCAATGCAGCCCTTGAATCAGTTGCTTTAAAAGCTTTCTTGTTTGGACTAATGCACTGTATCTTTAGCTTTGGAATGGCTTTTATAAATAATTTGATGTAGCCAGCTGAAGTGGCCTTTGGGTAATCTGGGTGACAAATGTGTCTGTGCCACAGCCCTGAGACAGCTGGAAATGGTTCCATGTTTATTAATGCAGTTTAGTTAGCTGGAAGTTCTGGATTTATTTTGCAGCCTGTGAAGGATACTGTACTCATATATGTACAAAAGGAATTGAGGATGGCATTAGGAAAATGGAACTTGCTTTTTATGATTTTAAATTGTGTAAAGACTATAATTGCTGAGAAGTGAATGTGGAAAGGCATTTCAGAATACACTGGGTGGTGAAAGAAATTAGGGGACTTAACAGCACTGGTGGAGCAAATGAACAACAAAATTATAAACTAAATCTATCTGAACATGCCATTATTGGTTTTTATTATCATTACACACAATTCCGTAACTCTCATCAACACATGGCATGCTTTTTATCTTTTTGGGGACAGCACTGTTCTATGCTGTGTGGTTTAAACAAGGAACATTTGTTTTGTGCAGAGTCTTCCAAAGGTGAGAGGCTAAAATGTAGTGACTTAAGAAATGTAACTTCCCCCAACTCCAGTGAGGGAATGTCTGTTACAGCAGGAAATGGGAATCCTCCAGAAGCAATTTATGGAGTGGATCTGTGAAGAAACTGGTTTTGTTCATAAAGAATTTCTCTGTGTCAGAATAAATGTCCTCTGTGGCTGATGCAAAGTTATGCTGGTTTTCTCAAAGCTATGGAAGTAGGGCCTGTTGGGTGGAGACTAAAGGAAGAAAGGAAAGTAAACTTAGGAGCTGTTGAAAAATGAGGAGGATCCTCAACTTTTAAAAAAAAAAAAAGTGTTTTAAGGGAAAAAGTTTCTGGGCTGGCAGACATTTATGATATAAATGACAGTGGGAAGTAGCAGTTAGAGAGGTCAGTGTGGGTGAGGAACTGTTTTCCTAAGGCATCCACAAATCCAGAGCTAATTAATACTCCTGGTGGTTAAAAGCCTTTGGTAGTCACTGCTGGATTTGCTGTCCTGCTTCAGGAGCTTGTGGATGCATGGACAGCTGGGACTTACAGAAAATTATACCAGTGGAATGGTTTTTTGCCTCTCTGAATATTTATTTCTCATGTAGCAAAGGGTATTGCAATTTCATTTTCAAAACTAACATGACAGTTGACTGATTTTACAGGAAAATTTTTATTTTTCCTACGCTTGACTGTTACACACGAGCCACTAACTCCCCATTTTCTTCCATGTCTTTTTCAGGCTGACTCTGCTTCCTTACCCAAGAAGTCACGTCTGCCTGTGCTCTTAAGATCCCACAGACCATTAGGAAATGTGCCTTTGAGCTCCTGGGTGCAGAAATCAGCTGCAGAACCACAGCATTGTTCCAGGGCACCTGATGAAGGTCTGAGAGCCTGTGAAGTACAAACCAAACCATTTCAGGCACAACCTGATGGAGAGTTACTGAATGAGTCTGGAGCTGAAAACCTTCCAGAGGAGCCTGCACAGGGAAACATATCAGGGAGAGGTAAATAAAGAGCAAATCTGGTTACTTGTGGTACTGCCTGGAAGAGTGGCAGCAGAAAGTAAACCCAGATCATCTTTATATAGCTGCAATGCTGCTTAATCTTTATGAGTTTTCTTGAGTAGACAAATACGTGTAGATCTTAGAAAAACACCTTTTTTATTCCTGTTTGCTACTAAGATATAAACCAGTTTTTTGTGGAAAAAACCTGCTGTGTACATGTGGCATAAAGTCTGTAATAAATGGCAGATCACAGGGTGCTTGCATGTGCACACATATATCAATGTTTAGGTAAATGAACAATTTCCTTAATAAGATGCCAAGTTTAATGAAAAGTGTCTGTAATGGAGACGAGAGTATAAAAATCCTGGTTTTGTTTATGCCAGATAATTAAACTTTTCCAATATTTCACTGATCAGTCAAGTCATCCGTATCTGTTCCCACTGTGGCTGGGTTAATTTGAACTCAGTTGTTGACAAAATATTGGGATCAGCTAAGTATGACAAATTGTAAAACAGAGAGCAATGGGTATTAGATAAAGATTTGGGGTGGTAAAAAAATAAAAATGCACTTAGCAGTTTCATTAAAAACTGATAGAGGTGTGAAGGATAGGTGAGGGAGAGGAAATAAAAAAATAAGACTCAGTCAAGTGGCAGGTGAGCCACTGTCAGACCCAGAGGTTGCAGAGACTGTTGTTAATAATAACATTGTTGTGGTAAGACACAGATATGGTACAATTTATTGTAAATACTCAAGGTGATGGGACTGGGGCAATTAATTCCAGTAGGTGAAAAACCCATGGAGAATCCTGAGAAGGACAGTATTTCTGAATTTGATCCTGGAAGGAATCAGAAGCTGCAGTCCTGTGATGTCTTTTCCACTCTGATTTTTTTCCCTTGGATAACAGGTGTGCTGCACACTTGATGATTCTGAGACTTGCTGCAGTGATTGCAGGAGGTTGGTTTATCATCAGTGCTCAGATTGGAGAAACTTTTAAGCCTTTCTCTAAGCTTAACAGAGAACATTTAAAAATGCACTAGAGATTGATATAGTTACATTACAAAGGGGACCTACAAATGTTTATCTTCATTTGTTTGTAGGAGCCTTTGCAATTAATTCTTAGTAGTTACCCATATAATTAGTTCAAGTATTTAAAGATACTCATATTATCAAGAAAGATTTTCCTGTTCCAAGTTGTCAGAGAACCAGGTTTGTATTTGTAAGGTGAGGGTTTTTTTTGCTTTTTCAATTTTATTTATTGGTTTGGTTGGTTGGGTTTAGTTTGGTTTTGTTTTTTAACTATCATCACTTACTTTTTTTCAGTCTCTTACTGATTTCTGTTTTACCTTTCCCCACTGTTCTCCAGTTGACTCATTGCTCAAACTGGATAATATTGAGACCCAGGTGGAGTTGCAAGGTGTTGATCCAGGTACAGGGACCAAGAATAAACATGTAAAGGACAAAAATCAGCAAAACTATCAAGGTGGAGCATTTATATCGTACATAATTAAAAAAAAAAAAGGAAATTAAAAAACTTTAGTTTCTTCTCAGTTGTGCAAAATTGTAAATTGCTTCAGGTAATCATCTCCTTTGCTGTTATTTGTGGGTTTTAAAACTGGTTTTCTTAGCTGCTATGGATTAATTGCTCCAAGAATCCAAGTTGGTCTTTCAGGGTTGTGCTTTCAGAAGGGCTGCAGGGATTTATGAGTCTGGCTTCCTGTAAAAATAATGAGTTGTATGCCTGACTCTGATCTCTGTTGCTAATGTCCTCACTTCTGAACTCCTCTCTGAATTAAACGTTTGTTACTGCTTCTGCATCTAGTTCTGAACTATTGGAATGAAGCAACTGAATGATAGAATTTTGCTTATCTGAATTATTTGAAGGCATTCAAGTAGGCTGAAACCTAATGGAATAGTTTAATGAAAATGTAAATAGGCTTGGTGCTGTGTCTTCCATGTTTCTGCATCATCCATTAGTCTTTTTTGGGAGGGCTTGAATAACCTGAATAACACTGGAGAGTGCAGAGGATATGGCCAATTATGTAATCCTTTGGTGTGCAGAGTCCTGCTCAATGTGCACACCCTTTGGGGGTGTGGACATGTGCACAAAGCTCATTAGTTCTCCTTTAATTAAAGGGCACTGTGTCGTTAAAAACTATAGCCAGTGCTTTGATCTGAAATATTTCTTCATTAATATCTGTTTTTATTTTCTCTGTTTGTTATCTGGAATGATGCATGGAATCAGGATTTCAGAGTTTGAGAGTTCACCCGGTGCTTGGGTTTTTTGCCATCTGTGTTACTGCAGCAGAAGTTAATGAATGAGGTGTTGCATTCCCTTATTGTGTCCTCTGGAATTCATACCTGGGCACTTTCTTGGAAGCATCTCCTTCCTTTGGAATGCCACACAAAATGAGTGGAGTGCAGCAAACATCCTCTGGCCTTGATCTCTGGTTTGAGTTGAAAGGGACCTTAAAACTCATCCCGTTCCACCCGTGCCATGGGCAGGGACCCCTTCCACTATCCCAGGTTGCTCCAAGCCCAACCTGGCCTCAAACATTCCAGGGAAGAGGCAGCCACAGCTTCTCTGGGCAGTGTTGATATCCCAGAATCACAGCTTCATTTTATTCCAGCTTTTAGGTAATATTTATTTTTATTCTCTTGTTCTTGGTCTTGGTATTTCATACAGAGCTGTTCCATCTGAGTTTTTGTACTGATTTACAGCTTGAACCAGGGCATTCAAATTCTCCATGGAAACCAATATGAAAGTATTACAACCTGTCTGAAAGATCAATGAATTGGCTCCCAAAAGGGAAGTTCTAATTCATAGTGATCTTTTGCAGAACTAATAGAAGGGGAAAATTTAATTTACTGGTAACTAGAAAATAGCCATTTTGCTAGCTACTTACACATACAGCCCTCAACATACACAGAACTATAAACATGGATTATATGTAGGAATATATGTCTTATTGGGCTGAATCTGAGGTGATTGCATTACTTAGAGATGGCAAAGTCACCTGAGGAATGTGATGTTCATATCAACTGTGTGCCAGTAAAACCTTTAACACCAAACACTTTAGTGGGGTTTGTTTAGAACACCTTTTAAAAAGAAGTTATTATAGCCTCCTTTTCAAATCTGACTATTTTGTTGATAATCTTTTTAAAATTCCACTGACTTTATGCTCCAATTGGTTTTGTATAGATTTTTAAAGTGGGGAGAAGAAGAATATTTAATTAGAAGCTTTAGGAGGAACCATGTGAAGTCAGAGTCTCCTTTGCCTCATGTTTGAGGTTATCTTTGTGGCTGGAAAGGTCTGGGCTTGATCAGTGTCTGATTCAGGAGAGCATATGGCAAAAGGAATTTTCAGTCATTTGGGAAGAGGAAGTGGGTGTATTTTGAATGTTGTTTATTTGAAAGGTAATAAAGGGTTTGAAATACTTGATGTGCAAATTGAATTAATGGCAAATCACAGAAAGAGGTCAAAAGTCCCAAACTAATAATGTATAACTTGTAATTACCTACATTTTGATTCTGCTATTATAGAATTAAATTAATTCATTCTAGTGCTGTTAAGAACAGAATGTCAGATAAAGAAATATTAATATTCACACACAGGCCTCCTGTTTTTCAGAAATGCAAAATCATCATAACATTAGCAATGGAAATGTCCAGAGTTCATTAAAAGAGGTGGATGAAGAGTTTTATTCCATGGGACACAAGGACATTGTCTCAGCCCCTGCACATTCAGGCTCCAAGTGCCTGCTTGCTCGCCGAGGGAGTGGAGCAAGAACAGATGCACTTGATGGCTGTGAAGCCACAGAGGATATAGAAGAATTGAAACATAGAGTTAAGATTATGCAGTCTGAGCTTGAAAAGTACAAAAAGTTCCTGCTGCAGCTGCAGAGCTCTGACCAGCTCTTGTTCAGTGGTGTTTTCAATGGAGTTGTGAGTGAAACAGCCCTGCCTGTGGGAGGGTTTGTCACACAAGTGCAAGATACAGCTATGGAAGGAGTCCAGACATCCTCTGGTGTCTGTCAGCTGGATTATGAGATCCACACCAAAAATAGGGATTCTGAGTCTTTGGAAGCACCTGATACATGGGCAGCACAGAACCTTGAGGAACTACTGTTGGCCAATGAGGCAGAACTTGACAAAGAGCAAGTTCTGAATATGCATCTTGATGAAGTGTATCCTCTTCAGAATAGTCTGAGAGCAACATCACCATCCAAGTGAGTAAAACTGCTGCTGTTTGAGGTTCCCTTTTGTACACAGCAATACCAGATAGCATAGGAAGGTGATATGAAGATAATTTTATTCACAAGTGTTGTTACAGTAAAGGCTAAATTTTGCTAACATTAACATAAAGGAACTGAAACGTTTTGTTAAAAGACCCCCTTAGTATAAAACTGATAAATTCATGTGAAGGATGTGAGAGGAGATAAATATAAAAAATAATGAATGAAATTTTATAGCATAAGCTTATAAGCTGGAAAATCATTTATGGGAGGCTGAAAAGTATCAGTCTTGGATTTTGTATGAGATTTGGGGGAGCATTTTGGCTACATATGTACAAATAGCAAACATACGATGGGGGATCAAAAGAGTGAGCCTTTTTTTAACATCCACTTGCCTTTTCTCCTTTTTAAATATTGATACCGTCCTGGGGGGCCTGTGGAATATCAGAAATTGTAACAAAGAAAGGCATTCAGCCTTGTGCCTTTCTTCCAAATGCTTGAGTAGAAATATTTGGAGACACTGAGCAACTGCCAGCATGGACTATTGTATATCTCTGAGTCTTACTGTTGTAAAATACAGTGGTGTTACAGACTCCATATAAATTTACATGCCTTGAAAATATACCTCATCCATTTTACAAAGGAAGATCTAACTGTAAATTAAGGAATGAGGCCCTGTGGAGCACCGTGAGGTTTTTATGGCCACTGTCTTGGACAACATCATGAGTCACAAGTGACAGACACCAAAATGAGTTACACATCTCTTCCTATACAAATGACAGTAAAAATGCTATAACAACCCACACCACCATAGATTTTGTTTGATTCCCTGCATCTTTTAACATCCTCTCTCCTTTTCTTCCCACTAATGGATGATTCTGGAGAAAGAACTCTACCTGTGGTACAGACAGTGGCAGTACAAAGGGGATGTCTGTATTTGCAAGTATAAATTCAATAAATAAATTCAATTGATCTGAGTTGAAATTTATATCCTGGCTTGTGGAGTACCGGAGTTTGGGCACCACAGTGGTTGTCATTGTCTCTTGCAGTACACATGCAGAGATGTGCAGAATTTTCAGACTGGGTGAAACCATCAGTTCAGAAAGTCCAATATTGTTTTAGCAGGAAATACATAAAGTTTCAGAGAAGGGACAGCTGTCTGCTTCCATGGGGAGTTAAGAAAACCACAAAACACCAAACTAAAAATAATCCCCAACCAGTCAGGAAAAATACATGTATTCTTGAAAATTCTTTACATGTATTCACTCTTACTTAGTTTAATTTGGCACCTCTGCTGCCATCCATGTTCTTTCCAAGCAGGCCATCAAGTCATCCCATTAGTTTTGGCTCATTTTATAAATGATGCAGCTAAGTGAAGGAGAATAATCCCTATATACCAAACTACACAGTCAGAGATAATACATTTCCCGTTGTGGCTGTTAAAAGCATTTTAAAAGCAAATTGAGCCACATAAAGTTATAGTTTAGGAATATAAGTCTAATTCCCTTTTAATTTGTATTTAAATGTCATTTATGGCCAGACAATTGCTTTACAGCTAATTTCATTTTCTCAGATACGATTCATTAGTTCATTCACAAGTTCGGGAACTGTCCTTCCAATGCCAACAAATCAAGGAGATCCGCTATGGCTGTGTCACCTACCATGAGCATCTCACCAGCCTGGTGAAGGCCTTTGAGGAGCTGCTCCAGGCCAGTGATGTTGATTACTATGTTGCTGAAGGCTTCCGTGAGCAACTGAACCAAAGTGTGCTGTTGTTTGAGAAACTGGAAATGAAATTCCTCTATGGTGAGCAGCAGTATTTTGTGCTTGTTGTCAGATAGATTAATGCCTTTGAAATGGGAAGGATTTTATGTACTTGGTGAAAGGGAAACCTTCCTTGCTGTTGGTTACTTTAAGATGGTTTATTGGGAGGAGTGTCATGGAAGGTAAAATTATTATGATTCAACAAGAATCGCAAAGAATCACAGAATTGGAAGGGACCTCTGGAGATCATCCAGTCCAAGCCCCTACCAAGGCAGGGTCACCTGGAGCAGGTGCCACAGGAACGTGTCCATGTGGGTTTGGAATGTCTCCCGAGAGGGAGATTCCACACCATCCCTAGGCACCTGTTCCACCCTCAACGTAAAGAAGTTTTTCCTCATGTTGAGGTGGAACTTCTTGTGTTTTAGTTTATGGCCATTACTCCTTGACTTTTGTAGCTGTACTCTTTATTGATGCCTGCTATTTGGGGTCATCTCAACACAAGCATATTTTAATTGTCCAAAATACAGTAGTTATATAAAAGTTTTGTTACAAGTGGCTTCAGGGTTTCCTGTTTCAGGGAACGGCCCAGCTGACTGTTGAAGACACCTGGGGACTTGAGTTAGTGCTGGGCCTGGCAGTGCTGGGGTAACAGTTGGACTCAATGATCTAAGATGTCTTTTCCAACTTAAATTACTCAATGATTTTCCTAATGGACCTGCATTGGGCTGCCTGCTAGTCTGGCTGGTGGAGAAATGTACACTGCCTTTCGTAAGAGAGGTAAAATACAACCATGTTTTGGAAAATGAGCATCACAATTGACATTTGTCACTTGAAGGAAGAGTATTACCTGCATATTGCTTTCTATAGTTTAAAGAAAGTTAGCAGGAAAGTGATAGAAAAGGGATGCTGTTGCAAGTAACAGCAAGAAAGACCTTTTCCTGGCATCACAAGTGTTGCTCTTGCTGACCCAAACAACCAGCAATCCTTCACAGATGTCAGCTGCAGGGGTGACATATCCAGCAAAATACTTGAGGTGCCTGAGATAGGAACCTGACCCTCACATCCTCCTGGAATTGGCTCTGGGAGCTACCTTAGTTCAGCCCCATTTGGGGCCCAGTCATAGCTTGATCTGTGTTCTGCCTTTCATTACAGATCGTGGCAGGATGTTGCAGTTTTGATTGCTCATATAAAGCAGCTGTATATGAGAAAAAGGTATTACAGCCTTGTGTCATAGCAGGGTAGTAAAAGATTGAGTGTGTTCAACAATTTCGGTGGCTACAGAGATTCCTTGAATTGCAAATGGGAAGACTGTAGTGAATAAACATTAAATGCCTTTAAACCAACAGATGGTATCCTGTATACTATGAAAAGTCACTGACAACTGAGACAATTCAATATATCTAACACAATGGTATTGCATTGAATCGCACATTAAAGTAAAATGATGTTTGTAGGGTTGTAAAGAATATCCAGTCTACTAAGAATTGACTGTAAAGAAGCACGAACAGCTGTCTCTCTACATTTCCATCCTGACCTTCAGTTCATTCCCCTGAAATTTCAGCTGTGCAACTCTTCCCTGCCACTTTTGCTTAATTGCACAAAAATTTTAAAATCTGGGGAGCGAAGGTGACACCACAAAACTCTTGTTTTCTTATTCAAATTAGTGTCTGAGTCCAGATCTCTTGCACTGAATTGTGTCTGTGCTCACACGCAATTCCACAGAGAATGTTGCAGACAAAATCCTGTGTGTGCTCCTTCATTAAGGATAACTGGGTAACCTGACTCCAAAACAAGCACAAAAAATCCAAGTGCAATGGAATTGTTTTTATATAAATGTTATTGGAGAAGTAACATCATGTGCCTGTAATCCTTTTGCCATATAGCGCAATTATTTCAAATTGGTATGCTAATTAAAACACCAAGGCTGTAAAATCTGGCACCTGTGGTCCCTGATAATTTTTTTTTGTGAGTTCCAGAGCAAGCTATTGCTTTGTTGCTGGGCTATAAATAGTTTTGCCATGTACGGCATTTGACACTAATACAAAGTGTGTTAGTATCTGTTGATTTCTCTAATTTCTCATTAATTTAGCACTCTGTATTTAAATAGAGTAAGATGGAGGAGAAAAATTGTAATTCTCAGTACGTGTTTTTAATCAGCTGTTTCTGCTTTGCAGGAGAATCAATAGGTACAGAAGTCACTATACTTTATGAATTAGCTCAAAGGTAAGAGTACAACTGAATGTGTAGCAAAAATATGGTTGTTTCATAAGTTGATAAGGATACTCCATGTTTTGTAGCATGTTTCGCTGTTTGGCAGGGCTTTGCTTATTAATACCCATTTTGTTAATAAAATACTGTATTAGTTTGAAAACAAACCAGTGGGAGGCACCAAGTCAGAATAACAATTTAAGAGGGAAATTAAAAAAATTAAAAGCAGAAACCACTGATTTAAACTGACAGTCAGGATACAGCCTGACACCCTGTAGGTCAGGGTGGTGGTAGCAGTCCGATAAAAGGGTGGCTGCAGTCCTCCTGAAGTGCTGGATATGGTTCTGTTGAAGCAGTGATCCTGCAGAAAGGGGCTGCTCTTCCTCAGAAGGTCCAGTGGTGGCTGTGTAGCTCCTGTCCTCTGGGAATCCAGTGGAAAGGGTGTCTGTGGTGTTGGGAATCTCAGATTATATCCAGGATGGGATGCTTGGTTCCTCCCTCTGGGTGGAGCATCTCACAATGGGATGATGAGTGATGAGGCCGGGCGTTGATGGGCTCAGTAACAGAAGATGGTCCGGAGGGAGTTATCTGTGAGTCATGGGCAGAGCATTGATGGGCTCAGTAACAGAAGATGGTCCGGAGGGAGTTATCTGTGAGTCATGGGCAGAGCATTGATGGGCTCAGTAACAGAAGATGGTCCGGAGGGAGTTATCTGTGAGTCATGGGCAGAGCATTGATGGGCTCAGTAACAGAAGATGGTCCGGAGGGAGTTATCCGTGAGTCATGGGCAGAGCATTGATGGGCTCAGTAACAGAAGATGGTCCGGAGGGAGTTATCTGTGAGTCATGGGCAGAGCATTGATGGGCTCAGTAACAGAAGATGGTCCGGAGGGAGTTATCTGTGAGTCATGGGCAGGGCATGGATGGGCTCAGTAACAGAAGATGGTCCGGAGGGAGTTATCTGTGAGTCATGGGCAGAGCATTGATGGGCCATTAACAGGAAGATAGTCTGCGGGGATGAGGCAAGGAAACACTGCCCCACCTGATTTCAACAGCTCATGAGGATGGGAATAGAATACACTGCAACCCAGGACAAATACCCATTGAAAACAGACTGGGCTTTTTTCCCCACTTCTCACCAAGCAGGTGAGATACTGAAGGAGAAACATTGTGCTACCAGGATTGTTCCTTTCATGAACAAACAAAACATGTCCATAACCCACTGTGGTGCATGCTCAGACATTATCCTGGTGCAGCTGCCAGGGTGTACAGTCCCACCCCGTGTGTCCCCATGGCCTTTTGGGCTGGCTCAGGGTCACTGAAGTGCAGCACTGCTGAAGTTTATTCTCAGAGCACCCTGAAGCTGAAGGTGAAGATAGCAGGTGCTGTTGTGCTGCGTATGTTGGTTTTATGCCAGTTTGGGATTCTTCTGTGCTACAGAAATCCTCAGTACCTTGAATCCTGTCCAAGACAGCTTGAGGTCCCCTGAACACAAAGGTGACTGCTTGGTGCTAGAAAATACAAAGTAGGCTGGAGGGCCACTGATTACTCCTGCTGACTTCAGTGAGCTCTGAATTTCAGTCTTGATGCAACCTCTGATGTGTAGTAGTTTCTCATGCCCTGTCACATAAATTTACCTGTAAATTGGTGTAAATTTGCCACCCTCTGTTCACACTTTCCAAAGTCATAAAATAACTTTTAAACCATTTTGTTTGGCACAAAAGGGATAATGAGAAGAATGCCACCATGTACCAGCATCTTCAGGGTGAATCACCTGTGCCGTCTGTTGTTCATAGCTCGTCCGACTTTGATTTGTCAGAGAAGTCTCCTCTTGGCTCACCTGAGCACAGGCATGACCTGGAAGGCCAGCACAGCACACTGCCACTTCTGCCAAGCAAGTTTCCTTCAGGTAATATTTTTCCCACTGAAGAATTTGGATATTGGGATAAGCTGTAAATAACACACAAGGGAGCTAATTAAGAAATAATGAAGAATGTTTGTCTGCCTCAGCTTTCCAGTTCCTCACATAATCATTGCAATTTCAGTGATAAGGCACACAGAGATGGCAACCATCTGAACTACCCTGTTTGAGGCAATATAAAGTGTGTTAGTTTGTGTCCTTGTTGTTTTAGGCTACCAGCTTTTGCAGTGCTCCAGACACTCTTTAAACAGACAACTTATAAGGTGAAAATAGACAATTGTCAAGAGATTATTATGTGGAAAAGGAAAGATTTTCCAATTTTATAGAAGCCAGTGTTGTGTTTCCTTGAGAATTGTTAAGTGCTGCATAATTAATAAGTGGTGTCGTGTTTGACCTGGATAGTTCCACTAAAAACAAGTGATGCTTGCAGTACTTTATCGGGAGCAATGAAAATTTAATAGCTGAGCTGGCACATCCTGTTCAGGGAGAAATACTGCAGAGTAAACCAGGAGTGTGTGACATGGATAAACTGACACATCACACAGTGACAGGTAGAACAGATCGGCTCCTGAGGAAGGATGAAACTTGCAGCCAGTGAAAGAAAAACGGTAGAATGGCAAAGCAAGAAGGAAAAGGTATAATATTGAAACTTGCTACAACAGGTTTATTTATTGTGGAGTGTGTTGTGTAAGTCAAAGTCAAATTTCTCTGGAGTTACTGTGGGAGCTTCCTATTGTTGTAAGGAAAAATGCTTGCTGGTGGTTTGTCGAGCCGGAATGTGGAGCTGCATTGCAGAACTTTGGATTCTTTCCTCAGTACAGGGAATGTTTAAGTAGATAAAATTGTTATCTATTCCACTTTTGTAGGAAGAAGAAATTTGAAGAGACTTAAAACTCAGGACCATTGTTTAAGTTAGAATGTAGAGTAGGAGTTGTCACTGAATGCATGGTTTGAGTACTGTACAGGAAGAGAGTGTTGTGGAGTCAGGTATTTAATAGCTGCCATTTTTAACAGCTCTGTGTCATCTTTTAGGATTAACACTCATTAGATTTGACAAGAGGACATAGTGTAAAAGAACACAATCATCTGCTCTAAATAAGAAGTGGTCTCTTGCTTTATTTAGAGTTATTAATGGAGCATCTGCAAGAAATTAGAATCCTGAGACAGCGTTTAGAATACTCAATAAAAACTAATGAGAGACTGAGGAAGCAGCTTGAGAGACAAGTTACAGACAAGGAACTAGATCAAGGTAAGAATTCATTTAATGAGAAACTGGATCCATCTTTCCTGCTGAGAGCCCGAGGGATCAAATACCACTGGAAAGGTTTTGTTTGCTTTTTTGAATAACCTCACCTCTTCCAGTTGGGAAATGATGTGCCTTTCTCTGAGTCCTGCTCCATCTTGAACTCTGTCAGAGACACAGCTTTCCCACACTGCTGTGGAGTGGCATAAAGGCAGAGTCCATTGCTGGAATTGTACCCAGTGCTGAGCACAAATCTTTCATGGGATACATGTGCAGCACAGAGCCTCAAATCTGCACTTGCACAGATTGCTCAGAGAACAAGACTGTCAGGTAGTTTTATGACATTTGATGATCCCGTGGTTGAATTTCTTACAGAGAATTGAAAGACCCTTCTAGTTCTGTTACCAGTAAACAGTCTGCTTTTTTTTCCATTTTTTTTTCTAGTGCCTTTATTCTAGTCCATTATTATTGGAATGTTCCTGTATTTTAGGATGTCACCCTCTTTGAATTGTCTGCCATGTCCAACCAGGGTCAGTTGCTGGAGAGGAAGCCCATTTTATCAATATGATTGCAGTGGGGCCCAGTATGAATGAAGAAGGAGGTGCTTTGCTCTAAATTATGCTGCTGCTGATCCAAAGTAGGAATTGTGTGGAATTAGCTTTCCTGCACCTGCTCTGTGTATCCTTAGGGTGGTCAGTACAGCACTGCTAACAGGACTGCTGGAGATGCCTTTTCTGGAATTCTGTGACTGCTTTAAAGCCAGCTTGTGTTCACACACAGGGACAAAATATCTGTGAGACAGAGCTGAGGCCATGGTGTCCAGCCTGCCATTGATTTCTGGGATAAATGTGTCCCACACAAAATGCCATGGTGAGTTTTTAACGAGAAATACACAACAACAACTGATGGAAAATTTAGCATAGAGTTGGTTTTTATTCCAAACTCTAATATAAAGCAGTGGATGAAAACCATTAAAAATAGTTATGCAGGTTTGGAGTCACTGCTCTCTGTTGCTGGTGTTCAGCATGTCTGAAAGCCAAGTTCTGAGGCAGATTTAAAACTTTTCACAAGTAGGCAACTTTCACTAAAGATGCTTTTGGAGCACCTTTTGAAGCACCCCATCCCTGTATTTTCCTACACTTTGCTTCACTCTCCTTCCCACCTTTTCCCCCATAGGACAGTTGATTAATATACAGTATTACTCATTCTGGAAGCAAGTAATAAATACAGACATACTTTCCTTTTCCTCAATTTTACTGGTATTGACATTAGATTCATTATGTTTTACGTCATCCCCATGATCCATTTCTGTTGGTGTTTAAATGGAGGCAACCTGCACATGGCAGTTTGCTTTCAGGGATAATTTACAGTGATGGAAAGGTGGATAAAAAGCATCCATTTCATTCATGAGGTATTTACACTGCTGGAAAGGCATTCTGTGTTCATGAAATAACCACACTGAAACACTTCCAACTCCTTTACAGCTTCATAAAGATTCTGGCAAGGGCATCCATTAATGCAGTGAAAGTAAATTTTCTTTATAAACTGTCTTATGCCTTCCATCTGTCTTCTTGTTGCCTTAGCACGTCTACCAATGCGTGCAGGAGAAATTTGGAAAAGTAAAGGAAAAAAGCAACTGCTGTTAGAACAGCTCCTTTTTGTTACTGTGTTCTTTCAGTTCTTGTTTCTCTCTGTATCAAAGATCTCTTTCATGCTATCAGATATGCACATGCTCTCTTGCTAGTGATGCTCCTTTTTCCTGATAGATGACCTTTCTTTGACTTACAGTGTAAAAAGAAATTCCTAAGTGAAGCTGAGAGGATTCACAAGGGCACATTGGAATGGCCTTAAGCTGAAGGAGGGCAGGTTAAGATTGGATATCAGGAAGAAATTGTTCCCTATGAGGGTGGTAAGGCCCTGGCACAGGGTGCCCAGAGAAGCTGTGGCTGCCCCTGGATCCCTGGAAGTGTCCAAGGCCAGGTTGGACAGGGCTTGGAGCAACCTGGGATAGTGGAAAGTGTCCCTGCCCATGGCAGGAGATTGGAACTAATTGAACCTTTAAGGTCCCTTCCAACCCAAACCATTCTGTGACTTGAATTCAACATTTTTGCTTTTAACTGGATGTCCTTAGTTTGTTTTCCTTTAAAACACAAGGCCACATTGTAACATACTTAATTGTTGATGGCAGCCTGCTAAAATTCATGATACTGAATTGTTTGTTCAACAAAAGTTATTGCATAGATTTATTCTTGTCTGATAAATATTGTATGGATGTATATACACACATCTGCCTACTGTTTCTGCCATGTTATTTTTAATATTTAGATTCTTTCAGTATTTAAATGCCTCTGGGCTTCCAGTATCCTATGAATGACTCAATGCTGGTAATGACTACATCACTCCTGTAGAGCTGAGGCTTGCAGTGCAAGTAGAACTAAAATAATTGCTTCAATCATTTCAAATGTTAGGCTTCAAAATAAAATCAAAGGTTTAATTTTGAGTGTCCTAGGTTTCAAATGTTATTAACAGCAGTTAACATTAAAAGGGGGTTTGTTTGCTCTTTTTAACCCACAAGTAGCTGTTGTTTCTACTCAGACTTCTCTTGAGCTTTTGAGTGCCTTTATTTTGCTTTGCCTGGGAGTGAATATTTCCTTCCTCATTGCTGCGATTTTCAATAGTGCCTTTCTTTCAGTCAGTGTTTCCTTTGAAACCTTCAAGGTATGTTTCCTTAGCATGCACTTTTTCAGAACAAAACAGAATGAAAACTCAAGTGTATTGCAGCTGTGGGCCTTGATGCTCCACTTCCCTCTGGTTAGATAGACCTTTGCCTCTATGGAGAGAGTAATTGATGTCAGCAGGGCTCTGCACAGAAGTAGTAGTCTCAATAGTGGGTCAAATTGTGGGATTGTGGCCCTATTACCACTGGCTCTGCATTATCCCTTATTATGTATGATAACTAATAGTTATATTCTAAAGCCTTTCAGTAGAACTGGGATAGCATAACTTTTCAAATAGGATAAAGTTGGGTGATGGGCAATAAATTAAATTAGAATCAAGATGAGACCATCAAGCCTTGCCACTTCAACTTGGATTGCTTTGTTACAGTCTGAAAGGAGAGAGCCTTTTGAGTTCACATAGCTGCCTCAACTCTTTAACATATAGATAGTAAAATGCCATTAGTGCCAGGCTTCAAGAGCCTTTGAGTCTTTCAGCAGTGACAAGAGGTTTGTATCATGGCACAGTACATCCCAGTTAGGTAGTGTTAGTAAAAGCTTCAATTGGGATTACAATAAAATGAGATTACTCAGAGGAAGTGCAGCACATCAAATTGAATTGAACTGCCAGAGCTGAAAGGCATCCTCCTCATACATTCAGCTAATTTTTTTTGCCAGCTGGTTATTTCTCTATTAACCAAATAGTTGACGCTCATGTACTTATCTCAGGCTTTAAGCGTGGGAGATACTGGGATAACCAATCAGCTGAAAAATACTTTTAATTCTGGTTGGTCCTGAAGTGTTTTACTGACTATGAGAAGGTTACAAAGGGCAATAACAATTACTTGACTTGCATTTCAGAGGCAGCACCTTGAGCGTGGGATGTGGCACTTTCCAGGCTGTGCTGCACCAGTGCACATCACTGGGGGATGACTAGCACGAATACAGTGCATTGAGGATTGCCTGGGCTGGCATTTAGCTTGCTGGATACAGGATTTAATACTTAGATTCACTTGACTAGTGCAGTAAGATCCTCAGAGCAGGATTCATCACCCTTATGTTTGTCAGAGTCAGACATTTAATTCGTGCCAGTTACCCAGAGCTTCTTGTGGAGGCACTGGAGGGAAATTCAGCTCTTAGAAGACAGAGGATCTCATCCTCAGAGATGTGAGGACAGGAGACACGGGGTGAGTTGAGCTTTGGAGGGGCCTGTTCCTCCCCATGGCTGCTGATGGTTGATCAGGACTGGCTCAGTTACCTCAATTTTAGAAATGCAGATTTAAGAGGGATAAATTTTCATCCCTGTGATCATAAATGGGTTCGGAGTTTGTAATCTGAGGCCAAGACAGTGACTCTAGCCTTATGCTCTTGCCTGTGTGGTAACAGATCTATCACCAGACTATTTACAAGCCTCCCTGCATTAACCCCTGTGGATTAGCTGGTAGAATCTCATTGTTTTCTCACTAAATACAATGGAGTATGAGCAGTGCAAGACTAAAATACATGGTAAACCCTCTGTAGTGGTTTGGTTCAAAATACTCGTTACTGTTTACCTTCTGTGAGATAAGAACTAGGAGGAACGCAAAGCAGGCACCAAACTTGAAAGAATATAAAGAAGTTTATTAACAGACCTAAAAGAAGAAAAAAAAAAAAATCATACCACACCTTCAGAGCTCTCCTCCTCCCCCCACCTTTCTCCCTTCTCCCACTGACAATGTAAAAAGACAACCCTTGAGATGTTCAGTCTGTTTACCACTTCCATAATAACCTTGTTCAGTCCATTTAGGAAGAGGAGTCTCTCTTGCCCATGCTATGGAGAAATTATCACGAGCCAGCCGCCCAGGTTGGTTCTCTGCTCGCATGTGAGTCCCTTCCCCCGACTTGCAGCTTTTCCCACAACTGCTTTCAAGGGTCCACTCTTGAATTACTGGGGTACAATTTTAAGGTTGAGCCGTTCAGAAACAAAAGTTCTCTTCACCCATCTCTGGGAGCGTTTCATCTCTAAGAACAGATGCCTTTCTCCTTCCCTGGGAGCAAAGGGTCCTCCTCATCTTCGTCTCTAGGACTATCTCTGGGAGCATCTGTAGGAACTGAGGTCTTCTCCTTTTCCATTTGGAGCAAAAGTCCTCATCGCTTCCATCTCTCCCTGTTCAAACTTCTCATGAAATTACAGCTGTGTCAGCATCTGCCTATCTCAGTGCAGGTGCTTTTGCTCACGAGTTGAACGCTCCACCCCCCATGCCTTCATGAAATTACAACGGGTACTCTGATATATCATAGCTTTACAACAGAATTTCAGCTTTAAGCATCTCCTCTTTCTTCTCCCTTAGGTTTTCAGCTCTTCACAGCACTAAAAGGGTTAATCTCACCCAGGCCTTGCAGCTGGAATGTCGCTTATCGCTGTTGCTCACATGATCTTTGCCGGACAGCAGGGCAGCTTCAGCTGAATCTTGGCCGCACTGGAGAGGGGGAGCTGGGCTGCTCCAGCTGCCCAGAGCAGGGCTGTGGGGGTGGTTCCGTGGGTGGGACAGGGCCCATCGGCTCCAGGATGGCCGTGGTCCGGCCTGGCCTGGCCCGAGCAGGGCCTGGGCTGGGCCCGCTGGCCCCCGCACGGGGCCCGCAGCCACCTGTCCCAGCACCAGCAACGAGAGAGAGCTGTGGGGAGGGGTTGTCTATTCTTAAGTGTGGATCACAGAGGCGGTCACAACTTTAAGTGGCTTAGAGAATTGTCCATATTCAAACTGGCCGCTGATAGGTTCTGTCAGGTCCCAGAGGAAGCTGTAAGCACCCCTTTGCGAGAACATCACTTCTGGGACTATGCTTGCTAACCCATGACACCCTCCTACAATTTTCTTCTCAAATCATAGCAATGTCACAAAATACTCCTGTGTTTTGTCCTGTTGGGATTTTAGCTGATAGGTAAAGACTGCCAGGGATAATTCTGCAATTTTGGTAATTGCCCAGCAATGAGAGGCACTTGTGCTGCACAGGGCTTTGGATTACTTGGCATTAACCTGAGCTGTCTTTTAGCCTGTACTGATAACCTTCAAAATATATAGGGGAGAAATAGCTTTTATAACATGTTTTTCTGCAATTTTTAAAATTGTTCTTGTCTGGAAAGTTTAATCTTTAATGACCTAGAGATGACTCATAAATCATCTTTCATGTGTATATTTATAGGTTCTGCAAACATTTTTATCCATGGCTCAGAGCAGCATAATTCCCTGACTTCTGAAATACATTTCCTGAGGAAGCAAAATCAAGTTCTGAATGCAATGCTAGCAAAAGGATCTAGAGGTAAAAACGTAAACTGTTCTTTACAGGAGTAGCCTGCAACTCATCCCAGATTGGAAAACAATAAAATATTCACAGTCCACTCGTTAAATTGACTTAGCCATTCTTCCCACCCCTGAAATTCCATGCTGAACCATGAGCATTCAAGCTGGGATTTGCAATAATGGAGTAGCAGCTGGTTTTTTCAGGTAGTGTCTGAAAAAGCTGATTTAGTTAAAAATCATAGCCTTAGTGGGTTGTGGGCATTGCAGATAGCTTGTGTTTTTTCTTGTTTCAGATAAGCAAAAGGAAAATGAAAAGTTAAGAGAATCTCTTTCTAAGAAGAATGCAATCATTGAGCATCTTCATGAGGACCATGAATGCATCAAGAAAGAAAATGAAAAGTTGCAAAAACAAATTTGCCAAAAGGAAGATGAAATCAGATACCTGACATGTCAAATTTACAGCAGTCGCAATGAACTAAACAGGTACTATCCACATTTAAACAGTCATTTAGAGAAGAAGTTGTCAGTGTGACAGGCACATGTTTAGCCATAGCCATTAACATTAATGAGGGGCATGGATATATTCAAAAGGCAAGGGAAGAATTATAGAGGGAAAGAGGAGTGGATTTTAGATTTTGAAAAAAAAAATCAGAATGTAACTCAGCTGTTTATTGGGACTTAACAGGTTGCAAACAGAAATTAATGTAAAGCAGCATCAGATCTCTGAGAATGAGAAGTTGCTGCAGTCACTGCGAACTGAGATCAAGGTTTATGAGAAGCTGGAAGAAGCAAGAAGGAAGGGGACAGGTATAAATGCACAATTGTCTCTGTACCCTTTGCACCTCTTCCCTCTGAATGTGCTCTTGTCAAAGGCCAGTAGGGCTGAGTCACTGCAAAGAGAGCTGACAACCTGCTGCTCAGATGCTTTTTGACTTGTGGTAACTGCAAGCCTGAGATGTGTCAGATGTTGACTAGACACCCCCAAGTTTCCTCTATCTTCTTAGCTAATCTAAAAACCAGAATTGAAGACTTAGTGGCTCAGGCTGGATGAGTTTCCTGGGGATCTTAGATATTTACTTGTCATATAAAATCCTGCTGCTGCATCCTCACAGCAAGTAAGTAAGCTTCCTGCTTACTCAGGTAGCTTGTGCTTTCTCTTGGCTGGAGGTGAGGGGAGAGGCTTCTCCCTGGGGCTGGCAGAAGTGCTGGCACTGTTTCCTGAACGAGGTGTTTAATAATTTCCTGTCCGCTTTGCTGTCAGTAAATGTGAGAGGAGGACTGGAGCTCACCTGAGTTATTCCTACCCCTTGGAAGGAAGCTGCACCACCACGCAGCTGTTGGTATGCTGAGGTGGAGGAGTGGAATGCTGTTCATTGCTGAAGAGCCCTTACCACATCCAGCAAATTTCCCACTGGAAGTTCTTAGAAAGTTCATTTTTTTTCTCCCTGCTGCTCCAAGTGTTGTGCCCTGCTGCCAGTGGTTTTCCTGCCTGGCTGCAGCAGAAGAGCCCTGTTGGCATGAGGCTTTAAGGCAGAGTTGGCTCAGGGGTGGAAGGGATTCTCCTTGCAGAACTCCTGATGTCATCAGAGAGTAGCAGCACCCTGAGCTGAGCCCCTTCCCACTGTCTGGAGAACACCCTGAACAGCTGGATTTCAGCAGGAAAGAATGCATGGAGTTGTTTGTGTACTGATCTCTTTCTGTGTGAACGCAAACACAGCCCTTGCTTTTCTCAGGTTCAGATTTGTTCCTCTGGTTGCCAGGTGATCACTGTTTTCTTTTTCCCTCGGTGTATAGAATTAAACTCCCAGTTCTACTCCATCCCTCCTCCACACTCTGATGTTCCCCATTCCTTTTCCTTTCCCCAGACTGTGAATTACTGCACTTCACATTTTGTAAATCCTCTTCGTTCTCCTTTTATCTCATTTTTTGTCTTTTGGCATGAGACATAGTAGCTTTCATGGACAAAGCAGAAAACAATTTTCGGCTCTTTAAATCTTTCAAGGGTAGAAGCAATTAAGACATGCTTTTTTGTCAAACCATTATCTTAATGCTGTTTGTAGTTAATTCTTAATATTGAGGATAACACTGGCTATAACTTACTTGCTGAGCATTCTAGTAGGTAATATTATTTTAATTGTTAAAGATGTTTGAATGTTTCTTTTGAAATTGTCTCAGATCCCAGATGTGATGCCTCAGAAGAATTCCGGAAAGATCAGAATAATCCACTTGATTTACATGAACTGTTGACTGAAATCCAGAGCCTGCGAGTGCAGCTGGAGAGGAGCATAGACACCAACAAATCTTTGCATGAAAAATTAGAAGAACAGCTTTCCAAAGGGAAGAGAGAAGAAGTGGGACCAGTGTCAGCTGTTAATAACAACTGTCTGTTCAAGCCAGGCTCTCAGCACTGTGCAGGAGTGGATGGTACTGTGCTCTGTGTGCTTTTGGGGTACTGGAGAACCTGTGCCTCGTTCTTTAAAGATGCTCTTACAGCATTAAACGACATCAGCTGGCCTCGCATCCCTCTGCTGTTAGAGCTGGTGTGTGAAGTGCACACTGCACTGTCCTAGAGCCTCCAGCTGGTGCTTTCTTTGCATCCAAACAAAGCATTTGCAGAGTCTCTGGGATGGGAGGATGCCTGCAATAAATTGTCATAAATTTTGCTTACCTGGGAGGTTCTTTTTTCACTGCTGAGCTCTATAGTGTTTGCTAAGGGTGAGTGTGTATTACTCAAGAATGATCAATAAGTGCACTGAATGGGCTTGGGATAAATCAGTTCTCCCCTCTTTGCCCTTGAGGAATATTTTACCTTTATTTCAATCACTGTTAAGTGATGCTGTTTTAGCAAATGAAGGAAAGTGTAATGTTTACACCCAGGGTTAGGTTATTGTTCCAATATTTATGTACATGGGATACAGAGGGCACAAGAATCTTCCTCCTTAAAGTGCTCTGCACAGTAACAGCTTTCCATACATCCAGATAAAATCATATGGACCAGAAAGACTCCTTGGAATGTCAGCAGCTGAATTTTTTAGATGTGCTTTTCTCATAGGTGCTTAGGGAATTTGGAAGTTCTGAAGGGGAGGAATGTAAAGATTATCTTTAGTCTGGTGCAGCTGTGAAAATGTCCTACTTCTTGTGGAGTTAATGGGAAGCTTACATTTGTTAATTAAAATATGTTCATCAGGATGTATTTTAGATTTTTTAACTATGGCTTGATTTTGGGAGATACCTAGATTTTGGATAGGTGCTCAAGTATAAAAGTAGGTAAATACTGGAAGATCCATGGCATGGTAAAATTAGCTGGTTTTCCCTGCTTCCAGAGTCCAAGTGTAGCATCAGCAATAAGAGGAACAGAAGAGCTGGGAGGGTTTGTTTTTAAAAGGCATGAAAACCTCTAATAATACAGCTTTCCTTCTCCCTTTTTATATGCAGAAAATCTCTGTAACTGCCCTGGTGCCAGGAGAAATATTTGTGAGCTGCAGAAGCAGCAGAACGGATGCTGCATTACAGTGAGGAAACCAGGTACACCCAGACTGGCTGTTTAAGAGAAGAAGAGTGTAAATCAATTTTTTGTTTTGATTTGTTTGTTTGTTTGATGATAAAAAGATGACCCAATTTTTCTGTCCCAGGTACTCAGCCAGCCCCTAAGGATGATGTGGACAGTGCCTCCCTGTGCAGCAGCACCTCAGGCTCCAGCAGGACATGCACCCCACGCCTGGTGCCCGGCCATCGGATGTGGGCGGACAGGAACGGGCGGCACGTCCTGGGCCTCATCGAGGACTACGATGCCCTGAGGAAACAGATCTCAGAGGGGCAGCAGGTGCTGGCACACATGGAGATTGCTCTCAGGGAGGTCACTGGGACCAAGCTGCAGGAGCCTGGAGTAAAGGTGAGTGCTGAAATCCTGTAAAGGAGGGTGGATTTTACCCAGGGGCACAAAATGTTGCAAAGGGAAGAATTGACTGAATAACTCAGGACACCTCAAGCTTGGCACAGTCATCATCTAGATGGACTCAGTGTGATTCTGAGTTAGTTCTTTCTAGTCGTTTAAGCAATCTCACTTTCAGTTTTGGCTTGAAATTAGGTAAAACTGCTTGATTTTGCTGTGGAAATCAGTGTTGTGCTGGAAATGATAAAGAACCAAACAAAAGCAGCAGCAGAAAACCCCAGGTAAAAATCTAAAATGCTTCAGAGAGGGTTTAAATGAGGGGTTTGTAAAAGTAACCTAAGGATAAAAATAATTAAGATTTTCATATAATGAAGGCTTGAGATAAACCCAGGAAATGTAAGACAATTAAATGTGATACAGAGCTGATTAAGTTCTCCACTTAGTTGAATTCAGCCTTTTAGTAACACCAGGTTATAACTGTACATTAAAGACTGATATATGCTGATGAGGCTTGTTTCATATTACATTCATATTTCAAGGAAGATTTTTTATATTTTTTCACTTCCTGGTTATCAGTTGAACATTTTAGCAATATCATAAGCCAGTCCAGAAACTCGAATATCTCATTAATGATCAAATACACTGAGTCCTAGAAGACAGTATCATCCTTTCTTCATTCTCTGACAGTGTTAGCAACTCATGGTCCTCTTGTTGCAGTCTTAAGGATGCTTAAACCAATAAAATGTTATTTTGTCTTGAGTAACATCAGTCCTTTTTGTCTAGAATAAGGAGACCTAGTTAGTGTTTACTTCTGCTAATTTTCTCTTATGTAGTATTAATTTTTGGACACAGTTAATGATGGCATATTTGGGGTGGTTTGAAAAGAAAAATTTGCCCACAAGCTTCAATTAGAAGGAAGGAACAATCTGTGCACGTCTGTGGCATTTAATAAGGAACTAAGAAACTTAAACCCTGACCGGAAGGGCTTGGATCAGGCATGGAAAACAGCAGCTAGTGGTAAAAATAATGAACTACTGGCATGGAGGGTGCTCAGAGATACTGGCTGGAGGCAATTTTAAGGATAGATTATGCCAATGTTTAAAAAATTCCATGTAATGCTTTCCTGCCTTGGAGAGGGAAAGGAAACTAAGTGTCTAATGAAGGTCCTTTTCACACCTATGATTTTATGATAATATAAATGTTGTAAAAAACCCTGCTTGCTGCTCTTCAGAAAACAGAAGGTCTTAACTGCAGGGATAAATTCATGCCACTTATTTTTGCAGTTATAATTAGTGAAGCTATTGAAGGTACAAGAAGTCTGCAACAATTCTGCAATTCTTTTTGTGGTATCACATGTGTGCTCACACAGTCAAATTGTGCCTGAATGACACTTAAGACTCTCTGAAGTATCATACATTTCCCAATGACCTAGTTAACATACTGATAATGACTGAAAAAGTAATGTCTCTAAGTTTTTAACTTGTTTTCCTGGTGTACAGATAAAAGCAGTAAGTTTCACAATTTGCACTTTCCTATCAAGCTTTACATCACTGAAGTTTCAGACTACTTAGCAAATGGGATGTTTTATGTGACAGGAGGATTCTGGTTAGATAACAATGCTAAATAAATATTCAGATTGTATCCTGCATGGGGCAGGAACTGCAAATGCTTTTCTTTCATTACCCTTCCCCCTTCTGTAGCACCATTGCTTTGGTAATTCATTTGCTCCCCTCACATTCTTTCCCTCCTTTATTTCACATTTATGCAATTCTTTCAATCTGGTTTTCTTATCTGTCAGCAGAGGAAAACATTTTATGTGTATCTTGATAGTTATTTTATTATTAAATGGAACAGTTTAAAGGGTTTGCTAAGGAAGAAACACCAATACTGCTTAAATTGATGTCTGTAATCATTGGCTTTCAAATAACATGACACGAAATACAAATGAAGAAAGAAGAGAGTTGCCAGCTGTTACCATGTGGCATAGCAAATCTAGTAAATATAATCTATTGTTAATCATGGTTATTGATTAGGATAAATCCCCTCCCTCCCTGAAATTCCCAGATAATACATAATTCAGCAGCCTTTGTTAACTAACAAATTAGTTTTTGGCACACAGTGGCTGTGTACATTATCTTAAATATGAAATCACACCAGCTGGATTAAACCCATTAATTAATATTACATTTTCATAATGTTTTAAATATAAAATGTCTCTAATCCTGTGATACAGGTACCAGAACAGGCATCCCTGCATGGCTTTTCCACAAACACTCACACGGTACAGCAGATTTTAGAAGAGGCTGCACATTCACTGAAGCTTCTCTGGAGAGTTTCACTTCCCCTGAAAGCTGCTCATGGTACTGCTCAGGGCACTCAGGTACTGCTGGGCTTCATCTGGGCTTTGTTGGTTTGTTTGGGGGTTTGGGATGGTTTTTTGGACTCTGGGAACGTCTCAAAGAAGATGCGCCAATTACAGACGGGTCATTTGGGAAAATCTTTGGAAAATCATGACCCCAGTCTCTGGGTCCCTGTTAATTGAACCAAATTCAATTGGATTATGTGTGTATTGGTAAGAAGGGAAACATCATCAACGTTGATGTAATCTCAGCTTTTACTTTTACGTCATTGATGCAAAAGCTGTGAAAGAAGAAGCTTTTGTAAGGGTGACAAAACCCCAAGACAAGTTTTATAACACTTTAACTAACAAGGATTGCACTATGTAAATGAATAAAAGTAAACTAAATGAGGAATGAAATACCTCTGCCATTAGAATACCACCACTCAGCAATGAAACTGTTCCAAACCTTGGCTTTAAAATAAATCTAAAGTGATTTCACTGAGGTTTTTGTATGTGTTTATTAAGGGAAGCAGGATATTCCTGAAAAAACCCCTCAAACTTTGGGAAAACAAACATTTTATATATAATTTCATAACATTTTTGGTGATATTTTTTAGTATCCTTAAATATATAAAATCACAAAAGCAGTGGGAGTGAAGTTTGCTGTCTGATACATTCACTGATGTTTCAGCTCCAGATTTGGGATGTCTTGGCAAGAGTGTATACTTCCATTTTTATCCTCAAGTGTGTAATCCATACAGACAGCTCTGTGTTGGCCTGGATTGCAGTGACTGAACATATTTCACCCACACAGGGCTTTCAGGATGTGGAGGATTCATCTCCTGCTTTCCTGTCACACTGATCTGAACCTTGATTTGGATCAGTCACTTCTGAAAGTCTGATCTTAATGTGTGTGGGGATCTGAATTCCCAGGATGCTTCTAATTTGAGACTAATAGAATCTTTTCTAGTGTTTCTTATTCAACCTCCCTGGATCTTAAGGATATTAGATTGCTCCTGATGTCTTAAATGCAGAATATGAAAGAATCTCTCTATTGAAGTTTGGGTTCTAAAATATGCTGAGTATTCAGTGCCTTCTCTGCAGCCCCACAGGAGTTGTGAGTAATCAGTTTTTCTGCAGAGATAAATAGTGGGGGCAAATTCCAGAAGTTTTATTACTTAACAAGTGGCCCAACAAGGAAAAAATGTCCAAGCTTAAATCTGTACAAGTGACACTGGCTGATGTACCAGGGCTTCTCGCAGTACTGCTGTAGAATCCCTGGGGTAGATTCACTGACCAGAACTTTGTTTGGATTGGTGGTGAAAACTGAACCTTAATAATGATACTGTCAAATAATTTTGCAGTTAAACTGTCCCAGGGCCTTTTAGCCCTTTGGTAAAGGCAGCATCAGCCATTAATAGAACACAAAGAGAAAGCTGGAATTCTGAACCTGGCAGACAGGACACTGATCCTGTGGCACTGGCCTTCCTTATCTTTTCTAGTTGAGAAGCAAAACCAGGCACCAGTCTAATAGACTTTCCTCAGTCTAATAGAAAAATTACTTGCACTAAAATCCAGCTAAGAGTTGTGGTTGTATCATAGAATCTCGTGTCATGGGGGATGTGAAGAAGGAAGGACAGGACTCAGTGGTGGTCCTTCACTCCTTTAAGTTGTTGGTACTCCAAGGAAGCTTGAGGGTACTTGTACAAAAGTATTGAGCAATTCCCAACGTGGAAAATAGTTTTAGCTAGTAGTTTAATATCTTACTTTCTTCTCCCAATTTAGGACGAAGGAATGAAAGCAGAAATATTTAGGTTACGTAAGAAACTGTCTGAGCAAGAAAAGAAGTTGCACAGCACGGTGAAACGCCTGCACTCCACAAACCAGCTGAAGGAAAACATGGAGAAAGTTATCATTGACCAGTGTGAGTGTGTGCTTTAATAATGATTCTGATTTTGTTTTCGTAGACTGTGGCTACCTTTAAATTTGGTGTTGCCTTGTGTGCTCCAGCTGTGACAAACAAGCTCAGGCTGTGCTGAACTGATGGAGCCTCATTCCAGTGGATAGAAGTTGCCCAAAGTACAAAGGGCTGTAGAGAATATCATGGGGAGCTGTTCATGGTTTTACACAAACCACTGATAATGTATCAATCCATGCAGCTGCCACTAATTCCTACTTGGGTTATTCCATTTTGGATACTCTTTTTTTTCTGTTTTACAACAGTTCTGGACAGAGGCAGAGTTACTGTTTGCTGTAAACATTTTCAGCCAAAGTTTTTGACATTGTCAAAATTGTGGTTTTGCCTCAGTCTTAATAAATGTGGAATTAGGCTTCTACATTTTCTGAGGTGCTGCCTGGAAAGGAGTTCTGTCAGTGCTCTGCACCAAACTAAGAAGTGCAGGAGAACAACCTCAGAACAAGGGAAACAAAAGCTTGCTATGAGTAATTTTTTTAAGAAAAATTAGGGCATGCTGTGCCCTAATTATATTTTACCCTTAGTGGCCCAGGTCTAGAGAATTATCTGGAAACACGAAAACAAGTGGGACATAAGGAGTATTGTAGCTGTGTTAAGCCAGGTGTCTGTTTGAAGAGATCCATCTCTGCTGCTTTAGACTTCAATCACTCACCAGAAGAGATCTGGATGGAATTCTCCTCTACCTCCATGCTACAGCAATATGTGTATTGTGGGAGGAGGAGTTAATTTTCTTCTGTAAAAAAATTTTTTCAAAAAATCCATTCCTACCTTCTCTGAAGTGGTGGGACTGAATGGCTCATTAGTCTTTGCTGGAGTGGCACTTGTGTTATCAGTAATTAATCTAGACTGGAAATTTTTCCACACCATACAAAGTTATAAAAATATCCATAATATTATATGTTACTCAAGTCAGTTAAATGCAATGTAGAGTGATAAATGTTATTTTGCTCCATAGCCTGTAATTTTTATATCTAAGGCCCATATATCTTCTGATATATCCTGCAGATTTTTGTTGTTTCAGGCATTTATGGGCTGGTGTTTGGTAATTTCTTTCAAAATTGCTATATTATATGTGTACATATTACTTGTATTAAATCATAAATTATGTTTTGTTCAGGTTGTAAAGCCAAAAAGCTCCGTTTGGGGTTGTCATGTAAAAATCAAAGCTGTTCTATTACGTCTTTCCAAATAATATCCCTGGGGTAGATTCATTGGTCTGCTTTGTCCAGTTCCAGTGTCATCTCAGACCCACTGGGTAATTTCAGAGCTAGGCTGGGTATAAATCAACAGAGATTTTTACCCTTATTGCCAAAATGTTATCCCTGAGCCACCCCACCCACCCACCCACACTTCCCAAAAGCAAACAGCGCCTGTTCCCCTAAATTTGCTCACTTTTTTTCATGGCATTCAACTCCCTCTGAATGAGGTGCTGAGAAACTGAAATATCTGCCTGGAGAGCAGCAGCTGTGCCAGCAGTGGCACAGCTTCCAAAATTCTCTTCACGGGCTGAATTTAGTGTTTTTGATTTAGAAAAATCTAGTTTTCCAAGTGAAATGAATTTACTAGCAGAGCTCTTAGGAGCAGAGAGCACTCTGCCACACAAAAAGACCTGGATGTGATTTTCTCTAAGTTTCATTGATTATGGGAATTACGGATGTCAAGTTGCCTTTGTCTTAAAAGAGCAGAAATTTCAGAAATGTTTCTAATTTGCATCTGTACACAAATTCCTGGCCAAGCATCCAGCAAAACTGGGGGATCACCTGAAGCTGCTGGATTTTATCAGGATGCTTACACTTGGTTTTGAGATTTTTTCCCCTTCTCCTTCTGCTAGAAAGAAAGGAAAAGCACTGTGGTAGGTGACCTTGCCTGCCTTCATTCTGCACACATCCTGTTACCTGCCTGCTCCACCGAGGATATTCAGGTTCTCTCTGTTATTTAGCTGAACATTCCTAAATATATTTAGAGGCAGAGACTGGAACATTCTTGTGGCTCAGAGTCTTCTGTGTGCTCTCTCTGGTGAGAGAGCTCATTGCTTATAAACCTTGTCTGAACCTCTGAGCATGAAACAATGCAGTGCCAAATTGCAGTAATCTGCCAAGGGTGTAATTATCTCATGACAGCTCTACCCTTGGAGTTGTTGGCTTCTTATTGTTGTAATGAAAAATCTTTATTATGGCTAAATTGTTTATTTTTGAGACCAGAATATCAAATTGGT
This sequence comes from Corvus moneduloides, assembly GCF_009650955.1. Taxonomy (NCBI): domain Eukaryota; kingdom Metazoa; phylum Chordata; class Aves; order Passeriformes; family Corvidae; genus Corvus; species Corvus moneduloides. The sequence goes on from NC_045496.1 coordinate 6,536,523, forward strand.
GCTTGTGAGTGGTGCATTTTAGCAGTTACAGAGCTGACACCGATTAGAGCCTCACATATTTAACCTGACATTTCTAAATACCACTTTTGTTTGGAAACACCCCTTCCTCCATTCACAGGTCTCCTGCTGGCCCCAGAGAGACAGGCTGGGCTGGATGCATGGAGAAAACCTAGAACCCTTCAGAGCAGGCCCCTGGTTTTTGATTTCCCCATGGCACAGAAAGGTTGCTTTGTCCTTGAACTGCTGGAGGATGTGGCTGATTTCTTTTGCCATCTGTCCTCTTCTCCCGCTCCTAACTGCCCTCCCCAGCCCAAGCAGGATACGTAAAGGATCAAACTGGAGTTAGACCATGCACCATCTCCCCTTAAAATGAACAGAAAATCTTCCTGTGTTACTTAGATGGAGGGAAGCTGGCAGTGAGGGTGGCAGGGGCTGTGCATATCTGGGGTGGTACATGCAGTGCTGAGCTTTGCCTGCTTCACGTGGCAATAGAACTTCAGAAACACTTCCAAGATGCTTAGGTTTGAAAAGCAGATTTTGGAACACAGGCCAGGAGCTGCAAATGACATTCCAGGGGTGGCACTGCTTTGGACCTACAGTCCTGAGGGAAGCCTCCTGCTCAGACATTATTTCATATTTGGTCATAAGACAAATCCAGGGAATTTAGAAAGACTTGCAGTATTCTTTTTAATCTCCTCTTTCTTTCCAGTGGTTTTAACACATGATGTTTTGAAGAAGGCTAGAGGAAATCTGGAAGTAAGTAAAATTTTTGCTTGTACTGAATTCCTTGGTCTATGCTAGTCAAAAATACACAGTGCTGTGTCAGGAGTATTTTGCAGAATTAGTCTGATTTGCTTTAGGGTTTGCTACCTAATCAAGTCTGGGTGACAGCAGTTTAGTGTGATAAATAGCCTGCTGTGTTTGATGGCTGAATTAAGTTTTATGACTGACCACATAAACAGCTAAACCCTCTCCTTCCTGATGCTCTCCCTAGATTAATATTCATGTCTGTCATCATCTTCCAGCAGTTCATTTCCAGGAGATCACAGCCTGATAACCTGCCTGGTACACAATTTCACACAGACGCCCTTATTTAAAGCTGGAGCCTGTGTTAGTCACTCACTGGTGGTGCTTTTATTTTTTAACCATAGACCCAACAGGAGAAGCTTTTGGAACCATCTCTCTGCTGGTGCAGGGTGTTCAATCACTGAGTATTTAAGTAATCACTGCTCAGATTTATTTCTCCCAGAAGGTTCAGACTTTACTCCCAGAAGGATGCAATACATTCCCTGACTCTGAAATCCCATCCTTCTCCTCACACTCATCCACTCTGAATAATTGTACAATTCCCAGCCCCTCCTTAAATTTTCCTCTAATCTTTTCCATGAATCCCTTCTCCTTCAATCCCATCAGCATCAACACTTCCCTCTGCAGCTGCTGTGCTGTTCTTATCCTATCTGAGCTAGAAAGTTATGACATAAAACAATCTTTCTGCTTACGGAAGTCTTACCACTTTAATTTGAAGATCTGATGAACACAGGAGCTCCTCTTTGCACATCCTTGTGCAGCAGGATGGGGTAGAGACAAATTGGGAGCACTGAGGTACTGCACAATAATAATAATTACTGCTTTTCTAACCAGGTTCCACCAGCTGAGAATCAAAAATCACCTTTCTACACCAGCAAAAAAAGGATTATCTGAAGGAGAAAGTTCTGCTAACAGAGACTGGTTTTGTGAGTGTTGTTTGCTTTGTGCTGCCTTACTATTTATTGATGTAAAAAATGTTTGTTCAGCTCTTTTAATGGAATCAGCCTTTGACCAAAAAAAAAAAAGGACAAAAAAAGACACCTTTTGGTAAATAACTTATTTAACATTTTCTGTAATGTAAAGATGGTTTTTAATATTTATTACAGAAGCAAGGTACTGCAGATATTGAGGAAAAATCCAGAATTTTTTTAAAGTTGGCATATGTGAAATTTTATATTTGTACCTGTCACGTTATAAAACTATTTGTTGTTGTAGTCAAACAGGTCCTGAAAGAATCAAGAATGTGATCCACCTCCCACTGTTTCTCTCCTGCTAAAAGAATGTAGGTTAAAAAAATACTCGGCCAGTTGTCATTGTTTTGTAGCAATATGAAAAATGTAAAATATTTTAAAGCATTTTAACCATCTCTGGAAGGTTCCTCTGGAAAGCTGCCGGATGCTGGGCTTTGTGTAAGGTACTTAGATTGATGCTGTGTCTGAAAATGTTACTTAGAATCAGACAATTAAAGTGAAAAATAATCACGAATGTGTTTGTGTTACTTTGTTTAAAACCTCAGACTTTGGGCGTTAGTGACCAAAGCAGCCACATCAGAGCATTTCTTTCCTGAGTGACACAAAGTGAACTGGGAAAACAGTTCTGTTTAACACTAACAAGGCCGTAATTTGAAGTGATTTTTGGTTACAAAAGCAGAGTTTGTGGTGCAAGCATGTCTTCATTGAACTCATTTCACACAAAATGCGATGTTTTTTCCCCCCTCAAGCTGATGACACCCCCATGGTAAAAGAAAATTTGCCCTTAGCATCCAAGCACTGGGGGTGGGAGATCTTAGTGTGGGGTTGGGCTTATATAGGTCCTTGATTTTGCCCTTTTGTAATGAGCTACAAAACTCTGAGTTTGTCCTCTGAGGTGGGGCCGTGGGGAGAGCTGAAACTTCCACCCACCCCTGGAGCTGGGGCTGTTCCCTGCACAGCACAGGGGGGCTGCAGGGTTCCAAAGGACCTTAAACACTATCCCATCCCACCCCTGCCAGGGCAGGGACACCTCCCACTGGCCCAGGCTGCTCCAAGCCCCAATGTCCAGCCTGGCCTTGGGCACTGCCAGGGATCCAGGGGCAGCCACAGCTGCTCTGGGCACCCTGTGCCAGGGCCTGCCCACCCTCACAGAGAAGAAATCTTTCCTAATATCCAATCTAAGCCTCCTCTCTCTGTTTAAAGCCATTTCCCCTTGTCCTGTCACTTGAAGCCTTTGTAAATAGTCTCTCTCCATCTTTTCTGTTGGTTCCCTTCCAGTTCTAAAAAGACCAGAAGTAGATCACCCCAGAACCTTCTCTTCTCCAGGTTGAACAGCTCCCAGCCTTTCCTCACAGAAGCTGGCACAGATAATCTGGTCCTCAGCACTGGGGGAGGTCTCTCCTATTCCTTCCTTACAGCCACTGTGCGCACTTTCTATTGGAGAAAGCCAACCTAAAGCCCTGCACTTCCAGGGTGCCTCTTGCCATGGTCCCTGCTGTGTCCTGCTGTTTAATTTCCCAGCACAGGCCTTCTCTGAAGTACAAAAAATGATTTAGTGGGGGTCCCACAGCCTTCCTGGACGTGTCATGCTCCGGGAAATGTTCTGTGCCCTAGAGAGCTCAACCTGCAGCCTGAGTTTTCCTGGAATTGCCTGTGCCACATGCTGGGAGAGGCTCAGCCCTTGGCTGCCAGCAGGAGGAGCCAGACACATTCCTCTGGATTCGGGGAAAACAGGAAAAGTTAAAAATAAACTTCGTGAATTGGGAAAAGGGGGGCGCGAGGTAAGGGAAGAGCGTGCAGTCAAACTTGTTTCTTCAGTCTCTTCACACATTATTGTCCTCACAGCTCACTAAAAACGTCAAGTTAATTTTACTAAGTAGCTAAATTATAGACACTCAGATGTAATCAAATCCACTATACATTTCAACTTTCAAAATTAATCATCCTACGTTTCTGAGTTATAACACCTGAAGGAAACAGCTGTACAGCTATATATAGCATCCCCATGACTCTTGGTCTTCTTGCAGCCTTTTATTCCCCCCACCATCTGCACTTAAAAATAAATAAATAACCAGGTTAAATGTTTCCCTTTCCTGAGATGATTTGCCACTTACTTCTTAATGATCCCTGTTGTGCCCTCTCAGAGATCTTTTCCTGACCCGTTTTTTCTTCTGATAAGCTTTAATTGCTGCACCCAGTTCACACCTGGGCAGGTCTCACCACTGAGATTAGGTTAACTGGGAGAAAAAAATGTAGGATATCATTACCTCTTTAAAAACAGATGATCCTACGAGATCAAAGTATTTCATCTTAATGAGAAGTGCCTTTTAACCACACACAATTTACTGGGCTGGTTTAAAAATAATTAGAAAAAAAAATCCAGGAAAAAAGCTCACCAGATGGTGGCTGCGGAAGACAAAGCTTACGAAGTGTTAAACTTTGTTCCCATTAAACAAAATTAAATTTTCCTTTAAAAATAATTATGCAGGAGAAAAATAAGCAGCATAAGCAAAGGGAATTATAGGAGGGGCTCATTTGCTTAGTGAGTTGCTGCCTGTACTTTCATTATGTGGGCAAGGTGATTGGAAACATTGCTGAGAGAGTGGTTCAGGGAGGAGTGCTCCAGTGGGAGAGGGGAGACTGCTGTCATTACCTGTGACCTTGAACATCCAGCTTATTCCCCCGGCTCACAGACAGTGAACAGGCTGAAGTCTTTCTCAGAGAGGATGTTAAGGGCCAGCTAAGATTAAAGGGGAAAAAAAAAGGGAGGGGGGGAAGGTTAAAAAACCAAAGACAAGGCTTTTCACAGCTCTTTAAGCCCCCACAATATGTGCAGCTGTACAGTAGCACGGGGAAGAGGCAATATTTAGTGCCCTGGGGGCAGAGCAGGGCCTGTGCCTACCACTGAAGACCCACCTCTGCCAAAGGGAACACATAGAAATAACACCCAAAGCTCACAGATCGCTGCTTGTATTAAAAATAAATCAACACAAATGCACTCAGGCATTTTTAAAAACAAAACCGCAGCAGGATCTTGCGGTATTTTAATTTCTGCTAAAGCTGCCCCTTCTGTTTTTGGGAGGCTTTGCAGAGTGCAGTCTGCTGGGGTGGAAAGGAGTGGGCTTCCTAGGGCTGCTGTGGGATCACAAGGAGATTTGGGGAGAGGGCAGAGCCCTCCCCACCTTCCATATGGAATCATAGAGCAATTTGGGTTAACTTTTCCCATTCCAGCCTGGCCCAAAGAGCTGAGCAGAGATGAACATGCCCTCTTGACATTTTGGGTTTGTTTTAAACACTCCTGAACTAAACAAAAAGCAAATCCTGTCATCGCTCCCAAATTCCACAAAAATGACAATATGGGAAAAGAAATATAAAAAGTAAGTGGCAACACACTGCAGCTCTATTGCAAATTCCCAAAGTGCAAACAGCCCAAACCTGACCCTGGTCACTTGTGGACACTGGCTCCTTGGAGCCCAGAGCCTTCCTAGCACAGACAGGGGTGGCACTGGGGGAGAGCAGGAACCTGGAGGGAGGTCAGGGCTTTGCTGTGGGTGACATCAAACCACTCCCGTGCCAATGAGCCCAAGCTGGTCCTGGTGTTAAACCCCAGCAGCCACTCTTAGGTGGCCGTGCAGGGGGATTTGCACCTCCAGCGCTGGGTTCTGCTGCTGGCAGAGGGTATTTGGAAACAGCCAAGCACAGCCATGTCACACGGGCAGGCTGAGACCTGTGGCACCAACCCCACATAGCAGGGCATCCTCACGGCTGTAACAACTTGGAAAGAACCTGCTTGAATAGTACAAACCCTCTCCATGCATTTCTCCCTTACCCCCCCTTCCCTTCCTGACCTCGTCCTTGGCTCCTCAGTCCAGTGTTGAGCCTTCCCGGGGTGATTTTGCCACTAGATGGCAAGAGCAGGTTGTGCTGGCAGGGCTGTGTGGCCGCAGCTCTGGGCTTGTAGCGGGACCCGCGAGTGCCGAGCCCAGCACGGACCCGCGGCTGCTGCTCTGGGTTTGGGCTCCTGCCCAGCTCCTGCCTGCAGGGAGCTGAAATAAACCCACACACACCCTGCTGGATCGGGCCTGGGCTCATTAGTGTGAGTAACATGAATAAGATGAGATTTGAAGCCTGAGTTATCATTCAAATGAGAAAAAAATCCCCAACCAAGCCCGGTCTCAAATTGTGCCCTGCATGGATCAGAGTGATCCAGCAGCCATGGGCATTATTGTCAGGGTGAAATTATGAGCAAGTTTAGTGCTCGCTGAAGTTTTGGGGCTGTCTCTCTACATCCCTGGAGGCAAATTCCTTCCTCTGACCCTTTTCAGCAAGTTTGGCCTCCAGACTGAACAGGTTTGGCTTCCAGAGGAGCAGACTCCTGAGGGTGCCCCATCCACCAAACCCCTCCATGCTGCCTGCATAGCCCCGGGTGATGGACACCTCACCCTCCAGTGTGAAGGAAAAGCAAACCAACCCCCATCTGCTCCTAAAATGCCATTTTTCTCCACCACAACGTTTGACCCCGAACCCACAGCTCAGCTCCCGGGTTTCACCGCAGTGCTCGCTCCTGAGGGAAGCACTCTGGTAACGGGCAGTGGCTGCTCCCTCTCCCTGCAGGGAATGATCCAGGCTTAGCAGGGGCACAGGGAAGGAATGTGGTCACTTAACTTTGGCACCTGTTGGCAGAAAACTCCTCTTGCAGGGAGGCCTCATCCTTGTCTTCTCTGGCAGCAGTGGGGAAAGCCAAGGCTGTTCCTGGGCTGGTGACACCAGAGAAACAAGAAAGGTTTTGGTGACCCATTCCCACCTTTCTGTCCTCCTCCTCGCCGTCCTCCACACATAAAATGACCTCCCATACATAAAATCTGTATTTTTATGGCTTCTGTTTCCAGAGAAGTGGCACAAAATCCAGTGTCACACAGCAGCACAGAGCTGCAACACCTCCCTGCAAACCCAGCACACTGAAAGTGATAAATAAACCAAATAATCCCTTTTCCTACCCCTCTCCACGGGAAGTCTCTCCTCTAATAAGTTCCCAACACCAAATCAAGCCCTCGGACACCTCCACAGGCAGCTCTGGGCTCCCCCCTGCTATCCAGGAGCTCCAGGACCTGCAGCTGCCCCTGCCCCATCCCCAACCTGCTGCTTCACGCTCTCCAGCCACATCATCCTTGTCTTTAATTTCTGAATTGACCCCCCAGAGAAAAATCTCTGCATGCCTATTTTTTATGTGTTTATCTTGTCATTTCTTTAGAAAGATACTTGTTACAAATATATTTTTCCCCTCCTTCCCCCCAGCCCTGTTGGAGGAATCTACTTGGATAATTTGTTGAGCGGGTTGCTGGGCCATGCATTATGCATGAGATACAATCTTGATTTTTGCACTCCACTGTGTGCATTCTGAAACAGGAACTGCATCGCGTCCTCACGCAAAATGAACATTAACAGCTCAAAAAAAACCAACCCAAACCCAAAAACAAACCCCAAAAAACAAACCTAGAAAACAGAAAATGCCCATTTATTTAAAGGAAAACAAAAAAGCAGCCTCCACTTTTTCGAGCTGTTCTTACTGGGTTTGCTCAGAGCAGTGAAGTTGTTCCCATGTTCGCTCTTCTGGGGAGTAACCGGGCTGCAGCTGCTGGTGGGACACAGCAGTGATGGTGTTACAATATCCAAGGCCGGGCTGGATGGGGCTTGGAGCAAGGCAGGCTAGTGGAAGGTGTCCCTGCCCATGGTAGAGGGTGGAATGAGATGTTTTTTAAGATCCCTTCCACCCCAAATCGTTCTGGGATTCTGTGTGAGCCCAAAGGCAGCATCACCAACCCTGCTCCAAGGAGGAGGATCTCCCTGTCCCTCCCTCTTGCTGTTCACACAGATACACACACACTGCCTACACACAAACACGGACATTTCCTGCTTCTAGAGACAAATAAAACCTGTATCAGCCACTCCTGTTCACATGTCTTGTGCTGCAACAGCTTTCAGAACACATCATGGGGCCACACATTTTGGGTCAAACTCCAAAGGCCACCACTCACCAAGGCTTCAAGCCTTTTTGCCAGACCTGCCCTCGTTAATCCACCACAACACTGCCCCACCCTCCCCCACCACCCCCCTTTTACCTTCTCCTGGAAGGGCTGGATGGCTCTACTCCTTGGCTGGAAGCAGATGTTTTGCTACGCAGTGGGGACGTGGTAGGAGTTGGTGACACTGGCAGGTGCCATAAGTAAGGGTACAGGCTGCTAAGTGTGGTGTCAAACCCTTCAGGTTAAAGACATAAAGCAGAAACACACTCAAAAGAAAAGATACGGAAGATTCACAGCCCATCAACCCCCCCAGCCCCCTGCCCCACAGTATTTTGGAGACCATCTCGGAGGCCATTGAGTATTTCAGAGCAATCAGATGTGTGGCTCATTTTAAAGTCCATTTAAAATCCCCCTGTGACAGTGATGTACTCACCAACCTCTGCTGAGGCACCTCTGTCACCTCCTGTGGGCAGGGGCTTCTCCTGCAGCCCCCCAGGGTGGGACACAGCCAGCATGGGGCTGTGCTGCTCCTGTGGCCATAGCTTGAAACATCTGGAAGAGAAAACAGAGGACAAGAAACCACATCTGTTGATCCCAAGAGCATGAGGAGTGGAAAAGAATCAGAAAGTGGCCCCTGAGAAGGAATTAAGAAGGGAAAAAAATGTCAGATAATGAAAAAGAGGGAGAGAGAGGACAGGTGGGAAGGAAAAAAGAACAGGATAAAACAGGTTCCAAGATATAAAGCCAATTATTTTTGATTCTTTGGCTTAAGGGCTAATTTATTACAGCAGTAAATCATGCTTAGGACAGGTAATACGGCAGCCAGAGCATGGACATTATTTAGACAGTGTGATCATGGTATTAGCAGTCAGAAAAGTGGAAAATTTTAAATCTTAACAGCCTGCAGGCCACATCTCACCCTTTACAGTCTCCTCTTTGCTCAGCGTGAAGAAATATAGTACTTTCCCAGAGCCGGGAACTCCGCGTGGAGACAGAAAGATTTCGAGGGAAAGCACAGGGTCGGGTTTCCTCCTATCCCACAGCATTCCTGGGCTGGGCTCGGCTCAGGCTGAGCCCCACACCTTCCTCTTCCAACCCCTGTGCTGGTGCCAGGGATGTGCCCACTCACACATGGATCCTGGCAGCTGCTTGGGCACCCACCGGGGCAGAGTTAAAAATGTAAAAAACCCAGAAAGACCTTTCTGCGGGCTGGTGTTTCTCCCACGCACCCGGCGAAGGGGGAGGGAGGGATACGAGAGCTTCAGCCGCGATCCCAGGGGGAATACGGGCTGTAGGAATGAACGAGGTGAGGCTGAGCCTCTCATCACACCTCCACAATGTGGCTTGGCTGACAGGGAAAAAAATCTTTATGTTACCTAAAGGTGGTGCCTTTATAAAGAAACTTTTGTCGGGGTTAGAGGAGGCAAGGTGGTTCTTCACAGACACCGGGAAGTGCGGGAACAGCCCCATCCCTGCATCCCTCCTGTCCAGCGGGAGAAGTGCGCTGGAGCAGCACTTTGTTAAGGCTTTGTTCCCCTTTGTACCTGGGGGTGGCAGGACTCAGAGATCTCGCCCTGCCCCTGTGCCTGGCTCTGCACCACTTTTTGGGGTGTTCACCCCGTGCCCTCCCGGCCCGGCTGCAGCCCGACCTGGTGTGAGCATCCCCCAGCTCCCGCAGGGCCCAAGGCACAGGCAGGGACCTGGGTCCTCAGCGCTAGACAGTGCTGCCCCTCAGGGCAGCAAGGGATGCTGGCAGCCTTGAAAAATGATGTCAAAGACGCGAAAAACCCCAACCTGCTTCCCCTCAAGTCACCAGAGCAAATCGCGCATTCTCCAGCAGTGCGTAATGCGAAATTAAATTGCTCCGTTGAGCGCCGACCTCGCTGCAAATGGGAGGGGAAAGTTCTGCGCTTCCCCTGAGCGCAATCTGAGCCTCTCTGCTCGTGATTTCCCCCAAGTGTCACCTGCTGGGAAATCCACAGTGCGGTCCAAAGGTACTGTTTGGCAACCAGACACGACCACAGCCGCTGGCAGCTGCTCCCTGCTTTCTCCTCGCCCTCAAGGCATGGAACAAATGGAGACAGAGATCCACCATCCTTCCACATACCCCAGTCCAACCTGGGGCACACACTGGTGCTCTGACAGTCCCCACCAATACTCTGCTTGCCTAAAGCCACTTCAGGATATTTTTCTTTTTGTAGAGAGGAATATATTTAAGAAATGTGTTTACTTATACCCTGTAAAAGCACAATAAACTTATCTCCAGACGTTGCATTAAAGAAACATCATGATTTTAAAAGTTACTTTGTTCAAACACTCCTCCAGGCAGGAAAGATAAAAACTAGCAAGGCAGTGGTGGTTAAGGAAAAACAGTACCATGCTGTTGTAATTTCACTGTCCCTAACAGAGCAACACACACAGTGCACAGGTGGGATAATAAGGTAAAATAACTTGGAGAAAGCTATTAATTTATAACGATGGCAAACATGGACAGCAGAGGTGTTTTAAAGCACTGTTCAAGTTACTGAGCCCAGCAGATGCCACACTGTCACTCTGAAGACTCAGGTGGTCAGAAATGCTGCACAGATCGTCTCATGTTTAATCCTCCACACCCATCTTGCTCCATCACCATCAGCAGCTTTCAGGATAACTGGGGACAGCACCTGATGGGGGCCTGATTGGTTTGTGTTGATGCAAAGGCACAGATACACACGGTCCCAAAACCTGACATTTCTACTCTTCTGCAGGAAAAATGTGACTTTAAGCAGTAACAGGGCTAACTTCCACCCCGAAGCCGATCTGTCTGATGCAATTCAAGCTGCAGAGCAGGAAGGATATTTGTATTTCTATCTGCCTGAATGCAGGCTTGCACCCACCCGCTCCTTGATTGTTTTTAGTTACAGCTGATGATAATGCAGAGAGAAAGATCAATATGAAGTGTGTTGGCCTGGTAACCTCCACAAACTGCAGAACTTGCACTGCGTTGTGACACGGGGAAACTGAGAAACAGCATGAAAATTTTATGCAGCCAGAGCAGCTCTCTGATGATCTGCTGCCCGTGGGTACTGAGGTCTCTGTGCTGGGCTGGTTTTCCCTATTTCTCGGGAGGGATTTTGCAGCTGCTGCTGGAGTTTGTCAGCAGTGACAAACTGCTGGGAGACCCAGCAACAACCTCAGTGAGACCCAGAGCAGAGTCTGACCAGTCCCCTCCATGATCTCCTGCATGGATGGGAGCATCTCTGGCCTCAGGATGGGGAGGCCCTGGCACAGCTTGCCCAGAGAAGCTGGGGCTGCCCCATCCCTGGAAGTGTCCAAGGCCAGGTTGGATGGGACTTGGAGCAACCTGGGCTAGTACAATGTGTCCCTGAGCATGGCAGGGGGTGGAATGGGATGGGATTAAAGATCCCTTCCAATCCAAACCATTCAATTATTGCAAGGCCTAAATGCATCATCTGCCTTTCAGAGGGCTGGGCCACCCCATGCTGCAGCAGTGGCCACCCTTAGCACTGTATGACCACCACCTTGGGGATGGATCATGTGGCATCACCATTGCTGCAGCTCCTCCACCAACGATGCAACCTTCAAGCCTGCTTGGCTTGGTATTTCTAGAAAATAGAATTTTTCCAGAAACCAGGCTTTTCTCCTCAAAGCAAAGAGCAAAGACTCCCCACTTTGTGAGGGCAAAAGCACAAATCCAAAAATGAAACAGTTCAAACCCAAAGCTTTAGAGCTGCACTGATTACGGGGTGGGGACCTGCTGAGCCCACTGAAACCCTGACTTTTGCAAGGCACATGGCTGGGGGAGCCTCTGAGAACCCTGGCTTGGCTCCATCCCCAGGGATCCATCACCTGGCTGAGGGCAACAGAATTTGGCTCAGGAGACCAGAGCGATGTGGTGTCGATTAAAGGGTTTTTGGTTTTTTTTTATTAGCATGGGCTCATGTAGCAACTGCATTGCTCCCAAGTGCCAATAAACCCCTCATACCACACCATTAACTGGTCTATAGATGCCACATCACTTTTCCGTAAAATACTTCATAAAGCGGTTTAAATTTTTCTGCCATCTTTTTTCCCCTTGTACCTCTTGGCTGTAAACCCAGGCTGGGTTTAACAGCCGAGAGCTCAGCTGAGCACAGCTGGCTGGGACAGGGAAGCCATCCTCACCTTTTCATTTGTTCCATGGTCTTAAAAAAAGTTTCTTAGCTGGGAAAGCATGAAATGGAGTAAAATTATGCAATGTGTAAAATATGGCATCCGAAGTGATCCTGCAATTTCTCCTGAGCCCATGGTGAACACTGATACTCAGGGTTTGGGTCTGGTACTTTGGAAAGTTTTCAACTTCACCAGTTTCACAGAATAAGGCAGAGGGTGCTCTGGCAGACTTGGATTTTTAGTCTATTTTAACTGAAGACTCCAAAGGACAGATTTGAACACAAGGACCTGTAGAAAGAGGACTCATCTCCAACAGCGGTGGGAACTGTTTTCAAAACAGGGAAACACACCAAAACAACCCCCAAACCCAGCCCAGTGCTAGGAGCACATGGTCCGATCCACCTGACTGCTTTCCAGCTTTCCTCAGTGAGCCCTTAATTTTTGGAGAATCTGGGAATGAGGAACCCAAAACACAGTGTAAGGTCAGCCAGAGCAAAGAGAGTCTGGCTTGTTCTTGAGGGACGAGGAATGAATTGACATTAGGACAAAATATGTTCACTTTAGCAAAAACCTCAGCCAGGATGGTTTTCTGCTGATGTGGGAAAAGATTAACATTTCATCACTCCTAAATCTCTAGGAAAGCGGAAACTGCACAGGACTGGCAATGAAGATATATTCTTTCCAAAGATTCAGTTTTAAAACACTTCCTTTTTGTAACCTTGAACTACCACTCCTAGCATGTTGCTTCAACTCTTTTTTTTTTTTTTCCTCCTTTTTTCTTTCTCCCTTCAGGAGTTGATACAGTTGAGAGAGCAGAGAAATTAAACTGTGCAGGATTGCTTCCCACATTGATAGACTCAGATTCTCATTCACGCAGAGACTTAGAAAAACAAAAGTTTAAAAAAATCACTGGGATCTCTCTTTGCTCAGAAATCTGTATTTCATTAACTCTGACACATAAGGCACAAAGCAAACCAAGAGAAAGAGAAACTCACCCCAGTGGGTGGCTGAAAAACAGAGTCAGAGCCCATTAGCATCCTCTGTGTGTGCAGGGAACAGAGGGCTTGGGCACATAAAAAGTGATCCTGATGGAAAAAACAGCTAATCCCTCCTTGGAGCAGCAGTAAAAGCCTATGGCCAAGAGGGTCTGCATGGATTTGGTAGCAGAGATAAGAGGGAGCCAAATTCCAGTGAGCATCCCCTTCCTGCAGCTGATTAGCAGCTCCACTCTGAGCTGGAGAACACATGCACCATACTCGGAAAACTGCAAGTGGAGAGTGCCCTGACAGCAACACTGTGCACACAGACACCCAGACGAGAACTGAGAAACAGGAAAGTCACAATAATCCTATTATCAAGGACAAAAGTTTGGTTCTGTCCTTCAGTGGGCAGACAGAGGAGGAAAGCAGGGGCAGGTCCATCCCAACTGGTGAGGAATTGGCTCCTGAGCTCCTCAGGGAGCTGGAGAGCCCAGGAGGTGTTGCAGGAGCACCCCAGGAACCTTCCAGCAAACCCTGCTCCACAGTAAATCCTAGCCACACTGGCACTGGCCCTGGGAGCTGCCTGTGCTGGATTATAGTTTGAAATAATTCTAAAACTAAGGCTTTAAAAGTACCAGCTTGCACAAGTGCAGGTGAGTTGTTCATATACATTCATTTCCCAGATAAGCTGTGGCTGCCCCTGGATTCCTGGAATTGTCCAAGGCCAGGTTGGATGGGACTTGGAGCAGCCTGGGATAGTGGAAGGTGTCTCTGTCCATGGCAGAGGGCTGGAATGGGATGGTCTTTAAGGTCCTTTCCAACCCAAAACACTCTGTGATTAATGAAAATATATTTAGGACATCTCTGTCAAACTGGGATGAAATCCGGAAAAGCCATTAAGATGTGTGTCCATACAGGTAGAGGTTTATCTCATCAGCCTGTTTCCTAACAACATTTGCCTGCAAAAGATTGTTTAAAAAAGAACATTCTCCCAGGCACTGCAGAGCACACCTTCCCTGCTAACAAGTTCCCTTCATGCACAGCCCATAAGGCCTGTGGCACTTCAAGGGAATTCTGCATGGGGGTGAATTTCACCAGGAGAGAAAGGAGGGAGAAATACTCCAAATCCCAGAAAGACTCCCTCAGCCCCAGCAGCCCCTGTGGGAACCCTGTCAGAGCCCAGCCAGAAAGTAAAACCCTCACGCAAACCAAATGGCGCTGTTTGTAATGGTCTACACAGGCAGAGGTGATTATGTGATGCAGGCATGGATCCTTCCAGCTGGAGGTATTTTAAACACACAGGAAATAATGTCAGAATCATAGGACTGCAATCTTTAAATTATATTCAAAAAAGATGCTCAAAGCATATATCATTGAATTATGAACAGCTTTGGCAGCTTTATTGATGATGTTGAATCTGGTTGACAGATGCATTTACACTGCATAAGCATTTGAGATGCAAGAGTAATTGCTTATTAGTCTTGTTGTGAGGCAAAACACCAGATTGAAATAAATACGAGCTCATGAACAAAATTTTGCTGCCTCTTTGATTATTTTTTCTAGCTAACCATCTGCTAAGCATCTGGGATTCTTAAAATCCAAGATCCATACCCCACACAGGTGGGAATTAAAAAATATGAATTGAAGGAGCTTAAGAACCCAAAAAACCGTAATATGAAATTGTCCAAAATTACTGGGGAAGCTCTTTTACAGCTTGAATATAAGCTTGGGAGTTTGGTTCTTACAGGACACAAAGCAGATGCACAGCCAAGGGACTCTGTCCACTTTGTGCACTGGTGCCTCTCAACTTGGGCCAGGGCCAAAAAATGCTCTGTAGTGATGCCGGGGAGGGGTGTAGGTACCCCAGAGATCAACTTAGCAGGACACTCAGCACAGGGGTCTTCTTCACATATGAGAGACAGTGGGAAAATCCAAGTTCCCTTGAGGCCTCCAGAAAAACTTCCAGGACTCTCTGGGGCTTTGCTTGCAAGACTTTTGGTGACATTGTAAGACTTCAGGTTATTTCTCTGTCCCTTGCTACTAGATTTTTAAACTTTCATCAAATTATAAAGAAAACACAAACATCGTGTACTAGTTTGAAAACAGACCAGTGGGAGGCACCAAGTCAGAATAACAATTTAAGAGGGAAATTAAAAAAATTAAAAGCAGAAACCACTGATTTAAACTGACAGTCAGGATACAGCCTGACACCCTGTAGGTCAGGGTGGTGGTAGCAGTCCCATAAGATGGTGGCTGCAGTCCTCCTGAAGTGCTGATGTGGTTCTGTTGAAGCGGTGATCCTGCAGAAAGGGGCTGCTCTTCCTCAGAAGGTCCAGTGGTGGCTGTGTAGCTCCTGTCCTCTGGAAATCCAGTGGAAAGGGTGTCTGTGGTGTTGGGAATCTCAGATTATATCCAGGATGGAATGCTTGGTTCCTCCCTCTGGGTGGAGCATCTCACAATGGGATGATGAGGCCAGGCGTTGATGGGCTCAGTAACAGAAGATGGTCCGGAGGGAGTTATCTGTGAGTCATGGGCAGAGCATTGATGGGCTCAGTAACAGAAGATGGTCCGGAGGGAGTTATCTGTGAGTCATGGGCAGGGCATGGATGGGCCATTAACAGAAGATAGTCCGGGGGGAGGAGGCAAGGGAACACTGCCCCACCTGATTTCAACAGCTCATGAGGATGGGAATAGAATACACTGCAACCCAGGACGCACAGAGAGAAAACACAAACACAGGAACGAGGAAAAGAAATAACATAGGAAAGAGGAAAAAACAAAAAGAAAGGAAAATGCTGCCAATGAGGGAGAGGCTGCTGCGTCTCCTCAGCACTTTGCTCCAGTTGTTCCTTTCCTCTGCCCAGGAGTGCTGGGTGCCCACACACCATCCATGAGGACAGATGCAGCCCTTTACAACCCCTGCCCTTCTTCCCTGATCTCTGACCATCACAGATTCCCCATTCATGTCCCTGTAGGGGTCTGTGTCAGCTCTGCTACCAGCAGAGTTCAAGGACAAATCTCCACGAGGACAAACCCAGGAGCCAGAATGAAGTTTGCTGCAGGGTTTATTGCAGCCTCTGGGATGGCAGCTTTGATAAGAACATAAAACTGATATTTGAATTTTCCCCAGCTGCCACTGCACTTGGTGCTGAGAACATGAGTTAATAAAAACAGCCAGTTAAATAACTGTCAAATTCAGGCAAATACCCATAAAGCAAATGTTCTTTTAAAAAAGCAAATTAGACATGCATTTTTCTCCATGAAAAAGGGCAATTAGAGAAGCTTTATAACTAATATTTGGTTTTGGTTCTAAAATATTAAGGATCTTTCCTAAACACAGCACAGTGAAGGGTTTCAATTAATCTCCTTTGAACACACATATTCAGGTGGTTAAAAAGGAAAAAAGGAAGAAAGAATGATTTGTGCATCAAGATCTGTCATCTCCAAAAAGCTGTAAACAGTATCTTAGAGAGCAGAGTTTGTGTGACAAATTTGAGATTAGGTGGATTCTGATCTAAAAACTAACTTGCTTATCAGAGAAATAATATTAGAGTAAAATAAATTAGAATGTCTACTGAAGACTCTAAAAGTAATTTTTAAAATTAATTAGAATCAAAAAGATGGATCTCAAAGGATAGGACAACTCTAATTTAGACAGACGGTAATTAATTCCTTATTTCAGAAATTCATTTACAGGCTGTAAGAGCAAATCATTCCTTTGCTGGAGTTAAGCTCCAGAGGGAAAGATTCATCTGGAAAGGGGATATGGGAACTTCCCTGCTGCTGGAGGGCAGGGAAGCCTCTCTGGCAGCAGGTCTGGCTAAGGGGGAGTCATGAGGGTTTATTTTGGGTGGAAGGTTTGGACTTACAGCAGCTCACACTGCAAGCACAGAGGTTCAGTGAACCACAGCCCTCACAAGGGTTTGTGGATGGGGAAAACAAATAAACCAAAATATGGCTCCTACTTGCCATTAAAGATGATATGATATGTCCCCCACACTCTGTCCTGGTTGGGGCAGCAGCTTCCCCATCTTCCACCTTCACCGAGCTCCTGACAGACCAGCACAGACCCACCACAGGTCCTCAGGCCTCTGTGTGGGGACAAAAACCTAGAGATTTGGGGAATTTCACCTTAAAACTCTGTTATGAAGCAGCACAGAGCCAATCTCAGAGCAGATGTGTCCCCTTCTTTTCCTCTGCTCCCACCCCGATCCAAGGAACACCTTCCACAGCCCTAAAAACCCAACAACCCCACCACTTCCCAAGGCAACATCCACAAGGAAAACAACTCATGCACCTCAACAGCATGTGAATTTCCCCTGCCACTGTGGATGCACCTGGTGTGCTTCCAGCCCCCGGACCATTCCCACTCTGCCACTCCACATCCCTGGGAGAAGCCAAAGCACAGCCCCAGTCCATGCCAGCAGGATCCTGCTGATAACTTGGATAAGCTTGGAGCTTATCCTCAGAGCTGGAGGGCTCGTCAAGGGGAGGATAAGCAATGCAGGAATCTGCAGCCTGTACCCAACTGGAGAGAAGCCGAAAACTAAATTCTTATCTGAAAAGAGCTGAGCTCTGGATCTGGACCCGAGGAGCATCCTGCTGGCCTTCCCATCTGCAGCCCCAGCCCCGAGTGAGGTGGGAAGGAGAGAACCATGAGTACGGATTTATTTCTTTGGACTGAGGGATGCCACATGCCTTGTGGCAGTGGTGGTCCTGGGCTGGGCTAGTTTCTTGGCCCTGCTGCAACAGAGAGGATGAAGGGAACATTTCTCTCAGGAGGAATCCCGGTGACCCATGCAGGGGGTGGACAGATGGCTCCCCAGCTCTTCATCCAGGAAGGAGGAGGCAGGAATACAACAGGATTAGCTACTGCTGGCTCCAAACCAACCTCCCTCTGCACCTCAGCCTGTGCTCCTAAGGGGAAAGCAACTTCCAAAGGGGCAGACAGGTCACCTGGCAGTAGCACTTCACCATCTGGGACCAGTAAGGAGCCACACAGCCAGACACACACAGAGCAAAATCAGTTTAGCACGAGATCCCACATTTTGCCCACAATTCTCTTCCTAAGGACATGTTCACTCCCCTTCACCACAGTTCTTTTAAGCCCAGCTTTATTTCACATAAACTGCAGAGATAAGTGTCTGCAGTTTCTTTTTGCCTAAGTCAGAAATCTAAAGTCAGAAGCCTAAGCATAATTTGTTGGAGAAGGAAGTTGCTCTGGCTTGCAGAGCACTCAGTTCTGAGCCCCAGGGGCTCCAGAAAACAAAGACAATTAGTTGCTACCTCCTAAAAATTAATTTAAGTGACAGACTGTGAAGTTGCCAAAAACTAACAAGCATGTGAAAACTGACTTTAAAAAAAATTATAGCAGTCTGTCTATTTTTCTTTTTTCTTTCAGAATGAGCCATTGCTACCTTGAAAGTCATTGCTCAAAGCAAAAAAAAAAAGAAAAACCAACCCAAACAACTGATTAAAAAAAGGAAAGTCAGTCAAGAAAAGATCTCTTTTCTCCCACAGTTTGTCTCTGAACTTTCCTGGGATGTGTTATCTGGAGGCAGGCACACTAGCACAGACTTGCAAGGATGTAAAATTGATACAAAGCACAAAAATGGGGAAGTTTTAGGGACAGATGGGATGCTCCCATCTGCACAGCACTACATGTTTGGAGCAAGGTCTGTGTGCTGGATAACTTCTTTTCCTTTCCAGAGGCATTAATGGGTAAAAACCTCACATTATCTTCCTCATAAGCCTTGCATTTGTAGTTTATTATAGAGTCTGAGCTGCAGGAACTTCACTGGTGCAGCCAAGGACCCGCTCATGGTAAAGTCCCTCTGCAGAGCAGGCAGGAGCTGGCCCCAGGGTCACATCTTGGGATCCCAAAAACCTGACTGCTGCTTCCTTGACCTGGGTCCTTCTACAGCTCCCAGGGGGACAGGAGACCCACAGAATATGCAGTTGGCAGAGGTGGATGGAACAGCAACCATGACTCCAGGGGGAAGTTTACAAAAGAACTGAGAGAGGAATTGGGTTCTGCTCTCTCTCAGGTGAGCTGGTGCCAGAGACACGGCATCGCGTGACACTGACAGTGCAGGGGCTGGCTCAGAGGTCACCCCTCCACCATGCCAGCTTCAGCAGAGCCATTTATAGCTAAAATACACATCCATCTGTCAGACAATATATTTTAAACAAGATACGTGCCCCAGATTTAGAGTTTCAATATATTTAGCTTTTAACCTCTCCTGATGCCCACCCAGCCCCTGCGGCATCTCAGCACCTGATGCATTGAGCAAGGCTGGGGCTGCCATGGCACTTTCCTCCTCCTCTGACCAGCCTATTCACTCAATTTTCTCCCTAACAAGCCCTTGAAGGTGATGTTGTGGGTAGCTGCCTTCACAGCCCAGTGAATCCAATGCTCTGCCTGATGCCACATTGTCTCATTCATTGACTGTGTGACAAATGCCTGGCACTTGTTTGGTTTCTGTCATTATAACCCAAGGATATTAAATTTACATCAACCTGACAATGAGAGCAGGGCTGAGGATATGAAACGCTGCCTCCAGAGAGACGAGGGGACAGGCATCCCTTGGAATGCACAATGTGGATGTAGGGTTCTGCTTTTCCTCTTCACCACCTCCCAGGCTGACCACAAACAGCTTGGTTTTACTTGAAGAGTAGACCTGGAGGTCTGGACAGAGGTGGCAGAAGGGATGATGCTGGGGATGCCTCTCTCTCTCTCACAAGTATGTTTCAAGCCTGCATTCCCCAAAGTCCAAGGCACCATCCCCTGGCCAGCTCCACACCACATCCCTGGTGACCAAAGGCACATCTGGACTCTGCCCCTCATTTCCTTTCCTATCACTGTGATTCACTGCTCAGTTCCCCATCTAAGGGCAAACCTCTGTCCAAGCACGAGGAACTGCAGGTGGCTGGTCCCTCTCCACTGTGGCCACGTCCAGCATCCCCTGCTCCCTTCACCAATCCCCAGATGACTGCTCAGCTGCTTCCTAATGCTTGGGAGGCCTCTGGGTCTCTTTATTGATACTAGAAAGCAGTTCCACTGGAGTGTAAGCGCCTTGTCTCACCAAAGAGCATGCTGAATGTCTCTTATGCCATTACCAAATAGGAAGAACTTCCATTCTTTTCATCTACCAGAAATATATTTTTTTGGTGTGTTTTCAGCATAGTTATCCAAATACCTCCCTCCCACCCACCTTTCCCTGATTGTTGATAAACATGAAAATCCACTCCCCTCCTAGCAGGGGAACAGGCAATCTTTTATCCTCCCCTGATAAACAGTAATAAGCTTCTTATCCTCTTACCAAAAACCTAGAGCATTGCAAATCCTGTATCAGACACACTAGGGTTAGGGTTTTTTGCATTACGTGGAGGGATTTTGTAAAGTGGCAAATAAAAGGCATATCATTTTGTTCTTTTATCTGAAGCTTCCTTCTAGGAGGGAAGGCAGAGCTGTTAGAAAATACATTTAATTGGATATTATTCAGTATCAGGTTGAGGCAAGTTCTCCTGTCTCCCACAAAGAACTTCTGCACTAATCTGTTCCTACTCGTGGATAAAAGGTCATTGTGCTGACTAGGAAGTTAAGTAAACAAAATTAGCATCTGATTTAAGAGACTTCTTATTCCCTCTGGTGTAAATTAGTGTAAAAATTAGCAAGACTTTCCATTGCTTCTGTTTTCTGCATTTAAAATGCATCAATTGCCTGAATTTAATGGTGTGGAGGCTTATTATTTCTTTATCTATGGAAGTGCATACAGATGGGTGGGGAGATGGAAGGGGCCATGGGCTTCAGCATCAAAGTTGTTCAAGGTCAGAAAAAGTGACACAGAAGAGCTCCCAGCAGCTCTGACACCTGGACACGGAAGGAGCCACAAGAACTCACAGATAGGAAAACATTTTAGAAAGGCAATGTGGGCTGTAGCTGTGAAATTCATCACCACCCAACAACAACCATTACCACAGAGGATACAGGGAGCTTCGGCAAAGGTTTGTTTCTTTGGGTTTTTTAAAATTGAAATGAAAAATGGCCTCTCAAGTGTTCTTTCAAATCCATGAACTTTCTAGAGATCAGAAAAACCTCAGCACTGCTTGGGATTACAGTAGAAAATCCCAACAAATGTGTTCCAGAAGCTGGTTCCTAATAAGCTGCTCATTAAAAACCTTTGAACTTCATCCAAAACATCTGTTCTTGATTATTGCTGCCCATTCTAACAAGTAACCCAATGCTACTACTGCAGCTTTTCATGATGAGCTTAACTTTGTACTGCACTCCTGAAAACACACAGGGACAAAAGGATGTAAAAGGTAAAAAAACATTGGAAAACAACCTCGGAGGAGGAAGGCAATAGAGGAATATTCTTCTATCTTGCTGGGCAAAATGGTCCTCCAAAGGAGGAGTTGGACTGGCAGAAAGGGAGCACCTGAACCTTTGTACCTTCCGGTGGGAGAGATTTTTCTAATCACCACTTCTCTGGTTTAAAGTCTATTTCCAGTGTGCCACAGATTGCATTGCAGATGAGAGGGGTGAAGGCACCTATGGAATTGGAAGGTCAGAAAGGAAGCCCAGGAGGGTGTTTTTTGGGAGTATCTTTGGCAGAAATCTTCGGCTATCCTGTAACATGGAGAGGAGCTGGAACTCTGGGTTCCCAGAGACACAGAACATCTCTCCTAAGACATCCTTGCTCTGAGAAAAACTGAAAAAAGAAAAAAAAAAAAAAAAAAAAGGAAAAAAATACCAACCAACCTCCCCAAAACAGGATTGGCTTCAGATACTGGCAAGAGATGCTGGAAATTTGGTATTTTTGTCCACCTGCACCTGATGCTCTGCAGAGACCCACTGGAATCCCATTGCACTGACCCCAGAGAAAGGTTTCTGCCTGCAGCCCAGTCCAGGAATGATGCTATGACCCCGCCACAAGCCTCCCCAAGGACAAACATTATGCAAAGGGATCAAAACCAGCTTTTCCAGAGAGCCTCTTGAGCTGGGGGTTCAACTGGTCTCTGGTGAGGTCCCACCAAAGCATTTTTAATCTTACAGACTGCTAATTTGGCTGTTGATTTTTCCACTGCTCAGTTCAAACATATTTCCACTTAAATTGGTAAAACTCACATCCCCAGACCCCAAAGAGAGGTGCAGCATTTGCAACCAAGCTCATCATTTTGAGTCTGCAGTTGCTTGTTAAACCAAAAATATGTGGAACTGACAGCAATTTGTTAAACTTAGTAACATGAATTCCCTGAAGAGTTACAGAATATATCTATTTCACCAGCTCAGGAAAGGTAACACTCCTCCAGCCCCATAGGGGAAAGACAGGCACTGAAGCAATAGTTTGCATTGTCACTAATTCAGTTTAAAACATGAGCAGGAATGCTGGGTTTCTGGTTAAGAAGAGAGCAGATATTGCACTGACCATGGAGGGCTGGCTCCAGCAGAAGTTTCCCAGCTTTGGCTAGGCACACCAGGGGAAGGCCACTCATCCCTCACTAAAGAGCGCAGTTAAGAGACAGCCACTTGTGGCAGGACATCCCCCCTCTCTCATGGCTGGAAGAGATCTCTCAGGCCAGATTAATAGCCCAGCGAGGAGTCAGAGAGCCCAGCAGCAGGTCACCTACAGGCTCCTGAGAGTCTGAGTCCAATCCCTGAGTACACATCTTGGTATGAGAGCAGATGTGGAAAGAGATAAAAGAAAATAAACATTGGTGACAATTGGACTATGATATATCAGAGTACCCGTTGTAATTTCATGAAAGCATGGGGGGGTTGAGCGTTCAAACTGTAATTGTGAGCAAAAGTACTTGTGCTGAAAAAAGCAAATGACAGTAGCTGTAATTTGATGAGGACCCTTGCTCCCAGGGAAGGAGAAGACCTCTGTTCCTAGAGATGAAAGTGATGAGGACCCTTTGCTCCCAAGGGAGGAGGAGGGCCTCTATTCCTGGAGATGAAACGCTCCCAGAGATGGGTGAAGAGAACCTTTGTTTCTGAGCAGCTCAACCTTAAAATGGTACCCCAGTAGCTCAAGATTGGACCCTCGAAAGCAGTTGTGGGGAAAGCTGTAAGAGAAGGGATGGGACTCACATGCGAGCAGAGAACCAACCAGGGCGGCTGTCTCACTGTGACACTGAAGCCATGAGAGAACTGTTTGTTGTGGAGATGTCTCCATAACATGAGCAAGTTGAACTAAGTGAACTGAAAAAGATTATTATAGAGGTGGTAAACAGACTGAAAATCTCATGGGTTGTCTTTTTATGTTGTCAGGGGGGGAAAGGAGAAAGGTGGGGGGAGGAAAGTGTTCTGAAGGTTTAGGCTGATTTTTTTCCTTTCTTTTAGGTCTGTTAACAAACTTTTTTATATTCTTTTAAGTTTTGTGCCTGCTTTGTTTTCTCCTAATTCTTATCTCACAGAAGCAAAATAAGTAAGTAATGGATACTTTGAACCAAACCACTACAGTTTGTTAAATAAATAGTTTTTCTCTCTCACTTTCCTCTGAGGAAAATTTCTTTTTTCCCGAACCTGGTGGAAGAGGTGTGGTTGTAACCTGCCTTCTATCAGAGGATATTTTGCCTTCAAATTTGTCCAAACCGGCACACCCTTCAAGAATTGGCGGTAAGAAACATTGGAGCCTAAGTTATATTCTTTCTTAGCTAGCTATAAATTTAATGGTACCTTTAACTCCACGTGTATTACACTAGTATCCCTTTTTGTCTTATCCCTGTGCAGTAATAGTCTGTTTTGAGTCTTATGACTGTTAGTTTTGTGTCTATTAATAAATAATTCCTTTTATAATAGACGGAATCAGCCATTATTAAAGAACTTGCGAATGAGAGTGGGTTTTTGGGGTGCTGGACACCTCAATAACATGACTGCCTGCTGCCAGAGGCCTGGGAAAAAGGCAGGGACTGATTTAAACCCACATCATCCATTCATAACACCACTCTGCTAGAATTCCCAATATCAGAGCTGTCAGAAATCACACACCTACACTCAGACCTGAGCGCCCAGATCTGCCTTGTGTGTCATCAGGTCCTTTTCTCCTGGACTCCTTCCCTGCACAAGCACACCAGTTCTTCCAGGAAAACTTCACTATGAATTTCCCCCTCTGAATACAGAGACAACATTTGGTAGGAACACAATTTTTTCCCACTCTTATTATCTATGGGATAAAAATTCCCGCTTCCTCAGAGTCGGTGATTGAGGCATGGACCCAGACCGGCAGGGAATCTGAATTGTTTATTCAAAGGAATGAGCTGGTTTTATACACTTTTCCAAGGCACAGTATTTCCTGACATGGTAATCCTCACTATGTGACATATCCTGTGTTGCTACATCAGCAGCACGCTTCCTTCTATGGGGTGGTCACTCACTGTTCACCCGTCCGTCAGCTCCCGGCAGGCTCCTCTCCATAGGGGTTTGCTGTGTGACACCTCCTCCCCCCAAGGTCTGATGGAGACAAGCTTCTGTGTGCCACCATGTACTCCTCTGCAGGCAGGTTTTACAGCTTGTAACTCAACTTTATTCCATCTCTTCCCACCGACTTAAATAAACAAACTCCCCAGACCATGGGGTTCAGACACCTCTAGATGCAGCTGACACCTGAGCAGGGGTTTCAGAAGATAACTTTGAGGAGTGGTATCTGTAGTCCTCCCAAACCATCCCTGAAGGATGTGTTCCTCCTTGGGAGGAACATCCACAGTCATCAATCAAATAATTTCAGGCACTAGAATATTTAAAAAAAAACCCCAAATTTGTCTTCTCCCATGGGGAGAACAGTAACCTCACAGCAAGAATATTTTCTCCTATTGCCCAGATCATGCTTGGATCTACCAGCCCCATCTCATAGGTCTGGCCTTGATCCCATTCAGAGCCAGGACTTGGTGTCATAGCCCTTTTCCTCTCCATTTTATTCCTCCTTGCAGTTCTCCAGCCAAAAGCAGTGCAAGAGAGGAGGACAAAAGTTCACAGCCTGCCACCAAAGGCACCTCTTGCCAGAAGGTCAGCAGCCCTTGCTGGGCAGAGACAGTTTGTGACTGCTGTGGCCACGATGCCTTCCAAAACCAGTGAGGAAAACCACAGTAAAAGAGATGGGCAGAAGAGCCATTAAGCATATGCTGGGCTCAAGCTCATAAACACATAAACAACAATTGCTGGTTAACCACAGGCGAGAACTTTCAACAAGCCGCAGGTACCAGGCACAAATTGACAATAATGAGGTTTAATGGGGTTGGTTTACAGTCTCGCTGGTTTGCATGTTTTATTATTTCCTGCAAAATTAGCCAGTAAAATAAAGTCTCTCTGGGCTTGCAAATCTGTTGGGGTGGAAAAGTCCCAGATGTTGGAGGAGTCATAGTCAATACAGATCCCCAGGTTTTTACTGTTATAACACTGAGGCTGCAGGCAGAGTGTGAAAAGCACAGTAACAAGGAAGAAATTTGGATCCAACACAGCTAACAAAAGTTCTCAAGTCCAAGGAAATAAAGTCAAACTTTAGTTTCCATTCAGATGGAAAGACTTTTGCACTGGAAAAATACAAGGAGTTCCATAGAGAGGGATGTGTGAAACACAGTGACTGTATTTTCAGCACAAAAGTTGGAACTCTGCTTTGATTGCATTAGAAATGGAAATAAACGGAGCTCATTTGGAGAAAAATGTGGCAACTTCCAGCCCAAGCTCCCTGCAGAGGCACCCACAGCCCTCAGAGGCACCACTCTGCCTGTGGCACAGGGAGCTGGGAATTTCTTGGGATCAAAGCTTAAGGGAACACACCATGGGGGTAGGAGACAATGCCACAGACAATCATTGCTGTTATTTGTGCAGCACCAGGTTTTTAATTTGTAGTCCTCAAAATGCATCAGAGACGCTGACCCAGAGAGCAGGGCAGAACACACACAAACCCCAAAATACAGGTGTAAGAACAGTAGGGAAGAGAACTTGGAAGAAAAAGAAGAGGGAGGACCAGGTATTCAGCAGAACCTTAGTAGTAGATTTCCAGCTATGTACCTGTTTTATCAGTACCTGTTGTACACCTTTGCTACCTGAGTGCCCCTGGAAGCAGAAAGAAATGATGTCACAGCTTACCTGGTTCCATGAATCAAGGCCAAGTTTCAGGTAGGTCCTTGCTCCAGGCCGACTCCAATAACCATTAAATGGAAGGGAGCACCAAGGAGCCCCTCTCCCTCAGCTAAATAACCTTTTCCCCACCTCCCCCTCCAGCTGCTCTGCCCTTTGCTGCCTGATTGCCCCCAGGAACCTCACCCAGCATGGTGTGGGGAATTAATTACATCCTCCTTAAAGACTGCTGATTAACATTTCCATCACATGCTAACGAGACACTTCCTGGCTTCAATCTGCTTTCCTTCATTATGGCTTTCTGGAGACTAACTTTATACGTTTATGAGAAGGATTAAATGCACAATGGTCTGACTACAATTTATAGCTCTCCTGGCTCTGGGGTTTTTGTGTAAAGACTCAGTATATTACAGTATGAAATCTGGAATGGGATCCTTAGAGCACACGGCTGTTCCTTAGGTCACTTTGGACGTTGCCATCACTGAAAAAAACCAGCAACCAAGCCCAGAGCTGTGGATTGATGCACCTGAGAAAATAGAGGGGAATGCCCACCTCAAAAAATAGCAATGAAGAATTACCTTCAGGTCATCCAGAAAAAGCACAGGGTGGTCCAAATACTAGCTGCACTTCCAATAGAAAGAGATCGTTGAGGCAAAAAAATAGAATTGTCATTTTGGGCAGCAGTTAAAAATGAGAGAGAAAAATAATAAGCAAAGATGATAGAGTAAAACTTCTGAAGATCAAAATGAAGGTGGACACCTAGAATATTTCTTGCATTTAATGCAAGAGAAATATTCCAAAGTTTGAATAAAATGCCTCACCCTTCATAAAGGGCTTTGCAATCACTGCAATGTTTATAAGCCCACACATTCAGCATATGCATTCAGCATCCCGAGCCTCACTCCAATACATAATACAATAAATACACAGGAAGCTTATTGTAATAAATACACCACCACCACAAATGAAATTGTAATTACAAGCATAATTCAGACAGATTTTAGTTAATACCTGTTTACTAGGAGGTACTAATTTTGCCGGTTTGGACAAATTTGGAGGAAAATATGCTCTGACAGAAGGCAGGTTACAATCAGCCCTCCCCCACCAGGTTCGGGAAAAAATGAATTTTCCTCAAAGGATAGTGAAAGAGATAAAACTATTTATTTAACAAACACACAGGAAAAGGATAATAATGCTAAATAATGAAACTTCTTGCTGTGGAGAGAAAAACCTGGGAAAATTTCAGAGTCCTTCTGTAGGTAGCCTCTCCCCTCCTCCTCAGAGCTGGGATGGGGTGGGCCCTCCTCCAGGGCCAAGGCCTCGGTGGAAAATCCTCCCAATGTATTCTGATGTTGAAACAGTCCAGCAGAGAAGAAGGGGAAAAACTGAAGTCCCAGGGAAACAAAAGTTCAACTCTCTGGAGGAAAAAGAGCTGAAAAAACTGCTGAAAGCTGGGTGGAAAGAAAACCAAGCCAGGTGCTTCTTCCTGCTCCTGCTGCTGCTGTTAGAAGCAAGAGGAGTCTGTGTGTATATCTGTGTGTTCTTGAAATAAAAACGGCTTTGAAGAGTTTGCTCAGTTTTTTCTCTCTCCCCTCTCAGGCTCAGTTTAAAGGCATGGAAAGGCACAAAATTAATTTCTGGACATAGGGCAGAGATAGGGGATACACATCATAAAGTCACCCCAGGACATTCCCAAATAAATGTCCTAAGTATACAAAAATGTGCCTCTGTTCTCCCAGCTTCCCTCTGCCAAAACCTGTTCACCCCCTAATTGGAATTTTAAAAAATTGCTCTATTTTTCTGTAGTATGTTGGCAGCCTTTGGAAACTAAATGTGGCCAAGTCGAAATGTTCAGCACCTCACTTGTGAGAGCTGGTGTGAGCAAGCAATCCATCTACCCTGCCCTACTCCAGCCAGGTCAGGATCCATCACACCAGAACTCCCGGATAAAAAATGCTGACAATTCCATATCATCTTTTCCTGCCTGATTCCCAGTGTGTGCCCTCTCCCAGCCAGCTTCCTGCAAGCCCAGGGAGCTGGGGAAGATGCAGGGTGACCTGCAGGCTGGAGTGGTCCGGGACAGTCTGACAATAACCGGGCACTAATCCGTCTGTAGGGTGGAGCAGGTGCTCCTCTGCCCGTTCCTGTGCCAGAGAGCTGCACTCCTGCTGGGACTCTGAGGGGCTGAACCTTCATGCCTGACCTTTGTAGTGAGTCTGGGAACTATTTACAAGTTTGGAGTAAGAGGCAGTAGAGGTGAAAACTTTATTCATACCAGAGTGGAGACCAGAGGCCCCAGTGGAAGGAGCTGTGTCTGCCCTGCCCCACATCAACAGGCCAGGCGAAGGCAGGGGACAAGGACAAGCACATTTCTTTGCCTCCATTTGCAGAAGTCTCACTCAGAGGCACAGATAGCCCATGGCAGGTAGGGGTGCAGCTCTTCCGAGTTCCAGAACAGGATTCACACCTTCAAATTATTCAAGTCCTAAGTGAAGCACTGCTGAGCCAGCAAAAATGAGCTGCAGCCTTTGCCCCGGACTTGAGCTTAGTTCTCTAGAGAAAAAGATTAAAATGAGTAACAAAAGATCTCTTTTATGTCTCCTTTGCATGTGGCCATAGTGTCTCTGGAGCCTTGCCCTGGCTGGTGATGAGCACACGGAGTGCTGAGGGGACCAGAGGAAGGCTGTGCTGGCAGAGGTGCATCCTTCCCAGTGGGAAGAGAAAAGGAGACCCTATGAGAGCATACCAAAGCTCCTGGACAATGTAGACCCCATGAAAAAGTCCATCAGCCCTGTCTTCCACTCTCAAGACCTGGAAATCCCCAAATCCCTCAGGCTGCAGGTTGAGAAGGCTGGGCTGCAGGGAAGTCTCCAGGTCCATCAGCAGGTGAGCAGCAGCAATTCCCACCACCCCTGGAGCTGGACCCAGGAGCACCTGCCAGCCCTTGATGAAGTCAAAACACAAACCACCATACGCCGTGACAGCCCAGGATTGATCTGGCCCTGAGGAGACATAAGGGGAAAAAGTGGAGAGTGTTTGCCTACACAGACCATAATTCTGCAGCCCCAGGCTGTGCATTTGCTGCACATTCATTTCCCCCTCCATCACTGGGGTCATGTGCAGTAAGGAATTTTATCCTGTGGGGCTGGCAGCCTTTTATTCCAAGCCATTAATTTCCTCCTTGGAATCCCTCTTCTGGACCAGGACACACTAACTGTGAGCCTACATTTCTGATAAAGACCCTGAGACATAAATATTTTACACTGGTAATGAGATATTTAGCATTGATATAGAGCTCAAAGCCCAGTGCAATTCCAGCTTTGTTAATTATAATGAACTATTGTAGGGCTTGATTTCATCTGCTTCTTGTAAATCTTGCGTTGCTGGTGCAATGTGCTGGTGGCTCCTTTCCAGGGGGAGGCTGGAGCTCAGCCTGGGGAGTGTTTAATCAGATGTTTGGGCCCACCAGAAGAGCAGTTAATGGTGTGAATGATGTGTGGGTTGTGTGGTGCCTGCTCCTTTCTGGAGATGCAGAGTTGGTCCTGTGCACAGAGCCCAGTGGAAATACTCTGTTCTGCTCCTTGTGTTTTCAACACAAGGCATGGAAGCTGCCAGCCATGAGGATTGTCTTCTACCCCCTGAGTTGCCATGATTAGTAGGAGAACAAACCAGCTTTTCTATAATTTCACCTTTGGAAGAAGAGATGGACCTGAGCCATCACCGTTTTAAGTCCTATGGACACCTTCTGCCAGCTGCCTGCTGTTCAGATGGTGATGGAGTGTGAGAGTCTTGTCACTCCTCTCACAGCCTGTGCTGGCCAGCTCTGTCCCCACCTCCTGCCTCTGCTGAAGCACCTGGAGCTGGGAGATATCAATGGCAGCAACATGACCAAGCTGAAAATGTGATGGAGCGTGAAGCTGGCGTTGAGAACTGCCATGTGGGAATGGCATGGTTCTGCCTTTATTTAGAGTTAGTGGATACTTGAAAAAGTACCTTAACATTTTGTTAGATGCTGAGCATAAATCTGGATAATAATTCATGCTACACTAGGCTCTTTATAACAGTAGTTTGCTAAAACAAATTGAATTCAAACCTATATTAATTTACTAACTTTATGCTTGACATATCTGTGAATAATTTTTCATAGCCTAAAAAAATTCTAGGCACAGGCTTAGTTGGAAAAGGGCAAGGAGATCTAAAATTAATGTACATTAAAGCATAACTGGTACTCTAAGAGCATTTGTTATATGCAACAATAATTGCTTTAAGCTTTTTTTTTTTTTTGAGGGAGATATTTGTGTAAGGGCTGAAAGAAGTTTAGATCTGAAAATCCTGGGATAGAATAAAAAATCAAAGCTTCTTATATTTCAAACTGAAGTTGTGTGAATTTGGGAGGAGGGAAAGACCCAAGCAATCTGGCACTTGGGAGATGCAGTGTTAATAATGGAACAACTTAAAGAGAAAATTTGCCTTTTTCTTCTCAAATTGTTGCTGGGAGTGAAGGGAATGAAACTTCTTTGCTTTTGAAGATGTGTTGAAACATCTCCACTCTCTCCCATCTCTCCCTCAGTTGAAAACATGTGACTTTAAAAAAAAAAAAACAAACAAAACTTTTATGCATTACATCCCAAATGAGAAACTATTCCAATTTCATTTTATTTTGAGGTAATAGGGAAAAAACTGCCAAGTTTTGTTAAAGTGGAGGCTCCTTTCTGCACCACTTCTCCACAAACCCCGTTGTGGCAGTCCTGGAACAGCAATCCCAGCTAAGGTGTGACAGCCATCCATCTGCTTAGTGAGAAGAATCCCTCCCCAGTGTGACTTGCTGTGCTGACAGCATCGTTTGGACAGAGCAGGCCAATTCATCAGGGCTCCCCAGAGCATGAAGGATGCAAGACACCCAGTAGTTCCTTGTTTTCTCTTCCTGCCTCCTATGAGGATTCATATTTCAGGAAGTAAAAACCCTCCTCACACACCATCCAAAGGCTGCCTTACATTTCACCTCTGTGTCATCCCCTCCAATGCACATTAATATTAATTTCCTTTCCTCCCCCATCTCAATAATTATTTACTTATAGAGGATTTACTGTGACACTTCAACTGAAGGCAATGCATATAAGCCCTGCTCCTGCTGTACAATAATTAATTTTTAGCATTCTTAATTTATTACCAATTAATTTATTCTAAATTATAGGAGAGACGACCTGCTGTAGATAACTGTTTCTTTCTAATGCCTTCCTAGAAAATCTCTCATTAATGAGCCCATTAATTTGATGGTGGCAGGGGCAAATCATCCAGAGAGAACTCTTCAGTTGCAATCTGTGTGTCCCACCTCGTATTCTTGAGAACATGGCAAGAAGAAAGCTGGGTTTCTTTGCAATAAATGCTGGTATAAAATATGCCTGGATATGTATGTATGCAAATAGCCTGATCTAGCATCATTAAACCTCTTAAGGAAATATGAAGTTTTGAAGGCATTTCCCACTTTAGAGCTCAGGCAATGACTGGAGCATCTGCATTAAATGTTTAATGTTCAGCAGAAGTGCAAATCACTATTTAATTAACTCCTTCCATAAAATGTGATAGTTTAGTGAAGTGAACACAGATGAATTATCATTATTCAGGAGGATGCTGAATGTGATGGTGAATACCAGACTTTGCAGATCTGACAACAGTGGATCAGGAGGTTCCTGGTATCTAAAACAGAGTGGAGGTTTTTTTCCAAGGGAACATTTATTATTCATGAAAACTGCATTTTTCCACAGCAGCCACTGTTATCAGGACTCAGGCATGTGAATGCACAATTAAAAGCAAAATAACTACTGCCAACAGCTGGCAAAAATAGCTTCCTTGAGCAGCCATTCATTAGCTTCTGATCTGGAGCCTCTGCAAAGTCACTGCTGGAGCTAAAAATGAATGTCACTAATGCTGTTTGAGGGGAGATCATTTGGTACCTGCCTCTGTGCTGTGATAAGGAAACAAGCCTTCCTCCACTTCCCTCCAAAGGGCACTGTCCCTTCAAGAGGGGATCACGTGGAAAAAGGACACCACACAGAAAGCAGAGCAGAATTTCCCCCTTGGTGCCTGCCAGATGTTGGGTTCCTGCAACAGGCAGAGCATAAACTGTAGACTTGGATCCTCTGTGTAGAATTCATGAGATGAGCCCTTCAAGGGCCAGGATGTACAAATGGGACCAGGAGCTTTGCCACTGGATTTCCCGATCCTGCCTGTTTTCACTGTGTCCCCTGAGACCTGAGCTGTGCCAGCCTGTGCTGGGTGGTCAGGGATGTATCCTGTCCCCTGAGCTCTGCAAAGGCCACATTCCTCTGCTTGAAGAGCCCCTGTGCCTCCATGATCTCTAAAGCTGAAGGGTGCTCTATGGTCTCACTGATTTCTCGCTCAGACTCCAATTTTGTGGAATTCTATTCATCCCCCAAGCCATCTGGAAGGGATTAGCCACTTTGAATGGATTAATTTTATCAGACCACTGCCATCCACCACTATGCTACTCATCCATGCCCCTCTACAGCCTGTGAGATGACGACAAGTCCATTGAGCATCCTTATCTCAGACATATCTCCTGGTGAGTCACCCCCTTGAAATACCTCTCCCTCTCTCTGTTGATTACAGATGAACACCAGCTGCTCATTTTATTTGGAACAGCTTTTTTTTTTTTTTTTTTTTTTTGATGCTACTGCTATATTACACACTGACAAACATCCAGACAGGGCCGTGTCTGGTTTCTGGGGACTGCAGAAGCTTTCCTACAATATGTCAGTTTAAAAGGCAGCACGAATGTGAGCTAGTTCAGAGAGTGTCGCTGTGGAATAATGTTCAAAACAGGGGGGAAAATACCCTGTGTGAGGATGACCTGAGGCAGCTCTGATTTTTGAGGAGTAATGAAGAGTAATGAAGCCAAATGTTTCAAAGTTGGAGTTCTCCTATTTATTTCCCTCTTTCACTAACAGTGATCCTGCACTTCATCTCTCGGGTTCTGATCTAACAGGGCCTCTGCTTGCTGAAATTTTGTTTTCCCTTTTGATAGATGTTTCCTTGAAACAACCCTCCTCAATATAAAAACACATTCCATTTGAGCAGTCACTAAAACTGTCTTCATGTCTCCCTCCGCTCTTTGCCTGAAGACAAACCCCAGACCCAGCAAGGAGATTCTCTGCTCACAGAGGGCTAAATACATCTGTGTCAAAACCAGCTGAATTTAATGTCACTTCAGCAATCATTTTGCTCTGGGTGGCTGTCAGAAACCATTTTCTTTGCCTTGAATACTTGTGATTAACTTCTCATTGATAATTCCGTGATCTATAACAATCCTGTGCTTTTCCCCATGCGCTTTTCTCCCTGTACTTTTCACCAGCCCTTCCCTGACCCTTCCCAGGCTCTCAGTGATGCCCACCAAAGAGGGGTCACAGCTGACAGGGGTGACAGGCTGAGAGCTGGCCCTGAGCTTTTTGACCATTTTTTGACCATTATTTTGATCCTGTGTGCTGCTGACACACTCACATATGCACACACATTTAATCCCCTGCTCTTTGCTGGAGGAGATGTCATCCAGCTGCCTTTGCCATCTTGGGCTGGGTTGTTTAATCTAGATTGGTTGTTTAATTTAGAAATGGTTCCTACTGAGAAAAGACAGTCAATTGGTACACATGGGAGTACAAAATTGTTGGGGTTTTTTCAGTTTGTGAACAGGAACAAAGAGGGTTCTATGCCCAGAAAATAAAGTGTAACAACAAATTTGTGTTTCAGTGCTTAGATAGAAGTGTCAAGAGAGAACCTGGATGGAGTTTTTAGGGGCACACTAGCCACGCTCAGCTGCTCTCAGAGGGGATTTACAAGGCCAGTACTCTAAATCAGCTTCCTACTGCCAGATGAAAAACACCAAAAATTCAACCAAGTGCATGTCAGGGATACACTGTCACAGCATGTCCATGACTGACCATGACCACCAGAATGAAGGGTGTGAATTTTCTACAAACATAGAGCAGAACAGTTTTTCAGTAGCTATCAGCTTTGGAGAAACTCTGAAGATGCCAAAAATGCAATCACCTGAAAAGAGCATGAGAGTGTATATGCAGGTGGCAGTTTATCAATTGATCATCACTTTCATCAACAGCTTTTCATTCCTTGTTCCCATCAATAGGGACATCTCTGAAGGTTCATTCCAATCAGGGCAGACTAATTGGTACTAGAAAGTTCAGTGTTTGAAGATCGTATGATTAGGGAAATTTACAAATTCAATTTCTTTCAACCAGATTCAATTCTAATCTAATCAGAGAGATAGAAAACTCAAGTGTAATAATGACAAAGAAAATGACTTTGTTTCAGGCCATTTAAATGTCCCTTACTGCAAACATTCCAACAGAAGAAACTGAGTTTAGAGTTAGAGATGGGTATTTGCTTTGAATTC
Organism: Corvus moneduloides; assembly: GCF_009650955.1. Classification (NCBI taxonomy): domain Eukaryota; kingdom Metazoa; phylum Chordata; class Aves; order Passeriformes; family Corvidae; genus Corvus; species Corvus moneduloides. Next base: position 6,570,965 of record NC_045496.1, read on the forward strand.
GACAGCAAATGGGCCATTTTCTGTGTCTAAATAAAGATTCTCTCTTTTTGAGAGAGACAGACACCATCTAAGTCAATGAACATTTGTGACATTTAATAAAGCAATTATATCTGAAAGACCAGGGGCTTGAGATAGAATAGACTGGTTAATGTTGTCCTGGGAAAAGTCTTTCAATATAGGAGTGATGCTTCTCTGCAGGATCCTGATGACTTTGAACAGAGTCAAATTGCCACTGAGACCAATCTTCTATCATGCTATTGAAGTCAAAACCAGATCTGGACAAAAACCAGGTTTTTATGTGTTCCCAGGTAGATACTTCCAAAGAGCCTAAAGGACTGAGGAGCCTTGTTGGCTCCCAGGTTCTGAAATGCCAGAGAGCCAACCCCAGTGATTGCACAGCTCTGGCCTGCTGTTGTTGGCCTGCTTGGTGCTGGCTGTGTCAGAAGGGAGTTTTACAACCTTCTACTGAGACCAAAGCTGTGCTGGATAACTCAATTCTGGCTTGAGCAGCTCGAGAAGTTTGGAGATGGACACTCAAAGCACACTGAGGTTGTTGATTGACCATTCTGGAGATCAAAATCCTCGAATTGGCAGGAAAACAGGGACAGGAATGGTTACAAAACGAGCTTGAGTTCAGTGCTAGTGCTTTGTTGGGTCTCAAATTTTGGCTGGATGGAGCAGCTCAAGCATGAGAAAGATTTTCCTTTATTCCTTGCCTATCCACTTGCCAAAAGTTTGGCTAATAGTAAAGTTGCTGATTTAATGGGTGACATTGAGGTTTAATGCAGGGATGTGTGACCATAAGCACAGACCAACACCAGGGAAAATTATGTCCTGGTCATTTTAAATTCAAAATCCTGGAAAAAAAATGCTTTTCCTGGGTTTCCTTGTTATTTGTTTGATGACTTGTGGTTCAGTCCTGCAAATCCCAGCAGCCAGAGGGTTCCATGCTCACCATGAGAGACTGAGGCACCTTCCTAATGCTAAACTCATCCAGTGAGTCTCCAGCTGTGTGAGATTTTAGAAGCTGCAGTTTGTGATGGAGAAGTGAATGCTGGTTCCACACTGAAATTTTCTTCAAAGATATCCTGATTCAGTGCCATGAAAAAGCCTCTTCCAGTCAGAGAGCAATTTAAATCAATAAATATCACCATCCTTTAATGACACCAAAAAAATAATTTCAGAAGAGAAGGTGAGCCAACACCAGCAGTCTTTTAAATTTAATGACCTATGAATAAAACCAGATAATCCCTGCATTTGACGTAATCATTTCTGTTTGATTCCATTCAATTCTTTGTTAATAAACACAGACCTCACTATTGTAATTTAATACTCTAAAATTATAGGTTAAGGTAGGGGTTACCTGTCTTTTAAGGCATTAAATGATTGGCATTTTGCTTATAGAGGATTTTATTACCCCAGTAATACCATTTTCAGGAGAGGTTTTCATAAGCTTCATTTGCATGCTGATTTTTTATAGCAATTATCAGTAAAAGGTCAAATATTTGCTTTATCTATATAATTCAATTTTAGAAATGCCTTTGGGATTCAAATTAACTCCCTTGTAATATCTTCATTGAAAAAGAAGATTAATTATGCTTACAAGAAACCTAATTTGGCTTATCAGACCTTTAATGTTACAGAGATTGTTATGCATTTAAATTTAGGATTAGTAGAGTGATCTGGTTCCATTATTTTGGTGACCTTTAATATTTGTCATTATTTCTATGCATATAGTTGCTTTTCCCTACAGTGAAATTAGAGATGTCTATTATAAAGGAAATAAACATTATATATTGACCTTAGTAATTATGCTTCTGGTTTTTAAGAGTGCATAAAAAGATGTGCTTGTGACTCACATATAAATTTAGCATTCCTGTGTTAAGTGGAGTCAGGGTGGTAACACTGGCCAGATATTCATCGCTGGAGCAGGATTTGGCAGGAGGATTCATGCACTATTGCCAGAGGGACCCCCAGGAGGAATTACTGAGCTCCCAGCCCATCACCTGCATCCCTGCAGGAGCTGCTGCCCACCAGGCCCTGGGGCCCCTGGACAATGCTCTTCACAGAATCTCAGAATGGTTTGGGTTGGAAGGGACCTTAAAGCTCATCTCATTCCACCCCCTGCCATGGGCAGGGACACCTTCCACTGTCCCAGGTTGCTCCAAGCCCCAATGTCCAACCTGGCCTTGGACACTTGCAGGGATCCAGGGGCAGCCACAGCTTCTTCTGGGCAAGCTGTGCCAGGGCCTCACCATCCTCACGAGGGAAGAATTATTTCCAAGTATCTAATCTAAACCTACTCTCAGTTGAAGCCATTCACCCCTGTCCTGTCACTGCACTGACTTGATTGGAACAGAATCAGAGAACCAGTTTTGGAGAATAGTGCAGGCCTGTGTTCATCCCACCTGCTTAAAAATACCCCAAACCTATCTCATTTCCTCCACTGGGTTTTGCTCCCTCCAGAACACTGTGCCCAGCCCATAACCCTGATTTTGTGGGGGGCTGCTGCCTACACAGGGACAAAACTGGGAGTGCTCCAAAGCAGGTACTGCTGTATAAACCTGGGCAGTAATAAACACATACCAGTTCTCTTCCACTTGTCTTCTTTTTGCCTTTGCTATGCTATAGTTTTTGTATGGGATGCAATTTTTCATGCCACGCTGATTGCTGGGATTTGGGGTTATTTATGCCAGGCTAATTGCTGTGGTATCACAGTGTTCATGTTAAGATATCACCATGGTATTGATTATTCATACTGAGCTCTCTGCTGTGGTGTTGGGTTACTGCTGTTGAGCTCATTGCTGGGGTATTGTGTTTTTCATGCCAACGCTCATAGCTGTGGTATGGGGGCTATTTATCTTATGCTTATCCCTGTAATATCTGATTAAACTGATTAACCAGTTGCTCCTTTAGTAGGCAAATTCTGCTGTCTGATCTGGTATCAGAGAGAAAATCAGCCCTTTCTCTGCTCTCCAGACCAGGTTCACACTGAGATTTTCTTCAGTTGACTTTCCACAAAGCCTCCTGGCTGTTTAAGTCCTGAAGAGAACTTGGATCTGGGGTTTGCACAGGCAGTGAAGTCGTGTCAGAGCTGTCAGGGCTCTCTGAACCATCTCCATCTCTGGTCTTCAGACACTCCTTGAGTAACCACTGTGTTACAAGCACATTTTGTAAGGGATGACACTTTGGAGGCCTCTCTGAGTGACCAGATTGTTACATCCTGGAGTAAATAGAAACATGTGACATGGTCATTTTTCTCCTGACCGCAAGTCTGCAAACACAGCAGTTTGGAGGAACACGAATTTGCGGTTTTGGAAATGGGGGGATGCTCTCCTGGAAAAATGACTTTGACTTGCAGGATGGGGACTGCAGTAGGGCTGGTGCCCAGCAGAGCTACTGGGACCTGCCTGATGTCTTGAGATACTGGCACAGGTAACACCAGTCCAAATCACTGTGGTCATCAAAAGCCACTGAACCCCTCCTGGAAGGCACAGGTCTCTCCAGTCCTGCCCTCTCCTTGGCTTGGAAAGCCTCACTGATGAGCCCCAGCTCAATGCCTGACTTTGGGAAGAGATGGATTTCTTCCCTAATCTATGTGTGCAAGGTCACAGAGCAGGATTCAGCCCCTGCTATGCTTTGTCTCCCCTCAGCCCCTCACATTCCTGTCCTTTGCTCCAGCTTCAGCTGTGACTCTGCTCATCTCTGCCAGTTACATACAAATAAAAATGCTCAGCTTAATGGCACCTGCCTTTCTTTGTTTCTAGGGTTTATTTTGTGACTCAGTACGTTTCAAAAGGTGCTTAATACATCACGAAAAATAAATCACTGCAAGAAACAAGCACTGATGCTAGCTTAGGAGAAAATCTTTAAAGGTGTTTTTTTGTTTTGTTACCAGAGTGCTGCTATGTATTATTCATTACAGCCTCTGAGATTTAATTATTATTAGTGCTACTGATGATTGCTAGAAAAATAAACTGTAGCAGAAAGTGTCCGTCATTGTGTGAAGGGCATCTATATGTTGTATAACTCACCATACCCATTTGCATTAATCTCATTAGCTGCTCACAAGGCAGCTCCTGAGCTGGGGAATTGAGGGGGGGGACACATGTGCCCTGCCTGTTCTACTCTCTGTGCCCACCTGGACTCTGGAGCATAGAACTGAGTTTATAAACTCCATCTCTGGCTTTCTGCCCTCAGGTCTCTGTACCCAGGATTCTCTCTGTGGGGCTGCTCAATAATTTTCAGCCCCCTGGGCTGCCCTGCCCACCCCTCCCAGTCTCACCTGCAGCCCTGAGCACTCGTGACAGGGAGGATACAGATATTCTGTTAGGAACGACCCTGAGATCTGCCTGGTGCCTTGAGGCAAATGCAGGAGAGATACTGGAGTGAGTTCAAGACGAAATCTTGATTCAGCAGCAAGCAATGCCTTTTAGCCTGCCCTGGACAAGACACACAGCCTGGCAGGTAGAGCATTCAAAGGCTCTGCCACTCCCTGCTCCCTCCCAGCCCCAGTCATTCAGAGATGATCAATGTTTTCCTCTCTTTATTCACTGTAACTCAGTCCAGTGCATCACCTGTTATCACACCAGCCACACAAACAGCATCCTGCAGCCCTTCCTGGGATTACACAACACATGTGGAGATGCTCCTGCCAGGAGCTGTGGGGGTGAGGGAGGGGGTGGCACACCTTTCTTCCCTCCCTGCTGTGTTGCAGTTGTGCACCCACCCCTCTCGCTCACCCCAAGCCCTGTAGGAAGCTGGAAGTCTCTCTGTTGGCAGCTAATTTACCCACTGCCTTGGAAGTCTCATTAATTGCCTGCGAGATCTTGCATGACCTCTCTTAGAGGTGCCCGAACTGTGAGTGATCTCTGTGCAAGGGTTTTGACAAAATGCTGCAGAAACTGTGCCTTTCCATTTTGTACCTCTGACATCTCTGGCTCCACACTTGGGACTCTCATTAGAGACCAGAGAGAGAGAAAAAGAACGTGAGTGTTTCAGGCTTAAATTCAATCTCTGCTCCTTCAGTCTTGTGTGACCTTGCTAAATCACTGGATCTTTTGAAGATTCAGTGTCTCCATCTGCTCTGTTAGGACAGAGGGAGCCAGTTATGTCAGGCTGAGCATACCAGAGATGTGAGATCTGTTGTCTTTAATCCCCATTTCTTCTCCCTTCTTAAAAGCATACCCACTAAGGGAAAAAAGTGAAGGCTGGGAGAACAGCCAGGAGGCTCCCATGGATCAGGAAACAGGCTGTGAAACGATCCCCAAGATGGGCATGTAGATGTAATGAGTCCAAGAATGTGCAGTCTCTGATCACAGAGGCTGAACAATGTCCAGTGAAATCCAGGAGCCTACAAGGCTCCAAAGAAGCAAAGTGTGTTCAAGTAACTTTCTGTTCGACTCCTGCTCCTGCTGTCAGATGAATGCTTTAACTGCACAGGAGCACATCAAAAGACAGGGAGCAGGAGCTGAATCTTTCAGAAGAAAACAACACAGATCATAGGAGAACAGGGCAAAATGGAGCCAGGTATCAACCAGGGAGGTGGGGTACGGGAGAGATTTGATGTCCTTCATTTACAAGAGATAACTCGAAGGGAAAGACATGGATTGAAATCTTGGCCAGGTCAGTGTGTCTCATGCAAAGCAGATAAAAAGTTTGGTACTATTTATTTTGGGTGATTATAGATACAAAGTCTCCACATATCCTGTCTCCTATGCGCAGATGTGGAGGACATAGATTGTCCTTCTCTTGCATTGGCCCAAATATTTGGATCCAGCTTTCCCCTCTCTATGTAGGTTGCTGTCTTGGCTGCTCTCTTTAGCCACTCTGGTGGCAACATAAAACCTTTGCTGGGTTTTACATTATTCTTACATGTGCAAACCAGCTGCTGTCTTCAGCAAAGACTGAATTAAGATCTTAGGATGTAACCCAAGCAGTTGTCTACCCTGACTTTGGGGCGTTGCAGTGAGAGGCAGCAGAATTGGGGATGGTTTTCCAAGGGGAGCACAGGAGGATGGCTCTCAATGCTTCCCTGTGGCAGCCACTCTGTCCTCAGAGCCACAACGCTCAAGATCCTGTCTGGGATTTGTGTGTTTAAAGGCTGGAGCTAATCTCATAAATGGATGTGTAAAGTGCTGGACACTTACACTTGGATTGTTGAAACCATATGGTCATGGGGCCACGGAGGGGATTTCTCTGACTGTAATGCAGAAATATGCATTACATCTAAATTGACCCTGAAAACTGACTGGAGCCTGGTATTAGAGAAGATTAAATTAACCCCCAGCAATAGCGCCATATTACAAAAATGGTTAGATCTTAATAAATTGAAAATGATAACAGTGGCAAAAGCTGTACATTTTCCCTCATGTTCCTTTATTGCTGTAACACTTCTTTCCAGTTTGTTGCTTCCGTGGGTTTTATTAGCACATTTCAGTGGAGTAGATTTGCTCTGAAGTGATAACAGCCGACTGTAATCAGAAAGTTTTATGTTATCTGCAGCAAACAATGGTAAATGCCACCTGAGAAGGGCTCAGCTCAATGCCTTCATTACTGTGATTAGTCTAAGATAGCAACAAACTTCAAACCCGCTGATAACAGACTTTGTTAAAAACACAATAAACACTGAACACCCTGCACTTCCACCAGGTAAAGAGACAGCTCCACTCCCAAGGCCTCTGGGGCTGTTGGATGTGCAGACCTGGCCGTGAGGTGTCCTCACCTGTGGGTGTGGATCCATCCAGAGCAGGGACTGATGATCCCTCCCATCCCTCCAGCTGGAGGTAGTCTGCGATACAGCCACGTGGGTGGGAATCAAACTCTGAATCAGCAAAGCAATTGGCTTCAATGAAGCTTTAGCATGTCCATGAAATACGGTGCACAGGATTTCTGAGAAAAGATCCAGGTTGTTTTGGAACTTTGTAGTGTCCAGTTTCCTGAAGTAACAGAAAGAGGACAGGAGTTTCCTCACTCACCTACACAGCTGCTGGCTTGGGATGAATTATCAGCAAATACTGGTTTTACCTTGAGGATAGAAGCCTTATAGGCCCATATGTCTCCTTCAAACTGGTGTTCTAAACTAAATGTTACTAAGTCTCAGCTGAAAGTTGAAACTTCCAGTGACACAAGCTGGTGAGACACACCAGGGTCCTGCCAAACTTACAATTTTTTTCATATTTATTTGGCATTTTTGATTGCAAACCCTTGGATAAAGAGCCCTGTCCTTTGCTCACCTTGGACACAAGAGAGGACGGGATTTGGCTGCTGCAGGAACATTGATCCTCTGCAAGAGGGAAAATTTTACATCTGGAGATTAAGTTTGAAATGAAACAAGGTGTGCAGCTATATAACCCTAATAAATGGTGTTTCTCCTTTTGTAAAACTTTTTTTTTTTTTAATAGCATCCATGTCAATACAGTTAGGTTTTCTGGAGGGTTTTTTCTTGGTGTGGATTTTTGGGCTTTTTTTTGGCTGAAAGCCACAATTTTTCCAGGTGAAAACATTGTTGTCTTGGTTTATAGCAAGTGTGCTTTGTTCTGGAGGAAAAGAAATCACCAAGAGAAAAACTTCCTGAATGGACACCCTGTCCTACAGGGCCCCTTGGGGCTGTGGCAGGGATGGGGAGCACAACCATGGTCTGGCACGGTGCCATTGTGGAAGCCAAGGCTTGGCTGGGGGAGCCCTGTGACCACGGCAAGAAGGGAACAGAAGCCAGCTGGGCTATCCCGCTCCTTGGCACTGCAACAATCTTCCAGAATAAAAATACTCCAACTTCCAGCGAGAAAAATTAATTTGTGCAGAATTTCCAAATACAAAGTTAATATTTCCATAGAGCAGAGAAATCTCATTGAAAATACCCTTTAGAAAATCAGCAGTCAAAGCCTTTTTGGAGGAAAATCAGTTCAGACAGAAATATCGTGCTCAGGCTTAGCTCTGAGCTGCTGGGAAATGCTTTCCCTCAGCCCAAGAAGCAGAATTTTGCTTTCCAGGCAGTGTGGGTTTTGCACCCTCGCTGCAGGTAGTCAGGGGCTGTGCCTACGTGTCCAGCATGGCACATCACCACCCCTGACATACACTCACTTCCCAGCCCTGTTGACAAAAGCAAAAGGCAGAAATCTTTAAATAGATCCGGGAACAGCAATCCTGGTGCAAAAGGTTAGTTTTGAAGTGTTTGACATTTTCTACCCGAGTTGAGCAAATAATTTATCTGATTAATTTAGTTTCCTCCCCGTTCACGACTTGACCAGGAGCTGCTACTGAGATTTGCTCAAATTCATTTGTTATCTCAAGTTCCTGCCTGGGTCTGCAGCTTGTTTACGGGCAGTTTGCTATAAACAGCCACAAAATTCAGAGCTGTGCTGATTGCTCTTGATGGGGAATATGTGGCAGGGTACTGTTTTAGCTCTCTGATGGGGTGATCTGATCCTTAGAATTCGACTTCTGATGTGACTGCAAGTGAAATTTGTTGCCTATAAATAGTCTTTGCTGTTTGCCTAAAGGTCATTATGATGCCTTTTCCTGGTCTTAAAATCAAGTCATACATGGTTAGAAGGGGAAAAGGGATTTTACCTTGGTATTTATTTTAAGGATCCTTAGGTGCACACGTCCAGGTCATATGCACCGAAATGCACCCCGCCCAATATGTCCCAAAAGATCGAGTATAACATCATAGGTTTTACTAATTAGCAGATCTATCAAAGATTCCCCAATGAGAGGCTCAAGTGAGCCCCCCTCCCCAAGGAGCCTTCCCCTGGATGGTTCTATCTTGGTTTACAGAGATGTGTTCTGGAGAGGACCTTGGGGTCTGGGGCACACTGATCCCATAACTACGAAGCTTCTAAAATGTTGAGTCTCTCAGCTTGACAAACAAGTCCAAGAATGTAGGGAAAAAGCACTAAGAATACAGGAAGTTGTAAAAAGGTGTAACAGGGGTATAAAAGAAAAGGCAAAAGATCTTCATGGCATCAATTGCAGCTGTGAACACTCCTGCCAGACTCCCAGAACTGCTCAAGTAGCTTGTGCAAAGGACTGTCCTGGTAGTCCAGTCTGAACCATGTCACCATTGTCTGACCATTTCTGTGTCACATTGACACAGAAACCTCACCAACAGACCCCTTTAGAAAAGTCCACCCTTGCATTTGAGGACCATGAACTGGTGGAGAACACTTCTACTCCCCTATGTGGCATTGATAAGTGGGGCCTTGGAAATAAACAATTGGGGTTTTAAAGTAGTAAGTCAGATGAAGAAATTATTTAAATAAAATATCAGGTGACTTTTTCAAGGAGAAAATATTTTTAAAATTTAGGTCTTCTCCCACATCTTCACAGCTACTGATTGATGGGTCAAATCTCTACCCCCAAAATACATTTCCATAACAAACTAAGGAGTAATGCTACATGGTAGGAGGAATCACAGCACTGTACTTGTGTGCAGTACAGCATCAAAGTGGGAATAATGAATCTGGGGTTTGTATAATCAAGATGCTTTATACTTGGGCTGGAGGGCTCACCTCGTTGTTCAACACTCAGCAAATAATTTTATAGCATTAAATCCATATTTTTCTGCTTTCTAAGAATAATTTCCATTACTTTGTTTATGCTTTCAGCAGCACTTGACACGTCTTGCTGATCTATGCATTCCTACAGGCTCAGTGTAGGGGGATCTTGGCTGAGGGACTTTGCAATAGAGACAGAAAGGAAAGAGAACTTCTGATCTGTGGAAAATTCTGACATTTTGAAACAAATAACTATTGCAGAGGATGATGAATGGTCACACTTGTGAAGTTCTCTGCCAACTTATTTGTCAGGAGTCTTGGTTCAGTGCCATCAAGACATGTTTTTTCAATAATGTCCAATCGCTTTAGTTTGTTGCTACTAAACTGAGATGAACAAAGTCCAAGGGAAAGCTGCAGACCTTTTAATTAAGATATGATAGATTATATAAACCCACTGCACTACCTGCATTATAATAAGAGTGCAAGGAGAAGCTGCAATTGATTAAAACTAGGAATGTGTTCCCTTCTGAGAAGTGAGTGGAAGTTGAGGTGATGCCTTTAATTGAGCTACCACCTGAGAGCAGTATCCCTGGGGTGTCCATGAGCCCCAGGTGGGAGACACAGCACCTGGATCCCTGGACTTCACAGAGAATCATCATTAGAAGGTAAATTAGTACTTTTTCTTTGCTTTTTTTTTTGGCTTTATTTTTTCAAGGTCCTATTTCTTTGCTTCTCTAATCGATATTTTTCATGCATTCCCAAGGAAGTAACACATCATAGGCATTAAAACTTGGCAGCTTCCAAAGACACTGAGGAGCATCTCCCTCTTACAGGATTCAATGGGACTGCATGGACCCATGGGGCCTTTCCAGTGCAGCTGGGTTTTGTACCCAGAAGGAAAGAAGGTGTTTCAGGCTGCTCTGGCCATGTGGGAAGGATTTCTTTGAAAAGTCACAGATGGACTCATCCTACAGCAATAACAAATCCTGCCTGCTGAACAAAAAATCCCAGTGAGCACACAGTGTTACATGGACAGTGTCCCTCCACCTGCTGTTTGTTAATCTCTTGCTCTGTGATAGCATTAATATAAAGAGAACTCATCTAAAATGTTTTATTGCTTGTGAGGGGGATAAAAAAAATCCCTTGAAGACTCTGTTAGAGGTGAATCAGTGTACTTGATAAACCAAAGCCACTAGGCATTTAAATAGTTTGACATATATCTTAAATAATATTCACAGTCAATTATACAGAGGAATGGCATTTGTACTTATTGAAATCATCTGACACCTCTCATTAGAAAAACACTGCTGGCAGTTGATTATAATTTTGCAAAACCTTGGGCTGGAATTTTCTGTGCCACCAGTTTTCCTGAGGCAGGTTTGCATCTGCTCCTTCTGCTGTAAAATATCAGAAAATACACTTCTGAAAGTTAAACCAAGCAATACACCTCTGCTCCTGCCAGCCCAGCAAGGAAATACTGGGTTTTCCTTGTATGATCATGTCTATGAACATCCCAAGGATCTGTGTGTCAGTGGCAGAGCAGGAACCAAGAGCCCAAGTCATGGAGAAGGATCCCACTGTCACAGGCAGCACATGGAACACAATGTGTTTGCTTCAGGTGAGTCATAGCCTGAGCAGGGCATGCAAAATGAGTGGGATTTTTAAAAATGCTTCTGTTCAGGGGGAATCAGTGCTAAGTGACGAGATTCTGAGTCAAAGCAGAGCCTTGCTGGCGTGGTGGGGTGTAAGGTGGGGTGAGTGACACCCCACCTTCCTGCCTCCTATGCCTGCTGCTTCTTGTTACACACAGGAGATGAAGGTGGGTGCAGAGCAAATACTGTAAAGGACCTGGGAAGCTCTTTAGGAAATCGAACCCTTCCACTTGTCCTACTTGCAATTTGAATCTAAATTTGACCTATATTTGAAGAGAGGTTAGAATGAAGCTCTTGGGAACTGGTTAAATAAGGTTAAATAATGCAAAGTCAAAACACTTTGTTTCATTTCGTTTGATTATTTTGGATGGAAATATTTCAATCTTGCCTTCAAAAACAAAATAACTCCTCCCCCCAAGCCTCCCCCAAAATACCCACCCAAAAAGAACCCAACCCCAGAGCACTGTCTCAATTACTCTTGTTTTCCTGCTCTTTTCAGTTCCCCTTGCCTGTCTGACTCCCCCCTGCTTGTTTCTGGAGTTGCTTTATCAAGCCAAGAGGTTCTGCCTCTTCCCTTAGAAGTCTCATTGCCTCCTTGTTGAGCACACTTTGAACAATAGTTCTCTAATTGCTCTTCAGAGAAAATTCGTGAACAACTTGGAAGGGCCCTCTGTCTCAGGGGAAAGAGACTGTTTTCAGCAAAGGTTGTCTTTTAGTACCTAGGAGTTGTTTCTCTGTGAGCTCTTTGTGTCAGTGTCAGCCTTTTCATTCTGAGTACGTACAGTTCCTAAAACAGCCCATGTGGAGCCACTGCGGCTGGAGATTGCCCAGAGGAAAAGATGCCACGTTTTCCTTCAGCTGACCTTGAAACTGTGAAATGAAGGCATTCTGGAGAATATCTCGGGCACAGGACGCTCTCCTTTGATCAGGACATGAAAGGACACAATGTTTCTCTAATATCTGATGGGGCGATCAATCACCTCCACGCAGATTGAGAAGTGCCACTCTGTTGTTTCATCACCTTTGTCTGACCTTGGAAAACTCCTCCTAAGTGCTGAGAGGAAATGTCACAGAGCAGCTGTCATTAGAGTTCCAAGATTAGGTGACCAAATCAAAAGCAAAAAGGTTTTTAGGATGGGAAAACCGAAATGAACCATCTTTAAACAATTTTCTGCAATGGAAAAGGGAGTTAAAATTCCTCCTCAATCACTTAAATACCCCTCAGCCTGATTGATTTTGGAAAGTTCTATTTAACACCTGCATATTTAAGTTTAAATTTGATGAGGCTAGCCTTAGACTGGAAACGTTATGCCACACAAATCCCCTTACAGTGTTTTAACGTATTTATCCTAATTATACAGTAATCTGTAATAAATTCCCTGATCCTTATATGAATTCAGTGCCTCTATAAAGCTCGGAACAAGGCAAGTTTTGGTTTCAGAGGGCTGTGAAAAAGCCTCTACCACTGGAGTATTCTTCCAGTTCCACTGGAGGTCAGTGCAGCCCTACAGTTCTGCTGGCACAACTGTCCTTTTCACTCTGATTTTGTGCTACAGCTGAACACAAACCCCTGTAGAGCTGTTTTTAGACTAGATTTGTGTAGTAATAAATACAGGCTTAAGAACCATGTTTCATAGTTATATTTGGAACATCCTGGCAGGGATGTGAGAATCGCGACTCGTTTGGGTGTTGTGGCTTTTTTTCCCTTTCTTTTTTGTTATTGTGGCAGTTGTTTTTCAAGAGCTCGGGGTGATTTTTTTTCTTGTAAAAGTAAAATTACTTGGAATGCAAAAGTAGCAGATTTTGTGACATGTTTTCATATCTCCAGAGAAAAACAGATCTTTGAGTTCCCAGCCTGTCAGAGGAGTGAGGTAAGTGCGGTCCAGCATGTGTCCTGTGCACTCGCAGGCTCTGGATCACATTTTTTGTAAGATTTAAGTGTGAACTTGCTCAAGTCGATGCTTTCCTCTCTTTGCCTTCCTGACCTTCCTCCCCTTTTTGGTGTAGGGCATTCCCACATCACACTCACCCCTCCTAACTATGCAGATATACCTGACTGTGCTCCAAATCATCCCCTGTGGGAGAAGGTGAATGAAAAAACCCAAAAAGCAGCCAACAAAACCCGGGCCAAGTGGTTTAAAGTTATTTCAGACAGGCTATTGGGGTTGTGGGTATACCTCCAGGTCTTGCTGCATGCCTGGCTCCATGGGGAACTTGCTGCTCCTCTGACATGAGCACAGAATTCCAGGCACACTCTGGATCTCCTGCCCCTGTTTGGCTCTAGCACAGCAAATCCTAATCCTACAGCCCAGTATGACCAGACATCACAGGCAGACCCGCTAAAACAGGAGAGCAAAGCAGAAAAAGAAGGGAAATCTGAGTGCTGGATACCACAACAGAAGTTTTGTCTAAATGGTTGATGCATATGGGCTGCTGTCCCAGGAAGGAAGGTGACAACACTGAGCAGACATCATGAAGAGAACTTTTAGTCAAAGGCTACAGGGTCCCAAAACACAACCTGTTCCAAACAGGGATTGATATGGTCCAGTTCAGCCAGCTGAGCCAGTCCTGCTTCAGAAAATCCCAGTCACCCCCAGCCAGGTGACAAGGACCAAGGCTCCCTGAGCCCCGTGTGAGAGCGATAAGCTTTGTCAGGCATGTCAGTGATCTGCCCTTGGGCTGTCTGTCTGCTGCTCAGGCACGAAGGAGGAGAAAGGTGGAAGATTTATCCTGTTCTCTGCTCCCAGAGGCCATCTGGGAGCAGCCTGGGCGCAGCCTGTTGTGGGTTTGCTGCAAAAGCAGAGTGCAAAGAGCAGGATGTTTCTGCCCTTGGGGTTTTCAGGAACATCCCCAACCCAAAGTTTTATGTGTCTGTTCCAGGTACTTTGTTCCTGCTCATTGATTTACTTTTCAGCTGTACTGGCCAGAGAGCTCATTAGGAGAAGGGGCTGCAAACCTCAATTCCTCCCCCCCGAGGCAAGGAATGGTTCAAATCTTCAGGTTTGCATCCTTCCTTCTCTCCCTGAAGGGATATTGAGGTGGAAGCTCTCTCTTGCTGAGCTGGCCATAGAGGACACTGTGTCCAGGTCTCAGTGTAATTCAGTGTACATTTAGCTGAGTCAAAGCGATGTTAGCAGAGCACAAAATTATCAGGCTCAGCCTCCTGTATACACTCAAACACAGACATTTCCAAACACGCTGCTTCAACCATGGAGGATTTCTTGTGTTGGAGCAATCTCATAAAGGAAATGCTGACAGCTGTATCCACTGGTTAATTTAAAACTCAGCTGGAACAAGACCTGGGCAAAATATTATTGTGAAGTGACTCTCATTCGCTGTTCCATTACTGAAGCAACAAGTTCTACCACAGGCTGCCCTCCCTGTGTCCTTGTACCCTGGCTTAATTTCCCTCTTGGCTCCTGCAGTAATATCCTTCTGCACCAGAACGTCACAGCATCGTCCCCCTTCCTGCTCTGAGCCTGCTCTTGCTTGTATATTTTGCATATACAGACCCTTTCCTTCAGGAGGGCAGTGGGATGCCTCAGGAAGGTTTCTTTTACACCTGATTTGGCAGCTCCCTTCCACCCCCACCCTCCCAGCTCATGGTGGGTGGCAAAAAAGTCTCTTCTCCTGCTTTTCCTGCCCAGCAGTGAGGCTCAGCTCTCCCCTCTTCACAGCTGGGTTTAGGCTCTTTGATGAGCAATCAAGAGGGTTCCCAATCCATTCCTTACCCCTTCACTCCCTATCTCCCTGGAACCATCCCACCTACCATATTTCCTCCAAGTAAAAGAACCTCTGCTGAGTGAAAGAGACCCCCCTCTTCCAGTCTACCAGGTCTCTGCAGCAGCTGATTTACATAACAGCATTTTCTGTTCTAAATCCTATGATTTCCATGTCTTTCTCAAGCTTTCATTCAGCAAAAAAAAGCTCTTTATAGGCCAGAACTAGGAAAGCTGGAAACTTTGCATTTGTTTTTAGAATTAGCAAGTCTTTCTTCCAAGCGATTTTGTACACTATATGCTTTATATTTCTCTAGCCCCTCTATGACACATCTTATGCTAATAGTTCCCTAAGTATTATTAATTAGATTTTTTTAAGTAAGAGAAAGTTCTTGAAAGTTAATTAAAAGTTGCATGCAGTAATTGTGCAAAAGTAGCTTTTCCGTTCTAAAAATTAAACCTCTATAATTAAAATCCGATATTCATTTAAAGATTCAAATGGGGTGTTTATGACTCATTTATTTTTATTTATTTTTTGCCACTTTGGGAGTGTAATTGCTCCAGCAGAGGAAAATCAATTCCAGCCCTGGTGTTTCCATGTCCCCTCCCTTCTGTCCCCTCTCTGGGAATTAGGACACTCCCCTCACCCCAATTATGTCATCCAGGGAATGACTGAGTCAGGAATGAAGGGACAGGGACACATGTTTGCACATATCTTGATCTTTTCCCCTAACAACCTGTCACTTTTTTCTTTCCCTAGGATGTAAAAAATTTGTTGTTTTGTTATCTCAGGGCTGGAATATAGATTTCAGAAGCTTATCAGCATCTCGTATTTGCCAGCAAGAGGCTACTTACTGCACATTCAAATAACACCCAGGCTGGAAATCCAAACATAACAGCTTGGCAGATCCAAAGGAATATTAGGAGGAGAGTTTGGATGTTGGTGTAAATCCCAAGGGACTCCATTCACCACAGTGTGTCTGTCAGTGGGAGGTTTGGATCTTTCCCTTGGCCCTGGTGCTCTGGATGGATAGAGCGGGAGAAAACCTCTATGGCCAAAGCTGTGCTTCCGTGTTGTTTCCACCACTGGAGTGCTCAAAGAGATGTCAAAGAAGGAGGATCAAGCTTTTCAAAAGTGAATTTTGTGTAATGATCCAACTTCAGACAGCAGGGAAGGGACATGATTTTCTTACTTTGCATTTCTTGCACACCAAGCCTGCTCACAGAAGCCCAGGTAGCTGTGCATGCCCAGCTATGTCTTTGGAGTTCCTGAAGAATCCAAGTGTAACATCATAATGCAAAAATCCAAGAGGCCCAAGCCCAGGCAAAGCCCTCTAATTAATGCTGACTAATTATCACTTCCCTCTTTTGGCTCTAGAAGTGTCTCAGCCTTAATGGCAAAGTCACCCCTTCATGTACACATCAAGGTGGAAACTATCTTAGGTAGGTCTTCCTTGTGTGTTCCAGAGCTCAATGCTAAGTAGATGTACATCATTATCATCAAAGTTATTAATTATTGTGCTGAGCAGATGTCACCCATTCCTCTTGGAATGGCTTTTGCCTCTCTGAAATGCAATGCACAGCATGCCAATAGAACAAGAGAGTGGTGTAATAACTGGCATATAATTAATAATCATCAATACCAAATGCATAATCAAGAGAGAACACCTCGTGCTGTGTTTAGGAAATGGCTGGGCCCCTCGTGCACCTCTTTGGGCCACAGGGTTATTAAGAGTTATTTTTACTGAACAACTATTTTGGGAGCACCAGAGTCATAGGAAGGAGAAGGAATTTTTTTTTTAAATCTAAAAGGAGTCAATAGGAATTAATTGAAAGGTTTTAAAACCTGGAAATATTTAGGTCAACTGCACAAACAAAGGCTTTAGCAGCAGAGAGAGTTCTGTGAGCAAACAGCTAACTCCAGTAATACAAGCGTCACCAACAGAAATAATCAAGAATAAACAAAATCCTTGTTGAATTAGCACAGAGGGAGAGTTCATTTGTCCTTGGGCTGGACGAGAGGAGGAACTTTTCCATGGGTATTACTGTTGCAATGCAGCAGAGCAGCACACTGAGCCCCTCATCAAGGTAAGGGCTGTTCTTGTGGCAGCTTTCTAGGACAGGATGTGAGAGTGCTGCGAGGGACACCCAGAGTAAGGAGCTTACAGTCAAAGCAGACAGGGCTTCAGAGCAGGGGACCTGTCATCTCAGCTCAAGGTGACAGTGGTACCCACTTCCTGACCCAGGAAAGCATAAACCACACCATCCTCCTGCTCCTGGGGATGTGCACAGCAACCCCCAGCATCATCCCACGCTGGCACAGGAGCCACCTGTGTCTGCTGCAGCCCTGGTGAAGTGCTGGGTGCCGCATTTGCCTCAGGAAACTGCCTCGTGCCACCTTGACTCTGATGGTGGCTGGAAACGGGCTGAAACCAGACACTACAGGGCAATGGCAGAGGCATTTTGGCCCAAATCGGGTGCAAATCCCTGCTGCAGAACCCAGAGAGGTAGACTGGGACTTATTACACCCAACTTTAGCACTTTCAGGGCTGCATTTAATCTAAGAGCTGCCTCCAGAAATACCTCCAGAGAGTGGCAGTTGTCCCCAGAAAGTCTGCAGAAGTACTTCAGGACTAGACACTGATTTTTGAGCATCACATTTAGGTCTGTTTAATCTCAGCCTTAAAATCTTTCCCTAGATGATTTTGGAGAAGTCACTTCATAGCCCCAGACCTCAGGATGTCTCACTGAGGCTGATATTTCTAAATTTTGAAAGAGATAATAACCATTCCTGAATATTAACCACTGTGCAGCAGGGACTCTGATAAAGATGATTACAGAAATAAACCACTAGTTGATAACCAAATGCAACGGAAAAAAAAAGGAAGTTATTATTCCCCCAATATTATCTCTGTGCTCTGCACTAGTACATTTTAAGGCAACCAGCTTTGCTGAAGCACTGAGACACTGAAGATCGAAAGAGGCAGGGAGAATTAATTAGACTTCTGATATTATCCTGGTAAATAAAAGTAATAAGCAAAGCTCTGAAAAGGAAGACTTGATTCATATTCAAACATTTACAGAATAAACAGCTGCTGATTCTCCTATCTAGCCCAGTCCTCATCCTTTAAGGCTGCAATAAGTGACCTCTTAATCCAAGAGATTAATACAGGCAAAAGACTGCATGAACATCTGGAATTGAAAAAGAAAGCATATTTTCTTCACTATTCCAATTTCCACTGAATTTCAGCATAAAGTTGTTTGTGTCTCTTTTTAAAAAAAAATGTTTTTTGGTTCCTCCGGCAATGAGCTTTTGATGACGAGATTTTGTGCATCTGAACGCTTTTGCAGCCTTTTTTGCTTTTCCCCTTCTCTAAATAGGAGCACTGCAGTCCTTCAGCTGGGTTATATCTCCATTGTACTGGCCATGCTCTTAAAGCACTTATAGCAATAATTTCTGGGCATGATGGACAGACTCAGCAATAACCTGATCCTGCAATGCACTGAATAAACCCTTTAGCATTTAGTACATGGACACTAATGTGCTGGGAAGTAATTGCTTAGAGGTTCCCAGCTTCAATATAATAATGCAGGGATTGCATTTATAAAGCATACAGCAGAGGAAAAAGAATTATTATTGGCCAAACTTCCTCTCTCCCATTTTGATTAACACAGTAGGAGAAGAGGCAAAGGTACACTCGAGGTGATCCCAGGTTACCACATCCCCCAAGCACCAGGGGCTGTGTTTATATGCTTTAAACGTGGAGAAATTCCACTGACTTCAGCCCATTTACTCTGATTTTACACCAGCATTCCTGAGAGAAGGGCCTGGCCATTAATATCCTCCTTCACTACAGTAATGCTGAAACGAGTGAAAGATTAAAAAGTCAATGCTGGCTTGGCAAAAAAAAAGTTAGAAAAAAGAGTAGCTTTACAGTAAATACATAAACATGCAGGCAGTGATTCCCCAGGCGAGCTCAGCTTAAAAAAAGCTCTGTGGAGTTAGCAGGAGAACAAACTGTGTGAAGCACCAAAGTTTTGTACTTCTACTTATGCGAGTAATTACTCTAGCCCTCATCAACATTTCTCTGCCTAAATAGATTTATAAATTAAAGATGTCTAAACTTTAAGTGAAAACTAATTCAGGTATTTATTATGAAAAACTTTTTTTTCCCTGGACACTTTAGGTTCATAAATGATTATTAAACAGCTATGCTATATTTTTGCCATCACTTTTCCCCTTTCCTAAGCACTGCAAATGACTCCTTAACAGCACACAGAGTGGGACCACCTTTAGGATAGAGAAATGCTGCTTAAAGGCAATTTCTTTTTAAAATACTTGATTTTAGAGCTACTGAAAAAAAATTATTCAGATGTCCAAAATAAAATAAAAAGAACAGCTTTCCCAATCTATTATTAATACCAATAAATGGGAGCTGGTGGATTTAAAAGCCAAGATGTAATGCATTTTCCTGGAGCAGTGAGCCTTTAAACAAGTTCGAGTTATTGAGATTGTGTAGTAAAAACTGGTAAAATGAAATATCTTTTCAGATAGGATAATAAAGAGGATAATATTAACATACCTTGCCTGGGAAGCATGGGAACAGAGGTGCCATTGGGTGCTGTGCTTTATGGCCTTGGCTGGGGAAGGCTGGCAGGTGAGTGCACAACTTCATCCTTTAAACTCCCTGGTGCAGCCTGGGAATTTCGTGATGGGAACGAGGGAGAACCACGGCCCTTTTCCTGGAAGGTCTCTCTCAGGAGGCTTTTTCTCTAGTGCCTCCAAGTGGGATATTGCCTCTGCCTGGATGGTGGGCTCAGAACCTACTTTGGTGCTTCACCAGGGTTGCAGTGTGGTCTCAGTCCCTGCTGCTCAGAGAGGGATGACAGCAGCACCTTAAAGGAATAGAGGGAATGGGGAAGAAAGGGATACCTGAGCCAGGGATCCTGCTGGCCCCACCCTTCACAGAGCCATTGCCCTGCTCCTGTGCCCTGCTACAAAGCAGGAGCTCAAGCTGGCACTGTCTCTAGGGAAACTGAGGCGAAGGATCAGGGCACTGGGGCACACCAAAGACTTTGAATTAAACTCTCGTTAATCCAAAAGCTCTCAGACCAATGCCAAGTGCTGGGGGAAGTTCTGCCAAACCTGCCCGAGGAATGACTGAAAGATGAAAGAGAATGGTGTGGAGGCAGGGGAGAAGATGCCAGTGGTGGGATGCAAAGGCACTGCTGGCAGTGGGGGAGCCCAGCTGTCAGTCACAGCCGAGTGGCCTATTTTTCACTCAGTATCTCTGCCCTGTCACACACTGAAATGCAAATTCTCCATTTGCCAGCGTCCCCAAGCATCTTGGCAATTTCTTACTCTCAAATTTGTTTGTTCAAACAAAACTTATCTCTAAGAACATCTTTTATTTTAACTCCTGCAACCTCCATATCTTTGTGATTCTCACTCCAGTAAAGACTGCTGCAATCCACTTTCCTGCTGGCCTTACCAGGAAATCTAATTCAGATTTGTTTCAGCAGAGGACAAACAATCTCTTCTAGCTGAAGGGTGTTGTAACCACTAGATTTTGTTTAGCAGGCTGTAGCTCCCCAGGAGCTCAGCAGGGGTTACCTGGGGCAATGAGACCTGGTCTTGCTCTGGTCACATATCAGCACTACAATCAGTGATGGCAAAGGAGGCGAGAAGGGTCTCCTCCCATGAGGGTGGAGAGGCTTTAATCACACCCATTCAAGGCAACCCTCAGAGGCAGAGAGACCTCGTGGTCTGGACTCGGGCGGTTTTGTCAGGGGCCCAGGGGCTGTCCCTGGGCGGGGTTGGGGTACAGGAACCAATAGGGAGAAACCGAGGGAGCGGCCAAGGCTAAGGGCAGGGAGGAGCCAGAAGGGGAACAAGGGATCACGAAAGCAGTGGGTTAAGAGGCTACCACAGAAGTGTCCACCTGAGATTGATTCTCCCCCTCCTTTGGCCCTGGGTGAACCTGAGATCACCAGGTAAAGGGAGGTACCAAACTTAACCAGCTGAAGTTTGGCAAGAAGTGCCCACCAATATCCCTGTGAAAGTGAGATTGCCTGGTCTGAAATGTGGCTGCTTGGAGTACTCGTGAAAGTCTTATCTGTGATTGCACAGGGAGCCTTCCTGTTGGCTCTGAGAAGATGAAATCCATGCCTTTAAAGAATTTTTTTAATAGATTTCCTCATTTATTAATTTTTATTTTTATTTATTTTTATTTATTTTAGTATCCTTTTGAAAGTGGTGTCCTGCTGCATGCTTCTGCTCTAGTTTCACCTCTCCCTTGGGCAGAAGCAGCACCACTGCACTTGATGGTGCTCAAGGTAGAGGGTCAGCTCAGCTGGAGCAGCTTCTTCAACTGCATCCAGGATGTGGAGTTTGCCACGAGCATCCTCCCTCTGCTTCCCGAGCTGCTCAGCTGCATGTTAAGAGCAAAACCAGCAATGATACATCTGTAACTGCTCGGGGTAAGAGCATTTTAAACGTAAAGAAAGAGATTTAAGAAAGTGAAAAAAAATGAGCAGAGATAAGGCTGAGACAGTGCCAAAGAGATGGAATATACATCTCAGAGAAAATCTAAAAGCAGATCATTACCTAAAAAATACTAGCTGTAAGCAATGGTTTGTAGTGCAGAAGGAATATTTACCCACCAAGGTTTTGAGAGTCTTTCTATTTCTTTCCTTTTGCTTCCACCGAGGAGTAATTTCAGAGGATGGAGGTGGGGATTTGGAGGTGGTGGGATCTGGTGTCTGATCCTAATCCTGCCCCTGCTATGTGGGGCTCCCTGGCTCATTAACCCCACTGTGCCTCGGGGAGTGGGGGCTGCTGTGCTGGGAGCTGCACACCCCAAGGCAAGGGAGTGCTTGAGCCAAAGGGTTGGTGTACACATGGGAAATAATTTGGATAACCAAAGACCAACCGTTTGGGGTCATACCCAAAGTCTCTTTGAGCATCTCCTCCCTAACAGTGGGTGCACTGAGGGGGTGTTTACAGAGTGCTGCCACTACTGCCTCAGCCCTTCAGCTTCCACGGCTCCACTGCTTAGGGGCCTCTTTGACCCAGAAAAAGGATTTTGTATTAAAAAGCAGGAGATAGGCTGTGAATTTCAATTTTGTGGCATCTTTTCTTTTGCAGTTGCCATGCCTTATTCCTGTTTAGTTTAGCTCACTTTCAAGCAGATTAAACTAAACTGGTACACAGCACTCTTATTATAGGATGAGTGCTCACAGAGAGAGCTATTCAGGAATAATAATATTCTGATTTAAACATTTCTAAATCATTCTATGCAAAGGCAAGTCCTGAACAGAGAGACAGCGGGTGGATGTGACATAGAGAAGGGGGAGCACAAGGAGCTGTAATACAGTGTACAAGTGCTTGTGCTGGAGTCCGTCTTCCAAATGTTAACACATCCAGTCAGGACATAAATCCTCCAGGTTATCAAGATAGCCAATGCAAACTGAGGTGATCATGGTGAATTCTGACCATTCAATACGCCCAGCTAACTCCTCCTGAATGAGGCACAGAGCAACTACTCCCCTAAGATAATTTAGCAAATAAGTTTGAATAATAAACACAATCCAGAAAAATCACCATCTGCTTATGGACAATTTGCAAACAGAAAGAAGGAACAGCATTCTTTTAATGAGCAATCCATTATGAATTATTCACACAGCTCTAATTAACATTGAGATTCCTAATTTTTCCAGGCAGCCTTACTGTAAGGATACTTTATGATTCCTTTGCATTTTCCACCTCCTCTGAGTTCTTCCAGACATTCAGGAAGAAACCCCCACCAGCCTCCTTTGGAGGTGTCTTCATTTGGCAGGGGATGAAATGAAGACACAGCAAAAAGTTGGTGTTTTTCACCTTCCACTCCTTCATAGCAAAGTGCACATCAGCCTCTGCCATTGTCATTTGTGATAATTTGGGCCCTGTTTTTACACTGATGCAAAACAGCTCTGCAGGTGATTTAGAGTATACTCAAGTGTCACAGGGAAGTGAGATTTGTCCTTCATATCTCGTTTGGTCTTGGATGTCTTTAGCTGTAATGGCAAAATGACCACTGTAATGCTTAAAGTCCAAATTTTCAATGATATCTTGGTACTGGAAAACACAAAATATGGCCCAAATGGCCATGGCAACATAACACACTATTAGAGTTGAAAATAAATTCAAGGGAAAATAGAAATTTTCCAATTTTTATGTACACAAAACAAGTATATCCACCTATATTCTTTTTACCACTCCTTTCCTGCAAACATAGAAGTGTCAGTGTGTAACAAATTCTCTCTTTTTGCAAATATTTAACTAAAGCAGTGATACCTTTTTAGTGACAGTATTCCCAACAATAGGAGCTGCACATTTTTTTTCTGAAATTACAGTGAGAGTTATGAGTCAGCATTATCCACTTATTATGGTGGGAGGATGGCTCCTACATTGCTCTTTGAGCACAGAGATTTACCCACAGCCAAAATCAAATATGTAGATAACGCTGAGGTTAAAGGCAGCCTTAATTCTGGCTTTATGGAAATTAAACATTAGGGGTTTTCATTACAGACAAGCTGGGCTAAAAATGAATCCTCATTAACAGAATGCTGTGATATATAGTTACATCTTCCTTGTTGGCAAGAATGTACCATCTCTGAATTTAGCTTAACAATTTCATACGGCATTTTCCCGCTCCCTCCTCCTCCTCCTTCAGAGTTCAAGAATAGGAATAGCTCTTGCAGAAGGACAGAAGTTGTTTTTCATTAAAGTATCATAGTTTAGGGAAAAAACCCAACCCAATTCATCTCCTTTCCTTGCATGTCATTTAACACACTCAGCATGCAACATTTCATGTGCCTCACAGGTGACATCCTCAGCCATCTTCAGAATCAAATTTGCTGCTTTCCCCATCTCCCAGAATCCTGACTTGCCAGCACTTCCCTCCTGCCTTCTCATTTCCAAATCAAACACATCTTAATTAACCTCTGACTTTCCAGAGTAAAGCCTGAGGTTTCCCTGGGGAAATAAAAATCAAAGCCATGCCAATGTTGAAGAAATATATACAGCTGGTTAAAAGGAAGGCACAATCTTGGAGAAAACCAAGGAGAAAAGGTCAGAAAACTTTAAAGCTTGGGTGTGCACAGAGTCACAGTGTACCTGAGGTAATAGCTTTATTACACACAGCTGCCTGACAGGGAAGTGGAGGTGATTAATTCTGTGAGATAGGATGGAACCTGAAGGTTATGATTTGTAACTATCAAACACCTATCCATGTAAAACTTTATTTGGAAACAATATTTTTTACCTCTTGGCAAATCTGGGGCTTTATCCTTGCTGGGGACCTTCAGCACAGTTGTGATGCAGCTGTGTGAACAGTACCAATTAAGTAACAAAAGGCTTCCCAGAAGAGACAGTGTTTAGAAGCCCCAAACAATTTTTCCCTAGGCTACTGAGGCATAGTCATCAGGAGATTGCATTCCAGCCTTACCTGGAAATTGAAATTATATTGAACCCCTGTCCTTCCCCCCAGACTTAGAAAAAGTACGAGGGCAGAATGTAGCTGTCAAGGATGGAAACTATTTCATATTGTCATCTTCTTCATGGTATCATGTATGAAATTTAGGCAAGGCAGCGGTTGTGCAGCTGCTGCTGCCTTTGCCCACATTTTTAGGTGAATGTGGAGAGCCTCCACCCCTCATCTGTAACTCTGGAGTTACGCACACATCTGTTACGGTCCAAGTTTTGATTGGCAATGCCTCTGCCCGAATTAAGGTGCAAACGAGATCATATGCCAAAGTCAATAGTACGGATTTTATTTGATAGTAAATACGAGAGAGAGAAAGGAAGAGAAAGAAATAGAAAAGAGGTGGGGTGGACAGAAAGACAGTGACAGAGACAGATTAAAGATAATATCACCATTCCGTGGATCCCATTGGCATCCTGATGATCCTCTCCAGCTGGTATTCTTGCTGGTGAGGGTCCCCCAAAAAGCATAGAATCCAATGGATTAATATACCCTCAGGCCAGGCGGGAATGCCCAGGTACCGCTCGCCAGTGGGGGGCAGTTTGACACAGTCTCTCGCAGCAGACTCTGGCTCTGCTGCTTCACTTTGTGTCATGTGCAGTGCTGTGGTGCAAGGCCTCAGGAATGAGTCTGGGGAGCACTTCGGGGGGGTCTTTCATGGATTATGGCATCCCCTCAGCTGCCTCTCACTTCAGTGTCCCGTGGATGTGTCCTGTGGGGTTGGGGGTTCAACAGCTGACCAATTTGTGTAAGGGAGGATGGATGTTCAGTGCCTCTGACCAGAGGTTACGCCACACACCTGAAACCTCCTCCCCCTGCCCTCAGTTGCCAGAAGAGTCTGTGTAAAGCTGGCCTCTATGGGCTGTGGTCTCCCCCACCCCAAACCCAGCCAGAGATATTTCTCAGCGCAGCTGCTGGGTTTGGCTTTCTTGCGGATGCATTCTTCTCCCTCAGCTTGAGATGACTGAACAATAGTGTCCCCTTTATCTTAGCTAGGCGGCTTAACTCACAGTCCAAAGTTCCAGTTAGGCATCATCAAGGAGGGGTGGGCTTCTGTGGTTGTAGCTTCTTTATACAGTTTTTGCTGTAATGGGCAGAACTCCTTCATAACAATGTTTAAGGCATGAACCATTTCAGTCCATAAAAACAACAAGGAAGGCAAAGCATCAATTCAATGTCTTAACTTCAGTATCTGTCAGCATTTCTAGCTGGGCAAGCCTTTATTGCTCACTCTGGGACCAAAGACCACAGGGCTCAGGTCAGTGCACACAGGCAGATGCCTTTTATAGCACTGGAGTTGTTTTAATACCTTCCTGTTTTGCTGGGATATTCCAGCAGCCAATGTTTGGAGACACTGGTGTCTCTGCTGCCATATCTCCTCTTGCTGTAATTCTACAAGGAGGGACAGCTGACAGAAGCTGGGGCTGTGAGGGCTGTCACCCACGGCAACCCCAGGACTGGCACCTGGATTGATTTGCATGAGTGGCCTGTCCAAAACTGCCCAGTGAGGATAGACTCCTCCAGGACAGCGTCCCTCCTATCCTGCGTTTAGATCCCAACATGACCCGATGTCTCTCTGCTCAGATGCTGCATGCAGTGGTGCAGTGGCGTAGTCCCAGTGTTCCCACATCCTTGTGCCTGTCGCTGTGATCTGGCTGGCAAGTAAAGGGAAAGAAATCTCCCCTGGCTCTCCCTCCCCAGCTCCTCCACTGGGTGTGCGGCCGGCAGGTCCTGGCGGCTCCTTGTGCTGCCTGGCTGAGTTCTGGATGAGCCTCTCCTCCTGGCTGAACTGCCGTGGTAAATCAGGATTAAACTACAGTCTCTGCTGCATCATAAAACCTTTAGCTCTTTAGCACCAGTGGAGAGGCAATACCACTCTCAGCCTCATCAGAAATGGTTTCCTCTTACAGATGTTCACTGACCGTAACTCCCCATAGCCTCTTCTCTCCCCTGCTCACTGCAGACAGCCAGTGCTGTGCTCTAAGGACAAGTGATGCTAGAAGGAAGAGGTTGGGTTTTTTTTCCTTTTTAAATAAAACAGACAGCAGTCCATAAATCTAGTCCTCCTGCCTGATCATTCCTCCTCTCCGTTTCCCTCTGGCATTGTCAGAAAGTGGCTCTTGGAACAACCTCTTAAAAATGTATTGGCGAGAAGAAGGGAAATTGTTCTCAGTGACAACAATGCCGTACACATATTTATATATTTATTCTGAAGATCAAATTGATAACAAGTCCCTTCATGGCTGCTGATTTATCTGCTGAGCAGGTATCTGTGCCGTATGCAGCACATAGCCATAACTGTCGTGGCTGATACAGGGATAAGATGAATAACCTCTACAGATTTCAGGTACAAGTAGGAAAATGTAATCATAACTCACTTTAGAACCAAGTGATACATATTTACACTTTACCTATCACAGACTAGCAAGCCTTTCCCTTTTATTTTGCATTCATGGACCTGTGATGCACATCAATCTTTTTTTCAGTTTGTTAATATTGTTGTCACTCAACTGAAATTTATTATCACATGACTTATTATTAGGAGACAGTTTCATCTGAGGAATATTCGTTTAATTTTCCATATTCAAATTTCCTTTCCTGGCTTGACTCTGCAACACAAATACCGAGACTTTGCTCAGTTCTAACCTATTCCACTTTTTTCCTCCCAAACTATCAGCAGTAAATGTCACAATATTTATAAACCGAACAAGAGCAGAAGTCAAAGTAGCAAAATAACATGGATATAAACTCCTAATCAGCCCCAGAGGCTTTAATGGATGGGCTCAAATGCCTGTGGGCTGATTTCTCTTGGGAGACCTGGCCTTGAAGGACCCTGTTTGGGTTATGATTTGCTTCCTTATGGCAAAAAGAAACTATGAAGTACAGAAGCCCTGTATATAGGCCATCAGAAAAGCAGCTTTGCCTACTTTGGGCAATTTTTTAGGACTTTGAATGCCTCCTGCACTTCCAGTCTCTCCAAGTTTCCTCTGGGCTTGATACCATGAGTGCAGCAGCAGTGGGACTGGGCGTGGGGACACCCCTTTGTCACTGTGGCCGAGCTGGCAGTGCTGGGCTCTCTGTACCCTCCTGCTTTTGGGGATGAGGGTGACCCTGAGCAGGGCCAGCTCCACTGGGCAGGGTGAGGCCACTTCTGCTGTGCCAGCAGAAGGGCAGACCTGGCTGTTGCAGAGAAGTCTCCACCGTCAAACTTCACTGAGGGAAGAATTTAACTTTTCTTTCTTTCAATCTTTTTTTAGAGGTCATAAATATTTATGAAGAGCCTGTCAGTCATTTTTAGGGTTTCTGACTGTGTCACAAGAGAAGAGCTCTTATGATGATTTATAGTAAATTGCAGTAAATTGCATTCCTGTCAGGGAGCACAGAGGAGTTACACCGTGTCAGGGGATGCAGGCAAGGTCCCCAGGATGGCAGTGATGCTCTGGGGTGAACTGGTCCCTGCCCGAGGGACACTGTGAAGCCTGGGCACTTCTCAAGTGTCACTTCAATCCTCCGACTTCAGCAAGGCATGGCTGGGAGAAACTCCCTCTTTTTGGGCAAAAATCATAGCAAATATTCCTAATCTGGCAGGTCAATCACTTTCCTGGATTTCTCCACAGCTAAACATTCCCTGCACACAGAACTGCAGTGCACACCACCAGCAGGGCTTGTTCCAGCGCTAGGTATCACACACAGCTCCAAACCTCCTTTAACTGCATACCACAGGAAACAGTCATGGATTCTCACACCAGCAGGGTTTTGGACCCTGAAAGGATGTAGAAGTGGGCCTGAGATACCAAAGTAACAGCAAGTATTAAAGAGACAGTTTCTGCACAAAAAAGCAAATGAAGACAAAACCAGAAGTGCTTTATTGCAGGTGTTTGAAGGAGACAGAGACTTCTGTAGAATCACAAAATAATAGAATGGGCCTTAAAGAGCATCTCATTTCAACCCCATCCAGTAATGAAAGAGCACAAGCTACATCCCCATTATCCCAAAGCATAACCTCCTCTTTCTCCCTGTCTCTCAATGACTCACTCCTGGCCAGTTTGAAGCAAATAAAAAAGTGAAGTGCAATATTTTTTAAACATGCCCCAATTTTGTCTGATTTTGCTGCTCATTATTAGAACTACAAAAGATTACAGGAAAAACTGATGGCACCCCAAGACTGGAGCAAATCCTCCATGGATCTCAGCACATTAACGTCGAGCACCCCATTGCGTTACCAGCCCTGCTCCAGAGCAATGCTATTATTCCTTGGCTGATTCCACCACTTTATATTTTACTCATTAAAGTGGGAGAAGAATGTTGTGGTGAACCATTACCAATCCCAGGGCCAGCCCCAAAAGCCCTGAGCATTCATAAGGCTGGGAAAAATACATAAATCCATGCCTTACCTTTAGCTGCGTATCTCCCTTCCCCCATATCCGGCCGCTTACCCACAGCTCGGGACCCCTGAAGTGGCTGGGAGACCCCCGAGGCTGTGCTGGTTGGTCTCTGTTACCCCTCCCCACCTACCCCTTCCTCCACTGACTGGAACCCCTCTCCCCACTCCGGTAACACCCCTGGCAGATGTGCTATTGATTACTGTATGTTTTCCACGCCCGTTTGGCCGGGGTACAAACCGCAGTCCCTGGCCACGTGGGGTTCTCTGGCGCTCTCCACGTGGACCCTGGAATAAATCTCTTTTCCCCCACGTGGAGCTTCTCTGTTTTATCCTTCCTCCTTGCGTGCTGCAGCCACCAGGAGCCGGGGCAGGCCCAGGCTGGGGCTTTGCCCGTCTCCCCGCACGCTCAGGAACAGACTCCATCCACCCTGGTCCCAGCCTGGAGCAAGCAGCAGTCTCGCATGGACCCCAGGACACCCAGCTGGCACGGGACCCTGCAGAATGTCAAGTTCACATCTTGCCCAACTGTTGGGGTCCCTCCCCTGCCATGGAGCCCTGGGAGAGGGGCCCTGAGGGCACAGACACGGGGCTTCCCTGCCCCTGCTCAGCCTCGTTCCCATTGTTGGTTTGTGTTCCCTGCGCGGGCAGAAGGACCCTTGGTCCCGTGATTGAACGGTTCCTCCGCTGAGCCCCGGCCATGCGGCTGGAGAAATAAACATCTCTCTGAAACAGCTATCAAGAATCTGTCTGTCCATATATATTTCCTTTCCACGGGACTCCTGGTTTGATATATGCGTGTTGCAGGATCCCCACTGCAACACCCAACAAGTAAGAACTGTGAAGATGGGAACTGCTTTTGCATTAATTGAATCAAGGAAGACAGTGCAAGCAGCTTTAAGCCCCATAAATCTAGATAAATTATCAATGTGCTTTATCAAACTTTGTCCATAGATTTATAGAGTGCTCACGTCACAGATCTGTAGTTCCTCAATGTAATCACTTCAGCATTTTCTATCTATGGTAGCCAAGCTCCATGTGAAATAATGGAATTTATTGACAGAGAAGCAGGCACTGCAATTTTGCTGTTGTTTAGAAAAAATTGCCCATCAATGAGGTGTTGGTAGAGAAAGACAAAAGATATTACAGTAAGATGACTATCTCCTGACTCCTCCTGAATTGATAGATGAGCCATTAGCTTCTAAGGAGGGAAAGGAGTGGCCACTCTTCCAGAGAACTGCTCTGGCTTGTACTCAGAAATTGTACTGCTCCAAGATGATAAAAAAACCTAAATAAAATCAAACTCCAAACCCTAGACTTGTTCCAGTCTGCTGAATTTCTTCAGTCATGGGTTGCAAGTCAGAAGTCTCGGTTTTGTCAGGGTTGTTTTTGTTAAGCTATCACAATATTTAGCCTTCTAATTATATAGGTTTGTCTTTGCACAATTCCTGTTCACATTTCATTGTCTATTAAAATGTGTAACTACCATTGATCATATGAGGCAACTGTGTATCATCTTCCTCTCAGCATTAGAGGACACAGAGTGTGAGAATTCAGGAACGGCTGTTCAAAAAAGGCTGAATATAATCTCTTTTTTTTGCTCTGCTCTAAGTCCTCTGACTTCTCGTTTAGTTTCAGGAAGGAAACAGAGGCTTGCCAGAAATCCTTAACAGAAGAGGGTTTATAATTACCTCCGGTAGTGGGAATGCATGTTCACGTGGGCATCAATTTATAATGCAATGTGCTCTTGAAGCATCCTTTTTGGAGACGGCTGCAGGAGCTGGCACATGGTCCAATGCTCTGGGAACAGGATTTTGGGACCTTGCTGTGCTGAAGGTGACTGCAGGATGGGACTGCCAATGTTTCTGCAGATCACCTCGATTTCAGCAATTAGCATAACCTCCCTCTGTACTGACTGTCCTCGAAGAGTGCTCAAACTGTCTTGAAATCTTTCCTTAAAGAATTTCTATTTTCCACCTGTCAACACCTTAGAGTTTTTTATGATTGAATGACGGTTAGCGCTCAAGCCAGAGGAGGACCCCCTCAAGAATGCATCTCTGCTGTTGTTGAAAAGCCCTGATCATGTAATCAGCACATAATGATGCAGCTTGTCTCCCACTGGGTTCTATTAATCCTGCTTCCCCAGCATCCTTTGATGCCTATTCTTGCTCCAATTGCTAGTGCAAGCTGCTCAGACAGGTCCACCAGCTACAGGCTGTGCTGCTGGATGGACACCTTGGGACTCCAGACAAGACTCTCGCTCCTTTATTTCCAAAACTACGAAGTTGATGTACAGGAACTGAAAGGCATCCCTGGTACGCAGACACATGTCATCCCCCATTCTCCCATGACATTGACAGCAAGATAGTGTCATTTGCTCATTAACTTCATCCTACTGCTGAATCACTTCGTGGGATACAGAGGTGGGAATGAGCTCTTTCTTCTGTGCTGCAGTAGATCAGGCCCCCAATGAAATCAGGGCTCTGTTGCTCCAGGCTAGATAAACTTGTTTGGAAATACTCCTGGCCTTGAGCACACACTGTCCAAGCAAAGGAAGGGAAGGTGGGAGGGGAAGCAGAAATCCTGAAGAAAGAAGTGACTTGCCTCAGGCTACAGAGGAAGTCAGTGGCAGAGGCAGGGCCCAAGGACCTTTCTGAATGCTATTCTGCTACAAGGGACCTTGACCTAAGAGATAATCATGAATGAGGTATAAGCAGTCTCAAGCCTGTGTCTCTGGACCGGGATGAATTCCTTACTTTGATATGACATTTTAAATTGCAGAAAACTCCTAGCCTTCTCCTCGTGCCTCAGTGACCCTTAGGGAGCAGAGTGGGATGTGCAGTAAAGGGCAGCCCATGCGATGGAGGCAGGCTAAGACATAAAATGCTGGAACAAAGCATCGTGGTTTGGTGTCACCAACAAAACCCCAAATTCCAGCCTAGCCACATGTGAGACATTCAGTCACAGACAATAGCAGAGAGGAGTGCTGTGTAACTCTGTGGTGGAGTGGGACAGGTACATCACACAGTCAGGATGACTTCAAGCAGATAGCTCCTATTGGAAGAGAATGTCTGGCTTGTAACAACCCCTGTAAATGGACATATCCCAGTTGTGAAGCCGCTTGGAAGCACACTTGTCCTGGCACTGTAGGATGTCACACTTAAAAAGACATGGTGCAGCCAGGGATGGGAGACCTGGTCCACCACTCACAAGGAAAGCCTGTTCTCACAAGAATTCCAGTCAAACGGAATTCTCCTAAGGTTAAGGGAATGTGCACACGATCAAACTCCATGGATGTAAGGACAAGGCACAAATATCCTCTTTGTGACCCTGCTGGGCTGGCCTGCTGTGCCCTAGTTCTGCCCTAAGGGGATGACCAGACCTTCACCACCAATTAAATGAGAGTCATTAAAAACCTCTTATGGACATTCTCAGGTGAGCTACTATATCTAACTGCAGGAGCACTATTTGTGTCCCTGCAAATGTCCCACAGACTTTGGCAGTGGCAGTGGAAGTGTCCAGCTATGGAGTCGACGACACACTCAGCCAGCACCTTGTGATAGTCTGGCTGCATCATAATTTCCTTTAAAGTAACATTTTTTCTCCACTTACCGTAAGTCAACTTGTTCTCCTGCTTCAGTACCAGATGTAAATTACAACCTTCTTCATGCCTGAGCAGAGCAGCCACAGTGCCACATTCTGGGGGTGCTCAGCACAGCTCGGCAGGTACCACACCAGCCCCAGGAGGTGTCACGACTCAACTCTTGAGTGACAGAGTGCTCTACAGCTCAGAAGATATTTGCCATTTGGATACACTTCCTGTGCTTTCCCTGATCATTCATGTTCCTGACCTGGCAGTAAGGTAAGCAAAGTGTGTGGTGCTCAGGCTTGAGAGAAAATTAGCAGGAAGAGCCTGGAAGTGCAGTCAAGTCATATTGTGCCTCACTATTCCTGCTTAATGTGCTTGACCACTGGGAAAAGATACTGATGGACCTCTTACAAGGAAATCCACCCATTCTGATTTTATTCTGGTCAAATTGAATTTACTTCACCTCTCCTCCACCTGGTCATAACAAACCAAAGATGTCTTTCTACTTCTCCACCTCCCATGGCCTTTCTGAGTGGCACTGTGCAACTCCAGTATGATTTTGTCTCTGTTTTTCCCCATCTGCAAAAATGGTGCTGGTAATGTTGGCATGTGTCCATGCCACAGTGTGTGAACCACAGCTGAGATATGGCCAGGATGATATTTATGCAAAGAAACAAGGAGAGAAACCACATAGAACAAATTAACAAAGTTCTGACAAAGCACTGAGACGTTGAGAGTTCCTTAGCAGACAGGAGATTGCAATGTGGTTCCAGGTGTTACTGCTACTGTCTTGGTTTCCGACGTCTGTATTATCTTTGTCAAACAAAAGCTTAGCCATAACTGCTTCCCCTGTGGATAGTCCCAATAAAGAAACCAAACCCCAAGAAGTGGAGCAAATGTTTTCTGAAACACTGCTAGCCCAGGACAACTCAAAGCCACAGGTGAGTATCACAGGAGAAACTGTGCCACTTATCTTTATGTGATTAAAGTTCTTTAAAATAAGGAAGGGCCAACTCATGTCCATTCATTAGCCCAACATTCACTAAGCACATAAATTAATGTGAGGAAGTTGTGCAGTAGGAGTTAATTTCTGGATTTAGCTACAGTGTATAACTGCATCTAACACTTAATGGATTTAAAAGGCAGAGTCCAAAATACATATTGCAAAGAGCTATTGCAGAACATGAGCAGTGCTGCCAGGCACTCAAACATGCAGCAGCTCCCTTCCACTTTGTCATGACCCTGAATTAATTTCTACATTAACCGTGCACTTCTTCCTAACTAGTCCAGCCTCTTAAAAGATGTGCTCCTGGCTGATGGGGGTTACTATGTGCTTCCTAACCCTTCTCCATGCCTGGAATTGCCATCTGGATCTGTCCATCAATGTGCCCAGAGAATTGCAAATATCTGTGATGCCTCCTGCGTGGCTCTGTTTCAGCACAAATTGGGGTTAAACACGATCCAAACAAAACAAGAAGTGGGCAGAAGTCACTGGTTGTGACAGTGCAGAGAGGTTTGAGTTGGAAGACAATTGATGCTGGAACAATACTCAAAAGCTAAGGTCCCTTTCAACTTAATTTGTAAGTTTGCAACAGTGAAGATGAGTTGTTAATTCACCCTTGACAGCTTTATTCAACAATCAAAGTATATTCCTTGTGTTCTGGTTTAACAAAACCTGGTTTGTGGGGGCAGGGAAAAAAAAGCTGTTCGAAACTTCTATGTCTGGCACAGAGCCAATCGCTGAAGGCTCTGACAATGGGCAGGTTACTAGCCCAATTAGACAAGTTGGTAACACCTCTGTGATGACATACTTAAGAAAAGAAAAACTGCAAGAAGCTCTTTTTTCTTGTTCCCCTCCAAGTGTTGTAACCGCTGGACTCTGCCTAGCAGGCTGCAGCTCCCTGTGAGCACAGCAGGGCTTACCTAGGGCCATGCGACCAGTCACATCCCGGAGTCCATTTCGGACAGCCCCTCGATCTGGCTCCGGCAGCTAGCAGCGTTACAACGCAGTGATGATAAAGGAGGCAGAGAAGGGTCTCCCATGAGGGTGGTAAGATGGCTTTATTCACATCTCGTCCCAGCGCCCTCAGAGGCTGAGAGAGAGACCTTCTGGTCTGGGTGCGGGGTGGTTTTGTGAGGGGCCCAGGGGTGGTCCCTGGGCGGGGTTGGGGTACAGGAGCCAATAGGGAGAAACCGAGGGAGTGGCCAAGGCTAGGGAGGGAACAGGGGGAACATGGCATCGCAGAACCAGGGGGTTAACAGGCAACCTCATCCAAGGGGTGGCGAGGGGGCTTCCAGGCCCCTTCCTGGTGGGGGCCGCTGGGGGCTGCACAGCTGGAGCCCTCCCAAGGCCGGGACCGCGTGGCCGGGCCCCTCCTGAGACTGGAGCCACCCATGTGGTGCTGGCAGGCACCACATGGCCCGCAGCGAGAGACACGGCGAGCAATTCCCCGATGCGGAGCCCAGACAAGATCAACCTCTCAATTACAGCTTACAGACACCAACTTTCTTCCAAGTCAGAGAAAAAGGAAAAGTGATGACATGTGAGGAAAAAGGAGAGGGAGGAGATGCTCCAAGCGCTGGAGCTGAGATTCTCCTGCAAGCTGTGGTGAGGACTATAATACAACAAAGTGTTTCCCTCTAATTCAGGAGGTGCATGGGGGGATGCAGAGATCCACGCGCAGCCCGTGAAGAAGAATACTCACACTGTAGTGCGTGGATGCTGAAAAGCTGTAATCTAGTAAGGAACTTGGACAGAGAGAGATGACCCTTGCTTTTAGAGATCGAGGAAGAGAGCCTTTGCTCCCAAACTAGAACAGCTCATCCTTAAAAGACTAAACCCCATGAACTAAAACAACCCACGCTAGGCAGTTGTGGGAAGACAGCTTGACCCGTGGGAGGGATTTCACATTGCAGCAGGTTCGGGAGGGCTTGAAAGTTAAGAACACACTAGCAAAGTTTGCAGAGAGCTATCTCCTCTGGGAAGGATCCCACGGCACAGCAGAAGAAACTCTTTTCCTTAAGCATACTGAAGAAAGACTTTTAAGAGGTGAAATACTGACCAAACCCCCATGTTTTGTTTCCTTGAGCGGTCGGTAGAAAGAGGGAGGGACTGGGGAAGAAAGATATTCTGAAAGTTTGCTTTGGTTCTCATTACCCTTTTTTACTTTTAATGCTGTCAATAATAAATCTTCTTTGTACTGTTTAAGTTTTGAACTTGTTTTGCCTTAAAGGTTTTTTGCAATAATCCTTATCTCAACTCATGAAGTTTTCAATTTCCCCTCCTCTGCTTAGCTCTGCTTAGCAGAGGAAAATGAGGGAATAGATTTTTCATGGGTGCCTGGCACGTAACCAGAGTCAAACCGTGACACCTTAAAAATTAAATAATGAGGACCAGTGATGTCTTGTCTTTGTTTTTAAGGGTATGAAAGACATCAACCATCATTCAATAGAGAAATTGAGAGATTTCTGTAATCAGAGACATGAGTAGAAATAACCAGACTCCCTGACCAGGTATCAACCCCTCAGAGCTCAGCTGGAAGATCCATTGTCTAACAGGGGAAACTGGCAATTCTGCAGGACTGTCTGAGCCTAATGTTGCTGGAAAGAAGCTGTGGAAAACACTACAGAGATCATAAAAAATGTAGTATTAACACCTTGGTTAGTGGAAAACTCTGGTCCTCCTCTCATGGAGGTTCTACATCAATATGGTATTGGCAGACCAGTGTGGAAACTGGTGCCCGTGACAGGAAAATCAGGCACAGTGCTCCGAGCTTTCCATGGGATATGATCTCTGGCATGAAATAATCTCTGAGCCTAACACAGCTCCTATAAGCCCTTGGACTCTCAGTCAAACTAATATTATGGCACCTTCCCACAAGAAAATTCCTCTCTCCTACGTGGTTCTGGGATAAATTTTCTCTCATCATCAATTCACCATTTAAATCTGGAGAACAAAAACAGAGTGAAATTTTATTTCTCTCTGTGAGGCTCTGCTCTGCCATTGCATGCTACAGATGTATGCTGATATGCTCCAGAGAACTAGCAGGCTTGTGGTATTTGTTTCAGTGTCCATGACATCATGGCATTGTACATGGCATAGCCACATATGCCAGGGAAAAAGGAGAAAGAAGAGTTTGTGAGGTGGGGAAGGAAGGTTGATAATCTAGACTTAACAGAGGTGTGATTAGAAGAGCAAGTTGCAAATTAACTAATATTAAAAAAGGAAGGTTAATTAGTGAGAGCTAGACTGACCCTTTCATACTAAGTCGCAACACGTTCTTAATGTCACACTCTCTTCCACAGAGCAGATTGAGCAGGCTTGGTCTCTTGAACAATAGACACACGTGGATTAAAGCAGAGCATTTTCCATTAAATTTTTTTTAAAAAGTAAAAAGAGAAAACAAAAAAAAAAAGGACATGACTTTCAAGGGAATTGGATGGCTCAGGGGTTTGTTAATAGTTGTTCAGCTTTCAAGGTCTCTGGTCTGATTGCAGACCAGGTCAATAGGGAGAATGCAAACCATTGCCTTTAATGGCTGGATAGTGATGGATGTGAAATGAATTGATGGTCTTAATCCAGTTCCGAGCAGACTTCACAAAAATATCTTAACCTGTCTTACTTTTCTTTTTTTTAATAGAAATGTAGAATTTTGAGGAAGGAAAACCAAGGACGATTAAAATGCCCAGCTGGGGCATCTCTTATTCTGTTCCTACCTCTGCTCTGCAATTTCTCTCATCTCTGGCAAATCACCTGGTCCCTCATATTCTCAGTTCTCTTTATGTAAAACAGAGGTGACATTTGAGTGCCTGTAATCAAAGCTAAACACCTCAACATCATGACCAGGGTATGCAGGCTTGGGTACCCCTTGCAGCCCAAGGGGATCCATGTCTCCCTTGCCCCTCTGCCTTCATAGATCACCCCTTTGCCTGGAGCTCAGGCAGCAGAACAATGTTCCTGGGTGCTGCTTTAGAAAGTCTCAGTCCTCCAGGCCATCAATCAATCACCTTTCTGAAGCACTTAATTAGTTTAGGAGAGGGAAAAATAAAAACTAGAGCAAAGAAAGAACTAGATTTCATCATATGGGAAGATTGTGAGGGGGAGTTTGCCTTTGAAGTGCCTACAAGGGAATCTAATCAAGGCATTTACTATAAACAGAGAAAATCGATCACAGAACATTTTTAACATTTAAAACATGTCTCTGTTTGGACAGCTGAGATATCCCATTACTGTGAATGACACTGCTGGATCAAGGTTCTATGCAGTTTGAGAGAGCTGTAAATCAGCCCCAGACCTCTGGGCACAAAAACATTTACAGAATTGCTTCAAATTATTTGTAAATAAAGGACTAAGTTCAGCCCTGGGCAGAGCATGTCTTACCTTACATCAGGGCTGAGCTGAGCAGGTGGGACCAGGTACAGGTGGGACACAGGGGGGTTTGCAGATGCTTTAGGGGGTCTAATATCTCCCAGGAGAGCAGGAACTGGCAGTGGGATTTGTACAAATACATGCCCAAAAGCCATGGGGTAAATGCAAGTAGGGGCAGTGTGTCTTTACATCCCTGTGAGACACTTGTCCAAAGCTTTGGTGAACCAAATGCAAAGAAAACAGAGCAGGGAAAATTTACAGGCTGCTTAATGAGAGTGAATTTGAGGGCATAAAAGGTTGGATTTCACTAACATGAGTGGACTCTTCATTCACTGAATGCCAACTTACAGTCACGCTGGAGGCAGCTGGTGCCTCCCTTTCTCCCAGCACCTGGTGGAGGGCTAACTAGGTTGACAAAGTTGAAAGGATCACAGTCATAAAAACCCAACACACCAAACAAGCCACAAGGTCCTAAATGCTGCTGCTCTCCCCTTTCTCTGAGGTCAGTATCATTAACTGAATTTCACAAGTGGGGCCTGACAAGATGATGTGCCTTGAGCAATATTATCCAGCTGGATATGTGGGGAGCAAACCCAGGCCTCCTGAGTACTCTGCTGGCTGGGCCACCTTCCCTGGTACTCTTCTGGAATAAAAACATTAATTGGGGGCAAAATTAAGGCCTTCTGATTGTGAAAGGGTCAGGATCTCTGGTGTTGCCTATGCAGCATATGCAGAAACACCAGAGTCAGTGGCAGTACTGCCTGCAGGCACCTACCTCCACCAAGCACTACCTTGGATACCTGGTGGGTAGGGCAAAAAGGCTGCAGCTTGGGAAGAGCTGGGATCTGTGGCAAAGACTGTACTGTCCAAAGTCACCACCTGTGTGATATCTAAACTCTCTCAGCAAGAGACAACAGTGAGACTCCACAGCCTGGCCCTGCATCCTTGACCATATCTGGATGTTTCAAATTAGAGTTTTTAATAACAGATGTTTTCATGTAAGCCAGGATGGGATCAGTGGGGTTACCTGTTCCTTAGGGTGGTATTAGGGCAGGAACCCTCCTGCTTGGCTCATCAATACTGGGGAAAGTCAGTTCCTCCAGACTCGAGTCACAAAGGCAGAAAGAGAATGTGCTGCTCTTCCCACTGCCTCTGCTGTCCAGGTGTGTTAATCCCAACAGGAGCTGTGGGAAGGAAAGCCCCATTAAAGAGAATTTTAGTAAAGGGCTGGTTTGTAGACACAGGTGACCATGGGCTCATTTGTGATGTAAGGAGGACGTGCTCCCTCTGATGGCTGCTGAACTTTGGAAAGGCCACTTCCTCCGATGAATTACCCTTGAAAATCTCAATGGATTTTCCTAGAACATTTCCTACTGACTTTCTAGGAAACTAAATGGAACTCTCCATGTTGGATTTTTTTATACAATCTCCCTGAAATTTTCTGCTAATGCTTGCAAGCAAAAAGGAGAATAAAGGACCCTATTCCCCCTCTGCTTCCCTATGGATGCTGCCAAAGATAGAGGTAGTTTTCCCTCTGTGGGGAGCCCGTGGAATATCTCTGACTCAGAGACATCTCAGAACATCTGTAAAGAGCATTTCTTGATCTATATTTGCACATTTGGAAGAGCAAACTGCAAAATGGATATTTAATAATGAAAGGGGTATTTTTCCTTTTTTATTTTGTACAAATATTAAAGGGTCCCATATTCCAGACTGAGTGACACTGCCAGCAGTCCTATTGGACCTCCAGAAGGTTGGTAGGTATAAACCAGCAGAGAGCATGCACAACTGTATTTACCTTCTGGTTGAAATCAATAAAAAATATCAAACCTCTTTTATTTTTTCAAGTGCTGAGGCTAAACCCCACACGATAAACTATCACATGGATTTGGCAGTGAATAATCCAGAATGTGCAAGCTTGATAAGTAGACCCATTCCAGTGTTCAAAAGCCCTTTCCCACACTAAAAATACAGCATGACAGCCTAAGCTGAAAAGCCCAGAATTACACAAACCAGAGGAAAAAAGGCCTTGGAAGCAGTGACTCCCGTGACAGCAAGGAGAGGGATAACCTGTAGGGGAACTGTATGGTCTGCTCCTGTCTGCTGGGCAGATGAAGACTTCTTACTGTCTCAGCTCTTGATCCAAAGAAATTCTGCTGAACACTTCAAATTATCATTATATTCATTTGGGTGTACAGGGATCCATGTTTCTTACATCCAGATGTTCCACTGGTATCCACTGGTAGGAGATGCTCCCAATGGCACCCGTGGGGCTCACAGGGTGGACAAAACCCTCTGCTGATCATAGAATTATGGAATATCCCAAGTTGGAAGGGACCCACAAGGACCATTGAGTCCAGCTCCTGGAATGCAGGATGAAATACCTGACACAACTTTTCAGGGCTTTCTACCCAAGCCCTTTTGTTCTCACTGTACCCATGATTAGCACAAATACGGTGATGGAGGACAAAGACAGTGATCTGCCAGGACACTGCCTACAAATTGCTGGATGTACATGGAAGAGCACAGTTAATATGCTCTGCATGCTCAATTAATCTAGAGTTCCCTGGGTGAGCTGGGCAGGCAGCAGAGATGTGGTTTTCAGGGAAAAATTGCCTTTTTCTGAGTCTGTTCAGAAGCAAATGGCTCACCCTGCAGTTAGGGCTAGGCTCCTCTGATTAATGCTAAAGACCCATCTTAGTTATAAAGCTCCAGCTCAGGGTTCTTCCAACAATCAGAAAATACTGGAGTTATTTTTAATCTGTGCCTAGGGAAATGTTTTTTTTGTGGGGAAAAGTAGAAAAGAAACACTTTTAAAAGAAATCCTCCTATTGCAGCAGTGGTGAAAAACAAACTCAGCTCAGTTTTGTCCAGGAAAACTGTGCCATGTGTTTCTTGCCTCAAGAGATGGGGTTGTCAGTGCTCATCTTGAGAAGTTTGTTGGTGTTATACACGTTTATGATGATGGTGCAGTCCCCATTCCTGGAGGTGTCCAAGGAACTCTTGGATGTGGCACTCAATGCTCTGGGCTGGGTGACAGTGTGGGGATCAGTCACAGGGTTGGACTGCATGACCTCAGATGTCTTTTCCCACCTAAATGATTTTATTATTTACTCTATGATTTTACATACTCTAAACAGATGGTTGGCAATAGGGTATAAAGTGACTTAGAGTGTTCAAGAAGGGAAGTTCATTTGGGGAAGCTGTCATTATTAATTAGGTATTTCCAGATCAGAGGTACATAAGTGACCTGCACCACTTACCCAACGCACAAAGCAACACAAAGGTTCTCATAACATAATAAGGTTAAACCAATAATGAAGCAGTACAGGCACATTACACACCACAGTGCAGTGTTTGTCAGGCTCCTGGATCAGCTGGGTGACACGAATCCTCATGGAAGCAGGTTACATGGTGGAGGTGGGAAGGGAAGGAATACTGTGCAAATAACATTTTCCTTGGGTGATACTCAGGGTTATGTGAATAAAACAGGAGCTAATCAACCTCCTTGGAATGCTCCCATTAATTTGTGTGGCTGAACTCAGGCTTCAGATCTTGCTAAAGTAGGAGGTCATTAAAACAGACAGCGAGCTTGGATAAAATGAGGGGGGAAGTCCCTTGACTGAACCTTGTTCACCACAGTGCTTTAGGAAGGTTTTTGTCACTCTCTCTCTGAGTCCCTTGGTAAAGATTTGCTGAAAAGGTGGTGGAGAAAAGCAGCAATCTGACTGCTAGTGCCAGATTACACAGGGCAGGTTTGCAGCTGTGGGATGCCAGCCTCGCCATCAGCACAGGGCTCAGCACAGCTCTGTCTCTGGGCTTGCCTCCTTCCTCAGGAAATGCCACCTTTCTCTGACTCCACAACCCTTGAAGGAAACTTTCAAGAACCGCTCAAGTTTTGTTATTGGCACCGTTGGGCTCCTTCCCAGAGATCCATTATATCCCCCAGGAGTATCTTTTGCGGTGTGCTATACACAGAAAAAGTCCCTTCTTCCTCCCAGGAGCTGACGGTCAGTGGAGCATCCCCACAGAGATCTCCTTGTGCTCCTGAACTGCCCCCCTGTGGCTGTCCTCACCTCACCTCAGAGGAGGAGGAAGAGGGTGGACTGGAAAGCCCCACATGGGTCTGAAACTAGCACAGGCTGCAGTCCTTGATACATTAACGAACCTCTATAATGAGGATTCCCACTTACCAAAAGAACCCCACCCTGCACCCCCCTTTCCTCCTGACATGTGCATGAAATACACAGCCGCTGGTGGCTGGAGACAAAACCCTTCCAAAAAGAGCATTTGTAACCTGACAGTTGGCACCAGCTGCACATCAAAAGGCAGTTTAGACTTAGTCAAAGATTATGATGCCATCGGAGGAGAAAGGCTTTGTTGTTGTCTTAGAGTCTTAACCTTGTCTGAAGCCAAAACTAACCAAAAAAAAAAAAAAAAAAAAAAAAAAAAAAAAAAAAAAAGAGAGAGAGAGAATAAAGAAAATCAATAAATCTAAAATTGTATTCAGCTGGGACAGATGGCAATGATATTAAATATTTTGGCTCTTAGCCAAGTGCACTTTTAATGCAAAAATTGATGTCAGCGAAATAACCTTTTCTCCTTTTAAAAGCCCTCTCCAAGTTGATTATCCACTAAAAAAAGAGAAAGAAATAAAAGAAAAAAGAAAAGGAAGAAAAAGAAAGGTTATCTAGCTCAGAGATGCATTAACAGATCACTCTGAGTAACAACCCAGCAGACTTTATGGCATAAAACATGAACCTTCTTTAGAAAGCATTTGGTTGGGGTTGATAATGCATAGCATCACCAGAGAAGTTGCACTGCCTGTGCCTGAGCTGTCTCCCATCTCCTAATTTAGTGTACAATTAGGACAATGTCTGTGAGATCTAAAGCAAGTACCTACTTCCAGGGCGCTACTCCTTGATCTAGTTATTGTCATGCCATCAATGATATCTCTTCCCAAATAAGCACCCAGGCCCTGCTGAGAGTCTCCTGATAAAAGGCACAATCCTGCCAAGTGCTGAGGATCTCCAGTCCCCATGAAATTCGCCAGAGGATGAAGGTGCTTCTTGCACTGGGGAGGTGTCCAAAGCCCAGCACTCCGAGCTCAGCATCCCTCAGGATCTGCTCCAAAGCACATTTCCATTCAGAATTAACAGCAAGTGAATTTATTTTTTCTTTTCCTTACAAGTGTATCAAATAAATGGACTGAGAGTTAGTTCTTCTTGAATATTTCTTGTGCTTTAGAAAGATTCCTATGGCAGACTGATTGCTCTGGAATATTTATTTAATTTACCTATTTTTAAATTTATGCTGCATGTTCCTTCACTATTCTCTAGGTACACAGACGAGAAAAACATATACATATCTTTTTTGAAATATACCATG
The DNA here is from genome assembly GCF_009650955.1 of Corvus moneduloides. Lineage (NCBI taxonomy): Eukaryota > Metazoa > Chordata > Aves > Passeriformes > Corvidae > Corvus > Corvus moneduloides. The sequence goes on from NC_045496.1 coordinate 6,614,083, forward strand.
TCACAGATGTAGCCAAAGAAGAATGATGTGAAGGTGGAGAGGATGCTAAGAAAAGGCTGAGATATAAACCCAGCAGTGCTGGGATCTTTGCATTGTTTGGAAAGTGGGGTCAGTATACACAACCTTACACTACCTATGGAGAAATGAGGCACAGAGCAAGGCTACAACCTTCCCAACATCTCTGGGCGTTTGGAGCAGCATTAAGAGTACAGTCAGTCTCTACTCCAGAGTGATGTCCTAATTCCCAGACCTTGTTTTTCCCACCCACTAGAAGCTGTGATCAGGGCCTCTGAAAAATTCCCTGTGGCCAGCCTAGGAATTATCAACCTTTTTGAGAGCTCTATTGCCAAATTGCTTTAAAAATTGAGGTATCTTTTAATTTTGCATTTGCTATAAAAGGTATAAATCATACAGTTGTAAAATTTTTGGCTTTGTAGCATAATGAAGTCCATACATGTTTAAAATCCAGGCTTGTGCTAATCATTCATTGTCAAAAAAGAAAGAAAAGGGTGCTAGTTTGGATGTGTAAATGCTTCTCCCTCATAAAAAATAAAAAGAGAACCCTTAAAAACAGTCTTCAAGACCTGCTCAATTTAATTCTCTAGTAAATTTTCCTTTTTTTTCCAGATAAAATTAGCAACACACCTATCGATTTTTCTGTAGCTGGAAATGCATAGGTAGAGCTAAAAGAAGGGTAAATAAAACATGATGGACTCGCAGAGTTAGAGAAAGAAAGTGCTTATAAATGCAGAAGTCCACAAGCAGAACAGAACCTGTGCAGGTATCAGGCAGGAGGCCAAGGAGGCAACTATTGAGCTGTTATTTGTGTCAAAAATCTCCAGGAACTGACTCAGACTGAGCTTTCTTAAGCAAGACCTTCCACCAGGATCTCTACAGTTATAGTCATCCCACGTCATTTATGTCACAGGAATTTCCCTAAATAACAACCTGATCCTGCAAACAGAGGGACCAGGTGCACAAAGGCAGTTTAAGCAAGTTGGGTGGCACAACGTAATGCTGTTGGTTTAAGTGATCTTTGATCAATGGTATTCATGGGAACAGCTGAGTTTTTTTGTCCTTAATGCCAGGAGGTGTTTTACCACTCCAGTAGTTTTAAAATCAGGGAGTGAGTCCAAGAAAATCAATATGTAAAGCAAACTCTTCCAAGTTCACCGTGCAACTTGCAAAACAATGAAGGTAAACAGTCTAAATCTCAACAAGAGCTGGGACTCCTTGGATCCACTGCATGATCACCTATTCCTTCCTCATGTGAAAGGGGACAGGTCACCTCTCTTTCCTCTTATCCTCAGTTATCCCACTTCCAAGGCTGATTTAAGAAATTATATGACCTGCACCAGTGCAGTTGCATCAGGCTGATCATAAATAGGGTGACATTCAATATCTGAAGTAGTTAGTCCCAAACATGAAGGGTGTTAAGGATCTGAATCACCAACATACACCAAAAGCAGCAGCTACACTGTGTAACAAATCAAGCCTTAAAATTGTATTGATATTTAAATATGCATGTATATGTATATAAAAATTGTAAGCTTCATCCAAGCTGACAAAAGGAGAGAGCTGACTGTAGCAGAGAGCTCTCATGGATCAATGTTGCCTTGGCCTTCATGTGTCACGTTTTTGATGTTGATACAATTTTCATAGAATCAGAAAAGCCCCTGCTCCTGCAGAGGAATTTCCTGTATGTCAGTGATGCAGCCTGCATGGCATTCAACCTTCAGCTCCAATTTAAATGGGGTGTGCATGCCTGCTCCTGGGCTCTGCTGGGCCAGGGATCATTTCCACTTCTCCAAAGAGTCTCCGAAGGACAGGGCAGATCCGGCATGGAAAGAACTGCAGAGTCAGTGCACAAAGAACAGCACAAGCTGTAATGCAGAGACAGTTGGTAAATGAACAGTTGAAAACGTGATGTTAGAGTCACATAATGAAACAAATCCCCTAGTCTTACATTAAACAAGAATGCCAGGAGTTGGAATTACATGGCTTAGTTAGTGTTGCAGGGTATGAGAACACAGGACTGTGTACCAAGCTCTCAACACTGAGTGCATTACTTCTCTGCTTCGCCTTTGTCCACTTCTCCTGGACCATCAGAAGCCTCTTGAGACACAGACTGTGCCCAGACAGGACCACATGAAGGACGCCTTGAGGTGGGTCCATTTTTGGGACTCTAGTGGTCACTACCATGCAAATAATGGCTAAGACCATGAATAAAGGTGAACTCAAGCAGAAAGCTGAAGTGGGAAAGGGTTTGATCCTGCATTTTTGCCCTTAGTGTGCTGCAGACTCACGGAGTAATGCTGTACATGCTTGTCCAGATTCCTCAGCTGTCACAAGGAGATAACCACACCAACCAGCGTGCCCTAAATATGTTGAGATGTAAGTGTTAGGGATGTCAAGGTGTAAAATTTGTACAGTAGACTGCAGTATTATTCACCACCTAGACATAATCAGCAAGAAGGATGACTCAGATATGGCTCTTACTGCTCCAGAGCAATAAAAAATATCTTCCACCATAAATTTTAAAAATTAGTTTGTGTCTTTTCTGAGTTACTGGAAAAGTAACTTTCCTTGCTCTGTCCTTATAAATAAAATGCCATTGTATTATCAAAAGCAGCATGAAACATGATGCTCAGCTGCAATCCCCCCTTAGCAAGGGGTCTTTTTGTGTCTACAGATTTGACTGTGCGGTACCACAGCTCAACTGTGATTTGAACCACCTGCAATTAACTTCATCCTACTATAACCAATTGCTATTAAATTCACCCATCAAAAGCATTTTCTTATGCAGAGCATCAAGTTTAATCTCAGACTAGAACAACAGCACCAGGTTTGATTTATCAAATCAAGTCACAGTGTGTAAGTGTCAAAAGAAAGAGTAAAAATAAGGTTTTAAGACTATCAGGAGAAATTGGAGCATTCCAGGTACAAATAGAGAAACACACACAGGCTGTCTGTCACATGGCTAGCAGCAGAGAGAAATGCAATCTACAGGAACAGCACTGCTTTCTCTTTATTTTCACTTTGCTCAAAGGGCACTTTTCATCTGCAGTTCCCAGCATGGTGGGTGGCAGCTGTGACATGGGTTCAGAAGTCATACCCAAAACTAATCCGTCACATCCCAGTTTCAGCCCCCAGGCCCCAGGCTCAATTAGGAGCTGGCAGTTGACTCCACCTGGCCTGAAGCAATTTACCTCTATTTCAGGAACAAAAATAATAAAAAATGCAGCATCCCTGCAGGGAATCTGCATGAGCCAAGGCTGGGGTACCACAGCGTGGGCTGTCCCATGTGAGACCTTGGGCATTTTGTGGTTAAACAGGAGGGTCTGGCCCCTGAGTCCCAGTGGCCTGAGGTATTGTCCCAAAGGCAGATCAGTTGTGGTCCTCGGCGCTTAAATAATTTTTTCCCTCTGTTTTATTAATTCATTCTTGCCACAGGAGGGAAGACAGTTATGTCCATGAATGTTCACCCTTGGGTGCTGGGACTGATTTTCCTACCAGGTGAGAATTTAAATAAACCATTCCCCACCATGCTGTTCTTCCCTGCCAATATTTAATCAAAACAATTATGTAGGGGGAATTGGCTGCCTTGCAATCTTGGTGCTTGCCCCAGCTCTACCTGTTGCTCCACAGTGGAAGCTGCTGCAGGTTCAGCTCACTCCAAAGGCCAGAACGGAACATTTTGTTTTCAGAGTTGTGCGTGACTTTCAAGCTGCAGCTACTGTTTGGTTTGTAAGAACAGAAAGAGGACTGCGGATATTAACTGCTAACAAATAATTGTCTGATACAATAAAGCAGATCATCACCTCCTCCTTCTGCAAACTTTTCTTTTTTTCCTGGTGCCATTGAAAGTAGGCTTTCCCCCCACTTATTTCTGACAATGCAGCAGAGAAGACTAAATATTTGCTTTCCTAGGGTGGATACCAGAATCCATTTACACCTGTGGGGAGGGGGTTGCTGGATGCTGCTGATCAATTTGAATTAGCAGGTACTTTAATTCTGAATTTGCAATTTATTTGCTGTGTACTCAGGGCAAGAATATAAGTGGAATGAAATAAAAATTGAGGTCTCAACAGTATTTGGTAGTAGATTACCTCTGTTAATGTGCATAATTTTCAATTCCTTATCTGTCTTCCCCAGACAGGTGACCCAGAGTTATTAGCGCTGTTTATATCATTAAGTACTGGGCTGGGATTATGGTCCAAGTGACTGCACAACACTGGATGTGAAATTCAGATCTCCTGAGCACCAGCTAATCACGTTCATTTGGGCTGATCTTCCATCTCCAGTCCTGGCTAATCTAGGATTTGATTAAAAAAGCAGGCAGCCTTCTTCATGGTTTAATCTGTGTGTGCAAAGATCATCCAAAGCAACCTGATATCATGAGGGAAGGGGAAACCTCTCTGAGACACCCAGGGCAGGCAGTGAGACTGCACAGACCCACCTCACCACTGCTGTGGAGAATATTTTCAGCGGCATGGAACTCAGATAGGGGCAGAAAAACATGCAAACACACCGGGGTGCAGGGAAAATGTTCCCTCCAAACAAAGCAAGACATGTCAGCATGTGCCATTTTTTATGTCTGGTTTATCAGTTGGAGGTCAGGCTAAACAGGTAAATAGTGCTTATCAGCAGAGGTTCATTAATGACTTTTCCCTTCTGCCACAGAGGCTCCCAGTGCTCACGTGGATCGTCCCCACGTCACACAGGAGGCAAATGTTTGCAGTGTGGGATGAGATGAGAGTAGTTTGCTCTCAGCAGGGTGTGCTGTGGCAGTACTGCTGCTCCCAGAGGTGTCCCTGGCTCCCTGTCTGCTCCGGCCCATCCCTGGGGATAGGGGAAAGGGAAGAGCCTTTCTGTCACTGAGGAGCCTGTCTATGTACCTGCACAGGGTATGAGGTCAAGAGAACAAGGAACGGAGCAGGAGACTCTTCGTTCCTATTTTAGACATGTAAATGTAGTTCTTTTTCTGCTTTTACAACAAAGGATGTCACCTTTGGACAATAAACACCCTGAATTGCTCATAGACCCTTGGAGTTATGGTGTGGCACGTGGATAGTTCTGGTTTAGTGACCACAAAAAGCACTTTCGACTGCTGCAGGCACCACATCCCTGATCACTCAGTGCAAGACCAGGGCAGAGTCAGCACCGCCCAGCCTGTTGTATGGATGACATCACTTCTTTCCTTGCAAAGGATAACCAGTTCTCTTTTTGTTGAGAATAAATCCCCCAACTAGCAGCTATTTTCCTCTATTTCATGCAGAGATTAATTTAAAGTAGAATAAACACAATACTACTGTTAGTATAGTAATATACCAAAATAAAAAATACAACAGAGCAATGATATGCTTATCTGAGGCAAAAAAAAAAAAAAAAAAAAAAAAAAAAAAAAAAAAAAAAAAAAAATCCTTATTTATTAACCAATGAAATGTCAACTAACATATTTTTCCAGCGAGTCTGGGATGTTCCAGTTCAACCTACTGCTGATGGTTGAACTCTGATGTCCTCCAGCCACATTAGGAGTTCTCTCACTCTTCAAGGAAAGCTGCACCGCTGCACCCCAGAGTCTCCTCCCTGGTCTGAGTGCTCATCTCCATGCACAAGGACAAGGAGACAAGGGGCTTGCCTGTGCCTCTGCCCAGCCACAGAGATGGGCTGTGACTGCTACCACCCTCTAGTTCAGTTATCCAACAGCCGTTTGTAAAAAAAAAAAGAAATTTTAGGACCCCCAGATTTCAAGTATTTTGGAAGCACTGTCCCGGGCTTCCTCCATTCCCCTACATGACTGCCGCCTCCAACAGAAGCAGGAATGCCAGATCTCTCTGGAAATCAACCTCCTCTGCCTGAGCTAGAAAGGGATGCCTGGCCATGGAGAAGGACTTCCCAAGGCAGGGATTCCTTGGAAAGTGAGGGGTCAAGGATGGGGGCTGCTGACATCTTTGGTAGCAGAGCCGAGGGGCTGGGGGCGAGTGCTGAGGTGCTCCCTCCAGCCTGAGCTGCTCCTCTCCCTGCCTGGGGCACACCTGGGCTGTGTCTTGGGCACACCTGGGCTGTGCTGCTCCCCCAGCAGCACCTCAGGCATTTAAGGAGAGGTTCCTCACTCCCAGGTGCACAAGGCAAGAGGGATTTGAGGCGATAGGTGAGCCAGGCACAAAGGTGCAGAGAGGATGGATGTTGGCTAAATAAAGAGATGTGTAAGGGTCAGATGAAGATGGAAATATGTAGATGCTAAAAAAGCTGGCAGAGAAATTTTCCCATTTTTACAGCCGCTTGTGAGAGTCTCCTTTCTCACTCAAGCTAGCTGAAAAGAGTGTAGAGGTTTTTGTAAACCAAGACTTTATCTCACAGGTGCAAACTTGTTATGCACAGTCTTGTTTTCCACACTGGGAAAAATATTTTGAAATGGGTGTCGTAGCATTCAGCCAATCACTCTGGGAGGTGGATGGTCAAGCACCCAATGATGTTATACCACTCTTGTGAACAAAGGTATACAAACGAGTCTGTAATTAATTAAATAATCCCATTTTATCCTGGACTTCTGTGTCGTTCTTCACACCGTCCCTGTGGACAGCAGTGACAGAAATACATGGGAGAAATTCACTCCTCCCTTCGTTGTTTCTGAAGTTGAATAAATAAACCCTTGTTCTTGCCTGAGGCAGGTTTCTGGTGGATGTGCAGCCAAAACCTTCCCAGTGATTCACTTAACAGTTGTGAGTATGATAATAGCAATAAAAAAACACCCAAACAAACAACATAACAGAAAACTACAGAGTTTTGCAAGACCTCAGAGCTGAGTGATCCAAATAGGTGACATGCCATTGCATTTTCTTGCTTGGTTTTTAGGGAAGGGTGAGATGGGAAAAAGTGGCTTATTTCATTCCTATTCTCTTACTTGCTTGACAATGTTTTGTTTAGAAAAATGAAGCTATTGGCACCAGGTTTTTTACCTCTCCTCAATGTCAATATTGTCAAGGCAAAATTCTCTTACCTGCCAGCACAAATTGCTCTAACTCACTGAAAGAAAAAAACCTAGCCATTTTGGTAGAAATATTGCTCACTTAGAAGTTTTTTTTTATGGATATTGAAAAAGTCTTCATCTATGCAGCCAACTCCAAACACACAAAGACTTCCAGCTTGAAGCATTAGGAAGCAGCAGTCTACAGTCAGTGTGGTGGGTCTAGTTTCTCCCTGAAGAAACCAGATACTCAAATTTGTTAAAAAAGCAGTTAAAGCTGTAAGCATTATCATTTCAAAAGAGGTCACCAAAATGTGAGAGGGGAGTCTGCAGAGAGCCTTGGGAGGGTGGCTAAAGGATGTGAGACCTCTTGTATTCATTTTGGGGATGATGGTGAATGCCAAACTTCCTGCTCTCTGTCCCCTCTCCAGTCCCACAGGAGTACTCCTACAGTTCATGTTTGCTGAGCCAGCCATGTGTGTCCTAGGAACTGGTAGGGGACTGGAAGGATGAGGGGCACTTGTTGCGTAGACTTGGCCATTAGACAGTGAGGAACCACATTGCATCGCAGGGCACCTACTGAGAAAGTCCAAGATGTTTACCTGGATGCTACTTTTCCCATTCCCACAAAGTAGGAGATGGCCTCATTATGAACTCTGGCTAAATAATCAGCAATGTGGACCCCTGATCCCTGCTTTGAGTGGGAACAAATTTGATATCACAGCGGACAGTTTAGGGTTTGTGGTGCCATGGTTGCTGCCAGTGCCATGTCTGTGGCACAAAAAGCCCAGGGCAACTCATGTAGCAGATCTGATACGTTTCAGCACTGTCCTGAGAGACATATCCTCACACACCCATGGTTTTTATCACTCCTCCAGCACCACCCCTTGCCCCATGCTCACCGATGCCAACGGCCCGCATTCCACCTACTGAGTGAAACTCATTTTGAGCTTGCCATGGCTGAGATTTTAATAGCTGCATTGGAAACACCAGATCTGGCAGAATTTGTTTCATTCTTCATGAAGTGTAAATGCTGACACCTTCCCAGAGTGCTCTTTGAGCGAAGCAGATGAGTGAATCCTGAGTCTCCACCAAGGCGAGTGCTCATCCCCCATCATGGGCCCTCTCCCTGGGTGTCACTCTGAACACAATGAGCATCACTGCCTCTTTTGGGCTGTCACTTTAAAATCTCACTCAGATAGGTGCTCGAACATAGGTGACAAAAGGGACCCCCTTTGTGAGCTTCGAGTGCAGATCAGAAGCAATCAAAGCCCCACGGCACTTCAAAGCACAGAGATTTACCAGCAATGGCAATGGGGAAGAGTCCTAAAAAGAATGGTGTCAAAAAGGGCCACGTTACATTGTTATACTTGTGCTGGGAACAGACTAGTTTTAAAAGCAATTTGCATAATATATATTCTCCACTCTTGGAATAGCGAATTAACAGTTCATTTTACGACTCTACCAATCAACACCTATAGCCCATTAAATTTAACAACAAACTTGCCTCATGAAGGAGGTTGAAGCTGGGTCTTTCAACAAGCACTCCCTAGCACTTATTCTTCACCCTGAATTGTGTGTTTCTTTGTTTCATAAACCAGCATTTCTATTTTCTCATCAGGAAGTGGCATGCTAAATTAATTCTAGGTGTTAATTTACACACTGGGTGCTGAATTCAAAACTCTGCTCTGCTGGTGTCAGTGGGGACTAACCTTGCTGTGTTTTTTGTTCTCTAGAATGAATCCAGAGCAGCCCAGCACTGCTCACAGGTACTGCAGGTCTCAGGTAAACCTATCTTGCATTCTGCTGTTGCAGAAAAACAGAGCAGATGCACTAACCCCATTCTGTCCCCAGTTAGTGCAGTGTAATTTGAGAGCAACCTCACAGAATGGAAAAAAAATTTCCTCAGTATGAACACTGAATATAACTGGAGGCAAAAACTGGCACAAGAACTGAAAATAGGCAAAAGCTTATTTAAAAGGTTCAGTTTCAGAACCAGCCCTGAGCATGGGGTCACTTCAGTAAATGAACCTGCTGCTAATTGAGGGGAACCCCATGCTACGTGGCTTCATTTACAAAGCTATTTAGAAGGAATGATCAATATTTTATAAATACGTTAAGGTGGTAATAAAAGATGCATGATGTTGTGTGTAGTTAGGAGCCTTTCTAGAAGGAAATGAAGGAATTATAGATAACCTTGACATGTCGAAATTATGCAGCTGTAATGGTTAAGGGGAAGGGCTTTAAAGATGCTTTATGTTAAGAAAGTGATAAGAATTCTTTGAAGGAAAAATGTCACTTTCTTTATTTTTAAAATCTGCTTTACCTGTAGGGAAATATTTGCGTCAGCTCTTAGACAGACACATTTCAGTCTTGAACTTTTGATAGGGGCGTTTCCACTGCATTCCACACTTCACTCACACATAACTAAATAATTTGTGCTTCTTGATAAACCTGTCCAAAAGTATTCAAAGTTCTACTTAGCCCAAAGAATGGATAACGTGAGAATAAAAACACAGCAGCAGTTGCGCTTGCAGGCAGTGAAAATGCCTGTTTCCAGTGTTCCTTTCTCAAAAAAATGGGAAAGAGTGTAATTTCTGTGGTGCAGGACAGACTTACCAGTGAGCCTTGTGAACTACAAGGAAATTGGAGAAGTTTAAGCTCTGTGGATTGGACATCTAAATCCTTGCCCCAAACTACATCTTCTGCAATGACCAACATGGTTACAGAGACCATGCAAAGCTATATTTGCTATAAAGCCCTTTGCAGTCATGACCTCCACCCTTCACCTTCAGAACTGAGAAGAAAGAGATGGGATCTCTTCTAAAAATTACAGGTCAAAAGGTCAGACTGGAACTTATCTAAGAAGAGCTGCAGAATAAGGGCTGTGACTGCCCAGCCACCCTTGTGGGAAGGATGAAGGAGGGCAAATTGGATTTTGGGAGGCATCAGAAGTCTGGCATCAGTTGGGAGCTGGCAAACCTTTCCAGGTACTTGTGGGAAGTCTCTTGCAGCCATGTACAGACCTGCATGTCCATAGGGAGATGTAAAGGAATGTTTGCACTGTGCCATGACTGTGTTTGCTGGAACAGTACACCTGGAGGACAACAGGAAGCTGACATCCCAAGAGAGGCCTGATGAAGGTGAAAAAAATTTGGATATTACTAACCACAGAGGTGCTTTAATGGAGTTTCTCACAGGTGAGAGGCTGCCGGAGGCAGGTGCCCTGTCTGGCCCTTGTGTGCCTGGGCTGACCATTCAGCCATGGGGCTGCTTTGTCCCAGTGTCACTTTCGAAATTTGTGTCCTGCATTGCATTTTTCCAGAGAAAGAAGCCCAGTCAATAAATATGTCCCATGAAACACACATCTCAGTGTGCTTCACCTGGATACGTTTTAAAAGAGGGGTTTTGCCCACTGAGAGCCTTTGCTGGCGCAGGGTCTGCAGCCAAATCTGAGCCAAACCACTCTGGATTTTATGGCTTGAATAGCAGAGCCACTGAATTTGTTGAATGTCCTATATATGTGTATGTATGTCATGCAAAACCCAAAGATGTGCTTCCTCCTTGGCCTAACTAGTGATATGTCTCCTGGCTCAGAGAAACACTGGAAACTGCTATCCCTGCCACTTGGCCACGCTTATTTCAGGGTAAATCATGGATCTCTCTTCACTTAGAGAAGATAAGAGAAATCTTGAAGTGTAGCTCTTGCCCTCTTCCCCTTAAGAAAATTATCCTTAAAGGAGATGAAATCTGGCGCAGTATCATTTTCAGCCACCAAAAACAGCATGAGGAAGAAGGAGCCCAGATTAGAACAGCTACTCAATGTCAGAACCACAGTGGGGAAATGAGCTTTTGACGGGGTACCCTTCCTTCTCGGACAAGGGTAAAAGAGCAGAGAAGGCTGCTGTTCTGCTAAGTTCTTTATTTCATAGTCTCACAGCTTTCTTGAAGGCAGAGTTCGACGGGGGTTACATGATAAAGGCAAGCAGCAGCAGCAACAACAGGCAGAAAACAGCTTCTTCTATATGCTCTATATGCTATATGGTCTATATGCTCTATCTTTTTTCTTACAGAAGTGTGGACTATATTTGCTAATTAACCAGTAAGAATAATACACGATTTTAGTTTTTCTTTTCTTAACTTATCCTGGTCTAATTCTAACAGTTTAAAAGTCTTACACAAGTGTTACATAGGTATTACACAGATTTGTGTATACAGTTTCTATCAGTTCTTATTGCTTATGTGAACATTCTATCTAAAAAATGTGAACAGTATAATTCTATCTATATTTTGTCTAAAGTAAAGAATTCTGTGAAAAGGTAACACTACTGCAGCAAGAACTGTGTCTAAGGCCTCTGCTACAGCTTTTTAATGTTTAAGGCACTTAGCATATATTTCTACTAAAAGTTTAAAAAATCTGTATTTCTATTTCACTTTGGTGTGGCTTCATGGATCTCAGCTTGTCCAGAGGTTTTAATTCAACCCCTGTGGTTTGGCTTCCCTCTGGGCCTGGGTCCAGAAGAGCTTTCACTCCAACAGGGAAAAGTGGATGAAAAGTGATCTTGTTTTCTTTATAATAAGACCATTCTCCATTTTGTTTCAGGAGAAAGAAGATCCCTGCCAAAACATTTTCAGTATTAATTTATAAAAACAGTTGAATCAATGTTTCCTTTGACAAAAATGGGGGAAAAAGTCTAATCCAGCTTTTTAAACCCACTCCAGCACAGACAGAAAAATAATCCTCCTTATGCCAAACCATAGGCTCCTACTCCATGGATAAAGTGCTATGAGCATTCTGGAAGAAATGATGCAAACAAGCAAAATTAAATGACTCTGTATCACACAGCAGGGGCCCCTGGTAAATACACACCAGACAATTTGTAACCATGTTTATGTTTAAACATTTTATGGGTCTCCGAGACCCCAGGTTTATTCTAAACAAACACACACTTCAGTGTATGGAGATAAATAAAACCAGAAAGATAGCTCTCAGTCTGACAGGGCCCAAATGTGAGACAGACTCTGCACTATATGAAAGAATTATTTACGTAGGTACAAAAATATGGTCCAGTTCCCTCTCTGTGTGCAGGCAACTCTCTCCATCACTTAGTCTTTTATGATTTTTTTCTAAATTCTGAGATAAACAATCCGCAAAAAAAAAGAAGAAGAAGGACATCTATTGTACATTGTAAGTTTGGGACTAAAATGATTGACATCTTTAAAAATAAGGGATATGTCCCAAGAGTTTCACATAATTTTTCGGCATCCTTGAGGCAGATATTTCTTTTCTTAAGCGCGAGGAGGAAAGATCAAACTCCTGTTGCTACTCTGCATCTATTACTGGCAAATAGTGACTTTTAAAATGTTGTTGCTGTGTTAGGCACCCTTCCAGCAAGGTGGTAGGGATTTCTCCTTTTCCTCTTATGGTTTTTTTTTAAGTCCCTAAAAATTGCTGGATGATTTCTCTGTGCGCAATTGTCTAACCTGGATCTGCTCTGCAAGAATGAAATGGCAAAGACACTCCTCTAGGACACGGGATAATGCTGACCAGGTATTAAATTCATGCAAAACACACACCAACCTAGAGATTAGAAACTGAGGAACCAGGAAAAGTGCTGAGGAGCAAAACAAGCACATCAAAGCCAAAAAAAAAACCAACCCACAACAAAGAGTACTACACTAAAAAAAAAAAAAAAGCCAAATTTAAAAAAGCCCAGAGAGAAATAAAACCCTCAAATAGAATCCTCTAAAACTGTGTGAGAGAGCTTTGGATGGTTTCAGCATTTGCCTGACTATATATAGCCTACAATACATAACCATTCCCTTCCCGTCAGAAGATGTTCTCTCCATGCTGGATGTGGCACAAACACACAATTTGCAGCATCTTCATCTGCCAAAGCTTATTGAATTCCAGGGTCACGTTCTCCCTTTTTTTGCAGTGCTTCCAGCAAAGGGTTGAGTTTGCTTTGCACAGATTGACTGAAGTTTTCCATTACCTGCCACAATCCCTCCTTTTCCACAGGTCTGGTACAAAAAGAGTCACCCAGAGCAGGGTGGCTGGGCCAGAACTTCCCTCCAAGCTCATTTTACACCGGCAATTTCAGAGTTTTTGGGAATATCTAAACAGTGATAAAATAGATGAGAGACTCTTGGGCCTGTAGAGATTTTCTTTTTGAAGAAGGATCTTTGGCAACTTCTTTTTCCCTTTTCATGGATTCCTACAGTGAGGACTGGATGCATTTGGGGGTACACTGGAACATTTTGGGAGGGGGAGAGGTAGGAATCAAAGAACGAACTGTGTTCTTTGGGCTTTACTCCATCCTTATCAAAAGCAAGAACAAAAAAGTGATTTTATTTCTAATTACAGCATTGCAAAACTGTGTATTTCAGAAAAAATATATTTAGGACAGCAGTCAGCTCCTTTTTTTTACACACTACTTCTACAAAGGACTTTTCCTGGAGTCCAGATTCTGCTGCAGCTAAAATCCCCAATTACAGTAAGAGGTGCTTGCAGTACAGGTTATTTTGATGGACATAATACCCAAAACTAAGTTTTCTACCATCTGTTTGTCCCTAAAATTTGAAAGCAAAGAGAACATATTTCACCACTGCAGCAGTGAAAAGTAAGATAAATGCTATTAAAATGCATGTGCAGCATATGTTCTTTTTCTATGACATGTTCCTATGCAAGGTTTTACTCATTTCTCTGGAGACAAATATCAGTAGAAAAAAGAAAAAAGACACCACCCTTCAACCCCCAACCAATACCTCCACTAATCCAAGCTTTCTGAACACAGGTAGGTTTGTGGGACATGAGAGTGCTGTTCAAACTGCAGATGACACTGGACTTTACACATTATGTTATTTATTTATTCCCTTCTCCAGTTTCCTCCCCTGGTAGCCTCAATGACATGAGATGCAGGATCTGGGGGCACGGGAATCACAAGAAGGTAAAGCTGTGATGGAGTGGGAGGGTTTGTGTTGTATATTTGTGTAGAAAGCTGAAAATTTGTTTTCCCAGCAGCTCCTTTGGCACGTCCAGCAGCTGGTAGACAAAAAGTAGAACAGAAATAACCACCACAATTGTCACTGCAGAGTTTCACTGATGTCCCGCAGTGTTTGCCAGTCCTTTGCAGTGCTACCTGGTGACTGGGACAAAGACCTGCCTTTTGTCTCAGAGAAAACAGGCAGAGTTAAATACCAAAAAACCATTTTGAGACATTAGTTTTGCATCTACCTCGTGCATCTTCACTTCTCTTTGCAGTGGCTGTGCATAAGTCTTAGTGTCAACTGCCCTACAGGACAGGGGGAGCTCAGAGATACTTGTTCTTGCCTGATTCCAAGTCTTTGCAGATGTCTTTGCAGACAGGACCCGGTGACTGGGTGTGTGAGAATGTGGTTGGTACCTGGCTCAGGTGGTAGGCAGGCACTTGTATAGCAAATCTTGGTACAAAGACAAAGCCAGGACATGACCCTGGAGTGATGGTTCGGTGATTATTCATCATTGTTTTCCCTGTTCTATCCTCTCTTGCCCATGGAGCACGTAATTCAGCAGGTGCACCTGGTGTCAGGCCCACAGGGAGCCCTGCAAGATGCATAAGTCCCGATTGCAGGGAGCTCTGCAAGAATGCTTAGCGGGTTTGTCTTTGAGACACTCCTCTTTCAGGCTATCGAGCTGTGGGTTTGTTGAAGCATCAGCAGCCTGAAGCAATTGTCAGTTGTTGATAAGGTGCTAAAACGTAGGTTGATAAAATCAAGGAATTTGGTTATTGCCTCAGTTGGGAAGCAGGAATCTCCGTGTTCTGCCAGTTTTTTCCCCAAAATCTGCAGACTCATCCATACACAATGGCTTTGCCATCAGCTTTGAAGCAGCCACCTCCTGGCTACACACACAAAAGCATAGATTTCTGCCCGGTGTTTGGAGATACTACGGCAAATCTTCCTTGGTTCATGGAGAAATGCTCTACTTTCAGTTCCTGGTGCTTTCTCACTCCCCAGGACACTAATTCAGTCAGACGCAAAGCCTGGGTACTCCTGGGTCAGCTGCAAAGGTTGCACTCAGGAGAAGACTTGGAGATCCAACAGCCTGAGCCTGGTGAAACATTCCTGGTATCCCAGGGAAATGCCCAGCACTCACTGAATTGGGTCTTTCTTTCAGCTGTTGGCTCCAATTGACAAAAATTTTGCTTTCATACACCAGATAAGGACTCGGTTGGTTTGAAAGGAATGGAAAGAAGAGAATGCAAGGCTGATAAGGGCTTGTAATGAAGACCTTTTTTTTTTCCAAAAAACCCTGAATTTTTCATAAAAGAAATCTAACATGGTTATATATTTCTAGCTCCACTTCCCATCTGTTCACCTTCCAAAGTGACATATAAGGAGATGAGTTTACGATGCTGGAGGCATCAACAGCACTGGATTGAGTGGATCAGATCCCGACTGACTCTAAAGCTACTCAAACCTTGCCTAGAGCTCAGCTCTTTTTTGCCTTCTACAACAGAGGCACCTTGATGTCTGGAAATACTGGCATCTGCTCTTTTCTTCTTTGCATCCCTTTCCGCTGAGAGCACTGTCTATCTTTCTCCAGCACATTACTTGGCAGAACTACTCCAAACACCTGACAAACCTGAAAGCACTTTGGTTGAGGAGAAAGGCAACTCTGACAGTGTCTGGAGTTTAGAAGCCACAGATCAACACAGTGAATGAGTTCACAGTGAATGAGCTGCTCTCCTGTCTGTCACACAGAGATGTGTGCTCTAGCACAACGCTGAGAGTCAATGACCAGAAAAAGGCTTATTTTGGGATGTGCCTGGGCTCCTTCATCCTTTGAAACTTTGGTTTCTGATGCAAAATGGGAAACATTCCCCTGCTCTGTGATGTAAGCAGGAATAGATGAGCTGCAGCTGACATAACCGAGGCAAAGCTTCCTCAAAGACTAAAACCAGCTGCAGGCAGAGATGTTAACTGTTCAAGCAGCACAAAGAACAACTGCACATTTAAACTCAGGAATGAGAAGGAATGGATAGCTGAGGAAGGCAGTGCAAAACGTGGCAACAACAAATACATATGGATAAACTAATGCTCAGCACAAGAGGAGAGGGAGAAAAAGCCCAGTGAAGACATGGACAGGAAGAGGAAGAACATCTTTACACAAAGCAAATACAAGGGCTGAGGAGCAGAAAGTTCTCCCTCCTCAGGCAGTCACACAGGCTGACACCACAGGAGAGGATTTAGCCAATTTTCCATTGGGAAACTGCTGATTCCACTTTTCCCACCTCTCTTTCCTCTCCAGTAAAGCAGGAGGCTCGTCCTGCACTGTCTTTGGAAAGCTTTGGAGGCTGCAGGCACAGAGATCTCCATGGGAACTCTGAGCTTCTCCAAGTGTGTATCCTAATCCTACAATTGCCTCTATGAAAGTTTGGGTTTATTGACTAATGGCACAACTAGGGGAAAAAAATGAAGCAGCCGCCCACATTGCTTCTGTCTCTCTGTTCTTCTGTCTCCCACAGAGGAAGGGCTCTGGCAATATTTATAGGCCTGTAATTTCCTGGAAGTTTATATAGCATGAAAGTAGAAGAAGTGATAAAATATGCAGTTTAATTGCAAAAAAACCCATGCACTAAACTCACTAATGTGCTAGATTAGAACTGCAAATGTATGAGGCTTCAAGATGATTACACATATTTAAAACAAATTTTCCTTCTTAGTGTCTCTAAACAAACTTATATTTTGTGGTGACCTGGCCCTTACAATTGATTGTTATTTGTTTTATTTTTATGAATGATATTCAAAGTATAATATTGTTACAAGGGATTCTCTTCCTCTGTGGATTGTTTCATGATGCAGGATTTCTATTAACTTCTTTCAGAGTTTTTTGTCACACTAGGCTGCTTTAGTGGCTGCAAGCTCTATTTTGTCACACTGGGCTGTGTTAATCACTCAAGCTGGAGTTTACCCTTTGTGTGGTGGGAGAGTACAAGGACTGGACATGTTGAAAATCAACTAAAATTCGTTTTGGAGAACTTAGTACCAGCTGGAAGACTCTGCATTGCTCCTGTGAGCTGTCGGTGGCCCACATCACGTGTATTTCCTCACATTCTAGGGTTTTCTATCCATGTAAGGACATTTGCCACAACGTTCCTAAGCCCTATTTCCTAAAGGGAATTAATGAATTAATCTACAAGCAAGCAGTGTCTGATGGGGCTCTGCTAAAAGAAGTGACCACAGAAGTTAACCGCCATTCCCAGAAGATTCTCCTGGCTGGTTCAATATCACATACACCAAACTGGAGTTTTAGTGGACTGGTTATAGCTAACAGCAAATTTGCTTAATGCTGGTTTTAAACAGTTCCTCTGGAGGACACTGGACCCTCTTTGAGCCGTAATTTTTCTATAGATCTGCAGTGTATTTTCTTTGGAAAGGAGCTGGTTGATCCTTCTCTCTTCACAGCCACCTCTTTATAATACCAGTACAGTTATTTCAGAAATTGGGATGGACAGCAGATTATTGCTAACCTCCAGGATCATCTCAGTTTTTGATTAGGGTAGGCAGGGTCCTCCAAAGAGCCCCTGGCTCAAGGTAGCAGAACAAGTGTCCCCTTGACACGCACTCTTGCATTAGAATATGACACAGGAAATCATTGAAGTTGGAAAAGACCGTCAGGATCATTGAGTCCCACTTGGCTTGGGTGAGCACCCAGGGCAAAACCTCTCCTCCCATGGACAAGGGGAAACCTGTTCAGGAACACACAGAACAGCTCTGAACCCTGAGCTCCCCTCTGGGCCTTGAGGACATCACTTAGCTATCTTGTTCCAGGAATGAGGACCACCTGATCTCAAAAATCCCAACAGATATCGGACTAATTGCCTAAAAATCCTCCAAATCTATAAACCCCCAAACTTTAGCACCCCACAGGCCCCTCCATTCGGGACACATTTTTTGCATCCCCAGGCAGGGCACGCTGAACTGGTAGGAGCATTGAATTTAGGACCTGGGAGTCCTCCACAGCCCGCTCACATTCACTGTACACCAGTTATATTTAATGCTAGGAAGGGAAAACAATCTAAACATCATTTTGCAAATGGTATGCTATTAAATAAGCAAATGATTTGAGACAAGAGCAACTACTTGGGTCATCTTCCCTTTCAAACACTGAGGGTACATTGCGTGTAGTTTTGCCTCATGCAAATACCATGGCCTTGAGGTTCTCCCTTGTGCCTTTGTTCAGTCTCTCATTTCTGCAAGGAGGCAAAAGAAATAAATAGATGTTTTTATCACCATTGTTTTGCTTTTAGAATGTTCACATATTGCATTTTTGACATTTTTGATATTAAAAATCACCATGGCATTACCTGAAATAAACTATTATATCAGTCCTTTCACGCTACTTTAGTTAAGATACTGTCAGCATTTCCATTACTAGCCCTTTTTTCAAGGAGTTTCTGACTTAGTTGATAAAAAGGTGAGGAATTCTATCTATTTATTATTTTAAATGGAAACTTCTAACATATTGACAGCTTGGGGAAGAATTTCGTTTTCCTCAGATTTGAGGCAAAACTTACCCAATTTGTCATTCAAATGCTATGAGTATATTAACCCTCTAAAAGTTTGAACATCAGGTTGACCATGTCCCAGTTCCATGACCAATTCCCTTCGCCATTCAGTTTTACACTGTCCCAGGCAGTGTCACCAAGACAATGCAAAACCCAGCCCACCTACGGGATTAGGGCACAGCTGTGGAGAGCTGTAGGCTCAAGGGGAGTCTTGGCACATAAATGTGTTACCAGTGCATTTCCAACCCAGTGTTTTTGTCTCTGCTAACCCTGGCAGGCTGAACCCCACACACATCTTCGGCGAGATACTCGCTTTCAGGAAATTGTGCAGAAAGGAGAATAAATTTGGTCTCCATGTCAGGTAGAACAAAGAATAATGGGCTTAAATTACAGCCAGGGAGATCCAGACCAGATATTAAGATAAACTTTCTAACAGCATCAGTAGTTCAACTCCTGAAGGTATAGCCCAGGAAGAGTGTGAGATCCCCACCCGGGGAAGTCCTCGGTGCAGATTAGACAAATGCTTGACGTGAGTGACAATTTTGATGTTCCTTGGGGCAGAGGGTAATATCTTGGTTCTTTTCCAGCCCTGTTTCCTACAGTGCTTTGGAAATAATTTAGAAATAAGAGGATACAAATTTTGATGGCTTCCATCCTTCCCTGTGCGATCGTGTGCTGTGGGACACCTCACTCCACCAGTCTCCTTGGGATGCCTGTGTAAATGCCAAGAGCTTTCACAATCTGCCACCTCCCCACTGCTGTGCCTCCCCTCCTTGGCAAGGAGCACGTGGGGTGGGTTGAAAAGGGTTGTTCTCTGTGGCATCTGGCAACAGGCTTCATTAGCCACCACCAGGGGCCAGAGAAAGCTTTTTTTATTAATAAGGCTTTAGCAGGTGAATCCAAGCCCCCTTCTGGTGGCTGCAGCCAAGAGCTCTATCGAGCTCTGCTTAATGTGTCTGCCTTCCCAGGCAGCTCGGGGATGAGAGTCCAATTGGTGAGCCACAGGAAATTTCACAGGCAAAATGCAAACAGCCAATTTCAGCCTTCATTTGGAAATATTTTCTCTGTTTCTTGCTGCTGCAAGAAACCAAGAAAGGGGGAAAATACCCAAACAATGATTCACCCAGCCTCTTCAATGCCACTCATTTTTCAACCCCAGTAAAGCAAAATGCGAGCTGTAAAGCTAGAGGGAGCCACAAGGTAACGAGGAAAAAGCTGCTGCTTTGCTCTGAAGCCTCCTCCTCTTTCTCTTTCCGAGGTCTTCATACCCCTTTGTTTTGCCTGTCCTTTCTCACCTACCATATTATCCCAGCCTTGTCCTTCCCCAGCTGCTGAGATCCTCCAATTTAAACTTTTCAGGACCAAACTTTGCCTCGCTCCTCTCCACTTCATTCTCCTGGGTCTCCCAAGGAGGCTCTTTGTTGGCTCCTTAGACTGAGTAGAGCAAAATTAAGAAATATCCCCACTTTTCCCAGCCTAGGCTGGAATTACTAATTCAGTAACTGCTGAGACAATGTTGGCTTGTTGTAGAATTTCCCAAGGTTACATTCCTGTGGTCACAAATTGCCTGCCTGAGAACACACAGGGATGGCCATAAAAGCAAATATTACAGAGACCCTATATTTTTAATTTCACTTGGGGCAACTACTTGGATTGCGAATCTCTCCATGCCTTCCTTTCTGTAACGCACTTTTCTAATCCCCCCAAAAGCAGACAACATTTTTTCTCCCACTATCAAGCCCCCTCTTCACACATATTCAAGTTATAACAATCTCTACACTTTTAAGCTGCTTATATACAGATCCCATGTTCAGAGTACAGACTCAGTTTTCCATAGTCATCTTTCCTATTTTTTAATCATCCGTAACCGTAATGGTGGCAAGTACAGGGACAGAAAAAAGGGACTCAGGCTTTTTAAAAATGCATGTATGTAAGCACATATATATATTTTTGACTTTGGGTGTTTTCCTTAATCATATCTTGAATTTTTGCAGGGCTTGTTCATTTGGAGCTCTCATTACCCTCTTAATTAACTGTGCACAGATGGAAAAAGTCGGAATTGCTTCACTCGAGTTGTTCTGCTAGTTTTAAAATGAGATGGCAGATGGAGGACAAGGCAGAAAGGGCTCAGCTCAGAGGTAGGAAACAAGTTTTCAAGCTGTCACAGAAACGTCAACAAACACTCCATCTGTTTATGAGGTGTACCAGGCAGAGGCAGTATTAAGTGCCATCCGCAGACGTGAGTTCAAAGAATTCCAAACAATTAGCAGCAAAATGAAAGTCGCAGTTTTGGTTTGACGCTTACCGGGACGTTGTCAATCTGTGTTGCTGATAGTGCAGCCGACAGCAGCCAGCACAACACTTCAGGAATGTTCTCGGTGTGGCAGCAGCTCAGCACACCCAGGGTGTGGGTTGGCTTGTTAAGACTCCATTCCTAATGGTCTGAAGGCAGACCCAGAAAAAGGACAGATGTTCCCAAAGGCTCCAAAATAAGGGAACCTCTTGAAACTTATAAATAACCTTCAAAGATGTAGCTCTGAGCTTGTTCTTATGAGCAGAAGCCGATAGAAAGGAAGGGTCCTTAGCTGAGGGCCCCAAGTACAAACAATATATTTTCTAAGAGAATGTCTAATTTCAAATTTCCAGAAGTCTTCTATAACTGAGTGGATTTCTGGAACAAATCAGCCTTAACTTTCAGGAAGTAGAGACAGCCAAGTTTAACTGAAGGCAGGTAGATAAGGGGATAAAGCTAAGAAAAAAAAAATTCTAGCCTCTCCTGTCTTAGAATACCTATTGTTGAACTGCTCCAAGGGGATATTAAACTGTTATCCTGCTGAAAATGATCCCAGTGTGGGAGGGCACAGCACTGTTTTGAGCATTTTAGAGAAGAAACAGCACAGAGTGCAGTAATGGTGTCAGGGCAGTAACACGTTGGCTTTGCATATTTAAATAACCAAGGAGGCCTACGAGGAGCACATCTGCTTCCTAACACTACAGCCAAATCCTGAGAGCAAGGTACAGATGTATCCAGGCTTTGTGGGTTTATGGAAGGGTAGCAGACATGGTTATTGGAAACCGATTTGTACCCATGTGGTTTCCACATAGGTGGAGATGCTAAAAGAAAGATACACTTCTGCACAGCTTCTTGTGATTTACTTGGTAATTCTTTTTCTAGTAGGTTGAGATTTATTTTGGGCAACATCATATGTTACAATGATGGGAAGATCCAGGATCCCATCCACATGCTTTCATTTCAAAAGCAAAGCTAGGGACATGACTTTTCCTCAGATTCAGAGGTATCTGGATCTGTCACAGGTCCAACACTATCCATACCCTTTTTTTATAATGAAAAATTTCCAGACACATGCTAAAAAGTACTCATCTGACACATGCTTACAAAAAACATCCCAAGCAATAGGTGCAATAGAAGGTTTTCTCTTTCCTCTTGATATGGCACATATGTTTTTATTTCTATGAAACCCTCAACTGCTTTTCCCAGCTCTGTACTATACAGTTAATTTTGTTTAAGCCCAGTAAATATTTATTTACTTTTTTGGAAGGAACATAAGTGAGCCATGAATTCTGTCCTTTCTGAGGGTGCACTATTATCTACGAGCTGAGAGAAAAAAGAAGCAGACCAATCTGCCTGGGCTTGCTCAGAGCCATGCCAAATTTTTCTCTGCAGGTTCAGGCAATTTCATGTTGCTTTTGTGTGTGTGCACCTACAGCAGCATTTTGTTTAAGACCAAGAGTGCATATTTTGAATATGAAAACTTCCTCTTTGTTATACTTCAGTTCACATGGCACAGCACCCTTGGTCCTCAGAAACAGAACTGCTTTTAGAAAAAACACACTCCTAATTCACTGATAATAGTCAGACATCGGGACCAGAGCAGAGAGAGCCCATAATAGTTCCCTGTAAGTGATTGTACTATGGACACTGCTCCTTTACAGCGAATGTTTTGCTCTCCACAGGTACCACAGTACTTGCCAAGCACAGACACTGCTCTTGCTCTGTGTTAGTCTTTTCTCATGGGACTTGTGATGGAAGGGAGTATTTGAAATGTGAAATGATATAGCAGAGGTGGGATGCAGCTGGAGGTGTCTGTGGAGGAGCTGGGCAGGTGACAAGGCAATTTGTGTCACATGGCCTCGAGTGCAAGTGCATTGTTTGGTTTTTGGAGAGGGAGAGTTTTTGCATAGTTAACCCCCCTCTGAACTAAAAGGCCTTTCAAGCAGAGTGTGAAGATCCACATGCCCAACGGGAAACCACGATCTCAGTGTTGCCTTCAGTGTTGTTTGTACACTGTGTTCTCAGGTCACCGAGCACTGTCAGCCCATCAAATGATGCTGGGGCTTCAGAGCTAATGGCCACTGGAACAGGAGGGCTAAACAAGAATATTTTTTCAGAGCAGAACCACCACAGGTGACACTGGGACACCTAAGTTGCCCACAGGGCATCGTGGAGGAACCCAGACATATCCAAGGCCCTGTCAGAAAAAGGATGTGAAAGTGATTTTCTTCAGACTGCAGCCTAGGAAGCTGAAAAGGCAAAAAAGCTCACAAAGTTTGTTCTGTAGAAATAAGGAGAAAAAAACAGGAAAAATAAAAGGACAAACTGGGATAGGAGCAGAAGCTCATCTTTGTGCATCTTCTCAGTCTGACAGGAGAGTACCCTTGCCAAGGCCTTCTTATCAGAGCCTCAGCTCCCTCTGGGTCACAGATCAGGTTAATTACACTCTGATAAGCACAGCCCTTGCTCATTTGCTGTTACATACCATGGTTCCTCATTTTCTGCTCTGAACACTGGGGCAGAATCAACACCCCATCGAACCAACAATAGTCTGCAGTAGCAAACTGTTTGCACTTCAAAGGAATGATGTGTAATTCTGGGCATGTACACCTCAAAAGTGCTTTTAAGAGCCTTACTTAAGAGTACTTACTTTAAGAGTACTAAATAAAAACAGGAAATGCCAGTGTTGAGGAGTTCCATACTATCCAAGGCTTCTTGTGAGCTCATCAGGGTAAATACTACAATCCAGATAATAGAAAATCCCTGTAATCGAAAAATCCCTGTAATACGAAAATCCATAGAAACAGCAGCAATGACTGGAAAAGGAAAGGATATGTTCATCTCCTGGGACCCCTGCAGGGAGCTGAGGGATTAATAATCCATCCTGGGCTGGTCAAATTTTTAGGAGTTTCCTGTGCTGCTTACAAATTGCTCCAAAAAACTGAAGCCTCAATAGCATGTACTGGGAAAATCTGTTGTGTCCTCCATAAACACAAGACAGTCCCATGAGAATCCTGCTCTAGACAGCTCTCCTGCCACTTGGTGCACACAGATATCAAGGCAAAGGAGAGGACCCCCTTCTTAACCGTTACCAGCCCTCCAATTCAGAAAATATTCTCCTAAAGGAGTCAGAACAACACTCGAAGAAGCTGATCCCTTCTCTCAGCAAGGCTTCAGAGTCCTTCAGCAGCATGTCTGGCTTGGAGGCTGGGCAAGAAAGATCCCTGGGGGACTGCTAGGTCAGGATAAACAATAAAATAAATAAACAAATAAATAGATTTAATTACTGAGCAGAGGACACTTTCAGTTTTAGAATATTTCCCCCCATCCACACACCTTTACTTTTTTCTCCTTTCTAAAAGAGGTACTTAAATCATGCCAATGAATAATAAGGATGCTTGCCAACCCAATTTACTGCAATTTCCCTTTCAGTCCCAATATTATCTTCAAACATACTTTTCCTTTTATCTGTGGAATGGCCTGCTCTGCACAGCACCTTAAATAGAAAGTGATATGCCAGGTAAATGCTGCCTTTCAATTATTACAATAAATACCTGATAGTGAGGAAAATAAGAAAAGAGGCAGGTGGGGACTCATCTGCTTTGTCACATGCTCCTGACTTGGCACCCAAGGCTGTGCCAGTCCAGTAGCTGCTCTTAATTCCTTTGTTCTTCGTGGCAAAGGTGACCATAAATGGTGGAGCTTCTGGAAATATCACAAAAATGGGGTGATTCACACTCAGAATTGTCACTGTAATAAAATCCCATTTAGAGAATGTCCCCATAACCCGAGGCAAAAGCAAGCTCCAGAGCCTGCCCTCCCCCTGTTTGCTCCTGTAGGGATGTGTGACCCACCAGCATCAGCCAGGAGCACAGATCTATCCATCTATGAAGGCTGGTCAGAATTTGAAAGGGGCATTAAATCCGATGACCTCTAAACAATTCAGACAGAACAGCTCTTATTTTGATTTCTTTTTGTGAGACTTTTCAGACTGGACAGGAGCCAACGAAATAGAGGTAAATATAAAATGGGAAACCCCCTCTAGTTATTATCAGGATCATTAATATATATGTGCTTGAGGAAGTGATAGATGTGAAAAGAAAAAAGCAGAGCTACCTTGTGGAAAACTGGCACAGCAGGAGCCTGGTCACCCTTCTGTACTTACAACCCATATGTTGAGAAGGCCCCCACAGAACTGGTCTACTGTGAATTCCATGGTTCTTGGGCAAAAATGCAACTCATTTTAAAAACAAGACTTTTCACCTGTTAATAAATTTCTAATAACCAGTGAGAACAAGCTGCATAGACCTCTCCTGATATTTTCACTGAATTAAGTAGACGTCTTCAATATGTCAGGGTTAATCCCAACCTGACACCAAGCCGGGGGGTGGATTCCCAGGTCCTTGCCCATTTTCTGACCTCATGTTTGCCTAATTTTCCCAGAAGCACAATACAAAACCCAGCAGCAAATCAGGCTACCCTGCTGTGAATTCTGAGCATGCATTGGGTCCTTCTTAGGAAAACAAGGAGGATTTGTGGTCACGGGTTTGGTGTTTCCTTTTGGACTAGGCTGGTTAGGTAAGGTTTGTCACTGAAAGGGCTGGATTAGGAGCGTTTTGCAGCTGTGCTACCTGAAATATTTACTCAGTGTTCACTGGAGCGGTTTGCAAAGCCATCAGCACGCACTCTAATCTTCCTGAGCAGCCTGAGTGAGCAGTGAAATGAAAGATTTCAGCAAAGTCCTCAAATATTTGGTGTGATTAATTTTGCCAATTATAAACACCTCTTGACTCTGTAGTGGGTTGAGATGGGGAATTTGAGACTGGTATCCTTTTTTGAGAGACCCACAAAAGCCATTTTCCCCAAATATCACAGAAGAAAAGAAACACTTCCTGGACGACTTGGTAGAAAAATCTGTAATGTTAGGGAGAAACCTAACCTGCCGATCTGGGGTGGTGAGAGGCACACTCCTCTCCACTCAAGCAGGAATTACTTCAGTGAGGAAAAGCTCTCCTGGGAAACAGAACATGCAGGGTAAGGCCTGTGTTCTTCCAAAGGCTTCTACCCGCCCCTCAGCCCGGAGGTTTTGTTGGGGTATTTATGAACAATACTAGTTTCTTGGTCACAGAAGAAAATGCGGAAAATCTTGCCCACTTCTCACACAATTCAAACAAATGCTAATCCAATAACTTCAGGAACCCTTCTTTTTTTTAACCCTTCAATGACATTAGTCTTGTTTTAGCCTTGCCAATCTACAAAGTGCCTGGATCTCGCCACCAAGACAGGAGCGAGACTACTTACAAAGAGCACCACTTCTAGACAAATGAGTAACACTCAGACTCCAGACAAGCAGGTCTATTGAGCAAAGCACTTCAGCACACAGAACCTGATATCATCAATCCAAAAGACCCAAAACATTACAAGTTAAGGATGTGCAGAAGTGCTTTGCCACACAAGGGCATAGTGATCAAAGAATATCATCTTACCCAACCAACTCTATAAACCTGATGCTTGTGTGCCTCCATCCTCCCCTCACAGCCTTGCAAGACACAGTAAATTAAGAAGTCAGAGTGACACCAGAGAAGAAAAAGCACAGCAGTGAACTACGACAGCAGCCCCTGGCTCTCAGCATTGCCTGAAACGGACAAATAAGTACCTCGCTATCTCTCACAAGTAACATCCAGAATTGGTGCCGTAAGCACAGCCCGAACAGTTGGTGCCAACTATTGTGATAGCTAGAATAAGCCAAGGAAAGCAGGACTCTGTCTTGAAACCAAGCACAGTTTCTGAAGATTAAGACATTTTAGCTAATGAGGAAGCGTAGCAGAGAGAGCAAGAAAAGGACACAGAAGCAGTAGAATGGAAAAAAGGCAGACGGATGTGAGCTTTCACAGGAGTTCACAACAGGACAAGCCATGGTAGTTATTTTGTTGTATTATGAAGGGCCACAGCAGCAGCAGGCAGCAGAGGAAAATTCTCCTTTGCAGCAGTGTTGACCTCCATTCCACAAAATAGCCTCCTTTTTGCCAAGGTGCCTCTGTAACACTGTAGTTCATTCTTGCCTCCTTTGTAAATAATTTTATCTTTGTGATGGCTTGAGTCAAATAAGGACAGTCACACTACGAATAATCCCATTTCTCTGCAGGATGAGACGATCTAAATAACAAAATTGGGTCTCACCGTCGCCCTGTCAGTAGTGTTGCAACTGTTTTTTTAGTAGTTCTAAAATATTTATCACTCCCTCCTCCTATTCAAGGGATAACTACCATCACACGCAATCTCTATTCAGTATCACTGGTACCCTGTACTGCTTTCGACTCTTAACAGCACACACAAAGCCAATCCACCAAACCCTCAGTAATTGAGCCATCTCATCCAAAGGTGTTTTCTCCTTTTCGCCAACTTATAAGAGATAACTGTGCTTTACTCACACAGATGCCCATCGCTCCCATTTTAAAATCAAATTGCTATTCAGGGCTGCTAGCAAGTACCAGACGAAGAGGGCAGTAATGGATGATGCACTATTTAACACATTCCAGCATAGAACCTTTGTTCCCCTGCTCCCCTTCCCACCCCATCACAGTGTGCAATAATCCACAGCAGGTCTTTGTGCAGTTTGAGTTTTTACTGGCTCTCACTTCTTTTTAGAGTATTTCTGCAACAAGGAGACAAACATTGCTTCAGGATACAGGCAAGTAGAAGAAACATAGTATCATGGAGTAATTGAATCTGGAAAGACCTCTGCAGGTCAGCTGATACCACCCCTGACTCAAAGCAAAGCCAGCTTCAAAGTTACATTAGATAAGTTGGCAGTAGTGAATATTCAGGACCCCTGTGGTCTGTCTGCGTAAAGTCAGCTCAGGCTGGCTTGTTTTATTCTGCCCTTGTTGAAGTCAGAGCACCTCTTCATCCCAGAGGTCTCCATCTTCTCTCTAAGCCAAAACTCACCTCCAAAGGAACACCATCTCCTGAAGTTTAGAATCTGTTCATAGCAGGGAAAAAAATCAAATCCATAAAAAAGGAGGAAGAGTTGGCCAAAGCCAGCAGGCAGGACCACACTGGAATCAATACCTTATACAGCTCCCAGTTTGCCCCAGCTCAGCACACATCCTTCTCTCCCAGCAACACCCGCCAACAAACCAGCAAAGAAAGTCTTTCCACTGGCCAGAAATTTTTCCAGACTCAAAAAACTCTACACCTGTTTTTTCTAGCTTTAGTTTTTCGTCTCTACCAGCTCAGGGCAGAGCAGAACAAGGTACTCCCAACTGAGATATTCTGCATCCAACTGCAAGGCTCCCTTCAGTACCAGCAGCACTTGGTGCCTCCCCCTCTATAGAAAAAGGAGGTAATATAATTAGCACCTGAAAAGAGCAGAAATGAGGTCACTTGCTTCCTGTGTAAAGCTTAATTATGTATAATTTATTTTTTACATTTCCAATTGAATGAATATTAATTAACGGGTGTTTAATGCAGAAGATGAAGACATTAAATGCTCATTAACAAACACCGAGTCCTGTTCATCCCCAAACACTTCACATCAGCAGCATTAAGCTATCAAAGAAAAAATCTGCTATGCTTTATGTCATTTTCCACTGAAAAAGGGAAGCAATAAACCTGCTTTATCAGCTAGCTGTCTGCAGGGTGACACACGGCTCTGCAGGCACCCAGGGATGGGACGTGGGTCCCAGTGAGGCACTGGGAGGCAAAGCCATGTTTTCTTGCCTGCAGCACCATTGATTGAGCTCCAAATTACCTGGATCATGGAGCTGGAAAACTAACGTGGGTCACATGTGGCATCACATGGGACTCACTAAAATGGGCACTGGGGTTGTGAACACAAAAATGTTTCAGGACTAGTAGGGGGGTATGGATCATTTCTGCAAGAAGTAATGCGCCTCACTGGAGGACTGAGAAAAAGAAACTTCTCTGGGTTAAGCCTAGGTAATTTAAAGAGCCTTTTTTTGTTATTCCACAAATTATTATTTTCAAATGTTATTATTTAAACAATTACTGTTCACAAATATTATTACTGACCAAGCATAGTGATTAAAATATCACCCCTTGGTGGATCATCCATTCATTAGGCAGAGGGTTGTTTCTCTTCCAGTATGAGGATAAGGAGGGGCACTTTTCCCACTTGCAAAAAGTTCCCCAACTGCTAAATCAGCTGCAGGTATTATGGCCAGAGTTCCCGAGAAGGGAAAAGAGGGATGAGCCCTGGTGCTGGCAGAGACTCCCACAGCTCATCCAGTGTCTCGTTAAGTGAAATGTTTCAGATCCTTCACTGTTTCAATTTATTTTAAATGCAAACACTGGGGGACGTCACTGTCCTTCAGAAAATGGAATGTATTTAAGTGTCCCAAAAAGTTATTGAGTAATTTTTAAAGAGTTCCTTGTCATGTCATTTAAAATTTAATTAGTGGCAGGTTGTCATGCAATAACTATAAACTACAGATTTACGTACTGGAGAAAAATAAGGACCTCGTTCTTAAAGCAGCAGTCCCCTAAGCTGCTAGGGTTGCCATCTGCTGATAGTTACCTGGAATGCCACTTTTTCCTTTAAGTATATTTATGTAAATGAAATATTATATCTTTATCACTTCCCCCATTTGATTTATTTCAGCACGTATACATTTCAACAGCGGTTTCATTTCTTCAATAGAAATTTTTTTTGTATATGAAACCTGATTTTATACCTGCAAGTAGGCAATACAGTAAAAAGTGGCAAGAACAGTCAAATATACATCATGAAAATAGCCCAGAGAAGTAAGTCTGAGAACTAAAATGGGATGTGACAGTGGAGACATTTGAAAGACCAGAGAGAAAAACAAGTCTTGTGAAGCCTCTTCCATATCAAAAATAATACAGTGACCTGGTGCAGAAGCAAGGAAGGGAAACATGGGAATATGGTAAAAAAGCAAAAAACCACCCAGGAACCTGAAAAAGTAAAATTCCTCTGTTGCAATTCTTTGGGGAGGACAAAACACAGAAGTGGTTCAGCCAGACTCCAGTTTCGCTAGTGGATGTCTTGTCAAACACCAACTCTTGAGAAATACACCCAGCAGTAACTCACAGTGGGGGCCCTGAGATGGTGGGACTGAAAACATCCATGTCCTGGGTGGGACTGAAAAGCGTCTTTGGGCACACCAAGAAAGCCAAAGGCACTTTTAGATACCTGTCTTGGGGTGACTTTATGATGTGTATCCCACATCAGTGTCCTATGCCCAGAAATTTTGTGCCTTTCTATGCCTTTAAACAGAGCCTGAGAGGGGGGAGAAGAAAAAACCAAGAGAACGTTCAAAGCAGTGTTTCAAGGACACACAGTCTCCTCTGCATTCTCCTGCCGAGCGAGAGCAGAGGGAAGCACCCTCTTTACTCTTCAGCCAGCTTTCGGCCGTTTTTCTCCGGAGAGAGAAACGGAGAGCTGAACTTTTGCTTTCCTGGGACTTTGGTTTTTTCCCTTCTTTTTTTTGGACAGTTTCAACATCAGAACACATCGGGAGGATTTTTTTCCATCAAGGCCTCGGAGGAGGGCCCACCTCGTCCCAGCTCTGAGGAGGAGGAGAGAGACTACCTACGGAAGGACTCTGAAATTTTCCCAGATTTTTCTCTCCACAGTAAGAGGTTTTCTTATTTGCCATTATTATCCTTTTCCTGTGTGTTTGTTAAATAAATAGTTTTATCTCTTTCACTTTCCTTCTTTTTTCCCAAACCTGGTGGGGGAGGGTTGGTTGTAACCTGCCTTCTATCAGAAGATGTTTTCCTCTAAATTTGTCCAAACAGGAAAAAATAATTAGTGGCACTCAACTGCATGGCTCGAAGAAAAGTGAAAAACCTGTACTAATTACATTTTTGTTTGAATTTACTTACTCTTTGTTGGGGTAAAGTAGTCACCATGTTGGTTGAGTTCATAATGTCTCTGTGACTTGATGTACTCATGTCTTTTTGATTCTAGGCTTGATTGAGGTACCGGTGCCTTTCTGGTCCCTAGGCTTGTTTGCCTATCCACAGCTTGCTCCGATCTTGTCCATGATACGTAAATTTTACAGAGGATGCGCATGAATCTGGATTTCTATTTTGCTGTGCTCAGTGATAATGACTTATAAGAAGTTAACAGAGGTACAGGCAGATGTTCCAAGTGTGTATGATATGTGGTTTCTCCGTCCTAATCCCAGTCCTAGTTTCAGTAGCCTGTTTTGGAGGTTTATTAGTAATTGCACCCAGTTTGTGAGAAGAGGAGGAGAGGGGTTTCCCGGCCTTTCATCTCCCTCCCCTTTAAATTTGACACATTATCTTTTGAGAACGTTCAGTATCCCCTGGATGTTAGAGACACCACCCTCCTGGTATTTCTGGTATTTTATCTTGTAAGCTTCCTCTATGTGGTTTGCAGCTTGTCTAGAATGAGAACTCAGATTTCCAGGGTGACTGATGAGACACCTGACCCAGAGGTGGAAAATCCTGAGTGGTGTGGGGAATGGGAGGATATGGACCAAACCCTGAAGAATTTCTCTGACCCAATTGCGTGGAACTTTCCCCCTGAACAAGTTCAGAAACGAGCTGAGGTGGAGGAATATCTGAAAGAGAAATACAATGACAATTCTAATGAGAAAAATCCCATTGTAATATGTTGGGCCTTGGCATATGCCTATCGCACACTGCTAGGTACTGTAGAGCAGCAGGTAAAGGTAGAGGGGCAGGAAGATAAATCAGCAGACACCCCAGTCACTCAGGCTGCAGCCAAACCAGAGAGCAACACCAAAGCAGATGGAGAGTCTAAGCCACCGACAGTGGTTCCTGTCACTTTAGAATTAAACTCAGAAAGAGTTATCCCTTCTTTTTCAAAATGAAAAATTCTGACCAATTGAAAACATTTATTTGAAAGGAATCTAAAAAAAGACAGCAGAGGCCATCTCCCCCGAAAGTAGTTTCCTTTAAATGAAATTTCCCATGAAGCAAAATACCCCGTAGCTGCCCAGCTGCCCTTGCTCTGTTCCCAGTGCAATGACACGACACTAGGAAGTGTTTCCCCCCACCTCCCTCTGCTTAGCTTTAATGAAATAGAAACAGCTAATAAAAGAGCACTAAAAAGAGCCTGTTAATTCTAGCAATACAATCCCTTTTCCTAAAAAATCACATCAAAATGACTGTGCATTCCCTGCCTGGATGCAAACACAGGCTGGTGCTTGTCTGTGTCAGGATTTTACAGGACACCTCAAATATGTTGGTACTAAACTGAAAGGCAGGGAGGAAAATAAAAAAAAAGATGTTCACTGCTATATTTTCACAAAGGCAATTAAATGATTCAACTACTCACTGAAGGTCAGCTGCTGTGAAAAAAACTGTTGAGAAAAGGAAGCAGAAATCCCAAAATCAAATGGGCAATATGCCACCTAAAAAGCCACCAGCACACTCTGGACTTTTGATGACATATGTGCAGGATTATGATAAGAGATAGAAGTTTGTGCTCTTCACGTGATAGGAGATCCTCCAAGAGCCACCTTTATTTCTGTAGAAGGATGAGTGCTGTGGATCAGGGCCAGCAAAGGGGCCACCAAATATTTCAGGACTGGTGAGCAGAGAGGAAAGGCAAAATAAAAAGTCTGCTGTGTGCAACCAAAGGATGCACAGATCACTTCTTGTAAAAAAAGGGGTTGGAAGTACTTTGGCAAAGCAGGTGAAAGAAGACCAGGGGATGAAAACAAGGCTGTTAGAACACACAAACTGATGTGTGTGAATGGGGCCTCATGTCAGTGCTGCACCGAAAGTGGAATTATTGCAAGAGAAGAAAGGGAGATTTTTACCTGGGCAGTCTATTTCCAGGAAATTTCTTTATGACAAATCAAACAAGTGATTTTTTTTTTAAAGGTTTAATAAAGCAATTCTGCAGCTGAGTCTTCAAGAGATGAACGGAAATTCTGTAAATCAAAGATTCAAGTACAATGAGAGATTAAACATACTTCTGTGTTTTCAAAAAACCAAAAGTCTTTTTTGTGTTTTTTGTTTTTATCTTTCAGCAGAAAGGAGGAGGAGTTTTGAAAAATTTTCAACAGTCTCTGCCAGTGAAATGGAATACTAAGAAAAAGAATTAAACCATATCTGTTAATCATGACACCTTGCATGTTTCCTTATTTCATTTGGTTTTTTATAGTACATCTCTTTACCTCTAAATTTAATCTGTCTTTTCTGCCTGGGATTGTAAACTCTTCACAGCAGGGGAATGTTTTCTTATAATGCATTTGTCCAGCACCTCAAATGTTGTGAAAATAATGTGATGTGAAAAATATATGGTACTCGCCTTTTCAGCAAAATATAAAACTCGGAAGCAAAACCTGATTATGATGGCTTTGTGATAATGAAAGAAAATTCAAACCAAACGTCACTGCAGCATGAGGTCTCCATTGTGGCTCATGAAAGTAAACGCCAAATGGGCTTGACTGTAAGAGAGATGATCTCTAAATCATTGCAGGTTACGCAATTGCTGCACATAATGCTCCAAAAAAACCCAAACCAAAATCTCCTCCATTTAAAAGTGGAGTTCAAAATTTAATTGGACTTACCGCCTGCCAAGAATAGCAGAAAGCAACTTGCACAGAGCATCTGCTCACAGAGAAGACAGCAAAAACATCTGGTAACAGGAACTCACACATCCACCTGCCTCACCTGTGATAATCCTCTACAAAGGAGGAGATAACACAGGATTTATGGTAATGTCTTTGTCCCTGGAAATGGTATCTCCTGTAAGGCACCATATTCTGAGGAAAAACAAGAGAAACTTCACCAGTGTGGGGTTTTCCCGTTCCCATCTCAAACCTAAATCACTGTGCCTTTCCCACCTGTCTTAATTGTGGCGCTTCTGTGAAGTCTCTTCCATCATAAGCAGCCAGTTTGGGTCCCTAAAATTCTGTCTTCATTTAAGAAAGCAAAGTACCTCCAGGAATCAGGAGAGGTACTGCTCTATCTTCCTGTGAGACGAAAGCAGACTTGCTCTGCTCTTATAAACACAGACCTTGCTGTCCAGCCTATCCCTTTGTGTTTAAGGTGAGACTGACAGTACCATTTTAGGACACTTTGTTGCAAAAGGCAAAGACAACTGTAGATATGACAGCATTTTTAACTAAAGATGGACGACAAACCAGATCTCCAAATGCAGCACAGAGAGTTGTAATTTAGCAAGGATAAAGGACTCCAAGTTACCTTAATTTTTTCCTGTTGTCTAATTTTAGAAAAAATCGGAACACAGCCATTTTAGATTCAGTGTTTGGAAACATACAACAAAAGGAAAGAGCTTTATTAACACTGGAAATATAGTCTTAGCGTGGATTTCCTTATGAACATCCAGCTTGTTCATCTCACAGCTCAATGAACTGTTAACAGCACATATTTTCTTCTCTTAAAGCAGAAAGTCCAGTTACTTCTGTTTCTGCTAACTGCAGACATATGAGATCCTGCCTTGCTGGGGAAAAAGGAGAGGCGAAGAGGGGAAAGGAGCTGGAGGAAGGGGATTAGAGGCACGAGGTCTCAGCAGAGAACTGACAACGTTTTTGTGTTATAGATTTTACTTGGCTGTGTTTTTGAGCTGAATGCTGCAGTTTTTCTGGTTTTTGTGCATAATGGGAGCCTTTCTGCATTCCGGTGTTTTTAAATTGAGCTAATCCCTCAGTATTCCTGAAGTTTGGAGACCACTGTATCAAAGCTAAATTGTGGAATACTGCTGTGTGTTTCATATTCTAAAAAAGATATATTTGCTTGTCCTTTAATAGCCTAATCCAGTCTCTTTTCTGGAGACTAGGAAACATCCTTGTCCTGTTGTGCATAAATACAAGAGACAACCTCCTCCCATAATAAAATTGTAGATTCCCCAAGTTAAAATGAAGTCAATATTCTGCAAATAAACTAGAAGTTACAGGTGCAAATTACAGAGGTAAGTAAAAAGGTCTGTTTACGTAAAGATCTAAGGGCAGATATTTGTTTTATCTGTATTTCCTAATAATTTTATTTTGCTTTTATATTCCA
Organism: Corvus moneduloides; assembly: GCF_009650955.1. Classification (NCBI taxonomy): domain Eukaryota; kingdom Metazoa; phylum Chordata; class Aves; order Passeriformes; family Corvidae; genus Corvus; species Corvus moneduloides. The sequence goes on from NC_045496.1 coordinate 6,648,911, forward strand.
TCCTTTGCCACAATGCCATCTGTTACATGTGTGTTCGAGCAATGAGGACATGGAAACATTACTCCTCTAGTCAGGTGAAGGCAGAAGAGCAAGGCAGGTGTTCTGGAGGGTGGCTTTTCATATCCACCCGTTGTCTGGGATTGTTCCAATAGCACCAGACCTGGGGGAAACCTGCTTTTTTCCAAGGAGGCCAGATAGGAATCCAGGCTCTGGCCGCATTTCTTAAGCAGAAAGAAAATCCAAAAGGCAGAAGGTGAGAAAAAGGACTGAGTCTGGGGTCACTTTTTCTTGCAGTAATGTAGACATCTTTTCAGTGCAAACTTAAGTCAGATTGAAAATAAATGCTAGCTGGACTCAATGTGGGGTAATTGCAGAATATTTGAGCTGCCATTGAAGGGACCCACAGGTGTAGTTAGCCTCCTGCTCTCATCCTTTCTTCTAACCCTCCCTAGTTTCCTGTCAAAACTTGTGACTTCTGCAACCTAATTTTAGGAGTGTTATTTTTGGCAAAATATGAATGAACTTTTATTTTTAAATAACAGCTTCGGTCACGACACACTGAACTTTCTTCTCTTTGTCAACACAGTCTGCCTTTTTCCTTCATAGGCAAATTCCCAGTTTTTTGTTACTGAGCTGGGAAAGAGGTGTCTAATCTATTTTTGATCAGTGAGCCGAAAGGATGTGCTGATAACACCCTACCCCGACTGCAGTTTTGTGCAGGTGATGGAATTCAGTCTCATGTGGGAATTGAGAGAGTTAATATTTTTTTCTAAATATTCCTCACACCTTTCCCCCAGGAAGAGGGGAAAAAAAGGAGGAGACACTTGGCATTCAGGAGTGAAAAAAAGATGAAATCTAATGAATTCTTTTCACTCTAAGGGGTTAGAGAACAGTTCAACATTTTTGATTAAGGACAAGAGAAAAGTGGCTTTTTGCAATGGTGCTCACTTTCTCACACAAGAGTGTTCAACACGCTGGAGGATATTCAAGAGAATAACAACAGTAGCAGCAGGCAAGAGGTTTTGACTTGTCATCTGACTTGGCTCCATGCAGTTAGGTCTCAGTAAAGATAACCTGTAAAAAATCTAAATTATCAAGGCTCATCGGATTTCCCTATGCTCCTTCCTCTGTAATCACCATTTACCAAATTAGAATATGGGGAAAATGAGCCACTTCATCTCTGTGTCATGTAATGAACTTTCTGGTGTGTACCAGGGAGAGTGATTGCCTCTAGGTATAATTATTATAAGGATCCATACAAACTCAAGTTAAAAAGAAATTTTCGTTATTGAGACCACCAGTGTTAGTCAAATGGAACCAGTCTCCGTGTCGTGCACAGATGAGGTCAATCCACGGATCTCAAACCTTTTTACATCCCAGGAAAGCCAGAGCAATGATCCTGTCCAGTGTTTGCTCATCTGCCTAATGTAATTCAGATTATTGATTCTCTTTGATGTTAAATCCACTGATTTCACTCAATGTAATCAAATCAATTAATCTCATCAACTCCGGTCCAATCCATGTGCACAATATAATACATCTGACAGAGATCAGCTCACAGGAAGAGAAGAAGAAAGGCATTGAGATAAATAATAAAAATCAATAGTTTTATAAATAACAACTACAGTGCACTGGGTGTTTTGCAAAAAACTGTAAAAAGCAAGCAGCTTGATATTCAGCCCTTATGCATTTTGCAGATACACAAAAACGAGTGATAGATTTGTACATATTTCCGTTGGCTGGGTGCCTTTTTCGAAGTTTTTAGGCTATGGCTTCCTAGGGTAGCTCAAAATGGCTTTTGGAATAAAATCTGAAAATAATATTTATATGGTCCTTAAAGGATTTTAAATGCACCTATGAAAGGAGCTGAGTAAAGTTCGTGTTATCAGAGTTTTCTTGCCCTTTAATGCTGATGAAAATCTTCCGCAGCATTAGTAGGAAATCCTCTATTTCAAAACAGAACATTGCATAAAGGAAGAGAGAACTATGCTTTATAACAGACATGAGGATTTTTTGGAACAGGTTGTGGGTTTTTTCCCAACTGAGGAGAGGAAGGCAACCACGGTTAAAGAGAAGACTTACCACTGGTCTGTCCACTGCTTCCTGGACAAGTGAGACTCTTAAACACAAATACAAAAACCCCCTAAAAACCATAAAAGAGCCTTTTAAAGTTGGTACCATCAGCAAGGTGTACCTTTTGTCTTGCAAACTGACATGGCCTAAGTCCCTGTCTCCATATAGCCCTTAAAAAAATTTCTTCTATATAAAATGTGGTCTCAGTATAAAACAAAATGAAAAAAGACAAAAGAAAAGCCACGGTATAAACCAGTCACAATTCCATTAGATGCTTGTTCTCTTGTCCCTTTCAGACTATATTTCCTTTAACTCTGTAATTAATAATATTATATGCTAATAAAAGATCAGGAAAGTGGCACCTGTATTCTCTCCTCTAATCAACTTAGAAGGTATTTATGCTGCTCCTGGTATTCCATTTGCTTCTCTCATATTTGTTCCATGCTCCAGTGCTCAAAATGGTAGAGGTCAACGTCTGAGTTGTTAAGAACATGGAAACAAGAACACGGGAAAAAAGAATCCTTTCCTGCGCAATGCAGGACGACAGGCCAGGATAAATTTCAGGCAAAGTCCAAATGACAGGCTCCCAAGGGACAGAAAATACAATCAAATATATGTGGCTCAAATTTTCTGCCTCCTGTTCGGCTCCGTTGAAAAACCCTCGCTTTGCTAGACCTACTGTAGTTTCATTTCAGATCCAAGCCTTCCAAAAAATGTTTTCCTTCCATTTGTTCGTGTGCCCTTCAGTTTTCTGTTCACCCATGTGGACATGCTGCGTTTTTGCTGGTGTTTTTTTAATATATTTTATAAGAAGGTCAAGAAATTATATCCTTGATGGGATGAAAGCCTCAGACTCATTTTTGCAAATTGTTGTGGGTTAGGGTGATACCGATGCTAATTTTCTTTTCCTTTCTTCGCTGTTTAAATAGTGGCCCTCCTCCTTGGTCAGTATTTTCCTTGCACCTCTGAGAAATTTTCACCTCAGCACTTATCTGTCTCCTTCCACACAACAAATGTAAAGTACATTGTGACCACTAAATCCAATTAATCTTCCCAGCAGTCCCCAGTGAATAAAATTAGTTACATTTTCCAGCTGGGCAGTCATGGGTGCAAGCAGCTTTCCCAGCAATGGCTGCATTATCTCTGATTATCTGAAAACCTGCCTTGCCCCCTGGATATTTGGGTCTTTGGAGAAATAAGGGACTTCAGCTGCAGGGAAACTCACTGTGAGGGACGGAATTGACAAAACATTGGGAAAAATAAGTGTTTTGGTGGCACCCAGTGCCGACATGAGTTTGACTGAGTAGTTCTGGCTGCTCCCCTGTGAGGACTGAGAGGATCCATCCACATCACATCTTCAGACAGAAAGCGCCCTCTTGCAAGGGCCAACACAAAAAAATTTACAGCAAAGATCCCTTTTATCTCTCCTTCTCATTTTTATAATAATATTACTCTATCATTTTCCACAGGACTGAACATCATTTGCAAGATGAGAGGAAAATAAGTTGTTGAGCTTTCATTCAAACATGCTTTTGCCTTTCAGATCCTCAATATTGGATGCAATATGAACTTGCAAATGTGTTGAAAGATTTTGTTTCTCCTTAAAAAATAAATTACTCCCCATGACCTACCGAAAAATTTCTTGGTTTCTGTGCCTTGAGTATATTCAAGTTTGATTTTTAAAAACTCTCCCAAGCAATTATAAGTCATTCTGGGCTAATCAACCAAGAAATTTAAACATAAAGTTTGCTGAAATCTCTCCTTAAAAGTAGAGCTAGAGCATACTCACTTTTATTGCACTGAAATATTTACGTATATTTGAAGTACAAAGATCCAGATTCTCTGCTGGCACAAATCTGAGGATGTTTTCGTTCTCATTATGATACATAACTTGACGTCTTTGCCCTCTATTTTATGGTCTGTCCTTTTTTTATGCCAATATTCTCCGTTTTGCACAAATCTTCCACGGGATGAAAAAGATGGGAGATGGGTAAATACAACCAAGAGAAGACTGCAGATCCCTTGGGTGTGTTGTTATGTTATAATTACTTTTCTGTTTGGAAAGGTAAGTGAACTAAATGCATGAAATCTAGGAAGGGGTAACTTTGGCTTTGGAGATATTTAACCTTCTGGAATGCATTCCGGTCTCACTGAATCAAAGAAGACTTTATAGTGGATAAATGCTTGCAGGGTACATAACATGGAAAAAAGGGAAAAAGGTTGTTTTGTTACTTTGTGGCACGTTTATTTCAAGCAAGGAATGCTCTGCATCATCCAGCACAAATATCTACCTCAACCATGCACTGGACCATGCTGATAAAGCAATTATATGGGACTCTTCGGGTGTGGAAAGAGAACTGCTAAGGAAAATTAGCAACGGAATTTGACTGGGCTCGTGAAAGGTGAAAAAGTGTTGCTCCAGGTAATGCACTACCCTGCACGTGAGTTCATTAGCTTTCATGGGAAGGTGAAATAGAAATTAAGTGGGAAAGGACTGGCTCAAAAGGGGTGCCTTTATGTTCTCCATCTCCTTCGGCACAGGTGGAATCACCCCATCTGTGTGAAGTAGTTGTGCTCCAGGTGGATGCGCTTGCAGTGATGCTCAGGATTTTTGGGAACACAGTGGCACGTGGAGCACAGTCGGCCTCCAAAGTTAATTTATGTTATTCATGCATTACCTGGAACCCCACTAGCCTAGAAATACTTTAGGGGACTTCAGGGCATGCCGAAGCCCAAATGGAAGAGTAACAAGATGGATGAATGTTCTTTTACTGCATTAGCATGGATTTTTTCCACTGTTACTGAGACATCCCATGAAGCCTTCATCTTGACCAAACACTTGGCTTCAGGCACATGGGTTACAGAAACACCGGATTTCACAAGCTACAAACCATAGAACATTTTCTGGTATTTGGAAACCAAATCCTGTAGTTTGAAAGGCCAAAATCCACGAAAATTTCATATGATAAGGGGGAGACAAGCGGATGAGACTGAGGCAATCAGAAGGTTCTCAAATTTCTGCCAGAAAAGGAGAGACTTAGTAATTTCTTTTGCCTCAAAAAGAGCAATTCTCATGTTTTAAGTCGGCAATTTAATAATTCATTGGCCTGATCTTTGCTTTCCATCCCTCCAAATGGACTTGTGCTTACAGACTTGTTTTTAGGAAAAACAAAATATTAAGAAGAAATGAGAAAAGCAAAAGAGAGCAGGGATATCAGAGGAGAGTGGCCAAAAGCACCACCACCTCTGGCCCCCAGCTTGAACTTCAGCCGGACCCTCTTTCTACTGGGACCCCACACACGGAGCATTGGGTGTCCTGCTGTGGATTTGTCTCGATGTGAGGTCCCCAAGGCAACGAGTAGTGAAGTTTGTGGAGAAATGATAGCGAGACAACAGAGGGTGGATTACAAATGTGAACAGCAACCGCTTTTCATTTGTTTAATCCCCAGAAACATGCTGCCCCTATTAAAAGCTAGTGTTAGAAAATCATCCTTTTCTCATAAACTGTCTTTGCATCCCGTGACTGGAGCAGTAAATGTGGCTCATGCAGTGGCTGGGGAGAATGAGCTGGTGTGGTCAGTGGCAAGGCTATGTGTTAATTGTTGACAAGCCCCCCACGACCCAGTGCATTCATTTGAAGAGGCTTCCTCGTCATCTCTCTTTGAGTGCTCTGTATATCAAGTTATCTTCTTGATAATCCTTTTTAGATTAGTGTCAGAGCCCCAGATGGAATCCTTCCTCGTTCTCTTGCCGTGTGCAGCAGGCTGATTTCCAACACTGTTTCATATGGATTAGGCAGAGCAACTTAGGGCTCATATGTTTTTCAGTGCATCTCACTACCTCATGAAATTACATTATAGATTCACTGTATAAATAAAAGCCTGAACAAAATTACAGTGAGAAAGCCCCAAAGTGAAGGACCAGCATCTGAAAGTAGATGTGAAGAGATCTTGCTGTGTGCAAATACCTCAAAATAAATTGGTTACACACTTCAGTATTTAGTCTATGTTTTCTAAATTTCCTTTTATTTTTTTTACGGGAAAATAACTTTTTTCTAAAGCTGGGGAGAAAAATGAGGGAAGGCAGGTGCCCATTGCTATCATCGTGAGATCAAACCAGGGGTTTCCGTGGTTCAACCCACTTAGGACAAAACCAAACTTTATAAAGCTGGTTTAAAGACAACTTCCCATTGCTTTTCAAGGTCATGGCATTTTAATCACAGCTGTTATCACCTTTCCCTCATGGAAGCCAGAAAATATTGAGATGAAATGGACCTTCGGGTCATGCTGTTCAACCAGCTCAGATCAGAGCCAGTTTTGAAATCAGTTCCATCCACAGGAGGATTAAAACTGGCAGAAGTGCTGTAGACACGGGGTGAATAATCACTGGAGAGAGTCACTGAGCTTTTTATTGAGGTAAATAGGGAAAGGTTTACTAAGGAATGAGTATTATTGGGGTCTGTGTGCCTGAGCACACAGGAGGTCACACTACTGGTGGAAAACTGGGGTTTAGTCGGGCAGGATTGCACTGACAGATCCATATGTTTGAAATGCTAATTGATATTTCAAAGCCCACTGCTGAAGATCATTTTTCTTCCAGTTGTTGCTGGAAACACAGGCCTCTCCTGTTGATAACTATAGCTCCCTGAGTGGAGATTAGCAGAGATAGCTATCGTTGGGCCTTTAGGTGAACGGATTGCGTTTGATTTAGTAAGAAGTAACAGGCCATTATTTCCGAAGCTACAAAATGGAAAATGACATCAGGATTTTGGATGTAAACATTATTCATCACGTCGGATGCTTTGCTGTTCTTGCCAGTAGCCCATGCTCTGCTGAGGGTGTTATTTCTAGGGCAAATTAATGGTGAGTGCAGCTTGGATTTATTCAGATTTATCTGTTGCATCTGAATTTTGTGTTCTTCAGTACAGCAGTGAATTGGCCCAGCCTGAAACCAGGCATAACTGTTCTCTGGCTAGGGTGATTGGACAGGCCCTCAGTTGGTGTCAGGTAGCCCCAATCGTGGGTGGCAGTGGATCTGCAGCCAGGCACTCTCCCATTTTGTGCTGGCTTCTCTGCCCAATCCCCACCCAGAAATATCAGGACCGAAACAAAACGCGGTAAGAAGAGAGAAGGTGCCAAGCTGCAATTCATTGTCACAGATGCGATGAGCAAAGGGCTAAAAGACGTTTTAAAACATACAATGTGGTTTAAACCTCTGCTTTTTGAAAGAATAAAAAGGGTTGGAAATTAGGGCCTTAAATCCCACCAGGCTCTGTTTGCACTGAACATCCAGTGAAATTACTGTGCTCAATATTTTTATGTACAGCCCAGCAGCTGGAAGGTTTCATGACAGTAGATCGCATTACATATTACATTCTGCACATATTTCTGACCTCATATTAAAATTGGGCAAATCCTTTCATGTTCATTGGAGCTAAAAGTCTTAAGAATCTACCCTCACCAGAGTTATCCAAGAGATTCACCAAAAAAGGTGACTGATTTTTCTGTTCCATCAAAAAAGAAAATTTCTTTAATAATATTGATTTGCCATTACAAGTAATTTTGTTCTTGCTTTCTTTTCTACCATGCAAAAAAGTTAAACGATACATTGGCTTAATGCAGTTATTTTGCCTTCATTTCTTCTACTTTGAGTGGCAGTTTCGGGAACGAAAAAAGTGAGAAGAGGGGATAAAAGATAGGAAACCATAGAGAGAGCAGGTGCAGAACTGGAAATAAAATATTGTGCAGGTCTTTCCCGATAGTAATTAAAAGTATTCTGTAAATGAAATGAAAATATTTTACATTTCTTAAGTACAAATTTTCAAGAGGTCATAGAAAATCTTTGAAGCTGGACTTATTAAAAAATGAAATGCTGGTAAGTATCCTGAAAGTGATATTCTGCAGGAATATCTTTCTGCTGTGGCCCACCCTTCCAGAAGCAGCTAAATCAGTCACTTTGTAAAAGTGTGTTTTTTGCTGAGTTCACTTTTGTCTGTCTGTCTTTCTGGCTTTGGTGCTGGGGAAAACAAAGGTGTTGGGAGGAGTTCTTTATCCAGGCCTGTTCGTTGTCTCAGCAGACAAGAAGTGCTGTGTGACTCATTCCTGGATATAATTTCCCTCCAGCTCTGCCCATGAGGGATGGTCAGGATTTACAGGTGGTTCAGGAGCTCTTTGCAGTGGTGTTGGCGGAAGATGAGCTTTGCACATTGGACCCCCGCAGTTTCAAAGACCACGTCTGTTTGCATTACACAGAAACACATCCTTGAACACAAAAATGCCCCCAGGCTGAAATAATTTATATCAGCACAAGATTGTGTCACCCTCCACCTACAAGTATTACTGTCTCTACGTAGTAATGAATTCATTGATTTTACCATTTTTTATCAAATCAGTTGTTTCAGAGATAAATGTCCTTCGTTTGTAGTTATTAAATCTGCCATGTCTAGGACAGCCAATGGAATAATTGTCTAGGTTGGACAGAAGAAAAATTTATCCATGTCCTCCTGCTTGTTGATTTAATATCCATTGTCCTTCTCTTATTGACAGAATCTGAAAGGTAAGATCTTAAATCTTACCGAAGAAAAGATGAGTTGAAACAAAGAGCAATATCATGGGACTGGAGAAAGAACTCTGGCTCTTCCAACAGAGTGAGAACAAATTTGGCCACAAGGTCAAACAGTGTGACAAAATTCTGCTACGCACTTCAGGAACAAATTCAATTTATTTTTCTGTTCCCTTCAGTTTGGGATGGAGCAGTAAGAGGAGAGAGCTGCCTAAGGAGTGACAGGGACATGTGGACAGTGACAGAAAGAAATGTCACTTCTGAATGAGCCCCAGCTCCACCTTGTTAATATCTTGCTATCGTTGATCACTTGGAAGCTGAATATTACAAATTAAAATCACTCCTTGGCTAGCCACAACAATCCTTCACCTCTTCAAATCTATGATATTTCCTGCATTTTTCAGGTTAATGAGGCTGGGAGCACATGCACATCGTATGCTCAGGGCTGCACAAATTGCTGTGGATGCTCTGGGTTCCTGTGTCCCACCCCAGTGGCGCCCCCACACAAGGTTCAGTCTGCAGGGATGGGAACAGTCAGAGGCTGAGAGAGGCTCTGAGATATGGCCCTGTGCTGATCTCTGCATGGAGATGTACCACAGAGGGAATCCCTTAATGCTGCTCACTCCCACCTTTCCCTACATTGAATTGCCAACAAGGCACTTGTGTCTCCTGTCCTCACAGACTGGATGGGTCCTGTGCAGTTTGTACCTTGTCTGGAGCTAGATCACAGCCACCAGAGACCTGGGGTCAGAAGTGGTTTAGGATGCTCTCCCTGCACATGGAAACTGTTGGGCAGACATTGAGAAGCTGACGGTATCAAAAACAGTTGAAAAGAAGACAGTCATTTTCTACATAAAGGGATGAATATTTACACTTGTGCTGAATCTGAAAAAGTGAGGAAGTATGTGAGGAGTATGTGAGGAGTATGATAGAGGAGCAGAAGACCATAACCAATGTCCTCAGCTGCTTTTGGTCTGTCACAAAGGAGCAGACTTCCCCAGTATCCCTGTAAATCACACCTCCCAAGTGTTTCCAAGATGAGGACTCAGACCAAATGCAATGCAAGGAATGAAGGATGGGGAGATGAGCAGAACAAGAAGAATGAAACTGTGGATTGAGTTTCCTTTCTCTGTTTTTCCTTTTTTGCTGGCCCAGCACAGCACTTCCTGTTAGCCCTCAGAAACATAATCCAGAAATGCATCAGCTCTAAGGAAGACCTGCGAGAGACTGATACCTGCCACTGATGCCAGTATTTCCTGGGAGGTCAGTGGAATGGCATTCCATTAGCAATGATCTGGAATAGTTGAAGCCTTTTTTCTCTTTATGGCCTTGTGTGTGGTTTTACCAAAGGCTCATCTCCATGGTGCAGTTTTTCCTTAAACTATTTATTTGTCCTGTCTCACTTGCTCCTCAGTGTAAGACTGCCCCTTGCTGTCTGCATTCCATTTTTTCAGGTGGATCTCAGCTGTGGCCAAGGCCTGGACATCCTTTGGTGTTAGGGCTGGTGAGCCTCACTCTCCCAAGGCTTTTCCCTGTGGAACACACAGAAGTGGCTTATTAAATTGTGTCTCTCCAAGTGAAGATATCAAGGCTCATATTCCCTTTCGGATTAGGTTGAAGTTCATAATTCCCAGGCTACTGCTTGTCTCAAAACTTTTTTCTGGAAGTAAGTAAAGTCCCTCCTTCAGTCGAAGTGCTGCAGACTGGTGGTCAGCAACAACCCTAGACCCCACCCCCTTTCAAATTGTCGGCATTCCGCATCACCTTTGGTGAACCAATGAAGTCAATAGCCAACAAAATGGGAAACAGCCCCCTGACGACCCTCAGAGCTGATACCCAGGTATGCAGGACATGTACTGATTTTTTACAAGGGCAATAAATAAATAAAAACATCCTGATACTCGTGCAAGGAAAATTCCACATAGTCATCCCACCATTTCCTTATCACTTATTCTGTAACAGCTGTTTAATTAATTGCTTGAGTGATTTCCTAATATATCTTATTTACATACAAAATTACAGAATAATGGTTTGCCTTTGAGTTGAGTGAGAATTTAAGGTCGTCTTGCCATGCCTCATGGAATATGATTACTCAACAAGAAAAATATTCTTGTTGTTTTTGTTTGTTTCTTTTTTGTTTTGGTTTTTCTTTGAAAAAAGGTAAAATTGTTTTCCTCCACAGGTTTTGTTGCTGCTTTTTAGAGGCATGACTGAATGATGCTTTGGTAGCAGCAAGAAGGGGCAGGGTTCCTTTGGAAGGTGACTCATATCCTTGGGGGAAAAAAAAATGTACGGAACAGGATGGCTTTTATTGAAGAATATAGAGTCATATAACAATAATAACATATAACAATACACCTTTTTCCCAGTTGCTCAGGTTTATTCCCTGGCTGGCAGAGCTGATCCTGTAGACAGGAAGTTGTATAAGCAAGCAAGGGTCCCTCTCTGGTGCCTCCTGCTTTCTGACACAGAGCCTTTTCTTTTGGATGACAAAAAGCATCAGCAGCCTTGTCACTGCTGCTGATAACATTTGTGTAAACAGGTGTTTTGGTTTCATGGACACAGATGCATTCAGCCAGCAGCTGCACCCATGGGCACGGACCTCTGGACTGGAAATTGCTTCGAGAGAAACACTGGACAGGCACAGGCCCAGGTAGCCATGTGGTTTGGATTTTCTTTATTGCCCAAAGCTTAACATTCCTCTTGGCTAATGTGGGGCATTTGATTTGCATTGGTTAAGGGGCTAATTCCACGGGGATTTTTTTGTTTAGTAACTGAAAGAGCCAGAACCCTGAAGCGGGAGCTCGCCTGCGTTGCCTTCTGGGTATGTCACCTCATCTTTTTGGGCTACAGAAGAAATCTTGAGCACTTGCATTTCCAACAGAGAAGCCTAAAAATTGAGATAAAAGGGAGAGCTGTGGAGGTCTTCTTGCTGACCAGCAGCACAAGACATCTAGCAAAACTAGCCTCAGCTGTTCTCAGTGCTTCAGGCCGTGTCTTAGGATGGCATCATGAGTGAAATTAGGGGCTGGCTGCACTGGAAAGTTTGTGGCTCTGGACAAATTTAGGAGCTGGTTCCCACAATGGAAAACCATCCCAAATAAAACATTTCATGTAATAATTTTCAGTAAGGTTGCTGTTGGAACCGAGCCCAAGGTCCCAAGGCAAATGTTGCTTTTTAGCTCAGATTTCTCTTGAATCCCACTCTTCACTCCATGCAACAGCAGGGAAGGGCAGCACTCCTGATTGTGGGGCCCGGGTCAGAGGTGGGATAGCTTGTTCAGGAGGGCTGAGCTTTGCAATCAATAAGATAAAATTTCCTGTATAAGCACCTTGCTGAACTTGGTCCTTAAATACTAGAAATCAATGGCTCATACACAGATACCAACATCAGCATGGCCTTATATGTTTTCCTGGAGATTTGCGTCTTTGGAAAAGCAAAAGAAGAAATTACTTCTATTCTCTATAAAGTGGCTTACACTGCACCGGCTGTGCTTCTCCAGGCCGAACATTAAACATATCTGTGCTAAAAAGCCTTCAAACCGTTTAAGAAAAAATTAACAGAGTTATTGAAATCCAAATAACTGTAACACAGTAGATGCAGCAATTCCTCAGTGTCCACTCTTATTTGCATCATTAATTGCTGTCTGATTAAAAATCATTGGGAGGCTGGAAACAAGTAAAACTGAAAACCAAAACCTGCTGTGATAGGAAAGATAGGCCTTTATAAATGACACTGAAAGTTTAAACAGATTCTAATCTGAAAACCAGAAATAATTCTGCTGTATAAATAAACGATGCCTAAAAAGAGACCTCCCACAGTTCAAAAGGTTAAAATAAAGAAATTGATGGAGTTCTGCAAAATGAACAAGGAAAAGAGTGGAACTTCACTGTATGCTAAGCTGCCATGGAAGTTTGATTCTTGGAGTTTAGATATTTTCTTCTGTGTCCCTGGAGAACCTACCTGGAGACATAATGAATGGTCTGGAGTGGAGAACTTGTTTAATAGAATTCTGGATTACTCTTCCTGCTCCTGCAGCTGCCAGAGAGCAGCTGCTGGCTCTTTCCAGCACACAGGTTTGCCTCAAACTTGGACATTTACATGGAATTAATTCTCCTCTTTTCCCAGGCAACGAGCGACAGGACAAGAGCAAATGGCCTTAAGCCATTTAAGGGAGAATTTCTTCACTGAAAGGGTGGTTAAACATTGGAAGGGGCTACCCAAGGAGCTGTTTGGAGTCACCATCTTCGGAAGTATTCAAAACACCAGCTGGATGTGGCACTGTCATGGTCTTGTTGACAACGTGGTGATGGGAGTCAAAGGTTGGGTTCAATGATCTCAGAGGTATTTTCCAACCTAAATGACTGTGATTTTTTGAATCTGGATGGAAGGTAAATATAATTTTAGGGACAGCATATTAAAGTAAATAAATATGTAGAGCCATCAAAAGGTTAATAATCCCATCACAAAATTTCTTAGATAAACTGTCCTGCAGCTGAGGTATTAGCAGAGCTATTAAAGTTAATTGCAGTGTCATTACATAGCCATACACCTCGCTGAAACCCAGGCATCCACACTCACAGTGGTGGACTAACCAATGCCCAAAATACATGGGGCTTTGCCTCAGGTGCTACAAGAGTCCTGCAGCCAGTTGTACTGCTGCCTTCCCAGCCAGGCTTTATCCCAGCCCCAGACATGCCCAGGAATACAGCTGGAGGTTCAGAGCCAAAGCAAAGAAGGTCAAGGTGATTTGCAGAGCAGGGGTAAGAAGCAAGATAAGGTGTGATGGCACTATTTATTACGAAGAAAGCTAACACATCACTCAGGTTTTGTGGGATAAGGGCCAAAGCAAACAACACATGTGGCCCTCCTGAACCGGTCAGATATGCCTATCTTTTCCTGAGAGAAGCTGTTGTCTCCTGAATAACTCTCATCCCTAAGGCTGTGAGCCAAGAAATATGGGGTTTTTTGCATCCAGACCTTGTGTCCCAAGGATTGATTCAATTCTAAATGCTCCACGTGTCTTCACATACCAGATGTTTCGTGAGGGAGCTGCCCCAGGAAGGGGAAATTTAGCAGCTTTTGGGAAGTGTCAGCACTGCAGAGGAGGGAATTGCTCTCGATGACCCTACATCTCTTACAGATGGCAGAGCAGATCAAACACTCAGGCTCCCTCTGGGCTTTCATATTATGTTTTTAAACAAACACTTACATGTAAATCAAGGAAATGGCTGGAAGCAACTACTTTGCTAGCAACTCCCTGAGCTGATCAATTATAGGATGTGAATATTTGTGGAATTTTTGCTTAGCTCCCCTTTCCTTGCGGGAGATGCCAGGAGAACTTCTGCTCCTGCATTAAGTGGGAGCAGAGGATTAGCCTTATCTCTTGTAATCACTCAATGCATTTTCATTGCTTCCTGCTTTTTGCAGTGTCCAGTCTGTGATGAGTCAGTGGAAAATGACCTTCACCCCCAAACCGTTTTCCACTGGAGTAATTGTGCAGTGGTTTGAAAGAAAGTACTTCCTGATCCCTGTGGGAAGCCATGAAAGCCTTGAAACTCGGATGACTTTTCCTTTGGCACAGGTTAAATCAGGTAAAACAAATCACACTGGCAGCTCAGAACACCCTGTGGGTTTCTGTATTTTTGGAATCTGGATTATTTTACCATCCGGACCCACTGCTAGCTGCAAGTATTGTTAATATTCCTTAAATCCTTCCCACTTTTTCAGTCCCCCAGCAAATGCATTTGATCCTTAAGTGAAAGGATAAAACACTGCTGAGTATTACAGGCCTTGCTGGCAACTCTATCACTCCTTGGTCAAACTGAAATGAGTCAAACAAAATAAATCATAACGAAAATAAAGTGAAGAGTAAAATTCAACCAATGGTTCTGCCCACAGTGGGCAGGAAAAAAATGTGCAGCTACAAAAGGAAAAAAGACAGAGGTAGGTTTCCTCCATGCTGTTTGTTTGAATAACCCCCTACTACAAGGATATTGTGGAGTGGTGCTTTCATTCCAAAGACCATTTGTTAGAGTGCCAAAAACGTGATATCAGGGGTTTTAGGAGGAAATGAGGGGTTCCCTGCTGCAGGTAATGGTATTGATAAAATGGGATTCAGGGTGAGTAAGAGCTGGAGGAAGGTTCCTGCTTCCTGTGCAAGGCACTCAGCAAGAGGCAGTGATTGCAGAGTGTAACTTGAGGCACCTGCACTTTCTGCTCTTCCTCGGCATGAGGAAGAGGGGAGCAGCAACTGGAAGTTCAGTTTTTCTGCATTTTGGTCCCATAAGACACCTAACCTTCTGGTTTTTCCCTTTCTATCTTCCAAGCTGCTTTTTTGATCACAGAGGTTTCCTTTTTCCCTTGGCCCACCCTTCCTTTAAGCTTCATAAGAAGGTAACTGATGTAGCTTTTCTCCCCAATATCTGTTTGTTCAGTCTCACCGGTGGCACGTGGAAGTATTCAGCTTCTTTGTGATTCACAGATTGAAAATACCTGTAACTGATCATTTGCAGCTGATTATTCTTGAAATAACTTTTTGGCTACCCAGCCCAAAATTCTATGTCTGGAAGCGAATCTGATAATTTTTTCCTACCAATGCTCTGGAGAGTTTCATGTCAGCCACAAATTTGCTAGATTTTAAATATCTTGCAAAGCCATGTCTTCAATTTGGTTGGCAATATCAGCTCTTCTCTCTTAGAGCTCTTCATCTAGTCCAGCGTTCAACAGAGGGGATCAAGAGAGTTGTAGAGAGGAAGAGCTCATGAGGTCTGGATATTTTATGTAAATGTGGAGTCTGCAAGCACCTGGCTTCAAAAAACCAATTAGGATCCTACGTGTGTTGGACTTTATTGCAGACATAAGCTCCTGTCTTCTGCAAATATGTGGGGAAATATTCCATGTACTTGAGTTTATATTTACCGTGTGTGTGTGTGTGTGTTTATTTTATGAAGATAATGAAAGCGTAAACAGGCATGTGCACAGAGGTTTTATCCACACTACCCTTGCACACAGGAGCATCAGGCTGAAAGATTTATGTCTGCATGTCAAGTAAAGCTCTTTGCCACAAGTTGAGATGATTGCAAAGACAGTCTGTATGATAACCATGTATATGCCCAAACACCTGCAGCCGTTATGAGACGATATTAAGTCCTAACAACCTCTGCTTTTTGCGGGGCTGGGATGAGGCTCTCCTGTGCTGCCTGGACCTGTACTTTTCTCCGCTGCATATTTGTCGACAGGGATGAAGAAAGAGCTGAGCACGAACATGCATACATGGGGTGTATGCTTGCACACAAACACAACTTTTTTCTTTCTGGTAACTCTGCTTTATTCTTGCAAAATAGGAAACAAAGCAACTTTGAAGAAAGCACATACAGGAATGAGTCCAAAAGATTGATCCTGCCCAAAACATACAGAAGGGGTGTTCTGCCCTCCATAGCACAAAGTGGGAGGAGATGGCCCCATAGAAGGGGCAGAGCTTTATTACTTAAGTCTCTATTCTTTTCAAGCGCTTGCTCCTTCCACTGTTACAGCACTTATATATGAATCTGCAGCTGGGATCCTGATGATTTTTCAGTGCAGATAAGCAGCACACCTATGAGCATGGATTACTCCAACTCTTGTGGTATGCAGGGGGACTTATGACACAAGTCTTTGGGAAAGCCAGAAACATATGGCGATCATATTAATGGTGATTTAACAGAGAACCTGCATCCCCTGGGCAGTGTGGTGTTCCAAAATATTCACTGTGTGATCACATTGAACAGTCTGTATATCATATATGTGTAAACTTGATGTACTGGGAATAGAGATCCTTCTGCAGTCCTCTCTGGGTGTTCCTCTGTTGATCAAGTACACATGACTCTGTGGTACATTGGAGAGGAAATCATGTTCCCTCTCTCCATGAAGACTGACAATTTTGTGAAAAAAAGAAGGAGAATCCAGAGGCTATAGTGTGCCTTTGTTTATTGGAGTGGAAAACACTAACTTCTAGGGTCACCAATTTTCTTTTGGTCCTGCATAAATGATTGGTCAGAGAAGCGACTTTGACTAATTACTCCCAGCTTGCTGGAAGTTTCAGCTGAGCCAGGTATTTGAGCCAAGCAGCATTTATCAGGTATGAACACTTACTATTGTATTACAACTCCCAGTCATCCCCTGGGATGGAGGTGGATGATATCTTTTGGTACCAGGTGCCTGAGGTGCCTCCCCTGCCCTTTGCAACTGCTCAGCCATTGGCAAGTATCTTGTCCCTGCAACTGGTCAGTGCCACCCTCACTGTTGCTTCACTGGAAAATTCTAAGTTATCTGAAGCCATAAAAATTCTGCAAAAGCCCCAGATTGTGGCACTTTAAATTTAGGCCAGCACCCCAACTAGGAAACTTCTTCATGTGTTGAGCTGTATGTCAAACTGAAAAACAAAAAAGTACTGTTTTCCAGCTTATGTTGCTTTCGAGACACAGACCTGCATTTATACAGATATTTGACTTTCTCTTTTAAATCAATAAATGATCTCAAGGTTTTAGTGATTATTCCAAAGCACAGAATGAGGCCACTGTTTACTTCTTTATTTGTCACAACAAGAATGTATCACAAGGACAATGTCCAAAGTATGTCCTCCCTAAGTGGAGCTGGATGCTTCATGAGGATTCTGGACACTAGGAAACAAAAGGAGTGCATGGTTTTGGTGGAAAATGGGCCACCTAGCAACACAGTGATTCCAAGTGAGCTAAAAAATGTGTTATTACTGTGTATAAAGAGGACAATTTATTTTCAGTGGCTCAAGCCTTCAATCGACACACTCCTTTTCTGTTAGAAGAAGGAAAAGGAAGCCACTTTTTAATGATAGATTGAAGACTTCATGACAAAAAAAAGGCCAAATTGTGCTCTGGGCTATGCAGATACAAATGGTACTGAAATATCCCTTTAATTGATTTGGTCATCCGGGTCCCATCCCATGAAAATGGAAGAAACTGGGTGCCTGCTCAACGTCCGGTTCACTGTCTCTTCTAACTTTATATCACGATGTCGATATCCCTGCTTTGCCATTCCATCCATATTCCTTTTCCCAGCAGAATGGCTGCTGCCTCTCCAACTAATTCACTTTATTTTCTTCAGTGATTGAACCTGGCATCCTCTCCCATATCTTCACTTGGGCTTTCCTTTAATTCTTCTTTCTGTCTGGCTTTTTCAGAATAAGTTCTCCATGGTATTAAAGATGGATTTACTTCTGAGGAGGGAAAATTAAAAACTCATGAAAATCCTTTGCAGTTCTAATTAGAGTTGAGTAATATGTGTAGACAGCCAGCCTTACCATTACCAGTAAATGGAGGATTTGGGAGTCCAAGTGCCTTTTGCTTTATTACTCAGTGGAGAACTATGAAATTCTTATTTACTTTTTATCAGGAACAACGTAAGCAAGGAACAACTTCTATGGCACACAGTGGTGAGCATGGGGAGCTTAAATAGAGGATTTGGGGATCAGCAAGTCCTGGCTTATTTGGCCTCTTTTTTCTCTTACTCCAGAAAAGCCTCTTCCATTTTTCTGCCCTGAGTATTTCCATGTGACAGGCAAGAAAAATGCACTTGTGTCTTGTGTGGTAAATGTGGGAATTGTTTTAGGAGGGGGCAATTTTGTCAGGAATCTTTGCAGTGGTGCCCAAGTACAAATATGAAGGATGAGAAGTAGGAGAGAGCAATAGAGATCCCACAGGTAGACTCTTCTTTCCCAGAGAATTTCCACACGACCACATGCAAGGCAGTTTTCCCTGAGCCCCAATTTTCCATCTCTCCTGTGAGCATAACTGGAAATATTTTCATTTCTTTGGTGTATGTAACCAAAATTAGATCCTTTATGGAATTCTGAAGCTTTGCAAATTAAATGCTCTGTTACGCAGTAAGCTGATTTCTTCATCAATAAACATGTTTTTCTAGCAATGGAAGAAAGCTGAAGAGAATGGATCTGAAAGGAAGGGTGTAAAAAAGGAAGACCCCCGCCTTTCCAGAAAGGAATGCACATTTATCTGAATTGGCTGATTGTAATAGGTTATGGAAATTAATTGTTAGTATCTGCATACATTTATTCTGTTACTAGGAACTCACAAATAAAATTAGGACTAAGATTTCTCTTGAATGTTTGTGCTATTTTACTCCTTTTTCAATTTCTGCACTTTATATGATTTTTCATTTCGATCTGACAGCTTATTGCCAGTCTTGAAAGCCACAAATTTGCATTTTTTTTAAAGGCTGCAATGAAGAGAATTGCAAACAGTCCATCTCAATTTATATTTATTCTGTATTTCTCGTGACACATATTTAAGCATTATAGTCAGTGTCTCCACAGTAAACATTTAGGCAAATCCAACTCCTTTCTCTACATGGTGGGGAACTTACAGAGTCACACATGGGGGAAACAAACACATCACCACAGCTGGGATATGTTGGCTTAAATCAGATGCAGAATTTAAATAGATGGTAGAGGGGAGCAGAGCTCCTGCAACACCATGGGAGATGGATATTCTGCTCTCCTTACCTGCCTGTATACAAAAATTTAAAGAAAGCAGTAAGAAAGACTGGCCTGTGTTTGCAGCAGATATCATCTATGTTTGCAGCAGCTATTACCCACGATTTGCAAAGCCCTTACCGACTAATTATTCCAGCAGAGCACCTCTCACTTTTTTCCGTATTCCCTTACTATCCCTGTGGGTATTTTCACTTGAATTTCTGATTTTCTGGGAATCCAGCTGATTCTTTAAGCAGGTGAGATCACGTATGCAAGAAAACATGAGAAGTAACTGGAAATAAGAAAACTCAGTTGATTATTTGTGAGCATGTTATTAAGCTTGTTGTTTGTTTTCATAACTGCTTCAAAAACCCCAAAAACCCCACCTTTCAAATCATGATTTGGTAACCACTTCTCTGTTATAATCAAATTTTTTTTTTTACTAAGATGAGAAAAGCTATGGAGGTGAGGTGAATGTGTGACTTCATCTGCCTTGTTGGCCCGAAAATAATCAGCAAAGTCAGGGATTCAGTTTCCTGCCTGCAGCCAGGGATGTCCCCAGGGCAAGGGACAGAAACTGAAACAAGCAACAAAACAAGAAGCACTGGGAGAATATTTGAAGGGATAAGAGTTCTTGTGTTGCATTGTTTAAACTCCTTGAGAAAGAATAGTCTCCTGAAATATAAGTTCTTCCTTTTTTGTCTTTTCCAGATATGCTCATGTTTTTTCCTAGCAGCACAGGATGGCAGTTTCTGAGAGGCAAAAAACCTGGAAAACATAGATGAGAAACCAACTGTTTTTGTGCATCAGTCCTTTACTCCAGTAATCTGGGAGCTTGGGCTTCTTTTCTGGCCCTCACAAAATTGACATGTCTTTTTCTTAAAGAAGCTGAAACAATGCTTGAATATTTCCATGCTGAATGGGCATTTTCTGATGCAAAAAATTTTACACTGGCACAGTTTGCCCAGAGAAGCTGGAGCTACCCCATCCCTGGAATTATTAAAGGCCAGGCTGAACGGGTCTTGGAGCAACCTTGTTTAGTAGTAGGTGTCCCTGCCCGTGGTAGAGAATGGAAAGATGAGCTTTAAGGTCCCTTCCAACCCAAAACATACTGTGATTTTGTTTGTAATTTTCTCTCATATATCACCCCAAGGGACTCACCCAGCTGTGTCTCCGTTACCACTTTTTCATGTTTCTTTGCAGGACATAAAGGACACGGATCTTGTATCTTCCAGGGAGAAGAGATTCTTATCAACATTGCCAAGTTACGAACAGATTAACGGATGGTGGTACCTGCATTGAGGGACTCTCATCTCTGAGAAGTCCTTCTGTGTGAGCATGGCCAGATGGCCCCTGGCCATGCCTCAGCAGTAGAGCTCACTTCTCTTTACGTTTCTTTGCTGATGTTGCTTGAATCAGAGCTTTGGGGTGCCTTTGATTAGTGGTTTCTCTGTGAAATAAGACAGGAGGAAGAAGATAACTTGCTCTTCCAGCAGTGAGGGTTTTTTTACTTCATTACTAATTTGCTCCCTTGAAATTTGCACTCATTTCTACTGTGTGGTGATAGAAATTATGTCTGTGCTCACAACCACCCTTGCACGATATTTGCTTTGGATGCATGGAGAGGATTTTTCATGATTAAACGTCACATTTGTTACCTCTGTCCACATTAGAGAGACAACAGAGACTCCTGGCTGAATTGAGAGAAATCTTTGGAGAGCACTCCAATGCTGGGCTCACTCAGTTGTTTTGTACTGCTAAGAAATCCTGGAACAATTGGCACAAGTAGAAATGTAGAAGTATTTGAGCAGAAATACTTACTCACAATAGAGAAATTAAGAAAATTACTGTATGTTTTATGAAACAGGATAAATATATCTCACTCTTAAAGTCCTTGAAAATCTCCTATAAAAGCTCTAATAATGCATTAATATATTAATCCTTTTAATCCTCTCAAACTGCCTAAGCTATTCCGTAGATTGTCTGATTGGCGATCTCAGTACTGAGAAGAACGGCAGCAACCACTTTCTGGAGTTGCTTTTCTAAGCATTTGTCTATGTCAGGTGATGCAAATGGAGGTGACCTGTTGGCTGAGGGGTGGGATCCCACAGAATGGTTTTGCTTGATAGAGATCTGTGATGTAAGTCTAGTTCAGCCCCTGCCAAAGTAGCTTCACCTAGAGCAAGACCACATCCAGGCAGGTTTTGAAAAGCTCAGAGAAGGAGATTCCACTGGGAATAAGGGAGAGGAGAAATTTTGGAAAGGTTCATTCCACCTCGGCCTGGGCAAAGGTTCCCCGACTTCTGTATTCTCCCATTCCTGTTGAACCCAGTAAAAATACAACAGTTTCTCCTGAGTCACATATCCGAAGGGAGAGCGGCTGTGGCCAGGAGGGAGCCGTAGGGGATTGGTGGTTATCAATTGCATCGGTTCTTCTCAATCGGCCTATTACTGCTCCTTTCGTGTAACAGGACAAATAGATCACAGGGTAAAGTCTTTGAAAATCCTCTTTGAAAGCTGTAATGATGCTTTAATATATTAATCCCCTTAGGCCTGTCAGAATTTATGTAAAGGCAGACAGGAACTTTCAATTCTAAAAGCAGAACCACCAGCAGACACTTTTCTATAGGTGGTTTTTAACTTTTTGTCAGTCTCCTCACTTTAAAATACTCCTGAGCTGACAGTGAGGTAACTACAGTTTGTGGAATCCAGGGAAAGATTTTCAGCTGTTTTGTGGGTTGGATTTTTCTTTAATTTACATCACATAAAATCAAAGCTACAGCTGGCTGTCAACATGAGGCAGAGGGTCAGAATTTACATCTTCTTTTCTTGCATCTCCGTTCTTTCTGCTGTGCTTCTTGTGCCTGCATTTTGCCTTTGTCAACTTCCCTGTTCTTCGCCAGGCACTCGATTTCCTTAGAGTCGTCCCATGGATGGTGATGCACACCCCTCTCTCCCAGGCTCTGATTGCATTCCATTCTCCTGTGGGCTCCACATACTCTGCAGGCTGGCTCTGGGTGTTATAGGATATAAATGCTCTGTCATAAGGCCCAGGTATGTCTTTGCCCAGTGCTTGAATGCAGAGAATTATTTTGAAAAGGGAAAAAGCAGATAGTGAATTATTAACAAAATTAGGGCAGTGTTCCTTTGAAAGGTGGCACCTCCACTCTCAGGCATGTTCTCAGCAGTCTGTAATTTAGATGGAGCTGAAGCATCTAGTCAGTAAGATGTTGTTTTTCTTCCTTCACCTTTTCTTTTACTCATAAAGAAAATTATATTCTATGTAAAATGTAATAACCAATAATGAATCTTTTAAAGTGCAACATTATCTCTTCAGCACACGTTTTCTCTGCACCTCTCCTAATTATTTGATTAAATATGTGCCTTTGTAGGTGTAGTATTTGCTGAAGTGATCCAGGTGCATTTATTTTCCTTTTACTGAACAGAAAAAAAGGTGTTTGGAACTCTGTTCAGTTACGTGCCTTTGTGATAGAGGAGGCAAAACCAGTGACAGTTTTGCAGTATCAGAACAGCCCATGTATTAACTCCAACTCTGCTTTGGATTTCATTTACAGGATTGCAAATGGATGGTAATTTCAGTAAATCAGCAGGCTTGGTTTGAATGTAAAATCAGAAGCTATGTGTTCCTGCCTGCCATCTCTGGAACTGCCGGTGTCCCCAGCTGGTTAAAATCAGACTTTTCCATTCATGGTAAAACCATTGGAAATTTAAGTCCTCTCTCTGTATTCCTGGAATTCAGAGAGTGGTTTGGGTTGGAAGGGACCTTAAAGTTCCTCTCATTCCAACTCCTTGCCATGATTAGGGACACCTTCCACTATCCCAGGTTGCTCCAAGTTCCGTCCAACCTTGCCTTGCACGCTTCCAGGGCTGTGCAGCCACAGCTTCCCTGGGCAACCTATGCCAGCGCCTCCCCAGTCTCGTTGTGATAAATTTCTTGCTTAAGCCTAATCTAAATAAACACTCTTTTAGTTTTAAATCATTACTCCTTGGACTATCACAATATGCTCTGCGAAAAAATGGATTCCCATCTGTCTTATAGCCACCTTCAGGCACTGGCCAGTGTTGGAATTCTCCTGGAGATTTCTCTTTTCAAGGCTGAGCAGCCTCAACTCTCACACACTGAGGGAATATCATTTCTCCATGGCTGCAGCTTTTCCTGGTGGAGCAGTGGTAAAGGAAGTGAAGGGAACTTCCCAGTCTGGAGCTCCAGAGGGAATAACTTTGTGTTCACAAATGGAAATGCACTGCTGGATGAGCCTTGGTTCATGTGCTTCTGTTCTCTTTTCCTGCAGTTGTATCTTTGTTCTGGGCCCCTCATGTGCACACAGAACAATTGTTAAGCTTCTACTTGGAACTCCTCTGATGAGCAATGGTTAAGACAAGCAAAGGAAATCTCAGTGCACTGCGGATATACCGGAATGCACCCACTTTACACCCCCACACAGGAGAATGGAAATACAAAGAAGAGAGACACAGAGATGCCTGTGAAATTTTGTCACAAAATTTATTATATTCTCATTTGGTGTACATAGTGTGCAAAATTGTAAAGTTTTGAGGTTTTCATGTAAAGATCAATGTTTTCTCTAGGTAGGCAGAACAATTATTTTCTGACAAAGATTTAACTCTCAGTCACCACCAAAAGACAAAGCTGCCACTCTGGGAGGCAGCTCCCAGGACAGAATATCCATCTCAGCACTCTGCTGCTCCAGACAGAGCCTTGCTGATGCGTTTGTCTCTCCACTCTCCCCAGCAGATAGAGTGGTTCAGCCTGACTCATGCATTTTCCACTTTTTCCTGTACACCGATAGTTTATTCAAGCTCCATTTGCAAGAATAGCATCCAGTATTTTCTTGCTTAATGCCTTAGAATGGAAATAGTTTCCTTTTGTGTAACACGTTTGAGAGAGTATTTCACTTTAAATTTTATGTTGAGACTGTTTGTAGTCCAGAGATAAGTGTTTGCAAGGAAATCGATAATAATTCATGCATGCACAACTCACATCTGCTTCCACAGGACATTAGGTTTTGTATTAACATAAGTAAAAACTGGAAAGTTCCTTTTTCAATAGAGTAGAGATAACTACTGTTAAATGCTGTTCCATGTGTGTATGAGTCCCACACAGGGAGGCAAAGTATAAAATATGGCTTTTTCGGTGCACTGTTTCTTACAAGCTTTGCACTCTAAGTGCTTTCAAAAGATGGCATCAGGAATTCCTGACACAGACTGGCTTAGTTAGAGACACCCAGGGATGGATGATTCACTTGGAGAATTATAAATGACCAATTTGTCATTACTTTCCTTTTTGATCAAATAAGGACATGGAATCAGGGTGTTCGCAAGTTTGGGACTGAAAGGGAAAAATGTTTCCTTGGTACCATAAAGTGTCTCTCTAATTAGTTGGGGAAAGTCAGCACAACATAGAATTTAAGGCAGAGATGATACCATATCCAGGGAGACCACGGAGAGTCGGCCTTTGGGAGTACAGACCTCCAGTTGTTTTACATGAAACCTCTGCTGGTCCTGGTGCTCGTGTTCACTAGGCTACCAAAGAATGAAATAAATTATATTTGTGTTTAAAAAGATAAAAGTTAAAATATGGGGTCTTTCACTGTTTCGTGATGGGTTTAAAATCTAGGCCAGGTTTGCAATGATCTATGACAGGTCAGTTTTCTAGCTCAGGTTTATTATACTGAAAATCTGCACTACCAGGCATACGCCAACATGAAAGCGAAGCTCTGCTACAGCCAGAATTGAAACCAAAGGGAAACATGCTTTCTATCATTAAATGTTCATGCTTTCCTACCCTAAGATATAAAAATAAATACACCAATCCATCAAGAGTCCCTACAAGGTTCAGAGGCAAGCGTAGCTACTGCTCCCAGTTTGCTGCTCCTTGCTCCTGAGGACTGCTGAGACCTCACAAGCAGCAGTGACTGTGCCCTGGACAGACCCGGCCCCTGGAGCTGGTTTAACACTGTCCTGTCTCCTACCTGTGTCTTTCCTAACAAATGTGAGAGTATGAGTACTTAATTTCTTTAGAGAGGGTTTTATCCCTCTGCTGGCTATGTATTGGATGAGGTTTATCTGTTTTATCAAATAATGGAAAAACCAGAACACTCTGGGATCTGTTGTTGACCCAACTGGCACAAGGTATTTCTCTCTGAGCTCTTCTTACTGGTGGAAATTCTAAATCAGAAAAGCTGTTCTCTTCCTTGGCGCGAGCTAACTCATTTTTCCTCATTCTCACCAGGGAAACCAGGACGAGAACTTGCTGTAAGGACTGTGCTTTGCCGGGCAGCCTCTCCAAACTGGGGCTGTGGAAAGCGTGGGGCAAAGATCTTGGGAATATTTCCTCTGGTGTTTGGCTCATTGCCAAGATGTGGCTTTGCAGAAATGGCTCCCATTTCATCGTTTTACCTGGGGACATGTGTTATTTGAGGTATCTGCAACTTTAAAATACAGGTTCTTCATGGAGACACCCCAAATCTTCCACGAAAAAACCATAATCTGTATCCTTTTTTCCTTTTGAAGTTCCTGGCTATGGATTTTTCACTCCGCTGCCCATTTCCACACTGCACAGCCAGTCGACTGGAAATGGAAGTAAACTCTTCTCATGAAATCATATGATCCTTCAATGGAAAAATATTTATGTTATAAAGATGATTGGTTCTGTCGTATATTTACACTATTTTATAGAAACGTGCATGTGGGATTGTATATTTACTTCAGAAATTACATGCTTCATGGTGGTCTGAGAAGAAAAAAACCTGCCAAGTATAATTAAAATAAATATTAAGACCTTGACACAACTTGTATTGCCGTGATGTGGTTTTCAAAGAGCAAAAATTTCCCCACCTCTTTGGTATGTCATGAAGGAATAATGAATGCAAATGCTGTTGATGAGGGTCATTAAATTTCTGCAAATGAAACATGACTCACCCCTTCGTTAATTCCAGCCCATTGCAGAGGGAACGTGTGAATGCCTTTCTCAGTGACACTCTTAGCTTTGGAAAACTGAGAAGAAGGTTCTTGAGCAGCTTTCCTGTTCCTGGAAAACTTTGTCCTTATGTGGCAGCAATTTTTCTGGCTGCCAGGATGATGACGATTAGAGCCATTTAACCACCTTTGACTTGTGAATTGTCTCCAAAAATAAAGTCTGTGTGCGACAGTGGGATCAGAACGTGGAATGAAAGGGTCAGTGACAGTGCTGAGCATGGTGATTAAAAAAGGAATAGCACCTGTGTTCGTGAGAGAATTCGGGACTCCATTGTGCTGGCTTCTAAATAAAGTGTCTCTGGAGAGCTTGCAATATAAATAGGAAAGACTGACGAACCGTGAGAACCATTAACATCTTTTTCTTCCAGACCAAAAAGGCTATGAATATAAAAGTGTTAACAGCCTATTACCAAGTTGTTTGCAAGAGTCCTCATAATAGAAACATCAGCTGTACAGCTTAATTTCTGCTTAAATAAACCTGCACCTTTCTGTCATAACTGACTCTGATTGGCTGGAATTGGATCTATCTAAAATAACGAGTGTAATTAAATATTACCTTATGTTTTATCTTATCTCAGTTTAATCCACAAAGGGTTTGAGAGGGAAAAAAGTTGTTTTAGGAGTGATAGATAGGAAGTAGCTAAGGGAAGGTGAGAGAGGAAAGTGTGAAGGGGTCAGAAGGGTGGCTAGAGAAAATGATTGCAGCAGTGTTTTGAATTAACAGGAATTGCATGGCTTACATCTTTCCGAGCAGAAAGAAAACTATCAATCAGGATACAAGATGTTGAGTGGGCTTGCTTGGGTTGGCTCTGTGGACTATCTAAATATAGAATAAAAATCTGTTAGATATTTTACCAATAGGTGACAATGTCAAAACTCTCAGACATCTCCTCAGGGAAAAGACTATTTCTTGTCATTCTTCATGTAAGACTCAAAAAAAAAAGCCCTGTGATGACTGTGCAGCTCAGTCAGCTCTGCAGCAGCTGTTCTACAGGTGATGGGACAGTGCTGAGCACTCCCTCCACTTGGTTGGTGTTTTTGGGTGCCAACCTGTTTCTTTGTGAATCCCAGGTCAAGTCTGTCCTTGGTAACCTCCAGCTGTGGAGGAATCTTTTCAGTGCAGGTGGTTCGGGGTGCGGCTGCAGTGTCAGCTCCAGGATGAGCCCTGGGTTTGGGAGCCCAAGGCAAGAGGCTGTGACCTTGCAAGTACTTAAAAAATGCAGGTGCCTGTCTCAAAACAATGCCAAAGCCAAAGGAACTGTAAGATTAGCCACCACAGCAGAAATTTGAGATAAGAGAGGAATTTGAAAGAGGAAGTTGCTAATTCCTAAAAAGGTGAAGTTTTGGTTAGCACAGCAAACAAAAATTCCCGCTGTGCAGACTGTGGGAAAGGCAAGGCAACCACTGCTTGCATCCATGCCAGCCAAGTTGTGGGAACATCTGCAACCACCCTGTGGGTATCCAGAACTCGGACTCTATAAAGCTGGCACCTCCAGAAAGCATCTCTTGGACCCCATCATCAAGAGGATTGGGGTGAAGAAGGACCACTGGGATTCAGTGGGATCCACAGTTGTGGGATGTCCATGAACTGTTAAAGCCTGGTGTGTTTTACCTTGCACCTGAGTGGTGCTGCTCCCTGGCCACTGCCACAACAATGGCCAGTGCTCCTGGTGGCCCAGAGTGCCAGATGTGCTGTTCTGTGAGGGTTTTGTGGCCCTGGTGCACATCTCTCATCCCCTTTTTACCCAGATGCCTGTGACTGCAGGAGGTTATTCAGCAAAGCCTGACTGATGCCTGCTATTTGCTTGCACACAGCAGTGTGTGCAAGTGTTCTGATGGAAACAGGGGGTTCTGATGGAAAAATATCTCTTTATGACCATGTTTAGCTCTTGAACTCTTTGCTTACAACAAGCAAGGACCAGCAGGAATGATGCTCCAGGGCTGTTGGGAATGCAAACTTTCTTTTTGCAGTTCTAGTCCCGAAGGGTGAATGACTTTTCAGTCTTATCATCATTTAGTTTTGCACTCTGCTGAGCAGGATTGCTCTTAGATCTGTTGGTCATGAGTGGTGGAAAGAAAAGCATAAGTTTTTTTGTATTTCTATACAAAACGCTTCTTTTAAAGTTCTTTGAGGAACACTCTTCCCCGAAGCTTGACATTTTGAAATAATAACATCTAATCTAATTTCTGATGTATTTAACTGAAATCAAATTTCCATTTTTTTGTCCTTGTAAGGAACAACTGGCTCTAGGGAACTCTGATAAACCATGGGAGGGACCCCCTTCTTCCATATGCAAAGAACAAATCAATCTGCTGCCACGAGCTTACACTAATATCTGTGGAGACTGCAGCTCACGTATAATAAAGACAAAACTTGCTCTGCCAAAAGATCAGTAACTCCAGAGAGAAAAGAGGGAGCCAGGAATCGGGGACAGAGAATGCATCAGCCCCTACCAATGAAATAATTTTTGAAAACAATGAGCTTTAAAAATAAGGCGTAGGACCAGTACTGAGAATTACTGAATCTCTTACGGGTAAGAAGAAGACCTTGTGAATACAAAATGCCCCCTCCCAACATCCAATTCCTGCTAGGAGCTCCTAGGAGAGGTGTTTAAAGACTGTTAAAATGGCAAGAAACCAGCTGTTAATCAGCATGCTAATCCTGGGGTGACATCATAGGAACCAGTGGTGCTACCTGCATATGTTAGAGGCTGAGGAAGCTGAGCTTGTAGCCTGGCTCTGATTTCCTCAGCCTGCAGCCCCACAAAGCTCTGATATTTTCTGAGGATTAGGAGGCATCCAGGGAGAATAGAACAAGCTTGGGACGTGGATGTAGAGGTTTTCTGGTTAATTTGAAGCAGGCTGCTCAGGGAAGTGGTGTAATCACCATCCCTGACGTGTTCACAAAACATGTGCATATGGTGCTTGGGGACATGGGTTTGTAGTGGACCTGGCAGTGCTGGAGGAACAGCTGGACTTGATGATCTTGGAGGTCTTTTCCTAGCTAAACCATTCTCTGACTTATGATGAGATGGGGAAAGTGATGTGTTTGCTCACTCCCAGTATAGGCAATAGTTTGACGACACAGAGGTGAGCAGGGCCAGGAGGCAGCTCAGCTGCTCCTCTGGAGATGTTGGTGGGTGCCCTATGCTCATCAAGTGATAGATCACACAGGACATGGGCCCATGGGGTGCAGGACTGCATCTCCTGCCAGGCAGGGATCCCGCTCTTCTCTGCTGAAGCACTACTCCATGCCCTGCACTTGCCATCAGTCTTCATATTTTACCATACACATTTCGTATTTTAAAATCTTTATTGGACATGGGCTTAGGCTGTTGTCACAACATCTCGAGTCAGATCAGAGAATTAATGTTAACAGGCATGACAAGACCCAAATCAGTCTGGAGTTATTTCTCCTCCTCTTTAGCATTGGAAAGGGTTAAAAAGCTGCCTGAGACCCTTCGTTTGCTGAGACAAGAGAACTAAAGGGGTATTGATTTCATCTTGCTCCCCCCACGTTTTTTTTGAGCGCCATGAGCTTTGTTTATCTCTTGCCCTGCACATGGGATTATTCAACATAAATACAGTTTTCACTGTTTACAGGTGATATAGCATGTCTCCTTGTCATATGCTCCTGGAATATAAGGGAGGGCTGAAGTTGCCAAACTTGAGCATTCATGAGTGAATTTCTTCTATAAATCAAAATATTTGTTCCAAAATGGCTGTTTTTTTCTTAATAAAGAAAGGGAAGGATTCAGACATTTGTTGCTATATCTTTTTAGAGACTGGAGGGGGTCACAGAGACTAAATTTTAAAATTTTTCCCCTCAGTGAAAAGGTAGAGGCAATTGCATTAACTTCCTATATTTCCTGAGCCTTACCACATGGCTCTGAAAGCTGGAGTTTTGAGATTAAACTCTGCCAAACAGTGAAACAACAGAAATATGAGTTGATGTCATTGCACCAACTCAGGTCCATCTTGATTTTCTTTGGATATCAGAAATAAAAGGGTAGGGAAATTCTGCTACCTCCCCAGGAATATTTTTATTGTGAACTAAATTTTGAGCACTTAGCTGAAAACACAAAGAAACAGAGAGTGTTTGCATGGCTTATGCTCCTTACTACTGCATCCTTAAAACTGAAGTTAGAGTGAAATGCTGTGTCTGTGTAAGGAATGGGTGACAGGGTAAGACAGGTCCAGGAACAGCCAGGTCTGTGCAGGAGAGAGGTTGGAAAGCTGGATACAATAAACACTGCTCTGCCTCTCTCCCTGCCAGGACAGAAGTGCTTTGTCCCTGGGAACATCATGGAAACAAAGACTGTCAAGGCAGGCACACCTTTGCTGTATGTGTTCTTGACTGGAGTTTCACAAGGGCTCTGTTGGAGGCACCCAGGAGCCTGAGATGTGGCTCTGTTGGGCACATTGATTTCAGGGCAACTGGCTGGTGTAAGAGGGATTTCTTCCTTAGCTCTCTCTCAAGGAGGAAATGTAATGTCTTTGGGTGGGTGTCAATTTGGAAGAAATGGAAAAGAGACTGTGGAACTTACTCACAGGTCCCAAACTCCCTTCAGAACATTTTCCAGCTATGAGTAGCCTGACATCAATTTTATTAGAGGTTAAGCCAGGCTAACAACTTTCATATCTTGATCTCAATCTCGTCTGTTCTTCTGCTGTGGCTGTGCTTAAGGGATCATCCTCTCATGGTATCTCCCAGTTCCTCTTGGATGAGTGTTCAGGGGCTGACAGGGTCACTGATCTGTACAGCGTTGACCCTCAGCCATGGGAACACCTTCCTTGGAAAGCACCAACACAAAGAAGACTAAACTAGATTTCTATCAGAGCACGGTCCCACAGCAGAAGGGCTCGGTGGAGGAGGCACTGTCCAAGTGGGAATTAGCCTTCCGCTCTTCCTCCTAGCTGAGGGCAGCCTGAGCATGTTGGTGAATATCTCTGGGAAATCATCCTCCCCAGTCTCTGCTAGAATGGTCTGTGAGCTGAAAAGAACATTACGTTCCCAAGATGGACAATCCAGGAACTTTAGGCAGTGCTAAATGCCCATCAGTAATAACTCTCAATGAATCAGGTTGGAAATACTTAACAAGCTTAAAACACCAAAGAACCTGCAGGATTCTCTTAAATGGAGACCCATGAAAGTGGTTGCTGCCAATTTATTTTGAGGGAGACTGGGAAAGGGATAACAGCAATTTTATAACATTGCAAAGACGTGGCTTTGTAGTGGAAGGAAACATAACATTCATGGACAACGTCCTGTTTATTTTCTTTTTCTCCACTATAATTTTGCAATCCTTTCCGTCATTTGAGGGATGAAGAAGAGGCCAGCATCCCATCTGCTGAATGTTAAGCTGAGCTGTGCAAAATAGGAGCGAGCTGGAAACCCAACGGACTTGCCTGGGTGCAGAGACACAGCAAAGGCACATATGCTTCAGTTCAAACTACGGAATTTTACTGCTACGTGTAAAACACCATCTGTGATGCAGAAACCTCTGCTACAAGGGAGGTGCAAAATCAACCCAGAAAATTGTCACCTAAAGTGCTATAAAGTTCTAAGTGTCTTCATCACTCATTGATCAAAGAAAGCACCTAATATTGTGGAATGCTGCAGAAGGAGCTAATGTGGATGTAGGAAGCCGAAACCAGCACCGGATAAATGGCTGCAGCTTTTGTGCCTTTAGGAGCAGGGGTCAGTCCAAACTCAGTGGATTTCACAGAGGCAAAGGGACATAACTCCACTGAACTTAGAGATGTCTCAGTGCAGCACCACTCAAAAATGCAGTGAGGGGGCTGCTGTGTGCTTTCCATATTATTTAATTTGGGCTGTAGTATTTTGCTTAAAGACAAATTTTATGGAAAACAGGAGGCCGGGGGTCATGTAATTGTATCCTCTCCTAGCAGGGCTGTAATTCACAAGGTTATTTGGAGTTAGTCCCCTAAACTTCACCTTCACATCTTTCTCCAGGAAACAGCAGCCTGAAGGCACGAGGTGTCTCCCACACACAGGGACCAAGACCTCCAGTGTCATTCACCTGTGCTGGGAGTATAAGGGCAGAGCAGCGAGGAAGGCAGGAGGAAGATGCTCTTTTTCCTCCCTATAGTAACACCTATGTTTACTTAGTTTCATCTCTGCAACCGGTAGAAATGAGGCAGTGACAGAGATACCAGCAGAGGGTTCAGAGGGAATATGAATAGGGAGTTTTGGCCTTTTATACAAGGATGTTTGGAATGTGTGCTGTGTTATATGATTTACTGCTGCAAGGATCTAGACAAACCAGTGTAACGTGGGCTTTGAGTCAACCTCTAATCATTAAAGACCTTCAGGGCTCTTAAAGGAGTGGTTGTGCTTTAGATCCTCCTGTAAAATTGACACAGGTAGAAGAGCTTCGACGGAGGTGAGAGTCCCATGGATGCAGGACTGGGGGAACAGTGGACAGAGAAGAGGAGCAGGGCAGGCAGGGCTCCGCACCTGACAGGGTCTGCTCACGCTGAGTCACACTGAGTGGATGCTCAGTACATGTTATGATGCAAGTTGCTCCTCCTGCCTCAGTTCTGGACGCGTGGCTGTGCCCAGGACTGAAGTCTGCACTCAAATTAAGGTCAAGAAGAGTAAATTCGCTGAGGTAAATGGAGGCTCTGCAGATTGAAGATAAGATTTTTGGTAACGTGCACAACTCCTTTGCTTCCCTTCCTCTCTGGAGGGCACAGATTTTAACCTTTTCTGGGCAACATTCTGCCACTTGATTGTTAAAATATACAGACTAATGACCCTGAGGCTGCAGCCACTGTGCATTTTCTCTATTGCATATTTTCCATCTTCTCTCTCTTCATTTGTATCGCAGGCTCCACAGGAAAGAGCCTCTACTCCTTCTCTCAGTAGCACAGGAGAACCATCAGAGCCAAGCCTGTAATCAAATTGCAATAATCTGCCCTGACTGTAATTAGACTGCCTTTGTTCCTGTGGAAGCCACAGGGCTGGGAGCCCAGGGCAAGCAGGATGTGCCAAGCCCAGAGAACAGACCCCGGCGTGTGCCAATTCGCACTCTCATTTATTATGGGGAATTAAGACAGCAGCTCAAGATGCTGCTCCTGAGCAGAGTACACAAAATGTTCACAGTTCCTCCCACGAAAAATTGACAATGTGTGTAGGATATGAGGGAAAGGATTGTTCATTCATTTGAATGGGGCGAGGAATTGAGGTTCTGAGCACTGTGCAGGAAGCTGGAAGCAGAATCAGGGGTTAAACTTGGTCTTTTAAGCTCCACCACAGTGACTTTTCCACCGCACTCTCTTTCCCAAATGATACGAAGAGAGTTAAGAGAAACATGTGCCATTCTTATTCTAGTCCATTCCATTTTTGCTCTGCCTGCCACTAGTCACGGGGAAAAATGGTAATTTTGTGCACTGAATCTACCTGAAAGGTAACTTAGGTTGAAATCAAAATGTTTGGTCTTTCAGCACTGGAATACAGAATAACCTGAAGTTCTTTCCTTGTTTCTCTCCTTTAGTGGAGCCAAGTGCTACCATTTACAGTAATTTGGTCTACCCAGCCTGTGTAAGCGTATTTCCTTCTGAAACCAGTTTTTTCTTTTTCGACTTACCTGTAATAACTGAAACCCCAACCATTTTAGTTATTTGTCATACCAAAAGCTCCCCCACTGATTATAATCAGAGTTTTGGTATGGAGAGAAATGAATAGCATCTGGGAAAAAATTTCGTCTTATTATATAGGAGTTAATGGGGGTTTATTTAAATATCTTATTATTTACCAGTTCGGGGTTATGAATAATATTTCCAAGACATTTAGACAGAAAAATTGTGACATTTCCAGCATCCCTTGTCCTGCCCAGTCTATTTTTTGGTTTTTGATGGAGTTCTTTGGTTTTTTTTAAAAATATCCTTGTCAGATACTGCCCTCATTCCCCACACTGGGAAAGGCAGAAAAGCCAAGGGAAACTCTTTCACTAAAACAATTGGTTTCTTCCCAGCACTTCTGGGTCTTCTACATTATTAAATTTCTCTTAATTCCTTTGAAATATTTTTTTCCCAGAAAAATTGTCTGTGGCTGTCCCCACAAGCCAGAGGCTCAGAGCTGCTGGCAGTGAGGCTGCTCAGGAAGAGGCTCCGTGGTGCGGCAGCCCCTGCTCTGCCCTTACAGCGATCTCCTGCTCAGCGATAGAGAAGGACAATTACAACTTGCATGTCGTTCTTCCTTATTTCTGCTTGATTTACTTGCCCTAGATTCAAAACTTTGACTACTTCATGAATTGCTGCTGAGAAACAAGTTCCCTATGTATTACCCTTCATCTGCATTAGACACAGGAAAAAAAAGAAACTTTCCCAACTGAAGCTGTGTCATGTGAATTAACTTGCAGAGTGCCTGGCTGGAAATGCAGGATTTGTGCAGGTCGTTTCTCTTTCTCTCTTTGAAATGTCTTTTTAACTCTGTGACATGCTTCTGGGTACCAATGAGGACAGGATACCTGTGCTATCACACCTCTTTTTGCATCCATTGGAGCCAATCAACTGAAAATCCTCTGTCAGTGTGTTGTGAAAGGAAGAGCTGAACTTTCAGGCATGAAACTGAGGAGTGAAAGTCAAACAAGATCCAGTAAGGATTTATTTTCTCCAGCACAATAACTCAAGGATCTGACTGTTTGTCCATTATTTCTTTGGCTGTCTGTCTTCATCTCTAAATATTTGTTTTGTGCCTCCAAGTGTCCTGCCTACTCCTGGGCTGAGATCCCATTCTGGAGTCCTCAGGTGTGCCCTCTTTGACTTCCTCAAGGCAGTGCTCTCTCATGGTACCTGGCAGGTGCTGTTTGCAATTTTAGCCCTCCAGAACCTCTCACAGGTGGAGCTGAGCTGCCTGTGCTCGCTGGACTAGCAGTGGGAGAGAGTGGAAGAGCACATGGCTCTGTCTGCCTCATGAATATCCTCTCTGCACTGCTTAACTGGTACAGTGAGAGAGATTGTCACTCAGCAGAAACACAGGCATTTCTGACAGAAAGGCATAATTCCTTTCTAGATACACTCAACAAGTCTCAGGGAGCCAGATATCTACTACTCTTATGGGGCTCAAAACTGTCCATAATCACATCAATGGACCACCAGTCTCATGGTGCAAAATGTGCTTAACTATAACTCAGTTCTCATCTGAGTCTGGTCTAGGGAAATTTCTTTAAAGAGCTATTTGAACGACCCAGTGCTATTTTCCCGGTCTTCAGACAGGAGGAATATGAGCAGACACATGTGATTAATGGCACTGGTTGGGGACAGATCAGGTGCAGTGTGAACTAAAGAAGTGGAAATTTCATCCCCTGGAAAGTCAAGCTGAAGTTGCCATGTGTTGTTTAGTTCCAGCCTTCCAGGCAGCACTTTGCAGGCACATGACTTTTGCTGTGGATGATCTTCTGTGTTTTTTTAACTGGGTATCCTCGTGCTGCCTTTCCTACACACCTCGCCATCTACAATTCTCATCTGCTATTCTGATCCCAAACCAGTCCCAGCTAAAGACTGACAAAAGAACAGAAGTGCTGTCTAATTTCAGGAAGCAGAGATGGACCCCTGAGGTTAGGCTGACTTTGAAAGGTTGGAAATGCAGGGAGTAAAATGCTTTTCCTCCCACAAAGGAGGTTTTTCCTGCTGATCTTGTGAGGGTTCAAGTGTTGGATCATGGGATCATTTATGTTGGAAAAGCTCTCTAAGATCATCGAGTTCAAACATGAATCCAGCACAGCAGATCCCACCACTAACCCATGTACCCAAATGCCATCTCCACATGTTTTTTGAACGCTTCCAAGACTGGTGACACCATCACTGCCCTGGGCAGCCCTGGCATGGGCTTGACAGTCCTTTTGATGTAGAATTTATCCCTAATATCCAATCTAACATGCTCTAGTGTAACTTGAGGCTGTTTCCCCTTGTCCCATCACTTACACCTGGGAGAATAAGCATTTCTTGGTATGGCCAGAGGCATTAAGTACCCACTAGACTTGTTGGGCTTAGGGATTCCATCAGCTTATCAGTGCACTGAGTGCTGATTAGAGCAATTCCAAAAAGCTTTTGGTTTGTAGCTTGAATTCTCTAGTCAATAAAGCTATATATTTCACATTGAAGCCCAGCAGAAATGTTTGATTCAAGCCTAGAAGACTTTCTGTTTCACTCACAGTTATTCAAGGATGCTTCGTGCAGGTTTATTATGCAATATTTATAAATTTTTCCTCTTGGGACTGCATTTTTTGACCAATTTGTTTTTCTGAAATCATCTATCCACCTCTACTCACATCCAGCCAAGTCCAGGGCAGAAAGAGCTGTGACCTAATGTCTGATGGACAAGTTTTGAGAGCAGTAGTTGAATCTTTCACTGGACTTGATACAATGCTCAGTTCTCCAGTTTACTCTTCCTGGTGTTGAGAGCAAAGGGAGACTCCAGATGGAAATGTCAGGGAAGCTGCCTGTGTCCCAGTTGCTCTGAGAAGCTCTTGCCACACACCCTGAAAGGGAACTGTGATACATGAAGAATGATTTAGTATCTCAATATTTATTGGACCAAGTACTGCTGAATATAACCCCTCACTGATCATGGACTTTACAGCATGGGTTTATTTGTATAATTTTGGGAGATGTCAACGGCATTTGCATTTTCGTTTCATAATGATGAATTACCTGAAATCTTTCCTCTCAGAATGGCTCCTGCTAAGATGTTTCATTTTGTGCTGAAAATTGCAATAGAAAATTTCCCTGAGCCATTGATATACCAGACTAGAGTTTATTATTACTTGCAGTCCCAGCACACTGGGGCTGTGTGAAAGGTTTTATAAATAATATGACATGGACAGGTACTCATTTGACACTGTCATAGGTGGTGAGTATTCCCAGAAAAGCAGGCAGAGGGAAATGCAGTAGCAGGAAGTGTGACTTTCTCTAGGAAGAGGCGTTCTCATTCTGTAGTGTGTCTTGGCAATTAATTAAAATTTTTTAGTGGACAAAGCAGAATTTCAGTGGCTGATAATGGCACAATGTGTTGTCTATGTGTTGCTAAAACTGTTTGCTGCTCTTATACATCTCTAATGAACCAGCACACAACTTCTACTTGTGGTGTCTTAAACTCTGTTTCTGACCTCAGTCTGCTCTTCTCCAGGCTGAACATTATGTATACATATTGTTATTAATATTGTTAATATATTATAACATTAATATATTAAGAACTTCTATTAAATATCAGGTTGTGTATAGGTAGGACGCTCAGGATCAATTCAAACGTGTTTCAATGTTAAATCCACCCTTAAATATGGTAGTTGCTCCAAACCCCCTCTATCAATCACCTGTGTAACTCTGGGTTTATTGAATGGAAAATGAGGGGTGTTGTCTTGCAGTCCCTGCCTTAGAATTACCGAATTTGTGTATACATTGAAAAGAAATTCTATATTGTCCTAAAACTCATACTCAGCTCTCATTAAAATCAAGGTATATACATCTACTTTTTAGCTTTCAGGTGTATATAGCAGAAGGAAAATAATTTAAAATTATCCTTGCTTTGCTAAAGTGTCATTATCTCGGTGTCTAATCATAGTCGTTCATTTACATATGAGCAAATTGACACATGAAGAGGTAAATTTTCTCATTATCAAATGAATATCTAAGTTATGCTGGAGCTATTGATTTCCAGCTTTAACCTTGATGTGTAATATGTCAAGTTTCTCCTTTGAGGGGAGGTGTGTGGGATCAGGAGCAGCTAAGGGGCTATGAGGCAGCGGATTTCTCCAGCTCTGCACCACTGTGGGAAGGATGCTTTCAGCCTGGGGTTGTCTCTAAGCTGTTTATTTCAGGTCTTGTGTGCCCACATTTGTGGTAGGAATCACTCAGGCAATTCCCCCTGGGCAGCTAGCTGTTCCAATTATTTTTAAAGGAATTTTGTGCTCAGCTCAGTTCTGTATCCTTTCCTCTGCTCAGGGGTCTCCTGACACTTCTTAGTGGTTTCAGCATTAGTTTCTATGCAGACAGAAAGCAGATTTAGTGCTCCTTCTTTAAGTTTTTGATTCTTTTTGTCAGGGTTTTTTTCATAGCCCAAGTGGTGTTTCCAGCTGGATGCTGCTAATTGTTTACTATTTAGCACAGTTAAGAATGAGATTTTATTTTTAGGTTCTGTCACTCTGTGTCTTTACATTTTAAGATAAACCCATCTCTGCTGTCTCTCATTTCTGAGCTACAAAAATCTGGGTTTCATTTCCAGCTGTCAACTGTTATTCCATTTATTCATTAACTTAGTCTTTAAGATCTTGTGCTTTTATTTATCAGCCGTTTCCAGAAGTGTTTTTTATTTCACTGAGCCTCAGCGGAACCTCTGGCACTCCGTCACAGCCTTCAGATTGCAAAATTGATCCTTAGAATCAGAGGATTATGGAATATTCTGAGTGGGAAGGGACCCACAAGGCTCAACCAGTCCAGCTCCTGGCCCTGCACGGACACCCCAACAATCCCACCCTGTGCATCCCTGGGAGTGGTGTCCAAACTCTCCTGGAGCTCTGGCAGCCTCGGGGCTGTGCCCAGCACCCTCTGAGGGAAGAACCTTTCCCTGATCTCCAGCCTGACCCTTCCCTGACACAGCTCCAGCCGTTCCCTGGGTCCTGTCACGGGGCCTAAAATCACCCATCTTTAAAATAAAACTTTTTCTATTTACTTTGAACTCCTGCATGTTCCCTCTCTTCTTTTCCCCATCACCCAATGTGAGATTGCCAGCACTGCCACCATGACTGTAAATGCTGTGATTTGGGGCTGAATTTGATACAAAGGCAGTTCAGGAACTTGACTAAGCCTTTTCAGCCCTTGCTGGCCAGTGCAGCACAGCCGGTGCTGCAGCTGTGACCATGACTGCTCTTCACAAAGTACGCTCTCTATAGGGCAGCCAGACCACCATATCTCACACATCTGAAGGTCAGGATGTGTCTGCTCTGCTGACCACAGTCCTGGACACTGAACAAGACACTTGAGCTGGCCACATAAGGAACATGCCAAAGGAGTGGGAAGTAGGTCTGCACTCCTCAGGAGGAGCTGCAGCCCCTGGTGAGGGCTGACCTCATTCTGCTCTTCTCCAGCTGAACAAACCCAGTCACTTCTGACTTCATTACTTACAAATAATCTTGATTTATATCCAGAATGGTCTTAATGCGTTCAACAGGACCGGTTTCTCTCAGGGAAACAGTCATTCAGCGCTGGAGTGTGTGGACACCGTTGCTGATGCTGGGAGGGAAAGGAGGGGAGGGAACATTCAATCTTTCTACCAGCCTGAAATCTGCCCAGTAGAAGTTGTCTTTTCTGTCTTCATTTCCATCCAAGCATACATCAGAAGGACAAACAAAAGACTGGAGTGTTTCAATGTAAACAAACCCCTTTTAGATATTTTTTTTTCTCTCCAGATCTCCATTCTTCAAATTATTATGATTCAATAATGTAACACCGTTCATTTTTTTTGGCCTGATCTTTTCCCTAGTGATGCTGCAGGCAAGGTTTAGAAAAGATTTAGACAAAACAGTGAAGAAGAACGATAAAACAACAATGAGCGTGTTGGACCTCACCAGCCACAGGGATGGAAAACTGCGAGAGAAATTTGATTTCTTGGATGTCTCAAAAGAAGGCTGCAGGAGAGGTCAGCCAAGTGGGACCAGAAAGAAGGAAAAAGATGTCCTGGAGCCGGGCACTAATAGATGATTCACTGAAAGCTTTGTAAATATTTTCAAATTTAGCCTTAACTTTTTTGAAATTATTTATTGAAGAGCCTGGATCAGTGAAGCTGCAGCTGATTGCACTGTCGGCAGTTGTATACAGCTCTATCCAGCTTTACAAGTGAAGTTGTTCTGCTAGTAATAGCTTTTCTAACCTGACTGAAAAGCTTTTCTCCTTGTTGCCATCCTGTTTTTATATCTTATTTTTTATTGTATTTCATGGAGGGGGCACTATCCTTATCTTGTACCATTCTAATGATGTCATGGGAAACTGGTTCCAAAAATGAAAATTTTCTCCCACTTCTCCCCCTCTTTCCCACAGTCTCATATGTATTTACACAGCCTGTGGCCTCCCCTCTGCACCTGCAGCTCTGCCAGCAGGGCACATCAGTAACACTAAGTCAGAGCCATCCATACTGGCCCAGCAGCTGTGAGAGAAACAAAATTATCCCACCTGAAACTTAAAGAAAGTGAGTTGTTTATCTCACTGCTTCTGTGTTCCACTGAGAAATTGTCTGGTTTAATGCAGCTGTTGCAACTATGGAGGACCTCAGACCCTTCATGGTGGCCTGGATTTCTCAAAGGTTGCACTTTAGACAAAAATAATTTCTAGACGACACTTTTCCTTTCCTTACTGCAGCCCTGTGAGTTACAGGGTGTCCAATTGCCAGTTTGGTAACTGTCAGCATGGACAATAAAGAACTGGTCCGGGTGTCACAAGAGAGGGTTTTCTTTCTGTATTCCCCACTGATGATTTGGGACAAATCACCCCATTGCTCCGTGCCTCAGTTTCCCTGTGTGTAAAATGGGGAGAATCCATCTTCTTCCTGACCCCCTGCAGCAGCCACAGCTGGGAGGCACCTGATAGAAAAGACTGGGGGTTGTGATCATTGCTGCTGCTGTGCAGGCACTGGGTTTTCTGTGTGCAGGCACTGTCAGGTTGGCTAATTCTTGGTGGCTGTGTTGTCACCGGTTTCAAATTCCACACTTCGAGCAGTTTCTCTTGTGCTCTGCAGCCTGGCAGAAATCTCCCTTCAGAGAGCCAAGCCACGGGCTCATCAACTCGTTTAATACCTAACTCAAGTTCTTTTATGCTTTTTTCCCACCCTGCCTTATCTCAGTTTATTCTCGCTTTACGTGCTTATCCATGAGCTTCATGAGGGGCTTGTTTTCCTGCCTGGCTCTGTGTTTGACTCTGGTGAAAGGCACTATATTAAATCTGTAATAAAGTGTGTGTAAGCGATTCCTGTCACACTCTGCACCAGGGAGCACAGCCCATTATGCAAATGGTCACTGCAAGCTTCCTATAAACTATGGATACTCAAAGGGTACTGCCTTTCTATTGCCACTAGCCAGCACAGACATAGGAGAGGGATAGGGAGGATGTGGAAAGGTCCTTTCATTTTGTGCCTCTCAACAAGTGAAAATACCCTCAGGAGGCATAGCAAGGGGTTATTATCTCCAGTTTAATATTGGCGATGATAGTCTAAACTCAGTGAAACTCTTTGTCACCAAGTCTGCTGGATGTAGGAGGTTATAGGAGAAAATGTGTCAGCCTCCTTAGTCAGGAAATCAGCCATTGTTGTGTGGGTTTCAGTGGGGCTTTCCAGCCCTGCAAGGGCAAACTCTGCTCTGGATTCTGGTGCTGCAGGACTGTAAGGTGGAGAGCAAGGTTAGAGAAAGCCACAGATGTTATCCCTTCCCCACAGCCAGGTAAAATTGACCTGCCATGAGGCTGCAAATGGAGTGGTCCAGATATTGCACAGATCTGCTTTTAGCTACTCTTCAAAAAATATTGCCAAAGCCATGCTAAACAGATTCCTGATGCACAGTCCTTAACATCCACATTGGCTTCCAAACTGTCTCATTCAGTCAGGAAAGAGAACCACACCACGGGACCCAGGGAATTGCTCAAATCTGCTCACGTTTAGTGTGATGCACACCCACAACAAATCCCTCAGCAATGGCCCATGATTAGACATGTAAGTGATTGTCCACTGACAAGTTCCAAATAATGGACACATTTGAGAAAATGGCAATCTGCTGGCAGATAGTTTGCAAACGGGAAAAGACAGAAAATTTATTTGCTAAATGATTCATTATATCTTCCTCTGGCTTTTTCATGGCAAAACCAAACTGTGCACAGCTCCACCATGCAGTTTCTGAGCTTTGCATTTCCTCCCTGTGATTGTCATGCATATGATATCTTATTACATTTTATATTAATGGCAGAGTTTTGCTCAGGTATTGAAAATCCATATGGCATCTATAATATTTACAGGGTGACAAAGTAATAAGTTACAGCGACAGCCTGCTGTCGTGCACTTCCAGCATTTCCCTCCAAGCTTGGGCAGGATGTTTGTGGGGAGCGTCCAGCTTTAATTAGTTGGATTTGTGGCTTTTGGAGGGGGAATGTGAGGGTGGGTGTTGTTCTGCATATGTTACTGTGGCACAAAGGCTGAGAGCAGAGGAATGGTTCAAGTGTGGCTCTGGCTGATTTTCTGGCCTCACTGCTTGTTGACAAAGCAGATGGAGAAAATTCCATGAGGACCCCTCTGGTGGGGCTACCCTGTTTGAGGGGGATATGCAAGGGGAAGGGAAGGAAAAGGGTCCTTTCTGCTGCACTGCTGGATGTGGGAGCATTACTGAGCTGCTGAAATGGTTCCAGGAAACAAGACTGTGACCCGGGAACTGGTCAGGAGCTGTGGAGACCAGCCAGGAGCCAGGGTAGTGCAGCAGGCAGGGTGCAGATTGTTGTCAGTGGCATCCTGGCAATACACCTGCCAAGCAATGGACAGAGTGTGAAGTTTAGGCTGTCAACAGTGGGGATAAAATGAGGATGATAGCGAGAGTTTGAGCAAAGGTCTAGATGTGAGAAGGGAAAAAATAACCCAAACCCTGAGATTTATATGCTGCTTGGTATAACTGTGTGTGACCCGGGAGGGGAGGGAAAAGGGGGAGGTCGGGGATGACTGACAGGGACTGGACCT
This sequence comes from Corvus moneduloides, assembly GCF_009650955.1. Lineage (NCBI taxonomy): Eukaryota > Metazoa > Chordata > Aves > Passeriformes > Corvidae > Corvus > Corvus moneduloides. Next base: position 6,691,793 of record NC_045496.1, read on the forward strand.
CAGCAATAGGAAGGAAATTGCTCTTGTGAACAGGAGGCAGAGTCTGGAGGCTGCAGATAATCTTGGGGAACAAGGTGAGGAATACACGAGGCGTGGCTAAAGCTCCAGCTCCCAGGGAGAGTGAGGAGCAGTGTGGCTGTGTCCTCGTGCCCCCCAGGCATGGCAGGGGAGGTGCCTGCTGCTGCTTTTCTTGCAAAGCCGTGGGCAGCAGCCCCCACACTTGTGTGTCTCACAACGGTGTTTATCCTTTCCTCCCTTCAATTTGAATCCCAGGAAGTTAGCCCTGCCCCATGGAGCCTGCAAAAATGCTGAGTTCCACCACTCTGGTCACGACTGAGTGATCCCTCACTGCCCCACTCTCCCTTTCCCATGCAGATGGGGTTTCGTGCCACATGGGATAGGAACTGACTGGCACCTGTCACTTAGGCTTTGCTCTCATTTTCAGCCAGAAGATTTCTTATTATGATGAGGACTTACAAATTTGAAAAACTTTGCAAAGACTCTTTCTTGGGACATGGAGTGGAAATGGGATCTCCTCCTTCAGGATGGATGGCCTTTTCCAGGGGACAGTTTAATCTTTTAGAGACAGTTGAATATGAGACTGGGTAATCTGGTAATACAAGCAGAAGATGAGGGGGCATGGAGAGAATTGCAATAAAGCAATTGAAAGTAAAGAACCTGAAGCTGCTGTAGTTTCCCTTTGGAGTCTCTACTTGGTGAACCTGAGGTGGAGCTCACCCAGGGCAGGTGAAAATGTGTTGGTTCAAAGACAAAAACTGCTTTAAAATAGAGTAGCCAGTCCATTCTCTCCTTCAATTGCACACTGATGTGCCTTTACAACTCAGTTGTCTCCCCCAGCCTAATTCCCCCATTTTTCTTGCTTTTCAGTAACTCTGTCCCCTCCCAGCTCTCAGGCACTTTACTCTTGGTTTTCTTTCCTCCATGTTCTCACCTTGTTCTGCACTGTGGAGCAGGCTCTTCCTTTCCTTGGCAAGAGCTTGCCTGGGACCTGAGCTAAGATTTTGTGTTGGTTATCAGTAATGGCAGGGATTTCATCTGGGCAGTGAGACGCAAAGGGAAGAGGATGAGGGGAAGCACAGCTCTGATTTCTGCTTTCATTGCTCTCACTTCTCAGTAACTATCAGGGCAGAGGCACCAAAAGCTACCTGAAAGGTGTCTCTGAGAGAGAACACATCACTCAGTGCTCCTGTGCTGTCACGCTCTCCTACCTGCTGTAGCCCTCAGGGCAAAGAAACGTTCCACTGAGAGCCCAAGAGCCACCACATGGCTAAGTCATAGAAGTGTCACTTTGCCATGTCCAACACAAAATCCCTCAGCAGAAGAGCCATTGTCTTGTAACGTCCACAGCAAAGTTGAGCCCTTAGGGCTGTTTTTATTCTAGTAGAGATGTCATGTCTGAGAGTTGCTGTCACCCTATGATTAGACCAGCAATCAGCCCCAGCTTCTTTTGATAGAATATGAGCCCTGACTGATTAACAGAGTGGCCTTTGGCCTCAGGTTAATAACAGATTTCACAGCACTGCTACAGAGTAATTATTATTTAAAAAGGTCTTAGTGGAAGTTTGATATTCTCCTACAGGCTTCTGTCCATCTGAATGCAGAACTGGAAAGTGAAAATTAGAGGCATGAACACCTCAACCCCAGCTCAACTGGAGGTCTCCTAGTCGTGATATATCAGTATTCTTGGTGCAGCTGTCACATCTCTGCATAGACAGACCAAAGCATCGGGTTTGCTTCTTTTTATGACACCTCAGTGTATTAACCCAAGTATGACGTTGTCTCAGTCCCTCAGTTTTGGAGTTATCAAGTCACCCTGTGTGTCAGTTTCCTCCCTCTGCTGGTTGTCTCACAGCGAAGTCCCCTGGTGGGTTTGCCTTCCAGGTGTGTCTCGTTCCCTTACTTTTGATTGCTATGGAGATATTAATCTCCAAAGCATAATCTCGTCTGTTTCTTATTTAATTATCAATCAGTTTTCTGGGTGAGTCTTTTGCCTTGGTGGCAAAGGCAGCACAGACTTGTGAGAAGTGCTGCTTTATATACACAGAGATCAAGCAGCTGCTGACCACTGACTGCTGCCCATGGATCACAGCTCAGGAGCTGCAGATCTGAGCTGTTTATGACTCACAAACACCCTAGAGCCTCAAGATGCAGTACAGCAATCTCACATTTCTCCAGCCTGGTACAGAAGTGCTGCTGCTCTCACGTCTTGAAGGGTGAGCTGGGAATAGTCACTCTAAGGACCAGGCTTGTAAAGGGATAGATCTGTGATTCTGTTAAACACAATATGGCTTGAATGGCTTAGGTGTCCAAGTGACATACTCACAGTGATGTATTTAATTGGTGGCTTAATCTCAGCTGAAAGTTAATCTTACTTGCCTAAATCTTGCCTCTTACAGCACTTTGCAGAGAAATGCTGAAGTGATGCATTAAAGAGTTTATTGGGAGACCAACAGAAAGCTTGCAGTGAAACAGGGAACTGAACTTGTGTCTCCAGAACAGTTTCCTTTCATGTGTCAGCCTTCTTTTCCTGACCAAAAAAAAGGAAAATGGAGCAGCAGTGCCTATTTGACCAGTTGTAGATATCTCAGAATCCAGATCCAAAGAGGAGAAAATGGTCCTGCCAGTAGAGAAGATATGGCAATTTCTTCTCCTCTATGCTGAAAGAACCTCATTGAATGTGCTCCTTTACCTGCAGACCTCTGCATCTGAGCAAATGTTTTTACCAATTAAAGAGTTTCCTGCTGCTGTAGTTGATCCACACAAATGGAAATAGAGGAGAGGCGTGGAGGAAGGAATCATTAAATCAGCAGAACAAAGGCATGAGGGCAAGTTAAAAGACCTGATCTGAATAAAAGAAGCTTCTCAAAATATCAGCTCCTTTGTCCTGTCTGTCCTTCATCCATCCAATTCTCCTGAATGCTGTAGAGAGGCTTTGTCATTCTCAATGACATGGCAGGGGGAACCAGTCCCCCAGCACGCTGCCTAAAATAGCAGCAGACAAGGGACAAAGTGCTCAGAGGTGCAGCTTAGTCTATGAATGCTCAGAATTTCAGGGCCAGACCTGGATTATTCAGTTCTCACAAAAAGAGAGCTTCTTCATCCTGGGAGCTCTGTGGGCTGAGTTCCACAAACAGCCCCATTCAGGGTGGCCCCTCCGTCATTGTCTATTTCAGGTGAGGTGATGTGTGTTGGGCGGGTGAGATACCAGCACCACAGCAGTGCTACAAGTCAGGCCCAAATTTCTAGGATGTCTTTAGAAAGTCTTTTGTCCCCCTGACGAGACTGGGATCAATTTTTGCTCATCTCTGACAGTCTGCTCACTCTTTAGACACTCCACATCCTTGCTCCTTTCCAGGTTCTTGTTCAAGGTTCATTGCCGTGGTGTTTGAGCAGCTTCCACAGTGTGAGTGGGTGAGCGTTCGAAAACTGAGATCATTGCATCTGTACATTTACTTTATCAGAATTTCCCCTAGTACTGCCTTTTTTTCCCATCCTTTCCTCTCCTATTTATCTAATAATTCACCTCTTGGGGCTGAGAGATATGACCTGTGTGAGGAACCCAGCTTGAAACTGCTGGTTCAAGAACTCTGATTGAGTTACTTTCCCATAACTATGAATATCAAACACCCAAAACTTGTGTCTAGGACATTGCAACATGCCCTGACTTGCAGTGTCAGCAGCCTGAAATTCTGGTACAGGACTTGCCGTCCTCACAAAACACCAGCACCAGAGGCCTTTCTATTTGCCATTAGTATTTACACGGGTCTCCTCCCACATGAGAAAGCCACTCCAAGCAAGGCAATCATATTGCTCCCACAGACCTTCTCCACTCCATTATCCAGTACATGCTTTAGTGCATTTAAAACACAGTTCAGGTGTGTGTGGATAGAATGAAATCAGGCTGCTGAAGTCACTGTGTTTCAGATGGATAGATCAGACCATGGAAAACAAGGCCTTCATGCCACATTCCTCCAAAAAATGAGATGGAGTTACTTCTTCAGCCCAGTGGAAGATCATAGAATGGCCTGGGTTGGAAGGGACATTAAAGCCCATCTCATTCCAACCCCCTGTCATGGGTGGGGACACCTCCCGCTACCCCAGGTTGCCCCAAGCCCCGTCCAATCTGGCCTTGGACACTTCCAGGGCTGGGGCAGCCACAGCTTCTCTGGGTGACCTGTGCCAGGGCCTCCCCACCCTCGCAGGGAGTAATTTCTTCCCAATATCCAATCTAAATCTCCTCTCTTTCAATTTGAAGCCATTCATCCTTGTCCTGTCACTCCAGACCCTTATAAATAGTCTCTCTCCATCTTCAGGCACTGGAAGGCCTGAAGCTTCTCCTTTCCAGGCTGAACAATCCCAGCTCTCTCAGCCTTTCCTCCCTGCAGAGCTGCTCCATCCCTCTGATCAACTTGGTGGCCTCCTCTGGACTCACTCCAACAGGTCAATAAGATATGGAAGTTCAAATCCCACAGATTCCCTTCATTTTAGAAGCTGTGGCTTATGCTAGAGCTGGGTTTTGTTTGCCAGTCCATGAGCAGAGCCCAGCAGGTCCCTGGCTTGTATCCATCACTGTTTTCTGACCAGCAAAAGGGTTAACTGGACCTTGCTGTGGAGGGACACTGTGTCTGCATAAGCCATTTCAAAGCCTCTGAGCATTTATCATCAATCCTGTCTCCCAGCTAATGAGCAGCTAAAGTGATTTTCTATTGCTTGTAATTCACCAAAATTGTTCCAACTGTTGGAAGAGGCAGAATTGACAGGCTAATGTGGCTGCCTGCCTGTCTCAATAGCTCATCGAAGGGTGAGCTGATTGCTGCCTCCGTGATCAGCAGAGGTGCTTCAGACAACATCATTTCGGCAATACATCAACAATCTGAATGCTGAAAACAAAGGCCAGAGGAGAGCAATCATCAGTCACGGTGCAATGCTTAAGGCTAAAATAGGTCAGGGCTGAATATTAAAGAGTAAAAGGAAGAAGAAAGTATTCCCCTCTATTCCCTGAGGTTTTTTTCCTCTCTGTCTCTGTGTCAGCCTCCAGGCAGGCTCCTGGTGGTTCTGGACCGTTCCTTCCCTAAACAGACTGGATGAAGTTCTAACTGAGGATAGGATGGGCCAGTTTAGTTGTCCCAATTTGGTTTGGTTTTGCCCTGGTAGGTTTGTTGCTGGCTCTTGGAAGACTGAATGGTGGAAAGAGCAGCCACTGAGTACAGACAAGTGCACTAGAGAAGACTCAGCCTGAGACAAGTTCTCCACATCAGAGTCAGTGTTTGCTGCTCACTCCCCTTCCCTCAGTCACAGATAATAGGGCAACTTCAGGAATATTCTCAGGGATGCAAACCAGAGGTCCCCTCAGATTTGTATCCTAAGTCAGACTATACTGCTAAAACTTCTAAACAGAAACCTGGCTTAAGAAGCCTGAGATTTTGTGTTTACAGGTATATGAGTACATACTTATGTGCATATATTGCCTGCACACATGCATGGTTGCCAAGAGAACTTGCGGATTTCTTTAGGGAAAAAACCTAAAAAGCCTGTGTTCAAGCTCCTACTTGGTTGTAGGAGCTGAAATTTTCTGAGAACTCCTTAAATAATTGGATTCTAGGAAAAAAAAAAAGCACTGTGAAAACTGATGCTACAGGGAGGTCTAATTGTGGGTTTTAGCATTCTGGATCTAATTCCTTTTCCTCCTAATTCCTTTTCTTGCTGAGGACATGAGTGAGAAAGCAAACCTATTTTCTGAACAGATGCTCCACCGCAAACTCAGCGGAGCAGGAGCTGCCTTTTCATCTGCCCCTGTGCAGGCATAGGTGGTTTTCCTGGGAGGGTCACTGTCTGCCAGTGTGGCTTTCAGGATCACTGGAACTCAAAAGCTTTCTCGCATCAAGCCCAGACCTCAGGGAAGTAATTTTTACGTGGAGCTTTTGCATACAGCCCTCTATATCTGAGCCAGGCAGCTTGAAAACTTGAAATACAACAGCAATTCTATGTCCAGTCCACTCTCTCATCATTGTTAAGCTCAACCACAGATGAAATTTGAAGGGATTTATCCAGTCACTCTCATCAAAGCCAGCCTCGAAAGAGAGCTCTGAGTATTTACCCCATGCTGTGTTTATTTATTCACCAAAAAAATGTCTTTGGAGTACAAATTAGGTTTTGAACCTAATTTTCTGTGTGCGCTTGGTCGGGTGTGTAAAACCTGCATCTGTGTGAGCTGACCACACAGCTGTCTTAGCAACTGCTGCCTTGGCCTCAATAGAGGGGATAATTCCACTAATTTATTCTGATAGAATGATGGCTTTGCCTTCAAACTTTGGAGATGATTGAGAGACAAACCTTGTGCTTTTTGAAACCAATGGTCCTGGATTCAATTTTTACAATTGTGACCCAAAGGCAGGCATCATGCTGTGACTTAAAATGGGTAAAAATAGCCAGGAACATGCAGGATCAGATTCCCTGTCACAGGAACACGAATTACTTGTGCTACACAGAGGCTGGGGATCTTTAGATACCATATGGTTGATATGTACTAACATAATGTACAGCATGAAGAGACTGTAGCAAAGGTGGGATTTGAACCTGTGTCTCCTGAATCCCAGGAGAAAGTGCTGACTGTGGAATAACTTAAATAGCTCCACTAATTGCTTTTCTGGGAATTTTTTGCACCAGTCCTGATTTTAGGGATGGTTGAGGGCACTCAGGAGATTCCTTGGGGGACTTATTTTTGTGCTAATCTTTCTCAGCTTTTAATGCAGAGGATGGCTGGAAGAGGAGCTGGATTGCTGTGGAATCACTGATTTGAGGAACCTACCTTGCCCTCTTGACTACTGAGTGAACCTAAAGATTTTGCTTTCACTAGCCTGGAGCAAAGAGGCAAAATTGCCAACATATTCCTCATTTATTCACAGAATAAAGCCCTCTCATGGCAATTAACCACATCTCCATCTTCTTTGGCTGTCTTGTCTTCCAAATGGCTTGCTTTTCTATAGCTGTGTTCATAAAATGTCTCTAACCAAAGAGAGAGAGGCAGAAAAGGCAGGAAGCTCATCTCCAAAGGAGATTTAAATAGAAAGGATGCTTAGATTTAAACAAGTGTCCTCACATCCAATAGTGATGCATTAAATCACTGAAGTTTCAATAACTCATACAGTATCTCCATGGAGATGTGCACCATATGGAGTTAATTAGTAGAACAACAAAACAATCAATTAGTTCCTTAATTAGTTTTACCAAGAAATGATAACAAACACAAACAATTTATTGAAACAAATACCCAGACCACAATGACGGTTTAATGGCCCCAGTGAAACTGGCTCCATGCTGAGCCCCTCAGTGTTGCTGGGATTGATTTTGGAGATATTGAGGGTAAATGTTTGCTTTAGTCCAGCCAAAATGTTTTATCAGTGTAATCAATTATTTACGGTATTAGAACAGAGAGAGGAGATTGCTGAGAGGTTTTCATTTGAAAACATATGAAAAAAGAGGGGAAAGAAAACCTTAAGCAATAAGGTTGCATCAAGCCAGTATTTAACCTGGAAGCGATGTGGGGAGATTGAAACAACAGGGATTTGCTCCAGTATCATTTGATCCTAGAAATAAATTGACTTTCTGTATCTTATCCAGATCGGTATTTTTGGTATATACATTATTTGGAGATGACTGAGTCGGGAATGCATAGATCATCCATTAACTCAGACATATTCAAAACAAAGTGGTGCTGGGAAGAGGGATATTGGCAATAAAGTATTTGGCTACAGATCATGTAGGTCAGAATGTGCAGGGGGAATTGGCTGGGGTTTTGTGCTGATCTGTATCAAAGGTATTTGTACAAGATTGTTTTTTTTGCATGAAGGGAGACATCTCTACGTAGCACACCTGACTGGTACTGATATCAAGAAGGACTCAAGAGCTCTGGAGAATGCATTACCTATACCACCAAGACCAGTAAATATCAGAATTATCTCCTTTGCTGCACTCAGGGCTGTGATTAATTACTTGTTAACAAGATCTTCAAAGTACAATGATTTATTTGAGTTTGATCAGGCAGATTATGGGATACAACATTTTAATAAATTCATTGTGACTATAGGTATGTGTTAAAATGATAAATAAGCTGGGCTGCTATAGATGTTTTAGATCCAATAAAGCTATTTTTAGAATGTGTTTATTTGATGGACTAACCTATTATTTACCCAGTTGCATTTTTATGGACTAATAATTTTCTTTGAAAATAATGCCCCGACTTTAGAATGGTGTTTTATTACTATCATCTTCCTCATAATTCTTCTTTCCCCAATAAATGGATCTTTTTGTTTAAAAAATAAATAAAATAATCCTATTTTTGCAGCTTTGGAGGAGGCTCAGTCCTTGCAGCCGGAGGCTGTGTGGGAATGATGCTCAAGATGCAGACTGTGAGCAGCCATACCCGGAGGAGACACATCTGGCAACGTTCTGTGGGGGAAACTCCTCTGAACAGTCTGTCCCAGCTGAGACGTGACAGCAGGGGATGAGGTACTGAAATGTGCTGGCAGAGAGAAATGCAAACTCTTCTGTGAGACACCAAAGCCACTGTCAAGCTTGCAGCCCTGGTTTCTCTGACCACTGAAGGGTGTGTGGATATTTGAGTCTGTGTTCTGTTGGATCAGGGAGCAAAATGGAACCTCTCTTTATGCCCTGGCTTTAGGAGCTCCCTTTCCCACCTGAGCAGGCTGTAGGTGGTTTCCAAGGCAGTCTTTATAATGAAATGGGTTCAGGACTGGAGCCACCTCCCAGTCTGGTGAGGAGGTGGCTCTATTGTTTATGGCTGCTGTCCTCGAAGAGGCTGATTTAAGAAAAAACCAATCCCTGCTTTCCAGCTCTCAGTACCCATAGCTTTTTACAGCACCTTCACTTTGATCTGCTCCCATTTTTGGAGGCCATATTAAGTAGCTATTCTAACCTTGTGGATACAGCTTATTATTTTGCTAAGGAAGAGGAATAAAATGTCATTTTCAGGTCTGTGTAAACCAATTCTCAGCTTTGTCTTGCAGGACATCATGAGGTGTTCCAGACACACAGTCACTGTCTCCAGCAGTCCAGCAGCTCCAGCTGGGGGCTGAGGAGCTGAGGATAAATCACTGCTTGCAGCCAGGCTGGTGGTTAGAATGTAAATGTCTAAACTTTGGAGAAGTGACCTCTGTTAAGTGGTTTAATGCAGTCTGTTGCCAGGAGCTCATGAATTCTGTATTACAGCAAGTAGTTCCATGAGATTGCAACTATCTTACTAATAAAACAACCTCAACATATTTATCACAATAACTCAGACACAGAGAAAGTATAAATATCTTTGATACTGGGAAATGAACTGGCTGCCTGTAGGCATCCTCTTTGCTTTATTGATTTAACCCTTCACAGGTGTCTGTCAGGGACTGGCGCAAACCTGGTGCAGCAGAAGAGCTTTAAAAGGATTAAGCAATGATGCTGTATGTCTGCACAACATCTTTAGTTCAATAGGATTCAGAATGTTTTACAGGTGCTACCAGCAGACCTGCAGGTTGGATGTGAGAAGCATTGCTTCATCAACTGCCAAAATGCAGCTGTTTGTGAATCTGAGGTACAGCAAATCAGATTTCTTGCACTTCGCAGTGTATTTAGGGGAGGGAGTGAAGGAAAAAACTCTCTCCAGCTGAGGCACTCTGAATAATTTCAGGGGGCAGGATTCTGATTCTGTTGTTTGACCAAGGCCATCAGGCCCACAACAATGCTTGGGATCAACTTGTGCTTTCCAGATCCTGCTGGCCAGAGGGTCTCAGGTGGGTTGTAACTGGTTTAAAGTGCCAAAAGGGGAAAATTACGCCCAGAGAAGCTGTGGATGCTCCAACCCTGGATGCGTTCAAGGCCAGGTTGGATGGGGCTTGGAACAACCCATTCTAGTGGAAGGTGTCCCTGCCCATGGCAGGCATGAGCTTTTAGGTCTCTCCAACCCAAACCATCCTGTGATTCTATGGCAAGTGACCGCCTGAGAATGCAGTAATGCCTGGCTGGTCTGCATGGATGTACTACTAAAAATTTGTCACCAATGACCTTGGCTTTCAGTCCACTCCATCACTCCCCATGACACATATTAGGCTCTTTTTGGCTGTTTTTAGAGGGTCACAGACCCAGTGGACACTCACTGAGCACAGACACCATTCCCTGTGCCTCAGATAATGTGCTGTTACCAACACTGACCCTGTCTGACAAGTGTTATCTTGTGTGACCAGAAACCACTGTGGTACCCGATGGATTTTAAAACCCATGGATACTGTCAGGTAGAGCTGATTTCTCCATTCCTAAGGGATTTAGAACAGGGAGACTTAAAAGTTATTATGGACTAGCTAAAATCTCTTGTGAGTGATCAAGTCTATGTGATAAAGATAGTCATGTTCTGGAGTGATAAAAGCCCAATTTCACAGGCCATCCACACTGGTTTTCTTGAGATAGATAATGTTCCTACCACACATTATCTCCCCATCTTCTTTTTTTTTGGTGTAAGATCTCGCTTCTTCTTAAAATGTGGTAATATGTTGGAGTTGCTGAGGAAGTAGCACTTTTTATGGCCATTTTACCCCCAGGAAAGGTCTTCCAATATTTCAAGCACTGGCAAAGTTTGGAGAGAAGAAAAAATGGTTTTTGAGTTTCTTTTCCTTTGAAATATGGACTGGATAAAGAGAGGAGAAGGTCAATGCTGCAGTGGCTGAGACAGCAGGGGAGGAGAAAAATCTCAGGGCTGTTTTTTATTGTTTTTATGATCCTACTTAGACCCAATAAAATGTTTCAATTTTATAAACAACTTGAGAGAAAATGTGGTAACATTATTGTCATGTGGGCTGTCCTACTGAGCCACATTTCTCCCCACAGCTTCACTCTGTGGTGGGTGCACAGACCTTCCCTCCAGTGTGGGAGAATCATTCTCAGAGTGCCTGTGGTGCTTGGTGCACGGATTTAACTCATCTGTATTTATTTGTAGTGGGAGAATGTTTTCAGCTGTGAAATCCCTGTGAAACTGAGATCACTGCATGTTGAACTTCATGCCCTCTGAATAACCAAGGTTCTGTTCCAGTGGTGCTCTGCAGGCAGGTGGCTCTTCAGGCAGGGTCTGTGCTCAGGATGTTGAGGGCACCAATCCTGCTACACACAAGGCATCTCTGTACTTCCGAAAAATGTGAGCCACCCTCAGTGCACCTTTGTCTTTGCTCCCTGTGTGGAGGGATCACAGAATCACACAATAGTTTGGATTGGAAGGGATCCTAAAACCATACTCATTGCAACCCCTTGCCATGGAAAGGGACACCTTCTACTAGCCCAGGCTGCTCAGAGCTCCATCCAACCTGGCTTTGCTTCAGAGCAAGCAAAAAACCTCTCTCTCTGTGTTAACCTCGAATTCACACGTGAGCAGAATTCCCTGCTGACAGGGAAACACATCCCAAAATCAGACCTGTGTGCATGATTTCAGAATGACTTTTATTAACCTTTGCCCTCTCTGGCTTAAAGGCCTCCAGCTGCCTCTGGGCTTTGCTGTACCCTGGTCACTGCAGGGCTGCCCGAGAGGGGTGGGAGGGGCAATGCCAGGGAGAGCCTGTTGAGATAACAGGGGGATTAAATCTCTCTCATTTGCCTGTTTTCCACAGCCTACCCACACATGTGCATTTACTCAGTCACCCTTTCCAAGGCAAATGTTGTCACAGGACACTACAGCCATGTTACAAAGGGAAATGGCTTCCTGGTAGAGATGGAACTGTAATTAAAGCACCTGGTAGGGGATTCCAAGTCCACCTGACCTTGCCACAATCCACAAGTGGAGACTTCTGGGTCTCAGAACTTGTCTCTCCCTTGCCTATTTTTCAATTTTTTCCCCAAGACTCTTAGACTGAAAAACCTCAATTATATTAAACTCAGAGCTAGGCAAACTGAGACAGCTGTCTGAGGACTGTACTAGTTTGAAAACAAACCTGTGGGAGCCACCAAGTCAGAATAACAATTTAATAGGGAAATTAAAGAAAAGGAAAAAAATAAAACACTGGTTCAAACTGACAGAGTCAGGATATAGCCTGACACCCTGTTAGTCAGGGTGGTGGTAGCAGTCCGATAAAAGGGTGGCTGCAGTCCTCCTGAAGTGCTGGATATGGTTCTGTTGAAGCAGTGATCCTGTAGAAAGGGGCTGCTCTTCCTCAGAAGGTCCAGTGGTGGCTGTGTAGCTCCTGTCCTCTGGAAATCCAGTGGAAAGGGTGTCTGTGGTGTTGGGAATCTCAGATTATATCCACGATGGGATGCTTGGTTCCTCCCTCTGGGTGGAGCATCTCACAATGGGATGATGAGTGATGAGGCCGGGCGTTGATGGGCTCAGTAACAGAAGATGGTCCGGAGGGAGTTATCTGTGAGTCATGGGCAGAGCATTGATGGGCTCAGTAACAGAAGATGGTCCGGAGGGAGTTATCTGTGAGTCATGGGCAGAGCATTGATGGGCTCAGTAACAGAAGATGGTCCGGAGGGAGTTATCTGTGAGTCATGGGCAGAGCATTGATGGGCCATTAACAGAAAGATAGTCCGGGGGGATGAGGCAAGGGAACACTGCCCCACCTGATTTCAACAGCTCATGAGGATGGGAATAGAATACACTGCAACCCAGGACAGAGGACACGACTGCTTTTGCCTATTTAGATCAGATATTTTCTCTCTAATATTTTCAAATTTTTGTAGCATGTACTTTATTTTTAAATGTCCAACTTTTTTTTTTTTTTCCCCTGGAGCTGCAATCTTCTAAAACCACTGACAACAAAAATCCTGTTGCTGTGTCTGGTCCACACTGTTTTCCCAGCTCAGGGACATCTGCAAAAAGAAGCAGTCCCACTGCAGACTGATCTCTCTTTGCATAAATACAGTGGTTATGGAATGGTGTTCATTCCATTTTCCGCAACCTGTCGTGTTGACTTTATAATGAACCAGTCACTCAGGTCTGGAAAGCAGATGGAAACCTCTCCTGACAGCCCTTGTCAAAGGAATAAGCAGGAAGAAGGAGAAAAGAATTGCTGGATATGAATTCCTGATACTTACACGGACAGTGGCAGGAACTGAGGAAAGATGCAGGTTTCGAATAGGATTTAAAGGCTTGATCAATCACCACAATGATGGAAAAGCTGCCATCAAATAATAATAAAAAGATCTATAACTGATTTTATACTGTGAGTTATTTTCTTCGCTGGCGCAAGCAATGTGAAGGTGGTGTTTTGGAAACAGAATCAAACAGCAGTAATCAGTCTATTTACATACTTCAAGCCAAAGTGAATGCAAAAACCCTGAGGAAACAGCAGAAAGGAGTGTTAGGAAAACTGATTTAATCTCTGGTGTTATTGGCTGCACAAGCCAGGCTGTTTGATGGATATACATTTACATTGCTTCTCTCCTCTTTCAGCCACGGCCTCATCCAGCATCTGTCATCCTGCCTGTCCCTGGTGCTAGACAGCCCTGCTGAGAGTACCCTGCAGATTCCACACCTCAGGATTGTCTTTTCCAGGCTGCACCAGTTTGGATTTCTCCATGGATAGGGCATGGTGCTGCCAGGGAGCTGTGCTGGCAGGATGGGCAGCTGCTCAGCCCTGGTACATCTCAAGTGTGATGGAGTTTTCCAGGAGCAGAACATGCTCTCTGTGCACGGTTATAAAAGTCTGGGGTGCAATAGGGGTTTGTAGAGCCTCACCTAAGAATTTTAGTTTAGTTTTCTAAGGAATTGAGATGCCTGTGGTAGTCCAGGCACCTATCAGACCCCACATAACAATTTCCAAACCTCTTGGCTTGTGTCAAGCAAACTTGGCAAATGGGTCAAGGTCTCAAAACACTTAAATTCCTGTGGATATCAGGAAAACAGGTGGATAGAGGAGAAGAGGAGCCCTAATAATAACCTCAGGCTGTAGTGTTAGCTCAGCTCTTGATAGACATCAGAAATTTTAAAGGGGCATTTAGTCCTAAGACATAAATCCTTAAATTATCCAGTTTCCTTGGTTCTGCTGCTCAGGGAGCTGCTTCATTAATCTGGCATTGTTTCTGAAACTTAAAACCTTTAGGAGAGCTTCCAGGCAGTCTCATTCAGCTAAACACACTTTTTTTTTCCTCCCCCCAATGATCTAGTTAAAGCCAAAATCCCTCGAAAATAAAAACTAAAAAGATGATGACATTTGATGTGATAAATCCTAATGCTAAGTGGCAGAGGCAGCCACAGCCTTGATGACAATCACCAACCTCAAACTGAGCTGACGACCAGCATTAAGCAGGACAACAGCCAGATGATTTTCTTCTGTAATTTTGTTGAGGAGTGCAAACAGGAGGGATCCAAGGGGAGGTGGGTGTGCATCTCTTCCTGCACTCAGGAAAGCTTCTGCTCTGTTGTGATGGGTCCAGGACCTCTGCTCAGTTATTTTAAGGCTGAGGTCAAAGATCAGCACATGTCCAGATGCCATCAGGCTGACAATGAAGCCAATTCAGCACCTCCTGTTCAAGCTTTGTGTAGCCAGCATCCTTCCCCTCTGTTTTTGACTTTCCAAGTGAATAATTAATAACTGTTTACAGCTAAACGCAGCCTTGAAATTCCTGGCTAGCCCCAGAAGGTGACACTTTCCCCTTTTCCCACCACACATGTTAGTTACACATGCAAGAGCCCCCAGGATGGGATTATTGTCATAGGAGCGAAAGAGGGTTCAACTGCAGTTGAGAGGAGACCACACAGGAGGATTTGATCAACTGAAATGCAGGATCATGGATGGAGGAATCCTATCCCTAAGTTGGAGTCTGACCTTCTAAGCCTAAGTAGCTTTTTTTAACCTGCCCTTTCCTGGCTACTGTAGAGAAGTGACCTGTGGGTGGCTGTGCTCCTGCTGATACTACAGTGCTGGGTGCAAGCACTAGGGCTTGTGTTGGGCAGTGAGGTAAGGAGAGAGGCAAAAAACCTCCTAGGAAATCCTTGTTCCATGTTACTGGTCTGTTCCATGTAATATTTCCCTGTGGATCGTGGGAGCCTCCTCATGAAGGACATGGCAGTGGGACACCAAGAAGGCACTGGAGGACTGGAAGTATCTTGCATGAACACTACAGTGGACAGTAGAGGTGAACTCAACATTTGTCCCAAGTTTCCACCAGCCATATGAAGTTGACTTACTCCAGCATGCCAAAGAAAAGGGATTTGGGGCACAAACAGGGCTGTGAGTAGGGGCCATGCTCTGGTGGCACACGGAGTATGTTGAAGGGGAAGGGAGGTTGTCCTGGGGTGCCTGTCCATCCCATCAGGGTGTGGGGTGCTTATTACTGTGGTGGGACTCAATTGCTGGATTTGTTTGGAATTACTGTGCTTGTCCCAGGGATAGGGGCTGAGCTGTGGATAGCTCCCCACGATAGGATGGAGGTTGAGTGGGCAGCAGGTCCTGGTGGGACATGGTGAAACTCTGCCTACTTTGACATGCACCTTCTTCCACATCAAACAATGAGGCAGCAAAAGGAAAGTGTGCTTGGAATAAATATAGCACTGGTCCTGGGAGTGCTTCAAAGGAGCCTGAGAGCTGGGTGCCTGAATCCTATAAATATCTCAGGCTTGAACACCTTGCTGCCCCAAAGATGCCTTTTGAAAGTATGAGCCCAAAGCAGACACCCCCTGGAAGAAAGTCAGAGGAGAATTAAAGGGCACAGCTGAAGGAAGGGAGCTGTGGGAAGGACTCTGACTTCTTGGAAAGGAAAAAGCATTTGCCAGCACATTAATCCAGGCTGATCAGTTCTCCTGGGCTGAGAAGGAGCTGTTGCCGGTGTGCAAAGCTGGTGTGTACAGACAAGAGTGCTTTCAAATATTTTTTAAAGAGCCCTGAAGAGAAATGTGATTTTTCTGTGAAACTCCTGAGAGTTTTTAAGCATGGATTTGTTTGGGCAAATTGTGAGTGAGTGCCCTCCTGTGAGCACACCAGAACCACTGTTTAATTGGCCCACACCTGGTGTTGATTATGATGCTTCTGTTTTTTTTCACTTCCTAACTCCCTCCACTGTATCTCATTTTGATCAGCTTCCCTGCTATACCCCACAGCTTGGCTTTGGCATGCCCAGTGTAAAGCACAAAGAGTGCTGGAAAAATTATGTGCAAATCTCCCCACCTTAATGCAATCGAGCGTTAAAAAGCAGAGGTATGAGCTCTCCAGCCTGGCTGAGAAGTTTGGATTTGGCTCTGAGAGGGGCAGAAGAGTTGGCTGTATCTAAAGCTGTTTTTTAACAGCTTCGCTCAACTCACTGTTAGATGCACAACAATATTTAAATGTAAACAAACTCATTGCTGGCCATTACTGGAGACCGTGGCAGGCAAATGCCTGGCACAGTTGCTGGACTGGGGCATCAAGGGTGAACCTTAGCACTGCAGCCCTGTTTTGCTCACAATTAATTGCCTCCCAGGAAGCTAACTGGGCCTTCAAGTGCCTTGGCCATGCTCTGGACCAGTTCTATTGGTGTAAATGCAGAGGGTGCTTATTAATTTATTTGTTTCAGTCAGATCTCTGGGTGCCCACCTGAGAATCAAAGCCCTTCTGATATCTAAAATGGGAAGTTCCAATTCAGGATTTGTATTTATGAGGCTCCCATCTGTCTCTGTGTCTGCAGAGGCAGAAAGAATAGACTTACACTTGACATCGCCCAGATATGACCAGAAAAGGGGGAAAGAAGCACCAGCAGCTTCTTCAAATGTTGTAAATTCTTTTTTTTCTTCGCAGGGCTGTAGAGCTAAAATAATCTGGCTTTGAATCTGAATAGAAACTGAAAAGCAGGAGAATTTGTGGAGGGGTGGTACTCATGCAAGGCATTAGCTCTTAAATTATAGCCTTGCCATGAAAAGCAGTTGTGTCTGTGTGAGTGTGCTGGGAGAGGTTACAGTGGGGAGGTGTGGGCAGGAAAATGCTTTTGACTTAATACGCAGGTTTTTGTCAGTCCTTTGGAGACAACTTTTTCAAGAAAACAAGAAATTTACAAGGCTGGATTCTGCATAATATTCCAGGATTATGCAAGCAAACAAACAAACAAAAGCCCCCAACCCAACACCAGAGCTCTGAGCTGGTACCCAAGAAACCCTCTCAGGGGCTCCTGTGTTATTTTCAAATCTGAAGCCTTTCTCTCCACACAGCTCCAATCTTTATTAAAAAGATTAAACATCTGGAAGTGCGTGTGTGTTTTCGCTTGTAAAGAGATCCTCTGCACCAAGCCTGTGTCTCCTCTGAGCTCGTTAACTGGCTGCAGATTCTAAATCAGGGTTGTGAGTGGAGCTGAGATGTGGGGAAGAACCCACCTGGTGAGAAAGACTGTTTTTCTTAAAGTACTCAAAGTTTACTCAGCTGGTGAAACAACAAACCTTATTTCTTCAGTTTAAATGTTAAAAAGAGAGAGTGCAATAAAAGAAAAAAAGTGAGTGGAGGAAAGCAGGGAAGGAAAGAGGAGGGAAGGAAAGAAAGGATGAAGGATTGCCTCAGTCTGCTTTGCTGCTTGTTCGATAGCTCAAAGAATGGAAGAACAGCACCTGTAATAGTCAAAGACAGCCCTGTGCCCCGGGGGCATATCTTCAGCATCCCAGCACAGGTCATTCACTGCTCACAGTCCCCTGTCTGTATCCACAGTGAGTTTGGTGGCCCTAATTCCAATCCCACATCTGGGGTAAAACCTCTCCAAGTGAAATTTGCCATGATACTGCGGACACAGCAATTTGGTGACCTGTCTGCTGCCAGTTCATCAGCCAAAGCCACCAGTCAAACTGCTCAGAGAACAAAGCAGCAGTTCTGTGATCCTCCCCTATGTCCCTTCTCACTCTCCTGGTCCCCCTGCCCCAGTGCAGATGGAAACTCTGATACTTATTACTCCAAGCATTAACTTTTTCTTTTGTTGTGACTGTTTTCTTTTTGCCTTACTCATTTTGTTTAGGACTGAGAAAAAGTCCTGTTCCAGCCTAGTTATAGCCTACAGCCATGAGCCAGTTGAGATTTCCAGAGAGATGAAAAAAACAGAGCAGAAGAAAATATGTGAGGAATTGCAATGACAAGGTTTCTGCTGGTAGCTTGTGATACAGAGAAATGAAGTCCCAGGCCAACAGGCTTTGGCAGCTGAGAAATGCTAGTGCTGGCATGGTGTATCTGGCAGACAGGCAGGCAGAGGGGATGAGTTGGTGGAGGAATGGGGTACGGAAAACACTTGCAGGAGGCTGTACAATAGAAAGAAATATGAATTTTGAAGCAAACACTCGAGTCAGCCTCCTGTGCAGCATAGCTGTGGGTATTAGACACAGTTTTCTCTCCCTCTTTAACCTGGAGAGCCCTACAATGCAAACAGAGGAGGATGTTTTCATCTGCTCTGGGAAATGCACAGGTCCCAAGGTGTTTGGCTCCGTCAGCTCAGTAGCAGTGTAGAGCGCAGAACAAGCTGCTGTACCTGTTCAAGGGGATTTGCAGGCCCTGTGAGCTTTGCGGGGCTCAGCCTGAGGAGCAGGTTGTGGTGTGGGCTGTTCTCTGCTGGGGAGAGCTCACAGGAGCATCTGTGTGTTTTGAAAACTTGTCTCCACACATCTTAGAGAAGCGCAATGCTCTGCCAGGCTCCAGCAAACTGAAGGTCAAGAAAGTTCCCTGTGGACAATGGTGATAAAATCCTGCTCTCGCAGACAGGCAGTGCCAGGCAAGATTGGGCTGGGGGATTAAAACCTCATTTCTGTTCCATCTCTTTTGGCAATCCCATTTCCCCATTCACAAATCGCCTTTGTTCCCTGCCTGTCCCTGGCATGTGGCATTATCTGTGCACAGATACCAGCAACACTTTGGCAGCCTCTCTCCTGCTACCAGGTTTAGCCCCACCATCCTGGAGAGGGATTTCTCCCCTCTTTTGGATGTGTAGCAGAAAGAGCTGAATCACAGCTTGTGTTAGGTGCCCATAGGGCTGATGGAAGGTGGGTGATCAATATAATACTGCATCCAGATATACCCCCATCCTCAGGGCAGAGCATTGCCTCTCTTGCTCTATGGCTTAGAGGTGGAAGTGCTGCCTCTGAGTAGGATTGAAGTTACTTTTCCCCTCTGTGGAATTTGTGCTTTTCGTGGAGGTGGTCAGAGAGAAGAACTAGAACAAGGGTTGTTGCAGACAAAAAATGCAATGGATTTTAAGCTGACCCACAAACCTGTGTCTCCTAGAATGTTTTCTTATGAATGCCTTAGGCCAGATCTCACCTTGTGGCCCAGGCAAAGGAGCCTGTTATCAAACTGACCTCACAGCACTTGATATGCAGCAAGCCCTCTGTGGTGATCAGTCCCAGTCTGTGTTTCTCCTGTTCGTGAGAAGCAACCATGTCTCTATCTTCTCCTCAGGTGTGTGTGTGGTGTATTTTGGGTACCAGGAGCTACTTGTGAAGAGCAGTGGCTGTAATAAACACGCTGCCACGTTGATGATTTATTAAAGACCCACCAGCACCCAATTATGTAAATCCGATTATCTGTCGAGGAGGCTTTGCTGAAACAGCTTGTAGTTATAACACTTTATTTAAGTTGGGTTTTTTTGTTTGTTTGTTTTTTTTTTTTTAATTGGGAAAATTTGGTTTAAAGCAACTTTTTAGTCTCAAGCATCAGGCTCCCAGAGATGAATAGAGCCGGCTCACAGGCATGTGGCTCTGGAAGGGTTTTTTTGTTTTTTTTAAATGATAATACCTTTATCTCTTTCCCTTCATACACAGTCTGAGGCTGGTGAGGGGCTCTTGATCTATACTTCGATGCTGTGGCACGTTGGAATGGATGCAGGTGGGAATATCACCCCCACTGCTGACAACAGACTCCAGCAGCAGTCCTGGGGTGGTTCTTTGGCACAGAAAAAACTTGCTCTGCTGCTGCTACAAGGGTTTTGCAATATTGACAGAGAGTGAAACTATGTATTGCCACAGGTAAACTCATGGGGACCTTCAGTTGTACTCACGTGGCGGCTGGATGCAACGAGCTGTTTAATGTGGAGCAAAGCAGTAAAGCCAAAGAGCACAGAAATGGTTTTAATTACAAAATAATAACTGTAATAACAATATATTTAGGGAAAAATTAAAGCTCTTTTGCTGCAAAATTCCTAGCTTCAGGCAGTGCCACAGAGCTTTGCAGGTGTGGAACTAAATAACTGGTTTCCTCACGAGCATGTAAGGGAACATGTGGGATCTTCACCCCATCCCTAATACAAACTGGAGATGAAAGCGTGAGCTCACCTCCCCATTTTCCACCTGCACAACTGCTAAGCAGATCCCAACCAAGCTCCTTTGTGCTTCAGTCTCAGGTAGGACCTTTTGTCCAGACTTTACCAGAGGCAGATTTTGACTGACAGAGGTGGCACTTGTATTTTGGAGAATGAGGGGCACCGTGGGGTGTGGAGAGGGAGGAAACCGAGCCTGCACCCACCTCTCCCCTCTAGAGCAGCACCTCATGCAATAATAGCCTGAGGTTTGAGGCAGAGGTGCTTTCCTGGAGGTGGCACATCCCCAACACTCCATGAGGTGTGGCAGCATCCCACCAGGAAAAATCCCTGAGCCCCACTGCAGGCAGGGAAGGGGCGAAGGATTGGCAGAGAGCCAGGAGCCAGCCCAGGCCACATGCACAGACCCCACCAAGGAGGCTCTTTTTTGGAGAAGGGCAGATGCAGCCTAAACTGGCTAACTGGGTGCTTGGCTTTCAGAAATTTACACTCAGGAGACAGCCTTGCTGACACGCAGGTGGGTGTGCACGTGAGACAAGGCTGGTGGCCAATTTTACTTTATTGTTTTATTTTATTTGACTTTTCCCAAGCAGAGGGCAGGTGTTAGACATCCTCCCTGTTCCTGCTAGCTGTTTCTCGGGAAACCTGTGAGCCGCGCTGACAGCCAGCTCCCAGCACCCGTGCGAGCCCTCCGACACATTTCGGGAGGTGCTCCAGGCACAAGGCGCTGGGTTATTCCAGCCCAGGGAGGTTATCCCTGCTGCCAGGCAGGGCTGCGCCAAGCCATAAGCACTATTATTATGCTAATGTTGGGGAAATGGCCTGCAGCCCTTTCCCCCCTCCCCATTACCCCTTTTGTGTGGATTTACATCCCGTGTGAGCTGGGAAAACAGAAAGGGTTTATTGCTTGTGAGCGTTAAAAGCAGATGTTTCAGCCAAGGTGGGAGAAAACAGAAGATCAATTAACAAGTAACAAAGGGACAAAGGTAACGGCAGACAGAGGAAACCTGAAGTCATTCGGCGTGTTCCGGAATGGCTGAACACGTACCCAGCCTGCTGCAGCCACTGCAGGGATTTTCTCTCCATTCCTGCTTAATTAGAGGCTCTGCTAATGCCTATCTCTTCATCCCTCTCTCTGGAGCTGGGCGAGAACGGAGGGAGGAGCAGCTCATTTCGAAGTGCCAGGGGACAGAGAGAGAGAGAGAGAGCGAGCTGCATTTGCTGCCAGCAGCCCCATCTCATCAATTTAATCAGCAACACACCGGTGTGGTCTCCGTCTGCGGTGCCGGTTCAGGCAGGGCTGGGGAAGGGATGAGGGATAACCCTGGGAGACCTGCCATGAGCTCCCAAGGAGCCGGCAGCGTGTCCCGCCCGTCCCAAACAAGGATTTTCTGTTGCTGCTGCTGACAGCAGGAGCTGGACTTGGCTTCCTCACTCTGCTCCTCACCCTGTGATAAATCTCTCAGGCTGTTGAACCCCGCTTACCTGGTCGTGCCTGCTCTGAGATGAGAGACCTGCTGCTCTTTCCTAATCTCTGTCAGGGCTATTCGAACTCATCTGTGAGACTTGAGTTGCTCAAGATTTTTTAGAGTATTTTAAAAGGTAATAACAAACACAGCCTTTTTATTTAAAATATTAAAGATGTGTATTTTTCATTAGAAAGATATTTTCCTAAAATATTCAGTCTCTTCCCCAACTCCTTGAATAGTAAACGTTTTCCAAATGCACACTGACATATTTGGTTTATTAGCACCTGTGTTTGCAGTAAATGTTTTCATTAAAACATTGCCCTGTAAGTTTCTGAGGGAGAAAAAAAAAAGAAAATCAAAGAAAAAATGAGCTTATTTTTAACCTTTCAGGATGAAAACAGTTTGGAATTGTTGTGTGAAGTTAATTTCAGGATTTTTAATCAGCTTTTACCAGGTGGAGGAGGCAAGAGAAGCAACTGAGGGACACCAGAAAATGACAATAGAATTGTTAGCTGTATCAGACTGCGACTGTGGCTACCAGCTTATGGCTGTGGCTAATGCCAGATGCTTCTAAAGAAGACATAAGCACAACACAACAAACATCACAGAACCACAGAATATCCTGGGCTGGAAGGGACCCAGTGCAGGATAATCCATCTCACCGCCACTCCCTCTGATTCTCTAATTCACGCTGTTTTCTAGGACAACTGTGTGAAGCCTCTTCCAAGGGTTTGTAGCCTTTACTGCTCTAATTCCAGGCATTCTCCTTATCCAAGTGAGTGCCCAGTCTCCCAGCAAACTTGTTAAATTCTTATTCTCAGAGCTTTCCACTGGCAGTGAAACAGGCAGGGAAGAAATAGTGCCTTTTATCAGTTTGGAGTTTTTTGCTTAAAATCCCATCAGCTGCCTCTTTGTTCTCCTGCCATGAGACTCGCAGAGCAGAGCTCCCAGCCCACTCTCTCCAGCCTGGACCTCATTTCACACAATCTTCCCATATTCCTTTAGCATTTGTCCCTGTACAGAACAGAGCCTTTTCTCCATGTGGGAGTTTCCTCAGATCCCTTTAAGGACTTCCAGTTTTTCAGTGTCCTTTCTCAGCACTGCACACAATACTCCAGAGGTTCAAACCATGGATGCTAAGGATGTTACACAGGAATGTCTGTTGAAGTCCTTCTGCATCAGCTTCCAGGGCCTTGTTCCCTGGGCTGTTTGTTTATAATGATTCTGAGTGAGGAGCTGAGGTCTTACACTGGACGTTTGCAGTGGTTCTTACCTGAGAGATCACAACCCCTGCTCCTTATCCATGGACCTGAGCATCTCTGCAGCAGAGCGGGGAGAGATCTTCTGCCTCGACTGGTACAAATTTCCACAAGTGATGTGACTGTAGGCAAAGATGCCATTTGACATTTGCTCAGGCTGATACCTGAAAAGAGATGTTCTGGTCCTGCCTGAGACAGACCAGATAAACGCCACGAAGGCTTCTGAGTGAGATGAACTCCTTGGTCCAGTTTCTGCTGGAACAGCCTCCCAGCAGCGCTTTCACCAGGGTTCAGGGCTGTGCTGTTTACTCTCCAAGCTGCTGAGGGCTGGAAGTGAAGAAGTGGAAGATACCAGGCAGATCAAAGTATGTGGAACAGATTAATGACAGTTTTGAATAAGAAAGAGCTTTAAAGAACAGAGTAAATGCTGGGGAGTGTGTGGAGAAAGTTCTAAAAGAGATAAAGCAGGCTCTTTAATAAACTAGAAAAGGAATAAAATCAATGATGGTTGAGTTACAAACAACACAGAGCAGCCACTGAACTCTTTTCAAACTAGCCCTCTGCAGAAAAGCACAAAAAAACTGGGACAAACAATTAGGAAGCAATGAAGACTTTGTCAATAGAGCTGTTGATAAGGAACAGATAAAACGGATACTTAAATTAAATACAGTGGAATTCCTTTTTTACTGATCATTCCTCCTAGTGCTCATCTAGCTCTCCAGATCAAACCTTCCTTTCAGCAGCCAGCTCCCATTTGTGTTGATGTTTGCTCTTTGCTTAGACTGCTCAGCAGGGCTTTTGGTCAGGAGGATTAGACTGAAAAGTTATTTTTTTGATTTTCTTTGATGTTTTCACACCCTCGTGCTCTTGAGGATCCATAAATCTCTGAGCCAGTTTAATGAAGTATTGGCTAGAGCCATTTATAATTTCACTTATCTATCCTGGCATTAAAATGCCCTGCAGAACTCACCTCATTCTCCCAAGATGGAGATTCTGGTTTTACACATATGTCTGATTTGGAATGCTTAGAGTTTCATGGGTTTCATGTGGTAAGAACCCAGTCTTAATAATCATCACCCATTGAAGTCGATGGGAGGGTTTGCACTGAAGGAAATGGCAGGCAGCTTGGCCTCTGCAGAATCAGTTTTTAAAATAAATATTTATAACAGAGTTCATCCTTTATGGGCACAACAGAAAATCTAGGTGAGCCACAGTCTGGAGATATGGTTTATTTACTTGGCCAAAACATGCAAAATCACCAGGATGTCTTCAGAGAAAACTGGGAAACTTTTTTGGTTTTTTTGGCTGGTTGGTTTGTAACTTTTTCACTTCTGATCTGTGAGATGAAAATTAGTTCCTGTGGGTGGTACTGTCTTTAAAAGGAGGAAATGAGAGAGACTGGCAATTACTTTTGGGTCTACCCAACTTCTGTTCCAGTGAATGGGCAGGGAAACTGCTGGAGTCTCAGCCCTGCCATGACCTCTTACGTGATTGTAGGCAAACATCAGATTTTTAGGTGAGCAAAGCAGCACTTGGTTACTCAGGAGAGGGGTCCAAAGCAATATGAGGAGAGGGGCAGGTTTTTCCTGGAAATCAGCATGGAAGGAGACCACATTTATTTACATTTCTGTGAGAAATGGGAGATGCCCCCACAGGTAACTCTCCAAAGCCTGATAGGTGTTGAGAAGAATGGAAAGTGTCCAGGCAGGCAGCAGAGGAAGGGTAGGAAAAGCAGGCAGTTGCACAGTGAGCAGGGCTGAAAGAGATTTATATTAGCACCATTTTTACTCCACATCAGTCTCGATGACCGGGAGAAAGGTGTAAATAAGGTGTTAATGCAGATTATACTCCAGGGGAGCGATTGCAAACACTGCAGACAATGAAATAGCACAAATGTCCTGAGTGCTCAGCAGTCGGGGTTAATGGGGAGCTGGGAGCCCCCGTGTTGTGACTGGATTTCCTTCGGTAGCCTGTTTTTCTTTTGCCAACGCTGATGTGAATCACAAGGGAAGTGAATTGAGTTGAGTTCTGTAACAATAAACAGGCTTGCCACAGACCTGCATAAATTTATTAAATTCTACGTGATAATTAAGTTATTTACCATTAGTTTCTGGCCTGGGTTTAAATGAACAAAGAATGAAGACAGTGCACTGTACTTCGGAATGAAAAACCTGAAACAGAGGAAGAAGACCCATTCGAGCTTCTACCTTTTCCACTTCCACTACAGAATAGTTCTTAAATGAAGGTGAGAACAGGCAGAGAGCTGTGGGTTCAACAATGAATCATAAAAAAGGATGGAAAAATAAAACAAGAGTACCCAGTCCCTCCTTCTTCCCTTATGGTGGATGTGGACCAGACCGCAATCAGATTCCCACCTAAAAAAATATTTCTCAAAATTGGTACTAAATATTTCTTCATTTGTTAACAGCAAAGAAATTAAAAAAGAAATAGTGCCTGTGATTTGTTAGCAATATTTATCTACTTTGTTCCTACACAGCAGATCTGAGACATACTTCACAGTCTTCTTTATAATGGCGATGCTAGAGCTATAAACAGCATTATTAGAAAAAAAATGCGTAATAGCAATACAAAAAGGGCTGATTATTAATAAAACACTGTCAGATTAACTAACAGTAGAGTAAAGACTATCTAGTAAGTGCTTGAGAGAGAATTCTTCATTCCAAACTGGTATTTTAGAGTTATGCACTAATAAAAAATAGCTTTAAATTTTCTAGAGATTAAAACTGAACAGTTCTTTTGTTTTTTCTTTTTAAATTGCTGGTAAAAATTCAAGCTAAAAGTAAGCACTAAATAATAGACAACACTGTTGAAATCGCATTATAGACAAGATCACTTTTCAAAGCAAGGGTGCTTTTCGTGTTTTCGAGTGGCAAATGGCATCTGAAACCACAATGTTTCATTGGCTGAACAGCTTTTTATTTAAGTACTGAACATTGAATGTGCTAGTTGGGGTCTGGTCCACAGCATAGTGAGGGCAAGGGGGGTTCCCCTTGGCTGTCACAGGGATAGGAATTGATTTCAAGGCACAGCAAAATAGGTGTGGGTGTAATCAGAGAAAAATGAAGTCTGTAGCAATCACTGTCTCAGAACACATCTCTGAAGAGCTGATTTGGTCACAAATGTGCTCCTGGCAGACCTGTCCTCCTTTCTTCACACAAAAACCCAACCCAGGACACCTCAGTGTGATGTAGGAATGGAAGTCAGACAGAAGAAATCCCAAGGGGTATGTTAAAAGCAATGGTTTGTAAATAAGGGCAGGGAAGAAATCTGAGCCCCTGCAATTCACAATGTGGATACCCCAAATCAAACACTTTAAACTCATATTAATATTATGAAGCATCCATGTGAACAAATATTGACTCTTCCTGTGAATTCAGGTGTATCTGCACAGGTAACTATAGCTGTGCTACACAGGAAAATTGCAGCATATATATATATGACCCCTCAGTGAATTAACAGACAACCCACAAAGGGAAAAATGCAAAGCACATCCTTGTTCTGGGCTGAAACCAGAAGATACAATAATATAAACAATAATATTACAGAATAAAAATAATTTGTGAGCCAAAGGTTTGGAACAGTTAAAATAACTATAGTAAATCATTCTGGGCTATAACTGAATGAAGTAAACCTGGAGATGTTTATTGGCAAACATTTTCCATGGGAGCACTTTCCTGAATGAAAGAGCTGATGGAAGGAAAACCTGGATTTGGGGGTTGACACCAGTGAAAGAAGAAGATGTAAGTCTGGGGGCAATTTCCCTGCCAGAGCAAGAGGATGACCAGGTGAGCACTGATCCAGGATAAAAGAGGAGGAAACTTGCCTTTTTCAAATTCCCACCCATTTAAGAGTGCTGCAAAATTTAAACAAATTTCTTGGTACCAGCAGTGAAGAATTTTCACACACAAGCTGTCAGTGCTCCTGACTGGTTTGGGCTTCTTAGAGTTTGTAGGGTAAAAAGTTCCCCCAAATCAAGGGACTCTCTCTTCTGACCCCCATCAAAACCAACCACCATAACCCCACAGTGTTTATAGGCTGATTGATCTTTTTAATTTGAAGAACGATATAATTTTTAAAGGTATTTATTTGGCTCTCTTGTGACATTCCTGGTTTATAAACCACCTCAGAAAGCCTATTTCACATTTAAGGAAGGTTTTTATTATTGATGGACATCTCCTACCACAGGTTCAACCCTTTTTCTTAAAAACACACATCAGATTTTTATAGGTCCTACATTCCTTCTCAAAACATTGTCCTGTTACATCACAAACATCCAGGCTTGGGACAAAAATTGTCACCAGACACTGTGGCAAGGGACATATCCTGTCCTTTGCCCTGTGACAGGAGAATGGGGGCATTTTCCACACTGGGAGATGGGGAAATTTTGAAAACCCTGTCAGCCCTTACCACAATTGTTCCCTCTGGCAGTTCCAGAAAAAGAATCTTGACTACAACTTGATTTGGAAACTTCTTTAGGCACAATCCCAGGAGATCCAGTAACAATGGACTGCAAGAGATGGAGTTAGGGGAAAAATAAAACAGCTGGACAGGTAGAGCAGGATGGGAGTGGAGAGAGGAGTCTCTGTTTTGCCTGGTATTCCGCATTTCTTGATGCTGGAGTTCCAGCAAGCAGGTAAATAAATAAATAAATAAATAAAAATAATTATGATGGTTATCAACACTGACCCTTTCCCCCTTTCAAGTATATTTCAAGTTCCTTTTATTGATTATACACAAACTTCCTCACGTGAGGATGAGGCTGTGCTGCCTTTCAAGGAAGTCTGTGGCTTGAGCAACCCAGGCCAGAAACTGCTCATTTCCCCCCACTCTCCACTCATTTCTAAGAACTAGGAAAAAACCCTCCTCTTGAGATTCTGGGAAAAATGGCACCAAAAAGACACGTTTTTGTCTTTTCAATTTGTTGGTTCACTACGGGGCTTTTGATCTAGTTTTAACATGAGATAAATCACCTTGAACAACACTTTTATGAAGCTGTTCCTGCAACAAATGTGAGCCCAACACCTTTGTGCCTGGTTCAGGGACCCGGCCATGAGACTTCACCTTCAGAACTAATGGTTAATAACCGGGTTATCCTTGCTGAAGAGAAGGCAAACACCTTTTTGTTGGGGAAGATGAAACAGGAAAGCCTTATAAATATGATTGCCTGACAAAAGATTTTGGGAATATGAAAACTACAGGCGACATCGAAATGAAAGCCATTTTTGAAATACCAAATCTTAGTTACTGAACAACTGGAAAACAATGGTATGGCCGACTGAAGGTAATCCCCTCTTGATTGAACAATACCCTCTGCTTGCAGGCAGGTCCAAGGGTCAGAGCAGACCCTACTAGCTCAGCAGAAGGGGTCCAAAGAGTAGTTTTTAGAAGTTAAGATGTAACACTCTATGGTAATATAAGAACTCTTATAGGCTGTAGGTAAATGCTATAGGATTTGTACCTTGTATTAGATTGGTTAGTGACAATTAGAATATTCAGTACAGAAGATGATTTATTGTATTGTAACCAGGACTTCACGATTCCATTCCATTCTATTCTCATCACTTCTTCTTCACTCTCATTCCTCTCTCTCTCTCTCTCTCTTTACTTACCCGCTTACTCTCTTGCTCTCCTGGGCCTGCTCCGAGCTGAGTCTGGCAGCTCTAAGCAGTGCCCCTGTACCCACGCCCTTTGCAATAAACCGCATGTCCCAAGATCTGCTTATTGAGATCTCCCGACCGAACCCACCAGAGTCCTTACACCTTTTATTACATGCACTGCTATTCTGCACCACATGCAGGCACTATCCCTGTCCTTTTATGTATTAAATTAGACAGAATCTCTAATGAAAGAATGCTGAAGGTCCAAGCCAACTCCTAAGGTGGTAGAACAAAACCATGAAGTATTCTGCTCCTCCTCTGGCTTTAATTTCAAGGGGTAAGAGGATGGCATGGAGCCTACTTAATTTTTAATATGAATGAAATGCTAAGAAAAGTGCAAGACTAAGAAGCTGTAAGGAAGTTTTTCAGTGTGATTTGGTCTCTTCCCTGTTGCTGCCTGTTCTGAGCTTCCCCTCCCCCTCCCAAAGACCCCTGCTCCTGCCCATGTGCTCCGACCTCCTTTGTTCCAAGCGCGGGCAAAACCAAATGTAACTCAAACTCTTTAGCAGTGTCTGATTGGCCGCTCGCCCCGGGTCCGCCCCCAGTCCTCCCCTTTCCCCTTCTCCGAATAAAACAGATCCTCGAGGAGGGCCCCGCCCTCTCTTAGCTCAGCTACTTTCCTGTGAACATCTCTGGTTGTCTCTCTCATTTGAAAGCTTCTAACTGCAGGGAATTGAGCGAGCAGGGAGCTATATTTCTCCCTCTTTGCTTCTGCCGATGGTATTTGCTCTGCAGCTGATACAGGTACCGATTTTAGAGCTATTAAAGTGCTAGATCGCCCGTGCTACCTCTCTAGGCTGCTCGAGGCTTTCTAAGGCATTAAAGTACTAGCCTAGCCGGTATAAAGCTGAAAAGATACCTTCCACACTTCCCCTCAAGAGGAAGGGCAAAGCAAGTTGATAGACTTTTGAGTGTTGGGTGGTAAAACGAATCTCATTTCTCAAGTCATGAACTTTGAAAATGAAGTTTCTAAACATCACAGAGCAGAAAAAGCCTAAGATTTGATTATTTTATAGCCTTGTTGAATGGATACTTGCAGATGGAGGGGAAAGGTGAGTGTGTGAAAAGAAATAACAGATTACAGCACCACACATCCCAAATATTTGCAGTTGCTTCTCATATCATGTGTTTGATACTTGGCACAGCGAGTTCTCCCCTACAGCCACAACCCTGCCTGTATTTACGTCACCTCACACGTGGATGCTGGGATTAAGACAGCAGCCTTACACTGCTCCCAGGCAGGCTTTTGTTTCCCTCAGGCTGGGTGTGTGTCTCTATCAGAGACATGGAGCAGTGGATGTGTCACATGTTGTAACGTTGGGGCTACTGTTGAGATGAAATACTGTAGGCTGCCCTGAACCCTTCCCCAACAGGAACATATTGCTGCACTAACAGAGCTCCTGTGGCATCAGAGGGAGAGGCACAACACAGTCCTGATGCTTGTTCAGAGAAATCCAATATTACAGAATTTATATCTACAAAATTCATCTTGTATTCTTCCCCCTTAGATGCCTTCCCATATTTCAGGCCCGTGGAATCGATGGAACCAAGGGGCAGTTTGTCGTAGCACCCTGTAGGATGATATTAAATTCTTGCTTTATTGCTAATATCAGCAACTTTTTTAGACTGAGACAAGAAAAAAGATAGAAAGGGAGAAAGGAAGAGTGTGGGAGAGAGACAGGAGCTACAAGATGTGCTGCTTATTTTCCTGAAGTGTGAACTAGGGAAAAAAGACAAAGCACAGTTCCACAGTGCTTGAAAACAGATGATGTCCCCATTCTTTAGCTCTGTAGCAGTCCTGTAACTGCCACAACTAGACTTTTGCTGTAAATAAATTAATTATCTTGTGCCAGGGCAGTGTCCTGTGTGGCTCTTGAAAGCCCTTTGAACAGGAGCCAAGTGATGTCTGACTCCTGCTTTGCCACTCTTACACTGTCCCACCTCTGGAATCTGCTGTCTGTCCTCTTGTTGTTGTAGAACAAAATTCCAGCCCCCTACTGTTGTTATCACAACAGTTTGGGCCCATATGTGCCTGTGCTGTGCACAGATGCTATTTCCGGGATTCATGGATGTTCTTCAAAGCACTTCCAGCCATGGTTCCCACAGGTGAGAGAAGGTGAACCTTCTGGTGAGACAAGGGCACATGGCCCCACTCTCCATATCTAGATGGTTTCGCCACAAATCAGGGTAAAAGATGCTTCTTGGCACCTTGGACAAGCCCCAAAGGCCCTTTTAACCCAGCAGTCTAAGTCCTGCTAAAGAGCTGGCCAGTTACCAGTGAGACTTGGTCCCCAAGCACTTGAGGATTTTCCATGTTCCTTCTGCCCAGGGCTTGATAGCATTTCCGTGCTGTGAAACCTTTGTGAAGGTGAGGGTTTGGTGCAGGGATGCCAGGTGCTCCAGAAGCAAAATCTGATCAAAAGCTACAATTTCTCAGTAGCTCTGCCTGGACCTGGCACCAGCCCACCACCAATACCCTCCCACTCTATTTTGAAATGAGTTATTCTGCAGAGTTTTAATCTTAAGATGTAGGCTTAAATTGACAATTAACACCTGGAATTAATTTATCCCTGGTACAAGCAGGAATGAGTCCTAATTCACAGAGTGTCTCCCATTTACATCCATGATGAATTTGGCCCACCAAACAAGCACTTTTGGGCTCTCTGTGATCTCACCCATTTGCAGCACAGAGATGTTTATTATGCCACACATATCCAATCCGCTTCCATGTCTGTTGCATGGCAATCAGAGCAATTTTGTGTGGAAGGCTTCCTCAGAGAGGGCATCAAGGTGTGGGCTGGATGATATGGACACAAACTTCACTGGGTATAGAACTAATATGAAGAATGATGATAAAACCCAGGGTTTTTTTAAATTGCTCTTGGAGCCTTAAGAAATATTTTTTTCCCAGGTTAGAACCACAATAAAATTTCATTCCCACTGCTTACCCTAAAAAATGGATTTCCTTTCCCTTCTCAGCTGGTGATTTGTTTTGCATTAATGCCTTTCATAACTCATACGTTTTGCCATTAAAAATTAATGCTTGGTGCTGACATAAACAAATGAAATTTGTATTATTAATGTTTTACATAGGTAAGACTTTGTAATAACAGATTCATCATAACAGACTGTTTTAATTAAAAGACTTGCTCATTCCCTAAACTGATTTCAGACATAATTTTGGGCATTGGGAAGAAAGTCTGGTACAACTACCTGGAGAGGAGTGATCAATAAGATCTTACAAGCCATTTTTAAAGTTTGCACCTGAGTTCAGACAAGGGATCTGCAGTCTGGGGTGTATTCCGTGGGAGTAGCAAGTGGGAAAGGCACCAGGGATGGCTTTTTGGTGCAGCCTCTCTCCACCATTGTAGTTTCTACCCAAGGTCCAGTACAGGGTTTTGCTGCATGGGGGGACATTGAAGGTGAATAAAACACCAAAGTGGTGGGACCATACTAAGGGTTTCCTCCTGGTTGGACCCGTCTCCGTTTGTCTGGAGAACCATGTGGCTCTCAAGGTGAATTTCCCATGGACAGTCAGCAGGATGATCCCCAGCCTGGCCTTTGGGGGTATGGGTCTAACTTTGGAGAGATGATGGTGAACTGGTTATCACCAGTTTGTAGGTGTGGGACAAAGCTCTTGCTGCCATCCACAGCCCAGTTAAAGCCACACTCTCCACTACTTCACTATAAAATTGGACATTAGGAAAGAGAAGGAGAAGCAACAAGCTCAGTAATAACCTGCTTCAATTTAGTTTCCTCTAACAGAACAGTGCATACATGAAACTCATGTTAATTATAATGCCAAGCAAACTTTTACTTGAAAATTTCTCATTACATTTTGCTTCTGGTTCTGCGGATAATAGTGTTGACTGTCCAAAAGAAGAAATCTGCTCAGCTGTGAGGCTGCATGTGGTGTCTCCATAATAGGGGTCTATGATGTATTCCCAGGCAAATGAAGCTTGGGTTGAGAATAACTCACAGCAAACTTCATTACAAAGCAGTGGTAATTGTGCCACAAGACAGGGATACAGTCTTGCAAAACTCAGAAGGGGAAATTCAAACATGTTAAAGCCTGGAGATTGACTGGTGGGGAAGGGAATGAAAACAGGAGCACACTTCCTCACAGACCTGAGGGCAGTGGCACAAAGCCTGCTAATGACAGGGAGCAGGGTGATGGGAAAACATCAAGTGGGGGAATTTCTAAAGCCCAATGCACTTGCCTCTTCACCTGTCAAAATCAATGGAAATGTTTAGTTCAGTTTTTCTGTACCAGTGAGTTCAAGGGGAGCTGAAGTAAGCCAGGGAGCTTTTAAGTCACCCACCCTCCATAACTGTAAAGAACAAGTGGAAAAGTGAAGAGCTAAGAATTGAAACCACTGTAAAAGAACTGGCCCTAGAAAATGGTTCTGGGAAGCCAGGAGTGCTGAAAAGAGAAAGATGATAAGGAACTATCTGTATTGGACATCAGGAGCTTATAAATGGCAGCGGGATGTAAAATGGCATCACTCTGGAAAGGACACGAAAGCAATGAAGGGAAGAGCAGGGCGGTATGAGAGGCTCATTGATGAATGAGGACTTGGGCTGCTTGCTTAAATCTCCCCTCTCCACCCCTTCAGCTCCCACTGTGACCAGCACAGCCCCACACACCCCAGAGGAAATGGAGCCAGGCAAAAAATCACATTTCAGAATGGAAAAGGAGGTTTGTGTGTGTCTGACATGGGACAGGAATACAGATGTGTACAAAACAGAGGTGCATTTATGCCTGGGACTCTCTTATGTTGGCATCAAGACATTTGTGCTGCCCTTTGAGAGATGTGCACTGCAGATATTTTTACTTTGCAAGGGGCAACTTCCACTCCAAGGATGTTAAATGTACTTTTTGCACCTTTTACAAGCACGTTGCAGCTCTGCAGCTGCGTGTCCAGCATGAGATTGCAGCCATTTCTGCAGTCTTTGTGCTCCTGAACCTATTTAATTAGAGGGAATTGGATTGAAGCTGCTAAGCAGTTATTGTCGAGACTGCTCTCCGTGCACATATTGTTCAGGAATCCACAGGAGTGCTTTGCTGGACATGGGAACACTGTGCCTTCAGCTGAACCCCAGCCAGCTCCACAAAGCAACAACAAAATAAGGCGGAGACTTCAGGCACTGATCTTGAGCTAAAAGTTAAAAAAAAAAAAATAGGCATATTTGCCCATCTCAGTGCAAAAGGCAATATGGAGCACTTCTGCCTGAGGAAGATAAGGAAAGCTGGCATTGCCTGGCATGGTTGCTCCTAGATTTCAGGAGAAACCTGGAAACAAGCTCTCCAAAGGGCATTGCTACTCCCCATGAGGAGCCCAGGCTGCCCCCGCTATCGAAGAGCTCCTGTCAGGAATGAGGGTGGAATGGCAGCAGCTCTGTTGGACAGGGCTGTGCCAAGGCAGAGTGAATGTTCATTTTCCTAACTTTGCATCAGTAATTAATCAAAACTGGTTTTACATAAGCCTGAACATAAAATTATTAGCTCCTGCAGGTTCTTACAGCAGTTACACCAAGACCTCTGTCAGCAGCTTCAAAATTGATGTGCTGTAAAAGGAGAGGAACATTGATAAATACTCATTTGTTACCCCTGCTGTTGCTCACTCAATCAGCTCTCACCTTTCATTCTCTTTTCTTCTTGTGTTCGGAGAAGAAAAAAGGAAGAAAGCAGGATTTTACTTAGAAAATAGAGGTGAAGGGGAAACTTTCTCTCATGATGAACACAAGAAAACTGGTTTGTGGAATAATCCAATAAACTGAGCCCTTCCTCAAATCTGGGTGTGTTCCTAGAATTTCAATTAAATTCAGGATCTCTAGGGCACAGTCGAGCCTTTCTACTCACTTTTCTTTAAGTTCTTTAATGTGACAGAGTATTGATCCTCAGTTATTTCTCTGAGGTGCTCCTGTGGTAAAAATAAACCAATAAAGGGCATTACAGCTGGCCTGGGCTGTGCTGAGGGCTGTTGCAGCCTGGGCTGGGCTGGGTGGCTCAGGCAGTGAAAGGACAAACCTCTGCTCCCCAGGGAAAGCACTCACTGTTTAGGCTGGTGGCTCCTCTGGTCTTCATTGGGTTTTTTGAGGGAGAATCCCTGAGGTCTGTCCCTCTGCTCTGGGTCTGCAAGGGGCAGTTCAGAACAGAAGATCAGCCCAGTGTGCCATCACTGTCGGAAGGAGATTCCCTTTCTCTCTCTTCTCTTGCTACTTGCCAGGGATGGTCCCACTCTTCCTAGATTACATCCAGCTTTGTGAATCCCTCTGAGACTCCTCTTGTCTCCCTGCTTGGGATTGTGAACATCCCACCCTTGTCAGGCGTTTTAATCTCTAAACATCTTCATCTCTGATGGAGAAAGTCTGGGGGCCTTTAAGAGCTTTCCATGAAGTTGTGATGATTCCAGGACAGGCTCCTAAGAGAGGAAATTCAGTATGTTTCCCATGGTACCCCTTCAGGGAAGGGGTAGCAGTTTGCAGCATCCATCTCAGAGTCTCTGCATCATTCAGCCTTTCTTGTGGCCACGTCCCAGGGTGCAGAGACTTTGGATAAGCTCAGAGCTTTTGCAGGTTACTGCTGAACACATGGCAATAAATCATCTTCATAAAAAAGTCTCTTCTTTTAGTATTTCTGAACCCAGCACTGCATGGATGTAGGGCGCAAAGTACACCTGGAGAGTTTAGAGGTCAGACTTCCATTGAAGTGAAGAGTATTAAGGCAACCAAGTCCTTCAAAAATTTCTTCCCACTGGTTTATCCTTCAGGATTCACTCCACAGGATGATAAAGATTTTAGACTTTGGACTGTTGGAAAACTCTCTCTTCACTGTTCTACTCTGCAGTCAGTCAGCCAAAGCACTTCCTAATTCTTCTTGTTCAGAGTTAAACAATGGAAGAGGTGAATAATAAATAAAGCCATAAATTTTCAGAATTTTGAAAACCAAAGAAAAGAAACTACAGTTTTTCAGGATCCACCTCAAACAGCTGAAGCTTGTATAGGGACCTGAGAAAAAGATGAAATCCAACCTTGCAAAACACAGCAAACAAAACCAGGTTTCCTTACGTGGGAAAATATGCAAGGAAAAAGAAGCAATGCTGCTCAGATATGCATCCTATTTCTCCTCAATTGCTGGTCTGTTCCTTCAGGCTTCCCAACAGAACATCATGCTATTTTTCCTTTTAATTTCCTGAATGTAGTTATTAACTGGAGTAAAAATAAATAAATAATCATAATGACAACATGTAATTTCTTGCAATGAAAACTTATGGTACAAGTTATTTCCCAAGATTTCCCAAGATTCCCAAGACAATCTTTGCAAGTCTCTTTATTCAGCTAGATGGGAAACAGGACCTATCACCAGGTTTCCTTTCATTTTCCTGTTTTTTTTTCTCTTTTAACAATCACATTCCTATTTTTTCCGTTGTCTGTAATACAAAACTTCCTTTCCTATAAATCTCTTTTGTTCCTCCTGAGACTCTACAGCAGTCTGTCAGGAGCCCTGCAAGGAATAGCTCACTTCTGTCAAGAAATATTAAGCTCCATATTAAGCATTAAATATCTTCTAAAAAGCTGTCCTGATGACAGCCAAGCACAGGGTCACACTCGTTTGAACTACAATTTACTCTCTTTCATGGCAGAGTGGGAAGAACTGCTTGGAACTGGGAGCTTAGAGTGGGAAGCCTCGTGTCCCACTTGCCTGGAGCTGCTGACATGATGTGACAGGGGATTGTGGCAATGAGACTGAGTCATGGGTGGCTGAAGGGAAAGGAGGTGCCTTTGGAGCCACCTGAGCAGCACCATCACTCACAGCCCAGTGGTCCTGCAGCTCCTGGAACATGACTTGTCACTCACTGGCATGGGTGGCACAGAAGGGGAGAAATGACATGGGCTGGCACCAACCTTCCTGCCTCTCTATCTGCTACACCCTTCGACTGGTGCCTAACAGGGAATCCAAGCTGTCTGCTGAGGCACCTTTAATACCCTTAAATATCCCACATCCAAAGCAGGCTGAGAGGGAACTCTCTCTTCAGATGGTTCACCCATACACTGAGCTGGCAGAAGATGGACCCCGGGCACTGTTGGGCTGCTTTAAGCATCACTCCCAGCCTTCCCTCCATCTTCTGTTCCAACAGCTTTACAGAGCTGACACCAAAGATGCTGAAGATGAGAGAGAGACATGGTCACAGGATGTCATTTTCCTTCTGTTCTCTCTGACGCTGTGTTTTTGTCACTGTTACTAAATGCCAGCCTGGTTTAAACTGCATTTAGCATCTTAACTAAAAGATCATCCATCTTTGCTGTATAGCTGACGGGTGACACCTGTGGATGGCTCTAATAAACAAAGAGTGCAGGGCTGTCAAGTCCTGCAAAGTTACTGGTGAGGATTTGGGGACTGTGAGCAGCTCGTGGAGATTTTTCTACCCCACCGACCTTGCCAAAGATGCTCTGATCTGCTCTGCTGATGTGGTCATTTCACCCCAAAAGTAAAGGGGACAGCAGCACTCTTTCCCTCAGTGCTTCATTAGGAGGAAGAGTGATACCACTGAAAGGAGATGTGGGCTGTGCTCCCACTCCTACCTCTTTCCTCTGAAGAGAGGTCTGGCAGAGAGCAGCTCCCTTCCCTGGCTGGAGCAGAAACACTGGGATGTGATGCTGAGTAGTGCACAAGGAGTTGATGTCCCAGAAAAATTCTAATTTCACAACCCCCTCATCCAAGCCCTCCCCTTGTGATCTCATTCAGACCTGTGGGATTTGCCCATCTGCAATTACCAGGGTGGTTTCTGCACTGCCAGGAAGGCAGGGATTAACTTCTTCCCGAGCATGATCATCATGACCATTCATTTATGGAAGATCCCAGGAATTACCTCAGTCCTGCAAACAGCAATTATAATAAAAATAAAACCACAATAAAAAGGAGCACAGTGCCAAATCACCCAAGAGAGACCTCAGCGCACAGGGAATTGTTGTAAAGCAGTGCATCCCCTGTCTGTTTCTGAGTGATGGATAACACCAGCCCACCAGAGAGCGAGATTATCACTGCTGCCCTTCCTGTGTCCTCTAGGATGGCAGGAAAGAGTAAGTGGGTGCTTGCTGCTGGAAGTATCTGCAGGCTCCAAAGTCTAGGAGCATTACCAGGAGCAGGAGGCAGAGGATGTATCTCTCTCTCATGTCTCCCCTCTTTATCTATGTTTCCCACCATCGGTATCTCACATTCTGCAAATGCATCACAAAAGAAAAATCAATGTAAACTAAACAAGAGACTTTCCAGGCTGTAAAGCAGAGATGGCATTAGGTGTCCATTAATCCCATGGCTGCAGCAAGTCCCTGAAGCGACTGAAATGCGAGGAGGGAAAACGGAAGAGGGGGAGGATGGCAGGGGACAGAGAACCAGCAAATCCTCTCTTATGACTGTAGTGGTTTTCCTTTCCTTTTATTTATTTCTATTTTTTTTCTTTACTTCTCAATTTAAGTAGAACTCATAAAATGAGCTGATTGAATATTGTGCTTTCTCTGCCTCCATGCTAGATTCAGAATGCCTGCAATGCTTTCTAATGTCAGCAGATCCAAATAAGGTCATTTGCATTAAAAGAAAGCCAAGCTTGCAGCTATCTACTTAAAAAAAAAAAAAAAGGCAAAAGAAGTCATGCTTTTAAATTAATCAGTGACCCCTCAGGTTGATGCCTTTGTAGAAATACTAAACTGAAAAGTTATGCATCTAATTATAAAAACTCTGAATTAACTGTGGGTTGGCTGCATCAGGGTTTAATGCAGGTCTTTCTATGACCCGTCATGTTTGCTGCTTGGCTCCTTGGCTCAGAATTGCAGGTCCCCTCTCTGATGCTCCTTCCCTGTGCTTGTGAACAGACACAGAACATCACAGGTCTTCCTCTGGGAGCTGAGCCCAAACTCCAGGAGCTCTCACAGAGAGGGGAAGAGAATAAAACAATCCTTGTCTGTCTCAGTGTAGCAAGGTCCTTTGGAAGACCTCTCCAGAAAATTCTGATGACAATCTGTGTTCTAACCTTCATTACTCCTTACAGATCAACTTCATAGCTGCTTCTGATGCAGCCCTGCACCTTTGCACTCCAGCACTCTTTTTTCTTCCCCCCCCAAAAAAGTTATTCTCATGCTTAATGCTTTGAAATTCTGCAAGAACTTGGACACATCTTCCCCTCCCCTCCATGTGGAAACCTGTCAAGCCTATGGTTTTTGGTACTTGTCCATTTTTATATGCTCCAGCCACATCTCAGTTTATAATTTCTAATAATTTCCAGTGTTAGTGAGGCTGAAAAAGCCATTGAGTGTTTTCAGGACTGAAATTGAGCTATCAATTATGAAAATGTTTCTTCTGCTCAGTTTCCCACTGAGCCATTATCTAATAAAAATCCCCAGGAAAACACCTCCCTCACCAGAAACGGAAACAGTTAACAAGGCAGAGTTGCTGCTGAAGTGCCCTGAGAACGAAATGCTGGGCTAGATACAGACACCCACAAATCCAGAACCATCACTGGCCCCAACAGCATGAAAAGAAAATTGCAGACTCAACCAGTCTCAGTTGGTATAATTTTCTCTATGAACTTGTCCCCTTCCCTTGAAATACTAGAATTACTTTACAAAAGCTCTTTGCAATAAATGGCTTTTTTTTCCCCCCATGAATCTCCCCTAGCATTCTCCCTCTGCTCAGCACACACTAGAGGAAAAAGCTTATTTGCATGTAAGGCTTGGGCATTAGGTTCCTCTTATTACAGGCCGAGAAAAAAGTAACTATTGAGCAAAAGAAGAGCAGGAGGAAGTGGGGGGGGGGGGCAGGAAAAGTGCAGACACAGTAAATTACCGTGTGAATTAAATCTCCAGCTGACTGGAAATGGGGCTGTTTGAAAACTCCCTTTGATTTTGCAGTGTAAGGTGGGGAGGCTGCCATTCTTCTATTTTATGTTTGCTGATCCTTTGTTGTTCCTTTATGATCTTTTTCACCTCACGATGTGTGATTTAGAGTCATTTCAGGAACACAGAGAACTGCAAAGTAGGCATGCTTGGGAGGGGACAGCCATGGCCAAGGTTCAAGGTTGAAACCAAAGTAATGAACTGCCTTAAAGGGGGTGTAAAAACTGGCCCCCAATCT
Source organism: Corvus moneduloides (assembly GCF_009650955.1). Taxonomy (NCBI): domain Eukaryota; kingdom Metazoa; phylum Chordata; class Aves; order Passeriformes; family Corvidae; genus Corvus; species Corvus moneduloides. The sequence continues at coordinate 6,731,574 of NC_045496.1, forward strand.
GGGTGAGCACATGCACATTTTGCTCCTGTTTCTTGAATTTTTTCCTCTTACAGTGGTATTGAAACAGTGATTGTTCAGAATCACAAATTCACTGAAGATGGATATGGAGTTCTGACCAGGTAACCCAACCAGCCAGTGGCAAGACAGAGAAATACATCTACTCATCCCATTTCTCAGCTTTTAATTTTAAAATGAAGAAACAGAATTGGGTTGAAAGAGGTCGGGTTTCATATGGTCAGCTTGTCTCTACCTCACTGGGATATTACTTAAGAAAGTAAGGGGGAAGAAGGGAGAAAAATGATTAGGGAAATAAACAGGGCCAGAATAAATACGGCATGTGGGGACTGATGATACAAGTGGAAAAAACTATTATTAAATGAAGCTACTGGAAATAAAAGTTAATGAAAATGAGCAAAATAAGAATTCTAAAATTGGAGTTCTATCTTGGAAATGTGGTACCCTAAGGACCTACCATTTTACTGACTTCCTGCACCCAGTGTCTTGCCTACTCTTCCCCTACCATTGCCCCTGGAGCTGTGCCCAGAGACCTGAGCTCACCGTGGGGCTGGAGGGGTAACAGTCAGATTTGGGGAACCTCTTGACATCTCTGCTGCTCTCCCCTTCCAACAGAGAAGCTTTGTATCTGCTGCCTAAGAAAAACTGATTTCTCAAATTGATCATGGGTGAAGGGCTGCTTTCCATTGTCTCCTCAGACATCTGGACTACTTTGGGATAAATGAGATGGACTTCGTGGGTGTTTGTCAGTAGGGCTTTATTAAACCTGACTCCAGGGGACACTGTAGCTCCCCTAACACAACCTTTCCCCTTTTACCATGTGAAGGGCAGCTGACTCCAGAGCTGGTGTTAAACACAACTGATGCTCATGGCACTGTGGCCACTTACCTGCACCTCTGGATTTGGTCCATGGCTCCAGTCTGCAGAGCTGCCCCTCAGTAATAGCTCTTTATCCACCATAAATTCCTGCCTGAGCTCATCACACACTCCCTGGGCAAGGTCTCCACTCCCTGAAGGGGCATTGCTGCTCTCCTGTGTCCCTCTGCTGCCAGCCCAGGTCATTGCTGCCCCCAATGCACTGCTCAGCACTCACTAAATCTTTACATCTCTTTTTTTTTTGCAGGAAGAAAACGTTAATTACCAGAGGCTCCCACTTGAATTCTGCTGATGACAGGAATCATTTACTGTTTGTCACTCTTTTGCCTGTATCTGATGGTTTATTGGGAGAGGGCTCAGTTTATGCACGAACCAAGATATGGCTTCATTGGTATTCCTTAGGTGGATGCTCTTTTGCTCCCATCTTAATAATCATCTCTTCTTCTTATCTGAGAGGGCTTATATGGAAAAATCAGGGCCAGTGAGGGGCGAGGGAGAGCAGTATAGGAAACACAAGGTTATCAGAGCTCCTGTTCTGCAAAGGTGTGCATGGGGGTAGCAGGATAAGGCTCATCACATCACTTATGCATTGCATGCTCAGATATTTCAGGCCTTATTTGTACCAGGTGAATAACTTGCAAAACACCTTGTGTGACTGGTCACTTTCATGCTTTGTGAAATTTCCTAATACAATATTTACGGGGAAAGGACATAATTTTAGGCATTAATAAAATTTTATGTAAAAATCCTCAAACCTCAAAATGCACGTGTGCTATATTTTCTGCCTTATTTATTTATCTATTTATTATTATTATTATTATTATTATTATTTGTGTTATCCAACCCCTCCAACCTCTGATACCAGGGTCTGGTGATGCCTGGTGCTCCTCAAACATAAAATGAGGATTTTTTTCCTGCTTTGAAGACCTTGAAGATTTAGGCCTAAAATTTCAAAAGACCAGATATCCCACAGAGTTCAGTTCCCAACCCCCTTACCACACTTTGAAAACCCTGAGCAGAGAAGACAAAATACAGCAGGCTAAAGAAAAATACTGAGAAGCAAAAGGACTTGTTTTGGTTCAGAATAAACCCTCTGGGTACCACAGCCTCATGGGCGGGGGGTGGTATTCACTGTTCTATTTTGAATGGGAATTTCTCCCCTTCTAGGGCAGTTTTGTTCCTAAATTGAGTCTGTGTCAGCACCTTTCTCCCCTCACATCTCTCACATTGCTGTCTGGTGCTGTTCCCCACCCTTGACCGTCCTCATCTCACCCAGTTCCCACTGATCACATGGGGTCATCCTAAATTATTTACATTTACAGCTACTTGGTGTAATCCTGCATTTGTGTCCCCTTTGAATCTATTTGGACAGCTAATGCCTTTAAGCACCATGGTACCTTGCACACAATCCCATTCTAATGAACAGAGTTTAAACGGAGGAAGATTGAATTAGAAGTCAAAATAATTACTTTTCTGGGCACTTTTGCTGCACCGAGAAGAAGAAATCAGTAACCACTGCCTGGGCATACTGGGATATCCTGCAAACCCCCCTCCACCCATGTGCATAGTACAGAATGGTTTGTGCTGGTTCTACTCCTGCTCATTAATTTTTCATTAAACCCAGTCAAAACTCTAAGAAAGGTTTGTGCTAATTCACCCTTCAGTAAGGGAAAAACAAACAAAAAACACATTAAGGGAAGCATCCAAGCTGCATAGGAGAAGGCAGCAGACAAATGGGTCTCTCGTGTGAGAGTCAGGAAAACAAGAGGTGAGTTCCAGGCTGCGCCACTCTGGCGGGGATTTGTGGAGCCTGGCTGCAGTTCTCAGCTGCAGAGCTGTTGTAATGGAAGAGAAATCTGAAATATTACCAGTTCAGAAGGAAACACACGCAGAGGATGTAATTTAAATGCAGTCACGGGACCAAGGTGCTCTGTTCATCCCCGCGCATGTGCCGAGCCCGTGGAGTTTGTGCTTCTCACCCACCCTGTGGGACCACCAGGTGCCTCCAGATATGAAAAGACACCTGAGTTTTGCTGTCTGGAGCTCACAGGTTAGCCTGACAAAGAACAAAGGTAACATTAAGGACAGGTAGTACGACATATTCCCTTACTAATCTCCCAAATCTGCAGAATACACTGGGAATATTTGCACTCTTTTTGTTCCTAATGGTTCTCACCCACAGTTTTTACCTTTATTTCTGGATATAATGTTTCTTGATGACTCCTCTAATGAGGAATATTTGTCTCTCTGTATATATTCAAACCCAACAGAATAAAGTGTAATTGCTACACTTCAGATGATCTGAGAAATCCTGGTTCACTGTTCCTTCCCAATTTCAGACACGTAGGAGATGAACTCCTCCTGCCTGGTGCTTTGCTTGGCTGGCTTTAAAGTTATGGCAGCAAGTCATGCACTGCACCCCTCCTCACATGACATTTTAATCTGAATTCTGTCTAGATAACAAAAGTTGGATCCTGAAATATTAATGACAAACAACTGCAGGACCTTTGGGTGATTTGCATTGCATCTTTTTCCAGGAAGGAAGCGGGATCACCTTTCTTGGGACATGAACCTGTGCAGATTACTTTTGCAAGTGATGGAGAAGCATGCTCTGGCATGCTGTCAATCTCATAAACAAAGGTGTTGTCAGGGAGCCTTATTTAGAAGTATTTCAAATTAACCTTGACAGAAGAATTAATAAATAATAAGAGCTGAATGATTTATAAATAAATCAATTACACTATAAATTTTAAAACAGCATGGTCTCAGCTATTGCAGGGTGAGCAATACGGAGAAAGTTCATGTGGGCTAAAACTTCTCTGCAGGGTTTCTGATGTCCCCTCAGGAGCCCCATGGCTTCTAAAGGAAAGATGAAGGGAGTCACAGACTCAGAAGGGTGTTAGGAAAACACACTCTGTGTGCCACAGAGACTATGCAATGCTCTGCTTGATCCTTGGAATATTGCACCTCCAGATGGGACCCCAACTGTAACAGATCAATCATAAGTAAATTTATTTCAAAGTGTCAAGAATTTAAGAAGAACAGCCAATACTGGAGTTTCTAGGGCTTGGCTTCAGAATTTACGTAAAACTGGGGGAGAGGTGAAGAAGACTAAATGAGAAATCAAAGTGAGATTCATCCTGTCTGACCCTGGCTGCCTGCTCTGAGCCAGCCTTTTTGTCTTCCTCTGGCTGATGGAGAGAGAAAGGAAGGTCCAGGAGCCTATGAATCACATGTCACAAATCCCTACTTCAGGATGGAGCTAAACCTGTGGCAAACCTAGGAAAGCTTCTATGAAATGCCTTCTTAGTGCCTGCTTCCAGGTTTTGGCCATCCAACTTCTGAGCTGCTGGACACATTTAACCACTAAAAGACTGGGCTAAGTTTATCTGGGTGACTGATCAAATAGGTGGGAGCATTGCTGCCTGTTAGCTCATTACTTTAATTCCTGAAGAACACAAAGTCCCCCAAAAAAGGCAGGGAAAAAGGCATTCAAGCATCGGGGTGGTGGATGACCTTATCAGAATTCCATAGTTAGGTGGAAATTGGTTTAAAAATTCAAATGACTGTTCACATAAAATGTCTTGCAGGATTCACCCAACTGTAATAGCAATTCTCTGCAAATGATTATGCAATTACCTCCAGGAGGTCAAAAAGTAATTACCACATAACCTGCTCTCTTCTGCTGGTTGCCTCTAATAAATAATAGATGCAAGCTCTACTTGGCTTTAGAAGAGAATTTGCCATTTCTTTACCCTGTAATTACATTAGATTATTTACCCAGCATGGTCAGCTGTGACCATGTAGGTCAGCTAACATGATATAGGAAGAATGGATGAGAATGATTTATGCTCTGAATCTCCTCCAGCACCTGCGATCAAAGGGAGCTTTGGTTCTTGTGCACCCAGGACAAACCTTTCCCTCTGGCCACATTGGCTCCTGTGGGTGCTGAGCATCCTCCTGGGATCTGCTCAGCCCAGTGTAAACCCACACATTAAATGGTCAGGGCTCCAGCCAAAGCCCCAGCAGCCAAACTGCTCTGTACAGCTTCCTGGGACTCACTGCAGGACATTCTGCTCCACACCCTGTAGCTGTCAGGATATTAGGCCTTCAACCAAGAGATAATATTTTCTTTAGCCTCAGGCTTAGAAGCCTGGAAGACCCAGGTCTTGTGTGTTTTCCCATGAGCAAGTTAGCAGGCTATAATAATTTTCAGCTTTGTCACAGAGAGGTTTTTGTTGTTGGCTGAATTTCATGCTGAGGCAATTTCTTCCTGAGGATCTGGAATGATGGCATTTGCTTTGTTTCCCTGACTATCACCTTGGAAGCTGCAAACCTTGGGAATATGCTGCCTTTTCCTGGCAGTCTGTGAAATCAGTTGCTCTGACCTTGCTGGAAAGGAAGACATTTATTATTGGGGAGCAGAGAGAGGTGGGGGGTCATGGTATGCTCAGAGCATGGCAGAAGCAGAACAAGATGCACAGCATCTTCCCAGAGAAGTTGACAAGAAAAGTTGAACAAACCAAGTAACATATGTGAGAAAGGCCAGATTATTGTTTTCATTTCACACATGGAGTGAGAGGCTTGATCAAGGTCATGCAGCAAACCTGTGCCAGGGCAGCACAAGAAGACTCCAGCTCTCCTGAGGGCTGGTCCAAAGTCTGCACCAAGAAAACATTTTCCTCTCAAGGCCTCTGCCTGTTAGGAAGCAGCTCAGGCTGAGTCAGAAAAGTACAGGCTCCCCCATAACATATTTCTCCTGTCAGAAGATAAGTGTATCTCCCACTTGCTGCTTACTACAGTCGCTGTTTAATAAATTAAGGGTCTAATTACATGGTATGGAAGTGATGTTGCTACACAGATGCAGTCACTGGAAACAAGACCAAGCAATAATGTTCCAACAAAACCCAGAGGCCTCTGCTCCTGATTTCTATTTTATGCTTTGCAGTCTCTGCGTTAGAGAGTGTGCCACAAGCTGGGATCAAATGAGGTTTTAATGTACCCTGTGATTGATGGACATGGTTCCAGCAAGGGCTGGAGTCTCAGCAGTCTCTCCCGTCTTTTCCCACCTGATCTTCCACAGACACCAAACAGGGCCAAGGCTGAGGGTGAAAAATATGCCTAGAGCTGCTCCTCTTCATCACTTAAATGTAATGGGAAGTATTTATAGAGGGATCACTTTAATGCTCTTATTTTAAGGATGCCAGCCTGCAATGGCCACAGAACTTTGAATTTCAGCCCATGCTAATCTGCCCAGTGTCTTTGTTGAATCTCATGCTTTAATGGTTGGAATCAATGGTGTTAGAGGTCTTTTCCAACCTAAATTACTCCATGATTCACAGAAGGTCACCTCTCTGAGACCCACGACCCCTTTCACACAGGCATTTTAGGAAGAGTTGCAGGGTTTTGATAAATGGCCTCGGGTTCTACAGCCATTCACTTGCAGATCAGAGATGCCCAAGGAGTTAAGTGGAGCTGGTGGGTGTCACTTGAGGCAGATGTGAGTGATTTCTCCATTGTGGGCACATGCAAATCAAGGAAGGTGTAGTCTTCAGTGTGTGTCACACCTTAATAGCCAGGTGGGAGAGGAAGGATGGCAGGTTCACTTCCTTCCATTCTGGACAAGTACAATCAGCCATGGCTGGGGATTGCTGAGCTCTATATTATCAATAATGGGCAATTACACTACTGAGAGTTAATGATAGTTTTGCACACAATAGAAACCTTTGAGAGTAATTACAGAGCCCTTTGACCGGGACCCGATGCATGTGCACATGTGTGTCCTGGGTAACCTGAGCAGGCTGCTCAGGGGTCCCGGTGGGTGGCACAGAGGCAGCCCCACATCTGGATTGTGCCAAACCCTTGTTGAGCACCTCAGGTGTTGCCTGTGAGCCACAGACCAGGATGTGGTGCCAGGGCAGCTGTCAGAAATGAAGATCAGTTCTGGCATGGCAGGAGGTTTGTACAGTTCTGTCCTTCTGTACTGCTGTGAGACTGCTGTGGGTCCACTCCACAGTGCGCCAACACTGCCTTTTTGTAGGAAACAAACTTGTGTTTTGCTGAACACTAGAGACTGAGGGATGAAAGGAGAGGGAGAAGTGTGGGCATGGATCTCAAAGGGCAGTGCAAGGTACTGAGCAGGAAAAGGGAAAAGACGGAGGGAAGGAGACCCTCAATAATAAACTCCACAGGCTCTGAAACCCGGAATTAGTATTAAAAAGGCTGGAGCTGGGCCGTTCCCCGATTTCCTTTCCTTTGAACTCCACAGCTCTGCATAACTTCCTTCAAAATATGTGCTATTAACAACAGTTCCCTCCTTCTTTCCTGAGCAGAGAGATGCATTGAACTAATTAATGTGCAGGGTTTATGCAATCCCATTTTGGTGGCTTAGCACTGGATGTCCCTCAGCAGTGATGTGGCCAGAATGAAAAAAAGGCCACAGAGAAAGAAAATGATGACACCAATACTTCAGGAGCCAAAATGCCTAGACCAGAGGACCTGTGAGAGTAACGAGTCCCTGAGGGTATCATCATTCCACAGAGCACAATCAAATGGCTGCAGTGAGGGGGGAAACTCTTACCAGCAAGAAAAGGGTAAAAGGGGAAGCATGGCAGTGCAAGTGGCTCCAGCCACTCTCTCTCCTGAGGAAAACTCAGACAACCCGTTATGGTGGTCAGCAACCCAAGTTTAGCATGGTAACTTTCAGTCACGGTGAGAACCCATGATTCCCTTGTTCTGCTTTTTGCATGTTTTCTCCCAGCTGGTTAATGTTTTCCCCTCCCTGTTTTATGTATGAAGTTATGTATACTCATTTCCCTTCTTTCATATGTATCAGTTCTAGAAAGTTCTTTGTTCCTCGATGCCCCATTGGATCCTTCCCTAAGTCCCTCCTATGTGTTGTTCCCGTTGGTTCCCTTGCTGTCAACCCCACCTACTTGCCCCTATCCCATTGGCTATGGGCCCTTTCCCTGCCTATTTTGTACCCAGTATAAGATCCCTGGACCCTGCTGCCAATTTGACTCTTTGTCATTTCACAGGAATGGATCTGTGTGGAGCATACATGGAGAGTCCCCTCTCTTTTCTTCTTCATCTCTGCTACTGCGTACCTACTCGATCAGCTCAGGTGAGGAGCTCAACTCCATCTGCCTGCTTTACTTGTGAGTGTGTGACTGCTGTAGCGTGGACAGGACCGTGGCTAGACCTCTGGGCCCCTTTTTAGCTAGCACGCAGCTCTCTGTCAGGGTAGGGGAAAAAAATAGAGGGTACAGCATCCATACTGTGGAGAACTACAGCGGTGTTGCACAACCTGTTCATTCTTGCAGTTCTTGAACTGAGGAGGCACCAGCTCTCATTTCAGTATTTATATTTCCCTGGAGCAGCACGAACTGCATTTCAATATAAATGTAATGCAGTTACTTGAAATCAGTAAGTTCAGCAGTCATTAATAACAGATCTCCGGGAAGGAATATCCCTGCTGCAGTTAATAATCAGCATAAAAAAGACCCTCTTTCAAAGTTCTATGGTGAGCTCAGCGTTCATTTCATCGTTGATTAAAGCGAGTTAAACTTTGCCCCTGTCTGTAAGTTGTATATTTAAAAATGAGGAGTTCACAATATTTGAAGATATCAAAATACCACAGATGCTTTAGAGCAAATCCAGCCCTCATGGTTGGTCCCCAAAAGAGTGATGTGACTCTGAAGAAAAGGTGGAATTAGCCCACAGAAGTTAGAATGGACCAAGTTCTGCTGTAAACCTCAGTGTAGAGCAGATTTGAAACTCAATAGAAGCAGCAGGAGTCCTCCAGATCTGTGGGAAATCTGGCAATCTGACCCAGCCTGGAGCTTGTCTCTGCAGCCCCAAGATGCTATTGCAGGTGACAACCCTGAATTCAGGGAGGCCCTGAATGTTTAAAACTGCCTTTGGGATTGCATTAGCACTGTGAATTCCTTTGGAAGGCTGACTGTGTAAACAGAGAGACCCTACCCCTGTGGGTACAGCATACTCAGGGTTTGCACTGTAGTTGGGGCAGTAACACAAAACCAGATCAACTCTAATGTGAAAATGGAAATCCAGATATAGGTTCTGAATTAAATTCTCTCTATAAGAGTGTAATGTCTGAGAGTGGCTTTTTCCTAGAGGGCAAAAGGGTGACATAATTTTAAAAGCCTTGGGAGAAACCTCTGCTGTAAATACATGAAGCAGAAGTGCTGGACTGTTACAATGGGGATACTGCAACACGTGTATCAGACAGCGAGGCCCGTGGAAAGAATATATATATATATATATATGGACTGATTCTTGGTAGGTGTTTCAGAGGTGTTTCTTTCTCCAGCTGCATGGCCGGGCTCTGCCGAGGAACTGAGGCAATCATGGGACCTGAGGGTCCTTGCCCACGCAGGGGAACACAAAACAACCAATGGGGAACGAGGCTGACCAGGGGCAGGGAAATCCTGTGTCTCCCCTCAGGGCCCCTCTCCCAGGGCTACATGGCAGTGGGGGGAGACCCCAACACTGGACTTCTGTTTTTTTTCGTCTGTTGGAAGACACAAAGGCCTTGATATCATTTGGGGTTGTCAGAGATTGTCAGTTTGCACCAGGTGTGGGTTCAGAGCTTGCTCCAGCTCTCCCTCAGTGGAGCTGCAGGTCTGTGAGGTGCTGAGGGCTTGGTGAAACTCATGATCTGTTTTCACCACGGGGTACAAGGAACTGGGTGATTCCTCCCCTGAAATGCTCATCCTTTTCAGGAAAGCTGTTGGGAAGGACAGATCTCATCCTGTGGCAAGCCACAGTGAAAAGATCTGCATGTAGAAGGCCATCACTAACAATAAATCCTGCTCCATTAATTAGAATGAGAATTGCAATTGGACAAGGAAAATGGCAGAAGGTGCATGTGTGGCAACTACCTACGGAATAGGAAAGAGGGGAGCCCAGGGAAGATGAATGGAGGGAGACATGCAACCTAAGGTGGGTTATGTGCTGGGGGGAAATTTACTACACTCTTGAAAATGGCACAGACGTAAAACGAGACTCACAAGTCCATCCTTGATCATCTCAATCGGTGCTTGGGCTGCCAGGCTTCTGCTTGAAAAAACTGCATTTCCTCTCTCACTGTATTTTGACATCCAGGCTTTTGTTTCCCAGCATAACCCGCAACTGCAAGTGGAACTCAGTGGTGAAATAAATTACAGTACAGGAACAGAGGGTTTTCCTTCTTCCAATTAGAGGAACTACCCTATAAGTCCTGCAATAGGGATCACTGTGGCACTGCTGAACATTGTGGATCCAACATGCTTCACCTGGGTGACAGCTCTATAGAGGCACTGTGGAAATGAAAACAAAAATGCTGTGTATATAATGCAGTGATGGATTGCTTCCTAAATGTCACAGGATGCTTTGGTAGGAAACCTCACTGAAGGCTTGTGTTGGTGCTGCCTAGGATTTCTTTAGTCTCTGGAGTGCTTATATATAGTGCCAGCATAGCCTTGGTGGCTAGAAAGGGAACAAAATGAAAGTATTTAGCAAAATTTAACCTCCTTATGCTCAAGAAAGTAGACTACGGCTTCAGGATCACACCTAGATGTGTAAGAGGCCAGTGAAAGCAGCTTCTGCAATGGTACGTTTTCAGCCCAAACAACCAAAAAACTGATCCCAGTTGGTCATAGAACCTTTTCACAGAACCTTCTGCCTCACAGTAACCACTCAGGTGAGACTTTTGCACCTGCAGAATGGGAATGTCACCACTCTCCTGCCCTCCCAGGCTTACCAGGAAACCACAACAGTACCTGAAACCCATGCCAAGGACAGAAGAAGCAACTTGCAGTTCCTCCTTGGAAGAGGTTTCTAACAGCAGAAAACACTTTACATGGGACTCCAGTGCTTTTCCAGCATCTCCTTCAATTGGTGAGGCAGAAACCTTTGGAATATGTTGCTTGATTATATTTAAAATTATACTGGTTGGTGATGGCTGAATCTCAATACTTATGACCAGAATATATTGCACTATCAGAGCAGCTCTGCTAGGAAGCCAGCTGGAGAATGAGGGCTGGCTTGGGAGCTCTCCATCACCAGATAATAGCTTGAGCTCCATAAATCTCTTTTTAGCATGAAGTCCCATTTCTAGAGCACAGCAAATCCGTGGACAATTGCTTGTTCCATCATGGAAGTCAAAACATTTTATCCTTTCCAAATCAAATTTTATTTCCTTGAAGTCCCTGCACAGCATCCTGAGCCCAGGTCATTTGTTTCCTTCATTGTGACTCTCCCAGTAGAACAAAGCAGAGAGATGTGATATCATTTGAACTGAAAATTTTAGTTGCTTTTCCTACTGATGAAGAAAAAGCTACTGTTCGAGGGCCTCATCAGCAGGGAAATAATCCAGCAGCTTGTTCCCCAAACACCACATCTGGAAGACTCTGGCTGAGCCAGCAATATCAGAAATGCAGAGCTCAGCACTGGTTTTCTGTCAAGGAAGAAGAGATCTCTTTCCCTTTCCCCTCTTCATCACCACACCAAGACAATCAACGCTGTGTAAAATGAGCAGCACACACAGGAAGGGCAAACTGTGCCGATGTCCTTGTCATCTACAGGGCCTGAGGGGGTTTGACAGGTTATTGGGAGTCTTTGTGTCCTTGGAGAGCAGGTCTTGGTACATGGGCAGGGCTGAGAGCTGGGCTCAGCTCTCCAGGACCTTCTCCGTGCAGGAGCAGGGAAGAGAAAGAGGAAGGAGGAGATGCAGCTCACAGCAAAGGGGAAAAAAAAGAACTAATGAGCTGCAGGAATGGGCACAGAGCCAGATTGCCCAAGTCAGTAAACACGGTCAGGTTCAAGAGAGCTCTATTGAAGTGTCTATCAAAACTCTTGCCCTCAAATGGATTTATTGGATAAGTCGGAGGAGCTGGGATGCAGAGTAAATACAATAGTAATGGACCTGCCCTCTCCATGCCAGCAATGCCTGGTTACTGAAAAAGCTCTGTGAGATGGAACAATTAGCAGGAAAACTGGGGAAATGGAATTTAAAAGCAGGCCTGGGGAAACGCTGAGATTCAAATCTTCCAAACCAACACAGCAGCTGGGGAGGCGAGTGTGGGGTACTTTGCTTGGGCTGCAGTGACTGCTCCATCTGCATCGTGTTCTGCTCATGGGTTACTGCTTTAAAGTGACACAGAGCAGGGTTAGATTGGATATTAGTAGAAAATTCTTCCCTGTGAGGGTGGGGAGGCCCTGGCACAGGTTGCCCAGAGAAGCTGTGGCTGCCCCATCCCTGGAAGTGTCCAAGGCCAGGTTGGACTGGGCTTGGAGCAACCTGGGGTAATGGAAGGTGTCCCTGCCCACGACAGGGAGGTGGAACAAGATGAGCTTTAATGTCCCTTCCAACAGAAACCACTCAGTGGTTCTATATTAGAGCCAAGTTGGCACCTGGCAAAGCTGCTGTGAGTCTTGGTGTCAGTTTTAGTGCCTGATGTACCAGATCACGTGGTGGTAAATCTTGAAACAGTCTGATAATTGAGAAATATTTCAGTGTCTAAAACTTTAAGTATATGAACAAGTCCCAGGATACCTCAAGTTAATTCTACGCACGAGTGTCTTCTGCAGGAAGGATGGATTTAAGCATGTGGTTAAATGTTTTCCTGAATCAGAGCCCTCAATTGTGAAGAATGAAGAGACATTATTGGAGATGCAGTTTATACCTAACACTTGGCATATTAGGCAGCACCCGTGTGGTTAAAACACACTTTTCCATTAAAAATTCTAATTGGGGAAAAACAAATTAGAGCCAAAATGAAAGAGGCTTTTTATTTTTCCCTTTTTACCAAGAGATTATGTATTTCCCAAACACAATTTCTCTAATCCATATCTAATGCATTAGAGGTATTCTGCTATTTTCCTCTAGACAAACAAATTTCCCACACAGTGTGGGATCACAGCCCTGTTCCAGAGAGAAAAACAAGTCATAATAATGCTGAGGCTACTAAAGGAAAATGTTAAAATAATTAAAATATGAAAGAAGCTGCTGTCTTCCTGGGATTTCAATTTCAGAGGTGCCTGAGGGGAGGGGGTTGGATATCTCACACTGATACACTGTTTGATAAAGTGTGATAAAGACTTAGAAAAATTGACAGATTAAACTGAAATAAAAGCTGAGGATGTTTGCATTCAAAAAGCTATTAAAAACAGTGTGATTGAGCAGCAAGAAGCTTCTCTTTTATGCAAGAATGCACCGGAGTGGGATGTTTGCTGCATCAATGTCAAAGAAATCAAAGAGTTGTTTTTGTTAGTGGCACAAACTGTTCTTTTTGGCTGCTGGCTTGGATGTGCAATTGGAAGTCTCCAGGATCCTGCTGCGCTGTGATGCCACCATAGAATGGGACTGAAGATTCAGGAGAGCTGTGTGATCCTGTGATGCTGCCATTCAGAAGACCCTCAAAACCCTTTTGTGGCAGAGTAGTCAAAGACTTGTCCAGCTTGCACAGCACAGAGATGGCTCACCCAGCGTTTGCCTTCTTAAGGATTCCTTCCCTCAAAACTTCTCAGGGATTTTGCCTCCATTCAATTGCCTCCAAAACAGTGGCCCTTTTTCAAGCTGTTCCAATCTCAGGCTGTCAGTGTGCTGCCTAAAACTGGGAGAACAATTTGATGCATCATTCTTTCCCTCCCCTATTAGCTAATTAGCCATTTGTCTTTCAGATGGACAGGGGTTCGTGTCCTGACAGTGCCCTCATTTGTGAGTAAAACTGCAGGTGAACTTCCAGACTGGAGGGTTAAACCAGGCAAAGTGAAGGATCTGGGGCTTGACAGAAGTCGTGGCTGTTTGATTGATCTCACAGCTCAAAGAACTGACAACAAACCAAGGGGCTGCTCAGACCAGAGAGCCCAGCACTCGCCAGAGCCTGAGCTATGCCTGTGTTTGTTGAACAGCCACCAACTCAAAGAGGTTTCTGGAATCACAAGTAGTGAAGATCAGGTCCATTCTCTGGCAAACTCCCAACAGGATGAAGCACAGCATCAAAGCTGTGACAAGCAGCTGAAGCAACAGTTGTGCTGACAACAGCGCCCACATGGAGACCTGGCGCTGTGAGAGTCACTTTGCATCCGCCTGCCAAGTGCCAAAACCCAGCAGATTGCTCTGCCTATGGTATCTGGGGAATCCTTTTGCCTCCAAGGGCAGTGGTGGCCCTGGCAGGCAGGTCCCCCTGGCAGGGCATGTCCCAACACTGGGGTATTAGGCTGGGCTGGATGGGTGCTGCAAGGAGATAAAGTTGGTCCTGGTTCTGGGTAGGCAGAGGAGCCACCTCGCCCTGGGAGAGGGTCAGGGTTTGGTTTTGGCTACATGGACACACTTCCATGCTCTCTTCTTAAACACTGGAATCATAAAAATATGATCTGTAGGTTATCTGTAACAAAAACCCCAGGCAAGCATTGATTCAGCAGCAGCATGGGTCATGCATACGATCAGGTTTTAACTTTACAGCAAGTCTTGTTACTTTTCTAACTCTCTCTCTCCCCCTGCTCCATCCCAGAATACTCTTTTATTTCCAATTGCCTCCCTCTGGCAGCTTTATATTGGTGACCTGAGGGTGCAAATTAGATGTTTGAAAATACAGCATTTAAATCAACAACTCTGAAGTGTAATAGAGGTCAGGACAGTTTGCTTCCAACTCAGTTGCTCAGTTTCTGCTTTGGTTCATGCTATCTGCATTTTGCAAAGTCCTTTGATTTCTGCACAGGGTGAAAACAGGGCCCAATCCTCCTTCTGTTAAAATCTCCAACTCTGTATTTTCTCTCTATTTTTAGGGTTCTAAAAAGAGGCAGTGGTTCCCTCGGTTCCCGCTCAGTAATTTTCTGGGAAAGGCTCCCAGTCTGGACTATGTCCTTTGCCTTGGAGCTCTTCTCCTAAATCTGTGTCACTGCAACTGGGCAAAGCAACACATTTTCCCTGGAATTTTTGATCTGTCCTGCTGCCAATCAGTGAGTATCTGGTCCGATTAAATCGCCTGTCCTTAATGGGCTCGTTAACATTTGGATACTCGCATGTTCTGCTGACAAAACACTCCCGTAGCTCTAAATAAACACCACGAATCAGGAGAACCATAACCAGGAGCTGCCGAATGGGGCTTCGGGAGAAATATTTCATGATAATATCAGAGCTTTGTAATTGAAGGCTGACTGGTGTGGGGGAAGGAGCAATTCTGCTCCACTATCACACACTCGAGACTTGGTTCATTTGTCTTGATTAGCAGAAGTTTAACTATCACATGCCTTTAATTAGTGGCTTTCTCAGAAGACTCGTTGGTGTGAATAACCAGGGCCAGGCAGAAACACAGCTGGGCGGGGAGGGGGCAGCTCTGTGTGGTGTGTTTGGAGTGAATCTCGGGCCACAGTCACTCAGGTCGGCAGTGGAGGGAGCGAGAACAGCCTTTAGGCTGGAGATTGCTCTGCAGCACTTTCCTAGTGGAGGAATTGTGCCACAAAACAGGCATCTGCTGTGTCCTGGGGAAGAGGGATGTGTCCTGGGGAAGAGGGATGTGAGCACTGTTGGAGGGACGCTAGAAGGCAGAGGTTCCCCTTTGCATGCCAGCCAGCATCTCACTGACACAGGTGGTTTCAGTATAAGACTGAGACTTAATATTTTATTATGCATATTTAAAGTGCCTGCTGCTTGAGGGGGGAGAAAAGGGACAAGTTTCTGTTTACAACATGCTTCATGATCAGATGAAAGTCAAATAGCACAAAGAAAAGGGAAATTGTGAGCATCATTTGCTAAGGGGTTCTACCAGGTGCTTTTGAAGAGGCGCATTGTGGAGAACAAGAGGGTTAGGGTGGCGAATGATTTGCTCTCAATCTCTTTTCAGTCCTTTTGAACAGGAGGAAGGTTTATACCAGCATTGCCAAGCACTGGAGCTCCTCTAAGCACAGAGCAGGGGCAGCATCAAGTGGTGCCAACACCTCAACCAGCACTTAAATCTCTTCGAGGGGGGCTGGTGTGGTGTTTTGGGTGTGCAGGGCTGAGTTCTCTTGGAGGACAGGGAAATGTCATAAGGGGAATTTAGGGCAGATTATCACTTCCTTTGGTCTGCTTTTGTGTTTTCATTTGGTTTCAAAGAGGTTTCTGGTAGGAGATTATGGAGCACTCCCCTCATTGAGACATTTGTCCTCTCTTCTGTCAGGCAGCCACAAATTTAAGTGCACAGGAGCTGTTTCATCTGAAATCATTGGCCCTCATGTAAAAAAGGCCATTAAATAGAGGAAAAGACAAATGATGCTAGCAGGCATGTGCTTTATTCTGTCTCAGAAAGCTTTTGATGGCTGGCTGATCCCACATGCACCTTGGAAAGGTCTGGGCTATCAGAGAGAGTAAACAAGTCTTCACTTTACCTTTCCTATCCTTTGCCTCTCCCTTTTCTTTCCCTCCTTCTTGCCCTAATGACACCTTCCCATTTCTACTTTCTCTGATTTATTATTTTCCACTTTTGTATCCTGGAGGCAGAATACATTTTTTAACAGGCAGGATTTCTAAATCCTTTTATTTTTCTTTAGATTCTTTCTGGTCACCTCCTGGCTGCACACACACACATAAACACACGCACAAACACACGTGCATTTATATGTGTCTTTGTTAACATCTTCTCTTTCTCCTCCCTAACTCTTTCCACACATCAAGTTCACTAGTCCTATTTCTATCAAACTTTCCTCTCCTTTCATCAATCCAGAATAATAAACACATTGGATTTCCTATCTCTTGGATTGTTTTTCTGAGAGCTGTATTTTCTCTCTCTTTTTTTTCCCTCAGATTTTCTTTCTCTTTTTTTAAAATTTATGTTTTTATTTTTACTTTACTTTCAAAGAAATCATCCTTTTCCTCCCTTGTTTCCTGGCTTCTCCTCCGGTGTTTTATTCAGGCTATGGATGATTGTCTCCATGCACTCCTTTTTTGCTATGAAATGAATTGCTAATGCAACCCCTGCTGGGAGAAGCATAGTCTGATCTTGTCCTAAATAGGGCCTTGTTTGCAGGGGATTATGTATAAATGTATGGACTGCATCATTATATATTCACTTAGTGGAAAGAGGTCTCTGCTTATTCCATAAATGAATTCCTGAGGAGATGCTTCCAGCCTGGATGTGCCTTGAAGTCCATTCCTGCTCCCCTGGCATGGCTGCTCAGTGAAGCCCAGCATCAATCAAATGAATGTTCACTGCCACAGGATCTGGAAAGGTGAGGGGAGACAGAACCCATGTCATCCACAATATTCTTGCCGGAGATCCCACCTCCTGACCCAGGCATTCCCTGGAATGTGGGATGATACTGCACTGCCAGGAACCCTCTGGGCTGGGGGAAGCATCCAGGCCTGGTGAGGGGGCAGGGGGAGATACAGGTCTCTGAAATCTCCAGATCAGCCCCCTGCCAAGGAGGGATGCAGTGCTGATCCCTCTGCTTGCAGCAAAATGCACCAGCAGGGGTAGAGCAAGATGCAACCCCAAAAATTGTGTTAAATACAGTGCTAAGGTTTGCCCTGAGATGCTTATGGTCTTACATAAGCTCTGAGAATAACAGGGGATGAGTAGGATAGAGGAGTCCTTCTTTCAGCCCCATGGTCTGCTGCAACCATCCTGCCTGGTCCCAGAACTGCCCCACGGGTTGTAAATATCCTAAACCACAGCCAGGTTGGCAGTTGAGGCACTGCAGAATCTGTGGGATGCTCCTTGGAGGAGCACTGTGCAGTTTCCAGCCAGATGCTGTTATGATGTTGGCTTGGATTGTATTTATTGGCACATAGGAAAAAACAGATAAAATTAAGTTTTCCCTTTTTTCATTTTACTTTTCCCTTCTGGACTGGGCTTGGGGTGTCTCTTTGGAAAACTGTTGGGCATCCTATTAAGTCATCATAAGGCAACATATATCACAGCCTCTGAGTGGGGTTTGTGCTGCTATTGGCTCTTATCCATCAGCCTAGCTCAGTTTCACCTGAGTTCACTCTGCTCTGAGCTAAACCCCAGTCCTGCAAATAACCTCTGCCTTCCTCCTCCTCAATATACCCTGAGCACGGAATAACTCAAAGTTTCTGTAATGTGCTGCTTGTGTTTGCAGTAAAACCCTCTTGCTAATGGGCAAGGTTCATGCCGTTTCCATTTGTGTTATTCAGACTCCTGGGGCATACGACCTTTTTTTTTAAAAAAAAGAGAGAAAAACCCTGCATATTTTAAAGTGTAAACAGAACCTGGTGTTTTCTTAAATAAATGTGACAATTGCAATAACGTTTTGCAGATTACAGGAGAAGAACTTAAGGGGAACATTTCCAGAGCTTCAGCACTGTGTGTTTTGCTGATGCTTAAATAAACTCCTCTTTGTTACTGCTGTTCTTTCTGCCATGCTGTTAGTTTGATGCTACTTGAAAACCTTAAATGCCTAGAAAATCCTTCTGCTAGACAGGGATGTTACTTTCTATCTTCTGGTCTGCCCAGAAACCTCTCAATTCCCTCAGTAGCTTTGCACTCAGGCAGACAGATCCTGCTTTTGCAGTTCTTAGGTTTTGCCTGTGAGTCAGCAGCTCCCTGGGCTCATATTAACAACCCAAATCAACAGTGGCATGATTGAGGCCTTATGCCTGGGTCTGTGCACACTGCTGCCATCATCCAGGCAAAGCCCATTTGACTCAGCCAGGCTGGTGACAGCCTGTTCAGCCCTGGCATATTGTGGGAAAACACAAAAGGTGGAAAAGATTTCAGGTGCGAGAAATAAAAGCAGCTTTCAGAAAATAAAGCAGAAAAGAAGTTAGGATTTAGCTTTGGCTGTGAAAAGATAGAAGAAAATACAGTTGTACAGTAAGCAAGGACATAAAAACAATGGTTAGAGTTTCTAGGTTTGGCCTAGATAGATATTGAAGTTGCAAAAAATATGCTTAGCAAGATAGATAAGTATAAGCTTGATAATGGAATATTGTGTATTGTTAGATAAAAGGCATAAAAAGCAGGCACTGTGCATAGCAGAAGTACGTGCACTGATTGGGGATTGGTTAAGACAGCTGTTTGTAACTTTTAGAAGCATGCTATTGGCTAAAAAGCTTTTAAGAATGCTCTGTAACCAGGATGTCTTTGGATGCCCTTGACGGTGTGAGCTCTGCACCATCTCTGTCTCAACTCTGAGACAGAGACTGATAACAGAATAAAATAATGAAAGGCTCCTGGAGCGCCTGTCCAGGCTCTCTGTCTCGTTTTTCGCCGGAAATGCCGACAAAATGGTGCCCCGTGTGAGGCAGAAGATACATTTTAGCATCCTTTGTGGGCTGCTCTGTCCAGCCACCCCGTCGGAAGCCCCACATCAAGAGAAAACAGCTGTTGAAAAAAACCAGGTCCCTCCATGGAAATGAAAGAGCCTCTCCCCTTCTCGTCTTCCGAGACCACTGTGTGAGGTGAGAAGGGCGATCTGTGAGAAACTTGAGATGAGATAATATTTATCCAGAAATAAATAAGACATTTATCACCAGATTATGACACTTTTAGAAGACAAGTCTTATACAAATGTCCAGAGAAAAGAACTGATAAACTTACTAACTTGAGTCGATACAAACTTTCCTTCTATAAATCCAAAGTCTGCCTTAACCTATGATTTTTAGGACATAGTGAACTAGGAATTGTGTAATGCTCTCTCTCTGGAGAGAGATGATACTGTGACAAAACTGTTTCCTGTGTGTAAGATACTGAAAGAGCTTTTTAAACACACTGAATGCCAAATTATAGTGTTCCCTAAGTCCCAAACTGATCTGGAGGCTCTGCCTTGGTTCCAAGCTGACCCTGCGGCGCCCTGCCCGTGCGTCTCTGATCAGTGGAGTGATTCTGTCTCACTCCCCGCAGACCAGACTGACCCTGCATCTCCTGCTGCGCCCTGCAGCGTCCCTCAGGTTTCCCTCCCATCCCAAAACAGTCTCCCGACCCCCCCCACTCGCCTTCCACTGCGGTGTCCCAGCTCCCGATGTCTCTGGTTCCCCGTTAGCAGAAGCTCCAGTTTTTCCAAGTTTTCCTCTGTCACAAACCCATTGTGTCACTGCTTCTGCGCCTCTGTTTCCTCCCTCCGGCTCCTCTGCCACTTCTGCCGCCTTCTCCCAGCCCCCGTTACACAGTCTCAGAGGCTCAGCCCCATTAACCTCCCCAAACAGCCTGTCCCAACTCTTGCCACCGGTTCCTGTGCCTGTGACCTCCCCACAGCTTCTCTCGAGCGAGGGGGGCCAGCCCTGGCCCCATTGGCCACAGCCAAGGGCAGTCCCAACCCCACCGCCTCCGCAGCCCCGTCACCGCTTCCTAGCTTTAGCTGGTGCCCACAGCGCTCAGAGTGGCCCTCTGCCCCTGCCGTGCCACCGGCTGGAGCCCTCGCCACCTTCCCTAGTGTGGGGGTGAGGCAGAGCCATGCTAGCCCCGCTCCAACAGGCCCCAAAGTGGCTCCAGCTGGTCGCACCCTGGGGCACAGCAGCTCCGCTCCGTGCGCGGCTCCGCTCCGCGCTCCCGGCGTCAGTCCCATCCCGGGACACAGCAAACCCCCCTACCCCTGTCCCTGCCTGTCCTGCTGCAAGTGCTGGATACTTTCCTCCTGAGGGGGGGGGGGGAAAGAGGAGCTGCTGTTGCTAGGATACAGACACAGACGCTGCTACCAATACAAACACAGATACCAGATTCTGGAAACAATTCAAATTGGGATTTTGCCTTAACTAATTTGCCAATATTTCGTTGCACAAGTGCTGTCTCCAGCTCGCCAGAGGCACCCACGATCCATGATTCTACACTACATGGATGATTTACTCATCGCAGCACCAATGCAAGCAGAGATGGAACAAACTCATGACAATGTTGTTGCCGAAGTTCAAAATTCCAGACTGGAAATATCCACATCAAAAATTCGTGAAATCCTACCCTGGAAATACCTAATGTTATAGGAGTTATTCCACTTTAGGCGGGTGTTTTTTTTTGCATCCTAATTTGGGTTGTACAGGTGTTAGGTAGGATGGTTGAATGTTACGATTCGGGTTGTACAAAGTTTTGTTGTTCAAACTGTTGAGTGAAGTTGGAAGCTCTTTGTTTAAAGGACTGCAGTTAATATAAGGAGGCCAGGAGGTGGTGATGTAGAGATTGAAGGTCCCTAAGCCCCATGGGGATGACATCAGCCTTGAGAGAGGCAGCTGCACCCACCAATCACCAGCCTCTCTCCATGCCGGACCTTGCACCAATCACTCGATGCATGGTGAGGGGAGAGGGAGAGACCTAGCGACAAGCCAATCATCACCTGAGAAGTGGGAAATCTAACCCAATGAACTGAGTCGCTAAGCAGCAACCCCATGGACTGACCAATCAGAAGGACTGAAAGAGAGCATAAAAGGCGATGCTCACCTAAGAACGTGTCCTGCTGTGGTTTTGAGTCTCACACAGTGAGATCCTCCTGTGATTGAAGCCTACCACAGTGAGGTCCTCCTGCCTCTGGGCTAAGAGGAGAGGGCTACTTCCTCTCCTAGTTCTTCCACCTGTTCTGTTTGTTTTGTTCTCTTTTCTTTTAATAAATTACCAGTTAATCATCTCTGTGGATAACTGGCCCTCGTTAATTACACCTAAGATGGAGAATGACTGAACAAACCATCACACCACAGAAGATACAACTGCGAACCAGTGTCCACACCTTGCAAGATCTGCAACAAGTCAGAAGTCAACTGGGAGAAGTCAACTGGGAGAAGTCAACTGGGTCAGACCTATCCTGGGAATTACCAACGACGAACTTGCTCCACTCTTCGACTTACTGCAAGGAAACTGCGACATCAAATCTCTGAGAAGTTTAACACCTGAAGCTCAAACAGCCCTTGAAATGGTCACAGAAGCTTTTCAGAGGAGACAAGTCCATTGCTGTGCTCCAGAAAAGCCTTTTTTCCTTGCAGTTTTGGGGGGAAAATTGCAACTTTATGGTCTCATTTTTCAATGGGACCCTTCTGAAAGAGATCCTTTGTTAATAATGGAATGGGTTTTTCTTCCGTACAGGTCCCCAAAGACGATTTCTACGACTCTGGAGATGATTGCATAGATCATAATTAGAGCCAGAACAAGATCGTTAACCTTAGCAGGCCAAGAATTTTCAGTAATTTATTTACCCCTGAAAAAAGATTACCTTGATTGGGCATTACAAAATTCAGATGATTTACAAAATGCATTGCTAAACTTTTCAGGTGTTTGTTCTATTCATTATCCAGGCCACAAATTGCTGCAAGCAAAATTGAGTTTTAGAGAAAAACCCCTGTTAAGTGAAGAACCATTGAGTGCTATAACTCTCTTTAATGATGGGTCAGGAAAAACACCCAAATTAGTAATCGTGTGGTTAAATCAAAAAACTAAAACATGGGAGTCAGACATTCAAAGAGTAGAGGGATCTCCTCAAATTGTTGAATTAGCCACTGTAGTCAAGGCCTTTCAACTTTTTCCCGAACCTTTCAATTTAATTACAGACTCCGCTTATGTTGCTAATGTAGTTAAAAGAATAGAAGGATCAGTTTTAAAAGATGTTAATAATGATATCCTATATTGTTGGCTTTTAAGTTTTCATGCAATTTTGCAACACAGAATTAACGAATATTTTGTTGCTCATATTAGGGCTTGTTCCTCGCTTCTGAATTCCTAGCAGAAAGGAACACACGAGCAGGTAACCTGACAATGGTTGTTTCAAACATTTTGCCAAACATCTTTGAACAAGCAAAACTGAATCATGCCTTTTTCCACCAAAACGCACAAGCACTTGTGAAGATGTTTCACATTTCTAAAAGTCAAGCCAAAATCATCATTAGTACTTGCCCTGACTGTCAGCTTGTGCAACTCCCTGTTTCTACAGGAGCTGTCAACCCATGGAGTTTGCAAAGCCTGCAGTTACAGCAAACAGACATCACCAAATACCCCTCCTTTGAGAAATTTAAAAACATCCATGTGTCAGTAGACACGTTCTCTGGAGCAGTATTTGCCTCTGTCCACACAAGAGAAACTGCCAATCATGCCTGTCAACATTTCTTGCAAGCATTTGCTTCACTAAGCATACCCCAGGAAATCAAAACAGACAATGGCCTCGCATACGTATCTCAAAATTTGGCCACATTTTTAA
Organism: Corvus moneduloides; assembly: GCF_009650955.1. Lineage (NCBI taxonomy): Eukaryota > Metazoa > Chordata > Aves > Passeriformes > Corvidae > Corvus > Corvus moneduloides. The sequence goes on from NC_045496.1 coordinate 6,754,578, forward strand.
TAGATTAGGGTGTTTTCCACACCTTTGGTATTTCCCACTCCCCCACAAGTCAAGCAATCTTTGAAAAAACACATCACACCTTAAAATGTATTTTAGATCAACAGAAGGGGGGAATGGACGCAACGCCACAGATGAGATTGAGTAAAGGTTGAGCACATGAATAAAACCCCCATGACCAGCCCGGGTCCCCTGGTTCTTCTCATTACTGCAAGAGCAGAAGAAAGACTTCCCCATCTGGGGGGCATCTGACCACCCTTTAGCTGAGGCTTAATGTGAAACCAGATGAAGGCTGCCTCACCTCCTGAAAGCGACACAAGAAGCAGAAGGACAACCAGACTGAAGTTATAAATCCAGCTTTTCTGCAGAGAAAATGATTCCCTTCCCCACTCAGCCCTTGGAGCTCATTCCACCCTTGCTTGCAGCATTAAGTGCAAACCTTGGCCACCTGAAGCACATCCCTTTCAGAGTGTCCTGCCTCTCCAGCTGCTTTCACTCTGCTGCAGCCCTGCAAGTAATGAGGGCAATTTGTCCTGGCTGGTGGAAAAGGGTCAACATTTCCTCTGCCAGTGCCAGAGGAACCCATGGCCACCAGTCTGGAAACTGTGTGGTCTTGCCTGCCTTGGTCTCAAATCTCAGCTTTGCCACAGCTACCCTGACTGCAGTGAGTAATTCCCTCTGAGCTCCTTCTTTGAAATATCCATTTCCCATTCCCAAGTAGACTAAAGGAAAGAAAAAACCACCCTTGCTTTAATCCCTGGGTTATTTCTGCTGCTTTAAAGGTATTCCCGCTCTCTGTCTGGCCTCACAAAAAACATAATTGAGCTGTTCAGTAGAATGCAAAACCATGTGGAAACTAAAGCCTCCTGTACTGAGGTCCAGCTGCTCCAGTTTTCCATGGAGACTGAGGCTGGAGCAGGCATGCCACAGGGCTGCTGGTACTGCTGACAGTGGGAGAGAGCCAGGAGCTGCGTGGGGATGTGATGGGACAGCTCTAAATGTTCCCTGTGCATGCCACAGGTGTGTGAGGAGTATGCATCTAGTGGTGCCAAGTACAAAACTCCCCATGGAAGCTTAGTAAGCACATATGAGAAAGAGTGGGGTTGGGACAGACCTCAAACTCTCCAGCACTGCTGTCTGAAATGTGAAGTATGGGGAGATAAGGGCTCAGCCCAAGCAGTGACTGCCTGCCTGCCTGCCTGCAGCTCTTCTGCCTCAGACACACACTGTAGCCAGTGCTGAGACACAGCTTTCTTGAGTGTGCTTAAATATTCCATTTAGCCATGAATAAACCCACCCCATTAGGTATGCAACTGGAACGAAATCATTTGTATGGACACCACAAGTCCATAGACGGTAATGGAGAGCAGGAGGATTGGGGACAGATTACCTGCAGAAATAGGGGCCTGATGTCACTCAGCAGTGTCACCAGCAATTTGATCCCCCATCTCCAGTGGGCAGAAACAGCTCTGACTGCAGGTCACACACCTGCTGCAGGCAATGCCTTCTACTGACTGGTGCAGTCCATGTCTGTGCTATTCCATTTCCTTGGTGTCTTCCCAGTTAGGTGTCACCTTCCTTTTGGCAATTACTAAACTCCATGCTTGTTTCTCTCTCAGTTGTCTCAGGATCTTTTACTCACCAAACTCCTTCAGGAGCTGGTGGGGATGGAAGGTTTGCCTGTGTGGAGGTGGAGAGATCAGTATGTTTATCTGGGACATATATTCACCTGTGGAGAAAGCACTGAACATTCAGGAATGCTACAGTTGTCCTTTTACTGTGCAGCACAGCCACTTGCAGATGAACTGAATGGAAGTCAGGACAGCTTCAGCCATGATGCTGAGGGTGAGAAAAAGTCCAATTTCTCAGGTGCCACCAGGAATGCAACCCTATTAAGATAATTTGGGGTATTGTGGTGTCTCCTAGCTGACCCCATGACCCCATGTCCATGCCATGTGGAGCTCTCCTGTGGAGGGCACTGCTGTACTTTCCCACTGAGCAGCTCACACAGCGTGCACAGAGAGCAGCTCTGGTTCTCTGGTGCTCACTCACCTCCTGGCTGGATGTAGAAATTGTGTGCAAAACCCCAGTAACTTTAAAGGCAGGAAGCAGGTGAGAAACATGGCATAAAAGGCAGCACTTTTTTTGCCTCACATTCTTCCAGTTTTGTTTCCCTGTGCTTGTGTCAGAATCCCTTTCAATCTTCACACCACGCTAGTATGGATTACATGCCTCTATTAGTTATATACCTTAATTCCAGCTTTGGGACCTGCTCACACTGTCTTGCAACTTGCTTCATCCAACTCATCATTTCCAAATTAGCTGAACTTAATTGAGCCAGATCAAGCTGCAGCCCTTGTGCACCAGGAGACATTAGTCATTGCTCTGCTTCCTCTGCAAACCTGTGCTTTTGAAAGCGTGGCTCTGTGCATCTGAATTGAGAAGAGGCCACGTCTCTCTTGATGCTTCCAGCAGAGCTTAATAGGAGAAAAAAAAGTTCAGAAAACTGAAAGGCTGCGAGCCATTCAGATGCATTTATTGTGTTGAGCCTCCCCTGTCTTGTTCCATATCTAGACAAAACCTTAATAAAAGCAGCAGCAACTGGCAAGGGGGAGCTTGTGTTGATTTTCTGTTGCCAGGGGAAAACCAAGCTAATGGAATTAGTGTGAGTTCACAAGGGTGACCAGAATTAAGCCTGGACCTATGAGTGTGTGTGCATTTGCTGCATGCTGAATGCAAAAGGGTGGAGAAAGTTAAACATAGACAAGGCTCAAGCTAAAAAGACAAATTGAGCTGGGCTGCATATTCACTTTGCCCCTGGATGCCAAAAAAGCTTGTTTGAAGCTCTGCAGAAATAAACCTTTTTGCCCCCTCTTCTCCTGGGGACTTGGAGTCCACTGCAGAGTTCTTCCTCTTTTATGCAGCGCTCCCTTTCTTATTTCTCTTCTGCTTCCTTGTTTTATGTTTTGTAGCTGCTGAATTACTGCAGTCATTCCCTTTTTCTATCTCCCACCAACTGTCAAGGAAAAAAGTAAAAGCCCCCAAAACATTCTGCAAAGTAACTTTGTTCAGCATCACAGCCGCCTACCCTAGTGGAAACTCAGGCTTGTTTGCTTTACTTAAAGCTGCTCCCTTGCGCACATGATATAGCTCACAGATGCCTGGAGTCTATTTACCTCCTGGCTTGTTTATCCCGAAATGGCCAATGGAAACTGCTCACATTTTTGTCTTGATAAGAATCCAATCATGGAAATGGATTGAACTACTTTGAGCTTTTCTCTCACATTTACACTTTTCAACTGGTTTGAATTGTTTAATCTACAGTTAATTTAGAGACACACAGCCGTGGCACTGATATATCAGGAGATCAAGATAAACGGCTAGAGTGTTTTTATGAGCAAAAATCTCTCTAGATTCCAGTACATAAATCATTTGTTGTGAAATTGCTCATTGTCTTTAGGCAATGTCATAGTGAAAAATTCAATCTATTCATGAACAGAAAGTCAAGGGATTAGGAATGGTTTGAAGGGAAAGATGCCACATTAAAAAAAAAAAGAAAGTAAGATTTATCTCTTAATGCTCCCCTAGCACAACTTTCCTGCCCTTGTTTTGCAGTGTGGTCTCTTGAATTGAATTTTACACTCTTTGTCTGCATGTTCCAGTCAATAGGAAGCCATAAAGATGTCCCCAAGGGAAGGAGGGGTGTCTTTGTTTGTACTAATTCAGGAGCGTTTTCTCTCTACTTATCCCTTGATACAACAAAGGAAAGCTGGAAAGTGGCCTATTGATGATTGCTTACTGAGGGCCAGCCCATGATCCCTCTACTTGCAGAGAGAAATTATTTGCTAGAGGCTGGGCTCTTCCTGCAGACCTCAGCCAAGGGCTGGGTAAAATGCAGGCCCCAGAAGAGACTTGGAAATCTTGATAGAAAAGAGCATCCCCAGTTCTCTACTTTTTCCTCCCATACAGAAGATGTCTCCTTTCACTTGCATTACAACCTCCTATGCTTCCACCATGACCATTTGGAGAAGGAGAGGGACCATGGTCAGTAATGGAGGGGTAATTTGCTGGAGGACAACTGGAAAATTGGGGTTTTCGATAGGTACAATCAACATCACAGAAGTACGTGTGTGAATGAAGCAGAACAGGCCAAAAAAAATGCTCCCAGAAGAAAGTTAAGGGTGGAGATGGAGCCACCCAGCACTTCCAGATCTGAGTGGCTTAGAGAAATTTGCATTCAAATCCAAATTTCCTAACTGGGAATTCTTAATTCTGAATCACAATTGCAGAAGATGTGAATCTAGAGGCTGGAGATACCCAAGTTCAAAGGTCTCTGCTCTTGCAGCTTGTTAGAGAAGTGGTGGGCATAAAGCAATCTTCTCAGTTCCAGAAAATGCTGCATGGAGACAGAGGGTTGATGTTTTACCTCTTGTAACATTCCCAACAAACTGTTTTCCAAGTTACAACAATGGCTCACAGTCTCCTAGAGCTAAAAGGTAAGGGGGGTGTCTATGTGGGATTAAGGCCATCTGTATGAAGATTTTTGTATATATTTGGGTGGCCTAAATTCCACCTAAGCCTTCATGACTTTCTTATTGGCTGGTTTTAGGCCTTCACATATCCCTAGTCAATAAGGAAGCATTATGCTTAGGGACTTAGAGATTTAGGTAGAATTTAGGCCATCTGAACATGTCCATTCAAGCCTTTGTGCTAATTCTAGAGGCTCCGTTTTCTTTTTCTGTCCTTTGCTCAAATGGATTCATGGAACCATTGCCCATCTCCCCTTGTCTTTCCCCACTCCCTTCCCACTCCTAGGCCCACAGCTTTAGATCCCAGTCTGAAATGATCCGGACATGGCTAAAGAATGTTTGCTGTTTATCATCCCAAATCTGTGCTCTCATCCAAGTATTTCAGCCCCTGGAGTCCTTCAAACATGAAAGTTTTAATCCTTCTCACCTGGAATAGCTGAGTTAGCCAGGAGAGATGAAGCTTTGATGGGAATACTTGATACAAATTTCTAGCCAAGAAAAGCAGTAATGCTGCTGTACACAGGATGAAAATCCCAGCCTAAAGGAGCATCCATGAAATTGTGAATCATTTAATAGCCCGGATGAAAAAGCCTGTCTAGTAGTTACTTTTTGCTTGCTGTGGAAAAGACATTCAAACATCCCTGTAAAAAGGCACCTGCTCTATTTTTGTTTTTTGCTGTGCATGGCCATCACCAGGTGAGCTCCCTCACCACGAAGCAGCTCCAGCACAGACACAGAATTTCTTCTGTGAACAAGAAGCAAAGTTCCTGCAGTGCCTGGCCACTGTGGCCAGTGCCAAATGCAACAGGGAGCACGAAGCCAGCTAATTTCCATCTAACCTAAGGCAACAATCAATGTGACTGCTCTGTACTCCAGCTGCTTCCCAACTTTAATCCATTTAATTTGGCAGAGTGATGCTAATGAGATTTCATTGATGGGGGGCCTGCACCAGGACTGCAGCTTGTGAGAGGGGATGCTGAGGCAGGAGCCTGAGCTCCTTGGGAAATGCAGGTCTAAGCGTTTCAAAATATTCCACAAGTTGCCAACTTCCAGAGGAGAATTTTATAAATGTGTTTATTATGCAGGTACCTGGTTATTAAACTGGGGTTTAATATGGCTACTTCAGCAGACACAAAGCGCAACAAGATTCCATCTCTAATAAGTAATAAATAGAAGTCTCTTGGCACTTCTTTGCCCTGTCACTATAAACCAGGTTTATCCCAGTTTTGAAGTCCTAGAGAAATGAACAGTTGACAAAAAATGATAAATGGTTTAAATATTAACCTTTGTGTCTGAACCTATTCTCTGAAGCCAGCCCAGAGCTGAGGGATCAGTGACTGTTGGGATTGGGTTGTACCAGGTGGTCCCTCACAATGTGCAAATTCCACCTGAGAGCTATGACCACACCTGTCCTGAAATGATTTGGAGAACCCCACCACAGTGTGTCATGCTAAGCAAAAATCAAATTACAGGCACTGAGGTGGAAGAAACAGAGAGAAATAAATCCTTTTCTTTTTTCCATTTCATGGAGGCAGCTTCAGGTGGACAATGGGCTTACGTGGTGGATGTTTGTTTATCGGATGCTTAAAAACCTTTTTGATCTCCTTAGGTATTTGCTTGATTACTTCATGTTGGGGTTTTAGGAGTTCTCCTTCTGTTTTCTTTTTCTCTTAAAAGAATTTTCCCCATATATGTTGCCAGGGGGACAAATTACTGGATGCTTAAGAAAAACAAAAGACCTGGCCACAGGGGGAGGGTTCCAACTGGCTACTCTCTTTCACCTGGGGTTTTCTCATGTAGGGCAGGAGATGCTGCGAGATTTGAACTGGGAAAAAGGGGTTGAGTGCAGCCCCTGGCTTGCTGGTGTTCTCGGCATCTGGAGGGAGAGGAGGGTGGCCACCATTGTGGAGGGAGTTTCATTGCTGCTCTAGGCTTCTGCTTTCAGCTGCCTTCCTGCTACCGTGAGTGGAGCTTGCTCGCTGGAGCGGCTGTTGCACAGAGGCCCTAACACCCCACCTTACTAAAAGAGGGAGCTTTTCACCATCTGCTCGGGTGCCTCAGGGAGAAATCCTGGGATTCCCAAGGCTGCCTTTCCCTGCCCTGCTGGGAGCCGGGCCACCCTGCCCCCACCGTTGCTTCAAGCCTTTGCTACACTGTGGCTCTGCGCACCCTGCCTGCCCAGACCTCCGGGGTTCCTGCTGCAGCTCCGGAGTTCCATACATCTCGTCTGCCACCCGGGGCTTGTGCTCGTCCCTGCTGTTCCAGCCTGCTGTTCCCGAGGGTCCGGCCGGACACCAGGATCGGCTGCCCAGGGGTTTGTGAGGCCTTTGTCCCATCCCTTCCCGGGATCCCAGGGCACCGGTGCCGCGTGCTCCCCGAGCTCGCTCCGGAGCGCCCCCTGCAGCCGCGGGGGAACCATCGCACCTGCCCTGCTCACCGGGAGCCGCCAGCGCCCCTGCCGGCTGCGAGCGGAACTGCACCCGAGGGGAAAGGGCCCGACAGCCGAGAAGGCTGGCACTGGGTTTGTGATTGTTCGCTGTTACTGCCAGAGTTATTGCTGTTTGTTTGACTGGTTATACACATAGAGATATATAATAGTAAAGAACTGTTATTCCTATTCCTCATATCTTTTCCTGAAAGCCCCTTAATTTCGAAGTTATAATAATTCGGAGGGAAGGGGGTTGCATTTTCCATTTCAAGGGAGGCTCCTGCCTTCCTTGGCAGACACCTGTCTTCCAAACCAAGACACTTCACTGTTCTCAAAATTGTAATGTTTTTCCCACATCTGAGATTAATTTGATTTTTATTATTCTTCCCCAGTATGTAAAACTGAACACCATCTTCTTTCTAATGACCTCCTATAAATTGGAATACTGTTACCAGGTTTCCAATTTAGTCTTCTCATTCTTGGACTCCAAAAACCTGATTCTTTCAGTCTTTCCTAAATCACATTTTCAAAACATATAATCATTCTCTTCTGGACTCATTCCAACTTGTCTACATCCTTCTTGTGGTTTTGTGCCCAGAAGTGTGCAGAATATTCCAGCTGAGATCTGACCAGTAGCAAATAGAATGATCACCTCCTCTGCCTTTCATATGACACTCTTGTTAATACTCTTCTAAAAGGAGATCTGACTCCATTTCTTTCCTTTTTTTATTTTTTTTCCCCACAAGGACATCAGATTGTTGACTTGCACTGAGTTTGTGATGCACACAAATGCCTGGATGACTTCCATCAGTGCTGCCACAGAGCTGGTGCTTCCCTGTGCTGTAGGAGAACATGAGAAGCCCTTGGACAGGAATCCCGATCTCCCAGCACAAGGAAAGGTGGCTGAGCAGCCAGGACGTACTTACATAGACCATGAAGTGTGAACTACTGCTTTTCCTTGTCTCCACTTACCATGCACATCCTAAAACTGTTGTCCCTTCCTATTAGCTTACACAGTGCTGACAGCTCAATTCTCCTTGGAGGATCTTCTGGTGCTGCTCTCTCCTCACCAACCTTTGCCATGCTCCTTCTAAGGTAGATGGTAGAGAAAAGGTACATGAATTTCACTACTAATAGAATATTTCCTTGCCAGGTTATCTTTGATCCTGAGAGTGACATGCAGTATCTTTCCCAAGGCCACATTCTGAAACATTTTTAACAAGGAAGAAGCAAGTTCTGAATATAGTGACACTAGACCTTGTCGGACAAAAACATCAATATCAGTGCATAATTAATGCAGGATCTTCGGTAACGTGGACTGAACAGGGCCAGAGTACTTTCAAAAATCAATTTGCTACCTGAATTACAAACACTACTGATTAAACCTGACAAGGCAGAACTTGAACAGGAGGGAAAAAAAAAGAAATTAAAGAGTCCACAAGCCAGTGTGCTGGAATGTGATGCTGGGCCAAAGTCCCCAGCTCCCTCTTCTTTTTCTGCAATCTGTTACAGGAACAATTTCATTCACACAGGCAAGGTCCAAGCACTGAAGTGGGCTGGACATGGGACTTCTCTTACCCCTTTCTTCATTTTGACGGAACCCCCATGAGTAGCAGTCAGACCCTATATGCACCCCTGGCTGCTCATGCGCAGGATCCCATTTATGCCAAAAGTGCTGAAGACTCCCAAGGGTATTCAGCATATTTTATGCCTCCATCATAAATTATAATGAATAATAAATTATAAATCATAAATTTATGCCATCCAGCATCCATTGCTGGATGACAACAACCTATAGCCAAACCCATTTTTATGTGGAGCATAGTACCAGTCATGCTTTTCCCTCCATTGCAGCATGCAAGGGATGATCCAGCTCATGGGTGGGGGGGCCACTGTCCTATTGAAATTTGACCCATTATTATCTTTTTCCATCAAATACTGCTTTAAAATTAATGATCCTGACTCTAGGAGCTTGACTGAATCTGAGAAATTATTTCTGGTGGTTGAGAGCCTGGATTTGATTCCCAGTCATAAAATTTCAGGTGAGACTTTCTACAACTCCCTGACAAGAGGGTGCAGCCCGGTGGGGATCAGCCTCTTCTCCAGGCAACAGTGACAAGACAAGAGGAAACTGCCTCAAGCTGTGCCAGCAGACGTACAGGTTGGACATCCGGAAGAATTTCTTCATGGAAAGGGTTGTTGAGAATTGGGACAGGCTGCCCACGGAGGTGTTGGAGTCACCACCCCCGGAGGTGTTCAGGAAATGACTCAATGGGGCACTTGGTTCTACACTTTAATTCACATGGTGGTGTTCAATCAAAGATTGGACAGGATGACCTTGGAGATCTTTTCCAACCTTAGTGATTCAATGATGCTATGATGCTATGATCCTATGGCTCTGTGATTCTATGATTCTATGGCTCTATGATTCAATGATTCTATTACTCTGTGATTCAATAATTTTATGATTCTATGATTCTGTGTCCTCTCCCCTTTCTCTCACACCTTTGCATTAAGCAGCTTTGAGGGATGTGGTGTCTGTTCAAGCACTTGCTGTAAATCTCAGTGACTGCAACTGGTCCAGCTGGGAAAGCAGGGCCCTCTTGGCCCAGAACCACAGCTGACAGACTCCTTCTGCACACATCCATTCTTGCCACTGTTTGCTCTGTGCAGGAATGATTTTGGCAGTCTCATCCCAAATGTGCAGCTGCAAGTCAAACAGCAGCAGCATTTGCCTTGTCCTAACACCTTTCTGATGAGCTTCATTACTGCAAAACTGTTCTTGTTAACTCCCTCAGGGCCACAGGCAATGTGCAGACAGGATTGCTAGGACCCTCTGTACTCTGGAGGGGGCAGCTCCAGTCTGCTAAAGAAGCCAGCGAGTGAAGAGAGGTGAATGAGGTCATGCTGCTTTGTGGTGCTCTCACAATTAGCCTGGGCCCTTGTAGTTCAGCTTGCTGGGGTCAGAGCACTGCACGGGTCTTGTGCCTGATGTGCAGATGAGACTGAATGTGTGAGGTCTAAATGTGCTGCCCACATTTACTTGTGTACATCCTCCTCCTGCAGAGCTCCAGAGCGTGTCCAAGGTGCTGAAATGGTTAAACAACTTATTTGTCTCTGCTTGCTTCCCGAGTTCTCCGTTGGAGTTTAGTCTCTGCCATATGTTATATTACACAGCATGAGAAATCAGACTGAGGTGGCAATTTTAACACCCTTTATTCATACATCCTATTTTTACACTGATAGATGTAAGATATGGGAAGTGTAATTCCCAGCTGAAGCAGACTCAGCACATGGTTCCTGCTGCCTCAGCCAAGGATGGAGGAGGACCAGCCAGCAGACCTGGTGCCTGTTACCAGGACAGGCAGCTCTGGAGGCAGAGCAAGCTCTGCCTGCTGCCTGAGAGGCTCAGCTGGTTGCTGCCCATCTCTTCTCCACTGCTGAGTGAGCACACCTTGTCTGCCCCAGGTGGTCAACAGCTTGGGGTTTGCTGGTGCTTTCAGTCTGGAAGTGGCACTTCCTGGCAGCCGTGGGGGAAAGGCACCACCAGGATGACACTGGCAGAGGAAAAGGCACTGGCTGGTCCAGCTGCCCTGGGCAAGTCCAGCTGTGGAGGCTCAGAGGTGTCAGCAGAGCACAAGGATGGAAAGCAATGGCCTTTCTGTTCCTTTGCCTGTTACTGACACCATTTCTCTGTTCTCTTTGCCCAGGCAGAATGCAAGTTGATGAAAGTTTTGCACTTTGAGCAGTTGCCTGTGTCTTAAGGAGACAGATAAGTCAGAAATCAAAGTTTTGCTCTCTTAGGACTACAATGAAAGGATTTGGAGGTTTGCTACTGCAGATAGACTCACTGGAAAGAGCTCAGGAGTTTTTATCTGTGTGGCAGGACAGACACCTAAAGCAGGGACTGATGGATTCCTGAGTGAAAGAAGAGTCCTGACCATGGACAGCATGGACAGCAGAGTCCCCTTCCCTCTTATGAGCCTTTTTATGACCCAGGACTCCCTGACACAGCAGTGAAACCCCCACTCTACAATATGCCTCTTGCAGGAGCAAGTTAAAAGGCTAAAAAGAAACATTTCAAAGTTTAATTTGAAGCACTGTGTGACTGCAGAACAGATTTACATGAATGTCTCAAGTGAGGAATTTTGGAAAGACGGTGGGGGAGACCATAATTATAGCAAAGCCCTGGCACACATGCTGAAGCAGGTGCATGTGGGCCAGCAAGGAGAGAAACAGGCATAGTGAGGGACTTCCTGATGCAAGGGAGAAGCAGGAGTGCCCTGGAAACTGAGAATGGAGGACAGGGGGAGATGTTCTTCTCTGAGACCCCTCTTGGGAATAAGTATCTTCCCTCTTCCCTGTGAGTGAGAGAGGTGCTTCCTGAGAGCACAGGGAGAGCTGAGCTGCCAGCCTGGTGGGAGCAAGCTGGGGATGGCTCTGTGGAAAATGGGCTGAAGGGAGCCTGGCTCCATGATATTTGTCTCTAGGACTCACTGCTGACTCTTCCTCAGATGGTGCATTTGCTGCATCCCTGATTCATGAGCATGCTCTGCTGGCTAATCAAGGACTGAGGTTCATTAGCAGCACTTTCTCCATTACCTGATGACTTATTTTCATGAAACACATCAAAACCTCGTCTCCTCAACTACTGTTACAAAAAGACAGTCTGAGACAGGAGACACAAGCCTGCTTTCATTTGGAAATCAATGCAATGAAAGGCAGGTGCCAGATGTAGTAAAATGAAGCCTGATCAGAGGCCCTTGGTGCATAAGGAGGGCAGGGCAGTTTAGACCAGCCTGGAACTATCATGAGAGCTTTGCCATGACATGACAGACCTTTTGCTGACCTCGGGCTGCTGGGCATGAGGGAAATGAGAGGAGAAAAACCAAGCTACTTGTCAGGCTGAGACTTTGTGCCACTGAGTGTATTCATGCCTGTGATAATGCTCACCTACATACAGACAATGGTGTGTAAATAAAGAGCTACAGCTGCAACACAGGCACGGATGTGCACGTTTATGTTTGTATTTGCAGGCACACACATGAACTTTTGTATTTTGTAGAGATAGAGAAACCTCCAATCCCTGATTCAAACCATAGAACAGCAAAATCTTTTCCTTAACACTTGATTTAATCTCTTCCAGAAGGTCTGCTCTTTTATTAATGCACAGAAGTCCCCAGATTCAAGCAACAGTTTGCACGTTGCATTGAAGTGTGAAATCATGGGGACACTATTTAAGGGCTTAAAGTGTCAGAGTCTAAAATGATGTAGTCTCAAAACTCGGCTCTAGAAGCCACCAGGAAGGGAAGAACAATAAAAAAGCCCTGAAGGATGGAGGCAGTCCGGAGAGTTTGGTGCTCCATCCCATTAACAGCAGGGATGGATAATTAGGCTGGACAAAACAGCATAGAGTGTACACCAGGGAGTTATCCCAGAGGCAGGGAGCTGGGCTGCATGATCTAAGAGGCCTTTTCCAGCTGTAACAGTGAAGAACTGGATTTTTTGAGAGCCTGTTTTTACAGCAGTGCTTAGTAGTGGGTCAGGGAAAGGAAGGCACATGATTTATCTCCTACTACCATCTGACACCTTTCACTGGATGCCTTTTCTTTTTTCCTCCTTTTCATTGCAAATGGTCTCAACAAAACATCAGTGGGCTTTTAAGGGAATGTTGCAAGAAAAAATAAAAGAGCCTCCAGGTCTCTGCCAATGGGAAGGAGTGGAAGGCAGCCAGGAGACTGTGTCTGGGGTGCTAATTAGAAGATATTTCCTGTTGTGTTGAGGCTGTTATTTATAGGACTGAGGGTGAGAGGGTATCAATGAGTATGAGAGGGTGGAGTGTGGTAGGGTGTGACTGAAGCACTCTGAACTGCCTAGAAATGAGAGGAACTCACTTGTGTTTTAAACCCAGCCATTGAAGCTTGGTCCCTGGGGAGATGCAGACACACATAGACATAAATGATAATTTACACAGATAAGGGTGGATGCATCTGGATAAGCTGCATGCATGGACTCACACGCAGATACACTTCTGACACAGAGACAGGAGGGAACATGGTTGTTTCTAGTCTTGTGCTGGGCCCTTTTCCTCCTAGGAAGCATGAGTCCACCTTTACCACTAGAGATAACCCACTTCAATCCTTTTTATTCCCAAGCAGAGCAGCCTGGCCAGTGCAAAGCTCTGGAAGCTCCAATGGAGGCCATGCACTCTCCTGCCAGCTGCTTGGAGGGCTTAGAGAAGGCAGATGGCACTGCATGCCTCCACAGGGGTCATAAATCCATGCTGAACAGGCCTTGCCACTTGGAATGACACCCTGTTCCCAGAGCCAGAGATGGATTTGCAGCGTTTTCTGCCTTCTTCATGTCCCTGGCACAGCTGAACCTGTGGGGCTGGTGCTGCTCTGAGGTACCCCACTGGCTCTGAGTTAAACTGGGGTTCCGATCTAAAAACAGATGATGCAGGAGCAGCATGCACTCCTCAGATCTGCTCCTTCTGGGCATTCAGAGCCATAGCAGTTCTCTCTGCTAATTAATACAAGCGTGGAGTGCTGTTGATTCCCTGTGGCACTGTGGAGCTGCCATTATGATGGGAGCATGAGCTGGCAGCCCATCTGCCCCCTTTCCTAAGATTTAGTTTGGAGGGATAAATCTGGCTTAGTGTTGCTTACCTGAGGACAGCAGAGCTGCAAGGAGGGAAGCAGGATGTGGATTTTGCTCTGCTGGGCTTTTATGAATGATCATTTTGTCATGCACAGCGCAGAAAAAAACTTTGTTGCTCCTCAGAACCAAGAGATTTAAGCCAATTTTGGTAGGAGGTTTTTCCATCCTGCCCCAGTCTGAAGAAATCAGTTTGTATGACAATGACACGTGCAATTATGCTGGCAGGTTTGGAGGAGGTATACTCTGCTGAAGGTGCTGGGGATGGGTGTGATTATTAGGATTAACCTCAGCACAGGTCAAAACTATCACCCCTAAGGAGGTGGGAGGGGGTGGGAAAAGTTTTCTATTTTATCTGAATGCACATTGCCTAATTTACTGACAAATGATTCCTCATTAATACCAGAGAGAAGGGAACAGTATCCATTTAGGTAAAAAATGATGCCGTAAGGAGTCCTGATGTCTTGTCACTCTGATAGAAATGCTATGAACTCCATTTCTAGCTCGTGGGTAAATCTGATGACAAAAAAATTGAAAAAAGGCAGCTGCTGAAACTGAACACCTCTCCTAGGGAAGAATCTGGCCCTCCCCTGACTGTAGCATGCTGGAGTTGTGGGAAAAACAGACATCTTCTGAAGAATATCCTGATGGATATTCTGATGTAGAGCAGCCGTGCGCATGTCTGTGAAGGGTCTCCTGCCCATGGGATGGTGCAGCCCATTTTTTGAGGTTGGATGAAGCTCCTGTGCCTGTGCAGAGCCCAGGCTGGGCAGCACAGGGCTGTGCCAGTGCCCACCACAGAGCACATGCACCCTCCTCTCCCACCAGGGTTAATGAGGCTGTCTGGAGTGGTTGTTCTAGCAGGATGTGGAGAACAAACCCCGAACAAACCCTGAGCATTATGTACCGCAGAGCCATTCACAGATTCACAATGGAGCGTGTAAAACACAAATCCCTTGTCCTTTTCTCCTGCTAACAAAAAGGGCTGCTCTGAATCTGGCTGCATGTGTGGTGCTAAGTGAACTGACAAGCAGTCGGCATCGAGTGTGGCATCCAGCAGGAATTGAATTCTTGGTTTTTTTTAAACCCCAGGTCGCCAGGTGCTTTCTCCTTCTCAGTGCCACAAGCCCTGCCAGTGGGAAAGAAGCAATTCATGGCCTTCCCTGTCCTCTCAGGGATGAAAAAGGCATCACAATTATCTTATTCGCTCACGCCGAGAGAGCAGAACTGCTTCTTCCTCATTCATAATCAGAGTTTGGGCATTTATGTGAGTTTTGGATGCAATTTCCTGTCTTCGTCTGTGAAAAGAGGAGGCAGACTTTGGTACATTAAAATTCTTGGTTCATGGAGGTTTTTTCCCCTTCCTGTTCTCTCTCTACTTCTCTTTTTCCTTTGACATGCTCTCCCCTCCCATACTCATTTTCTCTCTGAGTCAAGCTACACTTCCTCATCAAAGAAGCTCTAATGGGATCACATATTTGACCAGCTGCCAGGGAAATTTCCAGTAACCTCTGAAATCCTAAACATTCAATTTTGGAGGATTATAGGGAAAATGTTTCATCTTTTTGATAGAGAAGCGCCAAAAATTGAGAGTTGCCAGCTCATCTTGTGCTGTTCCGATGGAAGGAGCTTGGGCGGGCTATTTTTAGGTTAAAAAGCTGTACTTTGCTAAGATAAAAGCTGAGGCTCTTTCAAAGCAAAAACCTTAAAGTGTGAAATCCATCAAGTCTGTTATTCTGCCGAGCACGGTGACAGTGTCAGGCTGAGGCAGTGGTGAGCTGATGTCTGGGTGAGTGTGGCCCCTGCCCTGCAGGGGATGGAATCTCTCTCCTCTGTACCCTCCTCCAACAGCAGCCTGACACCCAGATTTACGAAAAACCTGGAAACTGAGATGCAGTTTCTCTCCCTGTGGTGACCTGGTGGTCTCTGCTGTCCATGGAGGAGGGTGCAGGGCTGTTTGTCGGGGACTGAAAGGAGTGTCTGAAACTCCAGGTGTTTTGGAAACTTGGGATGGCTGCCAGGCAGGAAGGAGATGCAAAGGCACATCCAGGTTCCTGCCTGAGAGACACTCCTAATTCATTCTGGGTATGTCTATGATATGGAAAAGGACACAATTAATCTCTGCAAGTGGCACTCTGTGATGAAAATATCAATATCCATAGGGAATGGCAGATAGGAGGTTGGGGAAGCACAGCAGTGTCTGAGCACGTGCAGGTACCAGCTCACCTGAGACCAGGCAGGTTTGTGTGCCCTGGTGTGGTTTTGTTCCCCAGGAAATTGGCCATTTTGACAAGCTTTTCAATCCACTGATACTAAAAATAAAACTGTCCCAATGTCTTGGGGTGACTTTATGATGTTGTATCCCATATCGCTGTTCTATGCCCAGAAATTAATGTTGTGCCTTTCTATGCCTTTAAACTGAGCCGGGGGGGGGGGGTGGGGGGGAGAAAAATGTACTTTTTCAAAGAAGTTTGCAGTTTGTTTTCGTGTTTTCAAGGACACAGATAAACCTCTCTTGCCTCTATCGTCAGTGGCAGGAGCAGGAGGAAGCAGCTTGCTTTCCAGACAGTTTTTTCAGCTCCTTTTCCTCCGGAGAGTTGAACTTTGTTTTTCTGGGACTCCGATTTTTCCCTTCTTCTGCTGGACTGTTTCAACATCAGAATACATTGGGAGGATTTTCCACCGAGGCCTTGGCCCTGGAGGTGGGCCCACCACCCCATCCCAGCTCCAAGGAGGGAGAGGGAGATCTACGGAAGTACTCTGAATTTTCCCCCAGGTTTCTCTCAGCAGAGCAGGAGGTTTTATCATTTAGCATTATTATCCTTTTCCTGTGTGTTTGTTAAATAAATAGTTTTTATCTCTTTCACTTTCCCTTGAGGAAAATTCATTTTTTCCCGAACCTGGTAGGGGGAGGCGTGGTTGTAACCTGCCTTCTCTGAGAGGATATATTTCCAAATTTGCCCAAACCGGCACACCCAAACATTTTGAAATTGTCAAAAGTGCCCCAGTTAGGTACTCCTTGAATATTCTCATCTTTTTCAGTTTGAAACTATAGTGGGCAGCTGTGGGAAGAGCAAAACAGGTACTTAATTCTGAAACAGTCTGACCCATTCTCCTTCCCTTTTTACAACCAGACTAAAATTTCCACCTCATTCACGTTGAAAGGTAGCACTGTTCATCCCTGGAATCTCAGAAATAGTCACAGCACAGGACCAGCCTCCTTTCAACTAACTCCCCCCTTAAATGGCCATGTGCCTTGATGTGACCTCATTTAAAAATGAGACTGATTTAGTTTATTTCCTACAATCTTCCTGGGCTTATGCAGGATAGGTATTTTGCAGCCACCTACAGCCCATTCTGTGGAATTTGGGGTGAGATCTCTGGTGAGATCCCACCTGGAATACTGGAAGTAGATGGTCCTCTAAGGTGCCTTCCAACACAACCCAGTCTATGATTCTACGATTATTCTATGATTCTATGACGTCTGCTGTTGTGCTTCTGCCATGAGCCCCATCAGGCAGTGCTGCCATGTGGATACAAGAATGCTGCTAGCAGGACTTTCTTGCTATTTTCTGAGAGACTTTTCTCTCTCACAGAAGAGGTAGCAGAGTTCTGTAAAGAGCCAAACATCTGTAGCCTTGAAAAGTCTTGTTTACGGTGCAGTAGAAAAATATTTTGACAATGGATGTTTTAGGATTTTAGCCAATCACCCCAAGGGATGGCTGATCTTTGTCCAATGAGACTATGAAGAAAAAAGTCTATAAAAGAGTTTGCAAAATAATTAAATAAATCAATCTTGCTACACAATTCCTACCTGCTGGATCTTCTCTCCTCCTCCTCCCTACGGCTGTGGGACACGGTGATATACCCTAGGGTTGTGGTAATACTGCCAGGAACCATGGACTCAGCACTGAGAGATCTCTCAAACCTTGAAGTCCAAGTACCACAGGTGACATATGCATTTTCTTTCAGCAGCAGGCTTCGTACTTATGTGAAGATATCAAAGCACTCCATCAATGTGAATTAATTCGTGCCACAGATAAGGAGGTTGAACTGGTGAGAAGCAAAACAGTGATGGGAGATGTGGCCAGTGAGGGACTAAGCTGGGGAAAGATCCCCAGGTTCACCATTCCTCAAGTGCCACTCCAGATGCAGTGCCAAGAATGAGCAAATCTAATATATGCTGTGAGTGAAATGTAAATAAACAGCTCAGGTAACTGTTTTCCTTCAAAAGGCAAAGAAAATAAAGAAATTGCAATGATTTGGTTATTTAACCCTCAGTGAGAAACAGAAAATTGAAAATATATTTTCCTATGAAAATTTAATTATTGTTTATTCTGTTGAACTGATTTCATTTCTCTGTGAAGGTCACAGTCCTCTGCCCATGAGAAAAAAATCCTTTCAGAAATGGAGTTGAAAACCAGAAAATTACAGAAAGCAGAGAAGCTCTCATCTGACTTAAACTTCAAGGATGGGATTTTCAAAGATAACTAAGGGATTTAGCAGTCTGATTTCCTAATCAGAAGTCCAATTGTCCTTGAATGAGATCTCCCCAGACAGACATAGTCCAGGGGGAAATAGATCTACAGGAAAGGAAAAAAAGGTGCCAACTCTATAAATGGGCCTTTAGGAAAAAAGAATCCCCCAAGCAATGAGGACTTTCAGGAGGTGAGGATACATTACCCAGGCAGCACCAATGGATAAAACACACAAGAGGGTTTTTTTAAAACATATGTGTTCAAATGAGCTAAAAAGGTGTCTGAGATGCTCTTCAGTTTAGCTGAAAACATCCAGTGATTCTAATGTGGTAAAAGATCCTGAAGCATCTGTTCAGGCTACTGCTAACCTTGTTTTGAGGAGAATTCTGCCATTGCTGATCTGCTGGTGAGAGAGAGGTAGCTGGAGCTGGGTTTTGTGGGAAGCAGCCCAGACCTTTGGGGGGCCTCTTCAAAGAAATCTCACTAAGATTTGCTCGAAAAGGCTCAGGGAGTCTTTTCTCCTCTGGCTGCTGCATTAATAGTCCTGTGGCCAAGACTGAAATTTCTGGCTCCTTGTTGACCAGTGTTTTGTGAGGAATGACTTGGTGACAAGTGCCCAGTTTTCACTCTTGATGCATATTCAGGTCCCACAAGTCACTGAAGGTGAAATATCTGAGCACTAAAATGCCAGGCTGGGCTGTACCAAGTGCCCACAGAGCCCTGTGCTGTATCTCAGGTAGCCTCTCGTGAGTAACAGAACTGAGCAATCTTAGTGCTGCTTCTGCCTGCGCCTTTCCTGTCCCTGGCAATGTGCAGTTCTGAGCCTTTCTAGTCTAAATTCAGGCTTTTTGTACTCAAAAGCCGTCAATAGATTGGTTTTCCACCCAACCTTCCCTTGATACATTAAAACTTCAACATCCAGTATGGCAAGGAGCTCCAAGGCTGAAGCACCCACCATGTGAAGAAAAGGTCCTTTTAACTATTTTTTCTGCCTGAGAGGTGTCTACACTGTCAGATCATCTGGAGTGGGCCAAATGGACCAGCAGTATCCTACACCATGGCTTGTGATGAGCGTACAAGGAAGAGGAAGATGCTGAATGTCTCGTTCCAGGGATGGCTGAGCTGCATCCCCACATCCCACATCCTTTCCCTCCTCCCCAGCCACCGCCCCTGCAGGGATCTAAGCCTTTGCCTCTCACGTGGGGCTTGAGCTACACGCATGAAGCTTTGTAATTACACTGGGAATCTCATTCCAAAGGGGAGGAGGGGAACAGGGGTGGGCAGGGAAGGAACTGCCAAGTTTATTATCTAGGGGTTTGTTGGTTTGGGGTTTTTTTTGCTATAGATGACAATCTACGTGAAAGTCCCTTTCGTGTGTTCATTACTAGAGATTTTATAGCCTAATGAATGTGACTCATCTGTGTAATCACATTGTTTTCCACTACTCCAGATGTTCTGTGGAACACCTCTGGCTTGTGAGCTCCTATTTAAACATTTCTTGTAAACACAAAAGCTGTTTGTTTGTTTTAATGTTCCATCACATCCCATTACCCAGTGAAGGTGAAAGATTGAAATGCAACGTTTTCTTGCCAAGAGATTTTTTTTTCCCTCCTTCCTCCCTCTGCTTCCCCTGATGTATCTTTGTCTGGTGTCTAATTAGTATGCAATGGGATGCAGAGATTCCTCTGTTAAATATCTTGTTTCTTTCTGCTTGCCTTGATCTCTGTAAGCAGGGGGATGCTACGTGGAGATCTGGGGGCTGCCTATTTCAGATGCTGTAAAATTTCAGCCCTCGTTGCCTCATGTGAAGATTCAATCTATTGTTGTATCAGGGATACAGTGCCATGGGACTCAACTCCCTATCTTCCGGTTATTCACATCAGGGAAAAATAAATACCAGAGATAAACACTCCCTTGCAGCAGCACTAAACACATGCTGCAGTGACATTAGAGATTGTCTCGAGGCTATTTTCAAAACTGTGGGGCAGCCAATCCAGCTGAATTCTGTGAGAGCTTATTTTAGCACCAAAGCAGGTGTGACGTAACACCTTGGTATGGGTGTAGCAGGTTGAGTTGTGATCTGGACAGATAAAAGAGCAAGGAAACATCGAGCATAAGTTAAGTGTAGGTAATAGGATGGCTCAGTGGACTCTGGAAACAAAGAGGGTTCTTTTCATTTTACAGTGTAGCTCCATTGTGTTTTCAAAGTCACAACTCTTTTAACGTCATATCTCTTAGGGATCCAGATCTGCTGCAAGTCCAGTCCTTGGAGTGGCTTGGGATCTCTGCAATATGTGCAGACATTTCTAATTTTACAGGATTTGACGCAGGACTGTAAAAGTGACATGAGTCTTGCATTGTAACCATTGCAGTAGGAGGCACCTACTGTAGTCAGTAGGTACCCAAAGAAATGGAGCCTCAGAAGTGAGCTTGGGGAAGGTGTTTTCACATCTCATTATGAAATAAAGAAATGTTGAAGCAAATCTCAGGATGAAGATTGGGAATAGAAAGGAGGGAAATGTTCATGAGACAACAGAACCATTTGGGAAAGGGATAGGATCATTAAAGTTGGAAAAGACCTCCAAGACCACCAAGTCTGATAGGGGAAAGTAGAACACAAAATTAAGAGCCAAGAAAGCACCAGGGGAGACATGAGGTGGGTATTTCAGTCAAGCTTTCAGAAGTGAAGATTTAAATATTTCAAAATGATTATCAACATATTAGGTCTGGGACATTAATTCAGCTTTATGTTCTTTTGAGAAAAATTATGAAAACTCATAACAAGTCTAAAGTCTGGCAAAGCTGCACTGCTTGCTCCAGTCTTAACAGATAAAGCTTAGAGGATTGTGGGAGATTAACAGCTGGTGAAATTAGTCTTTGGAGCCTGTCAAACATGGAGCTCAGGAGCTGCCTGAGCTCTCTCTTGCTTGAGAGCTGCAGGGCTTCCACCAAGGAGAATGTGAATTAGAAACCTTGGGGAATGCTATATTTACAGGGGAAAACCAGACTGACCCACAAGGAATTGCCAGGTGGGAATGGCAGGGGACACTGGGAACTCTGTGTTAGGAAAAGGACTCCGCAGGATTTGGGTGCGTGAAATAAGACAGCACGAAGGAGACTGAACAGATTTATTTGCTTCTGAGAAGGAAGCTGAGAGACTGTTCTGAGGCAATTACAGGAATAGTCTTCCTGCCTGGGAAGGTGGCTCCTATAGCCTAGGATAGTAGCACAGATCTTCAGCAGCTGTTTTGTTAATAACACATCAATGGAAATATTTATGTTATAAGGGTTTGGTTTGTTTCTCTTACGCACGGATTAAAAGAGTGGGTGACACATAAAAATGAAGATAAATCTGCTTCAAGTGAAATGCTTTATGCTGAAGCAATATTGAACACTATTTGAGTTCTACCCTTTCAGATTTAGGGTTGGGTATTTTTTTCCCTTTTTTAAGAGATGTAAAGGAAATTATTCCAAAAGAAATCTTCAAAAAAAACCCCACATAATTTGTGGTTATTCAGTGCACTAGTTTTGATCAATGCCAAGTGCTTTCTTCCAGTTTTGATATTTTAAGCATTACCAATCTGCATAAAATATTTTTAATGGAATCATTTCAATCTCCAAAAAAATTGTAACATTCTGTTCTGATAAAGTCGAACCTTATTGGGAACATTTCATTTCAGTTCCATTTCTTAAGGAAAAAAAAAGAATCACTTAAATTGACATGTTCCTCAGGATAGGTTGATTTCAGTAAAATGCCATTTTTTTGTCAGAAAAGAAATATTTCAGTAGAACATTTTTCAACCTATTCCAGTTCTGAGTTACTGCACATATATTCACTGCCATGAAAGTTTTATATGTGGTAACATTTTAATAATTTCTTCTAATTTCATCCAACCTTCCTGAGATACTTCAGATGTTTAATGAATGCAGTCAGCTAATTTTCCACCAATTTCTCTTAACATTTTTCATGAAATAAACCCCGTTTCTCCATCCACACCTTGGTTTTATGCTGTGTTCATGGAGGTCAAACCTCGGTTACTGGAATTCCAAACCAGTATTTTTCTTATTTATAGAACTGTGTTACTAAGACTTGGATGAAGTCAGGCCACATTTTGCTTTTTCTTTAAGAGAAATCCAGCAAATCCAAAAGACAAGAGGAAAGAAGCATTGCCATTACCTCTGTACACGTGGGAGACTGAGTGAGACAAAGGGTGGAAATGATCTCACCTAATTTTATCCCTCTAAAATGTATCTGGGCCAACACTGTCACGCAGATTCTGTGAAGCAAAGAGACAGCTCCAGAATGTGAAACATTCTATGGATCGTAGGGAGAGGTGGTGCTCTTTTTGGAGATCTCTCTTGCACTCCACTGACTGGAGCAGCAGCACAAGCAACTGATTCTAAAAATTTTGCATAGCTCATGTCAGACAAAAATGGATCTCAGCTTTTGTGATAAAGCTAAGGCTTCCCAGAATATCTGAGGCAGATTTAGAAACCAAATGTATATTTGCTGAATTCAAGGCTGACGCTTTAATCATAAGATGGAACTTCCTTTCATAATCCTGACTCTATCTTATTTCAATAATTCAGCATATTTTCTTCAAAGAACAGGAGTGGGACATCTGCAGAATGCTGAAAACCAATTATTTAGTTGGGCAGACGAATCATGCTAAACACTTCTGCGCTCCAGAATTCTGAAACCATGTGAACTTTTGCAAATGCTCCTGAGAGATGCCACAGGGAAGATTTCCTTTTCAGAGAAACGATCTGAGAGTGGAAAGCATTTCACACAAGAGGAAGCAACATATGCCACTATAACCAAGGAATAAATAGGAAAAATAACATGGGAATAACAAGTTTTTCTTTTGCTGGCAAGACTGTTATTGCCTGAACACAGGAAACACAAGCCATGAGGCACATCACCAATAAACCTCTTGTGGCAGATTTTCTGACTGGAAAAAACACTTTCATCATATCTACTTCCTGCATGAGTTTACGTGAGGCCCCCACAAGCATGTCCTTACAAGTGCATGGAAATAGATGATGATAAATATCTCCACCATCCATCCTCTTTTGCTGGGAAAAAAGACAGATATTCTTGGTGGACTTTGTTTCAGACTATCCAGAACCTGGTCCTGGGCACATGCAGGGTTTCCCCACCAGGTGTGGAATGTGTTCACTGCTCTGCTGGGAGGAGGCTGAGAGCTGCCTGGCAGGAGCACATCATAATCAAGGAGTTTGGACAGGGTAAGAGGAAAATATGAAATATCTACAAGATGATTGTGCTGACTGTTTGCTAAGAACAATTGTGGGATTGGTCCTGGGGAACCTTGGACAGCCCTTCCTTCCCTGCACATTCTGTGTATTCAAGCACCATCTCAGGGGTGTTATTACGTGAGGATTGTCCATGGTAGAAAAGAATTTTCAGCCTTGCAAGACAAGAGCAATACAGAAGGAGAACAGAGGGGAGGAAGGGTTTACCCGAGTGCCACCTGGGACACGAATGTCACGTCTTAATTCCAGGCTCCAAGACTGGTGTGCTTTTAACCCAGCTGAGAGGAAAACGCAATCCATGTCTGAGCCAGGTTCCTGCACTAAGTTCAGTGCCCATTGGTGAGTTATGATTTTCCAGCACTTTTCACCTTGACTGTCTCTTCCTATAATTTTCATTCCTTTCTCCCAGCTGGTGCCTTGCTTACATGATAGGAGAAAATATTAAATTAGTTCCCTTTACTGGAAATGATATTCCATTAAACCATTGTCATAGCTACTAAGAGACCTTTCAGCCTCCTGGTAGGCTTTGTTTTAGAAACATCTGACAAATCCTGTGGCACTCTTACAGGGAGTTCAAAGCCGAGGCACTGTAAGCTTGTGCAGTTACAGATTAAGTGGTTTAATATTGCAGAGAACAGAGCAGGGGAAAGGACAACGTGTTGGATATCTGTGGCCTTCCCCAGATTGTGCTTCATCGGGCTTTGTGTCTGAGCCATTGTCCTTTGCCTTTTACATCCATCTGCAATATTAAAACACTTAGTATGGGCAGTAATTATTTGAGCTGATGATGCTTTTTCTTTGAACTCCTTGCTGCAGTGCCAAAGGATTTGTTAGATATTGCAATGATATGCAGTGGTTGGAGGGACATTACTTCCCCCCCTGTGGAGCACCCGCAAGACAGAACATAATTGGACTACAAACTTTGAACTTGCTGAGGTTTTTCATCTTACTTTTGGTGTGCACAAGTGGCCATTAGATACTTGTCTGGATCACACTTTTCTCATGATAGCTGAGAGCAATGATAACATTCATTCTTGGCTACCACAGGATATTTTTTACATATTGGCCTCAAAGATGTCACAAAGAGTTAGGAGGTCATATTGTTTTGTAGGGGTTGATCTAAAGTTTTAAAGAAGTGGTAATTTTGTTGGAAAAATCTGGGCTAAAAATGTCAGCAAAGTTGCACTGAATTGAGTGAATAGTTCTGTGGAAGAAAAAAAAGGGAAAAGAGGTGGACAGAAATGAAAGTTCTAAAAGAAAGAGAAATCTTTCTTTGAGACACACTCACCTCAGTGGTCCAAAATGTCTTTTTCTTGGGCAGGTTCACCAGAACACTGAATAAAAGACAAGAAAAATATGCCTTCCAAGAATTAAGTGCAAAATTTGATCTAAGTTTAAATGAAATTATTTCATAAACATATTTCTCACTCTATAGGCTCCCCCCACTCACTTTTTCCTTTCATCAAATACCTTTAAAAGAAGAAAAAAATCCCAAACATAACCAAACAAAAAGCAAACAAACAAACAAACCAATCAACTCCCCCCACCCAACTCCAAAAAACTTGGTTTGACAATAGCAACCATTCCTGTGGAAATGTCTCTCACATACCTTTGGATACCTGTCAACTGCAAAAAGGGGGGTTTCAGCTGCACTCAGGGTGTCACTGGGCATCATAATAAAGAAACATGATTTCCTTACCCACTTAAGAGAAAATATCAGTAGTTTTCTGAAGGAATTAAATTGAAAAAAATGGTCCTATCAATTTATCTTGAGACAATAAAAGTTTGTGGTTCATGCCACACACATTAGTGATTGAAGTGGGAAATTAATTGGTAAAAGATTATGTAATTTAAGAAAAATATCCCCCAAAGTGGGAGCTGTGTGAGAACTTCATTTTTGATCTATGTGTATAAAACCAAAAAATCCATGAAGCCATTCTTGTTAATTTATGCTAAGTGCTGTGTTGCTAGTTGCAGTAAATCTTTACTTGAAAGATCAATGCATAGGTAAATAAAGTAGAAAAATAAATAAGAATGGAACAAATATTGTTAAGCAACAAGACATGCTTTAAAGCGAATCCTGGGCTCATCTGTTTTGTCTACTTATGGTTTCTGCTTATGAGAAATACTGTATTAAATCTCTTTCATGTCATGCACTGCTCTGAGCTCTTTTTTGACAGATCTCTGAACATCAAACAAGAAAGTGAAAAGCAGAAAGTGAAGAACAGGAAGTGTCCACAAGAGCTGGGGCATGACCAGGGTTAAAGGTCTGGATGTCTGGATGCCTTCCCAACCTCTGCAAGCACATCCAGTGTTGGATGCAGCCTCCTTCCACAATCCCTGTGGAAGCCCAGGACTGGAACAGCATGTTCACATTTGCAGGGTCATTCCAGTAGCCAGTGTTTGGCTATTCTTATGCAATGAAAAGACTCTTGTTAATTACTGTGACTTCTTTACAATCAGAAGATGTACACATTTGAACCGCAAAGGATCCTCTCTGGAGAACAACCTTTATTTGCTTGATTGCTTCTGTTCAGTTAATTCTGCCTAATTACTATTTTCTTCCTATTAGATACTAATTGTATACAGTATTTTCATTATAAAGTGTAATTTTTCCCAGAGAACTATGTCAATTACACAGGCAATACTACCCGAGGTCTCATTTACTTCATTAAACCAGAGAACAGCCTCTCTTCTGATTAAAACTGCAGTTGGAGGTATGGATGTGGTGATGTCCTACTCCTATAGTGTAGCTGTGAGAACGTATCATGGAGTCCCGCAGTGGTAGGGAGGAGAAGAGAGATCCAACAGGCAGGAGCTGTGCAGCAAGATTCTTTTATTGAATTATTTTACAACTCTTTCGTAGACTTTTTTCTTCATAGTCTAATTGGTCAAAGGATCAGGCACCCCTTGGGGGGTGATTGGCTAAAATCCTAAAACATCCATTGTCAAAATATTTTTCTACTGTACTATAAACAAGGCTTTGCAAGGTCACAGGTGTTCATGGTTTCTAGAACTCTACAAATATCTTCCATGAGAGAGAAAAGTATCTCACGGGACTGGAAAGAAGCAAGAAAATTCTTGCTAGCAGCAATATTTGCATCCACAAGAACGAATCAGATAATGATCACAAAAGGTCTTATTCCTATTTTAAGTGGGTAAAGATGCCCCTCTTTGACTGCTGGTAGTTTTAAAATCCTCTTTATTTTGTCTGTCTTTACAGGGAATTCAACTGGTTTGCCACCAAAAATGCAGGAATTGTGCTATAAATTATCATTGTGTAAAGCATGAATAAATACTGTGTGAAGAGAGATCAAAATATTTGAATATTTAGTCTTATTAGAACCAGAGTGAGTGCATAGCAACACAGTGGCAAGGATTGAGAGGAATACAGAAGAACTAATAGATATTCTTGTCTCAGAGAAGAACAGCGAGCACTTTTTCTTGAATGGGGGTAGAAAAAGGATTGACATGACAGGGAATACATTGGGATGTAACTTGTAATGAGGGTATGGAAGTTGTAGCTACAGGATCCTAAGCCCAAGCCCACAAGGGAGTGAAGACTTTCCATTTCCAAGCACAACAACTGCCTCATTCAAGCTGGTAAAAATAACCAGCAACAGAATAATTTGAGAGTGTTGGTGCTTTGCTGTGTGACACCAGGATGTTCAGTTTCCTTGGAGCCCCAATATTACCCTCCACCTGCAAAACAAGGGTACCCTTTCCCTCACTGCCTCTTTTTGGTGTCAGATCCAGTACATTAATGACTTATAATTCACAGACCCTGCTCAGCCCCTCACAGGATGAAGTAGCCAACCAGAGTAAACAAAAAATATCATTCTCATGCAAAGGCTGCAGGTAATAACATCACCTCGTAATTCAGGAGTCTGTGCAACTCCAGACTAACTAACTGTATAGTCCTATAAGCACCCAACACACACTCAGCACTTCATAAATAATTAGTAATAGCATTAATAATACAACTGATGGCACGGTAACTTTCAATAATAGCTAGATTTTCAGGAAGTGTCCCAGAGCCAAATGGGATACCTGACATGCCCTGTATTTGCCAGAGCTTTAGAAGCCTTTCAGGGGGAGTGTCCAGAAATCCCACTTCAGTCACAACATGTGACCATGAAGCAATTGCCATCTCAGGTGCCCCTGATGTGACATGCAGGGACCACATTAAAGGATTTCTAGGTTAAGGACCTCCAGAGAGCATGGACAGAAGGGATCTCAAGGGGTTACCTGTTCTGCTCCCCAGCCTAGTGCTGGATCAGCTCAATTTCTGCCATTCCAGACCTTGGTTTAGTCTTGTTCCCAAAGACTTGCTGTGGTGGGGATCAACACCATTCTCAACCGATGTGTTCCATGGCTTCATTTCCTGGAATGAGAAAATCTTTTACTTAAAGCCTGACATAAACACCTCTGCTGCTGTTCAGGTCCAGTGTTTTTTGCCTGTATTCTTCTTTTTGAATCTTTTATTCTTTGGAAGGAGGCCACCTCCCAATACCTTCTTTGCCTTTTCTGCTTAAGCACTCTCAAGTCCCTCTGTCTTTCCCCTTTTCTTGATCATTCTCACTGTTCTGGATTCTCTCCACTTTATCCACCTTTCCTCTAAATCCTGTGCCAAACCTGAACGTTGTGGTCCAGCTCAAATGTCACCAATACTCAATCAAGTGAAACAGCCCATTTATCACTCAGGTTTCTCCCTGATTTATGTGGGCAAAAATCTTCATGGCATCACTGTATATCCTCTGCCCTTTGGTGTGGGACTGTACATTAATATATGTTATAGATCTTTTTTGCTTTCTAAGCACTTGACATTTTTTCCCCTAGTTTTCCCTTGTTTGAGATTTGAAATCTTATTTTGCTTGAAGATAATTTGGTCAGCTGACAAATACAGACATGTTTTTTTCAATATTAACTATATAAAAAGTGTTGCTGTGGCAATAAAGAGATCTTTAGCAAGTGAACAAGAACTAGAAGGACCCACATATTTCAGCCTCTGGAACATGAAAATGCAAAGAAAAAAAAAGGCAAAAATAAGTGGAATTCAGAAAAAAACTTGTATTTCCTGTAAGGATTTCCTTTCTGTGCAGATTTAATTGGGTATTATTCTTCCAGACTGGTTTATTGACAGAAGGTTAATGCAGCTAGATATTATCTCACTGCTATTCAAAATCCTAAATCCACCAGGATATTTGATTATCCTGGTCCTTTTCCTCACATTAGTGAACCCCTCTGTAGATGACAACAGGGCGCTGAGTATTGTGCAATGATATACATTCCACTGCTCTGAATTCTGAGTTTTCATCCCAAAATCCAGCCCAATGAGAAATGGAAATGCTGCACAGGAGCTGCCATATGGGTGGGGATAAAGGATGAGTTCAGCAAAGGGCCTGATCCATGGATCAAGGATTTTTGCATCATCTGAGCTCTGTGAGCACTGGTAGGAACCATTTCTAGGCTTTTTTTTTCGCATGACTCAAAGAAGACTCGCTGGATCTTGTAGCCCATCACTATTATTGAAGTTATTCTTTTGCAGCCAGATGTGCAAGCAGAAGATCTGGGATACCTTTCCAGCAAGAAGAGAATCCCAAGACAGAGCATGTCCCCAGGGTCGGGATTTGGGGCAACTCTTGTGGCGGTGATAGGGCACAGATTCTACAGCAAGTGCCTGCTCAGGGCTGGCCTTGTGCCAGCCAGGAATGAGCCCCTGTGTCTCTTGCCACAGCTCATTGCCCAGGTTTATGGAGACTTTATGGGCCATGGCAACGATCTGATGTGGATTTTAAATGTGGAACAACATGGGGCATTCTCGTGCCCATGCTCAGCTAGGAAAAGTTAGGCCTCCTGCCAAGGCACTGTGAGAGCCCAGAGAAACTAGGGGATAAACAGAGAGGATCTCTCAGCATCAGGAGAAACTGTGGAACTTCCAATAGGCACAAATCATACCCACATAATTCTTCCTACTTAAATACCTTGTCCCACTCCTTAAACAAATATCAGGCATCGCTTAAGTTCAGGATCTACTTTTTCTTCATCAGTCCCACCATTCTTCAGTCAGAGGTGCAAAAGTTTTTATCAAGAGTTTCTCTCTGCCACTTCATTTCTGAGCTCAGAAATGATCATGATTGGTCTCCAAGTCTTTGGTGAATGTTCTGATGGTGGAAAATTAGCTCCATGGAAGGGTAAATGGAGATATCCAGGAGCATAAGGGCAGCCAGACGGAGAGATGTAAACACAGAAAAAACTGGATGAAAAATAAGGCTGAAAGACTGTGTGGATGGATGGACAGTGATTCACAGATGGAAATGGAAGCTGTTTGGAAAACAGGATTTCTGTTCAACTGTGACACATTGGGATTTGTTTCCATCCAGAATGGGAAAAAAGTCGCCATGTTGGCAATTTTTAACCAAATGGAAATGTGGCCTTCCTTCCCAATGGAAAATGCCTTCTCCCCCTCCATCCTACACAGTTGTCTCAGAAGGAAGGACATAATTCAATAATTTTAAAACTTTGCAATGCAATATGAAATAAATACATATGTGATTTTAGAAATGTTAGATAAAAGCAGGACATGATTAATATTTGAATCATAGAATGGTGTGGGTTGGAAGGGACCCTAAAGATCATCCAGTTACTGCTGTGGGCAGGGAGCTCTCATTCTCTATGCTATAAATATGACATGAAATAAAGGGCTGAAACTAAATGGTCACACATTGGAGAACAATGATAAACATATATTCGGTTAAAAATAAACACATTTCCACGAAACATTTTAAATTTAAATGAAAAGCAGAAGTCTTCCATTTCTAATCATTCCATCCTTGAAATCAAGACACAGCCTGAAAAGAGACAAGTATGGAGTAGGGCTTGAAAATGGACAGGGGATGAAATGGTGGAAAGGTGTCAAAGATGTGCTGCTGAAGCTCCAGAATTTGTCCAGCTGCAGTTGGTGGCAGCTCTTCTCAGGCTCAGTAGGACCAGCTGGGAGGTCCCCCAAGCTGGCAGTGGCTAATGGGAAACCAGAGCCATATCAGGCTGTCGCAGTACGGGGACAGAAGATTTCAGACCAAATATCACACACTGCCAATTTTCCCAGATGATGTTCCTGAAAATTCCTGCACTCCAGTTTAATGATTTGCAGAGAGGCCAAGGCAGGCTTCATGAGCCAGAGGTTTTTTAACTTGACTTTTCCTTTCAGTGGGAACATCCGTTGTTTCCACTGCAACATGTCCATGCTGCACAAACGGCTGCTCTGCACATAGGAGTCCTGATAGGAAAAGTTCTGCTCCCAGCTGCCAAATTGTTAAATGGTCAATGAATAATAAATCACCTCCTGAACTGTGCCCATGTTCTGCTGTTGCAGGGGATGCTGTGCACTCCAACTTTGGGTTTCAGCACTTTTTTAATGGAAAAGATACACAAACTATGAGGGCTTAGCCTGAGCCTGCCAAGAAAGCAGCAAAATGACACATTCCTGGTATGGGGCTGTTGCTGTGGATCCTTTCTACAGCAAATCTGGGTACCTTCTCTTCAAAACAAATCTGTCTGGAGACATAGCCAGCTGTTGAGCATGAGGAAAAGGCAATTCCAAGGAAGGGGAGCCCCAGAGGTGATTGCTGGGGAAGGTCCTCAGAGTGTGTGTGATCCTGACAATCCAGGTCCACTTTGGGACAGATCTTCTGGGACATGGTACTTGAGTTCTCATAAGATTTGCTCATTTCTGCAGGAGTTACACTGATTTTTCTTCCTCTGCCCTTCTTAATTGGGTCTAGAAAGGAAAAACTCTGCCTTTTTTTGAGCCATGAAGGCTTTAACCCAGAGGATGAACACCCAGGAGATGTGAGGAGACAACCATGGCTTCATATAGAAGGGGGAGATCATGAAATCACCGCCCAGACCAGCTTTCCATTTGCAGCAATGACACCAGTGCATGATGCATCTCTTAAATTTCCATTCCATATCCTGTGTTTCATGGATCCCTTGCAGGAGGCAGCTCACTGGTGTGATTGCCCATGGAGGAGGGCAGACGAGCAAGAAATCAGTGTCTTGACACTGACTTTTGGCGCAGTTCCCTCTCCCCTCCTGAGAGAAGCCTCTGAATAATCTGGCTGTGTCGCAGGACTTGTTGCATATTCTAATTCTCCTTGCTCCCTGATTTAGTGCCACAGTTAATGCTTTTGATGTCAGCCTGAGTGAGATAGAAAGCTTTAAAAATTCATAGCTGACCTTTCACTGACACGTTTGGTTTCTGATAGGCGAGTGCTGTGTGGCAGGGCCAGGGGAGGGGAGGGCAGTTTTTAAGCCTGAATTGCCTTTTTCCCAAAACAAGAGAAAACATTTGGGGGGTGGGGGGGGGGGAGTTGGTGTCTCAGTTCTGTACAGGGGTAGAAAGGGAGACAGGAATGAAAATTAAACCAAGGGAGACAGACCTCAAAAGAAAAGGACGGGCTTATGAAAAATATATACCCTTACCAAAAGAAGATGGAATACAAATTTGGTCCCTTTTAAATATATGTCTTTAAAAGAGATGTTTTAAAGGGAGGGAAGGGGGTATAGGGGAAAAGGAGAGGGGAGGAGGGGGAAGGGGAAAAAATGTCTCTTAAATGTGTTCAGAACATTTCTGCAGCCTGCAGAGCTGGGATTGTTTATTAGAAGATAAGATAGTGAAAAATGTATTTTGCAGAAAGAAAATAGTAAAGCTGGTTTCCCAGCAGATAAGAAGCCAAATTTCTATTTTATGCTCAATTGAATGATTCAGTTACATTATCTGGGAGGCAGCAGTGAAATAATACCCTTTGGAAATGAGACTGGGAGGACATGTGGTTCGGAGGAGGCAGCTACAGGCCCAGCCCCCAGTGACCAGGATGCCCAACCCTGGGACACCATGGCAGTGCAGCCCTCCCTCCATCACACTCCTGGTGTGACTGTGGATGGTGAGATCCGGGTCCCAAGCAGCCTCTGCAGCCTGCACAGCATTCCCAAACTGGAAACATGCAGGATTAGTGCTTGTCCCTTCATGCTGTCCAGTGGCACTGACCACTGATGCTACACAAGCAGTGCTTCTTTTTTTGGGATAACTCCCTCCCTCCTTGTCACAACGTGGTCCATGCCAGGCCATGGGTGAATAGAGAGGAGATCCACATGGAGAGTGCAGGGCCTGAAGTGACAGCAGCATTGTGCTGTTTTCCCTCCACATCACCTTTGCATGTCTCAGGTCTGATGTCTGCAGAGGCAGCCACTGTCTGCTGTGAGAGAACTGATGTGACATGTGGCAGGACATGTGCTTCTGCAATTTTACAATGAGTCCAGCAGTTTGGGGTTTTCCTTAGAGCTACAGCTTCAGGAAAAAAGAAAGAGGAAAAAAGAAAAGTGAAAAAGCAATAGGAATTTACTCAGCCTTTTAGCTGTGACAGACAGCCTGGTTATACAAGATGAGTACCCTATACAGTCTCAAAATCCAGGGGAAAAAAATATTATTTTAAAACAAAAACTCCATGAAGTAAGCACAAAACCCATTCCCATGACTATTTATCCCAGGATTCTTAGATGATGGACTCTCCAGTTTTCACTGCTCAAGGTTGGCAATATTATTTGTTGTGTTGCTTAGGAGCCTTGTCTCTTTTTTTGCTTTTTCTTTCCCTTAATATAAATGTCATTCCTTCCTAAACCTTATGGCTCCCTCTGCAAATGAAGAAACAAATGAAGCATGTGGCATATTAGTGCCAATCTTTTGCTTGCACTGAAGGATCTGGCTCACAACTGTGGTTATTGTGTCCTTGATAAGTCCATTTTTTATTTACTGAGACATTTAATTTGTGAGTCATTATTTGTGTGAGCCTTTCCACACTGGTCATCCACTGAGAAATCCACTGGTAAAGGACACAGCAGCTTTGGGCAGTTTTTTATGGGGTCTCTGCCATGGGCAATTTTTGACCACTAAGAGAAGCTACACCAGATGTTGTGTTGATGAATAATTCAGGTTTTAATTGTAAAGTTAAAGGTTCTTAAAATTGAACTCCTGTTCTAGGACTTGTGGAGGGGAATATTTTTCTGCAGGAGACTCAGCTGTGGTGATAGCCATGTCCAGATGTGGACAGGGAGGGTGGTGGCTCCAAGCTGGTCCTTTTCCACCTGAGGTTATTTTTAGTGGCTGTTCAGATGACTCCTGCTTGCGCTCCAGTCCCAGCAGGCAGATATTTCACAATAATTGGCTTAAACTGACCATAGATAATGGCAAGATTTGGGAAGATAAGAACTGAATTCCATTGAGAAAAAGGAGTATTTATTGAGCAGAAGGTCTGTATCTTTGCAGAGGCACAATCTGCCAGAAATAAGATGGTTATTTGTAGCAATGGGAACAAAGACACATGGACCTCCTTCTTGCTTGCTCCAAAGAAGATCGTTTATTGCAACAAACCAAGCCTTTTTATGTTCCAAACTTAACCAAAACAAGCACGCATTGGCTGCCTGCTGCAGTGGTGTCGCTGTTCACGTGTCCTTTTCCCCAATCAGCTCTCCCATCACGTGGTTTCCACGCACCTCCCCAGCCATTTGCTGCCTCACACACGAGGTGACCACATGCCAGCCATGCAACTCGTTCTCTGCTCATATGGCCTGGTTTTTTACCTCGCTGATAGTTGGACCTTTCCCAGAGTGCTTTCTGTTGAGCAAGAGTGAACAGAGGTGAACAGGATTTCTTATCTCCCACAGTGATGTAAAGAATGAACCAGAGAAAATATTCCTTCTTGACCACTCCACTTCTGAATATGTCTTGGGGGATTGTATTTGATTAACTGTATAAAATTATGGCTTATTATATGATTTTATGTCCTGATGAAGACTGAATCGCCACCACAGCAGGTAGGCATTGATTAGAGACAAGAAAAAGAGAATCTTTGCTCAAGCCTTAGCTTCTGAGAGAACATAAAAGACAAGATCTTCAAGTCTATAGAATCACTCGGTGGGGACCAGAGCCCAGTTTCTATTCTCCAAATCACACTTACTAAAACTTTCTTGTCATTTTCAGCACTGAGTCTCCTTTCAACAACACTCCTATGTATCAGTTTGATCCATGATTTTGACAACATGTCAAAACAAGTCCTGCTGAAAAGGTCTGAGGGAATTTTCACTTCTACTTTTAGGATCTATTTCAATAGTGCCGGACTTTCCATTTCCACGTTGTACTTTTTCATTACAGTGTAACATACTCTGGTGAGCTGAAAACTCCTGAGGAGACATGCAAGACATTTTAATCTTGCTTAATGGTTTAATCTTTTCCGTGTGAAACTCTGGAAGGATTTTTTTTGTGTGAAAAGTTTAAAATATTTTGACTTCCAGCCCAACAGGAAGGCTGAGCAGTGCCATGCTACACTGCTTTCCTGAGCCAATTTTCCTTTTTAGGGGCTTGTGTTGATAATAAAGGTACCTGACAGGGTTTTCTGTCATTGTCATTACTTTCCTATCACTATTCAAAATCTAGAAATAAACATTTACCTTTCTTCTCCCAAATCTAGTAATGAAATTTTAAGCCTTGACCCCTCGCTGACAGAATTTTCAGCAGGAATTCCAAAGCAGGAGAGTATTTAGAGAAAGGAGATCTCCTAAGGGGAGGAGAGATTGAGAATGAGGGAGAATATTTATAGCTCACTCCCTGCTATGGATAAAAGAGAGCTGCAGTGCCCAACTACTCAATAATTGAGGAACTGCTGGCCCTGCTCTGGGGGAAAGCAGGAGAAACACTGAGGTGGCCAGGAGAGCAGAGGGGGTGTCTTTTAGATCACACTGTCTTCACAGCACACGTCTGCAAAGGATTTTCCTAGTACAATAAGCCCTCCCCTCCCCTCCTCTTCCCTCCCCTCCTCTCCCTCCTGTCCATTCCCCTCCCATCCCCTCTCCTTTCCCTTCTCTTTTCCAGACTCCACTCTACAATTATCTTTCGGGGTCACAAATAAAATATTGATTTACTCAAACCCCTGCATTATATGGGCCAAAGAAATTGTAGCTTGGCTTGAAACTGGGAAAGAGATTCCTCCAACCAAGCAGGAACAGTAGGAATTAATGAAAGGTTGAGAATAAAGTAACTTTTCTTAGCATTTGGTATTGTTTTGTTAATCGTAAAAGAAATGTCGTTTTTCCAGGCCTGTGGGGACTAAAGTAGAAGCCCAGGAGATGATTACATTGGATATGAGCTAAAGTATCTCTCTGAGAGATAAAAAATGTCTGGCTGACTAATAACTATGAGACAAGAACAAAAAAAAGAAGAGAGAGGGGGGCGGAAAAGAGAAGCTGAAATGCAGGTGGAGTCACAGAGGTGTGTGGTGGAGGATTTTAAGATGCACACAACTCCCCCCCAGCACACCCAGAACCATCTCTCCAATGTCTGGTGCTTTCCTGGCTTTGTGAAAATACTGGCATGGAAGCGGCAGAGTTTATCTATGGAGAGAGCACAAGAAAACAAATGTTTCATTCCCTGCACTCTAACCTCTCCTGATATTAATGTGTGTGATAAATGCGTTGGCTAAAGGCAGGAGATAAACGAAGTGCATTTAGCCACCAAATTGCATTCCTTGCTATCCCTCAGCCAGAGGAGAGAGGGAAATGCCACTGTTTTTCTGGCACCTCGCACATTAGGTGCAATCCCAGTGAGTAATAATCCCAGCTAGCAGGTATTTTATTCCCATGATACCCAAAAGAATAGAGCCTGAATTGCCTCCAGAAAAGATGCCTGGAGTTGGGTTTTCCCTCTGCAGGCTGCTCCACATCCTGCAGCCCTACAGGCAGCGATCCCACTCCAAAGGATCCTCCCGCTTGGAGGAGATTCCAGGCTCTGCCTGTGACAGTCACACTGGAAGGAGTCGAGCAGCATTTCAAAAGTAATTTATTCCATTTTGATAGCATTATCTGCCAGTTTTCTCCTCCCTATTCTTCCCTTACGTACCCTGTGTATAAAACTGCTGAAACAATTTGCAAATAAGTTTAATAGATCAGATTCATAACACTTTGCAAACAAATTATTACAGGAGTAATCCCTGTGCCTTTAAGCCAGGAAGTCAGCAAGAACTAGAAGAGAAGAGATTTCTTATTCTCTTGCATATTGCTGTGCCTGGTGGTAAGGTATGAGCTGCTTTCCTAGAAGTCTGGTACTTCCAATGTGCAGGTTTAGGTCACAGAAGCTGTTTTGGGTTATTCTAAAAATCGCACACAACTTTGCAGAAAGTTGATACAACATTCTGCAATTTATTTGTTTTAAACGTTGGGTTTTTTTAAATACAAAAATTTTAATCCATTGCCACCACTGGTGCATGAATGAACATGTGTCTTCCCAAAAAGTTTAGAGAGAATTGTCTTATTATACATTTTGTCTCATTGTATCTATTACGCTTTATATTTGTAGCTATCTGACACTGATAGAAAACGAATAGATTTTCTAGAATGGAAAATTTAGGATAAGGCAAAAGTGACTTTTAGTCCTGGTCTAAGAGATGTCACTGCCCTAGGGCAAAATTTGTGCGGCACAGTAGCCACATCTTCAGTGTGGGCACTACTCTGAGTCTATTGGGAGGGTTGGACTGAGCTCATCTCCTCTTACCTGCAGCCTCTCCCAAGAGCAAGGACATGTGCTGTTTGGTGGGCCATGGAGTTTGCAGCTCATTTATCCCTCTCAGCTGATCACAAAGGGGCTGTGCAAAGCCAACAAACTCATGGCTCACCCACCCTCAGCAAGCTTTGTCCCTCTGGATGTGCTTGCAAAATGTGCCAGGGATGGATTGGGATGGGGGAGATTCCTCTGTGCTATGACTTCCAAATGGCAGGAGATGACAAACCCAGATTTTCTGGTGTATCTTCTGTGAGTTCTTCCTCCCTCAGGGACGTTTTTCTGTCCACACTCAGTCAGAGTGAGAGTGAAGAGGAAGGCAGGTGAAGACACCCCCAGCTCCCACAGCCAGCCTGTTCCCTGCACTCAGATAAAAGTCCTGGAGCTGAACTTCTGCACAGACATTCCTTCTCCCACAAACAAGACCATTCATCGACTCCTAATTGTATTTCTTTCAGCTGACTTGGCGCTGAAATGGAGTTTAATGAGTGAAGATCTAACTGTCTGAGACTGACAACTTTAGTGGTGTTAATGCATCCTATGCAGCTTGTGCATAAAATGACCACTTCTCAAGGTCACTGGGTATTTGCTTTGGTGCAGCAACAACTGTATCAGTCTGTCTTCTAAACCCAGCAGATCAGATAAAGCCAAGGAAGTATTTAGAACCTAACTTAGAAATACCAAAAGGACATGTTCTCGCCAGGTACTCAAATGATTCTTTTAAATTAGCAGGTGATTCAGTGACATTAACCTTGAAAGGCCCCAAATCTATCCAGCAAATCTAAAAGGAATGGAACCGATTTCTCTGGATTGGCGAGGTATAAAATTATATCGTCAGTGTATAATAGCTGAAACTCTCTTATTGATGATTAACCACATTTATTAACGGCAGGCTATAATCCCAAGATGTTATTTGTACAATGACTGAGATGTAATATAGAGCTTTCTAAAGGACCAGATCATGAAATGCACCAAAGGTCACCACGAAACCCTGGAGAAATTAGAGCATCAGTCTTGGAAGAAATCTATAGTTAATTCTATTGGCCCTCCTGTCTAGTGCAAAACAATTCTGAGAGGTTGATTCCTCCAGAAGTTTCCTTATTTTTTATTTCAACCTGATGCAAGTTTAGACCCAAGCCCTACCTGTGCTGGAGATTTTAGCACTGTTAATGCTGATGGAAACTCCTGGGCTGGGAAGAGCAGCTTTGATGAGCTTTGGGTACAAATCCTGAGGTGGTGGGGGGGAGGAGGCTTCAGAGCATCTGGCAACAGCACCTGGTTATTCAGGTGAGGTTTATTTAGTTGTACATTTTTTTAGGGATTCTTTAGAGCTCAGCAGATCGGTAGAAATGTAAGAGTCGAAATATCCAGTTGTACATCTTTATTCTGCCTCCTTCTTGCCCCCGAAGTGCCTGATGTTAAAATCTCAGCCACTAAATTTCCTTGGAAGCAGAAGCTCCAACTAATCAGTGGCTGGAGTTACCTTAAGTTCTGCTGAGTAGTTTCTCCCCAAATTTACTTTGTGCTGGAAAACATATCTAAGTAATGGTAAATAGCAGAAGTACTACTGACTTAAGATGTATTAAAAGTAATAAAAGACGTTTTAAATACAAATTAACTTTCAGTAAAAATGAATTAGTTCGTTCCTGGAATGCAGCGTGAGAAAGACCAGCTGCCAGGGCTGTTAATGATGTCTTGCCTTAAACAATATGAATTGTTTGCAGTGGGTGAAGTGCTTCCACCCAAGTGGAGTTTTCTGATGGATTAATTTCCAGCCAGAATTCCCATTCCTGCTGTCAGGATGAGCCAAGCATGGGCTGAGCACCAAGGATCCTCACAAACATCTCTGTGGACCAGCAGTAGTGGTCCAGCCTCTCTGTAAAGTTTAAACGCAGGCAATTTTGTTTTCACCTGTTTAAATTCTCTTTCAATCTCAAATTAAACTCAGGACTCCTCAGTAATCCCCATGTTCACCCTTGCAAAACATTGCTGTATTTTGGTCAATAACTGGTGTGTTCCATCTCAGAGGTGTTGGAATTTTGGTGTTACGATGTCTGTCCTTCTGCGTTTGGTCTATAAATCACTCTTGCAGCTCTTGCAACTGAAAATCATCTCTGAATGTAAAGACAAAATTGCTAGTGAAACACAAGGATGTCCAGCTCACCCACCTAGAGAACATGCACAAAACTCAAAACCAATCTCACTCTCCATTCTCTCCTTCTCTGCTTGCATGAAATAACTGAGGCAGAGAGGAGACAATTCGTCCTGAATTTTAAGTAACATTCCATTGCAAAATGCTGGAGTTAGCAGTGGCAGCTAAAAGCTCTGCTTTGGTTTTCTGAACTGAGGAGGAAATGCAGTCCAACCTACAAGATATTAAAAAAAAATTACTAAAAAAAATGGTGTAAACCTAGAACTAAACTATTCTCTTGCAAATCATTTGAAAAGGGCAGAGTATTGGAATTTGAGACAACAGGAAGAAAAATGATCTTACTTTGGAAAGTCTGTTTGCATTCTAATGAGAGAGGTTATTCTTGGGAAAATAGGCACCTTTCCTGCACTCCTGCAGCAGTAGGTGGGATGTCAGGGACAGATATCACACTCCTTCTGTCTTCTTCATGTTGGACAGACAAAAATTACAGCCATTGACAGCAGTTAATGAGAACCTCTGAATGGAGCCAGTTCCATAAAAGGAGTCTATTAGAGCTGAAAGTGGCTTTCCTCCTTCAAAAATATTGTGGAGAGCTTGAAATGCTTCCCTCTCTTGAATTGAGACAAGAAGCTGACCTCTTTGAAACCTTTGCAAACCTATAATCAGAAGAAATATTTCACATTGGAAAATTGAAAAGGGTTTTCATCTGGTATTTGAACAGCTCCCTCCCCTCGGTAATTAAATAGCTAAAAGCACAGTTCTTTGTTTATTTTGAAGTCATGAAATTAATAATTCTACATTAATTTAAAAATGGAAAGTCCTATTGAACTGGAAAATTGGCATTTTTCAGAGAAAATGTCAGAACAAAATGTTTTGACAACCCTCAAACTTAAAAAATACGGAATTGAGGAACAAGTCAAACCCATTTCCCAGCTTGTAAAGTTTCACCGTCCTAAGGAAAAACGCTGTTGGGAAAAAACAAAAGCCAGTTCTAGATCTGGCTGTCATTCGTGTGTGTTGTACAGGTATACCCAGTCTTTCTGGTGGAGCTGCTGATCCAAGGACCTCCTTGCACTCACAGAAGGTATCTTCAGGGCTGTCTTCATCCCTTTCTTCCTTGTGATTGCCTGTGCACAGCTCTGGATGAACCAGGCTGAAAAATGTCTCCAGGAAAGAATTCCCTATGGCCACAACTGAGAACATTTTACATCTACTTTTCCATTTAGCCTGGTGCTCTGCCACCTTGGGTAACAGCTCCCTGTGCCCTCACAGCTCAGAGCTGCTGCTCCTTCCCTCAAACCTCCTGAAAGCTCTAATTTTCACTTTCTTACCAGCTGTGCCTGCATCCTCGGGAGAGATGAATGCCCTCTGCAAAGCCTGGAGATGGGAGCATTTCCTCCTCCTGGGAGCAATGATCTCTAGTTAAGCTGGGCATTGTCCATGGAGCTGAGAATATCAACAATCTTCAGGAATGCTTGGAGCTGAGCGTTTGGATTTTGGCTCACTTTGGTCCTTCCTGCGTTACGCCATCCCCTCCTCTCCTCTCCTCCCCACCCTGCCCGTCCAAGAGGAGCTTCACAGGAAGATCTCTGC
Organism: Corvus moneduloides; assembly: GCF_009650955.1. Classification (NCBI taxonomy): domain Eukaryota; kingdom Metazoa; phylum Chordata; class Aves; order Passeriformes; family Corvidae; genus Corvus; species Corvus moneduloides. The sequence continues at coordinate 6,795,292 of NC_045496.1, forward strand.
TGCAAACCCACACCTCTCCCTGTAGATGAGTCGGAGGAGCAGATAAGGAGGGTTGCATGACAGAGGAAGGCTGCAAATGAGCTCCCATTAGCAATTGCTGTATATCTGGTGAGGGGCTGGTAAACAGTTCGCACTTATCTCTCTGCTCAGCATTTAGCTGATTTCCATAATGAGCTCCATTGAACTGAGAGGCCTCGAGGTGTCCCAAGGCTGTTGAGACGCAATGTGTTCTCTAAATCTGATTTATGTAAAGGTGAAGGCAATTGTGTTAACAAAGGAGAGGAACACGATCAACATGCAGCCTGCGCTGGCTGGAAAGAGTGGGGTGGCTGTGCCTAGCGCTCTCAGAGCAGGATGTGACAGCAGCCAGGGAGACATTGAGATGCAGCCTTGGAAAATACAGCCAGGAGGAAGATGTATGGGGCTTATTCATTATTATCTTCATTTTTTTCCCTCTCCCCGCCGCTCTTCAGAAGAGAGAAAAGCTGCAGCTCTCAGGTTTGCAGAACATCTTCGTGGAAGCAGAGCTGTGTGTGCCCAGTGACTGCAGGGTCTCGCTGAGCCCCAGTGCTGGGGCTCAGTGCCACCCTCAGTTCCACCCTCAGCCCTATCTCAGCCTGGCAGGTTGCTCTGCAGAAATCTCACTTTGGGCCCAAGCACAATCTCAATTCCTCCTGCTCGCTCAGGCACGAAGTCCTGCAAGCCGCAGCAGTCCCTTCTGTGGGTTTGAGTCTATCTGTCATAACCATGAACAAAGGAAAGAAAACTCACGCAGGCTTTTTACAAAATCATTTATTTCCTTGCATCATCTCTGAGGGCCCCTATTTCCATCCTGTGTCCATGCACTCCATACTGACAATCGGAGAAGCTTTCCAAGGTCATGCACATCAGCAAATACTTGGAGGCAGCTCTGAGGCAGGTGGACCTTGGCAGATTTTGGCCACAATTTACAGACAGCTATTAAAACTATAAAATAATTTCACTAGGGAGGAAGTAGAAATCTTGTCATGTGACTGAATAGAAACTAAGACTCTTGGAAAGAGAAAAAAATCACTGGAAAGAGATGCTATCGTTGGGAACAATTCTACTTGGTTTGTAATGGGAACTGCATGACTCGATGGAGCTTTTGCATGGCTGGATGATTCAAACAAGGATAATCATAAAGAGAGATGAGTAGAACATGAAGGAAAAAGGATCAAATGTATATTTTTCTCATGGTAAATTAAGAGAAGATTGTAGGAGTGGAAATTCAGACAAGGCAAATGCAATGGAATATCATCACAACAGAACGGGCCATCTGCATCTGCTTTACTCCCTGCTCACAGGGTGGGGATGACAATATCATCATGACTGTCTCTCAAGGGGAAAAGAGGGGTTTTTTCTGCTAGTTTGCTTTTAATTGTGTATTTTGCAATTTTCACACCAGCTATTCTGCTAAACTTTGTTTCATATGCAACAAATACTAAGCATATAAACAACATGTCTGTCTCAAACCCTTATTACAATTCCCAGAACTATTTGTCGGCTTTCTGAAACCCATTATTATAATTTTAATCAAGAATCACAGGACACTGTGATTTGTGCCAAAAATACTGATACACTGAATTGGTTGTACAGGCCACAGAGAGAGTGAGAGAAAGGATGGGGACACAGAGATGCAGCTTCGGCACTGCTTAATTCAGGCACAGTAACTTCTACTGTATTTAATTTTTCCTCTTTCATTTTCCAATTTAACTTCTAGCTGCTGAAATCCAGGCTAATATTTGCTTTGTCCTCTTTGTTCTTCTTTATCCTCAAACCAGGGAACCCTGGTTTTCTCCTTCTCTCCCCAGCTCCAGCAGCCCCTTCCCTGGGAGAGGAGGCAGATCTGCTTCAAGGTGCAGCACTCAGCACCTCTCCATCCCAGCAGAGGGAAGGAAAAAACCCCTCTGGAAATTGCTGCGACAGTACTTAGCAGATGTAAAATGCAGGTAAACTCATTGGAAAATGCAAATGCAGTGCGGATCTTCATTTTATTAGGCTTTTGCACACAGTTCCTCTCTCCTGAAGCACTTTGCAATCAAAAGACCCTGGAGCGGACTATTTTGAGTCCTGATTCTTCATGCTAAGAGGTGATGCTGATTAGGTTGTACCAGCACAAGGCGCTGACACCAATATTCTGCCAGAGGGTTTTCTCAGAGAAGCATGAGGTCTGATTCTGTTCTCATATTAGCATGTTTAGGGAGTTACACCAGGGGTGTCCAGCTGCTGTCTGGGCATTGGAACAGATTCAGTCCTCTCAGGTCTGTGCTTTGAACAAACAGCTCTTCAGTGTTGCTTTCATATATACGGAAGTATACTTATATTTAAGTGTGTGTCTATGTGTATGCATCTGTACATTTGAATATTCTACACAAACACCAGAATGTGCATAAAGAAGATGATGAAAGAGAGAAACTAACACCTCCTGCATGAGAATGAGAGCAAAGTGTGCCAAGAATGGTTCTTGCTTAAAATGCCTCACCTCCCTTGTCTGAGATTCACCCATGTGCAAATGTCTCTCCTAGAACAGAAAACCTAATGCCCAATGCATTCTTTTCAGCCCAGAAACTGAGAGCAAGAAGGATGAGGGCAGCTCATTCTCCAGGAATGGAGGCACCATAGATGGTCTTTACATCCCTTTTGCTCTGGTTTGCTCTCAGGAGAACACATGAGGGCTCTGGTACTTCAGATAAATCACATCTGTTTCCCAGTGCCACCAAACCAGCCCATGCGTGCAGTTATTTGTTTCCTTAATATGATTATAGCAGATAGCTCAGAAGCCCAGTTACACCCAAGGGTGGCTCAAAAGACACTGCAGAGGACAAAAAGTAGGACAAAGCAGCCTGAGATCCCAGGGTAGAGTAAATCATGTCAGAGTTTTACATTTCTTCAAGTCTGCAGAATACCACAGGAGTCCATTGGCTAGATGCAGCTCTCAGTACTCACAGGCAGAGCTTAAAGGAGTCAGGCTGAGTTACAGCAGAGAGGATTTGGCCCTTTTTGTTTCATGGTTTTTGCCAACTCCACTCACACACAGAGAGGAAAATATTGCCCAGGCTGAAGCTGAGCCAAAAAGACCACAGAGGTCATGAATCTTTAAAAATTATTAACTCTTATTAGTATAATAGTCCCTTTTATGACTCCATAAAGTTACATGATGCCTTTCAGGATGTAGATAAACTCCATTCCCTGTGCTGAGGGGCCACTTCTCCCACAAAATTCTCTGGATTGCCTGTGTGCAAACCCTTACTCTTTGTCTTCACTGCCCTGGGACATCATCCACAAATCTTCTGTGGGAGGAGTCCTTGAACCTCCTCTGCACACTTCCACTGAAAAGGCCTCAGGGGATGTGGAAAAAATAATATATTCTTTCAGGTTTTAATAGTCTAAATGCAGAAAAAAATTTGCATTTCCTTTGTTGCTCCTTTGGGCTATAGCTGCTGTTCCTCTGTTCTGCAGGGAAATGTGGGGTGCAGTGGGAGGATGGAAGTGGGCTTGTTCTGGAAAAGTGGGACAGATGAAGTTTTTGCACTTGATTTTCCCATGAGGTGATTGGATGATCTGAGGGATGCTGCGGGAATTTAGGCTTGGAATCGTACTAACATTACCAAAATGATGAGATTTCCTGCACTCCCAAGTGCCAGAGACCACAGGGAGAACTGTAGGGTTGGAGTGGCATAGAAGATCTCTTGAGGAGGACAAACTATGCTGCAGCAGAGAATCCTATTTCTGGACAAACCCCAAATGCAGCTCCCAGGCTTTTCCTCCCACAGCAAACTCTGGGTGCCTACAGAAGTAACACACTGGCATTTTTTTATTCAGTAATAGGAGGTAATGATAGATGACCCGGAACACAGTGCTTGATTAAAAATGACTAATCAATTCGTTAAAGATCAAAAATGAACCTGCCAAAAGCACTGCAGCTTTCAGAGACCCAACCAGTCTATTTTTGCAGCTCATGTGAACCTTTGTGGAGAGAAAGCCTCTCCTGCTGAGTCAGCAGCCCTGGGTCAGGCAATGTGTGACAGTCTGGTGAGAAACCCAGGCTGAAGCTGCTCTGTTCTTTAAGTTGTTGTTGGAAGTGTTTTAATCCAAAATAATTACCCAAACATTGGCTTCTGGGAATGAATCTCTTGTCAACGTCTGAGAGAGGAATTTCTGTGTATGGAGACTTTCTGAGATTTTTGTTTTGATTGTAAACCAAAAGTTATGATTTGTGATGCAGAGAAGGAATGAGCAAAAAATCTTGAATTTGCCATGAAACTGTTGTTTAGGAATGCTCAATTTTAAAACTGCTACTTATACACTTCCAGACTTTACTTTTTTCCTCAAAAATCACTATCTTACTTGATTAAAAGATACACAGCTTTGATTTGTTTCTTATCCCCTTCCCATCTACTCCCCCTGATACAAATGGTTTTAAGCAACATTACTGTAGACAGCAGATGTTACTTGTTTCAGCTAAAATAAAATAATCCATCCAATGCTTAAAAACCCCAAAGAAAACAATCAACTTAATTTGACTGGGAATGCTGATAAAGTAATAACAGTGACCCCACTCCTGACTGATAAATACACTTATAGTCCTTGACACTGGCACATACAGGTCAGAGAAATCACAATTCTGGTTGGTATCAAAGTGCAGTAAAAGGGAGTTGCATTGGCTTGGAGTTTCTAACAACACCAGAAAAGAATAAAAAATCAGCACGTGGTTAATGGAGATGAATAGACACAGGGAAAATGACATTTTCATGTTTCCAGGGGATTTAAAACAACAGTGAGTAAAATCTTCCTAGTAATATAATTTTAAAAAAGCGCGTGTGGATGTGAAATTAATCTGGGCTGCCACTGCATTGATTTCAGCTGGCTTCAGGTTGAGGATTTTCTTCAGAGAGCAGTAAGGACCATGGACAGGAGAAAGTGACCCTGAAAAATCTGTGTTTGCTTTGTCATGGGGTGAAAGCAGCATCTCTCTGTAAGCTCTGCTCCCACATCCAGGGCATGGATGTGACATCCTCCAGTAGGACACCTGGGGATACCAAGTTTTGGGGGTCCAAGGGACTCTCTGGCATGCAGGACATCAATGAGATCTTGGAGCAGCTCTGATCATGGCTTTCTCAGATTATGGAAATCCCCTGTTCAGAGAGATCTCTACATTTTCCACTTTGTGTTTTCTGCTTTCTCCAAGGATACGTCTGTGACCGTAGTAAAGAAGAGCTGAAGGAACATGGAGACAGCCATGGGCATGGTGTAATCCTAGAATTGTAGGATATGTAGGATTGAAGAAATGCAGGATACAGCTGTTTGTATTCTGCCCCAAGCCTGCAATTTGTTTGCTGTGCAAACATGAGGAAATCAACTAAATTCATTTTCCTTAGCTGTAAAACTGAGAAGTAGACATTCACCTCCACTTTTTGACATCTATGTATTAAAGAATTTGTGTGGGCTTTTTATTAGCAAGATAATCTTAGTTCTACAGAGAAGTGAAGCCATTCTGCTGGACAAAAGAGAGAACAGTGTCCCTGCTTGAGGCCCTGTGGCAAAAATTTGGGAACCGACTCTCCAGCTGCTGTGGGACTGCACGAACACAACTCCTGAACTCAGCAGCATGTGGCGTCTCTCTCAGTGAGTGGAGGAAGCTGGGGAATGCAGTTTTTGCCATGGTTTGCTCCAGTTTCTGGCAGCAGCGGGTTCCCTGAAGCGCCTTTCCATCTTCTTGAGGGATTGGCTCAGCACAGGCAGTGCTCGGTGTAGCCTGACACAGCAGTCACATAAGGTCAAGCTCACAAGATAAATGGCCCTGTGTGCGTGTGGGGGGGCTCAGCTTCCCCAGGGTTATGGCACAGGAACCACTCTTCCATTACATGGAGATCTATAAGGAATCGCTGCCATTAACGGACTCCATTAAATCCAATACATGTGGGAAAAATTGCACTTTGATTTAGTTTCGCAATGTGGAGATATTGGCAAGATAATCACATAAAAGTGACACCTTTTATAGCCAAGCTCTTTGATTTTATGTCAGTGAGTTTCAATTTCTCACATTTTTATGTTCATACATAGGTCCTTGTTCTAATGTATGCATTAGGTGGTGTAAAGGTTAAATAGATTATTTTAGCATTTTGGGATACAGATTGTGGATATGCACAAATCTTCAATGAGCTGGGTGAATTACTTTGGGTAGGCAGGAACTGTGAGAAGGGAGCAGGGATCATTCCTCTGACTTGGTCCCATCTGAAAAAAAGAAGGGGGAACAATAAGAAAAAAGTATTCTATATATGTAACGTGATTTGAAAAGCAGATCTGCAGGCTTCCCAAGAACTGTCAGAAGGAACAGATGGTATGGGTCACCCTGCTCCATGAAATGTTCCAAATCTGAATATTTATTTTTAAATGCAGAAAAACATCTATTCCTCATGAGGCAGATTGTGATCTCCCTTACATCAGCAAAACTGTCTGGAGCTGGGATTGGCACTGGATTGATGCTTAGAGTCACAGGAGGCTGGTGAAGCTGAGGCCATAACCTGCCCCCCATGGACAAAGTCAGTTTCAAGACCTGGTTCCATGGTTAAGCAGCTGAGACTAAACTCCTGCCTTGTTCCAATGATTGCACAACCAGAATATTTTTGATACAACAAATCCTAGTGGTGAAGGTACTCAGTGTAGGTGCTGAGTCTCCCATTGAAATTACAGGTAAAGCAGGAGTGATGTCATTAGTGTGACTTTTAAAAACATTTCACACTTGCCTGTGGTGTGAGGCAGCCAACAGGAGTTTGCTGCCAAGGACCCAGCTGATACCAACCATTCCTTATCATCACATCTAACCTGGGCCAAACACACACCTTGGGGAAGTCATATTTCAATAGCCCTTAAACCACCCTGGTACATTTAATCTCTCAATTCATCTTTTCTCTCTCTGTCCTCAGTCTCTGTTCTGCAAACCCTCCTCCCCATGTCCCTGCTACTTTACTAAGAAGTCTTTGAAAGACTAGTATTACAAGTCTGGATTCTAACAGGTAATTCCTTTCTCTCTCTCGTTTTTTTCCCCTTTTTAGTTACTTCTGAAAGTCTTTTGCCTCTATCAGTCCCTGAATCTGGATAGATTACTCATCAACTCATGAAGGGAATTCAAGTTGTCTCTTTAAATCTTCCTCTACCCCCCCCAGTTCACATACTCCCAACACCTCTTTGTCTTCCATTTCACCTCATTAAAATATTCAGCCCAATTTCAAGTCTTAATAATGATGAATAAGATTGAGATTAGGATTTAATAAGAGTGTTAAGGAAAGATTTGTCATTCCAACGGCTGTAGGTCTTGGCTGAAATTGAATTGGCATCTGGTGTCTGGGCATGTGCCAAGTGGAGCTCTTGGCTGGCTCCAGTTATGGTTTTCTCCAGAAGAGCAGGAAAGGTTTCCTTCACTCAGCTCTGGCATACAGGGATGACTTAACCCTGGCTAATTGTCCTCTCACAATCCACTTCCTGCAATAAAGGCAGTTTGACTCAAGGACTGGAAAGCCTGGGAGCTCCATGTGGATTGAGGCTTTTTTAGGTACTGGGTCTTAGCTGTCTTCATTAATGTATTTCACATCCAGGTAAGACTCAGGGAACCAACTCAGTGCTTTTCCAGGGTCTAAATTCCCATTCAGGTACTGAGATGAATTGCAGTGACAAAGCCTAAATCCATGTCTACATCTCAGACTGAACATCAACAAAACTGAGTCGAATTTGGCCTCTGTGAAGGTGCAGCTGTCAGATCAAAGCTCAAGGAGGAAACGTGTGATGGGCACCCTAAATTCCATTATGGCTTTGCAGACATCTACTAATGCCATTAACTGTGTGCAGGATGGGCTGAATATCTCCTCTGGGAGCTGCATACGGGGAGCTGAGCAAAACCCCTCTGGACATGCAAGTTCAGGAGTAGCTCCACACCAAAGCAGAGTGTGCTGAGAGCTGAGAACACACAGCGTGATGTGTTTGCATGCCAGCGTGGAGAATGGTACTGAGGGGATGGGAGGATGCCAGAATTTCTTGGAGAAGCTGCTTCCAAGCTGAGCTAATCTTCTGTCACTTGGTGCCCTTAATGGGAGAGTCGGGCTGCAGGAAGTCATTTGATCTAAAACACAGCATATTGAACACAGCAAGTCTCATGTTTCAGACATACCCCACACACCCCAAACCTCTCTGCAACCTCTAGTGCCTCTTTTTTCTCAAAGAGAGACCCTTTGGGCTGTGCCAGGCTCAGCACTGTGGACATTAAGCTACTGAGGTAGTTTGAACACTTGTAAAACCTTGTTGATGTCCGTTGTGTTTGGACTGGAGATGTTGAACCAGAAACGTCGGCTCAAACTGTTTTGACAAGGGCTTGCTGGTGTGTCTGAAACCTTGTGCACACAAGGCCCAAAGAGGCTTAAGGCTTCTCAAGGTTTAGGGACAGATTCCCGGTGCAGGGAAAGTCTGTAGCTCTTTTAAAATCAGGAGGTTTGTGCCGCTTTACTCCAGGCAGGGGTGTGGACCTGGGGGGTGCTCTCACTGCTTAAATTGCTCTGCAGTTTTAGAGAGTTTACAGTAAGCCTCTTAAACTGCTCTAAGGACTTACAGTATCTTAAGCCTCTTAAATAATATTTTAAAAACTTACAGTATTTTTGGCAGAATCTGCCATTCGGAAGGATTCAAGGTTAGGAGAAATCAAACTTGGCTTGCTTGATAGATTTTATTGAGAATTAAATATATTTGATGAAATATAGTTTTAATAATTGAAAAATTATAAACTGAAATAATTATTTTGCCAGTCTCCATTAACGGAATTGCTTGTGAACATATATTAAAATATTCAAACTGGCAGAAAATGCCATAATTTTTAAACTCACAATTTTCTGGTGTAGGTGTTATTAATTTTTCAACCACTCATCCAATTTTCTTCAAGCTTGACTTAATTTTTATGTCACAGTTACCTCTACAAAATAAGACAGTTTGGCAATTCCACCCCAATCTACTTTTAAGATATCAAAATGGGAAATGTCTGATCAGAATATAAGAGGAAAATACTTTTTTTCCAAATAATTCAAAGAAAAATCTTCTGGTATTCCTGAAAATTAAATAACAAAAAAAGTAACCCAAAAGTCTTAGGGTGAGACTAAATTGAACAGATTTCTTCATGCACAATTGAAAGGAGAGATTAAAAGAAAAGAAATTGGAAAGTTAATGCGACTACAGAGGTGGTGATAGGCCTTTCCCATCAAACTCATTAACTACTCAATTTTAGTGACTCTTTGAGCGTGATGATCGTTTTTTTGTGACACGAGACAAAAATATTGATCTTTTCTATGTTTCATCATAACTGAAGTGCATTTAGAATATACAAACAGAAATTCCACATAGCTGGCCTTACATGCACACACACACACAGGATTTTTAGGCTTTCATTCAATGAGCTGCATCTCTCCTCCACCTGCCTATCATAAAAATGGTCAAAGAAAAGACAGCAAGACTTTCCCATGGAAATCTTGTGCCACCTACGAGAAGGAGCTCTGGCTTTAACAGCTCTGGTGCAATGTCTGGAGTCCATCCACATGGACAAATGGGCACCATATGTGGCTGACAGCCAGTTCCTTCAATTCCAGCAAAGCCAATTGATTTGAGAACACCAATTTTATAAAGGTCTGTTGGGAGCCATCAGATGAGCCTCGATTTTGACAACTCAATCAGCAAGAATGTTCTGTTCCTACAAGGCGAGGGAGAAAGTAACTACTAACCAAAATCTTTAACCCAGACTTGCATCAGATCTGAGCTGCATCTTTTCTAAAGCTCCATAAACTTACTATTAAATTTAAATTATAAGTTAAATTAAAGATTATTTTAAAAAGTGAACATGTTCTGATTGGTTTGCAACACAGTGCTCAGCTACAGAAGTTGTCAACATGGTTAAAACCTGAAGGGATCCTGGAAAATGTTTATTCAGAAGAAACCAGGGCACTCCTTTGCCAAAAGAGAATGAGAGCCAGTCTGCACAATTCCACTCTGTACTCAAGGGGAGAGGTGGGGACAAGTTTCCTGTTTGCAACTTGAATATTCCAACTGATTTTCATGGACCAAATCAGTTTCAGCATTTTTGGGTTTGAATGCCCAAAATGCTGATGAACAGTGACATAAACCTCTAAAACCATGATTTGCCTTTGGAAAGTTACTGGTTCTGCTGCACAGAAGAAAATCCTGTAGATCCAGTTCTTATGGCCAAACATTTTCTTATTATTTTATATTGTCTTTTCAGGCCTGTGTCTTTTCACCTCTGCCCTTCTAACACACATAAGTTTGGAGCTTTATGACATCTTTGATGTGTCTGAAAGTCAGGGGACTATCACAAGCTCTGGCCATCACTTACAGAGGTCTTGGGGCACATTTTGGTTTGATTTTTAATTATTTCCACCCTATCCCTGCAGTCCGGCCTTGCCTGTGCACCATCTGAGCTTCAGCAGTCCTTCTAAACATTTTATTATTGTTTCAGTGCTTGTCTACCAATAAGACCTTGGCACATCTCAACCCCAGCCTCTTTTTCCCTAGGAAATGATTGAAAATAGCAGTAATTATGGGGGAGGAAGAGGGGAATTGTTTTGTGTTTATCATTATTATTTAGTGGATATTTTTGCAACATCTTTTAGAGATTAAGTTCAATTAGGAAACAGATGGCACCAAAATATTGTCAAATGTTTCTGATGGGCAGCAAATTACTGACTTAATTATGTAAATAATTAAAATTTATATTTACACCTGATCATCCAAATGAGGGTGAAAATAGCAATTTCAGGGTTTGTAATGATTGCTGGCAGGGTGTCAACCTATGAGAAAGTTGCTTCCTTTCTTCAGCTTCAGATGATTCCCTTAGATCCTGGAACAGTCAAAAAAAGCCCCTGGAAAATGGAAAAAAAGAAAGAATGAATGAGGACTTATGACTAAATTTCTGTCATGTAGATGGTCTCCTGAGTTTAAATGGAATCCCAGTGTTGATTGAGAGGACTTTGTTATGAGCAGGCTCTCACTGCATCCAGAGCTCAGCCCGAGCTGGTTTTGTGCACATGGTTGTACAAAGGTGTTCTGAGGGGCAGTTCTTGCACTGAAAAGGTTAAAGGCCAAACAAACAGGGCTGACATGTAGGGAAAAGAAAAAAAAAGGAGCGAGAGCAAGAGGGAGTCAGACAGTTTTATTAACTTCTGTATTACAGATGCAGAACTGAGGCACAGAAAGATAAAATGTGTGATTTTCATTTGCACTAAATTTGCTTTCCACTATTCTGGCAGCATAAACGGGCCATGAAGTGGATATATATTACATTTACACTCTCTTTTCATTTCTCCCATGATGTTAAAATGCTTCAGTGTTAGTGAATATCAGGCCCAAAATGATTTCTCTAAGATCACAGAGGAAATCGATGCCATTGAACCCACATTTCCTTTGAGCCATTTCAGTGCCTCGGTTACACGACATCCTGTCACCCCTCTCTGGGCAGGACTCTTGTGTACACAGCCACAGGTTATTAAACCTGCTTTAAAGGTCAGCTTTTCTAGGAATATGTACAGAACCAGGAAAACTAGTCAGCTTTTCCTTGTCTTCTCTTGCATTTGCTTATACCTGGAGATCATGATGGCAGGAGAACAAGGAAATGAAAAAAAAAGCTCTGAAGCAGAGGTAGAGATCAGCGTGGTGACTTCTAACCTCAGCTTTCTTGTCTGTACATCCCAGGTTAATTTTTTCCCAGACAGAGATGGAGCTGCTAAATCCATCAGGAATCACTATTTGTGTTGTTTCCAGTATCTTATTCCCTAGAAAAGATATTAGAGCTGGATTTACCTTCAAAAACTAAAACTCCTAGGACAAGGGTTTGCTTCATCTGCTCCAGAGGCTGGGATATGTCAAATAGATAAAACCCCATGGTTTTGATTCTGAGCCATCTCTGAAGGTCAAAACCAGGCTTTTGTGGTTCTTCCTACTTTCTGTGTCACAGGTTCTGCAATATTAAGATTTTTATCTTAGCCCTATTTTATCAGCTCTCTTCTCCCATCCCTAATTTGGAGCCAGTGAGGGTGGGGAGGGGGGAGGCAGTAGGGAGGTCAGACAAATGCTTCTATTGATATCCCTGCAATAAAAAGAGCTTTATTTTGTGCTGATAGCAGTCAAAGGAGCTTTGCTTTTGATAAAATTAACCTTGGAGCCAGAAACAACAGAAGCTGTTCTCATATCATCAGCCCTTCTATCTGAGGAGAACTGAGCACTTACCAGCAATGAAAGGGGATGGAATAGGGCAAATTCCACCCCTCAGCCCAGCTCAAAGGATCCCACCTCTAATGCCTTGTGCTCAGTTTCAGTGCCTTTTCCCACCATGGAGATGGAGTAACGCAGTTCTGTGCTCGAGGCACGAGCTCTGGCGTGCCCTCGGTCAGAGAGAGTCCAGCTGCGTTACTTCTGTGCGTCGCAGAAGTGACTTCGGCATCAGGAAAGGTGCTGCTGGCTGGGCTCGCTGGCTTCTTTGCAGAGGGAAACGCGGCAGGAGCCGATGGTATCAGCTCACGTTAGCTTGGAGATAAAGGAAGAGAGAGAGGGTTCTGGTCTAGCTTCCAACAGGTTTATTGTCAGAAGTTTCGCAACCCGAACAAGCTTGGAAGGGATGGAATGCGATGGGATGCTCTCCCGAGGCTTGTCCTCAGTTTTATGGGGGTTTGAAAACCGCGGGGAAAGGGGGAAACAACCAATGAGTTACAAGCCAGGGGAGGATACAATTCAACAAGAACCACCGGGGAAACCGAGAGGTGGGCATTATAACAGAGAACCAGCGAACAACCGAGTAACCGGGAATTTTCCCGAACAGGGGGAGGAAGCTTGGACCCGGGCACCGCCCAGGGGGTGCAGCTTAGGCTTCTGAGCCACCCCTCGACCCACCCTCCAATTTTGTCTTTTCGGGAAACTCAATCCAGGGGATTGGCTGGGATTGATTGGCATCACGCTGCGCCAGCCCTGCAGTGGGCTGGGTCATAGCAACAATGGAGAGAGAAGCAGAAGAATATGGATACCTTGAATTACTGACCTGCTCACTCCCACACCTTCCCATGGACATGCTCAGACCTCATCCTGCACTGAGCAGGTTTGTTTTGCATGAGATCTGTAACAGTATATTTGCTTGAAGTCATGTGCTACAGTCACCCACAGGCAGAAGTGTTCACCTGCATCATGGTCCAAATGGGTATTTCCTCAGGAGGACACTGGTTGGAATGACATCTAAAGGATGATGGCCTTGTCTCTCCAATCATCCTCAGCAGTGCTTCAGTGTCAGGGAGGAGTCTATCTTCCAGGACTTAGAGCCTTGTTATCACAAGCAGATTTTATGGTCTAAGCACTCCCCCAAACAGCCATTTATCAAATGCTGCCTGGCTCTTAATTCTTTATTTAATGTGTTAGTAACCACTTCAAAAAAGTACCTGTGCCTCATAACTCCAAAGTACTTCATCATAAAAGGTAATGATTATGGTTATGATCTGCATAAGCAAAGGCCATTGCCTGGTCCATGCTTGGCAGCATAAAGGGATTTCCTTCCCTTCTCCCTCCACTCTGAAATGTTCTCCCGTGCCCCCACAGCTGTTAACACCACTGAGAGCAGTTGCCACCTGTGGCTGAAATGACTCAGAGTCACAGCTGTTATTCAAGGGTGGAAATGAAACCTATTAATTCTTTTGGAGGCTGCTTCCCCACAAGGCTTGGGTTCTGTGCTTGTGTGGTGACAGGGAGCTGGGAGTGAAAAGAGGAGGATATAGGAGGATGTTATGGTCCATGTCTGCATCTGTAGGGACTGATGCTCTTCAAGGGATAGAGGGCTTGAGCTGTGATACCCAGCCAGTTTTGGGTTCTCATCTAAGGAAGTTTTAGTGGAGCAAGGCTTCAGCTCAAGCAGAGTCATCAACAGGCAGGAAGGATCCCCACACCACATCAGCCTTGACAGAAAATCCCCACCATCCCTTTGCTCTGCCCAGATCTCTCCATTCCAATGCAGCCAGGACAAAGTTCATCCAACCCAAGGAACTAAGTCTCGTCATCACCCAGGACTGCACACTGCTTTGGAATGACAGTGGGTACAATGATGGGTAAAATGACAGTCATCAGCCTGAAAATATTCTCTTTTTCCCTATTCCTTCCTCCTGAAGCAGGGGATAAAAGCATTATTTTTATTCTCTGTGGAAAAGAGATCTGCAAAGCACTGCTGGAGAAGGATTCCAAGGCTTCTAGAGGAAATCTCTGCCAATCTACCTGAATGTCGATTAACACAGTGTTTTAAGCAGCTCAGGGTAATATTTCTCAGCAGACGGTTGTAAATGCTCCTTGTCAATATGTACAAATAAATATTTCAGGCGGAACAGACAAAGACAGAATGGTTCACGTCTCCTCTCAAATACACCGTGGGCTTTTCCCTTCTGTTTTCTTTCTTTCTTAAAAAAACATTAGTGTAATTCCAGTAAAACCCTGAAAAGAGGGACATGAAGTTGTAAATGGGCAAAGCAATTCTGATTTTCCCCTGCTCTTCTGCCCTGCCCAGGTGTTCTGCATGGCAGCGTTGCCCAGTGAGGAGAGCATGACTCAGAAGAAATGGTTTCCACTCCTGCCCTCACAATGTGACCTTAAGCAAGTTGCATTTACTCTCTGCCTCTTTCTTTCTTTACCTCCTATAGCTTCCTTCTTTGGGATTTTTTTTTTTTTTTTGTGAAAAGTACCATCCATATTGGATGCGTTTGAAAAGCAATCCATGTCCAGTGAGGATACTGGAATATATTGTAAGAGAAATTAGAGTTTCTAAGCTCCACAATTGCCTCCTTACACTGCTGAGTAGTGTGATTGTACAGTTAGTCTTACTAACTCAGCAGGGGGAGTTAGAGATTCTCAAATTTCCTTCTTTTCCTATTCATTTTCAAAGGTGAAAGCAAAAGCTGGTTTTTTTCCTGTATGAGTGAATAATATCTTATTTGGTGTTTTCCTACACAACTGAGGATTGAAATATGCAGCCACTTCACTGGTTTTAGAATCAAAGCATTCCCTGCATTATAGAGTTGTGTGAGAGGGAATTGAAATTACTACACGCCCATTCACCACCTAATTGATTTCTCTAACTGTAATGCAATTTTTCCCCCTGTATCTTTTGGACAAAGCATTTACAGTGATATTGTCTTGCTGTAAGCCCACACCGGCACTGTTGAGTCATTTATAGCAAGAAGTTGGTCGGAAAAATGACAGCAATAACTTCATGCTGGCTGTGAGTGGGGCTCCTGAGTGAGCAAAAGCTTGACTGTAGGTGTCTGGGCTCTTTGGCTCGCCAGTATTTGGAAAAATGCATGAAGTCCTCAAAAATTCCTTGGCCAACATTTTTTTTGAGCAGAAAATATGTCATCTCCAAGAAAACCATGATATATGGCAGCCTTCTTTGTAGGGTTACAGCGCAGTATTTTAGGACTATCACTTGCACTTGGGATAACTTGTGTGTCCCTAAAAATATCAAGCTTGCAAACAGATTTCCCGAGAAGCTATAACCCAGGTAACCCACATTTTTACATACGATGTGCAGGCAGGGGAAGGCAGGGGAGTTTTGGGGAAGGGGCAGTAGGCTGTGGGATAGGAGTGGTCAGGAAGGCAGCATGGCACTGTTGGCTCAAGCAGAACACAGACTGCAACAAAATACACATTTTTGGTTGGGTGGTGGGATTAAGAGGTAACCTACAGTTATGCTGGGAGAATATATTTAAAAGCTGTGACTCTGGAAGAGGCTTTTGCTGATGGCTCTGACTCTGGGAATGCCATGGTATTCATTAATTCAAAACCCCACTTCTATTAATACACACACACACACAGACACCCCTGTGTCTTTCCATATACAAACAGCTTTGTAATGAATTTGATAAGAAAATACCTGAGTCAGTTAAGATTTATTGGTGAGGCTGCGGAATCGCCCTGCTTTGCCTAAACTATTTTTGAGCCTATTACGATTTTCACCTATTTTTTAACAGCTTGCCTGAAGTAAATACGGCCTGATTTCTACCCTGGCTGTTTTCTGTGCACAGCACTGGTCTTTGATGCATACACAAGATAGTAATTAATTTCCAGTTTCATTCACTAAGAGAGACATGTGATGGGAACATCTCTGGGTAGATGGCAATTACCGCTTTACAGCACACCACAAAGATTTCTAAATGGAGCACCATCTCCTTACACAAATTGTTTTCCTTAAAGATCAGAGCTGGCCCTACTACCCCACTATCTCCTTCTCTGGAATTTGCCTGGAAAATCTCCTGTGTGGTGGGAAAAGGAGGGTCTATGGAACAAGAATCCATGTCTTCCTGCGCTTGAAGCATTTGTAAACAACTCACAATATTTGCTCAGAGGGATTTTTTTTCCTGCTGTATTTCTGATGAATGCAATGAAATGTGTGGGAAATTAAGGTCTCCTAAGTACATTTTAATTTAGATGAAAAATTATACATTATTACACCATACTGGTGATTGTTCTGACATAATTGATTGGGAGGGCCATCCACAAAGAACAGCAGGAAAGCTTGAGTTTGAGGAGAATACAGAAACAGATTTAACCATTTAGAAGTGTGATGGAAAGCAGTGTGACAGACTGGAAAACCTGGATTTCGGGTTCCATTTTGCCATTCTTTAGGGGAATCACCTTGTTTACCTCTGCCTCTCTTTTTCCTCAACATAATGGCAACATACAAAATGGGGATGGGGCTAGGCCTGGGGTCAAGATGGGGGTGGGAGGTGATGCTCCTACCACAAATGAGAGACTTATATGTTGAAAAGGGGATTTTTACTTCAGTGATGGCACAGACTGGGCAAAATTCAGATCCCATGCAGTGCCAGGCTCTGTAGTGAAAACAAAACAAATAACCTGTAAGTGCCTCAGTTCACCATTCCTTAGGGAACTGGTATTGTGCTCCCAAAGATATTCCACACAATATGCAAATGATTTCCCACCCTCCTCTAGATTTTTGGGGTTTTCACATATGTAATTACAGGTATTTTCTTTTTTCTTGGAGAGGTCACCTTACGTTGTAAAGATAGTGTGAAAAGGGAGGTGTTACATGAAGTGTTAATATTACAATGAAACATCTCTGCTGCTGTTAATTTCCACTCACAATGTGAGGACAGACCCCAGTATATTCTGTTTCTTAGGTTTGTAACTGTGAAATACCAGTGATGGAGAAATAAGGGTGACTAAACCCGTGTCTGCAATACCCAAATTGCCGGCATTATGGATTGCAATGGGCAAAGTTCATCTTTAGAGTGACTGTTTCTGTGTGAGAAAACTCAACTCAAAAGGCAAAAGAGAGCAGGGAAGGGGAGAAGAGAGGGGAAAAAACTTGATTTGGGTGAAACAGCGGGAACCAGGACTTTACTTGCCCTGGCTTTCCTCCTAAATGTCACTGTGGGCATCTCCCTCCTACCTGGTTGTCCTGGCTCCCTTTGGTAGCAGCTGGGAGGAATATCCCATCACAAACACACTTCATCTGACTCTTTAGGGATGGGATGAGACAATCTTGGGATGAGATGACTTTCAGCCACCCTGGCATGTGCTCTGATGCCTGGTGATGTGGAGAGATCTGCACCGTGGGCGTTCACCATGGGCAGAAGGCTCTAGGGATCTCTGTTGCTCATAAATTTACATGTTGAAAACAAAATTTCCTAGAAGCATATGAGGTTTTTCTCAGTCACTTCTGAGATTTTTCCAAGACTTTTTCACTTTTTGGTGAGGGTTAAGGCCCCAAAAAACTGCATCTCCATGGGGTAGCTTGAGAGATCAATGCCATCAATGAACAAAATGTTGTTGGGAATTGCAGAGATAGAGGCAAAAGTTGAGAATAATGGGAATTTAAAATAAAGAGTTGGCTTTGGGAAGTTTTGGGCAAGCCATTGAGATTAATGAGAACTGCTTTCCCTGTGCTGCAGAAACACTCAGTGCCTTATCTGCCTTCAGGAAAACCTGTTATCCACAGGATGCTGTGAAATCGAAATGTTTCTCCTAAATGTTTGTTAGGAGCGAGGGGGACATATCTCACCTGGATTTGTGCAATCTGAGGCTACAGACAGTTTTGATTTATTCAGACCCTTATGAAATTATTGCCACAAATCTTTCCTGAACTGACTTAGAGGATGCATTTCTTTGACTGAATGGATTTATGCTATCTCCAGAGAACCAGATGAAACTTCACACCCTACATGGTCCTTGTGGGGAGGAAGAGCAGGCAGCACTTGGAGAATGCATTTTGAAGTACTTTTGAAGGGACCATTGATGATTTCTGTCTGGCACCCATTTCAGCACATGCTCGATGGGGCTCAAAGTCCTTAAGCCTAAGGCAGCTGTAGCAAAACCTGAGTGAAGATGTCCCATCTTGACACAAAGTGATGGGGTTTTCTGTGCTGTCAATAAAAATGGCCAGCAAAAAGGCTACACGTGTCTCACAGCATCAGAAGATGACTTCAGAGATCTTTATCTGATGCACACGATGTCATTCCCAGGAGAGAAAGTGCTCTGCCTCACCTCTGCATTTCAGACCTCAGTGTGTGTATAGTAATTATTTCTACTCAGAGTTTTACTTCAAGTGTCCTTAGGCTCCTCTATCAACATTAGTCTCCTAAACCTTTTTACATATGAGTTCCTATGAGTTGCTTCTCTGTTCCCCCACCCCATTTTGATCTTCTTTTATGTTTTTAATATATATGTGTCTAATAAAGCACTGAACCCAAACTGAACACTTTCTTCCAATTAAGGCCCCAGCAGAGAAGAGCTGAGCAGAATAATTTCCTCGCTTGTTTCACACAGAATACGCTATTAGTGGTTTGATGTGGGACTTAACATTCACCCAGAATATTTGGTCTTTTCTTTTTTTCCTTTTTAGCCCTCAGCAGCACATGAAAAGACAGGTGTAGACTCTGCCAGACCAGCCCTGAGATTCCAACAAGCTGTTGGTAACAAGCAGTGCCGTTTCTCTGTTTCATCTTTTCCATTCCTCTTGTATTTGGGAGGATTTTGCATCTGCTTTTTTTTGTTACCTTGACATCTTTATACTCATGGAAGGTGTATTTTTTTCCTTGAGCCTTCCACTTAGTTACAGCCTATGTAATGCAGTGCACAGGATGAAAGCTGTTATCTGATTTGATTTTAATGTTCAAAAGTCCTCAAGCTGGTTTATCTAAAGATCCTCCCTGTATAATTGTATACTTAGAATTCAGCTGCAGTGTAACAGGGCAAGAGCCCTGTGTTCTGTCTGGAATTACGGAAAAGATACTGTTTATTTTTAAGCAAATACGAATGGGAGAAAGGGTAGGAAATTGCCAACATAAGAAAATGTATTCAGCCAAGTTTCAGGAAAACCTGCCCCAGGGTTTGATGTATTCTGGAATTAGATTGGATTTAAAGGCAGTGAATAGGAGAAAAATCAGCTGTCTGGAGAGATGAGGATTAAGATTCAAAAGTAAGAGAAAGACTTTAGGCAGCTCTAATCAAGGAATCAACCCTTTTGGGCCGGGTCCTGTACAAAAATGTCATACAAAGTTTGTAAGTGATTCTGGGATTTGAACCCAGCTCCTGCATGTATTTCCCTTTAGATGCATTTTCATTGACTTTATTAATATAATGAAAGCAAATTACTTAAATGAGAAAATGAGTTACCTGATTGCAGATAATTTAAGTCAATCAGCTCCTAACTGGATGTTGTGGTTTAACCCCAGCCAGCGGCTCAGCCCTGCTCACCCACAGCCCCGTGCTGGGATGGGGGAGAGGGCTGGGAGGGGAAAAGGGAGAAAGAACACTTGTGGCTGAGATACAGAGAGTTTAATAGGGAGAACAAAAGCCATGTGGACAAGCAAAGCAAAACAAGGAGTTCACTCCCCATTTCCCATCAGGAAGGCTCAGCCATCCTCAGGATAGCAGGGTTGTCACCCAGAACAGTGGGATCAGATGGGGTCAGCTGTCCCAGCTGTGTACCCCCAGTTTGTGCCCTGGCGCAGGGAGGAGCAGAAAACACCTTGGCACTGTCAGCACTGCTCAGCTAAAACACCCCTGTGTTATCAACCATGCTTCCAGCACAAATCCAAAACACAGCCCTGTACCAGCTTCTGTGGATAAAAAATTAACTCTACCCCAGCCAATGCCACCACCAGAACTGTCCCTGTACTCATTCAGGGCCTGTTAATGTGATCTTCACATCTGAGACTGAATATATTGCTGTTATGAAAAGTATTTACAGCCTCCAGCTCCAATGTGCAGTGAAAACATGGCAGAGAAGTAAAACAAATAAATCATAAAGACAAAGAAAGAGGAGAAAGGAAGCTTGACTATGTCATTTTATTGGGGGAATAGGAACACAGGGAGATTAATGGTTTCATTTGAAGTTACAGCACAGTGTGTGACAGGATCAGGAGCAGAATCCAGGTCTTTTGTTGAAAATTGGATTTTTGATGAAAAACTTCATGCACTTTCTAAAATTAGGAAATTTTCACCTCGCCTCAGCCAGGAGCACCTTCCAAGGGAGGTGGGAACCTGGAGGCAGAGGGAAGAGGTCTCTGAACTCCCATCAGTTTCTGTCTGGACTCATTCTGGCTTTGAATTCAGTGGCTTGCTGAGAAAGCTGATGTTCAGCAGTCAAAGAAAGGTGCCAGGCCAGGAGGTACCTCACAGAAATTTTGTTAAAGATATACTACATTAAACTGCCGTGAAATTTTATGTATTTTTACCAGAAAATATCAACCTTTGTTAAAATGATTCTTAAAAAAATTCTGAGATTTAGCATTCTCATTGATGCAGATCACTTCTCCTATAAAACTGTGAAACTCCCTTAATTTCACACCTGTCAATACTAAACCATCATCTTGTGAAGATTTTACCAGAGGAAAAAAAAAACAAACGAAATTCAATAAAGCTTTTGCAGCATTCCTCAAGCTGAAATGTTATGAAATGTCCTGGGGTATGATTAAGGAAAAAAAACACCTTCATGATATTTTGGTGGGAAATATATATTCAGCTCTGCTCACAGAATTCCAGAAAGGAAATTAATTCCACATAAAATGGCAGCCTCCTTAGACTGAGTAATGAGAACAACTGTGTGCTACAGAAAGACTGAAATAACAATTAGAGTTAGTGTGGGTTTAATAGGTTGTCCCTGCTCGTATGTTATGGAGACAGGAAAAAGAAGAGGGGATAGAAGAGGCCACAGGAACCTCCTGTGTGGTTCATGGTGACCTTCACCCTTCCTGTGACGGCAGAAACAATGAACAGACACAGAATCACAGGATCATTAAGGCTGGGAAAGATCTCCAAGTTCCTAAAGTTCAACCTTTGACTGAGCACCCCAACAGACACTAAACCCAGAGCACTGAGTGCCATGTCCAGTCATTCTTTGAACACCTCCAGGGATTGGGGCTCCACCACCTCCCTGAGCAGCCACTTCCAATGCTTAACTACACTTCCAGGGAAGAAATTCTTCCTAATACCTAACGTGAATCTCCCCTGGTGCAACTTGAGGCTGTTTCCTCTTGCCCTGTCACTTGTTCCTGTGAGAAGAGACCAAGGTCCTCCTCACCACAACGTCCTGTCAGGGAGTGGAAGAGAGCAATAAGGTCTCCCATGAGATGTCTCTACTCCAGACTAAACAACCCCAACAAATACCTTCAGCTGTTCCTCACAGGATTTATGGTCCAGGTCTTCATAGGATTTTTGTTCCGGACCCCTCCTCAGCTTCGTTGCCTTTCTCATGACATGCTCCAACCCTCCAACGTTCTTCTTGTTGTGAGGGTTGCTCCAATCCCTGACCTGGCATAGCAGCCTGCAACAAAATGGCATAAACTTGAGGGTAAGATGGGATCAGGGTTTAGGGTGTGATTATAAAAGCAATGATTAAAGATGTGTATTGAGCCAGCATGGCCAAGGCTGGGTCCCAGCCAGTAGTGCCAGTAGGGGATGCTGAGCTGCTCCCAGCCCAGCTGAGCTGGTACCCAGTCACCAGTGAGTTGTCTGAGGACAGCCTCCAGTAGAACTTCAGAGCAAGGCTTGAGCTCATCCCTCTGAATGCTGAGATGTCCCTGCCACCAAACCCCACTAAACATGCTCCCATCTGTGTTCCCCTGCCTTCCTGTGCATCCCTGCTGCAGAAAACCCCTGTACGTGGGCACCCAGTGCACACCAGTGCCCACCCTGAGAGACTTGTTCTCAGACAATATTTGCTGTGTTGTTTTGTTGTTTTCTTTGTTTTCTTTTCCCCTGCAGAAATCACTTGACTGCTGAAAAGTCACTGGAATTTTTCCTCCATTTCCTCCTTGCAGCAGCAGGGGCATAGTGACGCCAATGGAAAATTGCTTTGGTACCTTGAACTGTAAATGATGCTGTTTTCATGATTCATCAAATCTGTCTGAAGCAGAGGTGGCGTGTCAGTAGGGCTAGGCAAAGTTTAGAACATAATAGGGCCCGAGAGGTGAGAGACTTGTCTTTCATTGCAGTGGTGCATCTTTGAAATGACTGCTGGAAATAATTAGGTTCCTTGATTTCCATTGCCATTTGGTGCTTTTCACGCTAATCAGAGGAAGAGCTCATTTGCATTAACTGGAGGGAATAAAAGTATTTTTTACTAGAACGAGCCCATAACAAAGAGAGAGGTCTCTTGGCTTTGGAATTTGTTGTCCCTGCAGTTCTACACTGCACTTCATGTCTGGCCAAGAATGAGGTGAAAAATGTATATTTAGTATTTATTAAAGAGCTTCAGAGCCTTATAATCTTTAAACTTTGGTCCTTCTAAATATTCCATACTCTTTTTATTTATTAATAAATGTTTCATCCTGTCTCATCCAAAACCTGAATGAAGCTCTCAGGTCATGCAGCCTGGGAGATGATTCACAGAGGAGAAATTGAACAAAATCTGATTTCTAATCACTTTGTAGAATTTTTTCAGGACTTTAGGGGTCCAGTGTTTAAAGAAGGTAGGGAGAGTTGTGATGTCTGACCTTTCCCATCCAAACTCAGCATTAATTTATAGATCTTTAATGATCCTGAGCACATCAGCTTCACTTCTGTGTGTCTCATTTTATCTATATGTAAAATTAGAAGAGTAAAAATATGACCCTATTCTACAAAGGTGTAACAGGTCTTAATAAATTTCTGATATTAAACTGCTGTGAAGTCTTTGCTTTATGAAATGCAGGCAGTGTTTTCAAAAGAGCTCAGCTGCTATTTAGACACCTCTGCAAGAACCTGGGGCATTGAGGATGTTTTATGTCCTGAATCTTTACAAATATGTGGTTATGAGAACCTCAGTGTTCTCTGTGGGACACTGAGCTCTTAAAGCAACCCGGATTTTACTTAGATGCCAAAATTGAACGAAGGCTTTTTGCAAGGGGGCTCTGCTTTCCATCCAGGTCTCCTTCTCCTTCATCACACTTTGGTGTTGCTCTGAATATGGACTGAGGGGAAAAAATGCCGATATCTGTGGACACAGATATTTAATCATGGAAATCTAGGGCTGTTCCACTGGAATTTGTGTTTTCTGCAAATTTTTATTGAACTACTGGAGAGGGTATCTGCCTTCACTTGTTTTACAAAGTGGAGGAAACTCTTCCAATGATCTCTAAGTATGTATTGCAGGATGAAGGAGGGGAAAGCAGAGGGGTTAGAGCTCAGAGCTTTAGAAACCCTCAAAAATGTGAAGAGTACAAGGTAAAATGTTATTTTTCAGGAGGCCAAAGTAATAGGATCCTTTAAATCAAGAAATACTATGTCAAAATGTTGTATGACCTATGACAAGTGTATGTTTGCCCTTGTAGAACCATGAGACACATGAACATAGAGTAGAACCAAACATGATGCTGTTTGAGCATGAGCTTCATCTCCCCTTGCTTTACCGATGTAAAACTTTGCTGTTTCCCCTCCCCCAGTTTCCTCAGCTTCCTCAACAGCCAAGGGAGGGGAGGCAGCTTTTCTGGGAGAGGTTTATAAAACAGGATGAGCAACACTTCAGAGATGTCTATCCATCTTTATGTTAATAATAAAACGAGCCCGGAAGCTACCTTTAGCAAAATCCCATAAATTCAGATTACTGAGGTGAAACACATTGCATGTTAACAGTAGCAATTGTCATCCTGAGGACAGGCAGAATTACAGCAGCTGCTGTCACCAAATCCATGTGCTACAGACAACTTGCTCTGAGTGGCTGAGTTTTAAGTTCATTTAAACCTTATTCTCTGATGTTTCTTTAAAAAAAACTTAAAAGGCCTTTTTTGTGTCCACAGTTAATTTCGTATCAGGTTTACTGGTAAGTATCACATCTCCAGACTGATTAAGTGCAGTGATGGCTGGAGGGGAGCCTGTTTGGCTGCCTGAAATCACCTGCTTGTGACTTAAGATATCTCCTTGCAAATTCAACTCCATCCACAGCTGACCCAAAGATAATGTATCACTCACAGCTCCAAGTCTCCTGGTGCAGATGGATTTCAGGGACAATAAGTTCAGTCCAGACTGGGGTAATTTTTCAGTGTTTCACTATGGGAATTCAGAGAATTTTTCCTTCCTTCACCCTTGTTTTCGAGGAAGAGAATCTCTGTGCAGAGGCTGTTGCTTTCTGCTTGTAATGAAGATGTGCTTAAGTGTGAATTTCTGTGCTCTTCTGGCTGTTCTTCAAAACTTGTCAGTTCTTCATAGGAATGACACATCCCCTCCCAAATCCTCTAAAGAACAAGTGTGCCTTGCCCCAAGAGCCACATTGGAAGAACTGTTAATTCACTTCAGAAATCTATCCAGATTAATAATAATAATAATTATTATTATTATTATAATAATTCAAGAGAGGAAAATCCTATACAAAACATAAGCTCTTCTTTCCCTGTGCTGAGAGTGAAAAAAGGACATTGCTCCAAACTGTATTTCACAGGGATTTTTTTTACTTCTACCCCAAGTTGCCAGACTCATGCAGCGCCACTGAAATTTTAGGAGCATTGAAGTTGTTACTTGTGAACTGCATGGGGCTGTCTTGAAAACAAGGTCCATTCCCCAAGCAGCCTGAGGCAGGAAGGAAGCCCTCTCCTGCTAATTTTTTTTTTCTCTGAAGGCAGAATAAAAAAACTTAAGTGAAAAGAGAAAAAAGCCCATGAAGGTGCCTCTGCATTTTTGTTTGGAAACAAAGAATTTGTAAAGTTTTGCTTTAACTCCCTTAGATGTTAGTTATAATTTTTTTACAACTTTTTAAATGCAGAACATGTAGCTAAATTCAAAGCACAGTGGGAAAGAGCCATAAGCTTGAATCCTAGGGGTTGCAGTCTCCAGTAAACATTTCTTTTCCTCCCATCAGTGGAAGGCTTCCATGGCTGGATTTAACCTGGGAGTTCTTCACTGGCAATCAAGACCTTTTGATCTCTGTAAGCCAATTCGCCAATTATTTGGAATTGAGGAAGGGAAAGCAGAAAAACTTTGTTAATTAAGCAGGCAAATCCTCACGACCTGGGCAGGTGCTGGGATGCTTCTTTAGAACACTTGCAGGATGTCTTCAGTAGATTTATGTGTTACAAGCCTGACTTTCAGCTATTAAGGAATGCAGTTTGATTTATTAAGGTGGATGATTCCCTTACCCCAGGGAATCTTGTTTTCCTACAGGTGGATTTTTCTCTTTGCAGGTAATGGTTTTTTGTTTTAAGACAAATTTTTGAAGACTGTTACGTATCCCAGGGGAGAGAGGCATTATCAAGGTGGGCTGAAAATCATTCCAAGATTCTCAATGTCTCCATCAGACTCTGAACCTGTCCCAGATAACAGCAAACTGTGGTTGACAGCAAAAGTGATTTTGACTCCTTATGGATGGAAGCTGAGTTTCTATTTCCTCTGTTAGAATCATAGAATCCCAGAATGGTTTGGGTTGGAAGAGACCTTAAGGATCATCTTGTTCCAACTCCCTGCCATGGGCAGGGCCTCCTTCCACTATCCCAGGTTGCTCCAAGCCCCATCCAACCTGTCCTTGGACACTTCCAGGGATCCAAGGGCAGCCACAGCTTCTCTGGGCAACCTGTGCCAGGGCCTCCCCACCCTCACGGGGAAAAATTTCTTCTCTATATTCAACCTAAATATTCCCTCTGTCAGTCTGAAGCCATTTCTGTGAGGTCTCCCCACAACCTTCTCCTCTCCAGGCTGAACAGCCCCAACTTATTCAGCCAACAGGCAGATGATTTAGTACTGGTTGCTAAAAGATAGAGGCCCAAAAAATGGTGTTCTGACTCAACATTTTACTAAGTTCAGCTGTCTG
Organism: Corvus moneduloides; assembly: GCF_009650955.1. Taxonomy (NCBI): domain Eukaryota; kingdom Metazoa; phylum Chordata; class Aves; order Passeriformes; family Corvidae; genus Corvus; species Corvus moneduloides. The sequence continues at coordinate 6,821,618 of NC_045496.1, forward strand.
AACAATCCAGGGTCTATAGACACACACTGGGGTCGGAATTCTGGACTAAATGCTCTGCTCCTTTGCAGTACTGAAGATGCTCCAATGTGGTTTGAATCTGGGATCTCTCCTGTTTTAGTGAAGTAGAAGAGAAAAGGCAAATCTCTGGCCACCACTAAAGGACCTAAAGTTCTTTTCTGGCTCTCAACTATTTTGGGGGAAAGTTTGGATCCAAGCTGATGCATATAGTTTCCCTACATTCCAAAATCAGAGAATACAGCTGTTTTTAAATGATGTGGGGTACTTAAAGGCAGCAAGGAAATTGTATTCCATGCAGAGTGCTTTCCTCAAGGAGAACAAGGGGTCACTCACCCCTGTGATCTCGCTGAGGCTTCACAGCCAAGGTTTCCCTGGTGCCCAGGGGTGTGAGAGTGCCCGGCATGGAACATGGAGAGAGCTGAAAGACAGTGGGCTCCTTTAACCAGAAATGTGCTCAGCTGAGGACAGGCTCTGAATATGACCTGTGTGTCTTCCCTCAGGTCTGAATTTCATCCTCAAATCTCCTCCATGGGAATGAGCAGATCTACTGCCACTGCTTCCCAGTGGGCAATGGAGACATGGAGACACTCCTTGCCGTGCCTAAAATCCTGATTGTGGCTTGTGGGGGCACTGGAGCTGGCAGCAGCTGAACAAGGAATTGATCACAAGCCTTCTGATAGCACCCTGAGGATTAGAATAGCTGGTTTTATCTGCAAATAGGTGTAATTCCACTCTTTTTTTACACAGCTTTTTGTCTGCCCTGCCTTTTGAGACAGCAGGCTCTTTTGAATAGGTACTATCTGATATTTTATATAGCACTTAGCAAAATGTAGTCCCAATCTCACTGAGCCTCTGGGCATTACCATAATCAGTGCATTAGGGGTGATTTTTTCAGGCAAAGATTTGAAAATAACTTTGAGGAGTCTCTTCTAATAAAAGTTTTTTGTTTGCTGCTCTTTGGAGAGGAGAGGGAGAGAGGGATTTCCGTTCTCTCTGTCTCCCACACAGAGCTGCACATCTACATTAAATCTTGAAGAAGATGTAAGTCCCCAACTCCCCCAAAAGAAGTGGAGCATTCTGGGTGTTTTGGAGGAGAAAAAAAAATTATGTTTTGAAAGAGCCAAGATATTTAGCTTTGAAAATTAGCTACTCAGCAGGCCTGCATTAAAATTAATTTAATGGAGTGTAAATTAACATACTTGACACTTTTTTGATCATTTTTCATAGACAGTGCTGACCAATGGAAATAAAAGCTTTTTCTCCCATGAGGTCAGGACAAGAAAATTCACAAATTTGCTATTCCCACCCCATGGGGTGCTTCCTCTTCAGGAGTCAAAGTAGTTCATTGAGTGTAAGTCTTTAAATGTAAAGTGTAAATCTTTGGCATTTGCTTTTGGATACGATAAACTGATGGTTTAGTGGGGGACTTGGCAGTGCTGGCTTAGTGGATGGACTTGATGATCTTAGAGGGCTTTTCCAACCTAAATGATTCTGTGATTCTGTGACTTGAAAAAAAAAATGTTTCATTCACTAACAATGAAATGTGTAAAAAATTTCCCTTTCAAATAATCTGTGAAAGTTAATTAAGTTCACTCAGAGTTTACAGCAACGATTCTCTAAAAAGTACAGGGGGTATTTATAACCTTGCCCAAAAATGCCACATAGTGAAAGTTTTGATATGTTGATAAGTGATAAGAATGTCATTTGAGGTTTATTTTTTTAATAATCATTTAATTGTCATTGTAAAATGCCTCATAGTTGGGACAGATTAAATTACCACAAAACCCATTACTGAAATTCATAACCCCCCATAAATGTAAAGTGTTTGCTGCTGTGCCATAAATAACCACTCTCATTCCAGGAAAATGAGGTGCAGGAAATAAATTAACAAAATCCAAACACACAGGACATTAGGTTACAACAATTTGTTGTAGAGGAGTCTGATGGAAACACAGCAGAGCCCAGAGGAGAGGCAAATTCAATGTTTAATTATGGCCTCAGCAAATCATGCCCCTTCTGTGTGTTTTGCCATATTGACATGTTTCAAAGATTATTTCACAGTCCAGTTCAGTAGCTCTGGTAAAGCATGTGCATTTCAGATGTCATTATACTTGAAAAGGTCTGAAGAGCCCAATATTTCTCCAAAGATGAGTGGAGAATCCACTCATGGTTGAATGAAAGGAGGTAAATCAATTTTTGTTAGTCCCACTCAAAAGGCTCTGGGTCTTATTTTCCATCCTTTGCAGCCTTGGTGATCAGTTCACCTTGTGTTTAGTGGAAGAGAAAACACAGTGAATATTTCAGAACTTTCCATCCGCTGAAATGGCCACACAAGGTTCCAGTCTCTGGCAGGTTTGATCTTTTAGCTGGAGCATGGCATCAGCCTGGAAAAGGAACCAGGCTGCAACAATTCCTGTTGGAAAGAAGATGGGAAGGCTGGGAGGGACATAGTGGGTGGGAAAAGGAGATTTTGAACAACTTAATTGTGATATAGAAATGGCATCTGTAGTAAACATATTGAACTGATAAACAATGCAGCTGCTACAGATTTCACACAGAGAAATAAATGCCATGGCCATATGCAATTCATTACCTGAGTTAATTGGGGAATTCAAAAAAAATAAAAGGAAAGAAATTTTAGGAATAAGGAAAGAAATGGATCACCAGAGAGAATCTGTGTCTGTGAGCTGCACATCTGGCCTGTCCCAGGGCTACACAAGAGACCAGCTCTCACTTCTGGCCAAGGCAAGAAGGTACCACCAGAGCCTTTCCTGATCCAGCATAATGCACTGGGCACTGGTGATAACTTGTTAATATTTTCTGGGGGACAAAAAACCAACACACACAAAAAAAGGAAGACAAGAAAATGATGGGAAATGAATTTTCAAATGCTGGTTCTGGATGCATATCCTCAGCCCAATTTTCCAGCCAGGTCCCTCTCTGTTGACCTGAAGTAAAGTCCCACCATTTCAAAGCAATATTAGGCCTCTCTACGTGAATATTTTGATTACAATGCATCCTCCAAAATGCAGATGGACCCTGGTTTTGAAGCTGGAATAGGCTCCAGAGCTGATTACAGGTTCTGAAGGCACTTTGGAGGATGGAGGGGTTCAGGGATGGAACATTTCTGCTCTGCAGCCAATTACCACCTGAACTTACCAAGATGGTCTCCCTTACACATTTAACAAAACCAGCAGGAACTCACCTTGAAGGGACTCCAGATACACTCTTGCAGACACGAAATACAACTAAAGATTCCTTATAAATTGGTTGGAAACCCAGCGACAGCTGCTGAAAAATAAAAAGTTACGAAAACTCTCAACTTTTCAATAGGGTTTCATGTTAGTACTGTAAATTAATGTAAACGTCACTTTAAAAGAGAATACGGAATAGAAACCTAATAAAGCAGTACAGCTCTGCAGGGGTGGTAAGTAAATTGAGGGAATATTTGATTAGATTTCAAATGCTGCTCTTTAATTTGTATGCGCTCACTTATTTCCCCCCGCCCCTCCCCAAGCTTTTCTCATCTATTATATCTGCTGGCACGCAGTGAATTTTGCAGTTGTACATAAAAGGTCTCTCTTTGCTGGATGATAACTCACATTAGCTTGGACGCATGTGGCGATGGCTTCCTCCAGCCTGTGCTGCAGCAGCAGCCGGGGAGACATGAACAGCACGAATTCCCTCCTAGGGTGCTGTGCCTGTGACACCAGCAATGGGATCCTGTTCACCCCTATGCCCCTCATGAGCTGAAAATAAATGAGGGATTGCAGCCCAAACAGCCTGGAGTCACATCCTGTGATGGAAAGGCAGGTCCTCCTTTTGGCTCCCTCTGTGGAGCAGAGATATGTTAAGTAAACTGTGAGCTCTCAGGGCAAACCGTGTTGGCAGAGACCTGCAATCCCAGGAACAGGTGTTTTTGGGTTAAATCAAAGAGCTTAAGCAAAATGGAATTGAGAGACTGGGTGAAAGCTCCCACGTGTTCTGTGTTTCTAACTCGCAGTGCAGGTACCCAGTGAGTCAGGAGTTGAAGTCCCTTCCAACCCTGGATGTTCTATGAATCCCTGGTTGTAATGGTACCAGGAACCAAGATAGTCTGCAGCTCATGTCCACAGTGACCCAACTGCACAGGCTCAGGAGACCTCCTGGTCTCTTTTCCTGACCACCAAAACTTCTGATTGATTTGGGACCCGCTGGGATAACAGCGCCAAGATATGACTGCAAGGCACAACTCCTGGGACAGGTACATTTTCCTGCTTTTAAAAGCTCACATCCTGGCAGAAAGCTCTGCTCTGGTTTAGTAACAGCTACCATGTAGCAGAGATAATGGTCTGAAATCTCTGTGGCCTTTATCTACTTCTCTCTCCCTCAGTGAAGTGCTGTTGTGGACTGGCCGTGGCTGCAGACTGGTCACATCTGAGCTGATGGGGCTCTTACCTTCTTTCCCTGAGCTTTGGCCAGACTTGCAGAAGAAACATGCTCAAAGGCTCTTCTGTCTCAGCCAGAGAGTTACCTCTGCATTGCTGGTCCTTTGCTGCTCTCTTTTCAGGTGGCATCAGTCGTGTCCTTGCTGTTTGAAGGCAGAAATGAGCTCCTTCATCCTTACACATATTATTACTTGAGCTGAGCAAAGATTGACCTCTCCATGTCCTTTCTGTTCCCCTGCTGCTTAAGAGACTGTCAGTCTCTTAAGTGATGGACTCTGTGCTTTGCTCTTGGAGATCTGAGGGCTGGTTGTGGTGTGTCTGTCAGCCTGAGCCCTCTGTGCTCAGATAAGAATGCTGACAGCAACAAGCTTGTGTTCCTCAGTTCCTCAACTTGTAACATTTCCAAGACTTTCAAATCCATCCCTTCCAGGAAGCCAGGAAGCAGTGGGACAGTGGAGGTGAGGCTAGTCAAAGTGAAGATTTTAGAAGTATTTCATTATTCCTTACTAATTTCTGCAGGCACCACAAAGCAGTGAAGCAGCCAGGAAGAGCACCTTCAAAATCAGGAGTTAGGAGTAGGTAAAGGTGCATCCTGATGGGTGGAAAGGCAAACACAGGAGAAAGGAACTCCCATTAGGAAAAAACCCCAGCTTTAATGAAGCAAGCACATTCCCCTCCCTCTCTGCAAGGCAGTGCCTCTGAACATGCCTATGTGGGATTTTAGTTTTGGTGTTTGCTTCCGTTGCTGTCTAAAGTGCCTTGGGACAGATAAGAATGACAAATTAATGAAGCACAGCCTCTCTTTTGCTTGAGTGGGAGAAGAGCTGGGAACAGGGAATGGAACTGCTGCTGCAATGCAAAGTTTGGCCATATGACACATCAGTTTTGCCTTATCAGGCTGCTCTAAGAGCTCTGATAAGACAGTGATTCAGCTAAGGAAAGATGAGGCTGACACTTTCCTTATGTCCTTACCCACACAAAGGAAGTCAGAGCTATTGGACACTGCCAGATGATCTGGCTTTGTCCAGACATTACCAAAATTGCTAAAATGGCCAGTTCCCTGCTAAAACACTTCCTGTGAGTCCTACACCTTTTTCCCCCAATGGTTTGCAGATTTGGTGATATAGCCATTTGGCCATGACTCACTGTTTATAGATCCTGTTGCAAAGCTAAATTTATAGCAAATGAGAAAAGGTCAGGACTTTCAGCAGAAACAGACTGAAGAGAAAACTTCTAATGAGTTCTTCTTGGAGATCATCAAACTGCCAAAGAAAACCTCCCAAAAAAATCAACTGTAAAGGCGAAACTTGGCTTTCCTTTGATATTCTCCTCTACACAGCCATTTTGAGCAGTCCCAAAAATCTAAAAGGGAAGATCACAGGAATGGCAATATTCTGCTCCTCTTCCCTCCCATCTCAAAGGATGGAGATACCTTTGAAGGGTACCTGCCCCCTTGCAGGAGTTTGTAGAAAACACAGTGTTGGGCAAAAGTGTAAATATCTCCCCAGCTTGGCACTGTGATGGCAGAGAAGGACTTCAGGAAGGCTAATTGTTTTATGTACACATGGAATCCCCTGGAGCCCCAGGAAAACCTCCTTGATGATTCTCTAGTGGAATTGTGTGGCACCAGGGTGCCTGGGTCCTCTTTTGTCGCTCTTGATTCACTTAAATTTCCTAACCCTGGCCAGAAAGAATCAGTTACATTGTGAATAAAGTCACAGCCTCTAATTCCAACCTTCCTCCATTCACTCCTTCCAACATCCCTGTGGCACTTGTTTCCCACACTGAAGATGATCTCTGCCTCCTCCCTCAGCTGTTGTTTCCAAGGGCTGGACACTCCTTCTCTTATCTCCTTCTCCTTTCACTGTTCTCCAAAACTCATCAATCAATCCCAGTTGTTGCAACACCTGGTGGGAAGCCTCTAACCTTGGTTGTCATTGAGTTGAATAATGCAAATATTAATAAGTGGAAAACTCATTAATACCATTCTCACTGACAATCCACCTCTGCTGTAATACCAGGTGGCTCCTGCTACAAACAGGAGAAAAATGAGGGAGATTTTAATTCTGGCTCCACTGGAAAGCTTATATCAGCTCCACAGCCTAGGGACTGTGTCATCCATGTGACCACATTTTTAAGAGTGATGCTCTGCTTGCATGTTCCAGACAATATGTTTTGAAACTTATTAATCAGGAAATGTCCAATCTCTTTATGCTGTAAAGAGATTTATCAGTAAAACAATTATTTCAAGGCTAAATGAGGTCCACCGAAGAATCACTTGATTAAAGTGAGAATTTGCAATAAATAAATACATCAAATATTTCATTATTGATGCTCCAGGGGGAAAACAACTCCGATTAAGTCAAAGAAGGGGAAAAATATTTAAATTTGAGTAAGTATGATGGACTGGCTACTTTGTTGGTGTGAATCAACATAGCTCAAATGAATTAGATGGTGCTGTGACAGCTTGAGTGAGCTGAGTATTTGATAGAGGATATCACTTCTCAATGGGGATATTGCAATGGAAAAAACCAAACAGAGACCACTGCTTCTTCTAGCAGGATCCATCTTTATTACACACACTCCAGTATTTATATGCTTCTACTATGGGAAAGTTTAAAGAAAGTCTTGGGAACATGCAGAAGGAAAGAGAAAACAGCTACACCACCAAACACCTGGCAGGGGCAGATTTCTCTGCCCCTTATCAGCCATTCACTCAAACAATCCATGTCCCAGCAGGTAAAAGAAAAACCTCCACCCATGGTGTTTATGGCTGTATTCATTTCCCTGGTATGCATCTTTCCCAAGAGAACAGGAGGCCTTTACCAAAGCTAAGATAAACTTGACAAGTTGCTTTTCTACACAGGGCTCTTGTTAAGGCCAGGATGGCTGCTGCAGGCCACTGCTTCTACAGATAGTGTCTTTAAGGAACTGGGAGGAGAATGGTTGTGTACCATCCCTTGCCCTGACATGTCCTTGCTGTGCTCCTTTCTGGAGAATCCCTTGACGTTCCTCTTGTTCAGGTACCCACCTTTAATCCAGGGCTCATAAGGTTTACAGGTGTGACAAGATGCCTGGGAATCCTAATGAACAACAGCCAGGAAATGTCGTTTCTTGAAAGCCGATGCCCAGGTGCCATGGATCCTGCAGAGAGCAGAAGGATTTTCAATTTCTTATTAACACTGTAACGAAGAGCTAAGGAGTAATCACCAAGCACAAACATTTATTTAAGTTAGGAGTTGAGGTGCATACTGTAAAGACACAAAAGCCAGAACATTTCACAAGATGAATGGTCTATATTTCCAAGCTTGGAAGTTTTAGGTCTCTGAATCCCAGTTCAGAGACCAAATACATACAACACAATACCTGTGTTGAGCACTCACATTCTCCCTTTCTAGTCATTGTACTGCTTCTGACACACATGGAATTCAGTGTAATACACAGACAGAATTCAGAGTACTACAGCATGAGAAAGAGGTAGAAGTTACAGACTTTAATGGTTTGCTTGTGTCCTGCCAAAAAAACAAAGTAAAGGAGTCACACGCTGCACCTCTTGGTTGCCTTCTGACTCTGTCTGCTTTTGGGGATAAGGATTGGGTCTTACAAGGTTTTGTGTTGTGTCTGGCACAGTGGGGTCTTGATCTTGATTGGAACCTCTTGTCAGAGGTCGCAGCAGAAACAGCAAAAATACAGACAGGAAAAATTGGGGGAATGTGATTATAGGATATAATAGCACAGGAAATCCTGATGCAAGGCAGCAGGACATCTGTGGATTGTGAGAGCAACACTTTCAGGCTGTATTTCTGCAGTCAGCAAGTTTGGGATCTGTTTTTTCACCTTTCCTTGTTGTGGAAGTGCATCACTGTCCAAAGAATTGTGCTACATCAAAGTCTTGGGCCTTCATACAGCAATAGCTCTGCATAAAAGAATGTGTATCTTAAGTCATTAAATGTATGAAAATCAGGCAGTATTCTCAGCTACCAATAAAAAACCCCACAAAACACCACGAGAGTGTTTCAATGCCTGAACAAATTCAGCTTTTTATTTCACACAGAGCTAACCTCAAAGTAGCCAAATACCCACATACTGATTAAGACAGGTATTTCTTCCCCTACAAAAAATCAAAATCTCATCATTTTCTGGGAAGAATCTTGAAAAATTTTACTCCTAAGGGTATTTTCATAGAAAATGTTTTAATCTTTTATAATTAGGGAAGAAAATGAGAATGCCTTTTCCACCGTAATTAAAAACTGTGTTCTCCATGGCAGAAAAACTTCAAGTGCAATACTGATGTTCTCTATAATGTACCTATAGCAAATAAATAGGCCTTGGAGCCATTTCAATAATTTCATGTGTTGCTCACCAAATGAACTGATTTTTTTGTGTTTTTCATAAAACAGAGGTGTATTACGTGTATGCTTTTGGTTGGAAGTTATTCCATTTTTTACCAGTTACATAGTGGGGAGAAGCAGCCAAGTAACTCAAACTGGAGGAGCTGTATGAAAAGGAATAATGGTTTAAAGTTTTTTTCCCATTATTTTTCCCTTAGGAGGAGATATATAACACAGAACTTCTGAGGGAGTGTGTTGAGAATTGTCAGATAAACAGGTTTCAGTTCAGGAAAAAGTAATTGGTATAAATTAGTAGCTGAACTTCTTCCCTGGAGAAAAGGAGGAATCTTAAAAGATCATTATGATAAAAGATGCTGTGTTTCAGCTTAAAAATCAAATAGAAACAATTAAATTCTCTGTATACTTAATAGAATCACAGAACAAAACCTGAAATAAAACCCCTAACATTTATTTTAAAATTAGAACAAAGATATTTTCAAAATAAGGCAAAAGACCTTACATCTATGCTCAGAAAAATCAGTAAAAGGGTATTTTTCAGTCTAGCAGGAAAAACTTCACACAGCTGGTAACTGGCACAGAAATGAATTGAGCGGATTTTTTTTTTTTTTAAGTACTACTTGATTACTAGAACATCTACCATGGGATTTGGAATTTACTATTTCTCTCCAGCCTGTCTGTCTCAGAGCCAGTCCAGCAGCACTGTGTGTTTCAATACCTATCACTGGAGTAATCTTTACTCACTCCCTTCATATCAATGGGAACCACGAATCTTTGACGTTTCCTGTCTCAGGCAAATAAGGGCAGAGTCTGTGGTTTGGAACACAACATCTGATGTCAGATCCAGTGGCTTGAGATACACTGTGATATCTCATGAGGATAATGATTTTATACAGAAGCAAATTAGTCTGACAGCTGGAGTGGGGTTGTTGCCGTAATGGCTCACAACCAATTATATGTATTTTTCTCTGTATAAGCAGTGGTTGCAAACCATCAGTAAAATGCCACACTAATGAAATAAAGCAGAAAAGAGCAACAAATAGCCCAGTCTCCAAAGTATGTGTCCTTGCCATTAAATCCTCTTCTTCTCCTCTTCTTCCCAGACCAGTCCCCTGTCTCCCATCCATCCCAAGGAGAGCATGGAAATCACACTCAGTGATTTTCAGTGCTAGTGCCTCATCCTGGGCCTTCCTTCTTGTAGTGTGAGCAGGAGAAGTCCTGTCCCATGGCAGGAGATTAGAATTCAGTGTAAGACTGAACTGCCCTTATTCAACCATGCTGATTCTGGCTTTATTCCAAAGACTGCCTGCCAAAGCACTCAGGGGTTCCAGGTCTCCCCTCTGCCCCTTTGACTGGGCTGAGCCTTCCAGAGCTCTGTGGCTGTTGCCCCAGGCTATGTTTCTATTTTATTTGTAATCCTTTGAAAGCAATAGCCATTTCTGGCAGATGAATTATATTCTGTCGAGAAGCAGCAGGGGATGGCTGGGACCGTCTCCGTCTCCCTCTCTCCTTGAATTCTAATTTAAAGAGAGGAAACAAGATTTCATTGAATTTTAACAAATTAACCATTAATCACTTATGAAAACCTCCTGATGAGGACATGGATTGCCTGGGTTATGAAGGGGAACAGCTTCATTTTGCTGTGATTGTTCGACCAAGTTAATCCCCAGCTCTCCTCTTTACCTTCATCGCACTCCTCACCTTGTTCCCTGTCTCCCTCACTGCTGTCTGCTTTTGTCTTCTGTCCCCCACCTCCACCCAGCACAGATACCTTGCTCCCTCTTGTCCTCTTCCCTGGATGCACAGCCCCTGCTGAACCCATCTCTGAAACATTTTTGATGTCATGCTGAATATGGAAATTAAGGAAAAAACAAAGTCTTCCGCTGGCTGTGTGGTGTGAATATTTATGAGGAAGCTAAATAGGAGCTGTGAGGGAGCCAGCCAGCAAGGATGGCAGGGGATGGCAGCTGACAAGGGCTCATTCAGCAGCACATCCTCGGCTGCCGGCAGCATCCTAGAGAGTGGGGGCTGTGTGAGTGACAGAGCAGCAGCATCCTTGCCTGGGCAACACAAAAAACTAAGTTGCAGCTGTTTCTCTGCTTCCTCTTTATTCCTGCCTTCTCCAGCTGATCAATTCCAGTTACAAAAATAATAATGAAAAAATCTTGGATGTTGTTCAGCTGCAGCAGACGATTAGGCCTTAAAAATCAATGTTTATGTTCAACAGGGCTATAAAACCCAATGCTTCTCTCTGCTTATCAAATCAGGACTGGAATCAGAAAAGTCCCTTGGCTCCTCACACAAGCGGTCAGGGATGGTGGCATAGGGGGTGAAATTTAAATCAGGGCTCTCTCCTGTGCTGTTTCTGCTCCTGCTGCCATAATCCAACATTCAATAGCAGAGTCTTTCCCATAGGGAGACATTACTCAGCTAAAACCACACAAGGGCCCAGGGCATACGTGGGTACCAGAGACCTGGTGGGGGGAGAGATCCCGTGAGTGTGTCCATTGGAGTCAGACCCTGATGGAGATCTGAAAAATGCCATCTTTTGGGGGTTTTTTGGCCTTAAGGATAAAGCAAACCTGGGAAGGAAACTGATCAGAAGCTGGGTTGGGCATGAGTAAAACAAAAGTCCTGAAGTGAATCATCGATCCTTTTGTTTGCCCTGGGTTCTGCAGAGTCTCTGCAAGGTGATTATCCTGATAGCTGGACTGCAGGGACAGGGTTACTCCTGCTGTCAAACACAGGATGCATGTGGAGCAAGGAGAGAAACTCTGCCTCTTCAAGCCACAGCCTTTTGTGTAATAAATCCTGATTCTGCCACAAAGATGATTTCTAACTTACCTGGTGTCTGAACTGAATATAAAATAAAGCAACTTTTTGATTGTGGGATGTGCGAATCTCACATGTGACTCAGATGTGCTGTTTCCCTGAATAACATCACAATTCCTCTTCCTTGGCTGCATGGCATCACTTTTAAGTGTCCTGAGGATGGCAAGTCCTCCCAGAAAGCATGTTTTAAATGATCTAGCAATCAACTGCCCAAAGAATGGGTGCTCATGAGAATCAGTGGCCCAGAAAGCACCGTATCCAAACTATATTCAAACCATCCCCAAATATAGGCCAGGCTGTAAACATTTGCACTGCTGGACCACTCAGCCACAACCCCACTGCAGCCACACAGAACTGTCTTCTTCTTCAGTAAGTATTCCTAGCCCAGACCCAGGATTTCCCCCATCTAGTATTTTTTATCAGTTCCCCTTCAGAGTGGTCTGGACTGACCCTTCTTGTGTCCACTTGCAAACTGAGGCATGCAAATTTTTGTAAAGATGTAGGACTGGGAGGCTCCTTCCTTAATTAGAACCTCTTCCCAATGGCCTATAACCCTGTCTGACTCAGCTGGGAACTCTCTTCCCTTCTAGACACCTACTGTGAGTTGTACATACAGCTGGAAGTTGCCTGGTCCATCTAGGTAATCCTGTTAATCCTTCTCTCTGCACACATGACAGTTCTGGTTGTAGAGTTGTGTTTTCTGCTGCTTTGCATCCTTTTCCCACCAAACCTTTCAGAGAGGAACCCAAAAACTACATCGAGTCACAGGCCAATGGATGGACTTAGTGGCAGAAAATTGAAACAGAAAATAAGAAGGCAAGAGGATGAATTTAATGATGTGGATGAAAATACCAATGCATAAATCCCATAGGAAAGTATGGTGGAACAAAATACCAGTGCCATAAGAAAAAGGGGTTCTCCTTCCTGGCATTGTAGCAAATAAGATATCTGGAACATGCAATATCAGAAGCTTTTAAATTAAAATTGATTAGGCCAACTATCTCCATTGATAAATGGCACTGAAATCCTATAGGTGACTGAGGCAAAATCATCCTAAGAACACCCCTAAATTTTACGTCTTTGCTCATCCTCCAGTTCCTATGGACATTTATATGACTTGTATGGGCAAAAAACCTCAAAAAATCAGAGTGTTCTTATTTTCCAGGGGAGCTCAGATATGGCTGCAACATCAGACACCGTAAAGAAACCTGAATATCTCTGTGTTCCCAGATGTACTGCTTGGTTATTAGTCATGATTAGTCATTTTCTCAGTTGTTAAGCCACTTTAAATATCTTTTCTCAATCATAGATTGTATTAGATCTCCACTTATTTACTCATTGCAATCCATCAGTCATTTCAACTGTGAGAAGTTCAAAAAAATTTAGGAGAGCAGAATGTTTGTTCCAGATTTGGCTTCAGTTAAATGAGTAAATCTACACCAAAAATATTTTACAAGATGTGTTCAATGTCTGAGTTAGTGCACATTGTTTGCATGTCCAGAAGAACAAAGTTCCATTAAAAATTATTTCCAGGGGAACGACAGCTAAGTTAGATGGCCACTAATGTACAAAGTAATTTAAAACTCAGTATTTTACTTCATTATAGCTGATGAATAAATACAAAGAGCAGCCTCTAAAACATTTTTAATTCTGCAAGACAAAGCAGTAGGCAATGAATAGAAGCTTTCTTATGATCATTTGTGAAACTACAGATAAATAGGCAAGCAGCTTCCCAGGTAGATCATAAGTCACTAAAAGATATTAATGACTTGGCTACATGGCTGCAGAAATGGTGCAACATCCTGACAGCACCTCAGTGCTCCTGGACATTTTTGTAGCAGAAAGCCCAAACAGCCCAGCTCAGAAGAGGCCGTTATTTAAATAGCTGTCTCATTTCGTGTAATTTCAAGTTCAATGGTGCGGCAATTCTGCAGTATTAGATGTGCTGAATGATTATTAAAATCACACCTATTCAAGATTAACTATGAATTAATTATGAGAGGAATTCAGAAATTCAGATACTTTCTGAGACACACTCAGGGGCAAGGATAGGGTAAGTGTCAAAATCTGGCACAGGCTTAACCTGATGTGAATATTTCAAAGTGCAGGTTCCTCTTCATCTCAGCAGCTCTTCAGGACAAGTGATTTCTTGTACTCCAGATGTGCATGAGGGCCACATACAGCAAGTCAGACGAGTCCTGCCCTGGGTGTGTTACTTCTCTCCCTTGATGTGGAAGGGAGTCCTGATTAGCTCAGATGCAGAGAATGACACCTCCATCATCGAGACACAGTGAGTCCCCATGGGGGAAATCTGAAGCACTCAACCCCTGAAGGAGATGACAAGCTCATTGTGGGATGGAGACCTTGATGTCCCATCAACCCCAAATTTGGCAGAGTAAATTGCAGAGACCTTGGCTAGAGCTCGGGTGTTGAGTTATACCTCACAGCCAGAGCAAATCAGCTCCTGTGCCACACTGAGGCTTCAGCAGCTTGGCATTGTATTGCAACCAGCTCATCCAGGCTCCTTCTGTTCCTCCTTCCCTTCATCTCCAAAGTCTGCTGGGACTCCTTTTCTGCTACCAGTTCCGTACAGGTGTCACTCAGGCGCTGTGGCAGGAGGGAGCTTTGTGCAGAATAAGGGAGATGGACACAGGCAAAGGGTGGAACAGCTCCAGGTGTGTCTATGCACAGCAAAGAAAGAGAACAAATCACTCATGTTTGTCTACAAAAGGCTGTGAGAAGGCAGCCACTAAACATCAGACAGCCTGGCTCAGAGAGGGAGCCTCTGCTTGTCTCTGCAATGTGAGGGACATCAGTCATTTCTCATAAAGGAAAAGCTCCTTGGTGGCTTTGCACTGTGCTCTGGAGTCTGGGGAGGGAAAGGGAAGTTGCAGGTATTTGTGGCACTTTGGTCACAGTTTCCTTGGCTGCTTGCAATAATTCAGCCCTACAGTTCCTCATGGACAGTGAGATCTCTGTTGTGTCTCCATTCTATCCCAGTTTCTCAGCATGATAAAGGATGGAGTGAGCACTGACAAGCAAAGGACAGGGGGTTAGAAGCTGCTGGAGACTCCTACCAGTGGCAGCTAAGCAACTCCAGAGAGATCTAAAGTGACGAAATCCTTTTCATGTTGGCTTCATCCCCGAAGTAATTTCTGAAGTTGCAAGATCTTGGGGACAGGAGGGTCACATTGTCAAAAAATCCCCATGGATTGAAGTTGAGACCTTTCCTTTGCCAAGAAAGCTCAGTGGCAGGGCTGTTAAAATCTGGACCTGCATTTCCTTGCTCTACTATGTGAGCCAAGAATGAAAATGCAGCTTTTTCAAAAACCAGAGAATTTATTTTTTAAGCCCACAGTCTGAAAGCCACAGTGTGAGTGTGAACTACCAACAGGAGTGGGCAGTGCTCTGTGTGTTTGGTCCCTTCTCTGCCTGTCAACCAAACTCTCACTGGTTGTGAGCATTTCATTCACTACAATGACAATCACAGAGACATGGAAGAAACAAGGGCAGGGTGGGCACTCAGAGTCCTTATCTTGCCTCTTCAGTGATGTTACTGAACACCTCTGGAGCCAGCTGTGATGTGCAGGTGTTCCTCAGGCAGGGCACAGCTCACTGCAGCACAGCCTGTTCACCCCTGCCACCACAGAGTCTTCTTTCCTCCACACCTGTTGTATTTCACCTGAATGCCCAGAAATACATGAGAGCCAGGCCAGACCTTGTCCATTAAAAAACATCTTCCAGCTGGCAGGAATTCAGGCCAGTGTGTCACCACCTGATATCCCCACCCTCACCATGGGTGACCTCAGGACAATCCAGCTGTGAGCAGGCTGAGTTTTTCCATTGATGTCCTTCCTCTTCTTGCCACCCTGGTCCTCCTCAGCCTGGTCCACTGAGGGAGTGTGGGGAGATTTGTGGCAGCACAGAGGATGTGCAAATCCACTGCAGTGGCGGCAGGATGGAGAGCAAATGTAAGGACACCTACACATGGCATTTTAAAGGAAAGTGGGCTGTACTGTGATGCTGGCCTTAAGCAAAGGCCATCACACTGGAGAAATGCAGGAATTCAAACTGCAATCACTACTACTTTTTCAGGAATTTTTTTCCTTCTCCACTTGTGAAAAATGGCCCTGAAAGAAGCCCAGCTGGAGATGCACATCCTGTATTTTCTCATTAGAGTTTGGCTGTCCCCTCCATCTCCTCCTTACTGTTTCAAACTGTCTCCTAAGCAAAATGCAAAGCCACCAGTGTTCCAGTGAGTTCAGCATTTGGCAGAATGAATTTGTTCATTGCTAATTAAAATAAAAGATTTCTGAGGTGTTTTGCACTTTAGTTTATTAGTTTCCCTGTGTAATAGCAAATCGGAGCCCTTGTTACACTGTCAGCAGAACTATTATTATTATTATTATTATTTATTATTTACAGTACAACTTATGACTCACTTCCTATGTTGGTGGATCTTTCACCATCTGTTAAAAAATAATAGCAGTCATTTTCAGAAAAATTATTCTAATCCAAATGTTAAAATAGAACCATATGAAACCAATTAAATAGACTATGTGTTGTTAATCTGAGTTACTTCAGCTCAGCTAAAGAAAAAAAAACCAGGATTGAGATGGTAAAGCAAAGATGCAGACTTCAGAAATCTGTGGAGATTCTGCCAGCATTCTCCTGGAATTTAAGATTTCAAGGGAAAAAAAAATTCTAAAAAATGTCATCTTCCAAGCTAAATTTAGAAGCAGATATGGATCCAAATCTGGATGTAAGATTGCAACTCCAGTCCAGGCTTTATGTGAATCCTTAAAAGATCAGAAAATTTCAGTTTTAATCCCCTTACCATTTAGTGCTCTTAGCTGTTTTTGTTCTTACTCGGAGTGAAATAAAAAATACTTGATCTGGTTTGTTTGCCTCCACCTGAGAGTTTTATGTAAGCTTCTGCCTAATTAACATGGACTTCCCAAGTAGTGCTTCTGAAGACGCTGCCCCTGCCTGCAGAAGTCAAGGAGAGATGAAGCAAACCCACGATGAGGAGATGGTGCAGGCCAGGCTGGGAGTGCTGTCCACGGGCATGGGGATCAGTGGCAGCTCCACTTCAAACACCGCATGCCCAACACTCCTGGGCCTCAGATCTCTGAGCCCACATCTAAGCTGATCTAAAACAGGATGAGTTTTACCTGATTTCATACTAACCCCCTTTTTACTTCATGATAGCGCTGAGCAGGAAATGCACTGCAGTTCTTGTTTAACTCAATTTGGGTGAAACTTTGCAAATACTGAGCCTGGAGGAGAGAGATGTGCGCTTGAGGGATATTAGGTGAGAGATCACACCTCATCCCACCCATCCTGTGTACAAGAGGGAGTCAAGTCTCTGCCAGGTAAATCAGACCACTGACAATTTGAATCACTTTCTGAAAGAGGGAAATTTAGGTTAGATACTAAGAAATTTTTCCCTGTGAGGGTGCTGAGGCCCTGGCACAGGGTGCCCAGAGAAGCTGTGGCTGCCCCTGGATCCCTGGAAGTGTCCAAGGCCAGGTTGTATGGGGCTTGGATTAACCTGGGATAGTGGAAGGTGTCCCTGCCCATGGCAGGAGGTTGGAACAAGGTGATATTTAAGGTTCCTTCCAACCCAAATCATTCTGGGATTCTCTGTTTGCCTTTCTCTGACAACACCTAGAGAAAACTCCAGCAGATGCAATCCAAACCACAGCACCTCCCCAAAAGGCCCAGCATCATGGATGCAGGAAAACGGAGCTCTTTTTAAAGGTTTTTTTTGTGTTTTTTCATGTCAGGATGGAAAGGCTCCTTGAAAACCAGCCTCCAGTGCTCCATCCTTGGCTTCTTGGGCTGAGGACTGAGGCAGAAAAGGTTGGGATGCAGAAGCATCCTCCATTTCAGGGAATGGATCCGGGTTGTGGCCCAGCCCTGCAGCAGGAGCTGAGGGATGCTGCCGAGCAGCACTCCTGGCTGCAGTTATTTATATTCCCTGAACAATGTTGTTTACACAGACTGCATGAATGCAAATAAACGTGAGGAACTGCTGGAGCCAGTGAGGTGTGCAGCAGGAACAGGCTCCCGGGATTGGTTTTAGTAATGTAGTGTTAACACAGCTACACATGGCTACACACACTTTCATGTCCAAGTGAGGGAGAGGGTGAGGGAACGCTCATTACCTAGGACACTGGCCAAGTCCTTGTACCTTGACAAGAGATAAAAAATAAAAATGGACTTCATTATCTCAGCCTGCCTGTCAATCACTTGCTGTAGCACCAAGCCTGCCTTACATTCTCCCACTAAGAGGTTCCTGTCACTGCTGGCCAGGAAGGAGAGCTGGATGTGTGAAAGGAGACAGAGAGGGAACATGAGGAGCAGCACCAGTCTGCTGGCTGGCTGCCCTCGTGCCCTGCAGCACAAATGCATTCCAACCCAGCCAGCTGGGAAAGGCTGGGTCTATGAAATGAGTGCCATGCAGGTATGAGGTGAGGGTCTTCTCCTTCCTCGGGGCAAGAGATGCCCAGTGAGTGACACCTGGGTCCTCCAGACTGTCTGGGTGGTCTCAGAGGGTGGCATGAACCAACTACCTCCAAACATGCACCATCTGAATCCACCACTTCTGGTCTGCAACTTCTTGAGCCATAATTTTCTGATATTTAGGTACCAAATTTTCCCCCCTAGGAATCCCAGGTACTGTCTTTGGAGATCTTTAGGGATATTCCCTGTTTGTTGTTGTCAGTAAAATGGGGTTAATGATGCTTCAAAACAGGTTTACCAATGTGCTGCCGAGATCTCTTGAGCGGCAGTGACCTTTTATTTAACCCATCACCATCGAACTGTCTCTCATTCCATCACCATATATTCTCAGGAGGCTTTGCTGGCAATTCCATCTCTCTTTTCCACAGTGCAATAAAACAATAATAATAAAAAATTATTAAAACAAGTTCCTTGCTAGTTTATGGTAATTAAAAGCAATAAATATTTCTACATGCAGTACTGTAGAACTTGACTCATTGGTGGGTCAATACTGCTTTCCTGGCGAGGCTGGGTAATAAATCTTTATTCCTTATTGAATGGAAATAAGGATGGGATTTTATTCATGAGTTCTGTGACCCGTTGAAGTGACATTTTCAAAACAAACACTCCAGAAATGAGGAGTTTTCTCTGCAGAGTGGGTTAATCTGCTCTCCTCTCAGCGTGTCTCTTTCATACTGATGATTTGCCCGATGCCTTTTTAATCCTAGCAGCAACTTCTCAGCAAGAAGGAAGAAAACTGAAATAAAACGAAGTATCTTGGTGAGAGCTGAGATGCCTGTCCTGGGCAGGGGCACAGGGGTGGGGAGGATGGTCTGGAAGGGCTCTCTGAAGATGTGACTCACTGGGCACAGCTGGTGCTGCAGATCCATGGTCCAGTCACGCTCTCGCTCGTGCTGAGGCCGGGGCTGGCGTTGAAGTGCCAGCCCTGCACGGCCACAGAGCAGTTGGCCTTCATTAGCTCCTGGCACTGCATACAGGGTGTTGCTCAGAGCCCAAATCAAAGAGCAGCTCTTTGTGCTTGCCTGCAATCGCCTTCATTTGCTTGTGCCCTCTAATTGGCGTGGGGGGGCTCTGTGGAGCGGGGTTATAAAACAAACTGGTGACATGAAGGTGGAGAATTCTCACAGAGTCCTGCTCCCTCAGAGCACTACACAGCACCAGGCAGGCACTGGGATGGGGACTCTGGGGTGTTTTTCTCTCTCTAGGAGGCTGCTCTTTCTTTGGAGGAGCCTAAGCATAGCAAGAGCCCCTGGAAGTGTCCAAGGCCAGGTTGGATGGGTCTTGGAGCAACCTGGGATAGTAGAAGGTATCACTGCCCAGGGCAGGGGGTGGAACAAGATGAGCTTTAAGGTCCTTTCCAACCCCCTTCCAAACTGTTCTATGATTCTATGATTAAACTGTATTCTCAAATGCACTTGGGGCCAGGTTTGCACACCAGGTTTGGTGTGAGGGGTGTAGTTGCTGTCTGCAGTGGAGTGGCAGGGAGAAAGAAAAAGCTTTCCTCTCTGTGGAACGCACAGATCCGTGACATTTCTGTGCAGCAGGTTCCCTTCCCCTGGGTGCCATTGCCATCAATAAGACATCACTCAAAGACAAGCAGTTTGGCCCAATTTGCCCATTTCACAGGCCAGAATTCAGAGCTCACTGCTTTCCTGAAGAGCTGAGAGCTGCCGGACGATCCAGTGTGTGCAGCACCCACACAAGTCTCTTGCTCACCTCTTCTTCCCCTGTCATCCTCACCACTGGGTTTGTCAGTCCAGGATGTGCTCAGGTGTGCTGTGAATGTGTGGCACAGTGATTGCAGACAGGTGGGGCTGTTACAGCTGAGCCAGCTCTGCCCGTGCCATTTTTGAGAAATACACCTACATCCCTGCCTACCTGAAAACTCTGAGCTTTTATAAACATGCCCCAGCTTTTATAAACATCCCCCAGCTAAGATGGCTGGGTGTGGTGCTCATTGGAATCTGTTCACATTAAAGAGATGGGCCAAGAGGGTTCATCCTTCCTCTCTCTCCAAGAATCACCCAGGAAGCTCAGCCATGGGTTGGGAGCAGCTCTGCCATCACCCTCTTTCCTGCCCAGCAGGGTTTTCATCATCTCGCTGAATATGAAGCACATTCAGGCCTCATGGAGAGGACATGTGAGGCATTTTGACCTCCTGGAGTGGCTGGAAGGATGCAGAGCTGCAGTGACCAGCCTAGCCTCCCTTCTGATGGGACAGGGCTGTTGTCTGGTGGTCCTCATTTGATCTGACGTTTGAAACAGAAGAGGCTGGACTGGAACAACACTTCCCCCCTATATTCAGATCACTGAAGTGGCAGGAGCACTCACCAAGATTAATTTGAGTTATTTTAATTATGATTCTCTCCTCTCTCTCCCTTTTCCCTCCTCCTCTCTCACATACACTGTCTGGACAGGGAACTGCAGGTTTTCTTCCATTTAGGATTAATTAAAAAGGAAAAGTCAATAAGTTTCTCAGCAATTACTGTCTTTTCCATCTGGTCATTTGAGACAGTAAGGGGCTCAGAAATTGAATTTCAGGATGAGAAAATCATGTCTCATGGATCCTAGCACAAGGATCTCAGAGGCAGAAATATCTGCATTTTCCTCAGCCTGCCACCACAACTGGGAGAGAGCAAGAGGCAACACAGGTGGGAGACTGGAGGTGATAATGACAAACTTTGACTGCCCTGGGTTTTATTGATGTTTTCTTTACCAGATAAGGTACTGGACGTTATCACAACTCTAATCCAAAGCCCTCATCCACAGTCCTTGTAAGTCAATGGAAATCTTTCTACTGGCATTAGTGATCTTTGGATCAGACTTCACCTGATGCCTGCAAGTGCAACAGGCGCAATTCAGCTGTAAGGTACAGCTGCTTCCCAGATTTCTGCTATGAATCTCAGCTCTTGTTCCTTTGTTTTGAGACTGTGTAAGGACAGTAAAACACACCACAGGTTTTAATTTCTTGTTTCTTAGAATATACCTGAGCTGGAATGGAGAAAGGGTGCAAATCCAGAAGGTGGGGAGAGGAATTAAAATAAGCGGAGGCCAAAAGAGAGTGATAGAGGAGGGAAGAATTAGAAAAGAAAACAAGAAGCCACCTCACTGGGTTTTGTTTTGCAGTGGAGCTACACCATACAGCAATGAGTGCAGATTCATTCCCTCTCCTTTCAGTTTAAACTCAGCAGAAGCAGAACTTCAGGTTTATTTTCACATTCCCGTAGAGTTGTTTTCTGCAAGTATTTCTTGGAATGAAAAAGCAGAAAAATGAGAAAAAAACCCAACCTTCCAAATGCTGTGCGTGCTCTTTTGCTAACAAACCCAGTTTGCCCCAGAGGCCCTGCTGGGTGTGAGCGATGCTCCCTGCAGCTTTGTTTAGGAAAGTTCCATTTGCTTCCCCCTCAGCGAGGCCATTAACAGCTTTTTCCCAGAAGTGTAGAGTCTCCTTTTGTTTACCTGAAATTGCTGGGGATCAAAATAAATCTACATTCAACGAGTAAATAAATAAATGAATAGATAAAAGGAGGAGAATCAGAGACAGTTCTACTGGGGAAAAAAATACAATCCCAGAGAAATAAAGCTAAAACCTGGGAGGCTGGGTGCATCACACAGTGCTCTCTGCAGCTCCTGGCCGGTGTGAGCCTGCCTCCCATCAAGACTGATTACACTGTCACCACAAACAGCATGTAAAAAATTGTGCCTCATTTTATTACCTGGAAAACAGTGTTTAATGCTGCTGGAGCTGCAGCTTAGGGTAAACGATGGAAGTTTCCTCTTGGAAAACTGTCGGGGCCAGTGATGGCATAATTTCTCCAGGAGTTTGATTCACACGGGGCTGTGGCTGTCAGAGTTTATTGTCGGTTTTCTCTCTCCTGCCTTCCACATATCCCATCCTCAGAGAGTTCCAGAGCTTTAGGACTGTTCTGAGCTAGGAGAACTCATGGATGGTAGGAGGCAGCCACCAGCCCTGGTCGAGGATTTTCCTCATGGCACAGCAAATCCATACCGGTGATACTGAGAACTGAGATTGATCCACATCTGATAACAGCAGCAGCAATGGCTAAAAGCTCTCCCACACCATGTCACTGTGGAATGTGGAGAAGCCCTACCTTCCCTGAGTTGTGTCTTTCAGCTCAAGGATCCTGGAACCCTCCTCTGCAGCTGGAAAGGGTGTCAGGTGGATCTGTGCTCATCGATACTTTATTTTCACCTGTTAGATTTGTATTATAATGTCTATCATTTTAGCATCATAATTTCTATGATTTCTAGGTGTGACAGTACAGCACACACCAGCATCTGCAGAACAAGTGATGGAAAGGAGATCTGAGGAGTGAAACGTGCCAGCACTGGAAACCATTTCCCAGTTCCTGTGTGCCTATGTACCCCAGGGCAGCAGATTTAGGGTGAAGGCACAACAGCCACATGGGGAAGGTTGTCTGCTTAGTTCAGTGATTCATGGGAGGCTGTTTCTCTCCAGGAAAGGTTGCAGGGTGAGTCCTCCGTGTTCCCACTGGAGATGGGTAAGTCTCTGCACTTGCCAATCCACAGCACACAACGAAAATGAATTTTCAGCTGAGTTCAGTGGAAAAATGTGACTCAATACTGGTTTTCTGTCTACAGAGCTGGAGTATTGAGCTTCCTGACAGATATCCAGTGATTCATCACAAAAATCCAGTCTCCCTCTCCTCCTGCAAGTTGGCCACTCACTAATTGCAAAACTCCCAACTCTCTTCATTGCTAAAATATCTATTTATGAATGTCTTCAGAGAATGGAAGTCAAGGCTGCTGAGCTGTTCACAAACAGTTCATTGAAAATATCCAACATTCCAAGTCTGAAATCCAGGCTCTGTGGATGGTTACATGAGCTGTATTGTGTTATTTCTGATCCCTGGCTGGGCAAGCTGTGTAACTAATCACATCTGAACCAGCATCCATTTTGAACTGCATGTTCATGTGTGTAATTTGGAATATGCTTTTGGAAAATATTAAGCTATTTGAGTTCCAAATTGACTTTTGATGAGTATTCGCACTAGTAAAGCTCATTTGCTGGAATATTTGTGGAAAGCAGCCATAGAAACAGACCAGGAGATTCAAAGCAAATTTATTCAGGATTTCAAATGAATATACACAGACATCTTTCTGCAGTATTCACTCCCCATTAGTCACGTTGCAGTAATACCTGCACTGCACACAACTCAGTTACCCTTCGCACTGCAAGGCTGGGGCTGGGAGATTTATTAACTCAGTGCTTTCAGAATGGATTTGACCGAGATTTTTAATACCAAGTTCCCAGCTTGGACGGACACTTCTTAATTCCATCCCCTCATGCCCCCTCCCCCTTCCCTCTGCCAACCATTACAATAATTTAAGCAACTGATCACTTCTATAGCTCAAAAGCCTGAGCACAGAAGAAAAGGAGAGGGAAGTGGTGCCTGGGGGGACAGTCAGGGGATTTTAAACACTGAAGCAGAGAAGCTCCACATTCTCTCTGAGTTGACTTTCTCATGCTCAGTGAGAATCCCCAGAAGTGTGAGTAATCGAAGAAAATGCTCCAGAGGTAAAAATTAAAGGACAGTATATGAAGCCTCATTTAGAAGTAGGAAGCAAATGAGGCAGGATCCAAGTGGTGTATAGCCAAGCAGACTCTAAATCAGCATTTTTAACAGCGACTTGGCAGGTGCGTTTTACTTCTCACCAAGCACTCTCTGTGTTAGTCAACAGGCCAAAATGTGTCCTTCATTGCATTCAAACAACTCTCAGCTAAATGTACTGAATTTAAGGAATTTAGCAGCCACAGCCATGAACAGAATGTCTCTCAAAGAGATCTGGCAGGGAAATTTCACTTCTCAGGAATCTTGCCTAAAGCAAAACCTCTCCAAAACCTGAATATCAAATATCCTGTAAATATCCTGTAAACCTGAATATCAAAACGTCCTCCCAGTAAGGTGCCATCCAGTTGTGCTCTGACAGGAATTGCCCATAGCATTGCTCCACAGCTTCCACTTTTCTCTAGTTCATTCTGCTCCACCCCATCCCCAGCATTTCCTCCATGCCTGCGTTTTCCACATCCCTTTTGGACTTGGTGCAAACTGACTGGCACCGGGAATTTTTGTGGGGCCAGAGACTAGTGCACTTAAATTCAGGATAGAGCCAGAACCCTGGGGCTGCTCTGGGACTGTCATCTCTCCAGAAGGTCAGTCTGCCAGAGGATCCCATGATGGTGGATGGCATACATGGACCTGTCCATGCCGTGCTTGACCGCTGGCTTTGTCTCTTGGCTTTCCCCTGTGTCTCTCAAGGCTCCACCACTGTCTTGCACACTGTCAAAGTCCCACACAAAGTCCCTTGAGATTGCAGAAGAGGAGCTGTTTTTTTCACGGTGTCTCAGTGCATTGTTCACTCTAAGCACTGATTGAGTCATGTACTAACAAAACACCTGCCCTACAAACATAAACCAACCTGTCACAGCACATCAACACATGAAGAGGCAAAACAATGCTGGGGCAGGGTCCCAGAACTACCTGCTGGTTTCCAGTATCACTATGGGAAATACTTGTTCTTACTCACACAAAGGCAGCTTTTCGTTTTCTGTTCGAAGACTCCTCTGCACTTTGTAAGAGTTATTTCCATCATTCTCTGGACTGGAGAGACAGAGGCATTAAAAAGTTAAATCATGCATGCTAAGAAGGGAACAGAGTTCACCTGAGGCAGAAATAAGGCTTAAACTAAAGGCATCTAATACGTGTTTTTCTCTTACCACCAGTCCATTCTGCCTTACGGGAGGGTAAAAATGAAAAGAGACCAACCTCAGCAAGAGTCCTGCCCCATTCTCCCTGATTGCAAGCAGGCACAGTGAGGAAAAGTCCATGCCAACCATATTCCTGAACATCTGTCTTGAAAAAAATTAAACCCTATAGTATAAAATAAATTTCAAAAGTCAAGTTCCTTTTTCTTCTGGCTAGAATCCTACCTTCCATTGAAGAGGGCTGGAGACAGATCCCAGTGGCTGCCCAGCTTCCCCTTAGTACCTCTGATCCCTTTCTCCCACATGGAGAGAGTAAACAAGGAGGCTTGGCCACAGAGCCAGCCTGTGTCTGCCAGGGACATGGGCTGTGTGCAGCTGGACATCTAAAGGGGTTTCTCTGACCTGAGACTTCTCTTCCCTCTCTGGCATTTTCTGCAATTACCCCAAATGCCTGACCTAATGTGGCTGGTGCATTATTTGCTTTTTTTTTTTTTAATCTGCTCACACTGGACACAATCCACAAAAGCTCTTATTCAGTTAATAGAAGAGAAAAACAACACAGGGATGGGGAAGGGCTTTAACACCTCTGCTTTGCAGGAAATGTTTACCAAACATGCTTGTTTAGGTAGGTTTTGACCTGTGGTTCTTCCATGGGCACAGCCCTGCAGGTCCTAATGCCACACCAAACCACATGAAAGAGAGTCTGATCTTGGCTAATCACAGGGATTTTTGTAGTGCAGACTGGTCAAGGGGTTCAGCACTTCCTGGCATGAATTAGCTCATGGGTTTGTTGTTTGTGTGTGGAACTCCCCTTCTCACCTGCCCCCTCTTTGATATGTGATGTTGTAGCCAGGTAGGTTCTGAGGCTGAGAAAGCTAAAGGGAGGAAAGTTTTGCTCTAGCATGAAGCCTTGGCCACATTTGGTCCTAAAAAGTACTGTTTTTTCAGTTTTTCTTCAGACTCTGGGGTGTACTTGGCTCTTAGAAGCTACATTTGGTCAGGTTGAGTTATTGCTGTTCAGTCCTTGGAGGTGGCCTTGGAAAGGCTCTGGGCTGGAGGGGGTTGTTTTCTGCAGAGTTATCCCCAGGGGAGAGAAAGGAGCAGTGGGAATGGGGACACTCCAGAGCTCTCCTTTCAGCTCTCTTCACTCTGTCTGCAGAAACCAAGGAAGGGACTTGCCACTGTTGCAGTGACAGAAAATCTCCCCAGTGGCACCGGTAGCTCAAAGCAGACACTCCACTATCACTATGTCAAATATAATCCAGATGCTTAACATCCTTTAGCACCAATTCCAGGGCTGAAATACCTTGAAGTGACTTGAGCAAAGGCACCCTGCACATCTGAGCAAGGGATGAAACCACAGCTTGGATTAAACCAACTCCTGAGGCTCCATAGCTTCTAGGCCTGCAGTTCACAACATTTTACCCAAATATTCTCATTCAAAAATACACCTGCAAGTATTTCCAATGCTGCAGCTTTCTCTGTGAGCAAAGAACTTGGGAATAAAATTCTAAGGGAACAGAAATACTTTGCAAAATGACACCACTTGTAATAGGGTTTTTATGCTCTTCGCTTCTGAAAAAAGATGCATTTAGAAGAGTTCAGTGGATGGCAATGTGCTTATTATGTGGGCAATGCCTGTAGTTAGCTGGATAATGGTGATCTCAGTGCAGGGCTGGAATGTGGAGCCTGCAACTCCTTGAAGCAGGGATTGTTTTTTTGTTCCATGCTTAGACATTCACAGCACAATGGGAATGGGTCCTGATCCAGGACTGAGGGTCCCTCCATATTGCTGGAATACAGATCAATGGTGGGAAGAAGGTCTTTAGTATTCAATTTTATCCTTCCAAGTGTCCCAGTTCTGAACATGGAATCAATTATCATAACATTACAAACTGGCAAAATTATAACTGTGGGTGAAAATGCATTTTTAGTATGATAGGAGGATTTTTCAGGTTAAAGCCAAGACAAAGCAGAATATTCTTTCCTCTTCTTTTCTTTTTTTTTTCTCTCTCCTTTTTTTTTTTTTTTTTCTGTTTAACTTAGGTAAATTAAGAGGATCTGACCCACACTTTTTTAAAATGTTAAACTAATGACATGGATGAGTCACCATATTGTTATTAAAATGACAGAGCTGCATGGCTGACCATGCTAATAACCATCCCCTTCCAAGCTCAGCTGCCTTTAATGTGCACCTGAGAGAACAGGCACAGGCATGGTGCAGCTGGGCAAGTCAGGAGTGCAGATTTGAAACAGCCCTGCCTCACCTCAGGGTCTGGGGGACAGGGATGTGTTACCATCCTTCTCCTCCTCCTCCAGTGAGGAGATAACCAGGACCTGTCCACCAGCTGGTTTTGCTGCTTGTTGTTGTGTCAAGTTTTTACACGTCTTGGTGGCTTCTGTTTAATGAGAAACCTTTAAAGCCCAGATTTCCACCACAAGAATTAGGTTTTATTTGGTTTTATATCTGTTGTTGTCTGTAGTAGTCTCATATCTCTTCATAGGTTGATCACAGGAGGAAAGGGTGGAACAGAAATTTGGGTCCTGTAGGCATCTCTTTGGTGAGGAAGAGAGGGGGCATCTCATGTCTATTCCATCCTCTTCCTCCTGGGTCCTCTGCTCTAAGTGTTGACCTGGTGTCCTGCAAACCCTCCTGTGTAGGTTCTTGTGCCAAATCTCACACCGGATCCTGCTTTCTGGCTGAAGAAGGGCTGGAAATTCTCTTCTTGGACAGGTATAGGAGCTGGAGCTGGTGGATATCTGCTGTGCCAGGAACATCTGCCCTCTCCTCACCCACACTGGTGAGTTGGTAGCAGGAAGGGGCTGCCTGGGAGACCTTTTGGTCCCTGATTTAGAAATACATGCCAGGTAAATGAGGCTTTAGCATTGCCCTTTGGAGAAGGATGTGTCTGGCTTTGATCAAATCTCCCAAAACCAAACAGGAAAATCTTTTTGTACCCTATCTCTGCACCCTCCCTGTGCGTGTGTCCCCTCATGGATTTAGCTTTGTAAAGGAGCCACCAAAGCACAATGGACTCCATAAACCTGGATGCTTAATAACCCCCAGGTTGATAATTTACCACACAACCAATTATAAATTTTTCAAGGCTCCCTTTTGTGCCCTTTCCCTCCCATTTCCTTTTCATTTCCTGTGTCCAGGGCCTTGAAATCCTTGGGCTTGACATGATAATTGATGGCTTCTGGCTGTACAAACATAAACCCTGGAATCTAAATAGAACCAGATGGAGCTTGTATTGTATTTTGTGTTTTTCTTAAATTTATTGTTAATAAATTTAATCAATTTATGAATCTTTCCCTTATTTAAGAAAAACACAAAATAGACCATTATAATAGTCTATTGTAATTGAAAACCACCCAGGAGTAGTGTGCTCTTGGGTCATATTAGTGCTCTGTTTTCCATTTGCTGCTCTCCTGAAGAGTTCACACAGATGCTTTGTGTCTCCTGTCCCCGGCTGGGCTCTGTGTGTCACATTCACTCTCACTGCAAGCTGCTGAGCTCACAAATACCAGCCTTTTGCAGCCAAAATTAGTGTTCTGGGTAAGTCTGATCTAAACTAAATGAGGCCAAAACCCTCTGGCTAAAGAAGGTCAAAACCAGGCCTGGGAACTTCAGTAATGCTTGAAAATATCAGATGCTGAGAAACAGGGAGCTCTTTTGGGGATGTCAGTGGTAAGGTGGGAGCTCTGGGAATTCAGGCACCCACATTTAGGGATGATTCACATCATGTGAATCATATGAGATTCATATGAATATGAGACACATCATCCACCCTAGTTACCTTAGACTTGCTCACAGCTTATGCTCAGGTGTAGGAGCAGGCTCAGGTTTCAGGGTTCACTGGGGTGGGAACAGGTTGGTCATTACCTGTATATTTAGGTTTATCACCAGAATTATCAGTATATTTCCCTGGGGACATTACTAGGAAAGCTGATGATATCCCCAGAAGAAGAGAAGTGTTTCACAGCTGTGTTTCTCCTTGGTTTTCACTCAATCAGTCTCTGCACAGAGATTCCCTCAGTAGCATGCTTAACTCCTTGGAGGCCTTAAAGAAAGATAGATGGTGTCTGAGCCTCCTCATGCTTCAGTCCTTGGCATATTTTTGTTTGTTTGGTTTGTTTGATTGCTTGTTTGTTTTCCAGTTTGTTAAACCTTAGAATTAGTATCAATTTAATTTTGTGTCTCTAGCTAGCTTTTATTGTTTCAGGTTTTTAGTTCAGGATATACTCTATGGTATAGAAAACGAGAGGTCTGGAATCTGCAGGATCTCATTTTTGTTCCTTCTCCAGTTGCTAAATACCATTTAGCAGCTTAATTAGCTTCTCTGTGCCTCAGTGTCTTTAGCAAGACCAAAGTAACAGTGACTTGGCAAAGTGCTTGGAGATCTGAGGATGACTCAGAAATTCAGGGCAGGAGGGGAATGTTCCCCTCTAGCCCCGGTTCTTTGAGGGGCCTGATTTGATGCAACAGAGTGAAGAGCTCAGGCGAGCAGGCTGTCACCTCAAAGTGCACAACAAAAGCAGGTTCTCAGCCTCAGGTATCACAGAATTCAGCCCTTATCTCTCCATGGTTCTGGTTCTCTCTGACTCACAGAGCACTTGCCTTTCCCAGCTGTGCCTGTAACATCCAGACACTGCCATGCTGGCCAAAGCCATGGCCAGAAATCAGGGTCTTGTTCCTTATTGATTGTCCCAATTAGCCCTTGCATCTGGGGAGAGTTCCCAAAGTTGTTTGTCCCAAAGTTGTTATCTGCTTCCCAGAGGAGCTGTGAAACACACAAAGTAGAAAAGACAGACACAGCAGTCTTGCTGCTGTGTGCCAGGGAGACCTAGCTGAACCTGGAGAGGACACAGAAGCTGAAACACCTTAAGCTCTCTGAAACCAAAAGCCTCTCTGACACATCTTAATAATTTGTCCTTGGAATCAGATGTTGTCAAACTCACCATGTCCTAAGGGCACCTTCCACTTAAAGCTCCCTCCTGCTTCTGTCTAATATCAAGGTGGCTTCCGCCTGCAGGCAACTCCAGATCCAAAGTGCCGCACAAGGACAGGGAAAATCCCCTCGAAATGGAAGGCCAAACCCCAGGGCTTAAGGAAGGAAGAGTTCCTAAAGAAAGGTCTTACTAAGGATGTATCTCACCCAGTTAACAACCACTGCCCCAGCTCTTGCATTCATGCAAACACCAAAACCCAACCAGACACCAGCACCCCTATGGAAATGGGAGGGTTTTATGCAGAGGAAACTCAGACCCTCAGGTCAGGGCCAGTGGAAGAAATGCACCCACCTGGTTTTGAGACCTGTGGTCTGTGTAATCCCAGACAGGTCCTACAAACTCTAGCCCTCCTCACCTGAAGGCTCCCTTGGTGCCCCTCTGCTGCCATCATTTTTTCTTGCTTGCTTTGGAGGGGCTGCCCATGGGAATCAGGAAAAGCCTGTCAGGCTCCTGTTGCTCTTTTGCTCATTGCACGATTAAGCCCACCATAAATTCTGCCTTAGAATTCTTTATAGAGTCCACCTGTCCACAGCAAATAAATCTATTGTTCTAAATTAAATTCTGTAAAAGCTGAGTGGCAGAGGGTATGATGTCTGGATATATTCAGGAGACAGGAAGACTGTAATTTTCTAAGTCAACACTCTGACCATGCCTTATTCATTTGCTGTTCACAATGAAAGTGGATCTCTCCCTATATTTTTGGCTGGTTGTTTCTTCTCTCTGAAATAGCTGTAATAAGTGTGTCCCTGAGAAGGGGGTAGTGGGGAGGAGGCACAGAGGGCTGTCATCCAAAGCAGAGAATTAGATCAGGAGGTATCTGATCACGCTGGCTCCTGTTTTCACGCAGCCTTCTGCTTATATTTTCCCTGCATTAACTTTCCACAAGCAAAGCTAAAGGGCCAGGCAAAGGCCTCGTTAGACACACATCTTGGGGAACTCTGATGTGCCATTAATTAAGCTTTTTCACTGCCTCTTTCCTGCTGGTTTCAAGGACCAGCCTGTGTGCCTTAACTCTTTTCTTCTCTTTCATTTCCCTCTCTTCTCTGAAAAGAGCAGTGGAGGGCTCTTTTGCAGATGGGGATGGGATGCTGTAGTGCCCTCTAAGTGAACTCTCAAGTCTTCTCTAGCAGAGGGAGAGCCCTTGCCAAGTTTCTCAGACACTGGCTCACAGAACTGCTATCTGTAGATGGATTAGCTGGGCTAAGTCAGGCTTTGACAAAGAAGAAGCCGATGCCAGCACATCCTGGCACAGCAGTGTGGGGATGGCACCGTCCCCCTGCCATTACCCTTCAGCTGATGGCGTTGGGAGCCTTGCCTTGGCAGGGCTGGGCTGTCAGTGTGATTGATTCACCCAGCCGAAGATTAAAACAGCAAAGCACAGTCTTTCCTTTAATTTTATTATTTTTCTCCCTCTGTTGTCCCCTCTGGCAAAGTTTAGGGGTTATTTAAAGCATGTTTGCAGAAACATGGGGTGCTCTGGCTGGCTGAGCCATTCCTTGTCATCCCTGCCCTCCATCCTACAAAACCACATTAGAAGGTCAAGATCCAGCTGGACCTTTCTATGACCCCACTAACATTGCTGTATTCAGAAAAGGCATCTTCCCTCTAATCATGCAATAGACATTAATATAAACATATAAATATACACTTCAGTGTTAAATATATCTGTAATAAATAGACTTTATTGAAAGTGTTGAGCAGTCAGGGCTAAACCTAAATTCGGAAGGGGTATTTTCCTGTCTATTTATTGATTAGAAAATAAGGAAATGTAACACTATATATCTCCTTTGCTAAGAAGCCATGAGATAGAGATGATATCAATATTTTGAACTTTTTCTTCCCTTGGCAGCTCAATCTTCTTTTCATACATCTTGGAGGAAAATTTGGTGCCACTTTCTGCTGACTCTACTGTCCACTTGGTCCTTAATGTCCCACTTTTTCCCTATAACTTAAATCCTAAGCATGGAAGGCTTTAGCAATGAATCTTATTTTGTATCCCTGAATTGTCTCACCCCTTGTAGCTGCCCCCTCTGCTGTTTGCTCATCCCTCAGCCCGTGCCTGTGCTGAGGTTCGTTTGCAGGCAGGGAAGACGGTGCCAGGGAGGATGTAAGAGCCAGGAGTGAGATCCCTGTGCTGGCTCCTCCTGCCCTCCCCTTTCCCAGGTATCTGGGCCAACCTGTGCTCTGTGTGAGAGCTGCAGCACAGCTCTGCTGGTGACACGGGGAAGGCGACAGCTCAATGTGAGGACTTCTCACTCGAGGCAGCTCTTCTCCACTCTCTGCCTGCTGTAATTAATATCCTTTTCCCTGCAGGCTGTGAATCTCTGACAGGCTTTATTTTTAACTCCACTTAATGATAGAGTATTAAGACAAAATGCAACTTCTGTGAGCTGCAGGCTTTGGGGAGGAGAGAGGGTCTTGGATTGGTGCTGCACCTGGCGAGGAAGCTCCTGTTTGCAGGAATGTATGAACCACAGAGAGTTCAGCATGCAGGGATTCGGGACTGTTCTGCCTGTGGAGATCCCCTGACACATCCAGAGGGTGGGAACTCAAGAGGATGCTCTTCACATACCTGATCCTGCTCAATAAACCTGTGGGATTTTGGTAAAATGGGAGTAATTCTGCCAGCATCCTCAGAGAGAAGCAGTGGGCAAATACTATCAAGAGACAGACAGAGGCTTGGGATATAAAGCTTCCAGAAGTGGATGAGGGAAGTGAAGGTGAGCAGCAGGAACGATTTGAAGTTTTCTGCATATCTGCAAGAACTGGAGTGAAAAGAGATAAAAAATGATTTTCTGTTGTTTGCAAGGCAGGACAGGTCCACAACGTGGTTGAATTCATCCCAGAGTGGGCAGATAAAAGGTTGGTTCTTACCTAAATGTTGGCCACAGCTTATATATCCCTCATCTATAGATTAAAAATAAGGAAGAGTAGCATATGGAAGAAAAATGTGGAAAGTACAAAATATGCAAATGTTCTTTCTGGAAATAAAAATCCTGGGCATTCTCCATACAATTTTTTAGGGTCTGGGAAGTTAGTAATATGAGGAAAAGAACTTCCTTATGCTTTTTCTTCTCATAGTGGGAAGAAGTAAAAAAAAATCTTGCAAAACTGCTAGACATCAACTATCATTTTCTCCAAAGTTATCGAAAGTTACATTTCAAAGACTCCAGCTTGCATTTTTCAACTGCCCCTTAGAAACGGTAAAGATGATAAAAGCTTGTTTTGTTTCACACCAGCTGGTCTTCCCTGATGCAAATTTTTCAGGAATTGTTTTAAGGCAAAATTTAAGATCAAACTTAAAATTCCTAGGTTGGAAAAAGGACGATATGGAAAATTTTGGTGGAAGTCCTGTCTCCTTTGCTGCTTGTGACTGTGAGCAAGTGCATTTATGGGCTGGAGGCCTTGTGGAGCTGAAAACAAAACTCCTTTTCCTTGTGAAAGAAACAGCTCATTCATTGCGGAGTTCTGCACTTTCCAGGCTAACAACACTGCCTCTAAGATGAAGCTGGTATAAGACTTCCCCCAGTAAATTTCACAGGATTTTTCTCTCTTCTCCCTTTCCCAAAGGAAGTGTGGCAGGGTGAATTAAAGAGGGAAGTGTTTTGTTAGGAATTCTCTGAGCATCTTGCTTTCACTGATACCAATATAGCACTTTGTTGAAGGTGTTGCCAGGCAATGTTTTGAGGGAGTGATATCAAAACTTAGTGCCAATAATCAATGAAATTAAATGAAGCCTCAAATCTGACTCTTATTGCAGGTTTATTTATGGTGGAGTCTTGGACTGTACTGCTACAACATCCTGAGTGTAATGGTTACCCTTCCAAGAAGGATGGCAAAATCCTGCAGGATTCAATAGATGCATTGTTTCCCCTTTGTGAAGGTGTCTTCTTTTACTGATGAGGAAACAGGACCTCTCAGTTAATGACTTTCAGTAATTGTAATGACTTTTTCCCAGTATTTTTCCTCCTGGTTTGAATCCTGCAAGAAAAACATCAGCAGTGGGCCAAGCTGAGAGCAAGCACGTCACTGGCTTGCTTTACCTCGTGTTCATCTCTCTCAGCCACATATTCTCAGCAGCCTGTTTAGGTGATCTCTTTGGCACCTCAGTCCTGCTTTGTGATCCTCTGTCCATTCCCCAGTGGAGGAGAAGCTCTCTCATCCTCAGTACCACTGGCTCTGCTGACGGATTCCAGGCCACTACGCAGAGTAATTGCTGCTTGAGATTACTGATGACACAAATGTTGATATTCTGTTGGCATAACTTGCAATAATGTATGCAGATTGCATCTTTCTAGTGCCTTAATTATTACTTCTCTGCAAGAAATAGTCAGGTTACCCTCTGCTCTGATTTGAATGAGATAATTCCCCTTCAGAAGCCTGGCTGTTTAGAGAGAGGGGAAGGGCAAAATAGACCAAAATGCCACAGCACAGTTTTCCTGCCACATGGGACGTGTCTGAAGCTCAGCCTTGGCTAAGTTTTCTTCCTCACCGTGGGAGTGGCGAGGTCTCTCTCAAGGTGAAACTATCCCTGGAAAAACAGAGGAGTGCTGCATTTAATGAGCCAAGACAGATGTCCTGTTCAATGCACAGCAGCAGGCAGGGAAGTATTTAATATTTTGTATCTGTAGTGTAGTGGTATCTAGAGGCCAGAGCCAAGGTTGGGGCCTTGTTGGGCTAGGCCATGTATAGAACACCTAGATAGATAAAATTCCTGACCCATGGAGTCTGAGCTATAAATTAAACAGGAGGCTGAGCAAGGAGAGAGGAAAAAAAGATCCAGTTGCGAAGCAGAGATCAATGTGAAAGCCAGCAACAGAAATCCAGGACATCTGACACCATCTTCCCCTTATGCTTTGCATTTCTGTCCAGAAGAATCCTGGGAAAGCTGAGAAATTACACAGAAATACTGTATTCAGACAACTGTATAGAAAGAGAAAGGCAGCAAGGAGCTCTAGAAGCCCAGCCGGGAAAGGAAACACAAGGCTCAGATTCCCTAACAAGTTCAATATTATTGTTTTATTTTCATAGACAGACAAATACCTGGAGACATTCAGAATAGAAAATGAGACACAAAAAAATATCTTATAAAGTATGTTATTGGAGAACACAGCTTCACAGCAACAGGGAAGGCAGTCCTGGAGCTCTGGAAACAAAATCTCTAAAGACTCATGTTTTACACATGGGAGAAGGATGACTGCTCCGTGTCTTTGCAAGGGAGGGCAAAAGGCTCTGCAGGAGGACACGGCACTGCTTTGATGTGGAGACAGTAATTTTTGTCCCTCATCAAAGCTCCTCTGTATCTATGAGTTAGCAAAAGTTTAGTCTGCCCTGCCAGATTGACCATTTATATAAACTCTGTTTTTTCTGATATCCTGTAGGAGGATACAATGGTCTGGAGAAATCATGTCAGACAGTCATTCAACTGTACCTGGTTCCTAAATATTACATCAGATATGTAGCCAGGTCTACATATCTTACTTTGGAGAAGATAAAAAAAAGCTTTTCAGGCCTGCCTGGCTGACTGAGCTGAGACCTCATTCTCTGGCTTACCTGGCAATCAGTGCTTCCATTGCATAAGGAAATAAATAACCTTAAGAAAAGGGAGCCTGGTGGACTTCTCTCAATAAACACCCTTAGGCACTGAGCTGTGGATGTCACCTAAATGCTGGGTGCCTTTCCCTGAGCTGCCTTTTTGGTTTTACTAATTGTGTCCATGTTCTTGCACTGCCTGATGGAAAAAGAATGGATCTGCTAAGAGTAATCTGAAAGGGCTTGTGAGAAATGGGTCTCCTGAGATACCTGGTAGAGAATAATTGACATAATTGCTGTGTTCACTTTCTTTAAGTTCTTTCTGGTCAGGAGGGATCGATTTTCCAGGATTTAGATAAAAATGGACACCCTCCCCAAAATAATTTTCTATTATTGTCCCAGAAACCAATTAACACAAGGAACTATGGCCATTTATTCCTCCTGGGGATTATCTGAGTGAAAACCTTGGAGTATATTTAAGTAATAGACCTAGATACTATAGTTATCAACTTCTCCAGCAATTTAGGCACAATAAAGGAATAATAAATCAGGTTTTGGAGGGCTTGAACTCTGACTTTTCCAGAGAATATTGACAGAAGTTTTACAACAGATAGATCTGTTAGATCTGATTAGGTCTAAGAGATCTTTGTGGCACTGCTCCAGCTGCTCAGCCACAGCTGCAGGGCTGTAGAGCATCCCTCAGTGTCCATGTTTTGTGTGCTAGATTGGAGTCAGCAGCCAAACAGTAAAAATTAAGTTCAATAGGATTGCGTTGTGGTGGTATTTTACCCCTTTTTTTTGGAACTGAAGCTGAACTGGCAGGACATGAACCAATTTCATTCTGCCTTATTCAATAAATGCACAAGCTCCTGACTAAAGTCTGTGTACATATATCTGTGAGAGCAGTTTCGGGCTTGAACTTTCTTCTCTGAGAGAGTGTGACTAACCCTTAGGTCAAGACTTCATTTGCATTTTCCAGGAATACTTTACACTCACTTCCTCATGGATTTGGGAAATTCTACATACAAGTTGACTTATCCTCTTTGGTCCCCGTTTAGCTTGCTGCCCCTTTCTTCTCTGCTTTCCCCATAAAAACATTCTTCTCCCCCCTCAGAAAATTGCCTTTCCTTTGCCTCCTGTCTCAGCCAGACAAGGACAAGAGTGATGGATCCTGATCCTTCCACACTGGGGTCTCTTCCACAGGACCTGCCCCATCTCTTCCTGCACCTGTCTCCTTATTTGCAGGGGGGAAATGAGACATGAGGGGTCACACTGTGGGAAAGCTGTATCCCCTCCAGGGTTAAAACACAAGTGGGGAGAAAGGAAAGGATGGAGTGGATAAAAGGGCAGGAAAAGGGTGCAGAGCCAGGGGAGAAACAAAAAGCAGTGATGAGATCCTCAGTGCAGTGGTCAAATCCTCCTTGTATTTCCAAGCAGACCCTTGAGCAGCTGCAATTGCTCCAGAGGGGAACTGGTCCCTTCACCTTGTTCCTAGCCCCAAACCCTTCCCTCCCCACCAGCACTGGGGCCAAGAACAGCAGCACCATCCCAGCCTGTGTCCAGAAAGATGCCCCCACTCCTGCCTGTCCCCATCCCTTCCCACCCTCCCAGCTCTCCCCTCTGATGAAACACAGCCCAGGTTTGTTTAGTCAACTTCGAGTGCGATGTGGCACGTTGGCCAAAACCCTCCATGAAAATCCTGTTAATTTGTTTGATGAGCTGCCTCCAGCTGCAGCCAGACGAATAAATGTTGATTGGCTCCTTTGCTTATACTCTCCCTAATGAGAGCCAGCTCTTTGCCTCGGCTCCATCGCCAGCCGGGCTCAGAGTGGGGTGGATGTGTGGGAAGACGGGGGGAGCGGGAGGCAGGGGAAGATGCGTCTAATGGCATAATTTCCACCTCACAATAGCTAATCCTGCCTAAATCAATGAAGCCCTGGCATCCTAATGAAATTGGGTTGGAAGGTGTTCAGTTTATGATGAGCTTTTTAACCTCGGCTTCTTAATTAGCCTGGTGCAGCGTTGAAATGGGAAAAAATGGGACGTTTTCCTCCCTGGCTCATCTCTCATCGGCAGTGTGGAAATGGTGGAATTAGATGCTAATCTGCTGGTTGGGTTTAAAAATAATCTCTGTGTTTAGCTCTCCTTGGGGGATGTGGAGGGGAAATAGAGCAGGGTTTTCATGTTTATGAGATTGACACCTTCCTGGGCTGTGCAGGTGTTTCCCAGGATGGAGAGAAAAGGTCCTGAAAGGGGAGAGTGGGATTATCCCTTCACTTGGAGAGAAGGTTAAGGGGAGGAAGGGGTGAAAGAGAAATCTTATCCCTGGTGGTGAAACCCATTAGAACAGAAATGCTGCAGTTTCTTTCCCTCAGAAAGGACACTGCTTGGAACCAGGTGGGATGTTTGGACTTACACAGCTGTCTGGAAGAGCATTCTGGTGAATCTCTGAGAATGAAGAATATTTGTGGCTATTGAAGGACAAAGGGAACGAACCAGCTTGAAGAAGGCCAAGACCCTCCATAGAGGAAAGGTCAAGCTCTTCCCTGGCAAAGGTGCTCCAGGTCAGGCAGTTAGAAGGGTTTCCTTGTTCCAAAGCCTGTTTTCATAGTAGGGACAAGAATATCTCTCTACAACTCCATGTGTCCATCCTTGCAAAGGAAAGGAAGACCAAATATCCATTTCTCTTTACACCCAGATTGTTGCTTGGTGAATAACCATAACACTGGGGAGAACTGGGAGGCCAACGGGAGCCATTTAGGCAAACAAGAAGCTCTTATTCTCCTGCAATTTTTCTCCCCACAGAGAGAGAGAAGAAAATGAACCTTCTTTTCCCCATCACATTCTCCAGCAGAATAAAATGTGACTTTTTCTCTAAATAATTTACAGCCTGTCTTCTTTCTGAAAGTTTTGGTTAGTACAAAATGACACTTCCCACCCTTTAATGCTCTCATGAAATATCCTTTCATGTATAATTTAAGAACTGGCAGCTGGTAGTAGCAGGGCAGGTGTAGTGCTGGCGTTTGCAGGCAAATCCATTGGCGCCACTCTGTTCCCAGGCCACAGGAGAGGACAGTGCAGGAAGAACTGAGGACAGGATCAGTGTAGAGACACCCCTGCCAAGCCTGTGGAAGGGTGAAGAATGATTGGGAAAGCAGCCCTGGTGCAGCTCACAGGGAAATCTGACTGCAGAAGGGCTCAGGGTTGTGTTGAGAGAGGCAGGCAGGGTCCTTGACTGAGATTTGAGCCTAAGGAAGGCAAATAAGGTCAAAGCCTTGGTCTGCCATAGGCTTCCTTTGTGGCTTTGGTCAGCACTGTGGGCTCAGAGCAGTAAACACACCTATAATTGTAGATTGTGCTCAAGTAAGCTCCATGGGGCTTTACATCTTTGTGTCCACAGAAGAGGAAAAACTGCTCCTTGCTTTAGTGCTTTAAGCAGAGAGAAATAATTACTTCCTTTTTTAGAGGCACATTTTGAAATACAGCAGGTGTTTTACTGCTCTTTGAGCATTAGCACTGTGTTTTGAGTTCAATTTTCTGAATCTTAAAACTGGTAACAATCAGCAGCGTTCACGTTTCATCCCACGCAAGCTCTCCCTTGCCAAATTTACTGTTACATTTTGAGGACAGTTATTTTATCTTGTCATTTTTTGAAGCTGCTCAGAGCACACAGAGAGAGGTGCAGGAGACCTGATCCCAAACCAGTTCTTTGAATGACACAGCCATGTCCCACCACACAATGACAGGAAAGAAGCTCAGGGTGGGCTCAAGCATGGACACGTTCAGCAGCAGGAGCTTTTCCCAACCTGTACAATAGATCACAGAATCACAGAATCGCTAAGGCTGGAGAAGACCTCTAAAATAATCATCTCATGCAAATGCAAACGAGGGAGATATCAACCTGGGGACTTCTGCCCTTCTCTTGCAGCCCATGGCCCTGTCTGGAAGGCACAATTAGCCTGGAGCTCCTGGCCTGCCCTGTGCAGAGGCTGTGCCGTGCTGGAATGCCCCTGGTCATGGGGTTTTCCCAGATCTTTCATTAGCGTTCAGAAATGGCACTTCCTTGCTAATAGTCTACCGACATTTAATAAACACAGCCCAAGAGTTTTATAAACTGTTAACTTCCAAGTGGCAATAATTAAACAAAAATGATAAATAATTAAGGCCTAATTACATGCTATCAGTCATTTCATTTTCCAGCAGGCACGTTAAGTGCATTTGCCACTACTGATTGGGGGCTCATTCCGCAAGTGCTCAGCACTTTCTCTGCACGCCTGGATGGAGAGTCAGGTTCCATGCAGCTTTATGGTGGAGAAGAAAAAGGAAAATGTGCTTCATTAGCTGGGTAATTGTCCCATTCCACCACTGAAGATAATTCCCACTGAGGCTGTTGCATGACTTTGGGAAGGCAGCAAACAGAGCCATTTGTGCTTTGTGTTTCTATGACAGACTGAGTTGGAGGAGATGGGGCAGATGCAGAACAGCTCCGGGCCACATGCAGAAGTACCACTTTTCACTGCCTTTGATCTGGGTTCCAAACTGATATTTGTACCTTGGGGCTGATATCATGGGATGAAACCAACCCCATTGAATAGGCAGAGAGCAGGGGTTTGAAGGTGTCACACCAGGATCCGTCATCACCAGATCCCACTCATCGTCAGATCCGCAACTGATGGAAATCCCCAGAGCCCCACTGTAACACCAACTTACAACATTTGAAAATATCTGCTTCCCAAGTGTTTTGACCAGGTATTGAGGACTGTTCTGAGGACAGAGACATAGCTGGAGGGGCCCTCCATAGCTGGAAAAGTCATAGCTGGAGGGCCCTTCCATAGCTGGAAAAGTCAGAAGGACAGAGCTGGCTAAAGGGGAAGTAGTGGGCAGCACCACAGCTCTGTGAGGGTCAGAGCCTGCAGCAGGCACTGAAGTCCCTGATTCTCTTAATGGACAAGGAAATATGGAACAATATGATACAGCCTAATAAAGGGGGGATGAGCTGATGGTACAGAAGACTAAAACTGTTTGGCCACAGTGCAGGGCTGGTGAAAATATCAGAAGGGAGTGCATGCACTAAATCCACTCAGTTATCTGCTGCCAGGGCAGCGTTTGTCTGCTACAGGGAATAAATGGCCTCCATTGCTTGGAAAGCAGGGAATTGGTTTAATTTATCTCTACTGGACCCTTAGTCAAGGAGGAGACTTGCACATGCTTTCCTTGCTTCCCTGAAGCTGTACATTGAGCTGGCTTGCTGCAGTTAATTTCCAAATGGCTGCAAAAAGCTTCCCAGAATTCAGGCAGCAAATTCCACTCAGGTGTTTTTTTTAGCGTGTTCCAGTTCATCCCCCCAGACAGAGGGCATAAGTTGATTTTCCCCAATGAACCTACTTCCTTATTTTACCC
Source organism: Corvus moneduloides (assembly GCF_009650955.1). Taxonomy (NCBI): domain Eukaryota; kingdom Metazoa; phylum Chordata; class Aves; order Passeriformes; family Corvidae; genus Corvus; species Corvus moneduloides. Next base: position 6,862,465 of record NC_045496.1, read on the forward strand.
AGTCCCACTGTTGCCAGTTTTGGTTATGTCTGACAGTTCCATGGGTGCTCCCCAGTATCCCAGTGCTGCCAACTCCAGTGCTGTGGTCATGGATTGCACAAATTTACTGCAGTATGGAGTGGGATGCAAAGTCAGCCCTGGAAGTTTGCTCTTTCTCTGTTTTTCCATTTGACTCTCCTGGGTGAGGGATGGAGACCTTTACACTGCAGAAGAGTTTGTTTGAGTCAGAAAGCATCAGGTGTGCACATGATCATGGGAAAGAGCTGCTTCTGAGGGTTAAGACAGGACTGAGAATTGCAGGACTTTCCTACCCAGCTCACAATTGTACATCACAGCTGCTTAATGAGCTTTGCTCTTTGGGTTCTGAGGCAGCTCTGGATTTTATTTTTCAATTTGCATTTTTTCCCCAGGTGGAAAGACAAAGAGACTCAGCTCCAGGGTGAAGTTGTGGCCACATGTTGGCTCTCTGTGGGACTTGAGAGCCCACTGCAAATGCACACAGCTCCTGTATTAGGGGATGAGCTGGGCTGAATCACCTTCCATCTGCCATAATGCAGGAGCCTCTGTGACGTCAGGCATGGAGCCGCAGCTGTAAAGTGATCGCTCATAATGCGTGGTGCCTAGTGCACAATTTCATGTTTAATTGCATACTGTGGGCACTAAGGAAGAAATCTAAACCAGCATCCCAATGCAACATTTATCCTTCCTGCTCTCACCAGCCAGCCCTCCCCAAAAATAGCATTCACACCCCTGGCCCTTGCTCTTCTTTCTGCTGAGACTCAAAACTGCCCTGCCAGCAAAAGCTGTCTTGCGAGTCACAGAGAGCCCTTAGCATCCCCAGAGAACTCAACACTCCCACTTCAGCAGCTGGGGACTCAATCAGGCCAAGGTGTTTCTTCACCAGAGGAGCATTACATAATGAAATGCCGAGGAAACCGCCTCACACGGAGAACAAGTAAAATCTCCACAGGGGAGGATATAGTGAGAGGAGCGAGTGAAGATGCATAAGCAGAGCAACGAGGATTCTCACAGAAAGGGGGGCACATGTCAGCTGCACCCCACTGTTCAGGATGTGTGGTGCTGTGTTCAAGGAACTGAAGCATCCTCAAGTGGTGGATTGCACAGAAAAGTGGGATTGCTGCAAGGAAGTGGCAACCCCAGATCGCTGGATAAGTCTGTGTGCCTGTCTTGATCTGCCATTGAGAGGTGAGGGCTTGTTCTGACCCCAAAGCAGGTGTTCTAATCCAAAAGCAGCTCATTTGGGGGATTTGGGGTTTGACTTGAGGTTCGACAGCACTGACACGTGCAGCTTGTAAATCTGTGGATCTCTTAGAAGATCCTTGGAAAAGGAGGAGAATAAAGCACAGTGGCAGCTCCCGGTCTTCCAGATGCCTGCTGCTTCTAACACAGATCATTTGTAAATTGAGGCTGTAAGAAGGGTTTCTCTTCAAATGACATCACCTTAGGTGATACCTTATTTAACTCTAAGGAGAGGGTAGTTTGCTGCATTCTGTCCAAGACCAAATTTCTTCCAAAAATTCCATTTTCAAGGGCTATTTTCAAGATCCCCCTAAGGGAGAAACACTGAGCTATTTAGAAATGTCTTATGTAGTGCTTCTAAAGAATCCAGTCAGGAGTTCCAGTGTGGCCTGGTAGTGTTCAGAGCAAAAATTGATCTCCTTTACCAAAACCTGGAGAATTAACTGTATTCCCCCATTTGCCAGTTGCCCTGAGGTAGCTGTGCTGTTTCAGCATCCATATCTAACCCAGCCATCAGAGTACACTGCTGGGCTGGAGGATCCCACCCGAGGTTAATGGAGCATCCAGGAAAACGGGCACTTGTGTAGCACAGTCCTGGTTTCCAGAGGAATAGCTGGAATGGCTGGATGCTCTATTCATGAGAAGAAAAGGAACTTGGTTGCTGGACCATGTTCTCCAGCAGCAGTGGAGAGATCGTAGAGAAAGCATGGACAATAAAGCAGTGGGAATGCAGGGATCTGACCCAGGGAAAAACGCTATTTAAGGATTGGGAAGACAGATGCAGAGAGGGCGGTGTTAAAACTCCTGATGGCTCTGGCCATGGACAGATGCTTCCCGAGGTGTTCCTGCTCAGCCCTGCTCCTCCTGCTGGGACATGACAAATGTGCTCCTGGCAAGGAACCTGCCCTGCCAGCAGCCGCAGCTCTCTGGCATAAGGTGAAACAGCACAAAGTTGCTAGAAGTCATGTTAGGCTTTTTTCCACAGAAACCCATCCTACTTGCCCTGCAAATATCTTGCCAGGGCCCCAAACACCCCCACTGTGACAAGGTCCTTTTCTTTCTGCCATATCCCAATTTGCATTTTCTGGTCCCCTCACCAGCCACCTCTGTACATACTCAATTGCTTTAAATTATTAGAGGCCCTGGTCTGTGCTGCCATATATGTTGATGTCCGGGCATTAAATATTTATTGAAAAATTCATTATTTTGGCATTAAATATTAACTCACACGAGGGAATGAGTTGGATGATTTGTGTTCGTTTTTTATGAATCCCCTTGGCATCAAAAGTGTCTGGTTTCCAAAGGGTGCTGCTTGGGGGCAGCTGGTGTTTCACTCCTGGCTTTTTGGTGGAATTGCTCCTTGCCTGTCCTTCAGACATCCTGTCTCCCACAGTTTCTGGCTGCCTGTGCCCTGGAGATTAACTTTGCTATCGATATGTTTTGGCTTTGTTTACAAACCATGCAGTTTAAGACAACTTCCTTCTTCCCCCTCTGGCCCCCTCCATCACAAGTCTCTCCACACTCTCACACAGGGGAGACTTAAGATGCTCAAGCATCAATATAATTGTGTTACCAGGAGCTGTCTCCTTGTGTTCTGTCTCTTTAAGTGAAGTTTATGGCCTGAAAAGTAATTGATTTGCAACAGTATTTAAGACAAGAGCTGGAGGATTGCTGTGCTCTTCTGCAATGCAATAGCCTGGAGAAAACCATTGCTAAAGCAAAACCATTGACTTTTTCTTGTGACGTGGTCTCTTCTGATGCACTCAGCAGGGGTGAAGCTTGCTCTGTGTTTACAGAATTGTCTGCTATTTTTACAAAGGTGGCTTGGACACTGCACAATCCTGCAAGTTGAGCTGTGGTTCAGGCAATGGGTGCAGGAAAGGAGGGCAGGATGCTCCATGCTTTTGAATGCTGCTCCCTCTTTAATCTTTTACCTTGGATTAGGTTTTAGCTTGTTTTGTTGTTGTTGTTTTGGTTTTTTTTTCTTTTTTTTTCCCCCAAGGAAAGGGAGTTTTAGAAGGAGTCAGGCAAAGCTGGAAAATCTGCTGAGGTTCAGCTACCTGATGTGTAATGGCACAATGGAAGGGATAAATACATCCTTAATTGTGGGTAGAGACAATGCCTAGTCAATATTAGGGGGTAGTATTAGACCAGGAAAATGGGAAGGTTTTCCTAATACACTTGAGCCCTTTGTACAATTGCTCTGTTGAACAAAATGTAAATTGGAGTGAAAACATGAAAGTCCCAAAGCCAATGGCAAATCTCCTTTTTTCAGTAGGGTTTGAATCTGTCCTGCTCTCTGTGGAGCAAGAATGCAGCAGTGGTTGGGTATTTTAGCTCCAAAAAATCAGACCAGGATAACTTCAATAACAAACCTGAGCAGCCAAATGAAGCAAACCCTTCTTGCAGCCCACAGGGCTTGCTGGAATCCCCATCCTAGGAATTTCAGAGCAGAGCCATTTCCCTGGGCTGAAATATGAAAGAATTCGGGATAGTTGCTGCTGCAGGAGGAGCAGCAATAGTCAAAATGATCAAGATAATAGTCAAATTGATGATTTTGTGCAAAGACTTCTGTCAGCAGCAAGAAGAACTTCTCAGGGAGAATCTAACCGTCTGAAATCAGTGTGTGGGAGCTTTCCAGAAATTCACCCACAGAGTTTATCAAGTCTCCCTGGATATAGATGCCCATGGTAAGATAGACACGGTGACTTCCCAAAGTTACGTGCCATGAGAAATCCTTTCCTGGGAGGAGTGGCACTGATGTATCAAAATGCAGGGTGCAACAAGGACAGGGTGGCAGCAACACATAAGAATTTTCTCTTTTCTGACATAGTTTCCTAAGGGAATATGTATTGTGTACTTTGACCTAAGTAGTTCTTCTTAAAATCAAAGAATTTGATGCACAGTTTTGACACCTCCAATGGGAATTGGATGTGCTCTGTGAGACAGATCCCTCCAGAACTCAAGCCTAGACACAAAGTTATGGATGAATAAAAACTACTTCATCCAACCACAGCAGAGATCAAGCCCAGACTGGAAAGTTTACAAAAAATGGAAGACAAATAAGTGCCTTGTTCTGACTGGCTCCCTATTGCCCAACACTTGCTGGTTTGTTCTGCAGGATCCCTTCAGTGGGGCATTGAGGAAGAATTTGCAGCTTCACAGGAGCAGGTAGGGGGTCAGGAGATGCCCATAGTGGTGACCCTTTCTTCCCACGGCCTGGCATTTGGGAAGCTTTGCCTTCCCAGGAAATCTAGAGCTCTGAGTGTCTGTCAGGAAATCTAGAGCTCTGAATGTCTGGTCCTATTTCTGCACCAGTGGGCACGGAAGCTTCATGAAGTGATGGTTTCTGCAACTCCTTCGTTGGACTTTCTGTTCTGTTTGCATATCATAATTATTTCTGGCGATGTTTCTAAGCTGCCACCTGCAAATTTCCTTTCTCCCGTTGCAGGCAGTGGCAGATTCTTTGTGTTCCTCTGCCTTCTCCACCTTAAGGAGAGCCTACTCGTCCCCACCTTAATCTTTTATATACTCACTGAATAATAACCTTTTCTGGTCATTTACTCAGGAAGGATTTGTCATTCCACTATTTCATTAATCCTGTAACATAAAGTCCAAAATATATGTACATGGCTGTGCAGCAGCATATAATTCCTTCTGTAGCCTTCCCAGCTTAAATAGAGCACACCCTGTGTAGGAGCAGATAAATTTGGAAGGGAGGTGTCAAACTCACTCTTTTCCACCACTTTTGGGGACCACTGACTTTTGTCACCAGTGATAATCAGGCATTAGGAGGAGACAAGGGGATTCCAGCAGATCAAAACTCCACTGTCTGCAGGAACCCCCTTGCCACTAAGACAATGATGTAATTCCAGGGAAATGTAATTTATTCCCGTAATTTTGGTTCATCCCAGTGCCATGTGGATCAAGGGACTGCTCTGAAAGGTGCCAGAGATGTTCCCTGCCTGCTGCTCAGGGCACTGTCCCTCTTACAAGTGGTTTTCTTAGGAATGTGCCCACTCTCTCAAGCACCCAGGGAAAACTGCTTTTCTGGGATTATTACAGAATCTCCTGGGGAAAAGACAAATCAGACTTTTTATCTGCTTTTCTGCTTGCCACAAGCTAGTCCCAGCTTCTAACCACTAAAGGCACTTCTGCTCCTCTCTGCTCTGTCAAAGGACTTAAGATGATCAATTTATAATGTCTACAGAGTGCCAGGATGAAAAGATCTTCTGAAAATGCCTTGGATGGAAAGATGCTGTAAAAAAAATCTTTACCCTGATAGACTGATTACAATCTATTGTGCCATGGATTAGTGGGTGAGTATTTTTTCAGCTTCTTTTTTATTCCTATGTACAGATGCTCTGGACCACAATGACCTCTTTGAAGTCATTATTGGCTCTTGCATCCCTGAGTAGCACAGAGGGCACATTAAAAAGCTGTGTACAGAAAGAGACAATGAAGTCCCCAAGAAGTCATTAAGAGTCTATTGTGTCAGTCTGACTGCAGCCCACAAAAGACACCGAATCTGAAAGCTAAAAATATCCTTTGGAAATGCTGTTGACACAGTTATTTCACATTGGCAGCAACATCCTCCCCACATACACACACTCTCCTCCTACTAGTCCTGCTCAGAGCAATGAATATTCTGGGAATATCTGGCTTTTCTTGAGATTCAGTCTTGTCGAAATGGCTCTGTCTGCACAAGCACCTTCCAGCTTTATTAGTGAAGTCCAAGGTACAAGAGGAACTTCAATTTTCCCTCAATCCTACAGTCCCCACTGAGTGAAATGCTGCTCAAATACCCAGCTGGAGACTGCTGCTGTGCCAAAGGGCTGTGGCAGAGAAGATCAGGACAGGAAAAGATGGGAAAGAAATAGGTATTCGCTGTGTTTCTGCCCTTTTTGGAGCCAGAGGTGCTCCAAGCTCACAAAAGCAGATTACTGTGTCTGAGTAAATGTCAAGAGGGAGACTTCTCCTCACTCCAACAGCAGAGGAACAGCCCTTGTGTATTTTCTGGCAGCCTACATCTCAAGTGCCGGCTAGGACACTCCAAGGACTCGGTCCCAGAGGTAACAAAGCTCAGCTGACTCTGAGCTCTTACCCTGTGCTCTTTGCAGGCTCCAGACATCACCATATTTTCATGGTATTCCTCACAATTTCTGGGTTTAGAGACAATGTTTCTTTTTTTTCAAATGGAAGCTGGAATTTGATTGTTGCTAATCAAAACCAAGACATGGACAGCAATATATGTTCAGCCTTTATTTTAATCTGAAGAAGTCCTAAACTAAGAGGAAAGTTCATAGCATCCTTAGTAAAGTTGTCACTGTTGATGCAAATAAACGACACAACTCCCTTCAATGGCCCAGTTTTATTTTAAAAAAACTAAAACCCAACACAGCACAGTTACTCAGATATCTAAAACTACTCTGAATATGACAGATATTTTAATAGAGGGTTTTAAAAGTCCTTTAATGGGTTTCATCTCATCCTAACACACTCTGATTCTGAAAAGAGAGGTTGTAGAGTATAAACAGCCACTGAAACAAGCAAAGAGAAAGATGGGAATTGATGTAAAATCCAGTTCTGCTTTTCCTTTTCCTGATTAAAAGCATAAGGGACAAGATTATTCCCAGCCTTTCTTGGCTGTGGAGTCTCCAGTATTGTGTCTAACTCATGCTGAGTAATGTGTATTGATTGCTTTGTTACCAGCTTTATTGTTCAGTCTATCACCAATAAAAATTTTATGTAAAACACAAGCAGAAGGAAGCAAGGGAGAGAAAGTGACTGGAGAGCAAAAATGCACACGAGGAGTAAATGCTGCTTTTATTCCCACACAGACATGCTGTGCCCAAATTTTAGCAGCAGGAACTTATTCCTCATCACCCTGTTTTAAAGCTTTGGAAAAGAGGTTTCTTTTGGTTTATTTGCTGGTTTTTGTTTTAAGTTTTTGGTTTTTTTGACTTCCTTGTGTTTAAGTTTTCTTAGGGAAATAAGTACCAGGAGAGAAAGGGAAAACCAGGTGAGGATGACAAATTTGCATATGAAAAGGAGTAGCTGAGAATTTTGCTGTGGTTAAAAGGAAACGAAAAGGAAAGAATTGGCTGAGAGTCTTTAGGGCTGCATTTCTCTAAACGTGACACAGGTGATGGGTGTAATCACCGTCTTTCTCAGAGGCTTCTGGGCTGGAAATAATTTAATTTCCATGGCCAAATATTATTGTATGTCATAGCTTTGTCTAGGAGTATGAACGAAATGGGAATAGTGGTAATTTTGAAAAGGGAGGTGTTCCCCTCTTCCATCAGGCTGGCTGAGATCCAGCCAATTTGCTTCTTCAACACTGGGACCATGCTCACCACGTAGGTATGGAAGTAAATCCAGAAGATAAAGGAGGGTTTGCTGATTGACCCAGACCCAGCCAGGACCCTGTTGAGGCTTGGTACCAGCACAGTGGCACTGGCAAAGGGCTCTGGGTGCGCTGTGTGGGCTCCCTGCTGAGCCCAGCCCTCCTTTGGAGCTGCATTTGCTGCTGGATTTCCCCGCAAAGCATCCCAAGGACATTTATCAGTCTTGGTTCTTGCGGTTCCATTAACTTTTCCTGGCTTCAGACAATAAAGCTGGGGAGTTAATTTCATTCTTTTAACCAGTGGGAAGGGGGTGGGGGATAAAAAATAGACTGAGTGCATTTTATTTGAATCTGATGGATCCAGGATGCCGTGCTCCCATCCCTACCACAGTCAGCAGTGTCAGCACTCACCAGCAGCTCCAGCCGGCAAATAATGACTCACTTGCTTCGGTGGTCAAACTGAAGCAAAGTCATGAAGTAAAAAAGTGTTTCAAGGTTATTCAACAACAGGTTTTGACCAAAACCTGAAATTTTACTTTTTTTTTTTTAAGGCATTTATTTCTGTCTTCTTTTTTTTGTTGTTGTTGTTGTTTTCTTTTCCAAGCAACAGATGTGTCATTTTAAAAACAAAGTGTTATTTCAGAAGGAAAAGTGGAAGTATTCTGTTAGGAAACAGAAATGCAGGAAAATATTTGGACCTCTCTTTTTCTTTCTTAATTTTAACTTGTATTTTTGTCCTAGATGAAATTCTTCAGACGCTGCATCTGAACTGAATAGTTCTGCTAATCACTTCCCCCAGACTGCATATTTTGGTGAATTAGATATTTTCACAAGGAATACTGGCTTTATCTCTTCCCTTGATCCTGGCTTTGCCCAGGTGACATACAAGGAAAAAGCATTGTAGCAGACAACAGGGAAGTGTCAGCTGGGACATCAACATCAATTTTTAAGAGTGGAATTGGAAGACGAACAAACATCAACATCTTTTAAATTAATTAGTTTATTTTTAATATTTTTTCTCATATAATTGTTTTTTCTCCAGCTTGAGGGATACCTGTCTGGGCCTGGTTATCAGCACTCTGCTTGGGAGGGAGGATGGTCCTCTGTGCTGCAGGAAAATTGGAGAGTGTGGGTCAAAAACAAAACCACGAGTCACTACAGGGTGATGGCAGGTCAAAAGCAGAGCCCAGCAGATTTGAGAGTAGTGAAAGCAAGAAACAAAACCCTATCACCCATTATTATTACTGACCTCCCTCCTCTTGGAATTAAAAAGGGGCTATTTACTCCACTCTAGTGGCATTTTGGTTCAGAAGAGACAAACTGGCATTTGTAACTTACTGGTAAACCCACACAGGAACCTTCTCAAACAAATCCCTTCTACCTACAAAATTTAGGCAGTGATTATTTGTGCTATTCTCCATCAAATGCTTAGTTTGAGAAGGAGTCCACCATCTCCTTCTCTGGTGATCCTGTTTGAAAACCTCATGTGTCATAACAGGATTGAATTACCTGCTCCACAAGGATGTAATTTAATGAACTACAAAGGAATCCGAATTCTGAAATGAGAGAAAAAGGAAGAAAAAGGGGTAAGGTACACCCATGACAGTAAAAAATTACTTTGGTATTGCAATTACTTGGAGGGACACAACTTTTTACTGACTCTATGCATCCTCCAGTGTGCTGGATGAAGAGCTGTGTTGGTCATTTTTGGCAAAGCAGAGCAAAAGCAGTACCAGAGCTGCCACCACCACCAAAATGCAACAACCTCTGGACATGAACAGGGCCATAAAAAACTGTGCAGGAAGGATGGAGAGAGAAAAGAGAGGGGATGCCAAAAAACCCTACAGTTCCAAAGCTGGGAGATTTGGTGCAAAATAAACTCCTGGCAGCAGGCCAGGTAACCCTTGCCAAAGCCCGACAGCTTCTTGAGGCAGGTGTCACCTGGGACTTGAGGAATGAGGGATTTAATCTTGGCTGCAGAACTCAAGCCGTGACAGCTTTAACCTGTCCTGTACCTGCTCCCACCTTATTTCTGTAGGTGCAGCAAATCCCTTCCACTGACTCAGGAACAAGAGGCTTTTAGTGTGTTTGAGTGAGCAAAAACCCAAATGATTCTCTTCCTAATTAGCCTAATGAGCCTTTTGGCTCTCACATGATGACAAGTAAATGAATTTGCCCTTTCCTTGACAAGTTCTTATGGGAATGATCTGAAGCCTTTCGTAACAATGCATCAAAAGTACAAAGTCATTAAAAACAGTTGTCCAACTATGAAATTAGTTATTGATTAATATTGCTTCCAGACAGCCATACTGTTCATTTAAAGAAAGAGATAAAAACAAGGATTCTAATGTTCATATTTCTTCATGAAAGAGGTTATTGTAATGTGGAAAACATTTGAGATCCTGAGGTCATATATGTCTGTACTCCTGTGCTCAGGCACACTCATTTTATTCATTTCAGCTTCACAGAGGTCTTGCACTTGGAAAAAGTTGCTGATCACTGTAAAAACCTTGACTGATCTCATCTTGATGTGCCCTTTCCCAGCAGAAGAGAGCAGCTTCTTCTGGAAGAAGCTTTACAAAACTGAGCAGAACAAGTCCTGCTGTGAGTCACACGGAGTTTGTCATCTCCCAGGCTGTGAGGCACTGTTAAAACAAGAACAGGGGGCTCCTAAAAGTGGCTGAAAGGTCCCTGCTCTGTGAATAGAGCCAGGAAATAACAGTCATATCAAGCGTTATTAGGGGCCAAAGGAGCAGCGTTAGAGGGAACAGGAGCAAAAACAGCCTGTGTGTACTGGTCCATCTCCACCAGGATGATTTCCATGGTCACCCAGACAGGTCAAGAAGTGTGTCTGCACTTTTGTACCAGTCAGCCTCCAGAATCCCTCAGTCTCTGAAGTGAGAAGAAGGAGAATGATGTAGGGGGAGAAAGAAAAGGGAACAGTGAAACAGTACTTGGAACCACATTAACCATTGTGCTGATCAACGAAGTGAAATGACTGGCTTACCACAGTGCTGTGAATTTGTATGTCTAAAATCAAAACTTATTTTGTAATCCCCTTCCTTCCACAGAAGTGGCATTTGTCAGAATACAGAAAAATTCTAAGTGCAGTTCAGGTTCCATTTCACTCTGAGGTCGTTTTCAGCCAGTGTTCATTTGTGGGCTGAGTTGATCAGAAGTTTTCCAAAATAGAGTGGCTATTCCCACGTAAATATCTACTTCCTGAAACCAACATGTTTGGCAGGAAAAAAAAAAAATAAAAGCATATTTCCCTGAAATTTCAGTTCTAGGAGGAGTCTGGCCCAACAAATGGCACAGTTATAATATTGTTTCTCCATTACAATTGCCTCAGAACCATTACTCTTGTATTTCATCCTCAGCTGCTTTGTCCCTCAGCTCAATTGCTTTGAAATGAATAAAATACCATCTATTTGTGTTTTTGCTTCTGTGGGGGAAGAAATCTGCTTATTGTGGTAAACTAAATAGATTGTTTTTGTCTGTGCGGGGTTTTGTTTTAAAGAATGGAATAATTTTGCTGGAACTGAAATTCAGATTTTTTCAGGCTCTCTAATGAAATTCTTCTATTGTGTGTTGATTTGGGAAACAGTCTGGACAGCTGATATTCAGCAGCTCTGGAAGCTTTAACTGAGGTTTTGAATCATAGAATCCCAGAATGGTTTGGGTTGGAAGAGATATTAAGGATCATCTTTTTCCACCTCCTGCCATGGCCAGGGACAACTTCCCTGGTTGCTCCAAGCAACTCAAGGCTCATTAGGCCTTGGACACTTCCAGGGATCCAGGGGCAGCTACAGCTTCTCTGGGCAACCTGTGCCAGGGCCTGCCCACCCTCACCGGTGTAGGAACCCAGAGTGCAGAGAATATTTCTCTGCCTGTTTTGAAGGGGTTTTACTCCCCTGAACAACACAGCTTTTGACCTGCAACCTTGGAAAAAACTGCCTACTATTAGAAAAGAACTAGAAACTAAACTGGTGTGAATTAGGTGATACAATACTATGTGAGATTATCACAGGGTGAAAAATTTAGAGTTTTTAGGTCTATTTGCATAGTAAATAGATAAAAGTAGAAAACCTCAAAATGGAGCATAAGTTGTCGTTAAAATCTTCTTTCTCCTTCTTCACTAACTCCATATTTTGCAGCAATAGTGGTCTGGGATGATTGGATAAAGAATTCCGCAGTTCCTGTCTATGTGATTTAGGAACTTGTTGGACATTGGTAAAAAAGAGAAAATATCCTGCGTTTTAAGTTTTCATTGGATAATTTATCTTTAAAAGGCTGTGTAAATCTTGATAATTAGGCTTTTCTCCTTCATTCTCTGCTCTGTGCTGTGCCTGGGTCACGCTAGTGACTCTGTTTCTCTGATAAGACTTAATAAACAACAATCTAGCAGCAGCGAAGGCTGAGGGTCTCCGTTTGTCTCTCGAACTAACTCCTGGCAAGAACTTTAAAAACTCTCTCTCATCAGGAGAGACTTGATTACGGCATGATCAGTGTCAACAGGGAACAATTTCTCCCTAATGTCAAATCTAAAACCACTCTCTGTTCATTTGAAACCATTCCCCCTTTTTCTGTCACTCCAGGCCCTTGTAAATAGTCTCTCTCCATCTTTCTTGTAGCTCCTTCAGGCACTGGAAGGCCACTCATAGATGACCCCAAAGCTTCTCTTCTCCAGGCTGAACATTCCCAATTCTCCCAGCCTTTCCTCCCAGCAGAGCTGCTCCATTACTCCAATCATCCGGGTGCCTCCTCTGGGCTCTCTCCAGCAGCTCCACGTCCTTCCTGTGCTCTGACCACAACCATGTGAGAAATGCTGTACTAAAAAGGTGTTTAGTCCTTGCCCTCTTTTTCAACACAAGGTGTTCAGATAGTCTGGAAAAGTTTTAGAGAGTCACCCAATGTGAAGCTTATCAGGTTTGCCTATTATTTCTTATCAAATCTGAAACATGCCAGGCATCATTTAGCCTGAGATACTTGGCATTTCACAAACCCTGGCTGCCTGTCACTCAAACCCAGGTGATGGGCACTTCAAAGAAGACCAAGGTGCAGTTTTGAGCACTTTTTTATAAATTTCTTTGGACCCACTTTTCTTACATGGAAGCCCTCTAGTTAAGGCTTGAATTCCTGATAAATTTCCATGCATTATTAACCTAATTGGACACAACATATACTCTGAGATTCTCATTAATATTTTTTAACACATTGTGGCATCTTTACTCTTGAGCAGTCAACCGAGTTCTCATCTCCATAAAAATGGGCTCCTCATAACCAGACAATATCCAATCATTTCCAGTCCATAAGGTAAATTTCCTATATATTCTTTCCATTTTGTATTTTTCTCACCAATCAGCACAATAACTTTCACCCTATGGATTATTTCTCCACAAACCTTGCCAGAAGCTGCCTGGGAAGGATGGAAACTTGAGCTGGAGGACACATCAAAGAGAGAATCTCAGGCTAAAACTTTTTAACATAATTATTTCACTTATTCCTGTAATTTCTACCCTTTACTGATTCGAATCATCTTCAAAATAAATAAATTGCCTTATGGAAATAATATGCCAATGATACCATACTTACCAATATTATTAATTGGTACTGCAGCCCACTGGTTAAGTGGCTTTGTTGTTAATTTATCCGTGCAGCAGGAACAATTTGGAGTCCAACACCTGAACATCAGTCTGAGGTGATACAAGAAAACATGAAAGGAATGACCCTGAGCTAAAATGATTACTGGTGTTTGTTAGGTACCATGGCTGCAACAACAAAGTTAATCAGCCAGAAAAATTATTAGGTAAAATAATTTTTTAAAATATAAACATAGAAGTTTTTTATTGTTATTATATAAAATTGAACTATGTAGATTATTTTAAGTGGGTAGATTTTTGTTTTTATCCATGAAATTGCTACCATATTAACAAGATTTTCTCAACATTAATGGATTGATTTCTGTATAATTGTAACTCAATTAATTCATCCCAATTACCTCTAAGTAAAATTTAAATTAAGTTAAATTGAAGAAATTAAAAATGTTTGAAAATCCTGCATGGAAACCTTGAGGCATCATAAGATTGTTGTTTCTCATCTCTAATATCATTAATTCTGCAACAGAGAACACAACAGAAGGAGTCTTGGTTCTCCCAAGACTTGTAAACTGTTGTTTTCTGTACATTTCAAACCCAACTTAGAGGTCTTTTCATTAATTCAATATGATTTTTTTTCCCCACTGATGGAAAAAATGTGTTTCTCTGTCTCCTCAGGTCCATTGGTTCCTTATTGAGGAAGCTGATGCGCAGATGATCCATTTATAATGTGGAGATGTTCAGCCATGAAGAGGAGTTTAACAAAGGGTGGAAGCTCTGGTACTGGTCTGAAAGAGAGGGAACAGTCATGACAGGCACAGAGGCACCTTCTGACACCACAGGCACTCAGGAACCACCCAGAACTCCGGAGGTAGCTCTTCTTCAAGGGGCTTGCCAAGTGCTTGCCAAGGCCAGGGCCACCAAGAGCCCTCAGCAGGGCTTGAAGGCAGATCCAGACTGAGACACGTTTTATCTGATCTTGGCAAACACAGCTGTATCCCAGCTCAGCCCCATCTGTGTTGGTTATGTTGGGCTGGAAGAGCTAAGGCTGAAACTGCCTTCAACTGGAACTTCCTCATGACCAAGTTCTTCCATTCCCAGAGTCAGAGGAGCTGTGCTGAGGTTTACACGCAACTGAGAACTTGCAATAGAACTGCTGCACATCTGAGAGGAATTTGGACAGTTTGGGAAAGCAGGCACATGTCAACTACACACATGTTTTTCAGCTGTGTTTTTTGGGAACCTGATATCAACAGGTATTTCAGCTCACTTGCATCTTCTTTGTTCATCTCATGGCTGGCTGTATACCCTCCCAAAAGCCTCCTCCGAAAATACAGATCTCCAGCTCCTGATTTCCAGATCACTCTGGGCTGGTCTGGTCTAGAGAGTCACTGGGCAGCCTTGGGCTGCATCTCTGCTCATCACTGTTCAGGTGCTTGATAGGCTGCACTGATATGGAGAACAGAATTTATTAATAAGGGCTGCCAGCATATCCTGTCTTCTCTTCAACTGGAATTTTCCACTTGCACTGGTCTCTGTGGGCTTCAAGGGCTGGCCAGGCAGTCTTCCCTGAATTTAACAGCCTGAATCAGATAAAACACTCAGTTTAGATCATCTGTGCTCTGCTAGAATTAGACAAATGCCGGTCACACTGAGAACCAGCCAAAGCCATCCCCCTCCCTGCAGCAGAGTCATCCACATGGAGAGGAAGGTGCTCACAGGGATGAGATGGTTTACAGAAAGGTGTTCATTAATTGCATTTTTGTTCAGGACCCTCTGGTGAACAGAGACATACTGGGAACAAATGAAAGTTTTTGGAGTCTGGATAGAAAAAAAGGAGGAAAAAGTTTTGCCTCTTAGAGCAGGGAAATAGTTTGAGGCTATGTTTTAATTAAAATGAATATCTGCACTATCTTAATGTTATTGCCAGTTAAGTGTAGCGGGGTGATTTAGAGTTCTGTAACACAATTATACTCTGGTAATGAAGCTCCGCAGAATTATCCCAGGAATTTAAAATGCAGAGGGGAGCAGTAGCTCTCATTTGTAACCATGTTACAGCCTCTATTGTTACAGTATTTTCTGTTTTCCTCAAAGATTAACTCAGCCGTGTTTAAGTCTCTGGTTACGTTAAAGAGAAGTGGGGAGCGAGTGACAACAGCAGTTTTACTATCCCTGGAGGATACCCATTCCAAATGTTCAGCTCCCAGAAGAAAGCTGGCCATGCTCCTGGTGTCTCTGCTGGGAGCCAGGACCAGGTCATTCAATAGAAATATCCCATGTTCTGCAGGTGAGACCTCAGGTAAGATGCCTTGACAGGTGATGTGGAGCCTTTCAGACTTGCTTCACATCTTTACCTCTGCTTCTGATTCCTTCTGGTGTGCCTGGGAGGTCTCATCTGCTTGTGGGCTCCTGATGGTATTCCTGTCATGGAGAAGAAGAACTGCATGAGAATGGGCAGCTCCTTGCTCAGCTTGATCCCCTTCCAGATACATGAAAAAACATTCCTACATCTTCAGCTGTGCTTCCAATACAGCCGAAGTTACACACATTGGAGTTAATGTTTTTAGATTTAGATGTTGAGTTTGACCTCCAGGGTGTACCTGGGTCGCTGCTGGGTTTGTGCCTCAATGTGCTCCAAGATTTTGTTTCTGGAAATGGGAAAAATATTTGGAAAAAGGAAGAAGCCCTGGCAGATTTCATTCCCATTGGAAACAAATTTGTTTTTGTATTGAGGAAAGCTGAAAACTGAATTGGAGGTAACTTCACTTGAGTTTTTGATTTGCAGCAGATTAAAAGCAGAAAGGAATCGATACAATAATAAGCACAATCCTCAGGAATACCTCCAAACCCCTGTGGCAGACCCCAGCAGTCTGATTAACCCAAGAAAACAGAATTTGTACACTCTCTTCCTGCTTCTGTGGGTTGTTTTGCTCAATTTCATAACATGACTAAGGTTCAGACTGCTCAAAAGAGGCATATCTGTCGACTTTTCAGGATTGTCAGTGTTCAAATCTAGCATCACATTCCTGACACACAGACATTCTAGCTCCAACCAGGTGGTACTTTTTGGGGGGGGGGGGAAAAAAAGGCAATAAAAGCAAGTTTTAAAAATGCCTTGCTGCTCTGCTCTGTGGTTGAGTTTGAAACAAACTGGCATGAAAGAAATGTTTCAAACCTGAAATGTGCAGCATTTCTTACCTTTTCAAAATGGAATGTTTCTATTTGCTCGCTTGAAACTAATTTTAGTTTGTCCACTTCTTTCCAGTGAAGCCTTTGCAACCATGTTTCCCAGATCTTAGCAGTGAGAACAGCTCTTTCTTTCAGGCCCTGGTCTGTTCACACTGAGTGGTGCTTTTCTGCCTTCAGGCCTTCTAAAATATTATCCAATGGGGCAAAATGCTGCTCAACATGTGTAAAGACCTTGCCTTTCACCTCTAGGTCAATTCCACCTTACGACCCAAAAAGTACAATTCTCCCATTGTTCAGTTTTACCTGAGGAGTAAAGGCTGTCATCCCACAGCTTTGTGAAAACCCACAGCTCAAGCTCTGACTCAAGGCAGAAGCTCACTGTTAGCATAAAAAATAGGTCAGTCCATTTTCTGCAGAAAACATTCCTCCTGCAAATTTTGGTCCCTCTCCAACCTCTTGCTAAAAGCTCATGACCATGGAATAAAGGGTAAGGTCAAAAGTCCTGGAGCTATGAGACAATATCTCAGGATGCAGGTGTCCTTGGGCTCTGATTTAGGTTTCCATGTGTCTTACTGCATTTGCTTAATGATTTTCTGGGCACCTATGGCCATAGCATCTGGGCTGCTGCCACAAATTAAATGCAATCAGACATTAAATCAAACTGCCTCCAGCAGGATGCAGAAACAGGGCTCCTCCTGCTGCTGCCACCATTGGGCAGAGGGGACTCAGGAATGGGTCAAATTCATGCAAAGGTGTCGCTGAGAGGGTATGCCTTGTCAAGCTGGCACTGTGGATTTCTAGGAAATCCACACTCGTAAACTGGAATTCTTCCTCTATGAATATCAGAGAAAATAGGGCCATAAGGTATCTCAAATTACTTAAATATTCTGCAATCACTATATAGAGAACCTGCCCTTAAGGCTTCCTTTTGGGCAAAATCCCAGGCATCATTTATGCAGCACAAGACCCTGAGGTTCAGACACTGAGACTTTGGCATTTTATGGCTTCTATTAGATATTCATTCTGTCAGCATGACCACTTGAATTTACAGTAGCACACATTGGGGGAGACGGATACCTATCCCAGGCCACTGCCTGGTGGGGGTGTTCCTTTCCTTGTATTGGATCTCATTTGGGATTTTATATTCCGTATGTTACTCTTGGAGCCAGACATATGCATGACCATTATCAGCCTAAGTGCTAACAGCTGGAATGTATAAACTGTCTGATATAAAGGAAGATTTATCAAAAATTTTTTCCCAAGCTGTAAAATGTAAATTCAGCCCTGTTTTGGGGTGTGAAAAAATTGTCATATCTAGAATTTTAACAATATGAAGTGATATCTGACTCAGTGCTGGTTTGTCAAAATACCCCAAATAGCCAGATAATAATTCAGTTTAATCCTCTTTATTGTGAGAGAGTGACGGAGAGTCTCAGGGCATGTAAAATCTGTCTGCATGTGTCCATCTGCTTGCAATAGCTCTATATGGCAGCTTGATTGGAAATTATGTGCATGGGAAGGAAAGGTCGCTGTCTCTGAAGGACAAAATCCGCCTCTCTGTCCAACAAACTCCAGGAGCCATTGGTCACCCTGGGATGACAGCTGTGAATTGCAGGGCAATGTTTGCTGCATTTATTTCTCCCAGTAATTCAGGGGGCGTGTGCAAGTGGAGGAGGTGTTGCACATTTGGCCGAGTTTGGGATGTGACAGAGGCACCAGGCCACGGTCACCTCAAAAACATTGAGGGATATTTACAGAACAGAAAAAATCATCAGAAGCTGTTTACTGATTAAACTTGAAGCAAGCCCAGTCCTTCCAAAAGAGCAATCATCTGCTATTCATCACAGATTCCTGCAGGTCTGGATGCAAGAGCTGTGGCAAAGCTTGGGAAGTCCTTCATGTTCAAAGTCACTTTCTGTTTTTTGTGTTAATGATATGGGAGCCCTTAGGAACCTGGGCCAAGACTTGTGTTACCTTCTGGACAGAGAAGAAAAGACATACAGGCAAAGAACAGAGAAAAAGGCACATCCCTTCTGTAGAGCCTCATGTCAGTGGCACAGCTTGGGAGCATCCTAGCTTTCCAGAGCGATTGTCCAACCCCCCACCTACGGGGCCACACAGCACCTGTGACTGGAGCCCAAATCTGCTCAGCTACATCTTCAGTCACAGTTAGGATGGAGTTGCAAACTTGCTGGACAACTGAAAACTCTCTCTCAGGTGAAAAACAACTGAGGATTCAAGTTCATTCATATCTGAATGAAAATGAAATTGGTATTTTCCTTTCTAATTTCTCAGTGGGATTTACACTTTCATACATTTGAATTGTTCCTGTCTTCCAGCTTTGGATCATGTTGGTCAAAGTGACCACACTTGGCAAATGGGGACAGTGATTCCTACCAGCTTTTTGAACACAGGCAGGTGTCTTGGTTTGAAAGACACGTATCTGCCAAGGAAGGCAGGAGCCTCCCTTGGAATGCAAATTATGACCCCTTTCCCTCCGAATTATTATAACTTTGAAATCAAGGGGCTTTTAGGCAAAGATATGAGAAAAGGAATAACAGTTCTTTACTATTATATATCTCTATGTGTATAACCAGTCAAACAAACAGCAATAACTCTGGCAGTAACAGCGAACAATCCCAAACCCAGTGCCAGCCTTCTCGGCTGTCGGGCCCTTTCCCCTCGGGTGCAGTTCCGCTCGCAGCCGGCAGGGGCGCTGGCGGCTCCCGGTGAGCAGGGCAGGTGCGATGGTTCCCCCGCGGCTGCAGGGGGCGCTCCGGAGCGAGCTCGGGGAGCACGCGGCACCGGTGCCCTGGGATCCCGGGAAGGGATGGGACAAAGGCTTCACAAACCCCTGGGGCATCTGATCCTGGTGCCCCAGCCGGACCCTTGGGAGAAGCAAGCTGGAACAGCAGGAATGAGCACAAAATCCCAGGTGATAGACGAGATGTATCGAACTCCACAGCTGTAGTGGGAACCCTGGGACGTCTTGGCAGGCAGGGGGTGCAGAGCTACAGTGCAGCGAAGGCTCAGAGCAGTGGCAAAGGAACAGCGGGGCCAGGGCAGCAGCGGCCCAGCTCCCAGCAGGGTAGGGAAAATTTGGCTCGGGATCCTGGGGTTTTTCCCTTGAGGCAGATGCTGAAAAGTCCCTTTTAGTGAGGTAGGGTGTTAAATAGGGTCCCAATGAAACGGCTGCTCAAGCGAGCAAGCTCCACTCACGGTAGAAGAAAGGCAACAGAAGGCAGAATGCCGCAGTGGTGATGAATTCTCCTCACAGCGACCGCAGCTTCTCTCCCCTCCGAACACCAAGAGAACAAGAGAGGTAGGGGCTTCACCCAACCCCTTTTCCCCAGTCCAGATCTCACTGCATCTCTGCCCTACACGAGAAAACCCCAGGTAAAAGAGAGTAGCCAGCTGGACCCCTCCCCTGAGCTGCGGCCAGGTCTTTTGTCTCTCTTAAGGATCCAGTCATTATTGTCTCGTAGCAACACGTATGGGGAAAATTCTTTAAGAGAAAAAAGAAAACAAAAGAAGAACTCCTAAAACCTCAACAGCAGGGTGACAAGAAAGGACCTAAAGTGGTATTTTATGGCCCAACCAATGTAATTCCTGTGGATTTCTTACTGTGGTTACTGAGAGTGGGATGACTATTTAAAAAAAAAAAAGGGTCAAATAGCTTCTGTCTTATGGACAGAGGATTGTTTTCACAGAGTTGTACAACTGCTGCCATCAGACAGTAACCATCAAGTATTGGTGTTTGTACTCACAACCCATGGAGCATTTCCAAACAGAGCAGCACTTCCACATGGATAGCAGGAAGGAGGAGGCAACAAGTTGCACCAACCAGTCAGGTTGTACCTGTACCTTCTATCTCTACTCTGATCTTCAGATCAGAGTTTTCAGTGACACCATAGCTTGAAGGGTTAAGTCTGATTGACTTTCCACACCAGAAACACAAATCACCATGATATTTTTTCCCCTTTTAGATGGTGATCTTCAATTAGGAAAAAGAAATCAATTGCCAAGAATTTTGTCCTGCTGTGCAGGTGGAACTGTCACACATTAAAACTGCTTTCAATCACCAGCAAAATTCAAAAGCAGCAATTTTCTTTCTCTTTTTCACCCTCAGTTTGAGGCCTGATTTTCTAACACCTGTAGCTTTGCTGGGGAAACC
The DNA here is from genome assembly GCF_009650955.1 of Corvus moneduloides. Lineage (NCBI taxonomy): Eukaryota > Metazoa > Chordata > Aves > Passeriformes > Corvidae > Corvus > Corvus moneduloides. The sequence goes on from NC_045496.1 coordinate 6,883,031, forward strand.
GCCTCCTTCCTTGAAAACAAGCAACAACAGAAGGAAGAACAGCTTAGTACTGAGCATATAAAGACTCAAAGGGAAAATGAGGCAGAAGTCCTTGGGAAAGGTCTTTCTTATGGAACAGATCCTGGGTTTGACAGAAGTGCACTCTGCAGCAGTGGGCTCGGAGAGAACACGAGGTGCTGGATCTCACCAGGAACGGATAATTCCAGAGTCTTCATCTCAGGGACATCACTTCCTATCTCACCCATGTCACACAGTTACGCTGCAAAGCCAGGAGAGAGCTTTGGTTATGGAAACACAGAATGAGCTATCAGGGAACACAGTGTTTAAACCAACTTGAACAATGACTCCCCATGCACTTTTGCTGCAAGTCATTTAATCTCCCTGTGCTTCTCTCCTCTGCAGGCTGAGGACAATACTTATTGTATGTACCAGGATACTGCAAAGCTTCATCTACTGAAATTATTGTTGCTCTTTGTAACTACGGAGTGTTACGAGAAGAGCTAATGGAAGCACAAGTGAATTTCACATTTGAGTGGTGGCCATTAAGCCTTGCTGGAGTCCTCTGACTTCAAAGACATTTTATCTTCCACTCCAGTGACAGATTACACTTCAAAGATTCGCCTTGCATATAAACCTAGACAGGGCTAATTTTTGGCCATGTTTCCCCTAGTGTTGCTATTTACCCCAGAGAAAAAGGAATATGGGAGTATTATTTGGACCTGCCTCCTAGTTGGAAATGTCTGCCTAAAAATACCTGTTGCTCCCACTTTCTCTCATGGGTAGTGATATCAGCACTGCCAGAAGTCAGGAATGTGCATCCCAAATCTTCATCTGAAGAGATTCATTGGAAGCCAGGGACAGTCTCATTTGCAATTTTTTTTTTTTTTATGGATGTTTGCTACCCTTTGTGTTGTCTGTGGAGCCATTTCTGCATGTGTTGACTGGGAGGTGCCCTGCATTAGCACACCAGGGGTAAAATCAGATAATATCCTGTTGTAGGAAAGTGTCAGTCCTTCTCTTTACAGATGGCTGAATGCAAGCCAAGTGTAGGGGTTGTCACAGGAGTTATTTGCTGCACATGGATGAGCATGGAGGGCACACATGGCATGCAGGTACAGGGATACTGGTGGATTTGCTCTCACACTCACACATCAACTCCAGTTCAGGCTCACAGCAAAGCCTTCCCCAAAATCACCACCTGGCTTTGGTAGAGCTGATCTTGTGTGTCTGGTGGGCACAGGGAGCTCCTACCCAGGGCTTTACCCTGTCAAAACTACAGGGTGGGCAGGGAAGACATGCACCAGCATAGCTGGATAGGGTTGGAAGTACGGGGAGAGAGGACAGAGAAGTCCCCATGAGAATGAGGAGCTGAACCCTGGCAATCCCAACATTCTGCCATGAGTTAAGGAATTCCATTCTCCAATTTACCAGAAATTACCATCCTCATCCAAAGACACAGCTTTGTAGGTTCTCAGCTGGGCTGAGCTGTGGACCTGTCCTTGGTGGCATATTTCAAGCACTGTGGTGGGGTTGGAAGGACCACTTTGTTTCACTGCTTCAGTTTGTGGGGCAAAATCAGTGGCATTTTCAGGTTTGTGGTTGTCAGTCAATCTTGTCAAAATGCTAAAAGTCAGCAAAACATAAACTCTTTGAAATGGAAAGCAGAATTTTGCAGGGAGCCAGGTCTGAACGAATTGTGACCAAAAAAAATGGCTTTTTTATTCATTAAAATTCAAATGCAGATAAATAAGCAACAGCTCCATCAAGGATTATGGAACTTCAGCATTTATGAGGAAGCAGAAATTTTATAAATATTGATATTGTCTATTTTCTACCTACATACCTTTTTTTTAGAAGAGTAATAACATTTGCTAGTCCAGCAATAATACTGTGCATTTATGCAGCAGCTTTCATCTCCAAGCACTTTACTAACATTGGCTGGATGAAGCCCCACAGAGCTCTTACAGAGGAAATAAGGAATTATTATTCCCAGTTTATAAGCCGACAAATATTTGCAGAAGAAGATCAAGGAATTCTGCCTGGAGGCAAAGGCTGAGAACGTGGCAATGCTGTGGCAGAGTTTGGGAGCTTTTGCAGGAATTATTCTCCATCTGAGGGACTCCACCAGTTTAAAGATGTGTTTAGTGGGACAAAAGTTGCTGCAGGAACTGATGGGCTGAACTTGGGGCAGGTCATCACACCAACTGCCTGTATGCTGTTGTGGGTGACAATGAATGAGAGTAACTTATTCCTACAGATCAGCACCGATTTTGTATGAGTTTAATAAAGGGCAGATCAGCTCAGAGTTATGTGCTAAATAACTCTGTGGCCTCATGTGTTCAGTTAGTTTGGTTATCTCTCCTTAGCACAGAATCATGCCATGTAAATGTCACTTTTATGGATAAGGTCAATTTAAAATATGTCCCCAACAGCAGCAGCAGCCACAACAATAGCAACAGCATAAACAGCAACATCAGCAACAACCCAAATGATGTTTTAAAAGTTGTCAAAACTTCTCCTCTACAAGATTTTTAATGAAATTTGCCCCTGTGTTAAAAAGAAATTCTGTCATAAATATAAGAAAGAAAAAGACTGTCAAAATCCAATGAAAGATTTACCATTTTTAAAAGACAGAAAATGGATAGATGTAGGACTGATTCCTCTTTAAAAAAAAAAAAAAATTCTCCCATTATATCAAAATATGGGACAGGAGATTTGGGTCTTCCCCTGCCCAAACCTGGTCTTCAGAATAAGCCTCCACAAGTATCACAAAATCCCTCAGACAATCTGGAGGTTTCCTTTCTTAGATTAAGTCTTTTTGTGGGTTTAGATATTTTTTTCTTCTTTTTCCCCCCTTTTCCTTTTGGCTATCTCTATGACATGTCTTCAAGGGATCAAGATTACTGGGCTGGATAATATCCAGGCAACTAATTGGCTAAACAACAGTTAAAGTGATTAAGAAATTTTAATGGCTTAAGGGATGTTGATAATGAAGATGAGGATGATGATGAAAATTATGCTAATGAATAAATTTGTGTATTTCTAAACTTGTTTTTCTTGTCACCATCAATGGCTATTTTGATGTAGTAGGTTCTGGCTCTGAGTTGCAACCTGGACATGTGCAGGGGGTGGAATTGCACTGTGAATTTCCTGGAAACACTCATATGGCCTTTTGGAAGCACATTTCACATCACCACTGATGGAGGTATATGTCTAGAACTTCTCATTTAATCTAAGGCCTCGTCTCTCACCCACTAATTTATATCAATCCCTTTCTTCTCATTTATATGTAACACCTTTTTAAATTAAGCAGGGGTGTCTTTTTCAGGGCTCTAAGTGGCAGGGAATTCAGAACATTCAGATGTTGCAGGCATCAATTACTGCTGCTATTTAGAGTCACATCTCCATCAGAGTTTGAACACGTCTTTGAAGTTTGCATCCATTGGGCTTTGCCGGAATGTTTTCACTTCAATTGAAGAGCATTCTGTTTACAAATCCTTCCCCATGTAAGCACTGAATGATGATGATGATCCAGTCATCACTGTTTTACTGCATGTGATGCAACCAACATCTTCTCTTGGAATTTTTACTCCCTCAGCGAAGGCTGGAATCCAGCTGTCTGAGGCATGGGCAGCCTTTCTCCTGGCGTGCACAGATCACAGCTCTCAGCTGAAGTTATTAAAGAAAGTGATCCCAAGGGAGAGGTTGCAGAGAAAAGTCACTGATATTTCCTCATTTCTTTAGGACTTGAATGTCTGAGTCTTGATTGTTTCTCTCCAATTTCAAGTAAAGCTGAATGTTGAGGCTGTTTTCTTTAGTTTTGTTGGTGGTTTGGTGTTTTGTTTCCCCCAGGGATCACATTCCGTGAATGTGGAATACTGCTGGGATGGAGAAGGCCGGAGAAGGGAAGGCAGTGCTGCAGGCTTTTGGACTAACATAGCACTTCTTCTGCCTTGATTCCTCCAGTGGCAAAGCCATCATTCCTTAAAATCCCCTTTAAGCAACTGGTTTTTGTGGCCTGAATGCACTGAACTTCCTGTCCAGATGCCCAGGCAAAGCAGGGAGCTGGAAGGGGTTCTTGTTTTGTTCTCCTGGTGACCAGTAACTGTCATACTGCTGCTTTTCTCCTGCTGATCCCCAACTGATGGATCTGGCAGCATCTGAGGGGAAGGGTCAGAGTCCAATGGATTAATGGTGCTTTGATTGACTGGGTGATGTTTGATGTGTTGTAGATATGCTCAGGCGGTGGTTCCTGTCTCTTTATCTTCCCTGTGCAGCTGTGCTGACAGCTTTCCCAGTCCCCTCCTGAGCTGGCTTTGCAGCACCAGGAGTTTCTCAGGAGAAATATTTGCCTTTGTTTCCTGGATTCACTCTGTCATCCATGCTTTGTGTAAGGAAGGGGCTATGAATGCAGTAACCCCCTTAAAAAGGGAAGAGGTTCACTTGCTCTTAAAGAAGAGAAGGATCCATATAAAAAATCCTGGTTGCAAAGCTTTAGGAATGCAAAAAACTGCTGCTCTGGAAAGTCAGAATTCACCCTGACTGCTGATGCCAAGGACGTCTCTCCTGTGTGCATTTCTGGTGTGATGGAACACTGATGTGTCACAAGTGTGGAAATGGTTTCGTACAAACCTCTCTTCTCACACAGGGGAGAAATTCTCACTCCAAGCTGCCAGGCAGAGCCTATGCTTTCCACCAAGACTTCATTTCATGTGTGGCCCTATCATGGTCCAGGATATAGCACAGTTCTGGGCTCTCTTCCCAAGCCTATGAGTGAGAGATGCTGGAGGTGTGAAGAGGGAATTATGTGAGTTTTGGCACATTAGTTGAGGACAACAGATGACCACTTGGAAAGACTCAAATGCAGAAAAAGGAAAGGAAGAAGAAGAATTTGACTGTAGCAATACTGGGAATCAAAACATATGATGGCTCCAGAGATAAAATAAAATGTGTTTAGGATCCTAATCTCTAGGACTTGATAGATACCAAGTGTTTCTGTTCTTTCATTTAGTTTTAAGTGCACCTCTCTTTATCCATCCATTTAATTGTTCAAGCTTTCCAGAAAAATGGCAGGATTTCTTACTTGAAGCAGCTATAGCCTTGTGTATCTAGGTAAAATGCCAATAAGGAAAAACATTATTGTATAAAGAGGGAAATTCTAGACCTCATAATTATCCCACTGAAATTTTGAAATGTCTTTTAAACCCTTTTTCTCCTTTTCCCAATTGAAATATAAATGAAAAGATCTTCCCTGGATTGAATCGTGACTCTGTGTGTGTGCGTGTGTGTGTCTGTGATGAATTCAGATTTCATCCTTTGAGGAGTCCTTGACTCACTGAGACCATTTCTGATGCTCTGGAGATGAGATGCACTACAAAGGGAGTGGAATTACACGAAATGACCAAAAACAAATTTGAAAATAAGTGACCTTAAGAGGTCACCCAGTCCAGCCCTGCCTCAAGTCTCCATCAGCTACTTCTAAACCTTTCCTGACAGATACTGGTTTAACCTGCTCTTAAAAACCTCTGGTGGTTCCAATTTCACAGCAATCTATCCCAGCCCTTAACTGTCCTTTTACTGTTGAATGTTTTCCCTTCATGTCTAATACAAAATAAGCAATTATCTCTATTTTCTCACCTCTTTGGAGACACGAAAGATATGCTTTCAGATGCTGAGACCACACCTTCCAACTGAGAAATCATCATTCTCCAATCAGGATGATTGGGCTGCAGGTCAGACATTCCTGTGCTGACACATTTTTCTTTACCATACACAGATCTTTTTCAATTTTGTACCTCTTCATTGGTATTTTCTTTCTCATATGTCGTATTATTCCTTGTTTGTATGTCCATTCTTCTCCACATCTCTTGGATTTGCCTGTTGTCTTGGTTTGAAAGACAGGTGTCTGCCAAGGAAGGCGAGAACCTCCGTTGGAATGGAAATTATGACTCCTTTCCCTCAATTATTATAACTTTGAAATTAAGGGGCTTTCAGGCAAAGATATGAGAAAAGGAATAACAGTTCTTTACTAGTATATATATATATAAGAAGACAAACAAAGAGCACCAACAACGGCAGCCCCAACAGACAGAAGCACAAGCCCAGCGCAGCCTCTCCCGGCCGCAGCCCTTTCCCCTGCGCTGCAGCTCCGCTCGCGGCCGCCAGGGGCGCTGGCGGATCCCGGCCGGGCAGGGCGGGTGCGGGGATTCCCCCGCCTGCAGGGGGCGCTGTGGCGCGGGGCCGCCCGTCTCTCTCCACACGGGAATGGCGGGCCCAGCTGGCAGGAAGGGATGCAGAGAAGGCTTCCTTTGGGAACTCACGGGGGGAGCCGATCCTGGTGCCCCCTCTGGATAGCAAAAGGGGCTGTACCAGGAACCTCGGAGTAGCAAGCTGGGAAGGCAGGGATGAGCAAAGTCCCGGAGTGGTAGATGAGATGCGTCAGAAACTCTGCAGCTGTAGCAGGAACTGCGGGGCACCCCAGCAGGCAGGGGTGAAAAGCTACAGTGTAGCAAAAACCCGGAGTGGCGGCAAAGAAACAGTGGGAGCTGGGCAGCGGCAGTCCGGCTCCGGAAGACGGCAGGGAGAGGCTCCCCAGGATTTCTCACCCTTGCTGGCTGGTCCCTGGGCCTGGGCTGTGCAGAGGGGTGCAGCCCCTAGCAGGGAACAAGGGTGTTCCTGATTGCTGGCATGGGATGTGCTGGCTCTGGGCTTCCTGACAGCAGAGCAGCAGAGAAGCTGGCAAGCCCAGTTACAGTGCTGGAGCAAAAGAAACAAAAAGAAACAGGCAAAACCCACAGAAGCAGCCGTATCCCTGGTCAAAGCTACCAGCCAGGTGGCCAGTTGAACAGCCTGCCCGGAAGGAAGGGGCTGCTCCTTGCCCAGCCCCCAACTCTCTCCAGGAGCCCTTGCCTGGCTCCCACTCATTGATACTCCCAGAGCCAGGGAGGATGGGGGGTGGGGGCAGCAGCCACCCCAGGCACAAACAGAGCATAACAAAATAAAACAAAGCCCCCCAAAATGATATGGGATAATAAACCACCCCCAAGTGTTGGAATTTAGGACTTCTCCTTTTGTTTCCTTTCCTTAGAAAATACTCTCCCATTTTTTTATTGCTAAGGAACAATAATGTCCAGGTACTTAAGAGAGACAAAAGAAGTGGCCAAGCTCAGGGGAGGAGGGCATCTGGCTGCACTTCTCTTATCTGAGGGTTCTCTTTGAGGTGATGCCTTAGGTTTTAACTTCTATATTTTTCAAATCCTGCACTGCCTGGTGTGTCACTCTGGAGTTTCTTGTAGCCTGTTCACTTCTGCTCTCTCGTGCTAGGCAGACATAACAAAGCCTCTCCAGGCCTGCTCTCCAAGGACACTCACACCATCCTAGGCCCAAAAGGTATAAACCAAAAGCTTCTGAAAGGGGGGCAAGCTTGGGGAAATTATATCATTAACTGAAGCTTTAATTGGAGAATTAACCCTGATATGCAAATGAACCAAACTTACAAAAGTGTGAAGAACTCGTGACCTGGGGTCCATCTAGGGGTCCATCTTGGCAGTGGCCTCTGGCTCCCCAGGGCATAGCTTTGAAGGCCCTTCAAATAAATACCTCCCTTTATTCCCTTATTCTTGTTTAGTCTCTGTTTAGGTGGCCTCTCAAGGCATCAGAAGGGCAGAGATACTTCAAGAATTGGGCTGGAAAAATAAAGGCCTGGGGCAGCTGCTAGGTCTCTTGCTCTCAGCATTCGGAGGAGGATTGTCAGAGCTGCTGCTTGGGAGAGGGAATTCACTGCCGCTGCTGGAGCCCAGCCTGGCCCTGCTTCTTCTGCCATGGGGTGAGCCTTTGCTCATGAGAGCAGCCACTGAACTGGGACCTTATTAACACCTCACTAAAAAAGGGACTTTCACCACCTGCTGGAGTGCCTCACGGGAAAACCCTGGGATCCCAAGCCCTTTCCCCTCCCAGGGGGCTTTTCCCAGCCCTTCTCGGGAGCTGGGCTGCCACTCCCCTGTCCCCGCTGGTGGTTTTTTGCCACTGCTCTGAGTTTTCACTACACTGCAGCTCTGCACCTCCTGCCCTGCCCGGACACTCCATGGCTCCAGCTCTGCTGGGATGCCCCTGCAGTTCCTGCTACAGCTGCGGAGTTTCTGACGCATCTCATCTACCACTCCGGGACTTTGCTCATCCCTGCCTTCCCAGCTTGCTACTCCGAGGTTCCTGGTACAGCCCCTTTTGCTATCCAGAGGGGGCACCAGGATCGGCTCCCCCCGTGAGTTCCCAAAGGAAGCCTTCTCTGCATCCCTTCCTGCCAGCTGGGCCCGCCATTCCCGTGTGGAGAGAGACGGGCGGCCCCGCGCCACAGCGCCCCCTGCAGGCGGGGGAATCCCCGCACCCGCCCTGCCCGGCCGGGAGCCGCCAGCGCCCCTGGCGGCCGCGAGCGGAGCTGCAGCGCAGGGGAAAGGGCTGCGGCCGGGAGAGGCTGCGCTGGGCTTGTGCTTCTGTCTGTTGGGGCTGCCGTTGTTGGTGCTCTTTGTTTGTCTTCTTATATATATATATATATATATATACTAGTAAAGAACTGTTATTCCTTTTCTCATATCTTTGCCTGAAAGCCCCTTAATTTCAAAGTTATAATAATTGAGGGAAAGGAGTCATAATTTCCATTCCAAGGGAGGTTCTCGCCTTCCTTGGCAGACACCTGTCTTTCAAACCAAGACACCAAAACACCAAGACACCTGTGCTTTCAATGCCTCCTTTCCCACCTCCCAATAGAGCAGGTGAGAGCCAAGTTCAGGCAGCTGCAGCTACACAAGCTGATTTCTTGGGAGCTGATATCAAGAGGAGCTCTCCAGTTTGTCCTACTGGCCCTTCCCTGAACTATTGATGTAAATATGTGACAAAAGCATCGCTCATGCAGGCTGTTATTCTGGGATGAAAACAAGATGTCCATAAAACGTGATCTATGTGTAATCATCACATATGCCTTCAGACAGGGCAGAGCAGTGACTTGCTAATTAAGTTTTACAATCCAGCGGTTGTGAGAAAGATAAAAACATGTCCCCGGTCAATCCATTACAAAGAGAACAGAACATCTGACCTTTTCATCCTGCCTTCCGTTTGCACTCACTAGATCCATAACCTTTTCCAGCTGGAACAGAAAGTTCAATTAAGTTTTGTTGGCTTAGAAAACTGCCCATGTCCTGGAGAGTAGATTAGGCACTCAGGGGCTGCAATTATCCATCTGGTGCCACTTCAGCTATAATATCTATATATTTATATACATACTGCCAGCCTTGCAAGGATAAACATTGTGCTGAGTTGCTTGGAGGAGGGTCACATTCCCTGCTGCTGGGGACTCCTTTGGTCCCCACATTCCAAATCATGAGGATCTGTGCAGGGCAAACCCAATGTCACTCCTGCCACTCAGCCCCAGAGGGAATGTGTCAAACAGGAATGGATTCAGCACATGCCACTCAACCTTTCAGGTTTTAATATCTGTCAATCCACTGATTTATGCATCCGCACTTCCCCAAAGTCCAGGAGACGTTTGCAGAACCTTTGGAAATAATTTAATCTCTTTTAAGAAAGGACTTTTATGAATACAGACACATGTATATATTAAATATAGTTAGCACTTCTGGGGACAACAAGCTTGGCCTTGGCAGATCATTGCAATTACATCAAAGATGAGGCCCTGACAGGGACCAACCCATCAATCATCAGAGTGATCAATAATGCCTGCAGTGCACACAGTCAAACCTGATCAGCCTCATGTAGCCTCGGGTGAGGGAACGTCAGAGGTCCTCACCATGCACACAGGCTGTACCTTCAAGGGCTCGTCTGAAAGTTTGCTGAGCTGGATTTTCCCTTTGGGGATATTTTTAGCCTGTTTGCAGAGCTCCATCTCTCTCTAAAAGAGAAGCAAACACTTCTCAGATCATCACATTTAAGTTAGAACCAATGCCTTAAGAAAGGGATGCAACAGTGACATTCATTTCCAATAAATCACAAGACCAGTGGGCATTGTAGCTCATAACACAAGGCTCTGCCTTTACCAGGAGCTTATAAAAAGGTGAACATAAATTTTCCCTTATCCACTCTACGCCAAGAAAAGTAACAAACAAACACCTGAGCATCACACACTGTCTGCTGTGGGGCAAGTGGCAGTACTTTAAATCAGTACTGTCAAAATATAGGTTGTCCTGCTCAGAATAACAGGAGAAGAAAGACTTATCACCCCCAACAAAGGAGGAAAGCTGGGCTTCCTGCTTCAGAAATTGGCAGATTTGGAATATGTTATTTCTGGCCTCCATCAGGAATCTTTCTCCAGGGCTTGGTGAGCGCAGATTTTTCTCATGTGGTCACCACAGTCATCAAGGCATAGGACAACTCGTCATGGGTCATAAAATCATGGAGTGGTTCGGGTTGGAAGGGACTTTGAAGATCATCCAGTTCCACCCCCCTAGGCAAGGACACCTTCCACAATCCCAGGTTGCTCCAAGTCCCATCCAACCTGGCTTTGGGCAGGCACAGTTTCTCTGGGCAACCTGTGCCAGGGCCTCACCGTCCTCACAGTAAAGAATTTCTTCCATATATCTCACTTAAATTCCCCTCTTTCAAACTCTGTTCCTCTCAGCAGAAAAAAAAAAAATCTTAAACACATTAAGGAAATCTGCCACTGATTTCCCCTCCTCCCTTGCTTGCTGACCTTCATCTTTTCCTGGGGAAATACAGACACTCAGAGAGCTCCAGGTCACAGATTTACAGAAGCTACTGTGAGAACCTTTATTTAATGTGCTCCAAATGTCGCTCATTCCATTCCACAGCACTCTGGTGACCACCTTCACCTTGATGCCATCATCTCTCAGCTTCTTCTTATTTTTTCTCCTTACTCTTCCTACATGTGAAATAAATCATAAACTTCATCCTGCAGTAAGAATGTCCCCTAGCAAGAAACTGGCTGCACCATGGGATAGGAAGGGTGCAGGGATAGCTGCTGCTATTTCAGTCTCCTGGAGAAGGAGTCTGGGCTTGGTTTTGCCTAGAGCCTGTTTGGTGGCACTGGCACCACCCAGGTGTGCCCTTCTTTCCCCAGGAGGCTGGGAAGGATCTCACCCTGGCACAGCCTCCCTCTGCTTTGCCACGGGACTGGGCTGAGTCTGCAATTTCTCAGAGACTTCCCACCTTCCCTGTCGCTCCCTGTGCTGTGCCTCATTAGCTGCTCAGCCCTTTTGGGTTGGGAGACAGGAATCTGGCAGGAAGGTGTAAACAGCCAGTTTAATTGGGTGTTTAGAACAAAAGCAGCAGTGGCAGTGCTGTCATTTCAGAGCTGGTTTACAAACAGGCAGTTTGAAAATCGTTTCCTCCTATCTGCACAGAGTTAAATCTCCCAGCACTCCCAAGTGAGCATCTCGCTGAACATGGGAGAAGCAAATACCAAAAAAAGGTGCCTTTGCAGTGTGTGAGAGTTTCTGCACTGGTTTCTACCATCTGCCATGGTTTATCCTCTGCCTTGAGGCTCTGCCAGATTGGGACTGCCCTGCTTTTTCTCCCCACCCATCTTAGTCTTGTGCACGATTATGATATTTACCTTCTTTGTCTTTTATCCCCCTCCTCACTGGGACTTTCTGGCCTGGACAGTCCATGACAGCTGCCAAAATGTCCAGATGTGATGGGAAATGACAGATCAGCAGCCACATCACATCAGGCCTCAAAATGAGGAGACCTTTCCTGCTGGCCCTCATCTTACAGTCCCCTATAATCATCAGTTCCCAGGAAAGTAGGCTATTTGCTTATTATTTTTGCTTTCTGGGGATCTGTACTTTGTGTCTCTGAAAGGAAGGGGAACTAAAAAAACCCCAACTTACTCAAAACTGTCCTGAGATGTCCTGTCTGCACCTCTAAACACAGATGCGGATTTAGCTGTGTTGCTTAGAAACCTGCATCTGTGGCCTGTCTGATCCCTTCACGTGTATTTAAAATCACATCTAATGGGAAAAGACACAGCCAGAAGGCTCAAGAGTGAGAGTTTACCAGGATCACTGCTTCTGCCACCTGAACTATTTCTCTGGTCTGTGCTCCGCGAAAAACCAAACAGCTTCCATACAAATTAGATAGAGAAACACAGGATTTCAGCTCAGCTATCTCCACCCAAGATTTGTCCCCTGCCCCAAGAAAGCAACCCTTGTGTGTGGTGGGCAGCATTATGCTGACAAGCATCTTAACTTCACTAAAATGTCTCTTTTTTTCCTCCCTACTGGGAAGTTGTATCCATAGATAAGCAAAAATAAATAGGTTTTAATGGGGATACCAAATATCCAGCAGTCCTGGACAAACAGATGCTGTGCTTGTGCAGATGAACCAGACATGCCCTGGCACAGGGAGCCTGATGTACCTGGAGCACCACAGGTTTATTGTGTGAATTGTTCAGGTCAGTCTAGGCATGGCTGGGCACTGGCTGCCTTCTCAGGGCCTTCAAGTGCATGTGTGTGTGGTGGAGCTGTTCCCAGCATATCCAAGATTCCTACACAAATACCTCCCAGAAATGGATCCAGGTTCCAACTCCATGATGATAACAAGGCTAGGGAGAACCAAAGTCCAGATGTGATTTCCATCCCAGTCTGACAGTGTCTTCACTTACATTTAAGCACAGTTCCAGAATCCTTACTGTTGTCTTCTCTTCTGCTGAAATAAAAATGAACTGGAACCAAAACTTGAAATCTAACAAATTCTGAATGTAATGGCTTCATAAATTGCAGACATGAGACAAGTGTAATTTATGGCTCTGCTGTTTTGTATAACCAGGGCCATAGATTTCTTCCAGTTACTGATTTCTGCATGAACCTCAATTGAGTTATGGTTTAAGCAGGGACATGCAGCCTTTAACACTGGTATCAGGATATGGAATCTAACCACATTCCCTGAAAACGATTTTCCAGTGATTCATCACTTTCACTGGAAACCAGGTGACACTTTAATTCAGGCTTGAACTTCTCTAGCTCCTGATTGAAGTTAGAATTTCTATGGAGAGGCAGACAGAAAGCAAAGGGAAGGAAATAGTGTTGTTGTGCCTCTTTTTGCATATCTCATTTCCCATCACAGGATGAGAATGCAACAGCTGAAACGCTGAAATGAAAGGCTGTGTTGAGGATCTATTCAGCATAGTCACAAGCAGATCAGACAAGAAATTCCATGAGTCTGATTCCGCTGATGTTTCCTGCTTGAATGGGCGACTCACAGCCTCCTCTTTGAGAGTAAACGAACTTCCAGTGTTAGAACCACACCTCTGATATTTTTGAAGCCTATAAATAAGGCTTTTTTTAACCAAAAGCCCCGGCACGAAGCACAGTCACAAGGGCTTAGAGTGCTGTCTAATTTTTCAGCTTCCTGGACTGGGACTGATTGTTTTCTATGGCCTTTTGTGCTCTTAGTTTATGAAAAATCAATACTTTAATATAGAAAAGGAATCCCCCAGCTATCTATTTAGAGCAGGACTACCTCCAGCTCTGTCACTTCTGCTGTTCTCTTCACTGATCTCCAAGAAACTGGCACAGGTGTTAATCCAGCAGGATGGGACCAGGAAGTGGAGGGCACAGGGTTGGCAACATGGATTTTGAATAACCAAAAGTGTGGAATTTGGATGCCACCTGGTACTAAGTGCAATGTGGCTTAGCGGGAATTTTCAGATTTAATAACCTTTTCCTTCCCATATCTGATTGCAAGGCAAAGAACTCTTAAAATATTGGGGAGAAAGACTTTACCGTATTTTTGCCACTTCAAAAAATAAATAAAAATCAACCCAAAACACAAAAAGAGATGGTTTGCAGAAAATAAGGCTGTCAGTTTTTATTTTGACATTCACAGGAGAAAAAACAGGTTTAAGATGTCATTAATTTTCTCTGGAAGAAAAGTCGAGATTCAGGAGAAAAGGCTTTGAAAATTACATATTCCAAATGATTAATTTCAGCTGTGTTTGGTTTGTTATCCTGGACATCTTGGTTTGGGGTGAAAACTAACATTTTTTTCAGCAGACTGTGGTACAGCCCCGCTGGTTCTCGGAAGGGCTCTCAAGGAACAGCCAAGTCCCCTTGTGATTGTAGATGGCTGGGGATTTGCAGGAGCAATGGAGGAATTTCTTCCCCTTGAATTTTTGTGGAATGGCTGATTCCTGCTCTGTGTCTCCATGCAGAGGCCAGGGAGAGCCACTGCCACTAAATCTGTGCTGGAGGAGGACAGGAGGCAAGTGGGGAATGGCTGGGGTAAGGCATCATCCCACAGGCACCAGAGGAACTTATGGCTCCAAGTTTTCTGCTCCTGCTCCTTCTTGGAAGGAATAGCTCCTATGACAAAGCTGGGAGACATCAGGTCCCATCCCTCCTGCTGAGGGCATGAGGAGCTCACACTGGGCTCAGTGGGGCCCTCACTCAGCAGTGTGCTGGAGTAAATCCATCTGATTTTCCCTAGGGCACTCCTAATACCCTCCAATGACTGCTCATTGCTAAAACAAATCCCTTCTTTCCTCCAGCACTTCCCAGCTGCTTTTTCAAGCCCCAGGCCTGCTTGGTGCTCAGAGACGTTGCCTTAATTTGCTTCCCCCTTCCCACAGCAGAGAGGAAGGGAAGAAACCACGAGGATTATATACTTGAAACAGCAGAAACACGTCACAGCCTTTCCCCATCCCTTAGGCTTCAAAGCCAGCAGCTCTTTCATTTCCCCCACCCCATCATTCCCACTAATCCCCCCAAAACAAACCCAAAAGGGTTGAGAAGCAGTGGCCTCTGCAGGTAGGAAAGCGGCTCCTGAGCACAGGGAGTTATTTTTGGTGACGTTTGAAGTGCCACATGACACAATCTTCACAAAATGCCAAGCAGCCAAAGCTGGAGCCATGCACTCCCAACCTCTTGCACTGAGGTAAAAATAAACCTTAATAAAAGGGCTGAGGAGGCTTAATGGGAAGTGGAAATGCAAAGAGGACAAAGCCATGAAAACTCAGTTTGGAATGAGTCTCAGCAGGTCTGAGGGAACACAGTGTGATGGCTCTGCCTCTGTCTCTCTCCTCATTGCAGGGCTGGGTGCTCCAAGCCAGGGCGTTGGCAACTATTTGGAAATGTTTGGATCCTGCTGAACAAGCAGTTCAGGAGTGTTGGGCAGGATGAGGTTGCCCACAGAAGGCACCAATGAATACGACACCACATGTGGCTGGGTGTTCATTACTGACACCAGCAGTGGATTTATCAGGGGCCACCAACAATTTATTTTCCCATACCTTACCCCTCAGTCCCACTGCCGTGAATGGGATTTTAGTGATGATGGGAAAATGCTGTGCATAAGTTGGGTATATCAGCCAGAGCAGTGGTGTCCTGTGTCTTCAGTACCTTGAACCTCAGGCTGCAAGTAATAAAAACTTCTCATGCTGGCTCTGTGAGTGCTTACACGTTAAACCATGCTCAGGAATCATCCTACAAAATCTGTTTGAGCCCTTTGAAAACCACGGTAGGTTTTCCATCTCTGGCTCTACAATTCTAGACACTGCTCTTTTAGCCCATCAAGCTGACTGCCCTTTAATTTGAGCTTCTCCTGGGGATGTCTGTCTCAAAAAGCTGAGCAGATTACGAGGCACCTTCATGTTCTCACTGTCATCTCACTCCCTATTTTCTTATATTTTTCCAGATTTTTTTCCGTCTGTTTTGTCAAAGCTTCCTACAAAATGGCTGGCTCTGAAGAAAAGAATCTCCACCACGCAGCGGCCCCGAACTCCAACATAGCAGGAGGTTTCTGGATGAGAAAAAGGGAAACAAAGGGAATAAATACTAAACCAGTGTGTCTTCCTAACCACAACACACTTTTTGTGTCTCTACCTGTCCCAAGCAGTGTGGAGCAGAGCTAGAGGTGACAGTTCTGCTGATGGGACTGAGGATGTCTGATAGGAGCAGCATCACCATTCTGGAGCGTGCACCGTTCTCCCACCATGCCCTATCAAAGGAGAATTAAATCTTCCTGCTAGTCTGGGACTGTGGCTGCTGTCAGGGTCCTGGGAAGGTCAGGCTGTTTGTATTTTCCATTTCCTAACGAAGTAGGGCTCCTGGAGGCAAGATTTATAGGCGGCACTGCCAAAATGAAGCAGACCTCGGCTGGCCCATGTCCCAGCTCTATTCTCCACGGCCACCTCCTGGGTTCTGGGCAGCCCCAGGCTCTGCTGAGCAGCACTGTGACTTCAGTGTGGCAGGAGGATCTTCAGAGGGGTCTCAGTGGTTGACATGTAGGGCTGTCATGGTGCACAGCCCACCTGTGGCTCTTGCTCATGCAGGATTGATGCTGAAGCACCAGCAATGCCCAGCCGCGAGAGACAAAACTCTGGCACCAAAAAGGGCAGGAAGCAATGGGAAGACTCAGTGATTTGAGGCTGGAAACAGCTCAAAAGAGAAGATGCAAATGCTCTGGCTGCTACCTGGCTCTGCAGCTTCTCCCCTGCATGGTAATTCCCAGAAACATCATGGCTGATCAGCCCTGTCTTGGCTGGAGGGTGCAGAAAGAGGCTGTGCCAGGGCTCTGGGATGTCCTGAGCTCCCCCTGCCCCATGGAGGAAGCAGAGGAAAGACTAACAGGGAAAGGTGGGATGGAAACTTTTCTATCCCCAGTCTTGTCCTGGCTGTGCAAACATTACCAGTGCTACTTGAAAGGGCACCAACCAGTGCTAGTAGAAGGGTGTGCAAACCTCTACCCAAAGGAAAATGAGGTCCCAAAGTCAGTAAACCTGTGATCCTGGAGGGGAAACAAATGCATGGCTCTGCTCAGGGCTGGACCAAGAGCAGTAGTAGAAGGAAAACACAAGATGACGTTGGAAGGTCACGAGTGATTTATGCTGCTTTTATATCTGCAGGAGACATTTTTACAAATGGAACTAAGAGAGGAGGGATTTTAAAAATCCAATGAGAAATAATAATTCAAAGTCCCAGGGCAGAAACTGAGCAGAGAGCAGAGGCAGTGTGGCAGTCTCAGTTTTCACTTAGACAGTGCTTCCCAGGACTGAAACCTTCTCCTTCTGTTGAACATCTTTTCCCTGCCATAAATCCCAAACCCTAGCAGCTGCTGCTCACCTTTCTTTCCTCACCCCAGCCCCAGCAAGGCATTATGAGGTTTAGCAGGGCTGAAAGGCTGAATTCCAGACAAGGAGGGGGTTGGACAAGATGTCCCTTCCCATCCCAGCTATTTTCCTCATGCGACCACTGGGATACTTCTGAGGAAAAAAACATAGACAAGATACTGAGATGTGGGAAACATCATGAGGTCCTGGTGTCTGCAAAAGGAATAACAAATAAAGTAATTGGTCTGTAGTGATGGATTAAAAAATGGGAGTTCGGTATTGAGACTGCTGGACATGGAAATCTTCCCTGTTTCTCTTGGCATCTTTAGTTTTAACACTGATGAACATTGACCAGGGATACCTTAAAATTTTAAACTCATGTGTTAGGGAGTGTTGACAAGGCTTTTACAGGAGCAGGAGAGAGACACCAAAAGAAAAAAAAAAGAAAAAAAAGGAGCAAAACCTGTCATCCCAAGCTTCACGAACTGTAACCCCACCCTGAGCTCCAGTGCTAAATGTTCAAGCCCTGGCATCAGCTCCCTTTGCTTGACAATGCCTCCCAGTTCATTAACATTCAGAGTTAAACCTGGGGGAGGGCAGCAAAAGTCAGGGATCACACAGGGAATAAACTAAGAATTAGAGATGGATCTGAACCAAACCCCTGGGTCAGAACAGAACTTCACTAAAGGACAAGCAAGGGGGTGGAATTTTGCAGCTCAGCCCAATCTATAATTCATTATGTATCTCTGGTATTTCTAAGAAGGCTACAGCTGTGATATTTAAATGCCAAATCTTTGTGCATTTTTAGGCGCAGACTTTGGTTGTTGCTTTTGAGAAGCTGGAATAATTTTTGCTCCTCCCTGCTCCCTGTTTAAAATGGAGAGGAAGAAAGGCCTGGCAGCATCCTAGATATGCTTAATTCTTGTTATTGTAGCATCAAGGACATTTTGAATTAGAGAAAAATTGCTATTTCTTCCCCAACGCACACCTTGACAGGCCAAACTTTGTGATGACCATGGCTAATGATTTTTTCCCTATGGATGAGCAGAACAAGGAAGCATGACCTGGTATTACCAACCAAGCAGATAAGGAGGCTTGTGCAATGCACAGCATGAAACTGAACAAGGAGGGGGGAGCAAAAGCAAGAGGTGGTGGCAGTGGAGGGGAAGCCAAATGAGGAGAAGTGTTTCAAACACACAGGGGTCAAGGGGGGAGCAGAGGTTTTGGTGAGGTCCCCGGGCAACAGCAGAGGTGGTTGTGAGAGAGATGCTGCAAACACAGACACTAAATTATCTGAATTTCCAGCCTTCCCATTGATTTGGGTCACATCATCCAAACTGGGGCTGTGGCTCCTCAGCTGCTCTAAGGGGACACAGGCAGGACTGCTGCCTCCTCTACCCCATCCAGGAGGTTCTGACCCAGTTCTGGGGGGAATTTTTCCCTCTTCTTGATCCTGTCAAGCCTAGGAAATAGGGAACAATCATGGCGCCACTGATGGTGTCCTCACATCCCATTTCTAAACTAAAAGTATTTTATTTTTGTTGTTTCTTACTCATTGTCACATATGTCAAAGAAGTCGGTGAGCATTCTGGGGGCTAATAATTTTTATATAGAAAAATTATGCATAATATGAAACAATTACTTGAAATTCTTTTCATAAAAGCTGGAGCAATGCATTCATTGACATTTAACCTCCTCCTTCCCCTGTAATCAGTCTTTTAAATAGAAATAACATCAAATTTGATTTCATTTTGGCAGTTATATCTTTTGAAAGAAAAAAAAATGTGATAGAAGCGGGAGAAACATTTCTGAAGTAAAACAGGCTGTGACAAAGCAATAAGTATCTGCGGAGGAGAAGAAAAACCTTCTAAAAACTGATCCAGCGGAGCCCTAGAATTATGATGTCAAAGGGAAGAGCACAGGGAAAGAAGTGAGAGAGGGAAACAGATGTATCAAGAGAAATACGTGTGGGGTTAAAACACAGTGATAATGCCCTTCCTAATGTCCCAAGGCATGGCCATGCTATCACCTAATTAACTCCTAGCACAGCTGGAGGGCTGGGGCAGGTACAGAGCCAGAGGGGCTGAAGGAGGTGAGGTGAGTGAGTCAGTAATTGATGCTTTTGCTTCAGATGCAGCATTAAGCAAACAGTTGCAGCAGGGTACGAGGTGGAAAGAAGCTGAATCAGAATAAAAATCACCCTCAGAGAGGGAAATGCAGAGGAAAGGCTGCGTTCAGCCAGAACTGGGGATACCCGTCCCACCTGAAGGGGGATGGCAGGTGTGTCAGCCAGGGCTGCTCTGCCAAGCCTTTATGGCAATTCCCTCTCTGTTCCTACAAAAGCAGCATGGATGAAGCAGTGCAGTGTCCATGGCTTTTCCAATTTTCATAGAATATCCTGAGCTGGGAATGACCCACAAGGGTCATCAAAGCCCAGCTCCTGGCCCTGCACAGGACAGCCTCAAGTATCCCACCATGTCCCTGAGATAATTCTCCAAATGCTCCTTGAGCCTTGGGGCCATGGTTTTGATTCATACACCTGGCACTAGCTTCCTCATGGACCACCTATTCCTAAATATTTCCTTCATCTTCTCTCCTTGATTCTTTCCTGCTCCTTCTTAGGCCAGAGCTGCATGAGGGTGAGAAGCAGTGGCTGGGGATTGGCTGGGGTCCCCCAAAGCAAGAACTGGGGACAGACAGGCTGATTTTTCTCTTGGCTGTTCAGGGAGAACCTGTCTGGGGCAAGATTTTTTAAGAGCAGAAGGTAAAATCCATCACTGTCAAAACCAAAGGGGAGGTTAGAACACTATTGAATGGAGTAGGGCTTCCAGCTACTTTTTGCAACCTTAGGAAATAAATCTAAAAGCTCCAGAAGGTCTGTACTGTACATCTGTATTATCAAGGAAAATCTCAGGAAATGATTAGCTCTTTCAATTTCTGCTATATTTCTTCCATGTTTTGGTTTTTTTTTCCACCCCTTTATAAATACATTTATAGGGAGAATCTAGAGAACATTGCTTATGTGCTTTTGCCACAGCAGCAGAATTAAAATTCCTGGAAGGTATCATGCCAGGATATGCAAATTTGGAAAGATGCAGAGTCTTCTGAATAGCTGGAATCCCCAGGTCCTTGGACCAGCCAGGAGAGCAGCTCTGGATTTTTGAGCAGGTGCACAGGTGCAGAAACTTTTGCTCTGTTGTCAGAACAGGGTCTATGTACATATTTTGGTTGCCTTATTGTACAAGGAATATTGAAACACAGCAAAGTGCCTTCAGCATGACACTTGAAGAGCTCAGCTTCTCTTAAAATGGGAAAGAAACAAAGTATGTTTGAAAAAGGAAGGGATGTGGCCAGATTAGAGAGAAAAAGGAAGAGGCAGACTAAAAATACATTTGACTGTCACGTGAGAGAGAGAGGTGACTTCATCTTTAACCTACTGGTTAATCCATGACAACCATTTATTTTAAATGTGAGGCTCTTGTCATGATGTTGCATACAGCTCAGAGAAACTGGATTATTGTTCCACTGGAGTGTTCAAACACCTCTTCCCTCATAGTGTGGCATCCCTCACCCTCTAAATCCAATACTGCTTAAAAAGTTTCAGTGGTTCCAGAAGCTACAAGGGTATCAGTGACTCCTTTCCCCAGTTTTTGTAGTCAGTCTTGCCCAAATCCCAGCTCACCCAGGAGCAGACTGTGCTCAATGCAGACTCCTGGCAGCTTGGATGTACTGCTTCATTTTACTTCTGGGGTCTGGGCAATATAAATTTTTTAAGGTAAGGCTGGATCTCAAACATTTGTCAAAGGCATGGCTGGTGAAGCTGAGATCCATCTCCTTCCTCTTGCTACTCCCTCACTGCCTTTTTTTTTATTCCTCCCTCATCTAAACTGCTGTAACCTGATACACAGTCATCCTCTTTACTTCCCCCTTTGGCTAAACCATCACACACTATTGGTTATCCTCTGATGTAAGAAAGGTGGTGATTTTTCCAGAGAGTCCTGGAAAACCCTGGATGTGGTTTTGGGCAGATACAGCCACATCTTTGCCACCAGAAGCCCATGGGATGGTGTCCCACTGACCTGACATGACACCAGGTCACTGTCATGCTAGAGACCATAACAAATAGTCCTCGTGTCCAGCCTTTGATGGAGTGACTCCAGGATTATATCTCCAGGGAATCAGCCTTTGGAAACAGACCGGTAAAAAGTAACCTTTTCACGAACACTTATCAGAAGTTGTTGAGTTTGGGGCTTATTTTTTTCCCTTTCTCCTTTTCTTACACTCTCCCTTAAAGGGACAATAAATGAAGAGCTTATCTGTAATTTTCTCAGCAGGACAACTGCATTGAAGTACCAGGCAGGATCCCCCATTGTATAAATCAATGTGTTCTCTCTCGAGCTTGGGCCTTCTGATAATAAGCTAAATAAGAGCTGCTTGCTTGCAGCTTCATGGCTGTAATCAGCAAACAGGTGAGCACAAGAGCTTTCCTCACGCTAATAGGGGGAACGGGAGGTTGTTAATTTGACCTGGAGTGTGGATTTAGTCCCACCTGCAGTGGAGCTGTTTCTGCAGTTATCTCTTATTTCCAGTCCAGACATGCTCTGGGAACCATTACCATATTTATGAACCTACCTGGACTCACTGAACATGCATGAAAGGGTTAGAAAGACCTATCTGTTTTACCAGCTGTGCAGCCAGCATCTGCAAGTGAGAAAAGGAGGGGAAGGAGGTAAAAAGAGAGGTTATTCTGCATTTTCTGGGTATGTATTGGCCCTCAAAAGTAGCATTCATTAACCTTAGAGAGCAGAACAACCCATCCTGGCCAGGTAAATCTGCCCTGGTGACATATACCAGGTCACCATATGTCCCT
The DNA here is from genome assembly GCF_009650955.1 of Corvus moneduloides. Lineage (NCBI taxonomy): Eukaryota > Metazoa > Chordata > Aves > Passeriformes > Corvidae > Corvus > Corvus moneduloides. The sequence continues at coordinate 6,904,975 of NC_045496.1, forward strand.
GTTCAGATTTACCCCAGTGCCAGGGCAAATTTCCCTGAGTGTGCCTGATTTATTGCGTTATAGGGCAGGCAAGCGGAGAACATGGGCTGTGGATCAGGAGATACAGGTGACAGGGAGCAAGAGGAGTCTGTGCTGCAGGTTCTAATTCCAGGCTCAGGAATGGGTTTAATAGGTGATTTTAGCCAAGCAAGAGGATTGTGATGATTATGACACAGCACATCTTCTTTACCAGGGTAATGAGCAATGGTAAGAGGCCTTAAATCCTTGGACAGGACATGTTCAGGATCTAAAAAGCATGATCACAGTTGTTCTAAATGAAAGGTTCCTGGTATGTTTTCTCTGCTATCTCTGTTATCACTCATCTAATCCCTTAGTGGTCTAGTAATCCCAAAGACAAAGGCAATGAAAAATAATCTTGAATTAAATAGTATGAATTCTATGGATATAATGTATCACTGTAGAGTCCATTGCTCAGCCTGGGGCATCGAGGACTCGCTATTTCCCAGCAAGGACATTTGGGGAGTGTGTCTTTTTGGGGAAGCCTTCAGGGGATTCCCATCCCTCCTGAGTTGACAGGCTGAGGTTTTAACTAGAGCACCTCTTTCAGCTGCTGGGAACGGGCTCTTTCATCTTCATCTTTGAAGAGGAGATGACAGAGGGATTGTAATGCTGTCCTTCACACGGGCAGTGGAAGAAGCAACTACACAAGCCACAGGGGTGGTTTCCTTACAGAGAACAGGTCAGATCTGCTAAGAATTTACTGGGCTGTTGGGGTTTTAGGAGTTCTTCTGTTTTCTTTTTCTCTTAAAGAATTTTCCCCATACTTGTTGCCAGGGGGACAAATTACTGGGTGCTTCAGAAAAACAAAAGACCTGGCCACAGAGGGAGGGTTCCAACTGGCTACTCTCTTTCACCTGGGCTTGTGGGTGGTGAGTTCTCAGTGTTTTGGACGGGAGAGAGAGGCTGGAAGGAATTCATCAGCGTGGCAGGTTTCTGCTTTTTCGGCTGCCTTCCTTCTACTGGAGAAACCCTGGGATTCCCAAGCCTGCGTTTCCCTGCCCCGCTGGGAGCCGGGCTGTGGCCACCCTGCCCCCATTGCTGCCTTTGAGCCTTCACTGCTCTGTAGCCCTGCACACCCTGCCTGCCCAGACCTCCGGGGTTCTGCTGCAGCTCCGGAGTTCGATACATCTCGTCTGCCACCCGGGGTTTGTGCTCGTCCCTGCTGTTCCAGCCTGCTGTTCCCGAGGGTCCGGCCGGACACCGGGATCGGCTGCCCAGGGGTTTGTGAGGCCTTTGTCCCATCCCTTCCCGGGATCCCAGGGCACCAGTGCCGCGTGCTCCCCGAGCTCGCTCCGGAGCGCCCCCTGCAGCCGCGGGGGAACCATCGCACCTGCCCTGCTCACCGGGAGCCGCCAGCGCCCCTGCCGGCTGCGAGCGGAACTGCACCCGAGGGGAAAGGGCCCGACAGCCGAGAAGGCTGGCACTGGGTTTGGGATTGTTCGCTGTTACTGCCAGAGTTATTGCTGTTTGTTTGACTGGTTATACACATATAGAGATATATAATAGTAAAGAACTGTTATTCCTTTTCTCATATCTTTGCCTAAAAGCCCCTTGATTTCAAAGTTATAATAATTCGGAGGGAAGGGGGTTGCATTTTTTTTTTTTTTCATTTCAAGGGAGACTCCTGCCTTCCTTGGCAGACACCTGTCTTTCAAACTAAGACATGGGCCTAAAGAAAAAATCACTGTAAAGGCTAGGAAAAAAAAATCTTTGGGTTTTTTGGACTTGTCTCTATGTAGTAGCACAGACATGAAGAAGGTAACGCTGAGAGATGATTCACTCTGCTTGCTCTGGTGAGAGTGGATGGGCAGCTACTTATACCCTATGTAAGGGAAAAGGAAAAAATATTGATCCAGAGTTCCCACATCTTTGATCTACATCCTTGTGCTTCCCCTAAAGGAAATTTATTGCTCCTCATCAGCAATAAATCAGAAGCCCAACTTCCCTGCTCCTTCTCAGACAGAAACACTGTTGTACAGCGTGAAAGAAACTCCCCAAAGTGCAGCATATGAGGGTCAACACACAGGCAAGTCTGGATAACATTTCAGAGCTAGGAGAAGAGAGACAGATCAGCTGCCAATATGCTGGAAAATAGCAAGCTTTGAATTATATTTATTTCCTTTAATAGCTGTATTTACTTTGTACACTACTGTATAAATAGATGTGTATTTATACTAATATTTATAAATGTATGTATAAATATGTCTTTGCCAATATATATTTATTAAAGCAAACTGAATGAATACATATTTATAAGGGAATATTTAGTGCTTTTAATAAACATACACAACCTGCTGCCATTCTGGAAGACAAAACAAGGTGAAGAAAATTGAAAGCAAACCTAAGGAAAAAATAACCTTAGATTGACACTTTCTTCCTAATGGATCCCAAAGCTCTGTTTTACTCCAATTTACTCACCAGTGAGAGATCCAATTCTGATGTGCAGCAGTTTCTGGGATGAGATACAGTAATTGTGTAACCAGAATAGCAACACCAAGGCTGAGTGTAGGCTGGGAAGTGAAAGACTGCTTTTCCAGTGAAACATGGACAAACTCATCCTGGGTGAAATTATTCCCAGTTTACAGCAAGTAAAGTCCTAACCACAGTATCGAGCTGGAAACATGTCTATAATGCAGGTCTGTATATAGGGGAAACAAGCTTTATAGAGTTAGATAAACAGCAGTTTGGAGGTCGACGAGAACTAAAAAAGAAAAAAGTAGAATAAATTTGCCCACTCTGAGCAAAGTATTGCTAGTTTAAAGCAAGCTTGGGTACTTTTCCAGCAGTGCTGCTGCACAGCCACTGCAACCTGGAGGAGTTCAGAGAGGCTGGCATTTGGCTTTGACCCCAGGGTTAATTTAGCTGCTCTTGCAAAATGAGAAATAGGAACCCAGGCCCTCGTCTCCTGTGCTCTCCAGTCAATTGAGTGACACGGAGGTAAAACTGGTGTGAGCAGGAATTGGGATCTCTAATGAACAGGAACTGCCAGGAGCTTTCCAACAGCTGCTGGAGGTGTCAGGATGATGACTGCTGAAAACAGACTGGCACAGGACAGAGAACATTTTGTCCTGGGTTGTTTCCCAAACTTATTCTGGAAACAGCTGGGGTATTTACTGCAGGAATTCAACCCTGAGATAATGGTCCCTGGGATCCACAGGTACCAATTTCTCCTACATGCTTCCCTCCAAAGGAATTGCTCTAAGGCCCAGTGGCAGAGATGAGTCTGGGACTATTCTCTGTGTGATGTAGAGAAATCCCTTCTGGTGTGACACCTCAGACACAGCCCCACAAGGGTGCTGCACTGGCCATTCCCAACTCTTCCTCACCCTCCTCACCCACATATGTTCTCCCTCCCATCACTTCCTGAGGTGATTACTCCCCTGCAGCTGTAGATTACTTCTGCCAAAACCTCGTGCACACCTTTGTCAAAGAGTTCAAAGCTGCTATCAGCCTGAAGATGCTGGATTAACACCAGGTCTTGAATTAATTCTCCTCAGGCAGTACATCCTAGTCCTTCTCACAGCCACCTCTCCTAATCCTGCAGTGATTTTCAGTCCTTCAGCTTTCCAGGCCTTTTGGCCTCTCCCCAGATGTTGCATGGAGCAGCCTCTGGCTGCAGGCACAGACTCCACACGAGAAGCCAGACATTTGCTCAGGTGGAAAACAACTCCAGAGAGACATTCCACCCCCCCCCCCCCCCCTTTTCTTTTAACATCCCAGCTTTTGGAGGAGTGCCAGTCCCAGCTGATTTCAATACCCAGGGGATTGGGCTGTAATTGCTGTAGAGGGGGATGCAGCCAGCTTTGCTTTTTCCTTCCCTGCAGACAGGAAGCCGTGCAGCCGGACGCCTTTGGAAAGAGGATCAGGTCATCTCGGCACTGACTCAAAGGCAACCAACCTCTCTCTCATCGCTTAGATTTAAATCATAACTCTTTTCCCCACTCCAAGGTCTCATTAGTGCCCCCAGGCTCATGGAGCAGTAGAAATGGAGTATCCTTGCCGGCTTGGGATTGTTATTTCTGTCATACTCAGCAGGAAAGCAGAGCCCTGCTTGGTTTAGTAACTGGATTAAAACAAACTGCAGTGCAGGGTTTGATCTCAAACACTCTACTTTTCAGCAATGCAATTTAACCTAAGTCTGTCCTCTCTTCCAAAGCAGGAGAAACTTCCTGGTATCAACATCTGTCTCAACACTGCCTGCTCTGGCCCTGCTCTGTGTTCTGGACGGCTCGGTAAATGAACACTTTTCAAATGCCATCAATATTTTATGAATTTCTATCCACTTACTTTAATGGGGGATTGTAAAAGCATTTAACCATATTACACCCAACCTCTCAGACACTGCATTATTTCAGCAGAGATGTTTTATTAGAAGCAACTGGCACAGCTGCTGTGATATTGTTTAAATGTATATATAATGTATATATATATCTATTTCTCAAACCAAGTGAAATCAGAGAGCAGGGAAGAGGAAATAGCCACGGAAACTCTGTGTCTCAGGTTTGTTCTGATGTGCCTGAAAGGTTTCATTTGCTGTGATTTGCATGACTATAGGTAGGCTCATTACATGACTTTTTATAGATTGAGCTCAGACTTGAGTCTGGATGTCTGATGGCCTAAATCCAGATGGAAAGATGTGGCATTGCCTAGAAACATGGCCAGGGAGAGTCCTTGCTGCTCAGCCTGAGATTTCCCACACTGAGGACACCCCAAAGCCCCCTGACTGACCAGGGCTCAGCTGTGAGTTTATTTCCCATTTTGCTCTTGCTGGGCACCAGCAGGCACAGGCAGGACAGTTGGTGTCAGCCATGCCAAGCAGAAACCTTCCAGGTATTTTAAGGTTTCTGCCAAGAGACCCAAAATTCCCTGCTTTAGCAGTGAGTGAGAGGCTTGTGAAGAGCTTTGGGAGATCCAGCCCCAGATGCCCAAAGCACCCTGGAGCCAAGAGAGGCCACCCTGCCTCAGAGCAGCACCACCTCTGTCAGCAGAGGATAAAGATGCTACTTTCTCCTTCTCTCCCCCTCCTCCAACTGTTTATTTCCAGCACTGCACAAAGGCCTTTAAAATCCCCTTGAGCTGCTTTTGACTGTGTCTCTGTTGGGTAAATGAATTTATGGTCTGCCAGGCTGATTTATGGATGACCGCTGTTCTTGGAGCAGGAGGGTTGGTGATTTTATACCTCCAGCCATGCGGGGCAGGAGCTGTTCTGATCAAAGAGGCACCGATTTAGCCAGGATGATTGATTCCAGCCTGAAGATTTACAGAAGGATCCCACTCACACTCCACAGCCATTACAGGGCAGACGCATCGTCTGCCATCAAAGACCCCAGTCTGAAGCCTGGGATGCTGGAAATTGTTACCCTTCCTAATTTGTCCTATTACCCATAAAATCAAGCAGCTATTCAGCCGTAGCTCTCAAACCCATTGATGTTAAAACAACAGTATCCAAGTTGTGCTCCTGGTTGTCCCTTCTGTGTCTCAGGTGTTGGCATGGCAGAAGGAGCAGCTCCACAGTGCAACAGAAAGAGTCACAGAATTATTTGGGTTGGAAAAGACCTCCAGGATCCAACCTTTGTCCCATCACCACCTCGTCAACCAGCCACATCCAAACATTCCAACTCCAGTTGGTTCTGATGGACTAAAGCACCTCATTGGTTCTGCCCTCCAGGATTTGTGCAGTCAAGGAGTCTCCTTACCTCACCCACTGGTTTTTAGCATCAGTTAATAAAATATATTATCATATTAAATAAACAGAAATTTTTATTATAGTTATCATGACAATCATTATTATATTATTATATATTAATTATTGCAGATGGCAACCTGAATTTTGTATGAAGTTCCATATATAGTGGTTAAAATAATTGTTTTAAAACTTTTGTATCAAATACTTCTAAGCCACAAATAGATCCTAGAGATTTCTTTTTGAAGGACAGATAGTACCCACACAAACCCAAAGTTTATACTCCTGTGAAGTTCTTTTTTTTTAATTTTTTTGGTTGCAAATGCTGCAGTTTTCATCCAAACACCCTCCTCCTCCATGCCAATATCCAGCCAAGCTGTATTTCCAAATCTTTTCTACATTGTGACTCCTAATCAAAGTCAAAGAGGTATAAAGAATAAGAAATTCAGAATTTCTCCTGCCATCTGTCCAGAAAGGAAGGTCACAAACTACAGTAACTTCTGGACCTATTCATCAAACTCTTGGAAGTCACAACTCCCAGATTAAAAGAGCAGTGATTGATGATACCTTTTCCAGGGGTTACATTGGAAAAATGAGCTCCTTATAAAGGGAACGGAGAAGAAATTAGTTCTCCTATCTCTCTTGAGTCTCAGTGGAAGAGGAAAACTGCAGATAAGAGGTTAAATCCAAAAAATCTTTCCTTCCCAAAGCCTGACCACTGAGCTTAAAAGTTCTTTACTCATCTTCCTCTTTTTACATTTTCTCTACATGTCCCCTACTTAAGAAGGTTTATACCCTTGGCTCATCCTGTTTACTTTGGCTGCATCAAAATAGGATACTTTTAGTAGAAACTTTAGTTAAGTTCTTTTAATATTTCTGGGTCCAGGACCAATAAAACCTGTTGTTCAAATTTCACAGACAACTTTCCTGACTTTTAACAAAAACTTCATAGTTTCCCTCTGCCTTTAGTCTCACACCTCCCTGTCATGCCTTGGTCTCATGAGGTGGTTAGGCACTGCAGTGATAAAATTACAGAAAATAAGGAAATATTTGTGCTATGACTCATTAATACCAGAGGGCCCTCAGTACACCTGCGGAAAGTCACCCTGTAAAGTCACCATTCATCACTCTGGCAAAAACAGAGGAGAAGAAAGACAGGAGATATAAAAGAGTGGATAAGATGTAAGCTCTCCAACGTGAGAGGAGCTTTATCACTATGAAGGACTCCTCACTCCCAATTCCAGTAACAGGGCAGCTTTGACAAGGCTGTTTTGACAATGCTGAGAGGAGTGAGATCAAAAGACACTGATCTGTAAGAGGCCTGGCCCCACAAAGAAGACAAAGCTGTCAGGAGCACAAAGTCAGGAGCTGCAGCGGTGTGACAGGGAGGCTCCCCAGGAGAGCAGGTGACACCGAGGCAAAGCAGATGCAAAGGAGAGACATTGGGCACGGAGGTTTTGTTGCTGCTTTTTCTCCAAGCACAGGGTGTTTTCAAAGCCAAATATTACTTTCATTGTCACGAGAAGCTGCTTCTAAGTTACTGCTCGCTGTTGTTTGACAGAGGCTCTGAAGGTGGGCCAGGAGCTACAAACTCTGGCTGCCATCTGCTCTGTTGGTGTTTTTAAGAAACATGGGAAGGATGTGATTGGGATACACTGAGAGATCCAAGTGTTGAGAATCCAGGCTGTGTGGCCTTCACTACATAAACATGAAGGCATGGACTGGTCGCTTCAGAAAGGTTTTGTCACAGGGTTCATATCCAGGGCCAAAAAGAGTATCAAACAGGATGCCCTGCTCTGGTGTTTGTAGACATGTTCTGCTCCACAGTGTGGAAATGTCTGGAAATAATGTGGAAATAATAAAAATCTGTTCCTATTATAAGTAAATACTGAATAACACAAAGCACAGAAATAAAAAGCACAGTCCATCAAGCAGTGCAATGACAGCATCTTCTCACTCAGCACCTGCAGAGTGAAACCCAGCCCCACAGCCAGGTCCAGGTTGGCTCACGGGGAGCCAGGGCAGAATTGCATCTCTGAGCAGAGCTGTTGTGGCTTCCCTGTGTTGGATGCACCCACTACTCACAGAGGAATCCCTGCACGTGCCAGGTTCCTGAGAGAAAGCCCAGACATGTGAAATATGAAAATGATCACAGCTTGGATGGGGGATGCCAAAGGGAGCTGAGAAATCCTGGGTGTTCGCCAGCCAGTAACTTACCACTCACAAGATGAACAATTATCCAAAGACAAATCAGTGTCATGCAATCCCTAGGAAGGCATCAGGCTGCCATTCCTGCACTGGATAAACACCACCTACATTGTTTCTCCAGGATGGCAATAGTGTCTCCATTTCTACCACTTCACTAGGAAATCTCTAGGATCTCCTTGGGGCTGCCTAACCATCTCTTCAGGGTCAGAAAGGCTGGGGTGAGGATTTTAATTCTCACCACACTGCTTTTCTGCAGTGTGTCTATCCCCACTGGCCCCACAACCTTGGGCATCGGCCCAGGTGACAGCCCGAAGCCTCACACCCAGGCTGTGCCTCGAGGAGCCTTTTCCCTCATAACATTCCTGAACAGATGTGACCTCTCTGCTCCTGCCTTGTAGCCAAAATTTTTGTCCAGCCTCTCACTTCGTATCTCATAACCACTGCAGGGAAAGTGCTCCCCTCTGGTCTGAATAAATGCAGCCTGGCTGCACTCACACATCTTTCCAGGATACAGAGATCCCTTTCCCAGCCCAGTGCTGTCAATGTGTCATCACTGCAGAGTCCCCTCACTCCAGTGGCATTCTTTCTCTGCCACTTCAAACACATGCTGCACATACTTGTTTTCACAGTCCATCTTCACCCACCCTCGCCCTCATCTGCCGCTCAGCCTGGAAAGGTTGGTTCTCACCTTCAGCTGGCTCCTGGTGCCAGTCTTCCCTCACCCACTTCTTCCGTCCTCAAACAAATTATTGTTGTGTTTATCCCATTCTGTTCCTTGTGCTCTCTGTAACATCTACAAGCCTATCTCAGCCTACTCCTTCAAAATGCTTCCTAAATCAAACTCACCATTGTGATGTCTAAAAAACCCATGGCAATCACAAATAATTTTATTATTTCCCTACATTCCTGTCTCTTTTACACATTTCTGGCTTTATACTTGGATGGGAAGCACTTTGACACAGTGTTTGAATTTCATTATGTGTGTGCAATACCCAGCATACACAGGGCCCAGTCCAAGCTTGTCACCTTTGGTCATCACTTGCTCTTGGACTTGATGATCTTGAAGATCTTTTCCAACCTAAATGCTTTTATAATTTCTATGATTTCTATTTGTGTGAAGTTTTGTAGAAATAGAGTTTATGGCTTGTAAGAAGGACTACAGAAATTACTTGAGTCTGACAACATGTGCTCAGGATAAATCAGCCATCAGTCACTCACTGCTGCCGATGCTGTTCCTGAGCTCTGCAGTGACTGCATCACCTTGTCCTGTGGTTCCCAGCCCTGGCTGGTGCTGTATCCTCTATCCACACCATAACCACACTAGGAGGGAATTTGGCTGCCCACTGTCGCTGTTGTACCAAGAACGGTGAAAAACGACACGAGTCTAATTTCGGATTAAGTGGCCAAAAGGCTGTATTTAATTATATAAATCAGCTTATATAGCTTTGTTCGCAAGAGCAGCATAACATCATTGGTTGCTGGACCATCCACCTCCCAGAGTGATTGGCGGAATGCCCTGACACCCATTTCCAAAATATTTTTCCCAGTGTGGAAAACAAAGACACAAACAGCCTGCACCTGTGAAATAGTTTACAAAATCTCAAACTGTTTCCCATCTAGTTTGTGTGAGAAAGGAGACTTTCACAGGTGGCTGTAGAAAGCTAGACAATTTCTCTGCTAGCTTTTTAGTATACACAATTCCCCCTTTTTGTTTTAAAGACCAAATGTTTCTAATCCTCTGCGGGGCCTCTTGCAGCAAAGGGAACAAACACAGCATAAGGGATCCATTTGGTAATGGCTGTTACCAAGCTGAATCCAAATCAGATACTACCTTAAGGTGGGCAGAGAGCATTTCAGCAATTCTGACATAACTTTTCCCATTATGACTCTAGGATTAACCCTGAAGCATAAAGTGATGTCAGAAGTTTTCCTCAGTTCCCTCTGTTCTGTAACTGGTCAGAAGTATGGTTCTGGTTCCTTCCACCAGCACTCTAGAGTCCAAGATCCTTTTTCTTTTTCCCTGGGGAATATTTTTCTTCCTTTTCCCTTTTCCTTTTCCTTTTCCAGCTCGAAGCTGCTTTTTCTTCTTTTCTCTCATTTTCTTCAGGGAGTCCAAGCTCTGAGTCATCACACAGGGGGCACCAGACATTAATTTTCTCTGTTTCTAAATTTTGAGTTCTTTTACTCAGAATTTGGATTACAATGCAGGAGATACCAGGCTTTTCTTCTTTACTGATGTTTATTATTTCTTATCTTTAGCACAGCTGCACAAGGTGTGCTTTCTAGTTGGCAGGGTGGAAAATGGCCGTGAGTTTTAACTTTCAAGGCTTTTTAAAGTCTAAATTAACCAATTATGAAATACCAAGTAATATGTTTTTACTTACAACCCAATTATTAACATTTCATGTCCTGCAGTGCAGAACTTTTGGCCCAATGACAGAGCACTCAGATTTGTGAAGAAGAAGGAGAAAGAAGACTTTCACAGGCGGCTGTAGAAAGCTAGAAAATGTCTCTGCTAGCTTTTTAGTATCCACAGCCTACCTGTATAAACACCCCCTCCCCCCAGACCTCTGTCTGCTCTGAGCTGGACCTTTGCAAGAGAGAGCCTTTCTCAGAGTGTTATTTCTCATTCAAGACAGCAAACATTGCAGTGTGACAGCTCTGTCACTCCAGCCACCTGGTGTCTTGCATCCAAGATGGAACCAAGCTGGTGAGCCAGGCTCTGCTTCCTCCTTGAGTGCACTGCCCTAAAATAACAGGTCTGGGCTGGCAGCAAAGGGGAGGGAAAATAATAACTCACCTCCTCTGTCATTTGGAGGGATCCCCACTGATCCCATGTCCATTGGCTTCCCTGCAGGAAATCACACAGCATTTAAGGCCTTTGGTCTGGGCTCTTGCTGTAAACTTAATCCATGTAAAACATTTCCTGGGCTCCCAGAGCCTGGAGGCCTTTCAGAGGCTCCCTAAGGGAATGCAGGGAATAACTGCAACAGACAGAGAGCAGGTAAACATCAGACTTACTGAAAGCAGCTGGAAAGGCTGCCAAGGGAATGTGAGTGTGGATCCTTGCTGGGATGGATCCTGGCTGGATGCTGGGCACCCACCAAAGTTGCTCCATCACTCCCCTCCTCAGTTGGACAGGGAGAGAAAATATAAAGAAAGGCTTGTGGGTTGGATAAGGGGTGGGGAGTGATCACTCAGCACTTACTCTTACAGGGAAGCCAGACCTGACTTGGGGAAATCAGTTTAATTTATTACCAATCAAATCAGAGTGGGATAATGAGAAATAAAAACTAAATATCAAACATCTTCCCCCCACTTCTCCCTTCTTTCCAGGCTTAACTTCACTCAGATTTTCTTTCCTTCTTCCTGTCTGTGGTGCGGGGGGACACGAGTGGGGAATCCGTCAGTTCATCACACATTGTCTCCATTGTTCCTCCTCAGGGCTCCTTACTCTTTCCTGCTGCAGCGTGGGATCCCTCTCACAGGAGACAGTCCTCTGTGAACTTGGGGTCTGCAGAGTTGTTGCTCTCACATATTCTCACCCTTCCCTTTAGCAGTTGTTACCCTGGAGCAACTTTTCCCCCTTTTTAAACCATTTATCCCAGAGGTGCTGCCACTGCCCCTGATGTGCTCAGCCTTGGCCAGCAGTGGGTTCATACTGGAACCACTGGCACTGGCTCCACTGGACATGGGTCAAGCTTCTGGCAGCTTCTCCCAGAAGCCACTGTGTAGCCCCTCTGCTCCCAAAGCCTTTCCATGCAAACCCAGTCCAGGGCACAACTAAACCAGGAAGCAAAACACACAGCAATCTGTATTTGAACAATGTCCAGTGAGCATTGCCCTGGCACACATTGTCCATTCGTGCTCAGAAGTCACAGCCAGGGTGAGGTAATGCCAAAAAGCGAATTTAAAATGAAAGCTGCCACCTGTGAAATCAAAATTACCATGTTCTTTATGGACACAACATTAAAATGGATTTTGTGTGAGGAGCTGGGAATGGTTGTTCATCGATCTTTGCATCCCTGGTCTGCCCTGGGGTTTGCATTCCTCAGCTGGATTTCAATTCCCATCATGCACCATGCTCCTTCCTTGGATCAGGTGACTGTTGGAGTAACATCTGATTTAAAATTACTTTTTGAAAGGCTGGAGTTTCCCAAGGTATGGAAATCCTTATTTGAAACAAACCGTTATTATTTAGTCTGTAGTTGTAGTTCTGAAAGGAACTGGTATAGAGACGGATTTTATGCATTGATAGACAAGGAATGGAGCATAGCTTTCATTCTGGAGGTAGAAAAAGTATACATTGTTTATCCAGTGTATAAATAAGATATTAACAACTCCCCAGGAAATCACTGGACTTAATGCAGTTATGAGCGAACAGCAGGAAATAGTGAATTCCCTCCTGTCCCTAGAAAACAAGGTTTGGGATACATTTGAATGCCACAAAAGCACAGCAGTAAATTTTAAGATACCTGTAGAGCCTTCTGAATTTTTGCCCTGCAGTTGCAACCTGTAACCTTCCTGGTGTGTTTGTTGGTGTCTGTAACCAGATCCTGAATACATTATTCCCCTTTATTTGGTTGCAGCTGCAATCCCAACAGCATCTAAATTGGATCCCAAGAGTACAAAATATTGTTTGTTCCTAGAAGTACACCGGGTCTGGCCAGCCCTAGTGGATATCCATGTGGATGCCACATACATAGTGTCTGAAGCAGTTTTTAGGAACAGTTGGAATGTATTTCATAGAGGAATAACACAGCTCTCTGAGAGATGGGGACAGTCCACGTAAGTACTCAGTGTTCAAAAATTAATGAATGCCATTGATTGAGTTTATCCTAGTAAATGAAAGAAAAAATTTGCAATTTTTGGGACAGAAAAGGTACATTTCCTCACATGTACATTACCATCTGGCATGGAGATGTATTAATATCTTGCAGTATTTAGGTCATAAATCAAATCTAAGACCTTATTGCACATTCAGAGAAAATTACTTTCTAGTGACATATGCCATAACCTTCAACTTCTATAAATTAATAAAATTCTAGCAAATCTACTCAAATTCAGATATTTTGCACCAACATTTTATTTTTATGGATGCTGTTAACTACTTGTAATGGTGGAGGTCTTAGGTCAAGGCAGAGAGTTTATTGCAAAGCTAAAGGAAATTACCTTCCAGCAACCCAGGGTGTGAACTTCAACTCCCACCAAAGGAGTTCAGACCTTGCTGGCTGTTGATGCCACAAGACACCAAAATTATAGGCTGAGGCTGCTTAAAGGATTTTTAGAAGGAACATGGTCATAGCTGGCTACACAATTCAAGCCTGTTGAATTGTGTGGATTTAACCCACACCTTGCCACAACACACTGGTTACAATTCCTGCTGTTAACAGTCTCTTTGTGACTTCAGAATTCATCGTGCAAAAATGAGAATATGTGAGCAATTTGTCTTTCAACAGCAGACGCATTTTTATGCAGCTGAGTAATAAACTACTTAGAAGGGGGAGGGGGAATCTTGCTTTACAGTGTCTTGGTTAAGTTTTTCTTTTTAAATTTAAGTCTTATGTGCTAATTTTTTGTAAAAGCCATATTTGTCGGAGTCAAATTTCTCTGTTACAGTTGTGCAAAAAAGCACTGAAATCTGCTGCTTTCAAGCTAAGCTGTCAGGATTTAGGTCTGTTAGCTACAAGCATAAAATTCCAGACAGAAGATTCCACATGATGTAACTCTGGCTCCTTGCCCATGCCTGCAGCTCACTCCCCAGCCCATACCTTTTGATTAATTACCATGTTTGATTTACCTCTTACCTCTCTTAAGAGCGCAAAGCTCTTAATCCATCCCGTTTTGTACCAGTCCTTCTGCCTGGGCCATCTGCCCTTGGGTTTGCTGCTGCTCTCACAAGTCCCCCCCTTCCTGCCCAGACTTTCCCTTACCTCAGTATCTTCATCCCTACTCTGCTCCTTCCATCTCTGCCCTGTTCCCTGGGGAACCCGAGGTAAGGACTGTTTTTGACTTCCCATTCCACATCAAAAAGTTTATGAAATCCAAATGGTGCTAATCTGAATCTCTCCCCTCCTCTTTCAGTGATTCCCCAACAACATTCCTGCTTTGGTCACCATGTCATATATTTGCATTTTCCTCCCAGGCTCCTGGATTCTTTTTTTTCCCCTCAGTCTGAAGTTTACATGAAAAACATTTTATACAAAGATTTAGCATCTCTTTTCCTCTCTTTCTTTTCCACAGCTCCTTCCAGCAGATAAAAGACCAAGATGAAGTGGCTGGAATTTGAGGTTGTCAGTGTTAATGCCCCAAATTAGAGGCTCGGTTTTAACAATAAGAGCAATTAGTCATCAGAGCAGGTTCCTAAGAGGTACAGTGAGTTAGCCTCTTTTGTGGAGCTCACTGACTTTACCAAAGGCTGTACTTTTGAATTAAAATCATGAGTTCTGCTTCAAGAATCACTGGGTGAGCTCCTGTGTTTGTGTTTTGCAGCACGAAGGCTGCAATCATCCTAATGGCCTTCTTTGGCCTGGGAGCATTTCAAATTCACCTTCAAGGCTTTTTGTCTCTTTTCTCCTGCCCAACTTCATCTGGCTTTTCCTCCTCTGCTCTTTCCATGTCCTGTGTACTGTTGGCTTCTCCCAAGCACTTTTCGATGCGGATTTTTTTTTCAGTGGATTCCTGCATGGAGATTTTGACATCTGACTTCTTTTGGAATGAGTTCATAGATGTCCAGGATCACAAAGCAACTCAGATTACATCCCTTTGGACACAACATTGGCAATAAAATGGACAACATAGAAGATGTCTGTTCACCTCCTGATTTTCGATGTCTCTGCTACTGGTCCTAACCCAGGTCAGAGAGAGGAGAGAGGATTCCAAGGACTCCCAGTCTGAGAAATTCATGCATGAAAAGAAGAAAGAAGAACTGCTTAGGATGGTCTGGGAAGAACAGCAATAATTCATGTGCTCTTCCCTGGCATTTTTATTAATAGCTTCTAGAGACAGGATAGTGACCTTGATGGTCTTCTCCTCTGACTGGGTCTGGCATTTACAGGTCAGGAAGATGGGAGGGTGCAATAGCAAAATGATCCATGTAAATAATCATAGCCAATTCCACATGATTTAAAAATTATTTACAAAATATATGCATAAATTTCACCCAAAACTTGTGTCTTACTGACAGTTTTGGGTTTTTTACAATGCAGAAAACATTTTGCACATCTCCCATTTGCCTCAGGTTCCTCTAAATAATGATTCTTTTAATTCCTTTTCCTTACAGTGCATTCTGAGCAAATATATTTTCTATTAAACCCGTGGGTGTAACACAAAGTCAGGGCTCAGGAGGAAACTTTTGCACATTTCTTTAGCAGGTTGGCAATTTATGTGGCCTGGCCTCTTCCCTTCCCTGCCTCCCTCTCTAACCCTGAACTCCTGGCTTTAAGGACTTCATCCAATCAAAGCATAAAATGTTTAAACAAAACAACAAAGAAAACTGAAGTTGGATGTCAGGAAAAGATTCCTGTCAGTGAGGTCTGCCAGAGTATAGAATAATCTCCTGTGGGGAGCAGTGGGAGTCCATCACTGGGATAGATTAAAACTAGATGAAACTAAAATCAAAATCAGTATCATCATTAAGGGAAGCAGCCTGAAAGGCTGAGGGATGGACAGGAAAATTTGATGCCCCCAGAGTTTAAGAAAATGGATGTGACCTGCTGTCCAGCATTTAACAAGGGGTTTGATCAGAAGGACACTTGGAAGATGAAGGCTTTTGACAGCACCTTCTTTATCATATGTGTGTGTGCTTAGTTTTTGAGTAGTTTTTGCTTTAGGGGAGAAAGGTCTTTGGTGTAGAAACCCCACAATATTTAATATGTTTTTAAAAAAAAGTAAAATTATTATCACTAATAAGGTAATTCATTAACTGGGATTTTCTACAATGAGGAAACAGCTCAACATTCAGCACTGACCACTGGCAATCCCAACAAAGAGACTGCTTGGGGTTGTCTGCTCTTGCTTGCAGAGCAGTTTAGAGGATCTGGACCTTAGTTAGCTTTCAGGGCCTGTTCCTGATATCTTCTGGCTCAAGTACACGTATTTAAGGTCAGATTTTTCCAAGCCCAAAACCAAATTGGACCAGATGCACAAGTAGAGTAAAAATAAATAAAGTGTTCTTTTTTTCTGAGCAGGGGGAAGTTTGGCCTTTGGTGTGGGCATCTGCTCACTGCTCTGCTTCCATATTTTCACATCCTTGGAAGGAATTATCTCCTAGTGGGGTATTTGGGGAGAAGCAGAGTGCTCCCATTTTACCAGATGCAGCAACTCCCAGAAACGAGCAGCAGGTCAGAACCCAAAGGCCTGGTAGCACTACAAATATTGCTGCTGAATGTTTTTCATGAAGAAATTTTCCAATTACTGCACTCATGCAAACTAAAGATGCTTTATACCAGATCCCCTTAACAGGAGAGGGGGTTTCCACTAGGAAATATCCATTGACAGACCCAGCTTCAAAAAGCAAACCAAAAACCCGCTCCCCAATGGGAATAACACTCTGGTCTTCTCCTATACAACCAGAGCCCTGTTCTTTTGGTCATAATCCTTTCAAACAAAAACAGCTGTGGAAAAAACCCCTCCAAGCTATTAGAAATGCACCACTTCATTTCTCCTGCAGTATTCTCCTGCCACCAATAATTCCTGGTGCTCCCCATGTAGCTCCTTGCAGTTTCCCACCTTTCTTCTCATGCACTGGCTCCTGACAGCCTGGATAAAGGATAGCAGAGAATGTGTGTTAGCTGCAAAATAAAGCCATGTTTTATTGTTCTGACCTCTGTAATGCCAGATGTAAATCAGCCAATTGCCTTTATTAATGATTTGTAGACAGTGGTGTTTGAGCAGAACAGTTTTGTTTTATCCTAGGGAAAAAAATTAAGAAGAATCCTGGCTCCCAGAGATTGATTCCAGCTGTAAGGAATCATTAGGTATTTGGTACTTCTGGAGGTGTTGGGCTGTGGGCCCATGTTGGATAATCCCTCAATCCCTAAATCATTTCACTGTAAACATAATCTGTGAGTAACAAAGTCGGTGTTGGGTATCTGCCAGCATCCTGGGATGGAGCTTGTCAAACGATTTCTCCAATTGCCTTTGGATGTAAATGGATTGAAATCCTGAGTGCTTGGCAGGGCTGGGGATGCTGAATCAGCAGTGGAAAAGCCTCCTGCACCTGTTCTGTCCCTGAAATTGTTCTGCTTCCACCTGGGAAGTGATGAAATCCCTGCTGGGATCACACAAGAGTCCAAGGAGCTTGGACCAGAGCTCACCCTCTGCCTGAGTCATCTTCTCCCAAAACCAGAAAAATACTCCATCCTAATTCCAGTGGCTGCCTTTGTCTTGGGAGCTGTTTGCTTCCTTGTTATGGATCTTCCTCCAAGACCCAGCCAGGGGTCTGAGCTCATTCTCTGAGAGTTAAAATGCTGCTTTGCTGATATCTTCTCTATCCAAGATACCCTCTGTGATTCCATAACCCCTTGGGGCTGTTCTTTCCAAAGCACTGGACAGAGGGAGACTGCTCCGAGCACATCCTTGGGATGTCGGGGGGGTGCTGGAGAGAGAATGCAGCTTCCCTGGGTTTGTATGGCACAGAGGAAAGAGGTGCTTGGTATTGCACATGGCTTATGCTGAGATTTACTGTGATCTGAAAATATCACAGATCTCTTTTTGAAATATGTTTTATTACTTTTCTGTGTATCCCAGACTAGTCAGGACTTGTCAAAAACATCCTTTACTTATTGGGCATTAGTGAGATTGAGCAGACTATCCATGCAACATGGAATGGCAAGAGAACAGCCCATATTTTTCTCATGAAAGTCTCTTTTAGGGATTATACCGAAGGAGAATTTGGTGCAATGCAGAATGCATGTTTATGGAAGGATTTATAGAAAGGCTGTTTATCTGGGGACACAGATGACAAAGAAGACCAGTCTAGACCTACTTGTTGAAAAATAAAGAGTAGCTTCAGTTCCTTGGGCTGCAGAGGGCTGGCACTGGAGCAGGCAGCAGCCCTGCTTCCCCTTCCCCTCAGCAGGGAGAAAAGAGAATCATGGAGCTGAACAAGAGATCTCAATTTTCTTAGAAGACAGACTGGAAAAGACACCTTTGCTCAGCCTTAGCCACACTCTGTATCAGCCAGAAGCTGCTGAAGGAGACTCAAGATTTTTTGCTGCCTTGAACAGTCTGATAACCAGGCACCTTCCTCCAGATGGTTTTCCAGGTCTGTACGTGCCCACTGGATTCATGCTGGAACTACTCTTTTAACTATTCACTGTTCAGTGGCTCTTTAGCTACATTGCCCCCACCCACCTTGCATTTATCTTGTCTTGACCTCAGGTGACCAAAGCTGTCATGCTGCATTTCTGATAGAAGGACATTGGGCCTTTGCATAATGGCATCTCCTGATCTCTTGGGGGAATGCTCTGCCTGTACTTCCTGGGATATCACTTGGCATTTCCATGGACACAACTCCTTGGTGATTCACAGTCCTGCTTTGATCAGCTTGTACACTCAAGTGTTTCCTCTCTTGTGACATTTGCAGAGGATGTGTTCCTAGTCCCAACACATGTACCAGTGGGAATTACAGCATCGCACTCCAGCCCCTCGCTCCAGCCCTTGAGATCATCCAAATCTTCCTCTCTGTAGCACCTGTCTGTGAAATCTCATCTCCCAGCACACAAATGCTTGATCACTGCTGAAAAATTGCAACCCAAGGTCATTCATGAAGAAATCTTTATTAACTTCCCAAGAAAACAACCCCTCTCTCAATTTTATCCATTATTATGTCTACTTTAACCCCCAGCAGTGAATAGTTTACAAGTCTTATGTTAATTCTCAGCAAAACTAATGAAACTCATATGGCTCTGTCGAAATATTCCACTGAAATCAAGATTGGTTAAATACATTAGTGTGCCTTCCTTTCTTAAAAAAAATTCTCAGAGAAATGAGGTTAGTCTGAATCCATCTATCTTTGTAAATGGAGCTGATGAGAATGATTTTGGAATGTCTGGATATCTGCTGACAGGAATGGATCTATTTTCGGTATTTACGTAGTTCATATTGTTGTGGCATGTGAGCACATCATGGCTTGCAAAGTATTCATTTTCTACAGGCTGCTGAAAGAAGTGAGATGAGGCCCATTTCAGGGATGGCAACATTGTAGTGATGGCAACACACTCTGGGCCATGTCGGAAGTATCAGCGACAGAACTAAATCCAGGTCTTTGCTCACATTTCCTGGTGTTTAAATCTTTTGCCTCAGCATTCATCTTCCTTTTAGACTTCTTTCCCTAGGCACCCTTCTATTTTTCTATTGAAGTGAGTTCACCTTCCAGCAGCTAAGCTGGGACTTTGTCCATCCAAGGGAAAAGAATTTCCAAATAAAAAGTCTCCTTCCTTCCTTCTTTCCTTCCTTCTTCCTCCCTCCCTCCCTCACGCCATATTTGCCTTTCCTGCAGCACCTCTGTTCCTGGGTCTTTAAGCCCTTTGCACATGATTTGGCACCCACACCTGAAATGCAGCTTTTGACGCATGGGAGAAAAAAGAGTTTACAGCTACGCCACCGGGATTTGGGGGAGGAACAAGGAAAATGGCAGAAGGAATCAAAGCAGGGAAAATTCAGTTCACCAGATGCCTTCACTGCACTGAAACAGCACAGGAAACTGCATTGCAAGTGAGGGACTTGGGACTGTGTGACACCTTGTCCAAAATCCATGGCTCTCATGTCTCCATTCCTGCCACAAGATCCTGCCACAGCACACTGTGTATTTCAAAAGACGGGAATGTTGCCCTGTCACAACTTTGACCCTGCCCTGGCTGGGGGCTACACCCACCCCTGGGAGAGGCTCCGTGGCTTTATCCCTTTGGCCAGCAGCACGGAGCACCTCTGGTGGCTCCTTATCGATGTCACATCCAGGTCTTTTAATGCTCCCGCTAAAACACACTGATTAAATTATGTCTCTAATTGCTTTCCTCATTGCACAGTCATAAAATTCCTTTCCCTAACAGAGCACTAAACTATTTCAGCCTGCACATCTCCAGCTGAACTTTCTCCAGCAGCTAAAGCAGCTTCCCTGCTGCCTGCTTCCCTCTGCTCTGCTGCAGATCCCCGGCACTGCTCCTGATGCTTCCCCTGATCCCTCCATCCCCATTTTTTGGGGGGAAGTTGGGGGTCGGCCCCCTCCCTCGGGCTGCCCTCCGGTGGCCGCCAGGGAAAAATGCAGTATCAGCTCTCTGCAGGGTGCCGGGGACATCCGGGGGCTATCCCCCTTCCCTCCTGCCCGTGCAGCCTCTGCAGGAGTCTTTTCCCTCTGAAATGGAGATGTTCCTCTGCCCCACAGCTGTCCTTGCCACCTCCATGTGTTGCTCAGCAAGAGGATCTGTGATGCACAGAAGAGTCTCTTACTCTCCCACTCTGCTCCATCACACCCGGGAGTGGAGAAGGGAGGTGGACAATGTGAGATGCTCTGACAAGATCTGAAATGCAGGAGAAATTAGATGGGTGGTCCTCGTGATAGGGACGTGGTGGCTTCTGTAGAGGCTGAGCTGGGAAAGGACTAAACTGTGATCACAGAGATCATCTCCAAATCCAAATCTCCAAATCTCCAGCTCTAAAGGCTGAGGGGGCAATTGTGTTCACCTTCCAGGCCGGCTAGAGATTCTTGCATGCCCATAGCACAGGAACATTTCACTGCAGGGACAGGCAGTGTGAGGGTGGTGGGTGCTGTCCTCGTGCCTCTTTACCTCCTGTCCTCCTCACTCATCCAGCATTGACCATCCCTTGGCAGCATTTCTGCCATAGCTGCTGGCCAAGGAGCCAGCTGGACCTCATTACTGGTGCTGCCAGATCCAAGTCCTGCCTTCTGGGGCTGCTGCAAGTTTCCAGCCAGGACCTCAGGTTGAAGTCATGGCACAGAGCCACCATCTTGATAACGATCCCTGGAAAGAGCCATTCCCCTTCTGCAGCCAAAGCCATCTTCCCCTCAGGCCTCTCTGCTGGAAGCAGGACGGCCATTAACAAGTCCAGCTGAGCAGCCACACAGCTCTGCTCCTCTCTGAACCTCCTGAAGGACACGGCTCTGCAAAAGGACAGGGAGAAACCTGGGGGCCTCAGACATTTTTATGCTCTGCAAAATCTCTTTGGATCATTCCTGGGAAGGGATGCACACAGGTGGTGTCCAGGCTCTCCCTGCTGCTCGGGAGAAGCTCTGTGTGATGCTCTGTCTTATCTCCTCATGGGTGGGAAGGACATGAGCAGGGATGAAGCCACTGTTGTGTGAACTGTGATCTCCACAGGCAGGGGAAGGCCAGTGCATGGAGAGGGCCAAAGATCACACGATGTTACCTAAAATAGCCCTTTTCAGAAGTCAGTGCTACCTCACAGCTTGAAAGAGCTCATGATGTGCAAGCCCAGAACATGTCAGATTGTTCCTGTTGGGCCATTTGTAGCTTTTCTCTGGCACTTCACACTCCATCTGCTCCTGCTGGACCGGCTGCCAAGGGCTGCCTTTGTGTCTTTACAGCCTCAAGACCTGCTCCTTGGAGTAGCCACAGCAGAAAGATGGTGCCAAGGCTTGCAGGAAGGGATAACATGGACCTGGACTAGTGGGAACAACAGGAACCCAGAGCTCTCTGGCAAGGAGGGATGACAGACCACAGAGTTTTTTGCCATCAGAGAACACAATCATTTAGGTGCACTTGACAGGAGAGACAGATCTGGAGAAATCCCAGAGGAGCTCAGTCAGAATCCCAGGGATATTTTAAGACCACATTGGATGTGTCAGAGCACAGGTAACAGGCACTGTTCTTATGGAGATGAGTGTGTGCTGTGACTAAGCCCACCAGGTGCGAAGCTAAATCAGACACTGCTTGAGGCCTGTGTCCCATTTAATCACCATCTTGAGAAACAGGTTGGGCCCAGATCCAGGAAACCTGGTGGACAGGATACAGGAAATCTGTGACCTGCTCCCACCTCAGCCACTGAAGTAGGAGGTGAATGTGGGCACCTCAGTTCTCCATGGTGTGACTCTTCCCTCTGCAACATCTTGGCTATTTATATCAGCAGTTTGGCCCAGGAAATTTCAGCATTGTGCCTGTTTGTGCAGCACCCATCACCAAGCCCTCATAATGTTTTAATTGTGGTATTGTTCTGCTTTGGTTTTTTTTTTTTTTTTGTTTTTTGTTTGTTTTTTTTTTTTTTTAAATTGTAAAATACTCCTGAAAATACCTGGGAAGTTGCTTTGGGAACATCATCCAGTTAGAGGAGAAAAGGGGGGTGACACAATCAATTCCCATGGGCGAGGGTGGTGGAAGGATGGCACCGCCATGTTCCAGGATACCAAGGGGAGGAGATCTCCCTTCTTCCCAGGGCAACCATTCCTCTTGCAAGGCATGGGCTGACCCTGCTCTCAGCTCCAGCACTGCACAGGAAGACTATTCCAATGTCTGGGCAGGAGCTGTGAAGATTTCTTGGTGCAGAGCTGCCTTCCCTTCCCAGCAGACCCATCTTACCACCTCAGATTCACTCTGATGTCACTCATTCCACTGAAGTGGCTCCATCCCCAATGCCCAGGACTGGGAACACAGACCCTGTGGATGAAGCCAGCATGTCTGCTGGCAGGGAAGGGCAGCCAGCAGCAAACCAAGGCTGTCTGTGCTCAGCACCACTCCTGAAGATCACTGCTTGGATGGAAGCACAGACCAAGGAAGCTGAGGACCATTCTCCCAGGAAGGCTTCATTTTCATCTGGCAAGTCAGGACCACATTCCCAAGTATGCCCCTTTGAGAAGAAAGCTCCATATCCATCAGTCTGGTTCCTGGCAAGGGACAAATAAGATGTCCCAGCATATCTTCCCAAGAGGGTTCCAAGGCAGGACGCTTGGTTGACCCTTGTTTCTTGTCTGGCGGTGTCCCCTTACCTTGTCTCCTGCACACTGGCATTGTGGTGACTCATTCATGCCTGCTGGCTTCCTGCAGTAATCACCAGCAGAGCTTTCTGTCGTCACAGCTCTTAAGGTAGGCTCATGCTGTGATAAATAAGCTGCTTAGCAGCATGGAAAGAAATGTATTTAAAGTTTAATATCTTTTTTTTAGCCCCTTTTCAAAGGACACTGATTTTGTGATCTGTTTGGGAAGATGCAGTAGATTTTGTGTCTTCCTTTCCAGAGTGGGGAAGAGGCACAAAGAGAGGAAAGAGAAATGAGTATGTGCCTGTACATGTGTCACGGCAGAGCCAGGCTGCCTCCCTGCTTCCTCACCTCCCTGAGCTGTGCAGAAGTGACTGACACCCTCATTATACAGTTTAATTCAGGTTGGCAGCTCCACTTGGCCTTGCGGCTCTGGCTTTATCAGAGCTTTACACCCATGCCCCATCTGTTCCTTCCTTGGGAGCAGGAACAGAATACATGACCTAGCAGCAGGCAGAGAATGCCACCCACATTCCCAGGGGACTCTGCGGTCCCTGCTGTGGGTTTACATGGTCTGTGGGTCTTGGCTTCGTGCACTGAGCATCCAGAGGTCCAGAGCAGTGACAGGGGAGCTCACACAGGAATGAGACAGCTCAGCTTTGTGAAGCTGCTGAGATTTCTCTCCATAACCCTGCCAAAGCTCAGCGTTTACCCTCCCACCCCTAAATCTGGCAAGAAGAGGGAAAAATAAAGTAATAAGGTGTTTTTCCCAGCCATTCAACTGTAAAATTCATCCCTCCCATGACACTTTCTGTCCAGGTGCTGCAAGGGCTGCAGCTCACCCTCAAGCAAGGGCTGCAGCTCACTAGGGAGTTTAACCAACACTTAGGTTTCTCCCAGCCTTCCAGAGGCGGATTTAAATAATTTCATGTTAATCCTCCTGACATTTACCCCCTTCCATTGGGAATACTGTCCACTGCCTTGCATTTGTGATGGGCAAACTGAGACATGGGGAAAGGTGGTGCAAATTTAAAACATCAGCAGAGCCGCAAAGGGACATCTGGACCTTCCTCAAGCCAAGTCCTTTGCATTAATCCCTAGGCTCCATTTGGGATGGAGAACATCTATCCTAAACCAGGATGGTTGGGATTCAAAGGCAGGCATGACAATTCCCAAGCCCCACTACTATGTTTTCTCCCTGATCTGGTCACTCGAGACAGAGGCAAGGAAAGCATCACCGACCAGAGGGTGTGCAGGGTCAAGGAGGCTGTGGTGGGCACACCTCAAAGTCACCTGTGCCTGGCGAGGTGACAGACAGCATTAAGTGAAAGGAGCTGCTGCTGCTGGGAATTATGCTTTCAAATTTTATACCTCCAGAAAAGCTGGCAGACTCCAAAGAAGCTCTCTGAATTCAAAGCCCCATTTACCAGGAACACGTGAGTGATTCCAAAGGCTTGTACTGCTTTGAGTAACAATTTATAACAACAAAAGCCTCATTTAAGACAGGGACCCCGGTGGGAATGTTTCTTTTCAGTTCTCTCTTCTGTGGGTAATTGCATAAAGATGACATTTAAGTTGTTCTACAAAAGTGGCAAGCAAAAAAAATGAAAGGGGGAAAACCAGAGAGAAAGAGGATATGGTTGGAAAGGTGAGAAGGAGCAGGATAGACAGGAGTGGATAGCCTGGCCAGTATTCTCAGAGGGCAGGGAGTTTACAAATAGGAAAGAAAAGGTTTGTTCTGAATAACAATCTCATCTTCCAGCAGGGAGACAACGACTTCGTGTTCTTGGGACACAATGGACACAGGCTGAAGGTGGAAAAGCAAGCCTGGGTATGGAAGCACAGCTCATTCCTTCAACTGACAAGCAGATGTAAAATGTGGGTGGGTGACAGACCCCAGACACTGCTGCTCAGAGGAAAGGATTGTGGTTTGGCCAAAACCAGCAGAGCCCTGGCTGCCTGAATTTCTTAGGACAGGGAGCAGACTGTCTAATCCATGGATACATGGAGCCAAAGAGGCAAAGGAGTGCATAATCAGGGACAGGGAACCTCAAACTTCTTCCAAAATCCTGCTGTAGAATGGAGAAGACAAGAAGACCAAGATACAGTGGGTGGCAGAAACCTCCTCTGTAAATGCTGGAGAAATCCCTCTGGGATGAAAAGCTGCAGCCCTACCTTGTGTGAAGGTGATAAGCCCTCTTCTGTTCTGCAGATTTTCAGAGATTTACTACCTATTAGAGGAGTTTAAATGCATTCAGTGTAATTAAACCCAGGGGGAAACACAAGCCTTTAATATCTCATGTTTTCTAAAACAGGAAAAAAGTCCATCTTCCCCTGCTCCATTCCAGTACTGCCTGTGGTGACAGGCTTGAGGAAGCCACAGCTGGGACTGGCTCAATGCAGTGAGCTGAACAGCTACGTGTGTGTGTGTGTGTGTGTGTGTGTGTGTAAAATCATTTTAATGATCCCTATCGGAAGGGCAAGTGGGTGAGGAAAGGGGGAAGCTGACTGGGGCATGTCCCTGGAATGCAGGGATAATTGGCTCTGCAGTGGTAATGGCAAACTGCTGTCAGCCTCTAAAAGAGTGTGCCAGAGATGAAGTGACACCCTGACAGGTCCTACTGCTTGCCTGGCCTGCCCTGCCTCTGCCCAGCAAATGATTGCAGCTTTTCTTCTGACATGCAGGAAACTAAATTGGAGGTAATGATTCTCCTGTGGGGCCTCGAATAGGGATGGTGAGAGGGAGGCTCACAGCTTTGCATCTCACCTGGGACATCTTCTTTTCCCCACACTCTTCCCAACAAGCACATAAGCTTTTCCCATCACAGCACAGACGTGGTTGTGATGAGATGATGCCTTCCAAATTTCCCTTCCCCAATTATCCGTGGCAATTCACCCATGCCAGCTCTGACCACCCAGTGAGTTCTGGGCACAGAAATGGGACGGAGGTGAAAACACCTCAGCATCAGCTGGGAGGGAATTCACAGTCTTTGGTTTTCCTTGTCCTCCTGTGCTGCTTCTCAAACTCTCTTTCACACTCTACTTCCTTGATTTCCATGTATTTGCAATTTTCCTTCCTTTAGAGAAGCAGGGGGCCCATGTTAGCACACAGAGAAAGGGTACAAAATATAAATATATTTGCTATGTAAACAATATAAAGCACTTGTGTAGCTCCTTCTGCAGCAGCCTGGTTGACTCCAGGTCTGCCCTAAAGCTGAGTTTTGTATCCCCAATGGAACATTTGCCATCCAAGAGCAAAATGATTAAAAACTCTGTATGTATCTAAACAGACTCCATTCACTGAATCATGGAAGGGGTTGGGTTGGAAGGAACCTTAAAGTTCATCCAGTTCCATCCCCTGCCATGGGCAGAGACACCTTCCACTATCCCAGGCTGCTCCATGCCCCGTTCAACCTGGCCCTGGAGACTTCCAGGGATGGGGCATGCACAGCTTCTCTGACTAACCTGTGCCAGGGCCTCACCACCCTCACAGGGAAGAATTTCTTCCCGATATCCAATCTAAACCTGCTCTTTCTCAGTTCAAAGCCATTCCCCCTTGTCCTGTCACTCCAGGCCCTCGTAAATAGTCTCTCTCCATCTTTCTTTAGGCTCCCTCAGTTACTGGAAGGCCACAATTAAGTCACCCCAGAGACTTCTCCAGGCTGAACATTCCAACTCTCCCAGCCTTTCCTCCCAGCAGAGCTGTTCCATCCCTCTGATCAGCTTGGTGCCTCCTCTGGACTTGCTCTGTGGTGGGACAAGTGGCTGCAGCCACTCTGACTGCTGAGAATACAACTAACACCAAGCTGTGGTGGTCAGGCACCGAAGTTTAGAGTCTCACTCTGTATTTAGGATGAGAACCCACAATTCCCCCATTCAGCGGTTTGCACACTTTTGTATGGTTGGTTAATGTTATCCCCTCCCCATTGTATGTATAAGGTCATGTATATTCATTTTCCCTAAGTTAACATGTATTAGTTCTAGAAAGTTCTGTCATACTTGACATCCCATTGGTTCCTTCCCTTAGTCCCGCCTATGTGTTAATCTCATTGGTTCCCTTGCTCTCAACCCCGCCTCCTACCCCATATCCTATTGGCTGTATTCCTTATACCTGCCTTTCTTTTCCCCACTACAAAATCCCTGGCAACCCTCCGATCCTTGGCTCTTCATCCCTACCCTTTTACCTGAATAAACCTTCTGTGTGGAACCCATACAAGGAGTCCTTTCTCTCTGCTTCTTTGCCCCCACCTGTGTGCCCTCACACCCTGCTCAGAGATAGCTCCCTCGGGTGAGGAGCTTGTTCCTTTCTGGCTTTTTTGGGTGAAGCTGCCGTAAACCAGTCAGGTCACAGATAGACCTCTGGGCTTCTCTTGGAGCTAGCATGCCATGTGACATTGCTCCATGTCCTTCCTGTGCTGGGGATCCAAGAGCTGGATGCAGTAATTCCTGCTGAAATTATTTAATGCAGCTGGAATATTGTGTCACTGATGGCTGAGTGCTCTGGCCTAAGTTCAGATGAGTTGCTGGGGAATTCTCATCTCCCCTATTTTTCAGTGAAGTCACACTGTTATCATATCAAATGGCTTGTGACTTAAAGTTTCATTGCAATGGTCATATAAAGAATTGCATTTGCTGTGACTGGGAGAAAGGGACATGGAGAGAAAAAATTAAACTTGATGGCTGGAAAGCTTTTACTGCAGTGTGCAACAGCTCCACCTCCTCGTGATATTCAAGCTCATCATATCTAAATAAATATGCTTGGAAATTGTCTGTCTTAAGGGAAAACAGTCATTTCAAGGGTACTGTTGAAAGCAGATGTCAAAGGTAACACCACGGGCATGTAAATTGAATCAGAGCACTTAATTTGCACTGTTTTCTTCAGAGCACTGATGTCATTCCAGAACAATCCCAACCTCCAGCACGCTCATGTCAGATCACATTCTGAGCCCATTTACTTCACAAGGTTATTCCCTTTGACTCCAGTGGATTAACCAGTTTTACATGGCAAGGGAGAGAGGTCAGATGTAGATCTCTTCCACTTACACAGAATTTAATTGATTTTTCTGTTTAAAAGAACTTCAAAAACAGGACATAATGGGAAATACATTTTAATTACTTTACCCCCCCTCGAACACAGCAGAAAGCTCATTGTGCCAGGTGGCCTGAGTGCTGACAGAACAAAACCTCCCCAGCTCACAGGCAGTACACCTCAAAGAGGAAACAGCTTTCCTCCTAAATGAGTGAGAGAGCTGTTTTACACCCTGAAAACACAGACTTTCAACAAGCTCAGTTGCTTTCATGGATAATCCCTCATTTTTGCTAATCCTTCCTGAGGATCTCTTAGCTCTAACACTGATGGGCAGTGCTAGGAATCCTCTCTTTCTTTGGATAATTGCCCTCTTAGGATACTCCTGATCCACAGTCTGATAAATACCCTGAGACAAAGTGCTGCCCCGGAAGAGCCCATCGCAGGCAGCCACTCTTGCTCTCCCCTCAGTTATCACCCTAATTAGTGCCAGCTGCTCCTCAGCAGCCTCTCAGACCAGGTGGTCTGAGTTTGTCAGACCTTTCTTGGACTCCATTAACGCTTCGTTTGCTACTAAATTTTGGGAAGTTCCTGGAGTCACCGCCAGAAATTTTCCCATGGTTGCTTGCTGTAACAAACCTCTTTGGGGCTCTGGTTTCTTTTCAGCTTAGAATGTGCTTGGAAATTGTGTGGATGCACATTTTCTCATGGGAGCAATCCTACAGCTTCATCGTTCAGAGCTCAGGGCAGTGACAACCATGGCAAGTCCCTCCTTCCACAGGCACCCTGTGCCTGCCGCTCCAAGAGGTAACACCTGCTGGGAGTCACGGCCAATCCTCCACTCCTGCAGGGTTTCCAGGTGCTTTTTTCTCACCAGTTCAGCTGATGAGCTCTGTGCTGAGTTCCTTGTCTGCCTGATGTTTTACTGTGGCAGCTGAAGGCTCCATTCTGTGCTCTGGGATGCACAGAGATGGAGAGGGCCTCCCTTTCCCCCAGGAGCTCACCACTCCCTGCCACGACTCTCCAGATCACACTGCGTGGCAAACTTACCTTTCTTTTTAATGACAGCCCAGTAATTGGTGTCACCTGGTCTTTATCTGCCCAAATGTCAGAGGTGCTATGAAATCATGGCTGCTGAGTTGGCACGTTCATGCCCATGTCTTTTCAAAGGCTCTCTTTCAGGCTATTGCCAGCAGAAAGGACTTTCAGGAAGGCTAATTTTGAGAACTTTGGTTGTGTGTTGTTGCCATAGAAGGAAGTCTGAAGTGTCCAAAGCAGTTGCAGTGCTGATATTGGGATATGCCCTCAAAAGCTGTGAACATTTATGCTGTGTTCCCACTGTAAAACAATTTCTTTATGGTGAAAAGTCTATAAAAATCTATAGGAAGTATATAGAAATAGCCTCTAATAGGCTGTTGAGACCATTGGGATGAACCCCTAAACAGAAGTCCAGGTTTGAATCATGACTTTGAAACGGCATCTCCCACCGCTCTACCTTAGTCATTTCTGGCAATCAGAATCTGCTTTTGACCAGAAATTTCACCTTGCACAAAACCCTTCAGTTAAATGACATGTTAAGATGAAAAGACTGGGATTAAAAAAATGCCCGTTTTGAGTGAAAAGCAGGTCTGGTCCAGGTGCACTGGCCTCTTCAAGCAGCTTGTGGTTCCCTGTGTCAGAGTGGTGCCGGTGGCCCATGAAGGACTTTGGACAAGTCCTCCTTGTTGTCATGCACTGATCTCACGCATGGCAGCCCCAGCCAGTGGCTGAGGAGTGGGAATCTCTGCTAATTGGTTACATCTGCCTCTAATGCCTGGCCACCACCTGGCACAGGCTGTGGGCACTGGCAGTGGCACCTTGGCACTGGAGCCCTACAACTGCCATCTGTTGTCTTCCAGAGTCACATTTCCTGGATAAACATGGCCTTCCCCATGGGAAATGTGACTTCTCATCTGTGATGAATGGAATGTAAGCAGCCCCTTCAGCATTTCTGGGATCCTCAGGAAGCTGCTGTGCCACTATCAACTGTGAAGCTGTTATTTTATAACGGGCATAATCCTCCTCCTTCCTGCAGCTCATTTCAGAAGAACCTATTCAATTTCCAAAGATTTCACAAGGAATTCTACCTTGCCACCAACGATTCCTGTATTTGAACAGAATCAGAAAAGAAATGAAGTTTTGCTGCTTTGTTTTGGGTTTCCCATTGGACATGCTGAATATTTAATCACAGCTTCACAAAACCACTAATTTTTCTTTGGATTCCTCCCTGAGCTGCTGGGGCTGATCCTGGCTCAGAAACAGATCTCAGGCTGTTCCCAAAGGACTCTCTTGTTTTGTCCAGATTTGGCTGTTCATGCTATGTTGTTGAAAGGCCTCCAGGTGCTCAGAAGAGACACACCTGCACACGTGTACGCACGTATGTGTGGGTAATATACACATATATCCCCTGAGGTTTTACCATAATTCTTTTGTAATGGAAATTTCTTATTGGAGAAAAGAGTTAATAAAACACACATTTTCTTCTGAACTGTTGTTCAGGGAAAGCTGTTTGGCTCCTCTGGGTGCAAAAGAATCCTGGAGTTACATCAGTGATGGGGTTTTTGGAGTTCTCCTGTTTTCTTTTTCTCTTAAAGAATTTTTCCCATGTATGTTGCCAGGGCAACAAATTAACTGTGTGCTTAAGAAAAACAAAAGACCTGGCCACAGGGGGAAGGGTCCATCTGGCTACTCCCTTTCACCTGGGGGTTGGGTACACCCCAGGCAGGCGGGTGTTCTCTGCGTTCGGAGGGAGAGAGGATGCCAACGTTGTGGAGGGAATTCGTCAGCGCTGCAGGCTTCTGCTTTTCAGCTGCCTTCCTGCTACCGTGAGTGGAGCTTGCTCGCTGGAGCGGCTGTTGCACAGAGGCCCTAACACCCCACCTTACTAAAAGAGGGACCTTTTCACCATCTGCTCGGGTGCCTCAGGGAGAAACCCCGGGATTCCCAAGGCTGCCTTTCCCTGCCCCGCTGGGAGCCGGGCTGTGGCCACCCTGCCCCCGTCACTACCTTTGAGCCTTTGCTACACTGTGGCTCTGCACACCCTGCCTGCTGAGACCTCTGAGGGTTCTGCTGCAGCTCCGGAGTTCCATACATCTCGTCTGCCACCCGGGGTTTGTGCTCGTCCCTGCTGTTCCAGCCTGCTGTTCCCGAGGGTCCGGCCGGACACCGGGATCGGCTGCCCAGGGGTTTGTGAAGCCTTTGTTCCATCCCTTCCCGGGATCCCAGGCCCCCAGTGCCGCGTGCTCCCCGAGCTCGCTCCGGAGCGCCCCCTGCAGCCGCGGGGGAACCATCGCACCTGCCCTGCTCACCGGGAGCCGCCAGCGCCCCTGCCGGCTGCGAGCGGAACTGCACCCGAGGGGAAAGGGCCTGACAGCCGAGAAGGCTGGGACTGGGTTTGTGATTGTTCGCTGTTACTGCCAGAGTTACTGCTGTTTGTTTGACTGGTTATACACATAGAGATATATAATAGTAAAGAACTGTTATTCCTATTTCCCATACCTTTGCCTAAAAGCCCCTTGGTTTCAAAGTTGTAATAATTCAGAGGGAAGGGGGTTGCATTTTTCATCTCAAGGGAGGCTCCTGCCTTCCTTGGCAGACACCTGTCTTTCAAACCAAGACAATCAGAATTTTCTAGCAAATTTATATTTGTGTCTACTGACATCCATAGAAGTCAGTGAGATATTTCCACAGAGTTATTCTAACAAAAGAACAGTGAATAGTTGTGCCACTTGCTCCACAAGGTTGGTTATTTCTTCTAAACTTTGAATAGTGAAGTTCAAAACTTTAGGAGATGAGTCTCATCCAGGGGAAGCTGCATTGTCTGTGCTGACATAACCATTTCTGACAGATTGATTAGTAAATATGACACCAGCACTCATGGCAGCAGGATCACAGGGGAACAGATACATCAGTTAATAAATAATGCTGGTTATAGCTTTTCTCTTAATAGAGAGAGAGGAATTATTATCCAACCTTTTTAGAAAGAAATTATTTGGGAATGATTACTTGAAAAACCCGGTACCTGCCTGTTTGAAGCGACTTAACCAAAATAAGGCTTATTGCCTTCCTTTCTTTCATATATTTAAAACATTAACAAGTTCAAAACAACAAAAAATCTCTCAGGTAACACTGGGAAATGGAAGTTCTTTACAAGGCTCTGTCACTCTGGGGCTTAAACAGAGTCTGAAGGAGCAGAGAACTCTGAGGGTCTCATATCATACACTAAAGAGCATGTGCTGGACAAAGCTCCCAGAGCGTTTCCTCTGAACCATCAATTCCCCCAGGGCTGCTGGATTCGTGTGTTGACTCCTCATCATGGAGCCTTCCAGCCTCTCCTTCCAGGCCAGGCTGCCTGTGTAACTGAGGAATCAGGAATTGTTGTTACCAGAACCCGGCTTCAGCGCCCCAGGGCTAAACAAGCTCAAATCTGTGTTTTACCAGTCCGAAGAGACATTTCAGGAGTTTCAACCAGCATCACAAATGTGCCGGGTAGGAAGCATGATCTGGGCTGCCCCAGTTGTCGACACAGAGTCTGAGTGCTGCACTGGAGAGGGCAGACTTAGAGTTTTGTGGGGGAAAAAAAAAAGAAACAGAAAAAAAGTATTTTCCCCCTCTTACTGTAAAGATTAAACATTGGGGATTGGGTTTAATACAAAGTATGAGACTATTTGCTATAAGCAATTTTATTAAGGCACTTGAAACAACAGGATATTTAGCTTTTTAACCAATAATTATATGTACAGATGAAAGTCTTGTTGATGTCAGCATGTACTTAATGCCCCTTAGTCCAGTTAGGAAGCTCGTCATGAGCTGATCCTGATTTACATGAATGGGTTTATTTTTCATAAATGTTCACCAAATAGGTCGGACAAGTAATTTTTTTCAACTTACCAGGTTTTCCTGGTTTTTTTAGACTGTTTTCTGGGAATTCATTATTCATTAGGGCTGGTCAAGTGCAACACATGATGCTTCTGAATGGGGATGTGGGGGAATAAAAGGAAAAAAAAAGAAGAATAAGGAATAACAAATTTCCTGGTCTGAATCTTCATGTTGAAGTGGGGGAAATGTTGAAAATTTGAAAGCTTTTTCATAAATTCTCTGCTGCCTGGATGCTCAGGAAAAGAAATAATACGACTTTAAGAATCGTTGTTAACCCAATAGGGCATTTTAATACACTCAGGGTAGATATTCAAAGGCAGTAAGTGCCAAAAAATGCCAATGGACACCCACAAAGCCTTTCAAAGGTGCTTCAGCCAGCAGTGAGCCTGGGGAGCACCACAAACAGATGCTCTCAGGCATCTGAAATTCCTACTTAGTGCTTAGCTGCATCTTCTGGAAAACTGCTCACCCCCACCCAGCAATCTCAGCATGAGACCATGAAAGCATCTCCTGAAATCATTATTTATGGAAGAACAAGCTGCTCACATGTTCCACCTGAAGCACATGCCTTTATCTTGCTGGAGGCTGAAGATGCACCAGGAATTTGTATGTGAGTCCACTGAGGGGAGGAAAAAGCAAGAGAGACAGGGAAGCTGCTGTGATCCTGCCAGGGGGATGCTCAGTGATCTTCAGGTGAAGCGACTCCTTCAAGGTGTCAGTGGAGGAATGGATCTGGTTGGGGCAAAGGGTTTATTTCTTTGTTTTCTAGTGGAAAGTTGGAGCTGAAAAGCTTTTGGCTTGAACAATGTAACAATTAATATAGAAATCACTGTTTTCTATAGAAAACACAGACATACATTCATTTTATTTCCTGAAAACCCCTTTTTACTGAATCTTCTGGAGAAGGTTGGATGGATTTTGTTGCTAGGATTTTGCACTCGGGGAGACAGAATCAAATGAAACTCAGGGTTCACCAGCAAAGCCCAGCTGAGTCATTCCCTTTGGAAAAAACAATCTCCCATAAAACCAATCTTTCCCTCCATAAAGCTCCCAACACCTCTTTGGCCATGAGGTATTTTCTTTCCTTTGCAGGTGGAGGATTTTAGAGCAGGATAGGGGGATTTGCCTCCTGCCCAGTGTCTCCCATGTCCATCTGTCCACCAGGTGCCTCAAAACTGATGGATGAAGGATCTCAATGGATGCAGGATCCTGCCCCCAGCTGGGAGCTTGCTCATTAGGTACAATTTGCATGCTGAACATCAGTATTACAGCTCTAGTGAGGGATTTGTTAAGCTAATTTAGAGTAATGGAGAGGAGACATTAATCACTTTAACACTGGTGCTCCCTGGTATGGCAAGGCTGGGAGTCATCCCCCACCACCTGTAAGTAAGGCACCCCCAATTCTCCCCTTTTCCATGAGTGTTTGCCCCTGGACTGAGAGTTCAGGGTTGTAATAACAGGGCTGCAATACCAAGCCAGGAACTATCAGCAGAGAAAACAAGGCAGCTTCGGAGTGCTTCCAGCAAGGTTAAAGCAAACAGGATTATCTGCTCTGAGTGCTTGGGAATGCTGGTGCTCCCAAAGAAAAGGATGCGGCAGGAGTCCCCCATCCCACTCTGTCCCAGCTGGAGAGAACTGCATTGGGAGCTCCTGATTCATCAGTGATTGATGAAGGGAGTAATGCTGAGGTGGAGGATGCTGCACAAGGCAAGCACTGCCCCTGTCCAGGTGTTTCTCTTCCCTGGGAAGCTCCAAGGTGAGGGCTCTGACAGTGCTCAGTTGACAGATCTGGGCTCAGGCATCTGGAGGAGAAAGTCTCACTTAGGAAGAAAGTTGGAAATACATTCACTTCCAGTTCTATTTTTCCTTTTTTTTTTTTTTTAGTATCTTTCAGCATGAATCTCTTTCATATTCAGCTCCAGAAAAGAAAAATCTACATGCAATTATTCTGCTCAACTAAGTACCAAAAACATTCCCTTTATCAGTTAGAAATCCCGCAACCCTTTTCACATCCATCCTCCATGTTTTGTCACTCTCAGGTATACTTAGCATGCTTTAGGCATATACCCTTTCCAAATAAATGAAGATATAAGTTCATGGCAGCTGCGACATGAATAGAATCCATACTGTAAGCTCAAACAAATGCCGTTATAATTCCTTGTTTATTTAACATTTATGATCATTCTCCTCTCAGACGTTGCCATGCGTGGCACTCTGTATTCCTTCTCCCACACACTTGTTTACAAGTCTAACGTGAGGCTGCCTAGACCTCCTCAGCATGTCTAATTTCCCGTGTATTGTTCCTCAGGCCTCCTCTAATGCCTGGAACAGGCAGGAATGTTTTCAAGTGGAGGCTGTTGTCTCCCATTTCCCATTCCAAGTGTGCCCAAAAAAAAGCTTTGCTGACCTTCACCACCAACCCAGAGCATGGGTGCAGGTTGTTTGCTGTGGAGTTCCTCTAACACAGGCCTTGGAGTCACTGAAAAGCATTAGAAACCCACATTTCATCATTTATAGGTGCAATCCAAAACTCATCTCTTTTTATAGGCCCTGGCTTAATAATTGTGGCTGCAGAATAGCCGCCGGTACTATTCCCAGAATAAGAACCACTGAACTTAAACAAGCAGAATGCAATAAGGGAGAGATGGAAGTAGCCCAGTTTTTATGTACAGAAATGATGCCAGCTTGTAAAAATGTGAATGCTGTAAAATAATGTCTTTAATTATAGACAGAGAAGGAAGGTTTTCAGCAGCAGATGTCTGAAGATAGGCTTTAAAGCACAGGCCTGTCAGTGAACTCTGTGGAAAAGGAAATGAAGAGGACATTTAGGGATGGAATGACAGGGATCATGTCAGCTTTGCTCAGATGGACATGTGCAGGTGTGAGTGTGTAAATCCAGGATGGGGCACTTAATTACAACCATTATAATTGATAGGAGGATTTATAAAGCAGATTAAGAAGAAAGAGCAGGAAGAATGGGCCATGAATGATGCACAGTGGTAATCCTGAGCTCTGCTCTTGCCTTTGACAGTGACAAGGGGACCCAGGGAGCCTAGAGGAGACCTGTGCCAGGTGCTCACCACCTGGTCCAGCCTTCGGCAGTGCAGGTAAGGGCTGTCCCACCACTTTGTTCTGGGCTGCATTTAATCCCATTTTCTGTTCATGGTGCTGATGTAGGACCTTGCAGGCACTGGCTCTTGCAGATCCCTGGCCAGAAGATGTTCAGTGATGAGCAGCAGGAACCAGCGGGGGTTTTCTGATGGTGGGGTTAGAACATCCGAAAGTATCTTTAGTGAATGAGTGTGTCCTAATTGTCTGTCTCAAGGTATGTGGTGAAATTCCTCCTAAAGACTGATCCTAACAGAGTTTTGTGGCCCTCAGGTGAGTTGGATCTAGGGCTTTCCTAGCTCCCACCCACACCTTAAGGAGAACCCAGCTCAGCTGCTCCTCCTCAGCAGCTCTCAACACACCAACCACTGAAACATTTGGAAAAAAAAGAAAGCAAAAGGGCCAATTACAACCCTGGATGACTTTTTCTCGATTTCATCGAGATTTCTTATCCCACACTAGCAAAGGTATTTTTGTCCAAGGCTTTTCAGTAATTGGAGAGGTGTGGGGAGTTTCACCTACCACTTAAATCAGAACAATTGCCATATTTTAAAAAGATTATTCTATAATGTTGAGCTTCCTCTTTTTTTAATGTTTTATTATAAAATCCCAGAAATAAAGGCTGCAATGGAGTTGCAATAGAATTTACATTAGCATATTTGAGAGTTTTTTGATAATTTTTGCACGCATTAGAATGAAATATTCTGTAAAAATTAAGCATTATATGTAAATGAGTGCAACAAACCTACATTTTGAATAATAATTCATTATCCTCCTCTAACATACGTAAGTGGCTTCCTCTTCTTTTTTAAATAAAAAAAAGGAAATGCACTGTAGACATTAATTCAGCACAGTAGAAGTTTACAGAGAAGATCCACTGAAATTATAATCGAACACATTACTCATTTGCATAAATCCCATAATCCCACCTGTCCAAACCCTCCAGCTATTAATAGGTGATATGAATGTCACTTGATGCTCATTTATAATATTGTCATGTAATATAATACATATTTAGGGAAGATTTTAAGAATCATTTTAATTAACAAAGCACACCATTACCAGCAAGTGTTTATTTGTGTTATAGGAAAAAGACATTGCATTTGGAAACAATTATAACTCCAGAAGTGTTGAATTACCCCCTTTGGAAGTGTTGCCTTCCTTTAGTGAGTGTAGTTGATTTCTGCAGGCTGGTTGCATGTAAAAAAAAATGGTTTAAAGGGATGACATGTCTGTGTATCTGCAATGATAATAATCATTCCTGTGCCAGGCTGTGCATGTAGGACTGGAATTTATTCCTCACCCCAGGGCTGGCTGTGGCTGAAAGTTTTATGTCTCCTTTCATAGTTCTTTATGGGGAAACTCAGTTCCTACTCTGTGAGACCAGGATCTTTGGGAGAGTTAAATGCACATCCAGGACAGAGTGAATCACAGAATCATGCAATATCCTGACTGGGAAGGGACCCACAAGGATCATCCAGTCTAACACCTGGCCCTGCACAGACCCCCCAACAGCCCCACCCTGGGCATCCCTGGCAGCGCTGTCCAAACGCTCCTGGAGCTCTGGTAGCCTCGGGGCCGTGCCCATTCCCTGGGGAGCCTGGGCAGTGCCCAGCACCCTCTAGGGGAAGAACCTTTCCCTGATATCCCACCTGAACCTTCTCTGACACAAGTGTGACTTACTCCAAACTTTCTGGAATCAAAATGGCTTTTTGGTAGAAATTACACAGAAGGGTTGAATTGTTCAGGTTGATTCTGAATTCATTCCATAGTAGTTTTCCAGTTTATTCCTGCATGAATAAGGGCCTCACTAAATGCTTCACAATTGTGTAGAATCACAGAATGTTTTGTGTTGGAAGGGATCTCAAAGCTCATCTTGTTCCACCCCCTGCCATGGGCAGGGACACCTTCCACTATCCCAGGTTGCTCCAAGCCCCGCCCAGCCTGGCCTTGGACACTTCCAGAGATGGGGCATTGTCTTGGGATGACTGTATGATACTATATTCCTTATTGTCTGCCCTATGCCAGACATGAATCCTGTGCCTTTCTGTGTCTTTAAAATGGGTCCGAGAGAGAGGGAAAAAAACCCCAAACACAAAACCAAGCGGTTTTGTATTCAAGGACACAGATACACACTCCCCTGCGTTCCTGCTACTGTGGAGCAGAGGAAATCACCTTCCTGCTTTTCCCAGCTCTTGACTCCTTTTCTCAGGAGAGAGATGGAGAGCTAAACTCCTTTGCTTTTATGCTAGTCTGCTAGCTGAGGCAAGAGAGTTTTTCCCTGGAACTTTGACTTCTTCTTCTTTGTCTTCTTCATCTTCTTCATCTTCGTCGTCTTCTTCGTTGTCTTCTTCGTCGTCTTCTTCTTCTTCTTCTGGACTGTTCAGCAACACCAGAATGTCGTTGGGAAGCCTTACACACTGGCCCAGAGGGGCCTATGCCAAACTCCAGCTCCGGAGAGGAGAGAGCCACACCCACAAGTATTGTGGTGGTCAACAGCTGGCCTGAAGGCCTCACAATAATAATTAATCCCATTTTATAACTCCCTGTTTTATAACTGAAATAATTAAGACATAACTGAAATTATAGAAGTGCCCTGACCGGTGGGTTGTGTAATCCGACCAGTGTGGAGTGTTGGAGAGCAGGCCCAGGCCGCTGGGAACGCAAGCAGCTCTTGGCTGGTTGGCTGGGTGGCCGCTGGTTCAGCCCATAGGGATCGACCACGCAGACCTTCAACTCTATGTAAGTAAAGGAGGACTCCATAAAGTTGGCTGTTGTGCATGATCCTAGGTGGGTCATGTTGCATTCCTGCCTCCGACATCAAGGCAACACACAAGGACTTTGAATTTTACCAGGTTCTCTCCACAGCGAGAGATTTTATTATTTAGCATTATTCTCTTTTTTTTCCCCATGTCTGTGTGCACTCTGCTTGTTAAATAAATAGCTTTTTTTTCATTTTCCTCCGAGGAAAATTCTTTCTGAACCTGGTGGGGGAGGGATAGCTGTAACTTGCCTTCTATCAGAGGGCGTTCATTTTGGATGTTCCTCCGAATTTGTCTCAAACCGGGACAGGCATCCACAGCTTCTCTGAGCAACCTGTGCCAGGGCCTCACCACCATCACAGGGAAGAATTTCTTCCTAATACCCAATCTAAACCTACCCTCTGTCAGTGTGATGCCACTCCCTGTGTTCTGTCACTCCAGGCCCTTGTCCAAAGTCCCTCTCCAGGTTCCTTGGAGTCCCTTTAGGGACTGGAAGGCACTATGACATCTCTCCCTAAATCCCAAGCATTGTTATGAATCTTCAAGCTCAGCCTTCCTGTACAGTCTCTCTCCTTGCATCCAGAAGTATTTTTGTCCCACTCAACAGATGACACCAGGACAGAGACCCTTCCTCGTGCCACCAGCTGTCCCCTCTGCCAGGGGCTCTGTTGAGACACCAGAAGCCCACCCAGGATTGCCCACCCAGGATTTTCGCAAAGTCCCTCCTTGCTACTGAATTAACTCCACTGCTGGCAGAGATGCTGTTGTAGGTCCCACCTTGGGGAGCAGTCCTCATATACCAGCTGAGGAGAGCTAGAATTAAATCTATTCCAGCAACAGCAGAGCCATAGAAAAAGAGGAGGCAAAAACCTCATGTATTTTATGTGAGAGGATTTATTAATCCAAATTTGAATTTTTAATGGAAATCTCTTTAAAATTTCAGTTTTTCAAGCATTTCTATCTCTTTCTTTATAAAATTG
This sequence comes from Corvus moneduloides, assembly GCF_009650955.1. Classification (NCBI taxonomy): domain Eukaryota; kingdom Metazoa; phylum Chordata; class Aves; order Passeriformes; family Corvidae; genus Corvus; species Corvus moneduloides. The sequence goes on from NC_045496.1 coordinate 6,944,669, forward strand.
GTTCTATCCTGCCTAGAGTGCAGAGATGATTGAGGCAGACATAGCTATAGATTTAGTAGTCTTCAGGCTCTGCTTAGGACAGATTTCAGTTTAGATTTTAACTAACTGACGTGTCAAGAAAATACTGTGCTTTTCCCCTCCCCGCCTCCTTTTCTCTTTTTCTTCTGAAATATTTCAACAATGCTGAAAAATAAGCACTTTCCACAGGGAAGACAACAAAAAAGCAACTTTTTTTTTTTTTTGGTCAGAAAAACCTAACCAAATTTGATAGAGATACATCTATTCAGAGGCTCCAGGAAAAAACAAAAACAAAAAAAAGACAAATGGAAGCTCTCCCAGTGTTTGCCTGAGCACCGCTGAGAAAAGAGACTTGTTGATCCTCAGACTTTTTGCTTGCCCGAGGAAAAGAAATAATTAAAAACATTAAGTGAACAAAACACTCTCTGAAAAACAGGGCCAATCTCTTTAGCTGAAAACCCATCTTATCTTTCAAAGTCCTTCAGATGGCAGCTCCAAGGCTCAGGCCACAGTAGGGACCCTTCCAGCAGCAGCGTGTTTTCAACACCCCAATTATTTCGGAATCCCTGCTCCTCCTACTGCAGCCAGTTTTTGTGTGTCACCCTCAGCTTAGGAAAAAGCAGTGTATTAAATGAGACCAACAGTTTGATATGATAAAATCCATCTCAGTTAATGTCCTCCCTCGCTCAGCTGTGGCAGTGCTGTGTGAGGGATGTTACGAGTCACAATCCTCGGGAAGTCACCCCAGGTCACCTGTGGCTTCAGATGCACTTTATCAGATTGATGCCACTTCTCCTTGACACATCCTCCAGCAACTTTCTCAATGTGATGCCTTCATCTGAGTTCCCCACTGGAGATCTCCCACCCCCAGAAGGGCTGGAGGGAAAAATATCCCTGTGCAAGAGTGATCAGAGTGCAACAGCAGTGGAGAAGCCTCAGAGCTTTCTGTGTTTCCAATGAAGTGGCTGAGGAAGCAGTTGCAGTACTTCAGCCTCGTCCCTGCCTGGGTGTCCTGCAGGCTCCCCCTCCTGACTCCCAGGCATGGCTTTGGAAAAAAAGGAAAATTATATTTAAAAAAAAGAAAAGAAGAGGAAGAAAGAAATAAAGCAGCGAAACAGAGTATCCCCTAGAGAAGTGGTTTGGCCAGGAGTCAGGCACACGGGCTGTGAGGGGAGAGTGCAGGGATTTTGCTCTCGCAGGTGTTCTGCTGCTCTTGGGGAGCTTTCACACCTGAAAGCAGAGCTTTGGAGCTGACTCCTTCTGCCCTGGCAGCTCTCCCCACCCCTGGGTGCTGTGTCACTGCTCCTGCTCGATGTCTGGGCAGATGTGGCACTGCACTGGGCAGATGTTGGCACCTCCCTTATGGAGCTGCCTGGCTGGGTGCACCCCAGCAATGCAGATCCCAGGGGATTCTACAAGTGCATTCTTGTGCATTCCTGTGCCCACCTCCATCATATGCAGAAAATGCAGCTGCTTGGCTCTGGATCTGCCATCCATGCACCCCCACTATCCAGAACAGACCCCCACACCTCACAGACACCCAGACTGCCCCTCCAACCAGGCACAGGTGCATCCCCAGTGTCCCAAAACCATGGGGAGATGATGGCACTGAGCCCTCCACAACCCCTGTGAGCTCCCTGGCTGTGCTGAGGCTCCCGGCACACACACAGCTGCCTATAAATAAACACAGCAGCCTCAATGTCAGCTCTCCTCAGCCTCTGGGTTTAAATATAGGCGTTGGCTCTGCTCCAGGAGGAGGTACAAGTGGTTTCAGACTCAAGCAAATTGTTATGAATCCCATTTGCAGTGTGAATATGCTTAGTGAATGTTTCTTTCGCTAATGAGACCAAAATAGCAATTAGCATGAGTCCTAATGCTACAAACCCAGAGGAATGGACACATGTATTTTTATCCTTAGGGTTATTCACCTTGGGCTTCAAATGCAGAGGCCAGTGTGTCTAAACATGTGTGTCACACATCACAACTATAGCTGCACCTTGCTATGTCCCACTTAGGCAGGGTCAGATTGAGATGTCCAGGGGAAAAATATTGGCTTTGAATTCCAGCAGATCCAAGTCCTCATTACTGGTAAATCCCAGCACCCTTTTTTCTCTTCTGGTTTTGTTGTTTTTTTGTCTTGAAGATGATATAGAAGCAGAGCTTTTTCTCCCCCTTTCTTTGCTTGCTGCATTCAGGTTTTGCTATCATGGTTTTCTTTTCTATTTTTTTTAAATCTTCTCTTTTTTTTTCTCCTTTTCCCTACAGTCAACAGAGTGGTTGGTGAATACAAAATTAGTCAATTCAGAGAGGCCAAACATCCCAGGAGAGCAGGAGTGAGAGAGAGAGAGAGAAATGATCAGCCCTTGCCAGATAGTCTCTCAACTCCACCATGTATTTTTCCCTTTCTCTGAAAACCACATGAAACAAATGGGAATTATGGGGAATGCAAATTCCCAGTATATTCAGAGACTGGCCACCAGTGATCCTGGTGCCTGTATCATTCCCCTGCTCTGCCCATGCACTGCCACAGTACAGAACATTCCCATCCCAGCTATCTGCCTTTCCTGATGGAACACCTGCAGCAAAAAGGGCATTTTTTACCTTTTCCATATGAACTAACAAGCCTGACCAAACCCCTCTGGGACCAAGCCACACATGCAAATGCCCCTCCTGCTAATTCTGCTCATTTAGGCTTTGTGGAGGTTGTGCTTGTCATGTTAAGGGGGATGTTTTGGCCTGAATTCCATCTGGGATGAGGAGTCGAGGTCACTGCTGGGTTGTGGCCCTGGGGACTGCCAGGCTGTGTCTGTGCAGGGAGGCAGGGCTGCTCTTTGATGCTCCCTGCTCTCCTGGCTGCCACACCAAGCACCTGCTGCAGAGTATTAATGAAAATCATGGGCTTCAGAGCGAGGTTTTATCCTGACCCAGAGCAGGGACACATCTTGAGGCTTCCAGCTGGGATTACACAGTGAAGCCCATCCATGAAAAATTTGGAATGCGGCTGTGGTGAGGCTGCTCTGCAGCTAAGGTGAACTTCTCAGGGCCACTGCTCCTCTGACGAGCCAGGGGATCACAGGATGGTTTGGGCTAGAAGGAATCTTAAAGCTCATCTTGTTCCACCCCCTGCCATGGGCAGGGACAATCTCCACTAGACCAGGCTGCTCAGAGCTCCATCCAGCCTGGCCTTGAACACCCTCCTTAGCTTATTAATATTTACTTAGTCCTTTGAGTCCACTGAGAGTCTGAGTTGTAGCCTAAAATATAATTTTAGGCATTTTGCTTGCCCATTCCAAGTTTTGGGAGGAACTGATAATGACTGTTCTGAATAATGGCCTCCATAAAGTGGTCACTCAGCTGGGAAACACCAGGCCTCCTCTGGAATATCCTTTTCCTGTATTACATCCTGTGAGTAGGGGGATGTTGGAGGTTAGGATTTTTCCTTTTTTTTTCTTTCCTTTCTCTCAGGGAATTTTCTCCTATTTGTTGCATAAGAGATGGGAACGACTGATACTTAAGAGAAAAAAGAAGAAGCCAAGCAGTGGGGAAGGGGTGCAGCTGGTTGCAGCCTCTCAGCTGGGAGGCTTTCTCTGGGAAGGGCAGAGATACTGTGAGATTTCAGCTGGCGGGGTCAGGGGCGGGGCTCAGCTCCTCTATCTTGCTCTTGGGGATCAGAGGGGAAAGGTCAAGTTGCTGCTACTGTGCGGAGAATTTGCTGCTACCGCCAGGTCGAGCCCTTTACTGCTTCTTCCCTACCATGGGTGAGCCTTTGCTGGTAGGAGGGGGCGTTGAACTGGGACCTTACTAACACCCGATCTCCCTAGAAAGGACCCTCACCATCTACTTGGGTGCCTGAGGGGAAAACCCAGGACCCCCCACCCCCTTCCCCCCACTCCACGGGAGCCTCTCCAGCTGCTTGCTGGAGCCCGGCTGCCGCTGCCCAGCCCCGCTCTTTGCTGCTGCTGCTGCTGCTTTGGGGTTTTTGCTACACCTCAACTCCACATCCCGTGTCTGCCTGATCCCCCGCGGCTCCTGCTACAGCTGCGGAGTTTCCGCTACACTTTGTTTGCCGCCCTGGCGTGTGCTCGCCTCCGCTGTTGCAGCTGCCGCCCCGAGGTTGCCGCTGCAGCCTCTTTCGCCATCCGGAGGGGCCCCGGGCCCAGCTGCCGCTGGGGCTTTGTAAAGGAAACGCCTTTTGTGTCTCTGCCGCCCGCGTGCCCGCCATTCCCGTGTGGAGAGAGACGGGCGGCCCCGCGCCACAGCGCCCCCTGCAGGCGGGGGAATCCCCGCACCCGCCCTGCCCGGCCGGGAGCCGCCAGCGCCCCTGGCGGCCGCGAGCGGAGCTGCAGCGCAGGGGAAAGGGCTGCGGCCGGGAGAGGCTGCGCTGGGCTTGTGCTTCTGTCTGTTGGGGCTGCCGTTGTTGCTGCTCTTTGTTTGTCTTGTTTTTTATATATATATACATAGACATAAAGAACTGTTATTCCTTTTCTCTTATCTTTGCCTGAAAGCACCTTAATTTCAAAGTTCTGATAATTTTTAGGGAAGGGGGTCATATTTTCCATTCCAAGGGAGGTTCTCGCCTTCCTTGGCAGACACCTGTCTTTCAAACTGAGACACGGGAGCAAGGAGCTTTAACCAGAAGAAGTTATCTTCAGGAGCTTCTGCAGAATCTACACTGAGCTTTTGCAATAACCTCTCAAGGTCCACATTCACTGCCAGGGCATCCAGTCCATCGAGTCCCCTCTAAGGCCAAGTCAATAATGTTATTGAATAGCATCAGAAAAGGTTCCTCAGGTGTGCAGAGCTGGGACTTTGATGTGAGAACAGGAAATAAATCCATCCTAAGCAGATCACTGCAGCAGCATGTGTGGAATAACAATACTGGCAGCTGCAGGAGTGTGTAGGTACAAGGCTACCAGATATCCCTGGAAGTCATGGAATGGGGTTTTAGCTGGACTATTTTCTGGTTACCTGTTGTGCACACTCACTTGGCCTTGCCAGAGTCCCTGACTTTTCCAGTCACCCCTTCCCTCATATTTCTCCTCTCCCCTTCCAACAGTTCCTAGCCCAGCTATCTCCCAAGAATGGCTGATTTCCAAAGTGCCAGTGAGTGCCTGAAAATTGTGTAATTGCGATATAATTAATGAATTAAAAGAATGAGATGTTTTAAGTGCTTTTGATATGCCAGTCCCTATAATTATTTTCAGAAAACATGTTCATTAACAATCTCAGATGTGGCTCCTGCATCGCAGTGCTTCTTTCTCTGGTGAGGCTGGAGGTGGAGGTGGGAGCAGGGAATGCGCTTTTGGAAATCCCTTGAAAGCTTTGCTTTCTTCCTTGATTTAGAGCAAGTTGGAAGACGAGTGAGAGTCTGCAGAACATCTGACATTTCCCAGCAGATGCAAAGGCAGCAGGATTTTCTAGATCAGGGTCACAGGACCTGTGTCCAAATCCTGGCTCTGCTGTGTGAGTCCCGTGCACAAACTCAGAGGGAGGTGTGTGTTTTAGAGGCAGAGGGTTCATCCCTGCCCCAGACAGCCCTGTGCCATGAATGGAAAGGGCAGTCACTGCTGCTGGAGTAGAAGAGGTTTGCGTAGAGAAAATTGGATAATGTTTTTCATTGTAATCTCATGGCTAGAGAGGGAATTGAGAGGTCTCATTTTAACTTGTGGGGAAATATTGGGCATTTCCTCTCCTGGATTTGCTGAGCAGGAGCAAGGAGAGGGGAGGCTCGTTCCAGCTGGAGCACTGGTCAGAGGGAAGCTCTCCTTGGGAGGTTTGCACGATGTGGATTTCCTCAGGATGTGGTGGGGTGTTGTAAGAGCCTGATTTTACTTCCCTGGGTTAAATCAAGAGCAATTCCTTTGATGCCAATGGAGTGGCTGAGATAAGTGAGAGGGGAACATGGACTATTTTTGAAAGCACTTAAAACATCTCTTGAGGGTACTTCTGTGAGGGAGCTGCTCCAGGAGGCTGATGGACAGGGCACGGCTCTGCTCAAAGTCCATCCTTCCCAGGATCCCAAATTGTAAATTAACCAAGCCCTGGATGTGGCTGACACATTCCCTGTCTGAAACATTTCAGCAGGCTGCAGGCTCCTGAAATTGTTTTCTGTTAAACTGGGAGAATAAATGGGTGGTTCATTTGGAAGGCTTGAGCAGGCAGCACACAGAGATCAGCCCTGTGTCCAGTTTAGGGAAATGACAAAGGAGGAATTACAGGGTTCTCCCCACACTTTACCAAATCCCTGTGTTTTGACTGCAATAACCTGTTCTTGCTGCAAAGACAACATCTCCCAGCAGAGTGTGTTAAACATCCAGTACTGAGGAGGAAGCTTAAAGAACTACACTGAGGGCACGGGCTAGTGAAGGAAGGTCTTGGCTGGGAAGAAAAAGCAGTCACAGGTTGCCGGGGTTGGGTCCTGGTGGGCAGGAGAGCCTTGACATCCTCATTCAGAGAGACCTGCACCCAGAGCACCTCCTCTCCTTGGATGTAGCTTCCAGTATCCTTAAGCCACCAAGGGAAGAGCCAAGATTTGGTGTGATTGTGCTTTTTAAGCTTAATGGGACAGAATTAACTAAAAGGACACAATTACAGCCAGAGCTGCTTCCTGTCAGTGTTTCCACATGGGAGAGGGTGGCAGCAGCAGTCCAGCTCTCTGCATCCCAACCTCCAAAAAGATTGGGTTTGGCTTTCCAAGCCTGAGAGCCCAAGGAGGCTGTTCCTGTCCTGTGTGTGAAGGATTAATCAGTCACTTGGTATTGTAGAAAGTAGAGCATTTTAGTGGCATAGGGAGAAAAAGGTTTACTTGTCTTGCAAACCTTTTTTTTACCTTCTCTTATCTCGTCCTCAGACAGAATGAAAAGCCAGAATTGTGAAAATGTTCACGAAACTGAGCTCTGGAAAAGACAATTTAAATAATTTTGAAATATCATGCTTTGATTTGGGCATTTTCTAAAAAAAACTACTTCAGTTTGTAACAGACAAGTAATTTTAAAGTGGAAATCAGCAAGGTTTTGTTTCAAAGTGAGAAAATGGAAATTTTGGCAATCTTAAAAGGAATAATGTTTCTGCTTCATGTAAAAAAAGTCATGCAAACTGTCTCTTTACTGCAAATATTTTCATTTTTGACAGTTTGCTATTTTTCAACCAAAAAGTGTTATTAGAAACATCTGAAAACAAACACAGAAGGAAAGAACTTTTCTATGGTAGGGAAGACAGGTACATTTCTGTGAAGTAAAATGAGTTTCTTGATGTCTGCTGAGTGCTGCTCTTAGACTAAATCGTGAGCAGAGAAAACATGGTTTATTGGGCTTTTATTGTTGCTTTTTTCACCATACCAGGAGGCCGGGTCATATGACTTCTTGCAATATTTCGGCAGTACCTAAATCCAGCAAATACATCCTGAATATAAAATACTTATTAATATATAATGTGCACAGAGACCAGCCTGGAACTGGGCTGCTTTACCCTGGGGAGGAATCAGCTCCACGGTGTCAACCCAGCCATTCACCCTCTGTGCGCTGTAATTGCATTTCCAGCTCTGGTGTCCCTCTACCAGCACTGAGCTGAGTGCAGCACCGGCGATGCCAGCGCGGGGGCCCTGGCAGAGGGGAGCCATCTGGCCATGCTGTCCCCAGTGCCACCACCACCAGCAGGGTGGGAGAGAACCGAGCTCAGCCTGTCTGCAACAGAAGGCAGCATTTGGCGGGGGCTCCTGGCTGGATGTCGGCTTTCCTAAAATCTTCCGTCAGCCTGTGAGCCTGCAGTGTGCTGAGCCATGTCCTGAAAAGGCAGGACATCATCTGAGCATTTCAGCACATAGCAGAGAAGGGCAGCCTTTTGGTTTTCTGTTTTCTTTTCTCTCCTGTGATGACTCCGAGTGTTGTGTCCCGGGTAATACCTGCAGGAAGAGCAGCTTGGGGCAAGGGAAATCTGGAGGATAATCCAGAAGAATTTACAGGCAGACGATGTTAAAATATAAAATATCTGCTGCATCTAGTAGCACTTTTGCTTCAAGATTAGCAAGAAAAAGTTGACCATGGTCAGGACATAGAAATCATGGAAGGTTTGGTTGGATGGGACCTTAAAGATCATCCAGTTCAACTCCCCTGCCACTGGCAGGAGTGCCTTCCACTAGAACAGGTTGCTCTTTGGACATCAAAATCTATTCCTTCTTCTGCTACAGGTTCAAAGCATAGCCTTGAAGAAGAATTTTAACCAAGCCGGGACTTGGTTTCCTTATCTGAAGAATATAAATTATAACACTGTGCTTCCTGACACAGTTCTCAGCAAGCACAATTCATTAACTTTCCTGAAGTGCTTTTAAGTCTCCTGTTTCAGGCACTACACAGGTATTCAAAACAGAGTTCACAGAGCTAGCTGAAACCACTTAAAATGGAATCTAAATGCCATGATTCCAGATTAAGACAAATCAGACTCAGAAAATTTCTGATGACAAGTTTATGGATTTTTCTGCATTTGTGGGGGTTGCAGGAGTCTTAGGAGATATAAAAAAGCAATTTCTTTGACAATCATTCTGAGATTGAAAATTTCACAGCACTTTTGGAATTTAAAATTTCAGCTTCATGTTTCAAAGCTGAGAAAGGATGGAGGAAGAGGTGGAAAACTGAAGAAAAAAGGAAGCGAGTCATATACAACCCCTTTTCCCTGTCCTGACCTCCAGGAAAGCAACTGATACTGAAATTGAGACCCAGAAAATTTCAGTGACAAGGCCTGCCCGTGCAAAAGAGTTGAAGAGCTGCTTCTGCCCTGGGATCCAGGTGGGAATGACCTGTTCTCCATCCCTGAAGGTGCCAGGGGAAGACATCTCAGCCATAAGTGAGCTGAGAGTCCTCTGGTTAATATTGAAGGGGTAGGCAAGCTGTCCTTTTAAAATGTGGACATGTCTGCCTGGCACTGTCTGTTCTCCCTGTGTTCAATAATGTAAATAAAGTCTTTAAGAAGCCCATTACTTTCATCTGCAGTTCTGAGAGAATTGCTCACACTCTCCCTTGGCAGTTCTGTTTGTGCATAATAACAATGCTAATAAAAACCCTCTGGAGAACAACAAACCTAACCAAAAGAAGATAATAATAGCAAGAGCAGTAATAAAATAAAGTTTTGCCTTTATAGATGTTTCCTTCATTTGAAATAATAATAAAAAAAAAAACTTGTGAAGACTTTGCTGGCATCAAAGTCTTCTTTGGGCACTTGGGACTTTAATGAGGGACAGGATTTGCCTTTTCAGAGACAGGGATGCAGGGATCAGTCTCCCAGCACTGACAACATGCATGGGCCAGCCAGGGCAAGCTGGTCTTTTTTCTTTCTTTCACACTAATTTCAATCTGCCTTTCAAATTTTGAGAGGTGTTTTTTGTTTTTTTAAAATTGTTTTTCCCCTACACTCTTTAAGATTCTCTTCTCACCTTTCATGCTGGCTCCTTTGTCACCTCATCCAGCTTTCGCCTGCTGGTCACAACTCTTTGATTTTGGCCTTGAGCTGGTCACTTGAAAAAGAAATGTGCTTCCCCACGGTGTGCTTCTCCCAAATAGCGTCTGAAGGGCTGAGCGTGGTGCTCCTGAGCTCCTTGGGATACAATCCTGAAGCATCAGGTGACCTTAGTCAGATGGTGCCTCCTTATTTCTCATCCAGGCTGAGTAGGGCAAAACCAGGCTTTGCTGAATCTTGGTTTAAGCTGAAACTTTCTCTGAAGTTAAGTTTCCTTGCTAAAGTGTTGTTTTGGAAACAGAACCTACTATGGGAAAACTGGGAGAATTTAACCATGTCAAACCAGCTCTTTCAGTGTTTTCACTATGTCACATTTATGTTAGAGTTTGGGAAAACCTTGCCAATTAGAATTGCATTATTATTATATTATAAATATTACGTACTGTACATTCTTCTTGTTGTTGTTGTTGTTGCTCTTCTCCTTTTTCTTCTTCTTCTTCTTCTTCTTCCTCCTCCTTCTTCATCCCCTCCTTCTACAGTTTTGCTGATTGAAGAATAGAAACAAAGCTTTTTGTGAAAATAATCCATCCATCCAACCTCAGATATGTTATTTACATTTGTGGGGGTTTTTCTTTGGGTTTTTTAATGCCTTAGCTCCACAGAGAATTTTCAAACACTTGTTATTTTCTTGCAATTTGGCACTATGTTGAACTTAAAAGTGTAGATGATCTTGGCAAAGCTGAGTTGTCCCAATCCACCACCAGTGACCTGAAACATTTTCTTGCCACTCTGAGAGGACAAGATTTCTGCTCCCCCAAATGGTGTTTCTTCAGCTCAACACCATTTTCTTGATTGTATCCAGAAAGCTTTACTTTTCCACTGCTGAAACATCACGTTTTTAAAGGAGTTGTTTTAAGGTCAAGTTTGTTCTGTTCCATTTTTCCTGTGTAAATTGAACCACATTCATTGGTCCTCACACTGTTCACTCCCTGTTCACTCAGCTCATCACCTTGGTCCCTCTCCCCTAAGCCAACCTATTTTCCAAGGAAGAAACTTACTCACAAAAATGTGCAATAAAATATTTGTAAGTCTTTGCTTTGATTGAATTCAACAAGTTAGAGAACAACAAGCAAACTCTGTGGCTGGAAGAGACAGTGGGGCAGGTGAGGGCTGCTCCCTTCCAGCTGCTGGGGTGAGCACTCAGCAGAGACAGAGCTAAAGAGGGGCCTCCCCATTCCATTTATGGACAGCCTTGGAGTCCAAATACTCATCAAAGATCTGAAAAATTGTTTAGGCAGCATTTCTGTCTTTAAACATTCATTAGAGTCAAGCAAATAAGGTAAAGGAAATAATAAGCCAGGCACAGAGTTCAGGCCCCCTCTCTGTGGGATCCTGCTCTCTGCTGCTTCATCCCTCCCTCCTTCCACCACCTCCCCTATCCCCTGTGCATAACTTCCATCAGGATTATTGGCGGTTTAAGAGAACAGGTTTAGTCTATGATTAGAACAAACCCTGGTTTTCCCCATTGTTCCATTAAACCAAAAAGATAATCCTATCAAAACAAAAGCGTGCCTGAGTAATGTTTCAATTTCCATCCCATTTCCAGCAGAAGAAAATAGAAACATGGAGTTTTGCTTTTCATTTTGTTAAAGTGGGATTTTTTTCTTTGGCTGTGGTAGAAATGATCATTTTGATGATATTGTTGAAGTCACACTCTTTAAACACATGGCTTATGTTGAAACAATGAACAAATAGTATTTGATATTTTCTGCGATGTTCTCTTTTCATTATAATGGCTTGAAAGTGTTGGAGTTGAAGATGTTCATAAAAATCAAACATCACTATGCTTCCTGATAATATTTTAACAATTTTGATCTGGGGGTAATTTTGCATTTGAATTCTGCTGTATAACAAAAACAAGTGTTAAAATTTCAGGAAATCAGCTCTGCCTGCTCTGACCAAGGGGGATGGAGTATTTCCCAGTGATGATGTTTGGACAGTGACTGTGAGGAGAAACCCTTCTTCAACTGATTGAGTAAAAGAGGATTTTTTTTCTATAATTAAAGAGGGTTGGCAGTTTAAGTTTGTGATGATACAAAACTAGAGTTTAACACGAACAAAACCATTTTAGAAATCCAATAAAATTTTATTTAGCAAAAAGAAGATATTTAAGGGGGAGGGACACCAGATTTTTCTTCCAAACAGTTCTCTCTCTGTTTAAATTGGAATGAATAGCAGGGGAAGAGCCCCACATCCATCACTCAGCATTCCTAAAAACACTGATTTAAGAAAACAACTTCTGTCTTGTTTCTTAAATTAAGGTATTAGAACCTGTCTCTCTGCTCATCTCTTCTCCAGGCCAGGATTAAGTTTTGATTTGTCATAAAATTTGACACAAATCTGACATTATTTTGACCAGGCTTTGCATTCAGGAGATTAAATTGTGCAGCTGAAAATGGCAGTGACATCCCTGGCATCGTCTCCTTCCCACTGTTTCTCTGGCTGGTCCCCTCTGTTTCCTGCATCCCTGACACCTCTGTGCTTGTTACTGCTTTCTGGCCAGGTTCATTGAGTGTCCTTGGTCCCTTCCCTCTGCCTGAGGCCCTCTGGTCACCTCCAGAAGGAAGACTTTCCCACTCCCTCCCAGTGATGTGTCCCCATGTCACGGCAGCACCATGCGGATGCCATCCCTGTCCCTTCCATTTCCTCACAAATTGAATTCATCATCAACATATGAATAAATCCCCAAGAGAATAAAAGTTCTTGGAGGTAATTGAATCACACAGGAGTGATGGGGCTTGCTTTTTTTTCTTTCCTTGACTCATTCCCAGCAGAGGTTCAATCAGCATTCATTACTCCCACCTCCCTCCATCTGAAAGCAGCAGAGAAACCGGGGGAAGGAGGACTCTTCGTCTCCTGATTAAATCCTCCAAACATGATGGCCTATCAAGCTCAGTAATTTGGGAGCCAGGAAACATGAGATTTTAATTCAAGGCAGATAAAAAGGCACGACCCGTGGAACCAGCTGAGAAGAACAGAACAACGGAATTGTATCAAGCTTATGGTGCCTTAAAATTTTCTTTTCAAAGGAGAGTTTGATTAAAATGTGTTTAAAAATATTTTCAAACCTAGAGGCACTTACAGTGTTGAAACAATTGGCAATCAAAAGAAAATCTTTTGATTTGACATTTTTGCCCTCTTATTTGATTTTATTTCACATTAAGGAAAATATTAGGGGAAAAAACCCTAAAATTGAATTAAAATAATAGCAATATTCCACACATACATGTCACTTGATTAAACATTTAGATTGCAGTGTTCTGACATTCTCAAAATGAAACATTTTTGACATTATGAAATGGAATTTTTCAATAAGCTTGTTTTGATCTTCCTAGATGAAAAATATCCCAGAATCCTGTATCAAAACAGTGTTTCGAGAATTTGTTTCTCGGGCTGATTGGAGGGAATGAGATCTGTGCTCTTCGGAGGCCCCGGCAGCTGGCAAGGCGGAGGCTGCCGGGATGGAGAGGCACAGCCCCGGCTCTGATGTGGCACCTGGGGATGTCACGCAGAGGTACAGTCAGGACACGGCAATCCCACGTGCTGACACCGAGCCAGCGCTCCTACGGCACCGCCAGGGCTCTGATGTCCTCAGCTGGGAGCTCACCTGTGACCCGCAGCGCTGAATACACAACACTTGACTGCCGGAGCTAAATTAAAATATTCTGCAGCTGCCGAAGAATCTCGGGCTCGGCAGAGCTTTTCCCCACTAGAGGGAAGTGCATTCCCACTCTGAGGGGTGAGCGGACACTAGAGCACATGCCATGGCTCTGTGCACCCTGTCCACAAGCCAGCACCCTGCTGGGAGTGCTGCTGGAACCCTCGGCTGCCCATCCCGATATCTCTGCCCAGCGTCCACGGCAGCTGAAGGGGAACAGGAATTCCTCAGAGCCTGTATCCACACCCCGATCCCTTGCTGTGACTACCACACCAGCCCCACTGTTGGCAGATGTTTGTCCAGCCCTGGCACAGCTGCCCAGGGCAGTGGTGAAGTCACCATCCCTGAGGGATTTAAAAGATCTGTCGGGGACATGATTCTTCCAAGCAATTCATGATAGTACAAGGGAAATGGCTTAAAGTTACATTATAAGAGGTTCAGGTTGGATACTGGCAAAAATTTCTTCACTGAAAGAGTGGTTAAGCATTGGAAGGGGCTGCCCAGGGAAGGGGTGGAGTCACCATCCCTGGAAGTGTTCAGAAAATGAGTAGATGTGGCACTTCATGGTAAGGTTTAGTGGGCATGGCAGTATTCAGTTGAAGATTGGACTTGAGGACCTTGGAGGTCTTTTCCAACATTAATGATCCTGTGATTCTGTGGTTTAGTCATTGACCTGGCAGAGCTGGGTTAATGGTCGGACTCAAAGATCAGAAACGTCTTTTCCAACCTAAATGGTTCGATGATTCTGTGTCCCCTTAGTGGATAAAAACATGGGCCAAACTTGAGCTCTCCAGGGAAAGAAAGGGTTGAGCTGCTTGCTCACTTAAGGACATCTATAAAGCTGTGCTTGAGCTGGTGGAGGTGCATTGAGGATCTGGCCCTGAGCCATTTCAGCACTGTCTGCACTTGGAAAACTGCTCAGCGCACAGACGTGATCCATGCAGATGGGCCGGAACCCACGCATCCCAGGCACTGCAGCCAAGTGCAGGCAGTGACAGTGTGGGGATGTGAGCAAACCAACCCAGGCTGCATGGAATGATGCACATGTGACCAAATCAATGCTGGGCTGGCTGTTTATTCAGCCAGAAAGGCTCACAGATATTCTGAGCAGACTGGCTTTTAAAACAAAGCTTTTACATGTTAATGCAGATGTAAGGAAAGATGTGTCTCCATGAGCACACAAGTGAGGCAAACACGTGGGAGATGCAGATTTAAGTGAGCTGCACAAACCCATGGATATAAACTACCTAACTGCCTGGATAAAACTGGGAATGCTGACATGTGAATATACAGAGAAAGCCAGGCAGCACTTCTGGGTCCTTTGTGGATGTGCTGTAATGATGCACAGGCTGTTGTCTGCAGGAGTTCAGAACCTCCCTCCCCTCACACAACTGAGCTCCAGATGGGAACAACCCTTGGAAAAGGAACAGGCAAAGCCAGTCAAATGTGCTTTTATAAATCCCAGCCTGAGACATCGAGCCTGAAGAAGCAATGAGCAAAGCAGGAGAGAGAGAACACAGCTGGAGAGGGGAAGATGAGGGATCATGGTAAAGAAACCTTCAAATGGTCTGAGGAACCATGTTCCCACAGGATGCTCAACAGCAAGTGGACATGAGTGTCTCTTCTGGTGACTCTGGAGCTGGGGGATGTGGTGAAGTGTGTCCCTCACACCCTGAGAGAGGAAATCACTCTGTCCTTGCTCCCAAGGAGACTCTATCTCCACATGACTTCATTTCCTGGGAAGGTCAGTGATGCTTATGGATATATTGCACAGAGAATGAGTCCAGCAGTCTCAAGCATGAGGTAGAACACCTTGCTCCTCCACTTTCAGATTAAAACAAACTTCTGAGCAAGTGTGGACATCAAAATTAACCCATTGGTTCCTCCTACTCTTCCCAAGAGTACAAACTTTTGTGGGATTTAACACTTCAGCTGGTTTGGTTTTTTTTCCTGCTGCCTGAAGGGCTGTCATCATTCCTGAGGAAAAACCATTTTTACTTCTGTTTTAGCATTTTGCTGCAAAACCTGATAAAACATATAATTTTCCCCTGGTCCACTCCAACAGCTCTCAAGGAGCAAAATCTTCAGCCAATTTATATTTGTGATACCCTGTGGAAGGTAATAGAGATTTAATGGAGCTACTTTGTGTTAAAGCATCTGGCCCCAAATTCTCCAGGGAAGCCAAGTATCTTGTACCAGATCAAAGGGCCAGGTTGATGTGTGCTGCAAACAGGGAATGGGCAAATTTGTTAAGATGGAAATTGATTTTGCCACCTGCTTTCTCACCTTGAGCATGGCCTAAAACAAGGTCATGGAAGGGTTCCTAAATGGAGTTGTATTACAATAATTAATAAGAATATTATTACTATTACTAGTAGTATTTGTTTTACAGTTTCATGCTTGTTCTTTACGTGTTTCATTCTTTTGCTGCTGAAAGAAAGAAGCAGCAGACTATTATGAGATGATACTGCCTGATGTAATGTTTTAAATGTATCTGACAGCTACAAATAGGAACACTCATAAAGGAAGGCTGTCTGGATACAGTGAAATTTCCAGGGTAATTTTTCCCTGATCTGGATGCAATGCTGAAAACTCAGTTTGGATTTAGGCTGTTCCTCCAACAAGAATATCTTGAATTTTCGTCTTGCCTCAGATACCAAATTGTCTCTCTCTGCTGTATCACTGATGTGGGATCACTGCACAAGTCCAGAAGTGGAACATGTTTTTATCATTTTGTTAATCCCACACAATAATAGCAGACCCCATCTGGGACATGAGGAGTGGCGCTGCTTTGTGGCCCAGAATTTTCCAATTCAGGAACAGGTACTGGAAAATAACTGAGTGTTTTCTTTGGGTACATGTTTGAAAGATAAAAGAACAGTGTTCAACCCTACACATGGCAACAAAACCTAGGCATGAGTTAATATGTCCAGCTGAGTTTTAAAAGATCAAAAGTAAAATAGAGAATGTATCCTGGAGTATTTAAAGCGACTCATGGACACTTTGAGCAACGTCTGGAGTAAAAGAGATCCCATCTTAATGTCACCAAGTGTTCTGTAATTTTGTGGTCCAAATCCCCCTTTAGATACCTGAAACATGGCTCATTTCCTCCATCAGATCAGCAGAACAGTTTATGTTTGCCCTGGGGAGGGGGGGGGTTGTTCTCATCAAATTTCTTCTTCCCTGCTTTTTGTCCTTTTGTGGGAGCAGTTGCCTAGCTGCATCCCCTTCGCCCTTTGAACCTGGTTTAAAGCCCTCTCAATAAGTTCCACCAATTCATGTGCTAGAATCCTTTTACCCTTAACAGATAGATGGAGCCCATCAGGCTCCAGCAGGCCAGATGCTGTGAAAGTTGCCCCATGTACACAGTCATCTGCCTGCTCCTCAAAAGTCTACATTCCAAGGTTACCTATGGAAAAAAGTGTATAAAGCTGACCCACAGGACAGAAAATCTATATATTTTATTGTCCTGACAAGCTCTGTATTGAAGACAACAGGATGAGTACCAGAAATGGCAGAACCAACTCCTGTGCAGGGTTTACAGGCCACCAGCTGAGATTGTGGCAGAGTACAAGGTGTTCTTTCCAAAAACACAGGGAAGTTGCCTTTTCATTAGCTTTGGGGGGTAGAGTTCTGAGGCTGCTGCTACTAGTCAGAAGATTGATCCTGGTTGGCTTCCACCCAGTGAAAACCTTTTATTGTGTCTGTGCTATTACTAGAAACAAAATCAGTAAAAAGCATTTTAGGTTGTATTTTTTTTTCTGATCTGAGTGTCTGGGGGTTTAATTCTTAACTGCTGTGTGACCCTTGGTGTGGTCAAGTCAGCTTTACAAAAGATTTCATGTGGTAAAGAAAAAGAAAATAATGTCTTTAGTGGTTCACAGGAGGGCTTGAAGAATCGAAAAACATTTGGACCACTTATTTCCCTATTTAACTTCCACATGTATTTTCGAAAATTCTTCCAACCATCCAACCATGTCTGTGAGTCTTAATCCTTCTCCCTAATGTTGAAAATCAGTCTGAAGGGCAAAAAAGGCCCTATGTGGTCCAGGCTCAACTACAACGTGAAGTTTGCCAGCTGGGATCAAGCTGCACAAAGGCTATGGTTGGGTGAGGACTCAGCTCCTCCTGTGGGGTACCTGAGGCTTTTTTGAACTTCTATTCCCTAATAATTTTTCAAAATGGATGGACAATATCAGCAGAGCAGGTTCTCTTCCTAATTCTCATTATTTTTTCTTCCCTTATCCTTCGGAAATTAGCTTCGTTGCTGGTATTTCAGAACATCTGCATCTGATTCCAGAAGGATTCAGAATGATTGGAAAACACTGAAATGAAGAATGAAATGTTATTTTAATGAAAAAGAAGACTCTTGGGTAGAAGTTAGAGTCTTATTTTATTTTTTCATTAATCTGAACCAAGATTCTTCCAGCCTTAGATCTCAACCAACATCTTTATCCTAACCAGGAAACCTGTCCCAGTAGATCCCCACTTTAGCAATGCTTCTTACCTAAAGTCTGCCTGAAGTGGAGGAAAAGTGAGTGCATCTGTTTGGGTTTCTTTTTTCCCAGTCCTTTTTGTTTTGTTCTTTTTGTTTACACAGGCCAATGACAAATTTAAGGGATAAAGCAAAGGCCTTGCTGGAACAGCTGTAAACTCCAAGCAGGAAGTCATTCAAAGCCTCCAAAAGCTGGCTGTGCAATGCTGGAGGAGTTAATGATGAAGAACCAAATCCTCAGTTGGAGCAGACTGACAGAGTTGGGTTGAAATCCGTGAGTTTCACTGATTTACAACAGTTCAGAATGTGGCCTGAAGTGTCTCATTATTCCGCTTTGTTTGCATTTTGAAGTGATCTCTGCTGGTTTCTTAATGGTTTTGTCTCCTATTGATATATTTGTGGGATGCCAGGAGCCAAGCAGGTCTCCAGCAAGCGCAGATGGCAGAGCATGGAAAAGCACTCACTCGGTTTCCTGGGAAAAGCTTTTTCTAAGAATTTTGGAATAGCACTGAGGCTATTCCTATCCCTGCAAAGGTTTCTGTGGGCTGACAGCTGGTGCTGCCAGAAGATCGAGGATCTGAGGTTCCTCCGTGCTCTTCTAAACTTGAGGCAGTTTAATTTTGGAGTGGCTCAAAGACAAACCTGTGTTATAGAGGATATTTAGATTGACCTTCTGACACTACCGAGAATCAAGGGCTGGAAAAAATAGCCCAGGAAGATTGTGGAATCCTGAGAGTTTGAAGGCCAGACTGGGGAACACCCTTTGGGTGTTGCACTATCAGGGCTGAGCCTCCTTTGGACAAGTTGGATTGACTTGAAACACCGGTTGTGTTCCTTTGTGGCATTATAATTCCTAAAACTAAAATTAACCCAGCTTGAAAGATTTCTAAATTTACCAAGAGAAAGAGGGAATAAGCAATGAGTTCTGCATTTACTCTTGGGCAGAGGCAGAGCTTTATCAATCAGCCAAACCAAGAGTCTTTCTTCTGCTGACTACATCACCCAATGTTTCCAGCAGCATCTGGATCTTCTCCAGTCTTCTAAGGGGAAACTGTCATCAGTGGAAGAGAATATTTTCTTAACAGTTAATATAAAAGGGTTTTAGAGGAGGACACATGAGCATTCATCTCTGGTTTTGCCTGAAAATGAAAAACTTAAAAATTGGAGGAAACGACCTTGTTGCAATTAAGCACAGGCAAAATTGCCCACAGCTACTTGCAGCTACTGAGCTGGAGGGCACTCTCTGGAAGCAAGGCTATCAGAGGGAGCAGCTACTTCCAGATACATCCTACTGGAGGCGACTCCTAAGCTGCCAAGATTCATGGAGGAAAGCCATTAAAAAAAAAAAAGAATAATGACAAACTTCTCCCCCTGGAAAGAAAAATAGAAAAAACCCCACAAAAATTGCTTTATTAAAGTCTAAACATTCCTTGGAAATGTGCCAAGTGCACAAATATTTCCATAAGGAAGATTTATGTGATCCAAAGACAAATTTCAAAAAGCAGGAGAGGAAGAGAGACAAACAAACGAGCAAGCAAAGTGGCAGAGGCTGATTTAGAAAGCATGTGGTTGCAGAAGAGACCTGGAGTGAGGAGTGTTGGGGTCCCTCCCCCGCCGTGTAGCCCTGGGAGAGGGGCCCTGAGGGCACAGACACGGGGCTTCCCTGTCCCTGCTCAGCTTCGTTCCCATTGGTTGGTTTGTGTTCCCTGCGCGGGCAGAAGGACCCTTGGTCCCGTGATTGAACAGTTCCTCAGCAGAGCTCCGGCCATGCGGCTGGAGAAATAAACACCTCTGAAACATCTAGCAAGAATCTGTCTGTCCATATATATTTCCTTTCCACGGGACTCCTGGTTTGATATATGCGTGTTGCAGTATCCCCACTGCAACAAATGGTGGAGAATTGAGAGCAGAACGATCCCCGATCCCTAAGCGACTGATTTGTGTGAGTAAACCCTGGAAACTTTGGATTCCTCTTCTTGGTTTTGCTTTGCTATTCCATATCTAAACTATGGAGGAACCGTGGGAAGACTCTTGGCTCTCAGAGCCGCATATGGACATTTATCTTAAACTTAAAATGATTCTTGAACAACGATTTGTAAATTTTAGCTTGATTCAAGCTCAAAAAGAACTGAAACACTTCCTGGCATGGTTGTTTAAGAACTTTTTCTATGTTTCTTGGGATTTAATTCTTACCAAGGGCTTTTGGAAAACCGTTTGGACACAGTTAATACTGGAGTCAAAATATATGCCGATGGAAGAATATTTTCGTGAATATTATTTAGTTACCGAGAGTGTTGAGCAATGTCAGCTGTGTCCTGGCGAAGGGAAGCCTGGCGCAGGGACCGTGCGGCCCAGGCCACGTGCACTGAGCACTCTGCGAGCAGCAGCGAGGCAGTTCCCGCGTGCGGGCGGAGCCATGCGAGACGCAGTGTCGGCGGCGGAGCGAGGAGCGGCGGGAGCGGTGGGACCCGGCAGTGCCCACCCGGCCGCGCGCAGCGCGTGGTGGAGCGAGCCCCGTGAACGCCTGACCGAGAGGGGAGGCGCGCGGGCAGCGGCTGGTGGCAGCGGCGGTGGAACGGAGCCGTGCCCAGCCGAAACGCGCGCTGGAGCAGGGCGCGGGGGGGTCGTCGCTCGGGGGCCCGGCTGAGATGCAGCGCCTGGCAGCGGCAGCGAAGCTGCGACCAGAGGAGGCGACGCACGGAGAACTGAGCGGCGCGGCCCGGCCCGGCCCACGCAGCCCCGAACGCGACCCCGGGAAGAGCGCGCAGGCACCAGCAGCCCCGACAATTCCAACACGGGAGCGACTGAAGGAGAGAGCAAAGACGCAGCGAGACAGAAAACAGCAGCCACTCGGAAAAAGGAAAAGATCATAGTAACTAAGATCTTAGGGATAGTAAAATGGTAAAATGTTAAGCAAAATTATGGTTTTATAACAAGGTGTGACAACCAGCAAGACATATTCGTGCATAGAACTGCTATTAAAAAGAATAACACTGAAAAATGCATCCCAAGCTTGGGAGATGGAGAGGTGGTGGAATTTAAAATTATACGAGGTAGAAAAGGGTTACAAGCATCGCAGGTCACTGGGCCTGATGGTGTTCCTGTAAAAGGCAGTATATATGCAAAAAATCGTAGTCATGTTAGACAGTATCTCTATTGTAAAACCCCCCTACAGTCTCCCTTTCCTAATCCCACCTTTCCCTTTTACCCTATGTCCTATTACCCCCAGTGTATTCCCAATCCGTTTTTTCACCCATGGTTTCCCTCACAAAACCATGCTTTTGCCAATTGTTTCCCCAAAAATCCCTTTCCAATGCCGAGTGGGGGATGAAAAGGGGGAGGGAAGAAGTTAAACCCTCTCCTGCCTCAGTTTCCCCACAAAGCATGCTCAGAGAGTTCTGTCTCCCTTCTGTCAGCCCTAAGATGTTCCACAGAATCTGTTTGGACATTTAAAGACTCAGGAGGGTGGCTTGTTTTGTCTTGAAACTGTTCTTGTAATGTTTATCCAGTTGTTTTCATTCTCCTTTTATTAAAATAAAACGGGTGAGGTGTTGGGGTCCCTCCCCTGCCGTGTAGCCCTGGGAGAGGGGCCCTGAGGGCACAGACACGGGGCTTCCCTGCCCCTGCTCAGCTTCGTTCCCATGGGTTGGTTTGTGTTCCCTGCGTGGGCAAAGGACCCTTGGTCCCGTGACTGGAGCAGTTCCTGGGCAGAGCTCTGGCCTTGCGGCTGGAGAAATAAACACCTCTGAAACATCTAGCAAGAATCTGTCTGTCCATATATATTTCCTTTCCACGGGACTCCTGGTTTGATATATGCGTGTTGCAGTATCCCCACTGCAACAGAGGAGAACAAGGCTAAATATCCAGAGCCCAAAGAAGGAATCTGAAAATGAGGGTCCCTCACCCAAAACAACTCTGGGCAATGCTGAAAGGTGTCAGCTTTGCCCCAGATTGGATCAAAAATGTAAATATACTCTGCATTTCATACTTCTCCCAAGCCAGGTAAAAGGATCTGGCTGCTTGTCTTGGGGTGACTTTGTGATGTGTATCCCGTATCACTGCCCTATGCCCAGGAACTAATTTTGTGCCTTTCTATGCCTTTAAACTGAGCCTGAGAGGGGGAAGTAAAAACTGAGCAAAACTTCCTCAAAGCAGTTTGCAGCTTGTTCAAGGTCACACAGAGATAGAGGCGGCTTTCTGCGTTCAGCTGAGGCAGGAGAGCGAGAGCGGAGGGAAGCACCCGGGCTTGCTTGCTTTCCAGCCAGTTTTTGGTTTTCTTTTTCTCCAGAGAGAGATGGAGAGTTGAACTTTTGTTTTCCTGGGACTTTGTTTTTTTCCTTTTTTCTCTGCTGGACTGTTTCAACATCAGAATACATTGGGAGGATTTTCCACCGAGGCCTTGGCCCTGGAGGTGGGCCCACCACCCCATCCCAGCTCCAAGGAGGGGGAGAGAGATCTACGGAAGGACTCTGAAATTTTCCCAGATTTTCTCTCTACAGAGAAATCTCTTCATTATTTAGCATTACTATCAGTTTTTTCCCCTGTGTGTTTGTTAAATAAATAGTTTTTATCTCTTTCACTTTCCTTCGAGGAAAACGTTTTTTTCCCGAACCTGGTGGGGGAGGGGTGGTTGTAACCTGCCTTCTCTCAGAGGATCTATTTCTAAATTTGGCCAAACCGGCACACTGCTCTATCTGTTAATTGGATTAGATGATCTCAGAGGTCTTTCCCAACCTAAATAATTCTATGATTCTACTCTTAGCACTTCTCATACCCTGTTTTCCAGGTAGGGCAGCACGTCAGTCTGTGTTACCCACTGTGTCTAGGGTGTCACAGCCCAGCTGTCAGAGAGCTGGAAGGGATTATCATGACCTCAGGCACCTCCCTTAACATGTAGATAACCAGAGGAACCCAAATATCCTCCCCTCTCCAGGGGAAAACGTGGGCCAAGTGCCTTGCTGAAGCCTGTGGGATTTAAAGTCTGTCAAATCAAGAGAGTGACTAGCCAAGATGTGGTGCCTGGATGCAGAAAAAAGGGCATGCACCTGAAAAAACCCCAGTAATTTTTCATTTTGATTTTTTTTTTAAATTTGCTAATTCAAGGAGGGCAGGAAGACAAAATTCCCAGGGTGTTACGTCGTGGAGTATGGCTGGAATTTGCTGTTTCTAGTCTGATTTGGTTCAAAGAGAGTTTTGATATCAAAAATTATATGTCTGCATGGTTATATTGTAAAAGGTGGTAGCAAGAAGGGTAGGAAGCAAGAAGAGAATGGGGAGATAAAAGAGAAGTCATTGCAACAGATTGCATTGTACAACATGTTCTGAGTTTTTCCCCCGAATTTTTGGTTCACACTGCCCTTAACATTTAGATTTTCATCTGTTTGCTTCTTTTTGTGAGAGGAAAACCATGTTAGGTGTCTCATAAATGCTTACATGGAGATGTTTCCCATCTGCTTGCAGATGCACCATGCCTGCTTTCTGCAGGAACCTGGCACTTCTCAGCTTTTAAATGAAACTGAACCCACTCCATTTGCTGGATGGTCACAATCCAAGGAGAAAAATGAACATTTCTCAGTGCTGATGATTCTGTTACAGTGCACTGTGCTCTGACAATATCTCCAAACATCCGCTGCAGGTCTCTTTCTTGAGGAAGGACCCCTTCAATTAAGGCCAAGAATTAAGACAGACAAAGCCATTCAAGACGCACACTCTCATTTCTGCTTTGTGCATAAACAGAATTATGACTTCCATTTTCTTGGCCACCTTCCAACTAACTCTCCTCTTTCACTGCATGATATATCCATCTCCTTCTGGTCATGCAGCACCATGGAACTTCTCCATGCACTGCTCAGCGTGGGCCGCCTCCATCCTGGGGTGGTTTCACTCCAGCAGTGGGTGGGCAGCCCCTGTTTGCTGCGTTCCCTGGGACTCTGCTCTTTGCTGGGCAAGGTTAGTCACTGCTTTTGGCACACTCTGAGGTGCTCAGACGTGGAGGGCTCTGCTCTACCCTCTTCTCCACACGCAACCCAGCCAAAATCCAGCAGTGCCTCCAAACCCTCCAAACCTTCCCAGTTTGCTGCTTGCACAGATCTCGTCTCCTTCTCTTTGGATTCGCCTGCCTCAGAGAGGCTTGTGCATTTTGCAGACAGCGTGGGGGTGGAGGGTGGGGGTGGCAGGGAAGATGAAGAACTTGGTGATATACTGAGTATATAGAACAGTATATAATGTACTGAGTGATGCAACAGCCAGAGAACTAAGTGGATGCTGCTGCCTTGTGATTTAATGCTTGCAAATGGCTTATCTTCTTCTGAAATACTGTTAATTTAATAGACAAACATCCCAGGATAAAGGCTCACCAGAGACACAGCTGATGGGATAAACATCGAGAGATTAAAGACCTGTGGGCAAAGTGTATAATTCTGTTATTAAAATCCCAAAGTGCTCCCTTAAAATTAGACCCTACTAGAGGAACAGGAGTGGAAAAACCTATGCTTAAAAGGGGAAGTGATGGTGTTGAGCACTTCAGAATCATTTGCTAAGCAAAGTTAAAAAGGATAATAGCATGGAGCTTGGTCTTCTGCTTGTTTTCCTCCTGCTGTCCCTAACTACCAAAGTGGTATCAAAGAAACCTACTTATTAGCCATGTGTTGAGAACATTTTCCAGAGGCAGCCAGAAACCTATCAGTGACAGCATTTCTATGACCTCCTAATTGTGCCCCATACAATGTGTGGCTGTTAGGACCAGGAGGCAGCTGCATTTGCAAAGTGAGTCCCAAGTCATTATTTCCCAGCTCAGGAGTGAGCCTGGCATGTGAATGGTGCCTGTTAGGGCTCATTTTTGCAGCGATTGCAGCCGGGATCAGGCACATAGCACACTCACTGCTGCCCAGGCTCTGGCACAGCCTGTACCACTCTGTGCTGTGCTTTGAGATCACATGAAAGGATTTGTCACCACCAAACAGGACAGCCAGTGGAAGCTGAGTCCTAGGGATCCCAATCCTCTGGAAAAATCCAGTATGAACAAGTCCAGCCCTTAATTTGTTGTACAACATCAACTGGTTTCACCAGATTCCCTAAACAATAATCCAAAGTGGTTGGCTTGGGCTTCCCTAGCACTGAGCTCTCTTTCTGAATGCTTCCCGTGATCCCAGAGCATCTTTGCTGATGCGCAGGTCATGGAGACAGCGAGTTTGGTTCTCCTGGATTAGATAAGGTGCTGATCTGAGAGAGGGGAAATGCTCAAGTAACTGCAATGACATCCAGGAGGTGTTAGAGGAGGAGCATTGCAAAGCAAGAGAGGTCTTGTCACATCACCTACAGGGACATTGCTGCTGTTGGCAGCCAAGGCACAAAGCCTGGGGGGAACATGAGCATTGGGGAACCAAAGACAAAGGCAAGGAGAGCCACAGCACCTGGTCTGGTTTCTGCCTGAGGGCCGGGGGTTCTGACTGCTGCCCTTGGAGAAGCATCTCTGGGGGTGTCCTATGGGTACAGGAGGCCAGTAACTGATGAAGATTTAGTTGCTTGTTGTTCTGGTCAGCAGAGGTGGGTACAGGAGAGCTTTTTGACTGGAAGTTTCTCTGGATACAGCTGCTGGTTAGCTGGGCCTTTCACTCTGGAGGAATTGTTAATGCTGTGGTTAAAATTTGGAATTTGTCTTTCAGCACATATTCCAGGTTTTGAACTTTTTTTCCCCCAAAACTCCAACAGTTCCCCGTGACTTATGATGTGAAAATTCTGAAGAAAATAGCATTTTATGAACCTCCAACAGTCTTTCCACAACACACACACTTGTTTGATTTTTGTTGTTTGGGGTTTTTTATGTGTATGAGAATTATAATATACATTAAGGGGAAGAAAATTCTGTAAGACTGAAAGAAATAAAATATCCTATTATCACAAACTAAATGGCTGCCTTCCATTGAAATTTTACTTAAATCAGTGTTTGTTACTGTAGCAACTTTGATTTTAAGAAATGGATGTTTTCCGGTGGGAGAACATCCCATCAAGATGCCGGCTACTTCTGTGCCCCATGGAAATGAAGCTTGCTTTCCATGCACAGGTATCCTGTGTTTGAATCCCTGAGCGTGCAATTACTTAGGAGCTCCAACAGAATCAGCTTCTTCATGAAACTTGTGAGAACTTAATATTTCTGAGGCTGTTAATCTCTATATCACATTTGATTACAAGTGGTCAATCAGTACAAAAGTTTTTGGATAGGACTGCGTGGTGGAGTAGATGGATAAAGGAATTCTCATTACTTTGTACATTCAAAGAACATGATTTTGTTAGGAAATCAGGCCAATAGTACACCTTTTAAAGGTTAATTTGGCTTTCACTCCACTCAGGATGAGTTTCATGCAAGGATGTTGTGCCAGGATGTTATGCAAGACACAACCAGAGCAGGAATCCCTCCAGGCACATCTTTTGGAGCTGCATTAGGAAGAGAACCCCCAGATTAATACTTGCCAGTGACAGATTACTCCGAAATCAACTGATCATGACAAAATGCACTTTATTCTGTATTAGTCACATACCACTGATAGCAATATTGGAGTCCATAAACATGCTTTTAATAGTCAAATATTCTGTAATGTATGCTGAGTCTCCCAGTAAGTGGAAATTAAATGGACAATTTAGTGTATCATCTCCATGCATAGGCTCAGAAGCATTTCTCCAGCAGATAAACACTGACAGCAAAGCTGTTGTTCAACAGAAAACTACAGCTGCCAGATGTTAAAGGTTTTGGTGTTTGAATGTCTTGTCCCAAAGAAAAAGGTTGACATTTGCTGTTGTACTGGCATGTATTCTGGGGTGAGAAAAAAGGAATTCCAAATCTATTCTGAAGGCAAGAAAGGCTGGTGGGTAAAGGAGAGGACATGAAAGGCCTAAGGATCCCTGTTCCAGGCCTGGTTTTGGTCAGTGGAATGGTTCATCTGATCCTTTTCCTCTCATCCTTGTCTTCTGTGCAGCACCTTACACACTTCTGTATCTGCAGGATGCACCAGCAGCTTGCTCAGGTACCAGCCCTGACATTGAAACCAAGTTTCAGCAAGGGGAAAACCTATTTAACTTTTCTTGGCATGACTCTGTCCATCAGTAGTTGTATGACCCTCCCTCACCTCAGGAGAAGGTTTCTATGTGTTTGCTCTTGTAACTTGTACCAGTCCTGCAAAGAGACACAATAATAAAAAGTATTAAATTGGCTTGGCATGCAAGACAGAGCACCTGTTTGTAACACTGTGGAGCAACAAGGAGTCCCCAGGCAGGTGCAAAGGAGGAATTTTATTTACAAAAAACCCCTGCCTTTTTATGCCATTAGTTGGTTGTTAGTTTACATCGTTTTAAGGCACAACAAACCAAATTTAACCAACCACCACACACCACGGTGCAGGCACGAGGAGTTCATGCAGAACTCCTCACTTCCTCTATTCTGGCTGAGTCATTCTCCCCCAGTCCATTTCTACTTAGGCTGAGTAACAGGCCAGAGCCACGATTTTACCGGGCCTTGCCTTTACAAAGCTTTACCCATTGGTCACACCTGTTAACTCTCTGCTACCACACTGCATTTGCAGAGGAGGTTGTTAAGAAAACAAATTTCTTTTTTGAATTGTAGTCTGAACGAACTTAAACTGGAGTCCTTGAACAGAGTCACTGAACCTCATTGTTCTTTTTTTTGTTTAAAGACCAAGAAAAGAGACTCTCTTCTCAAGAAAATTTTTAAATAAAAGGAACTCCCTGCAATTCTGAAGTTCTCTCAGGTTCCATCATCTTGCAAAAATGCTGTTAAATTCACATAATCACACAGTATTGTAGATAGAGGTCTTGGCGTACCTGTTCACATTGAAATAAATCAGGGGGAAAAACTCTAGATGGGGAAGGAAATGAAAAACAGACCCAGACAACAGTACCTAGAATATCCTTGGACAAACTGCATTCACATCAGGATTCCTGCTCCTGGAGTGGTTGGAATGGGCATTTAAAATGAAACCAGATTAAGGACCTTTGTCAGGTTTCCCCTATTAATGGAATTTCAGTTCCCAGTCCCTTCCTTTCTATCTGTGCTGTGATCTGAGTGTATTATCAAAGCTAGAGCTTCCAGTGGGAAAAAAAATCTGCAAAAGAATTCCTGCAGACGCAGTGAGCAAGGCATTCTCCTGTGGGGAGAATATTTACAACCCCAAATCAAAATAACTGACTTGAACCATAAAACTCCCCAACTCAAGCTTCACCTTCAACCCTACAAATGGTAAAGGTGGCACATGATGCATTTCCCACTCTCTGACTTTCAGAAAATCCATTTAAGATTCTTTGAATAAATGTCCAAAGAGAGGGCACAGGAGCAACCATTAACTCCTTGTGCACCCTGGTGGCACCTGCACAGGAGGCAGCCTTACCCCAGGTCTTATCAGAGCAGATGATTAAATCCTTCTGATAACCTGCTCTGAAATAAACTCACAAGAGTCTTCCCTCTGTTTGCTCAGACTCTTTTACACAAATCCTCAGTTTATCCATAAAATCACAATGATGAGCTGGAGGTAAAAAAAAAAAAAACAACTGAATTTTTGTGCCTCCCATCTTAATATTTCAGTTTGTCCCTCTGCACAGACTTGCCTTCACGCAGACGAGCCATAAATCTGGCCTGTCATTGTTATGATTATTAGTGGTTAGACCTGATGAATATTGATATGTGGCAAGCGCTCTTTCGACATTAAATACATTTGCCAATTTTCCTCCTCCAAACTCCACCCGTTAATGCTTCATCCAATATGAATCAATATTGGTTTAATAATTAACATGTTTAAACATTTTTTAATGTATATTTCATGATGAGAAGATCTATGTTTATTTTATGATAATAAAATATTTAGAGCCCAGGGAATTTTACTGTGCTGTCATCACAGCATTCATTGGGCCCTTTTCACTCTGCCTGAGGGGGCATCTCTGTCTCCTCTCAGCACAGCCCAGGCTGAAATGGTTCCAGCTCCTTTTGCAGAAGGGCTGTTTATGGGGTCTGAAGATATCTGAAATATGTGGTGGGGCTTGAAGGGAAGGGCAGCAGCATGGTTGGAGGGACGGTGCCCACTGTCAGCTCCAAACAGCCACGGAGGCGGATGGGAATCTGACCCGGAGAGACTTGGAACAGATTCAGCTTCAAAAGCAGTTCAGATTCCTGGAAAACATGCACAAAAATGAGGAAGGAAAGAGAGGGACTCAGCCTGGCACTGGGAAGGCTTTGAAGAGCCCATGGTGCTCGCTGCATAAGTGGGGGCTCACTCTTCCTCTTGAAGGCAGCGAGTTTGACTTCCCAGGGCTGTTTCTGTACTGAGAAAAGCAATGTTAAAACAAGTTCCCTGGAGTGGGAAGGTTTGGTGGGAGTTTAAAATGTCCCTGCATAAGTGAAGGTGTTTTTCTTCAGTGCTTGTGGAGCATGCACAGAGTCTTGGCAGCCTGACAGAGAAGAAAAACACCTGTAGGGTGGAAAAAGCTTAAGAAACAGAGATCTGGGGATTTTGGTTGGCCTAGGAGGTGTCTGGCTCCTCAGATCCTACAGGACCTCACCACCACCTCACTTTGCAGAGGATAAATGCAAAGAGCACAGGCTGCAGATTCATGCCAGTGGCATTCAGGAAATGCTTTGACTTTTGCACTGACTCTTACACGAGGGTGAAATCTGCTCCAGCGTCCCAGGATCACCAGGGAATCAGCGATAATGAAGAAACGGGCTCTGAATTCACTAAAATCCAGGTGAAGGTTTCCTGTGAGACTGTGATTAATGTGATAAGGATGATTATGTTTATTTCCATGTATTTGGTCAGAATTATTTGACTGGTCACGGTCCAGTGGCTCCTGATGTTCCACTGCTGGGCAGCAGAACAAACAACTTGTAGTGCATCTGATCTGATCACATAGAGTACTCTCGCAGATGGGCTGGAAGAGTGCTGCAGGGAGGGCTGCTGATTGCAGGAAAACACTTTCCTTGCAAGATTTGGTGTGGAACATGTTTATTCCAGAAATGGATTTTAAAAAGAGAAGGAAAAAAGTAAAAAAAAGAAGAATGTATCAAAATCATGATGTCTCCTGGGAAGAGACTTCCCTGTCAAGGTGCATTTCTTGATAGCACATCCAAAAGGTAGAAATGTAATGTGGTTTCACACTTTACTTTTTGAACTCATGTAAACTTCTGGCATTCACAAAAAAAGTAGAGTTTTACAGCTTAACCATGCATTTTGTGAAGCTGTTAGATACTTCATGGAAGAAAAAAAAATCCACCAAGGGCATTAAACTGGAAGATAACACCTCTAACTCTGGCAGTCCCTGAGCTGCTGAGCAGCAGAGGCTGAGAAAGACAAGGAGAGAAATAGTGCCACGTGCTACTCTGTTTGCACAGCTTTTCCTAGTGGCAATTTTTTGGCCATTGAACTTCTAATTCTGGATTAGGTGGACTTTTCCTTTCATCTGACAAAACTTATTTTATTCTTATGAAATAAAATAGGAAACAGAGCTGGGGAAAGGCCAGCTGGGGTGTTGCTCCCTAGAATTATCCTGTTGTTTGATTTGAGCTTAAGAACCTTTCTGAAAAAGAGGGAGGAGACGATGAATGCTTGCACATCCTGTTTGACATTAGGGAACTTCCTGTGAGATTTGCAAAATAAATACATTTAAAAGACGGGAAAAAAAATTAGAATACCACCCAAAATCCCTAACAGTTTTCAAATGTTTTAACTTCATTGTGATTATTTTCCACAGCTCTGGTTAGGAGTAGCAATTATATTAATCCTTTTCCTCCAGGTTGTTAATCCTAGTAAAGCAACCTGTTCCTTGGAAGATTGTATGTTGTTAAGGATCTCCCTGAGAACATTTATTCATGCTTGGGGAGTGCATTCCTAATTCACACACACACTGTTCATTTAGGCTGAAAGGTACCCCTAGGAAGGGGGGCTGTGCTCAAAGCCAAGGTATCACTTAATTCACACTTAAACCCTTCAAATCAGAAGATAAAATGAAATCCAATGGAAAACTCCACTTGTGTGGTTTGGAGACCTCAGCGGAGAAATCAGTGGGGCTTTGGGTGAGAAAGTGAAGATCACTGAAATTAAAATCACTTCCTCTGAATATGATGACTCTGAGCCAGTGTGAGAGAGGCAAGACAGAAGAAGCTCTCATAGCTCTATGAGCTGGGATATTTATGCTCCAGACCTGAGTGCACGGCGTAAATCGGATGAGACAAGTAAATTGCACCCAATGAGCAGTGAAAGCAGGCAGCAGCATCCATGCGGAATCTCAATTTACACCGCAGCTGGGGTCTGGAGGAGCTGCACGAGAGAGCAGGGCTCTGAACCACAATCTGCTTTTTCTTCCCTCTTTTTTTCTCCCAGGTACAGTGGATGTGCTCCAGTGGGACCGGCAGCACAGCACTGTGGGCTGCGAATCCCTCACCCAGGGCCTGCAGATCTGTGTCCCACATCTGAGGCTGGCTTCCACACTGTGCTAATAGCCTAGGAAATATTTACATGGGCCTCATACTCTGACATGGATTGCTGTCATTTCCATGTTAATACTCTGCTGTTCAGCAGCCAGTAACCTTTGTCCTTGTGAAATGCTCCTGTGGCTTTGTCACAGCAGAGCGGCTCGGGCCGAGCCAAGTAGAGTCACTGCCCAGTGCAAATGGCCATCTCTTCCCTGGCTCTTCCTTCTTAACCTTTTGGCAAAAAAAATATCTAAGTTTGGCTGCTCTGAGCCTGTCTAAATCTCTTCATACATGGCTGCTTCCCTGCACCTTGCAGACCCTTCCAGCACCTACTCCCCAGGAGATGTGTGCCCTGCTGCTACCGGGGCACTCCTGCCCTACCTGCCATGGATGAGGGATTCTCTGGGGATGAAGCCAGGAATGGGCTCATGAGGACGAGGGCAGACACAGTGGGATGGTCTGTCTGCACACTAAGGATGGGATTTGAGCAACCTGGCCCAGTGGAAGGTGCCCCTGCCCCTGGCAGTGGGGTTGAAATGAGATGGTCTTTTAAGGTCCCTTCCAATCCAAGCCATTGTGTGATTCTGTGGTTCTGTGATTCGTCTCTTCTTTCTTTCAGCAGCCCAAGCACAGCTCTCCTCAGCCCAGCCAGCTGCCTAAACTCCCATTGGAACTGGGAAAGAGAAACAAGCAATTCCACAGCACAATTCATCTGACTTGTTTTAGATGTCTGCCTTAGAAAGAGATGAATTGAACCCTAGAGGTGACAAGCTCTGTGCTTTGATCACAAGGGGAGGCTCTCCAGCCTGCAGGGACACAGACCTGGGAGCTCCACATACCTGTACAGGGCCAGATAAATCCCAGAGCACATTCCTGGCACTGGTGTAGCCCAGGGACCCTCCACTCTGGGGTGTGGAGCAGCACCCACGGTTGTCCCCTCCCCTGAACAGCCTCTCCTGTGCCCTAAGAAGTGTGAGGTCCCAGCTCACAGTGCCTCATTTCTCTTGATCATGGCGGTTTGCTATGACAGATATTCCGATCTGTCCCTGTATAAATCTCTTCTGAAAAGCTGTCAGGCCATGTAAGAAAGAAAGATGGAGCTCCTTCTTGCAAAGTGCTGACAGGGTGTTGTCTGTACAACAACAGGGCTCAGTGCATGAGCCAGCCACTTCTCTTTCCCCACCTCTTGTCCCCTTCCTCATCTCCTCTTGCCTATGGCTGAAGCACAACAAGGCTTTGTGTTTTGATCTTTTCTTTTAGTCAATCAATAAAATGCTTTTTTTTCTTCTTGTCATATTTAAATCAGTGCTTGATTCAATTCTGTCCCTGGCAGGTGTTTGTTTATTTTCTCAAATCCCTGACTGCAAAGATATTGTTGCTTGTGGACTTATTTCCAGGGGAGGTTTTATTCAGTGGCAGCAGATGTCTTCCCCTGGAAAGTACTGGTGCAGATATTG
This sequence comes from Corvus moneduloides, assembly GCF_009650955.1. NCBI lineage: Eukaryota > Metazoa > Chordata > Aves > Passeriformes > Corvidae > Corvus > Corvus moneduloides. The sequence goes on from NC_045496.1 coordinate 6,977,275, forward strand.
AGGGCCAACTCTCCTCGGGTTAGGAGGTATTTTAGACCAGTTCTCTGCTCTTCATAAGTGTCCCCAGCAAGTTCCACTCCCAGATTCTGCTGCAGCTCTTCCCAGGAGTGTCATCACCCACTGGTCTCCTCAGTGCTGATCCAGCTCCCTGACCCCTTTACCAGAGCTGTCTGGCATCTGACAACACACTCCTAAAGAAAGAAGCAGGAGAAGCCCAAGAAGAGAGAAAATATTTTTTAAAAAATTGCTCCCTGTGAGGGTGGTGAGGCCCTGGCACAGGGTGCCCACAGAAGCTGTGGCTGCCCCTGGATCCCTGGAAATGCCCAGCTTGGACAGGGCTTGGAGAAGCCTGGGATAGTGGAAGGTGTCCCTGCCCATGGCAGGGGGTGGGCCTGGATGGTCTTTAAGGTCCCTCCCAACCCAAACCATTCTGTGATTCTGTGATTTGATGAAATATATGAACATCAACCACACACACAGAGCATGGAGACACACAAGAATGGGGAGAGTAATGTACAGAATCACAGAATTCTAGAATCATGTACTCACTAGCACACACACCTACATATAAATGCAGGGAGACACTACATGAGCAACCAGGCCATAATTATTTACTGCCAAGTGGTCTTGTAAAGATCCACAGCACCCACAAAGCCTCAGTCTCATCGCCTGCCCACCCATTCAGGCACTAACTCCTTCCCCTGGAGCTTTGTGCTGTGCAGTCTCCAGGAGTGAATGTACCTGCTCTGTCTCCCAGATTTATCACATTCCAGGGCTTTATCCATACCACTTCAATGAGGTTTCAAAGGTTTCTGTGCATGTTTCAATCAGTTCAGGCATGTCAGACAAGTAAGTGCTGTGGAGGTACCTGCAAATTACACCATCTGGCTGCTTCAGTGAGCCAGACAAGAGGCAGACTGCAGGCAAAGGGAGAATCCAGACCTTAAAGGAACGAGGGAAACATAAACCAAACCATTTTCAGGGGAGGAACATTTAAAAATCACTCCAAATAGTCTTGCAGTAAAGGTTTACCCATTTTATTAATCAAAACTGATAAGTGTGAAAGAATTTTCTTTGGAGTGAACTCATTTCACTGGAAGATTGTTTCTAGCTTTGAGTAATGCCAGGGAATGTCCTGTGTGGCAAAATCTGCAGATTCCCAAGTTTGGGCCTCTGGGGGTAAGAAATGCTTCATAACGGGATGGCAGTGGGCTCAGTACAACTGATATAAATACATAACTCCACAGGCAGATAGCAGGCAACTGGCCTTTTTCCCCCGGACCCATTTAAAAAGTGTATGGGTTAATTTTTATGCATGAGTCTGCATGAAACAATGACATTTCCAGCTAAAGAATGAGCTGGACAGGCTTTTTGTCTTGTGTACAGCAGTTCTAGTTCTTGTTAGAAACAGAACCTTTCACGCCACCTTTGCAAGGTGGCTTTAAATCAAAACTGGAGGATTATTATGGGAGGAAGGGGTATTTTCAGACAAAGTAGGCCTTTTCTTTCAGTAAGTTTAAAAAGAGTGGGAAAAAATAATTTTCTGGTAGAAAAATAAAGAAAACTAGTTAAGCTGGCTCAGATTGGGTTCTCAGACTGGAATGAATGGATAATGCTCTGACTGGGAACAGGGATCAGGGTTAGGATTGAGGGACAGAAAGAGCTGGTGTCACCACGATGCCAACTGTACCCCATCAGGAGGTCGATCAAAGATGCTCCTCTGCTGTGATGATGATTCACACGTTTCCCTCAGCAGAAAGCTCCTAGTGGGAAGAGCAAGGAGGGGGAATAACAGTGTTTGTTTGTTGAAAGGGAAGCATGTTCCTGTTGACTCAGCCTCCATTAAATGGCTCTCACTATTGCCCAGGGTGAGCTGCTGGCACCAGCCCTGAACTGTCACCTCACTGCCATCTGGAAAAGGAAGGGAAGGGAAGTAGGGCAGGAGAGCCTGGGCGTCCATCCCTCTTCCCAAACCTCCCCCCTGAGCTTGTCTCGATCTGAAGGAGCAGTGCTGTGCTGGGAGGTGCTGGGAGCCCTGTGGCTGAGCCATAAATTTCACTCAGTCAGAGGGGAAGATTTATGCTCCCAGCCTGGGAACGACGCCCGTAGCATTCGCACACACACACACACACACACACACACATTCCCTCCTGGCAAAACACAGCAGCTCTGCCAGAATGGAGACTGAGGAGAAGGTGCAGTCCCAGGAACAGCTAAATTGCTTTCATGACTTTCCAATAGCTTTTGGAAGACAAACTGGGGGCTTGTGTTTTAAATGTATCCCAAATTTGCATTTTGATTGGCTAACAGGCCATGCAGATTCCACGGTAAAGTACTGATCTGTCAAAGGCATCTGACAGTTTTCAACAGTTGCTGAAATGGCTTTAAAACAGACCCGGGAAAGCTGGGGAGAGAAAAAAAAAAAAAAAATAAAACAACCTCTGCCTGATGAGTGAGTTCTTTCATCTGCTAAAAGCTCTCCAAGCCCACAAGCCTGTGGCTGACTTTAAATAGTCAGTGGAGAAATATCTTCTGGACAGGGATATGATGAAGCTCTCCAGTAGTTGTTCTCCCTTTCACTCCCTCTGTCCCTCCCTCTCTTACACCTATTTACGTTTGCTCTCTTCCTCCCTCCAGAAAAAGTCCTATCCAGGCTGGTGTTGGGTGCCCTTACTTCTCATGGAAGTCAGAGGTGAGTCTCACGCTCAGCATCTCATAGGTTTGAACTTCAGGATGGTCCTGCAACCACAGGGTCACCTTGTCCAGTTGTGAGTGACATGGATAGTTCAAGGTAATTTCTGTAATAATAAAGGGATTTGTCCACTTATGGTATCTTTAAATGAGCCACAAGGGATTTTGCCACTGGGTTGCTCTTCAGACACAACCTGTTTCTGGATACAACCAAGAAACCATGTATTTCCTAAGGACATGTCCTAGGGAGGAATGAACAGCCCTGAAATAGCACTTGGCAGTGAGAGATGGAGTCAGTTGCATTTACAGGAATGATGTATACTGAAAACTGGGCTTTAAAGCTACCAAAACTCCAAACTGTTTCTGACTCCAGAGATTAAAAGATTTCACCCACTCCTTTTCCATGTGAAAGAAGTGAGCTCATCTTTGGGGGTGCCTTTTTATGGATCAGCCCGCTGACCTCTGCAGAGCCTTTGGGCCATCCCCCTACAGAGTGACATAATAATGATGGATAAGCATCATCTGCCATTTTGGGTGAGAGGCAGAGAAAAACTTCAATGTTTCCTAGGCCTGTCCCAATACATGAAGGCTGGCTCTGCACCGACCTGCCTCCTTTCCCAGAGCAGGGAGCAGCTTCTCAACCCTACAGCACATTCCTGTCCCTGCCCCACAGCCCAGCCCTGATATCCCAGCACTTCTATCCTTCCTACCTCCTCAGCATTGCACAATCTGCCCATGAGCCTGTTCCTCCTTCTGCTTCAGTTCAGCGATGAAGCATCAGCCTTAGGCAAAACTCAGCTGTGAAGAAATGATTTTGCCTTGAGGCTGCAAACCTTTGGAGACAGACATGTACGCTCTGCAACCTCCAAAAGACACATTAACCTGCTTGGTTTTCTTCTGCTTCTCTGAGGGAAGCTGACCTTGTCTGGACAACAGGTGCCCACCAAGCCTCTCTACCACTCCTCAGCAGGGTGGAGAAGGGGGGAAAATAAGATGAAAAAAGTCATGTCAAGGTAAAGGCAGTTTAATTAAACTGAAGCAAACGCCCCTAGCAGCAGCAAAGAAAAAGAAAAGATTTATTCTTTACTTTCCATCAGTAAGGGTTAGGCACATGTAGAGGATGCTCTGGAAGACAAATATCATAGCAAATGCTCTCCTTCTTCTCCTTTCTCTAAGCTTTTATTGCTGAGCAGATATCATATAATATGGAATATCCATTTGGTCAGTTTGGGTCAGCTGTCCTGGCTGTGATCCCTCCCATAATCTTGCCCATCCCCAGCCTGCTGCTCAGGGGGAAATGTTGGAGAGACTGCCTTGGTGCTCAGCAGAACCAACACACCAGTGTGTTACCAGTACACAGCCCAGCATTGTGAGGGCTGCTGTGAGGTAAATGAACTCCATCTCAGCCAAACCCCACACAACTCGTACTGGTTTCAGGTGGGGTGCAGTCCTTCTGCATGGTTCCTAGCACAAATCCTGCTGGATGCTGCTACGTGCCATAAAATGATGTGTAAAGTCATCATAACATGCTGGCATGTGGAAAGAAGGTTGGCACTCAACTCATGTGGGCTGGGAGAGATCAGTGCTACCCCTGGATTAGCCACAATGAGGTAATTGGCTGTAGGACATCTTGGGGTGTGAATTACAGGCTGCAGGGACAGCACATAGTTGGTAGCACAGTGTGATCCCCAAGTGCTGCAGGACTTGGGCCCTCTATGGTCCACGTGTATGGTGAATGTTCCCTTTGTGCTTGTTCCAGGTGAGATATCCCAGAATAAGGAGACAAATGAGCTGGGTGTGGAGGTGCAGAGGAAGAAGAGCTGCAGCCAAGGGGCTCCATCCCAGAGCAGATATCCCTGCAGCAGCTGATTCTAGCCCAGCTCTGCACTATGATCTGTGGCTTTCCCACTTGTCTAAGCCTGGCATGAGCAATGACTGATGAATCTCTGCACCATTTGTATTCGCGTGTTCTGGATGAGGACTGGGCAAATCACCCCAATCATCCACTTCTACACACAGTTCTGGCCTCTCTGCATCCCCCTGGGCAGCTCTGCCCCTCTCCTGTTCAATAAACAGTCCTGTCTTCCTTTATTCACTCCTTCCCTCTGGTGTTCTTGACTATCTAACCCAGGCATAACTAGGGACTTGCTCATCTGTTTAATCCCTAGCTAAGGCCACTGTAGTTGTATGTTAAGAGAGGAAAGTATTTTACTCAGTGCTTTTCCGCTTTCCCCAGGCCTCCCCTCCAGAAGGATTTCCCTTTGACCTCAGCTAATGAAATGATCCAGATCAGTGACTGGGGAAAGCACCCTCAGGACAAAGTTCAAGCCTTTTTCTTCTCAACAGGCTCTCTGTGACAGTTTCTATTCAGCATTTAGCAGGTATTTATTATTAATTTCCCATCTCTATCAGAGATGGATGTTCTTGGAGCTCATAGATGTTTTCCATTTCGGAGGAAACTGGACATCTCAGTGGGTTAAACACAAAGATGAGGAGGAGGTTGGCAGGAGAGGACAATGTGACTCCCATGTGCAATTCAGCAATTAGAACTGGATTGTTCTTTTCTTGTTCTTTGCTATTCTCCCCTTATGCCTTGGTATGGTCATTGCTAGCACTTTGTGTCATGGCATCCTGGACTCCCAGGTTCCACAAATCCATCCATTACCGCCTCCAGAAACAAATCCCATAAAATCACCAGCTTATAAACTGCATTTCAGATATGTTACATGAGCACTGATTGCAAATCTGAAGACATTTCCATTTTGCCTGAGGCAAAGTTTTTTAATTTAAAAAAAAGAGTCCTGTCAGGGTCTGTGCAAAGGCTCTTTAGATATTCCAACCAGCACAGTTTATTTAAAAATTCAATAAGGCAATTTTCATGGCAGCGAGGAAATAGAAACAGTGCTGGTGTCTGCACACCCAGCAAAGAGGAAGAGGCAGCCAGGATTTCATCTCCCAGATCCACTCAAGCCAGACTTTGCTGTTGCCTCATTCTAACAGCCAAAAACTGAGGTACACTTCCTGCTTGACAATTAAATTTTTCCCCAACAGCAGAACAAGGATTAGGGAGTGACAAGCAGGAATGGCCTTTTTAGAACAATCTGATGCCCAGGACAAGTATTATCAGACCTGTTTCTGACTTCATGAGGCTAGAGAGAGTACTTGGAGGAAGTGTCTTGGTTTGAAAGACAGGTGTCTGCTGAGGAAGGCAGGAGCCTCCCTTGGAATGGAAAATATGACCCCCTTCCCTCCAAATTATTATAACTTTGAAACTAAGGGGTTTTCAGGCAAAGATATGAGAAAAGGAATAAGAGTTCTTTACTAGTGTATATATGTATAACAAGACAAACAAAGACAGAACCCCACAGTGGTGGCGAATTCTTCCCACAGCGACTGCAGCCTCCTTCCCCTCCGAATGCCGAGAGCAGGGAGGAGCTAGCAGCTGCCCCAGCCCCGTTTTCCCAGCCCAGGCCTCGCAGTATCTCTGCCCCTCCGAGAGAAACCCTCAGATAAGAGGAGTGCAGCCAGGTGCCATTCTCCCCTGAGCTTGGCAACTTCTTCTGTCTCTCCTAAGTACCAGGTCGTTATTATCTCTTACCAACAAAAATGGGAGAAAATTCCCTGAAAGAAACAAAAGGAAGAATCCTAAACCCCAAGAGGAAGAGAGGGGTTAACTTTGCATAGACACAGCCCTGGGAAGAGGACAGAAGGTAAGTAGGATGCATATCAAAAGTGGTTGTTCTCTGCTTTCTGTGAACCATAAGGGCTCCTTGGGAAGCAGAGACAAAACTGAATTGCTGTTTATAGATCAGAGGTGAAAAAACATCCCTGGCTGCTCTAGCCATAGAAAGGCATTTCCTGCTGCCTTATGGCCCTTGCTGTCTGCCAATCTGTCCTCAGCCAGGCATAGATAACCATACCATCCCCTTCCCTTGGCATGGCATCAGGAAGCAACTAAGTCCTGACTTTGAAGGTTTGGAAGGTTCCCATCTCATCAAGAAAAGAAGCAGCCAGAAATTACAGATGCTTAGAGGAGAACGGAGACCTCTGTCAGCCATCCATCCCCTGGAAACCTCAGCCCCAAAACTCACCCCATGAGCAGTCACCTCTGTGACTTCCCCCACCTTATGCATTCAGGTCCCAGCTCCTTGGCAGAGGAGCTAAAGGACATTCTGAGCCTGCTGCTAAGGAGATCATTAAGGCAATCACATGAACCTTTCCAGTCAGAAGGATGAGGTGGGGTTTTAATTAAGGTAATTATACTCAGCTGGATGGGCTATTTGCAGAGGCATTTAAAGCCTCTAGGAGGGTTTAAAGATAGTAATACTGATAGAGCACAGGAAATCGACTGCCTGTGTGGACCACTGGACTGGGGCTGCCAGCACTGCTGGTGTCCTGCTTGAGAAACCTGAGGCTGCATGGAAGAGTCAGGTGATGCTTTGCCAGTGGCAAAGTCAAGGATGTCCATTCTAGAGAGGACGTGGCTCTCTCAGGTCAGGGGAGGGAGTTTTCAGAGCGTCAGCACCTTTTTCCTCTCAAAAGAGGACAAAAACTTTTAACTGCCAAAATGTGAGGATAGTAATTTGTGGGGAGTGGCCGGTATCTTTGTCAGGTCAGTTGGCATTTTGTGTTTGAAATGGAGTGATTTGGGTTAGGTTTTTTTCCCCCTTAAACTCTTATAGTGCAGTGATTTACAATTTCTATATGAAAAGTCATTACAACTTGAAATTGGGAACTTGACACTCTGACAGTGTCACACTTATGACAATTCAAAACTTGTAAATTGTAGAAGAAGGGTCAGAGCTGACCCTGGCCTGCAAGAAGATGGGATTTTGACAAGCCAGTGCTTTCTTGTACAAGCTTCTATGGGAATTTTCTAAACAGCCCTGATTGTGCCCACTTTATTCTCTTTTTCACTCTTTCTTACTAGAAGTCACACCTATCACCCCTAGCTAGAAGCCTGTGCTACTCTTCCTTTGTAGCAGCTTTGGGGAGCACTGGTGGTCCCTGATGCTCATTCATCTCATTGTTTCCACCTCCTCAGTGAGACAGACAGAGTGGATCAATGTGACTTCCACTTCACCCCTTCCCGTTTGGTGCTGCCTCTCATTTTGTTCTCCTTTTAATGCCATCTTTATTGCCAGGCTGTTCTAATGCTGCTGTTTATTTATGGCTGTTACTGAGATGATGCTTTAATTGTCAGATCAGCGCCTCCAGTCCATCAGGCAAAGGAGCAGCTCTTTATAAACATCATTTTTTCTTTAGCTCTGCCACATGCAGACACCTCACACACACAATTAGGAACAACAATGGTGCTATTCCAAATGAACCCTTGTGCAGCTCTTTGTGATTTTATCCCGTTTCAGAAAGGACAGCCTTTGAGTCTGTTTACTGTTCTTTCTGCACTGAGCATTTTGCTTTGTAGATCCAGAAAAAGGAAATTCAATTAGAGGAGTATTCAGGATGGTTTTTATATATATTTTCTACCAATTAGCATTTTATTAAGGCAGTTAAATTGCATTTGCCAGAGACAGACACAACCCATTGCAGAGCATTATTTTAAGATCCCATTTCTTTTTTCTTTTTTTTTTTTTCCATCTTGCAGGCTGAAAATGAAATCAGGGAATGATTGATTAATTATTAATTCATTACTGGTGATTGGGTTGAAGCTGGTCAGAAGAGGAAAGTGCTAAAACAGTCTTGATTTATGTCTTCAGACAACTTTGCAGGTGTTACCTGTGGTGGACAGATGTCCTAAGGCCAAGTGGAGATGCTGGGGTGCATTGGATGCTTTGTACCATCTGTTTTTGAGGACTTTAAGGATCATCCAGCTCCAACCCCCTGCCACGGGCAGGGAGAAACCTTTCACTAACAGCCCGGGCTAATGGGAGGTGTCCCTTCCAACCCAGTCCATTCCATGATTCTCTGATTTCCTCATCCTGACCTCCCTGCAGGATGGAGGAGGTTGATAGGGAATAGTGATATCTTGTCAGTATCACTCCAAAAATCTTTTGTGCAAGAGCCATCGTACTCCTTGGTTAATCCTGCTCCTCATCATGATGCAGCTGATCAGGGGGATGAGCAATTGCTGCTCCTCCTGGGGGGCTGATGACAGAGAGCACAAGCACACATGTGGCACAGGCTGCTGGCTCTCCCCAGCTGTCCAGGCTGCACCTTTGCCTGGAAGGTTAAGCTCAGCTTTCCCTTTCATTCCTGCCTGCTCTGAAGGCTCCTCTCCATCACTCCCCCTGCTTGCAGTGTCTCTTCATTGCTCTCAAGGTCACCATTGATGAGATTGTGAGCACTTTACATCTGCAGCCTTGGACGGGCAGAGAGAGGAATTGATTGCGGTCAATTCAGCTGCAGATTGAACTGTATTGACTTGTCCCCTATTCATGCAGACGAGGAGCTTTGCTACCTTTTAATTACCACGACCAGCCCTGCCCTGCTTCAATGGGATGGCTAGGGGTGTGAATGGAAGTACAGGGGTTATATGGCCTTGAGAAAGTCTTGGGGGGGGGGGGGGGGGGTAGGATGTAGGGATTTTTGTTCTGTCAGGACCACAGGAGGACTGGTGCTGAGGGAATCCCAGGGACAGAAAGTCATCTTTCCTCTGTCTACAGTGGCTCTTCCTGGAGGAGTCTGTCACTGGAAGTGATTTATATTCCATAGTGGGAGCCAACCATTTCCAAGAGAGGGGCACTGCTGAAGAAGAGCAGCCACAGGTGAGGTGAGGGTGCTGCTCCTTTGAGCAAGACACACTTGGCCAGGCAGGCAGATGCTCAGCTGGCAGAGGCCACACTGGGAGAATCATTTTACCTTCCCTGTCCATGAGCACAAAGAGGAGGAACGTGCTGATATAAGCTCCCATTAATCTCTGGGTGAGCCCCTCTCCGCTTTAGCAAAGTCCTTTGCCCAAATCCTGAGTCCTCTTGTGGAGGAGGAAGAGCTGTTTTTGTGATCCTTGCTTATATCCAGGGATCAGGGGAGACTGGGATGTGTTCAACTGGCCCTTGTGGAAAACAAGCTGTCCATGACTGATTTCCATGGAGCAGCCCAGGCTCCCCAGACTGGATTCTTCTGCTGGCTCTGTCCTTGGGCTCCAGGCTCTGCCTGCACCAGCACAGTAATTCCCTGCTATCATAGAAAGTACAGTTGGCAATTCTGAAAGGTGTGGGATTGGCATCTTTAGAAGACTGAAATCCTCTGTTCATCTGCTGAATTGATGCCAGTAGTACAGGCAATGGGAGTAAGGGAAGAGAAGTGATGCCAGTAGGGCTGGTGAATAACAGCTTTCTTAGCAAATTGAAAAGTAAAAAAAAAAATGCAACCAGAACAACAAAATTACTTCCATTTAGGGTCAGGGAAAGTATTGCACTTATTTTTTTACCATTAAAACTATTTTGAGTAAGACAACAACATTAAAGGAAATGTCAAAACAGTAATTTTCAAACAACAGCTACAGTCAACATTTTAATGACAAGTGGGGAAAAAAGGGGTTTTTAAATTTTTTTGTTTTACCTCTTGCTTCCCTTTCCCACTGTTTCTACAAAGAGATCAGAAATTCTCTGCAGTGTGATGTGACCAAATACTTCATTTACCCTCCTCCCTGGGACTGATGTCCAGCACACGTCTCCTATCTCCAGGATTAAAGCCTAGACATGGCTCCTTTTGTAAGGATGCTGACCCCGGGCTGGGTTTGTGCAATTCCTACCCAGTCATGGGAAACTGAAACTAAGACAAGCAATTAATTTTTACATGAACTATGAAAACACCATCAGCTGGTGACAAACACAGGCCACAGCTTCCCTCAGAACCCAGACTAATGAGCTGTAGGACCCTTTCCTAGCCCTCACCGTGAAATGGGGTTTATTTTTTTTGACTGCGTGGGTAGGGAATGGTGTATGCATCCTGACTTTGTAGGCTCAGATGAAATAGGGAAAGGGGCTTCTCATTTTCAATTACCTGACAAGAATAATAATCCTTTATTTTAACCTTGCAGCAGGCAAAGGTACTTAGAAGATATATTGAATGTGTACGTGCATGACTATGGTTTTAGTCCCTGCTTTCCAAATGGTATTTGTATGGAAGCCATCCCTTGTCTTAACAAAAATCCCAAATCCTCTGGACAAAATATAAGTGGGCTCGGTCTTCCAGCTTCCATGCTGCAGAGATGGGGTTGTCATTGTTTGCAGACCAAGGATATCTCTTGACTATTGCAATCCAAATTTCAAGCTAACACAGACACCAGCTTTCAGTCATAAAGCTCTTCCTCTCTTCTTTGCAGCATCCCGAAGGGGAGAAGTGAATTCCAGCAGTTAACAACTCCCAGGGAGAGAATGTGCTATGCTAATCTCCTGCAGTTTCTCGCTGCTAAAATAAATTCTTCTCATGTTAGTAAGACTCCCCTGAGGCCTCGGCAGAACAGGTGCTCACTTGACCCAAGTGTCACCTGTGCCTCATATATCACATCAGCCCCAGGGGAGGAAAATGCAGCCAAGGCTCCCTCCCCACACCCGCCCAGGGGAGACCTGGCTCAGCACAACCACAGATGGAGCCCTGGGTGTATGCTGGGAACTGCAGGGAACGCTCCTCTCCAGACAGAGGAGATTTGCTTATTGTGCCACTTGGCCAGCTTGTGTGCTGCCTGCCTTCAGTGATGGATGGCTCCTTGGGATGCTCCAAGGGATTGCACAAGGCTCCTGTTTGTCCAGTGTGATGTTTGAGGTGAGGCATCGATACCAAATGTTGTACCAGGTGGCCGTGCACTGATTTTTGGAGAAGACCTCTGGATTCTCGTGGCATTAGGCTGCTTAACTAATGCTGCTGGTCTTGGCCATGGAGATGAGCAGCTTCCTCTGGCTTTGGTGAATCAATGTTTTCTTGTGCAGCTCTCTCAGAAGTGGAAGGAAGTCAAATATCGAACACTTCTATCCCTGGATGTGTTCCAGGCCAGGCTGGATGGGGCTTGGAGTCACCTGGGATAGTCGAAGGTGTCCCTGCCTCTGGCAGGGGGTGGAATGAGAAGAGCTTTAAGATCCCTTCCAACCCAAACCATTCTATGATTCTAGGTTTGAAAAGTTTTATTCAGGGAGTGTGTTCCTTGCTGCAGAAACTGTCTGTCTTGTCCCACAGCAGCCGTAAGGTGTAAAGTGTCACTGGAAGTAGCCTGAATGATGGTGCATCCAAAGAAAAACAACTCAGTGAGGGAAAGCCAGGCCCAAGATGTGATTCTGGAGGTGCAAGGGGGAATATTATCATGAAAACTATGGGGAACATCCTCTATCCCTGTGGTTCTGGCTGCCCACCGCCGGTTAGTGGAGCTAGGTTTAAAGAAAAATAAATCCTGTCTCTTCCACAGAAGCTCTTGGCAACAGCGATGCCATAAAAAGAAGTTAGGGGAGTGTTGGGGTCCCTCCCCCTGCCATGGAGCCCTGGGAGAGGGGCCCTGGGGGGAGGCACGGGATTTTCCTGCCCCTGGTCAGCCTCGTTCCCCATTGGTTGTTTTGTGTTCCCTTGCGTGGGCAAGGACCCTCGGGTCCGGGGATTGAGCAGTTCCTCAGCAGATCCTCAGCCATGCGGCTGGAGAAATAAACACCTCTGAAACATCTACCAAGAATCTGTCCTTATATATTTCTTTCTCACGGGCCTCCTTGTTTGATACATCGTGTTACAGAATCCCAGCTGTAACAGGGGAGGTTGCCTTAGTATTAATCAAAAGGGGAGAGTGGAAGTGAGAGAGATGTAATTTTATCTGAATAATATCAAGACCCACGTTGCATCATTCCTACAGTTTTCCCAAAATCGCCCAGCCAGGTTATGCAATGGGGGCTGAAAACTTGACATTCCAAACTTGTTCGCTACGACCCTAACTCCAGGAGCACACGTACTTAGGCTCTCATTTTTGTCCATACCTAATTGTGTTATTTATTTGGCAGGTTATTAATTATTTTGCTAATTATTTAGACTCTGCATGCGACTAGTCATTCCAAATGATGTAAAACATGGGTTGATTTCACACTTCATGCCATGTTTATCCCAAAGTCAAAAGGGTTTATATTTTTATTCATAACCAGGCAACATTTGTTCAATACAAGAATCCTGGGAACTTCAGCTGTAACTTCTAAGGAGCCAGCTCTCATTGTGTTCCCTCCCAGGCTGTGTAAGGCTGAATGGTCCTGTTTTGCTGAATGCAATGTTGCGTGAAAACTTGCATAAACTTTTTATGAGCCCCTAATTGCAAGTGTTTGTGAGCCATCATCTAATATGGAAACAGGTTCAAGAGGACCTTGTGGTTTAAGTGACCAATTCTGCCTGGTATTGATCAGCTCCTGAACATTCCCGAGCATCTGTTGGGATGGGAGTCTGGATTGTGATCCTGATGGATTTGCACAGCAAAGATGCTTCAGAAAATTAAAATCTATTCATGGAATACTCTGGCAGCAGGAAAAAGAGTTTATATATGGCTTATAAATTCTTCACCAAGCTCTGAGAGTAACTGAGTGCTTGCAGGAAAAAGGATTGGGGATGCTCACATGGAACATGAGTGAAGAGGAATCACTGCATTTATTTGGGATGAAATGGTGAACAAAATAAGCAGATAAGAAACACGCTGATGCTTTCAAAAGGCTTCAGGATGGTTTTTCTGAGCGGCTGTTGGCAATTTACTTCTTGCCTCACTTCCCATGTCTTAGCTAATATGGATACTCAATTCAAGGATGGATGTCCAGTGGGATGGGTGGGAAAAAGAGGAAGGACAGAAAAGGGAAGTAGCTTTGTATCTATGCCATGCCATAGTGCACAGTGAGGCACTGGAGAAGGGAGGACAGCCAGCTCCAGAGCACGGGTTGAAAAGGTATGGAAAAATTATTTTCCATGATTCTTATTTCACTCCCATTACTAAGGCACGGGAAAAACAACCTCCTCTCTCGTGGACCTAAAAATCTGTGTGTGGCTTTTTTTTTCCTTGGAGCAGTCTTGCAAACTTTTCCTGAGGGCCACCTGTCAGGCAAAGCCTGCTCTCTGCAGCCACCTGGGAGCCACTGGAGGCAGGCTCAGTATTGATATTATTTATTTCTCCTGTTGCCGTAACCAATTAAACAAAAGCTTACTCAGTCCATAAAGAGCAACAGCCCGGGGAGAGTGGGAGGGAGAGGCATTCCAAACAGGCATTTTATCTCTGACACACACTCCTGGGCAGGGGATTGAAGGTCAATGCATACACATCATCCTGGGCTGATTGCAGTGCTGACAGCCACTCACTTGGTTTTATGAAATTATCAATTGATCTGTGATTGCAGAATCTAATCAAGGCTTGGAAAATACAGCGGGTGGAGGAGCCAGTTGGGCTGGATTGTTCTCCTACCTCTGGTTCTGTGGAGGGGGCTCTACAGGAACCCTGGGACAGGGGTTAATGCATAACCTTTGCTATCACCTGCCTTGTTTACAGGTCACCCTGGCCTTTTGTGGTGTTTTTATGCTCATTCACTACTGAAATAACATAAAATTGTGACCATGTTCACGTGATGAAGACACTCACTGGGGTTTGGCTCTGGCTGAAAGCTTTGCACATCACAAAAGAAGGGTCTGGCAACATTTTGAAGTAATAAAAGATCACTGGATATTGGTAATTCCTATCCCCAAGAAAACAGTGTTTGCTGGAGCCTGACAAGGGAGTCAGAGAGGATGACAGAACATCAGCAAGGAAAAATCTAAGAATTTGTATTACTTGAAAAGGGATGAAAAGTGCAAGGTTTATCACAAGTCGTCCTGACAAAATAGGGAAAGAACGATTTCATCAGTGATGTGCACTGGTATAATTTTAAGTGAGTTATTATAAATCTGATAATATCAATTGCTTTCAGAAAAAGATCCATATCCAGGTGCCATATTATAATTTGGATAGTTCATCTTCCAGCTACCTACTTTAGGAATCAAGTTTTCATGGCAAGAGAAAAAATAGAAAATATCTTTTGTGACCATTCCAAAGGATCAGAAAATAGAAGTCAAAATATCCTTTCCTGTTTAAGTTAATTTTGTATTTTACATTAAATACCTTGCACAGAATTTAGAGACAAAAAGATTTTTTTTTTAAATTTTTTAATGCTTTAACTTAGCAGAACTGAGCAACATGTGTGGTATGAATTCATGGATTTTTCTCCTGGAGCTTTCCCTTCTCAAGGCTGGACAGACCTGCTATATCACCATCCTCTTTTTAGCAGGATATAGTATTTTCCAGCCATCCATACTATTTTCTCTGTACTACTTTCTAATCTAAATGCACAGAATTTTCCTTTCACCTCCTTTGCTCTACCACTGAACATGCAGCAGTCAGAAGTTGGGATCAGCATTAACCAACCATTAATTAAAAGAATAATGGCAAGGCTGTTATTTCTACACTTCTGTAAATATTCCTGCATGCCTCAGTCCTCCAAAGCTGGGGAGCTTGACAGGACCCAGGACTCCAGGTGGGGAGTTATTGATATTTTTTCCTGCTATAATAACCTGAATAACCTTCAGAAGGCACAAAGAACATGCATTAAAGCCTTAGGAACATTCTCCATGTTTCATGTAGCATCCAGTGGAATTACGCCAGTGAAATATCAGGAAAAAATTACTATTAACTGCAATAGAAGAGAAATTCAGAATTCTTGCAAAGATCAGGGCTCTGTTGTACCAGAGGATGTTCAGACACATAAATAGAAACATACCTGGTCTGAGGAGCTTCATGTCTGAAAGGCAAGAAGAGCTTTTGGAATCTAGAATGTCCTAAAATGAAGAGTCTGTTCTTAAAAGTAACAAAGTAACAATAATGACTGAAGAGTACAAGACTTTTACAGTCAATAACAAAGGAATTTGGAGCAGTGGAGTGTGCTGTTCTCTCTTTTTTCCTAAATAAGACTTATGGGTTTTTTCTGCTGGTGTAAGGAGCTACAAATTGACTATTTCTCTTTTTTTTTTTTTTTTTTTATTTTTTTTTCCCAGATGAAGGAAGCAAGAAAACAGCTGTATTGTTTAAATCCCACCTGTTCATTTCCAGGACCATGGATCTACTCAGAAGGCAGCAGAGAGATATGAGAGATTATGTTTGATCTAGTTTGAGGTGGCACCAGCAAGCATATGTATTTCCCTTCCATGCTCCTTTTAAAATGCTTTACTGTTTAATAAAACAAAGTCAAACTGCAAAGGAACAAAATGATTTTCATAAACATTGCTGTGGGGAAAGGGGCCCTTTGGATAATAGAACTTTTATCTCTGTTTTTGAATCTTCAGGCTGCCCTAAATGCATGCAATAACAGTAAGTCATTCCCAACATGCACATTCTCCCAGAATTACTGTATTAAACAACTGTGTTAAACAGGTGGGGAGGGAAGGTATATCTTGTTTTATTATCCCTGCACAGAAAAGCTGATTGGGAGGAGCTGGCCTTGCTGCCAGGGATAGATAAGATCTGAGCCTGTGGAGGTCAGCTCGGACACTCATCATTTACACTCCAAGGCACTGTCCTGTGCTGATATAAAACTGCAGATGCAGGGATGGGAATAAATGGTGACTTTTGGGGAGCCATGGTGGGGGAAGGGGCTTTTTGTTTTAAGGGTAGAAATTTATACCAATAGGCTGCAAGAAAAACTGAGGAGTCCTGGGGATGGGGTTTCACCCTTACTCAGAAATGCTAAAAGAAAACCTCCATCAGCAGTCTCTGCACAACCTGTACTGTTAATAACTAAGGTCAAGCTTTGGCTAAAGCTGAAATGGCTTTTTATCATCACAGCTCAGTCACAGAACTGGAGAGCACTGTGTGAGGTGGTGAGGATGGGGTGGGACAATTGTCCTCAGAGCCTCTCCTTGTCCTGGCTCAAGTTGCTTCTGTAATAGGTTGTGTGCAGGGGAAGGGGCTGTGAATGTAGATATGGATGTGCTCCAGGAGTAAAACATGGACATTCCTTGATGCCAGCCCCTGCCTGGGGGTTTGTGGAGAGGACTGGGACAGAATCACACTGCAGTTCCACTCTCTGCCTCAAAGACTCCAGGGGAGTCACACAAGGACCCAAGTTAGTCTCAGCCTCTGATCTCCTACACATCTCAGGGGGCCAGACTGAAAGTTTCTTTCTCTCTGTTTTCAACATAAGTAGAATCCTGTGATTGAGAAGTGTTGTTGAAACAAAAGCCTTTTCCATGTAAAGTTTGGGGTCAAAATATTGATGTTTTTAAATAAAATCATTCCATCAGGGAGTATACATCCATATCTGTCCTGTAGATATTAGTCTGTGTGTTTAGCAGCCCTGCAGAGAAGGAAAATCACATGGTGGAAATATTTCCTGCCACATTAAGAACTCTTTAGTAAAATTTTGGGGGAAAATAATTTTCAATTTTCTTTCTTTTCCCTTAAACTGTAAAACCTTTGCTAGCAGACCCTCAGAAAAAACACTGGCAGAGCTGAGGTGAAGAAAATTGAACAAGAGGTTATCTCCAGGGCCTCCTCCAGACTCCCTTTATACAGAAAGCCATGATAGTTAATTCTTCACTTATTTCTGGTGATATGAAGTCAGGGGGTTTGAGGTACTATGGACTGAAAGCTTCCATTAGAAAAAGGCTGATCCAAGTGTTAGGAAACAGGGATGGTATTTTGGAAGCAACAGTTAAATTTGCTGTCTGGACACATCTTTTCTATGTTACTTTACAGATAAGTGCCCTCAGTCTGTTGCATTTTCATCTATAAAAACGATAAGAATATTTCCACCTTATCCTAAATATGTTAGGAAGTAAATCTAGAAGATTGAGGCTTTCTGTCTATGTGAGCACATGCATCTGCCTGCAGTTCCTCCTCCCTTTCCACAGACATTACTTCATTCTTACAGCAGATTCCCTGACTGTAAGAGGCAAAAGTGTTGGCTGTTCCCTGAACCTCCTTTTCTCTTTGCTGTGCAAAATAACATTCTAAAGATGACACAAAATTCTGCCACCAGGCATCACTTTCATGGTGCTCTCTCTGGCTGAGGCACTGCCTGAGTGAATCTGACTGAATAAGATCAAAAGAGGAGTTTGTCTGTCCACATTGTCTGGATCAAGTGGTGCACAGTGTAACAATGTGGGTCCCACCCCCTTTTTATTTAATTATTATGATTATATATAATAGTAATACATTTTATTTAATACAAAATTTGATTAAAATTTGAGCATTATTTGTGTAGTATGAATTATCAATAATAATTATTATTTGAGTCTGAAGAACAGTAATATATTTTGGCCTAAACAGAGGTGCTTTCTCCTTTTATTCTAGAACAATATTTCTAGATATTTCTTTCTACTTGGAGAACACAAAGCCTGAGATTGCAGAACTGGGCTAGGAAAGCTAAAATCTATTCCAATGATCCGTGGGGCAGTTCTGATTAATGCTCTGACAGGTCTTGCTTGAGTTTCCCTACCTGCTGAAGTAATATAGAAACCACGTCTCATTAGAGTGCAGCTAAATTTATGCTTAATTGCCTCCAGAACAGAGGTGTTTGGAGGTGCACAAAGAAAAGTGTGCATCTCTGCACATTCAGAGAGCCTTGAAGAGGCTGTAATAGGATACTTTGCCCAGTCAGAGGATTTGAAACCATCTCACCTTCAGCATCAGGGTCAGAACAGCCCCATGTCCTACACGGTGCTCTTGTACAAGGCTAGGGAACACCTCACCCTATCACCCAAGGGACCCTCGGGGTGCTGTGGAGATAAAAGCAGGCTCAGACCACGTTTGGAGTTACCTTGTACACAATTAACCCCTTATCATTTCGTCGGTGAATGCACCAATTAGGAATTATGTCTGTGATTAGAAACCCACTTGAAATCAATCACTTTCCTTCCAGCAAGCAGGATTTGAGTGCAGGAGTTTGTGAGACTGCTGGGGCCTCTCTGGATGAAAGGCACAGCACTGAAATGCAATACAAAAAAATGTTCCTTCTTCCACACATTCCTACAGGAATATACGTGCCTCCACCTACTTCAGCACATTGAAAGGAATCTGCTACAAGAATAAAGCTTATCAAAGCCTAAACACATCACAATCAGCCTTCTGTGTAGATGCAAAACCTTACTGAGCAGCAGCAGCAGCACAAATTAAAACCAACAGAGGAAGACAGAGACTCATTAAAATGACTTACAACAAATCAGTTATCAGGCATTTAAAGAATAAACTTGTTAGAATAAACCTGTTAAAGAAATCCTCAGTAAAGCTAATTAGGTCGGTGTTGCAGTGGCACAATGGCTCCCTTCTTCCACAGAAGACTTAAGGGCAGCATAAGCCTGTTAAAGGCACACACTAAATATACAATAAGCCAGCTATTTATAGGACACCTCAGTCAGTTCATCCTCTAAACCTGACCTACCTGCAAATTGCCCCTGGTGAGAGAGCTCTCCTGGGCTCCAAATGCCTATTGAAAACCCAGGACCATGTGCCTTGTTGTTTGTGAAAGATACATCCATGGATGTGCCCCTTTTCCCAAACAAAGGGACTGGTGATGGCTGTGGAAGAGCGACATGATTGAGGGATTTTTGTTTTCCTTTCTCTCCGTGTTGTACTCAAGGCACAGATTAACCAACAGAACCTATTCTCAGAGCTTTAATGACAATATTGATCGAGTATTGGTGAAGCAGGCAGGAAAGAAAGAGAATAAAAATAATTACTTTGCCCCTATAGAGTGGTTTTTGTCAACATGTGTAGAGATGGATGATTTGGAGATTAAAGACATTTAACTGAGGTCTGGCACTGTGTTTTTTCCAAGTTCTGCCTCTGGTTTTGTGTAAAACAGGTTCTTTCTACATCCCTCTCATGAACAAGAGGGTCAGTACTGCTTCCTTTTAACTTCACCTATTGCCATTGTCCTCGGTTACAATGTAAGATATAACCAAAAGCATGTATTCTATTATCATCTTCCCAAGCTGTTAAAGCAGGTGGGGCAATGTTCGTTGTCTCCTATCATGACTCATCCTTGATAACTCCCTCTGGAGCGATCTCTGTTTAATGGGCAATCAAGGGCCCACCGCATGACTCATAGAATTACATCAGCCCATCGTGGGATGCTCCACCCAGGGGGAGGAGCCAAGCATTCCCACCTGGGTATAATCCCGGGTTTGGAATGGCAGAAGCAGCCCTTACCTATGGGATTCCTAGAAGAAGAGAGCTGCACCACTGGGCCTTCAGGTGAAGACCAGACTCTTTTTCTACACGATCACTGCTTCAGCAGGGCCACTTCATCCTGACTGCTGCCACCACCCTGACTAAGAGGGTGTCAGGTTGTATCCTGACTCTGTCAGTGTTATTGTACTATTGCACTTATTTTAAATTCCCTATTAAATTATAATTCTGACTTGTGATCTCCCACTGGTTTGTTTTCAAACTAGTACAGCCATACTGAGGTTTGTGAGGCAAACCTTGGAACTTCCCTCAGGATGATCTACAGAGGCCAAAGAGGCTTTGGTAGAGGATGTTAAAATTCCCATGGTGGTTTAATCCTGCTGGCGTGGATAACTGCAAACCATGGTGCTCTCAGTTGTAACATTGCCTATAAATACCTCAATATAGGGCTGGATTCATGCTTTTATGTTGTCTAGACAAAAAACTGGGTGGGCAAATGCAGTTAGCTCAGTCTGGCTTCCAGGTGGAAGTTAGTCAAACACAAATAATCCTGACAAGAGTATTAGATCTGTATTTTATCATTGTATTACACAGATGTGAAGAGGAGTAAAGTGATTCCCTCAAGAATAGGTAGCTATCAGCAGCAGCAGAGCTAAAAATAGATCCCAGGTGTCCAAGCTGGTCCTGCACATGCTATACGATAGATCACTCCCTCCAGAGGTGAGCTGGTGATTTTCCTCAGGAAACATTGGAAGAGTTAAATGCTGACTGGCTGGGAGGAAATTGGTCTACAACTAACAGGGAAAGAAATGTTTATTCCTGGAGAAGGTGTCACAAGCATAAGGAAAGCTTGAAAACAAGAATTGAACACGACAAAAAGAAACACTTGACAGCCACAGCCCTTTCAGTTGCCTTGAGTGTCTGTGTGCAGAATTAATTGCTGGCATCCAAAAAATAGTGTCAGCTCCAGAGATTGAACTCAGGGTATGAATCTACTGTAACAGCACTGGGACATTGGGGATGACAATGCTCTAGAGAGGACATCTGAGCTGGTTCAGAGCTGCCATGGGCAAATGGATACCCAGAGGGGAAAATAGAGGACATAAGAACCTCTTGGATTACCCAGACTGAATTGCTGTCTAATGTTTAACCCACAGAGAACGAAGTGATTGGTATAGAAATCTGAAACCTGCTGGTACCAAAACATGTCTGGGCAGCAGGAAGTGAAGAAGGATGGAGGCAAAGATCCTTGTTAGGAATATCTCTACTTCCATGGAAAGGCAGCAGCTGAGTTCAGGACTGCTCAGGGAGAGGTGTGCACACACAGAGTATGTAACAGTCTTTACTTTGGGAAGCATCCAAATGAAATAAACAAACTGTAGTTTTTATACTCACTCTTTAACATGCTGCTTGGGAAACAGTGCCATAAGGGCTGCATCTAAACAGCTGTGTTTCACACAAAGATCCTGGTCCTACTCATCTGGATAGGATACACACACCACGGCTCCTTCTTGGTTTACCTGACCATGTTTCTGTAAATAGATTCCTGAATATTTTGATTTGTCCTTTCCTGCTCTGACCACTAATCAGAATAGCCCAAGAGGCTGTGTTTATGCAGAGTTTTTGTGAAGCCCTTTCAACATAGTTCCTGGCAATCGATGGCATCACTTTGTCTTAATGAGATAAAAAGCCCCTATTGTAGGTGAGAAATAATATTGCTCAAGGCATGTGGTTACTGTGAGGAGCTCCACTTCTCAGGGTGCTGGAATGCACCAGCCATCAACCTGGTGACTCACTGCATACCTGAGGCAAAATGCAGTTATCTCAGAGTAACAGCACACTCTAAAACATGGTATTCCTCACTGATTCATATTTTCTCCCAAATAAATAAGAATACCCAGTGGTGAAAAAATAAAAGTTACTTTTTATTCCTCCTCCTTTATTCAATACTTACCAGGTATATTGGTCCAAAGATAATGGTGATGGTCCATTCTGACCTGGACTTCTGTTGTTGAAATAAATGCATTTAGGTTGCATGAATCTGTTGGAACAAGCTGGATTCCCTGTCCTGGAGATTTGGACCCTTAGGCTTCAGAAAACAGAGTTTCCCCCCGTGTTTTGTGGCAGAAAGCCAGGTGGCTTGGCCGCTATTTATAATCCAGGGACAAAAAGACAAAGCCACCCCTTCCAGAGGCTGAAAACAATGGCCTGGACAGTTGCAATGGATCAGCACAAATTGAACAGTCATGCAGTGGGATGTGTGTTTGTGGCATGACTTGGTTTTCTCCTGGGGCTGGTACCATTATTCCTTGCTAACATCCAATGTAGGACCTCAGCACAGCCCTGCTGGGTGGGGAAATCAGAACAGAAGCACTGACCCTCTAGCTCTCATCAGAATTAGCTTGGACTTTGGATGACAGTGGCTCTCCTGCAACTTTTTTAATCAAGCTAAACCCTCTCTCATGCCTGCTTCATAAACATCAGGAGATATCCATGCCTCTTGCTTTGCCATCTCCTTTGCAGTGAATTTTATGGGGGCTCTGTGAGACATGAAATAGTTGCAAGAACACAGATATGTTGGAGTGAGGAATAAGAAAAAAAAAAATCCATTGAACATTTTAGTCCCTGCATTTGACTGCACATGGGTTTCATCTGCCAACATTTTTTTTTAATTGGTCTGAAGTGCTGAGTGATTGCAGATAGAGGGAGACTGAGGCTTGAAGCCTTCTGTACAGCTCATGATGGGCTGGGAGTTACAAGTAGTTCCCTTTTAAAAGTCTTAGTCCAAGTTCAGAAGGAAACTAAACTGCAGATGATGAATACTGATGGCTTGTGCTTGGTCCCACACAATAGCAACAATAGTGAATATGAAAGACTGCTAATAAAGAATATGGATTTGTGCCTAAATGGCAAAATCAGCAGATATAGGTTCATTTGCTTGCTCTTCCATGCACCACAGCAAGCTCTAAAGGAACGTATTCAAATCCTCTGGCTTCATCCTTCTTCTAAAATTTAGGAATTCATCTAAGCACTGATTTGGTTCCCTTTAGAGTCAACACAGAGAAAGAGAACTTCAGAAGGCAATTCAAGCCATGTCAAAGACATGTCAAAGATAACAAGAAGATTACACCTGTAGAATTAAAATTACCACTTTCTGTTAACTGCAGAGAATGTTTAGATGAATACCTGAAACCAAATGTCTGGCCTGTTCTAATTCCCCATTAATCCAATGGACCAAATAATTAATTTGTATCATCTAGTCTTGGCCAGGAACTGTCATATCAGTGACAGTCAGGAAACAGTCTTCAGAGCTGGGAAACAACCAATTTCCACTGTTCTTTCTGCCCACTACATTTTCTGAGAGTTCACCTCAGAGTGGTCGCTGCCTTATTTTAAACTTCAGTGAAAGACAAATCACTATTATTTCTTTCTCACAAGACATCTGCTAAGAAGCAGAACAGCAGGGAAAAATACTAGAAAAGCTAATTAGAAAGCTGGATTTCAGGAAATTGAAAATCTCATTCTGCAACTTCAGAAGTTCATGGTGCTTAGAACAAGTGTCCTGAAAGGTGCTGCCCAGGACAGCTGGAGTTCAATTCTGAAGTTAAGGCATTCTGCCTTTGTTAGTTTGAAGCTGGAAAGAGGTTTATCTAAAACGATAAATCTGGGATATGTTAATTTAGGAACAATGCAAAGGTGGGGAAGTACCTATTTGGAAAGATTAATGAGTTCAGAATTTTTAAGGTATCTAAGAACTGCACTGAGGATGATGCTTCAGTTTAATGCAGGGGAACTAGATATCAGAAACTCCTTTTAGAAAAAGCCCCAAACATTTCCCAACTGCTTCTTCCCACCCTGTTGGGACCTGCCAGCATTTTGTCTTGGCTGGGGATTCCAGCTTTTCCCCAGCCACTGCTGAAGATTCGACTTACACCTTTAATTCTGCATTTGGGGGTGGTGGAAACAGGCTCTGCTTACTCCTTGCCTCTTGGCCTGACCCTTGAGCCCATTCACAGCCTTCTTGCCAATATCCATTAGAACAGCCTGGTAGCTGTCTGGCCACAGAGCCCTTTGTGTCACCCATCCTGCTTGGGGAACACTGAGACACTCATCCAGGTGTTCAGGGATACCAACAGCAGATGAATCTGGTTGGTGCATAGGATATCTCTGCAACCAGCACAAAGCACAGTCTGAGTAAGATCACTGCTTGCTGTGATATTGTTCGCAGAGGAGAAAGAGGAAATATATTTCACAAGAGACTGGGAAAGCACCAGAATATCAATACAATGCTCACAAAGCAAATTTAATCCATTTTTAGCCTGTAATAAACAATGAAGTCTGTGAAACCTTGACAAGAATACATTGTGCATTCTCAAGGAGGACAACACAACAGGATATGTAGGAAAGAAAAGTTTGCCAGTAGCATGCGAAGAACTGAGAGTGGAGTCTGAATATCTTCACCAGCTCAAGGGACTCTGGAGTGAGTTTTGCTGTAGAATCACAAATAGAGATGAAGAATTCACTGTGTGCAGCTGGCACATACAGCTCCTTTTGCAAGAGACAATAATGGCACTTTGTGCTGGCCTGTTTGGGGTAGAGTGAATTTCCCTTATAGCAGCTCATAGGATCCTGTTGTAGGTCTGTGACCAAAAACTGCTGTTCATACACTGATAATTTCAATAATGAACATCATGCTCAGCAATGGAAAGGGAAAAAAGAGGATTTTAGTTAGATTAGTCATCTTTTGTTTGAGATCCAGCTGGGTATTGATCTACCTGTGAGATGTGGTGAGTGATTGCCTTCATCTCACTTCTTTTGTTTTCTTTTAGTCATCTTCTACTGCTTCAATTTTGAAAATTTTTTCTCTTGACCACCAAGTTTTCTTGCTTTTATTTGCCCTTTCCTCTTCCCCCAGGTCCCTGGAGTGAGGGCTGGAGGGCAGTGAGGGGATGACTATGCTGTGTTGAGTTGAACACTGGAGTTAACCCATACCCACAGCACACCTGGCACACACTGTGGGAACCTCTTTGTTCATCATTGTGGCACTCTTAAGTGACCAACTTCTCTGCTTTCTAGATCTCTCAGTTCCATGTGTTTTCTTCCTAAACTTCTAATAAAGAGTACAAATTACTGTTTCCCCATCCTCGTCACTACCACAATTTTTTTTTCCCAGTGCTTGCAAATTGGAGACTCTCTCTTTTCACCCTGTGTGTTGTGAATTTCTGTTCTCATTCATATCCTCTCCTGATACACTGGTCTCTATTTTCATCATGGGAACAATATTATAGTTTAAAGAAGTCCACACATTGCTTTTAAGACATCTGTGGAAAGAAGGGCAAAAAAAGTGAGGATTGGATGTGCTAAAATTGTTAAAAGCTCAAAAAAAAATTCCTTACTGGAAGAAGATATAGAAATCCTTGTTCAATGGAGCTTTGCTGATTTGGGGTGAAGATCCAGGCTTTGCTCGTTGTAGGGAGAAGGTGACTTGGAATACCCCAGACTAAAAACAAGAGACCACTGAAAAGAGAAAGCTACTGAAGTGAAATAATTTTGTTTTTAAAAATGGCATCCAGAAACCTTATCTTTGACACATAAGAACAGACACATAGCTAAATATACTGTAACCTGCTTAGGTTTCCAAAGCAGCAAATTAAACCAGTGGACTATGCAGTGAGTGTCCATTCAGATGAGCAAAGCTCATTGAACACAACAATACTGTAAGAGAACATGTTGAATACTCAATGCACCAAATAATCCGCTTTTGATACAGAGACAGTCACAGCTGTGGGAAAAGATGCAGCAACAGTGTGTGTGTGATTTGGGGGGGAACAGGGAAAACATTCTGGACAGGAAAATGATAAGCAAAATGATTCTTTTTGCATTTTGTTTTCCTCTAATTATATTTTTATTATATTCATAGAAAATCTTATTTCCAGGCAGGACAACTGCCCCAGGAGTTGGTTGACTTAGACTTTCTGGACGGAGGTGTTAGTTTGTAGAGTTTTTATCACAGAATTACAGAATCATGGAATATCCTGAGTTGGAAGGGATCCACAGGGATCATCCAGTCCAACTCCTGCTCCTGCACAGACACCCCAACCATCCCACCCTGTGCCTGAGAGTGCTGTCAAAGCACTCCTTGAGCTCTGGCAGCCTTGGGGCTGTGACCATTCCCTGGGGAGCCTGGGCAGTGCCTCATAGCCCTCTGGGGGAAGAACCTTTTCCTGATATCCTCCCCTGACACAGCTCCAGCCCTTGGGTGATGAAATGTTCCCTAGGTCTGTGAGACCTTTGGGTGCCTGAAGAGTATCATCTCACTTGTTTTCTCTCTCTCCCTCTTCACAGGAATATGAAATGTCATTCTGGGTGGTGCCAAATCCTGCCAGACCAAATCACAGAAGCCATCTCAGGCGTACTGAGGAAAGACACACAGAACTGTTGCATTGGTTGAGTTGGCAAATCCCATGTGGCTACACTGCAGGTTAATTTCAAACAGCCTCATGTAGGACACAAAGGTTCCTCTTCTATTTCTGGTAAATGCCAAGAGCATCAATGAAAGAACACACTGATGATAACCCCAAGCACCATTTATTTGTTTAAACAACGGCTTTGACCTTGTTTATAGGTTCTGTATAAGACCCAGTTCCTGAATATTCCCTGCTGTGGAGTTTCCTCTGAAGCCTTGCACCAGGGGAATCTGTGAGAATGATTTCAGACTATTATTTGAGCCAGTGTGACAGAATCCAAGGTGGCTTACCAGGAAGTGTGCTTTGTGGCTGAACAGTCACTTGGAAAAAGGCACAACTCGGGAGATTTGGGTATCCTGTAACTGAGATAAGCTAAGCTTCAGCCCTGTCGGAGCAGCTTGGAGTTTAACAAAACAGCTTCTTATTCTGCTTAGGAAAGATTTGCTGAAGATTTAGCCTAAGACAATGTTCTGTAGCCACAGGGGATGGGTGAGAGAAGGACAGAATGTCCTTGCAGGCCAGAGAAGGGCTTGTCCTTGCAGGAAGGAAGGCGTCTCCCATTGCCCTCCTTTCCCCACATACCCTGCACGAGGTGGCTGATTTTTTTCCCTGATTTTTTTCCAGCCCAGCCCAGCCCAGCCCAGCCCCGCCCCGCCCCTCCCAGCTACTGGCTTTTCTTAGGGGTCCCTGTCTGGAAACCTCACATCACAGTGTTGTGACGCTCTGCTCGTACCCTGGGCTGCCTTTGCTGAGCTGCTGAGATTTATCTGGGTGGGTCATGCCCTTGAATCGGCCCCATCTCCATTCCTCATCCCAAGTCATCTCCATGCCCAGCGGCGGGACTTTCCCCGGGGGGCACAGCCGGGCCGGGAGCGCAGCCGGCTGCCGCTGCCTCCAGCCTTGGCTGGGCTCGGTTCCGCCCGCGGCAGCTCAGCCCGGCTCCGCTCGGCTCTCCCGGCTCTCCCGGCTCTCCCGGCACGGCCGCCGCTCTCCGCGGTGCTGAACCGCGCCCGCCCGCCGGGGATGCGGAGAGGCTCGTCCCCACCGCACCTCCCCAAGGAGAGCTGGGATCCCTCCAGCGTGGCGCCAGGCTGGGAGCATCCTGCTCTCCCATCAGCTCCCAGCTCGGCCGAACGAGCCGTGCGCTGTCCGAGTCCGCAAGGAGAAAATAGAAGGCGTGGGGGTGTAGGAAAAAAAAATTTAAAAAATAGATGGGGTCTTCCTGGAATGGCAACCGGCGCCGCTGCAGCCTCCTCCCCAAAGCCCCTCTTATTCCCTCTCGGCAGACAAGTTTTTACCCCTCCCGCAGCTCCATCCGACGGCCCTTCCTACTCCCACCCTCCCTTCCCACGGCCCAGGCTCCGTCTGGCCCGAGCTTAAGTCCCTCCTTTTTGCCACCGGCCCCTCCCCTTCTCTAATTATGTACGAAACACTTCTTAGAATAAAATGGCCAAGCTGGGGCTCCGCCCTGCTTTCCTCTTCCCCATTCATCCTCTCCAGCCCCCTCCAAGCCCCTCCTCCGGTGGCAAGCCCAGCCTCTCGCTTCCCTCCTGGAGCTCTTTTCATTTTTATTTCTAACCCCCTCTCCATTCTTCCTGCTGCCTCTGCTCTTTCCCCCGATGGCTACGAACTGAGCAGCAGAAGAGGGGAGGGGGGGGCACAGGAAAGGGGGAAAAAAAGCAAGAAAAAGGAAAAGGAAGAAGGGGAGAAAAGGAAATTTTTTTTTTTTTTTTTTTTGCTTCTGCCCTTAATGCCCGCGATCTGGATCAAGGAAGGGGATTTTCTGTCTGAGCATGAAAAGGACTGCTAGAGCCCCAGGATTTTCACGCCTGCAGTATCAGCCCCGCACCCAGTATGCGAGCTGGACAGAAAAGCTCTCCCACAAGTTCCTACCGAGCCGAATAAAACCCACGGGCGACCCGATCTCCGCCAGGGAGGGACATTAGCATCAGGTAAGGCGAGCGCTGCGCTGCGGCTGCGGCGCTGCCCCTGCCCGGGGCCGGCTCCCCCGTCCTGCCGCGCGTTGTGTAACGCGCCCGCGGCCCCTCCGCTCCCCCTGCCTGCACCTCCGCCCTGGGCGGCGCGGAGTGACGAGGGGGGATGGACGGCAGAGTCCCGCGGATCCGTTAGTCATTCTGCGTGCGTGGTGCTGAGCGAGGGGCCGAGATTCGCGCACTGGGAAGACTGGGAGCGCTGGTTTTTACTGGGGCGAGACGCAGCCCCCCCGGAGGATGCCCGGCAACTGGGGTTCAGACCCGACTCGGCTGGGCTGGCGGCGAGGCGGGTATGGCGGTGGGGGTGGGAGACAGCCAGGATCCATCTGTATTCCGGAGTATCGATACATCCCGGAGCAGGGGGGACCGTCCCCAGGGAGATGGTGTCATCTCCACTTAATCCACTGCTCCGCTTTCGCAAGTGACAAGCAAATCGCGGAGGAAAAGGAAAGTCTGTCGCCTCGAATTCCACACTGGGCTGATTGCCTCTACTTCCAGCGGGGATGGGAGACAGCGGCAGAGCCGGGGGAGGGCAGCGATGGCGGGGAGCTGCACCCCACGGTGCTGGAGATGGCTTTTCCCCACTCGGCATTCAGTGCTGCTTGCGAGGCTGGTGTGGAGCATAACTTTGCCTTTTTCCAGTCCTTGGGGAACGGGGGGACGGAGAGCATCTCCATGCCATTGCATCATCCCCGAGGTCCAGCACAGCCTGGGTCTAAAGACTCAGAGACGGTCTAGAGAGAGGAGGGAGGTTATAGGTGTGTGTGTTTTGGCTTTGGAGAGTTCCCCCGTGCTGGTACCTGGGAGTGGGTAAGGGGAGGAGGTGTCACTTCTTGGATGCAGTCTCCTCTTCATGGAGGAACCCAGCAGCAGATTAAATGCTGGCAGAATTCGTGTTTGAATTTAGCCGTGTGATTGACATCTGCACTAGGCAGGACAGGAAGGTCCTTCATGCTTTACTCTGGCTGCTCATCTGGCTGCATAATAATAATTTCTTAATGGCAGTAAATCTGCTTTCCCAGGAGCTGTAGAGAAGTATTTGGGAGACAGTGAGAGAAGGAGGGAGTGAGTAAAGAGGCTTTGGCGTAAGGAACATGAAAGATTTTTAAAAAAAAAATTCCTTATAAAGCAAAAATATCAATCAGCTCTCCTTGTGAGTAGCAGGCAGACAGCCCCGGACTCTCTCCCTCCCACACACCCCAGACAAGCCACCGTGATCTCCCTGAAGCATGTACACGCCAAGCAATCCAGCACATGCTGTGGAACTCACAGCCCACCCCATGCTCAGACACAGTACCTCGGGCTTGCTCTCCCGTGGATGCAAACACCTCTCCAAGCTCTGCGGCCCCGCAGTTCCCACACGCTCAGCCGCACAGGTGGGATCCACGCACACTGGAACGTGCAGAAATAGCTGCATTGATATTCTTATTATGTAAATCAAACCTTCAGAAGTTCACATGAGCACACACATGCTGTCTTCTTTGCAGGGCTCGCAGTAGGTGGTTTGTTCCTCCAGTGTAGTTTTCTGTCTTGTAGTTGGCTCCTGGCATTGATTTGGGGTTTGTCTGACTCCAAAGCCCTTTTCAACTCAGCAGAAAAGCCTACTACGTTTGGTGTGTGTACGTTTGTTTTATGGCTCTTTGCAGATTCCCAAGACTCTGGAATGATTTCTCTACTGGAAAGGCAGACGAGCAGCAGACAGGGAAGCAGGGAAATGGCTGGGGGCGCGGTGGCAATTCCATACCCATCATGCCTTCTCTGATCAAGAGCTGGAGTCTGGGAGTATGGGAAGAGCTCTGCTGGAGTTACATAGCATTTTAATGTGTGTGAGTGTGTGTGTGAGCAGAACCACACACACATCTATGGCTAAAACACACAATGCAAAGCTCCACTTCAGTCTTACCCTGGTTCAGAGCAAAATCCTTCCGTCCTCAGGGGACAGATACTCCCTTTGCAAGCCCCTTTGGTGAGAAATGACAGAGTAGGCACAGGGGAGATTATGTCCCTGGTGTTAGAGGTGTTTAACATCCCCCTCTGACCTTCCTCCTCTTCCCCTCTTTCCATAGGGCCTAGTGAGGAGACAAGCCTCCAAGAGCAGGAATATAATGAGGCCAACTAAAGTCTGTGTTAAAACTTTGGAGAGGAGGAACATATGGTGAATTGGCTTGTTCTAGGTAAAACGTGTCCCAAAGGAAACGACACAGAATGTGTATCTGTTCCCTCCTAGCCACCACTGTTTACTACATTGGAAGTATGTGTAAGGCTGGTGCTAAACACTATGTGGGAATGGGTCTGCCAGCAGACAAGAATCATTGTTGTCTGTATGACAGAAATAGTTCAAAGCCAAATCCTCCCATCTTTGCTCAGGCAGGAGCCCCACCACCTTCTCCAGGCGCATTGCTCAGGAGAGCACGGCAGGAACTGACTCCAGAACCAGGGATCCGTGCCCAGCTCCCTGTCCACCTCCAGGAATGGACGTGGATTTCCTTTATCCAGGACTTGGTATTTACAGCTGATGCAGAGATGTTGAGAAAGCAGGAAAAAATTGATCGGGGGGGGGGGGGGGGGAGGGAGGTGGGGAAATCGCTGAAGAACAGAAACGAGGGTGAAGAACTCCCCGAGCACCGCGAGGCACGGCATTCGGAGGTGGGCAATCAGGGAGGGACCCCCCTGGGAAGGGAGCACCCCCCTCGCCCCGCGCAGCCCCGCGCAGCCCCGCGCAGCCCCGCTGCGCCAGCGCGGCGGGCGGGCGGCGCCGCCGGGCCCCAGGAGGGGGCGCTGTGGCTCCACGCAGCGCCGGGCGCGGAGCAGCGCGGAGCGGAGCGGGGCTCGTCCTCATCCCTGTCCGCACCCCTGTCCGCACTCCTGCCCGCATCCCTGTCCGCACTCCTGCCCGCATCCCTGCCCGCATCCCTGCCCGCATCCCTGCCCGCATCCCTGCCCGCATCCCTGTCCGCATCCCTGCCCGCATCCCTGTCCGCATCCCTGCCCGCACCCCTGCCCGCATCCCTGCCCGCATCCCTGTCGGCACCCCTGTCCGCATCCCTGCCCGCACCCCTGTCGGCACCCCTGCCCGCATCCCTGTCCGCACCCCCGCCCGCATCCCCGCCCGCATTCCGCGGCAGCATCCCCTGTCCGCATTCCCCGGCAGCATCCCCCGTCCGCATCCTCGCCCGCATCCCCTGCCCGCATTCCAAGCCGCGGATAAAGCGGAGGGGCCGGGGGTGGGCGCTCGGTGCCGGCGGGGCTCTGCTCCTGGAGCCCAGGTGCGGCTGGAGGGGTGCGGGCCGCGTCCTCTCGCTACGGGGCCGCGGGGCGAGCGGGAGCCGTACGGGGAGCCGGCCCGGTGCGCGCAGGGATCGTTCACCCGGTGATAAAATGCAGCTACTTCTGGGACAGAGCCCAGCAGCTTTTCCGTGCCAGCAAATACTACAGGGGAAGTGAAAAATCACTTCATGCATTGGAAGTGCAGAGATGAACTTAGTGAGGCAGAATATAAATTACCCGGACCGAGGGAGCTTGTGCCCAGTTGTTTGATTTACACCATCCTGCTTGCAAAAGTATCATGAGATTTTTAACAACCATAAGGACCTTGGCCCATTTCCTTCCGGGCCACAGAGAGCAACTTTTCAGAAAGGAAGAATATCCACATACACAGACAGATCTGGCCTCTAAACACATCCACGGACCGGCGGCTGGTCCTGTGGTTCTCCCTCATCCCTGGAAGATGGCTGCCAGGATGCCGAGGCTGGCTGAGCAGGATGCTGAGTTAGGGAATGGTGCTGAGCTAAGTCAGGGCAAAACATCTCCCCCCAGCAATGTGTGGTACTCCAGTGTGTTCTTGGATGCCAGGGAAGGTTTTCCCCTGCTTGCTGTGCCTCTGCATGGCCATGTCCAGTCGACGTGCTGGGCCTGGAGCACGTCAGGCCAGGGCTGCAGCGGGCTCATGGCTGCAGTTGGTGTGGAAAAGGGAAATGTTGTCAAGCAGAGAGACCTGGGGAAGCAAACTGGATATATCTGCTAGGAACTTCTGTCTGGAGAGAGGATG
This sequence comes from Corvus moneduloides, assembly GCF_009650955.1. NCBI lineage: Eukaryota > Metazoa > Chordata > Aves > Passeriformes > Corvidae > Corvus > Corvus moneduloides. The sequence goes on from NC_045496.1 coordinate 7,009,591, forward strand.
GGCAGAGCTGGACCACACAAACGAGGTGACATTCCCAGGGTTTGGAGTAGGCACAGGACAGCTGTTGCTGGCTTGATGAGCTAAGCTATGCAGTGCCAGGAAAGGAAAAGTCCTGACTGGTGGGAGGGAGGAATGGGAGAAAGAGCAGAAATCAGAGGAGCAGCTGATTTAGACTGAGCTGAAGGCTATTGAAGGACTTACGTTTATTTCAGGAATTCTGGATCACATCCCAAGTGGAGGTGGCATAAACTGGGTATATGAACATGTCATTTTGGAAAGAAAACAAGAGTCAGGCCCAGGATTCCCCTGAGCCTGGGCTGGGGAATTTAACACAATGTTTACAGCCCCCTGCTCAGGGAGCTGTTTTCCTGCAGCCTTGAGGCAGGACCTGCAAGCAGCTTCACAGGAGAAAGATGCTTATTTATTTTTGCTATTTGTTCTTCTGAAGTCATGTGTTCTACATCCATTTTATTGTTGCCTGCACAGTGCAGCTGGCAGAGCTCAGCTCTGCACAGAGCTGCTGCTTTGTCCGCTGCAGTGCTGGGTGAGAGTGGGACCCATGTTGGCCCCAGTGGTGGTGGCATGTTTCTGGGTGTTCACCTAGCATTCCCCAGTGCTTGAACTCTCACACACATGATTCCTGGCTCTTGTTCCAGAAACACAACCAGTTGCACAGCTAATGGATCACCTCTTCCAGTGGCAATAGGAATAACAGTAAGTCATAGAGGAGTGAATAATTAAACCAGCTTCAGAGGGTGGCCTGCAGAGGAGGATGGAGTGAATTGCCTTTGCCAGACACATGCTGTTGTTCACTGTACTGGGGATGGAAATGCTGGACAGAGGTAGAAACTGAGGTGCCAGAAGCACCAGTACAACTTTGAAGCCCTGGAACAATTCTGTGTGTGTGTGTGTTAGCAGAGGGCACCATTCGGTGGAGTATTTCCATCACAGAGACATCTTCCCTCCCAGAGAGTCATGAATTACAGCAAAGTCAGCTCAGGGCTGACACACACCAAGCTTGCAAACGAAGCTGTGAGAGGTTCTCACACAGAAGCTCCAGAAAACCAACAAAACCCCAACAATTTGCTCCAGGGCTTTTGGTTGGATATCAAAAGAGAATATAGGAGTAGAGGGAGCTCTCACTCCCATCTGTTCTCCGTACTCCCAGCTTCCAGTAGAGTAGCTCTGGATCTTGTAGTCTTTTCATGCCTGGGACCTGTCTCATTGCTATCCTGACAGGAAGCATGTCCTTTACCCTGGTATTTAGAGAAGATACATCCTGAAGCCTTACAACAGGTCTTCTTACAGCCTGGAGTTTTATATCTTCGCATGTTACAGCTGGAATATGTTGTACAAGCGAGTTCCTGTGAAAAGCTCACAGCCTCTTGCTGTAAATCACTGCAACCTGTCGAAGCCAGGGCTGTTAACTGGCTCTGTGGTGAGTGAGGATCTCTTTCTTAGGCTTTGATTTAAAGTGTGATTTAGATCCCAGCCTGTGCTCTGGACTCCACTGTGGCCATCATGGTTTTGGATGCAGTTTTGGCCAGAAGTCCTGAGTCAGCACAACTGATTCCATTTAGCCATTTCTTTACCCTGCCCTAGCTGCGTGTGTGGCTGTCAGATACATTGGTAACATTGGAGACCTCTGTGGTAATTTATCCTTTCAGCTGTTGATGCTGACTTGCTAAGCAGGGTGGAAGACAGGGAGGGTGCGCTTTAAAACCATCGCCTCATGCAGGCAGCACATTCCAGGTGAGGCTGCAGAAACCAGAAAAATAAATAAAAGGAGTTTGTGGAAAATTACAAAGAAACTAAAACTAACCAGGGAAGAATGAACAGAAATGAGCTGTTACTCCAGGGAGGAAGCTGGGGATTCAGAGCAGGCAGGAGGACCAGGATGAGCAGGTGTGAATCCTTAGCTAGACTTCTGGGATCAGTGGAACAGACACCAGCAAGGCAGGATGCGGGTGCTGGAGCAGTCAGGCTGCTCTTGGCACGTGGCTGCTCTTCAGGCAGGTGCAGATGGTGAGTGGGTAAGCAGAGCCCTCAGACATATGCTGGGGTATGTATATGGCTCTGGGTCCCTCCTGGCTCAGACCATCTCCCTGCCTGGAACAGGAGTGTTATTCCAGCCATTTCCCACACTGCTCCATTCTGGGTGAGGTTTACAGTCAAAATCAAAGGTGTGTTTTGAGGCAGCAGCAAGAGCTTAGAAGGTACAAGCTGAGACCAAAGAATGCCTAAGAAATACCAAGAAAGTCAAAGAAAAGAACTAAGCGCAGTGTTTGTGCTAAAATTGTGAACAGAGAGAAGAAAGCAGCAGCAAGGATTCCTGTAACATAGCCTTAAGACCAGCAGCTATTTCTAGAATTGCTTATTGTCATGTCGTCCAAATTCGGAGTTGCTTCTGCAAAACAACTCCAGGCTTTGCTGGGATTTTTTGCTGGAGAATGCTAATAATGTGGTTTATCTGCTATTTCCACTCTCCTAAAAGAGAACTGTAAAGTATTTGAAAATGATGGACCATGTTTTAGTCCAGTGAATAGATAAATCTGGTCAACCAGGGAAAAGAGACCAGTTAGGATTTTCCCACAATACTTACCTAAAGTAACCAAAGACCGGAAATTTGAGTTCTAGAAATATTTAGATAAAACCCTTTCTGTTCAATTAGAGATACATATGCAGCAATCCTTTTATTTGCTTCTTGGGGGGAAGAGTTAAGGTAAAAAGACTGATTGGAACTGGAAGTGTTGCTCAGGGAGTTTGCTGGAGGATGAGAGATGAAGGAGGGATATATTTTGCTGATGGAGCTGGATTGGGCCTTGTTAAGACTGGAAAAAAGAAAGACATGGATGAGCGCTGTCACTCCTGGGATAACCTTTCAGCCGTGTGGCGACGTGCAAAGTCAGTGGTTGTCTGAGGACTGTCATCTGCAGTGCCAGCTGGAATATCCTGTGTGTGACTATTTCTTTATTGATTCCTTTCATGCTTTGTGTTTTCATAACATTCTGCAGTAATGGAGTAAGTTACGAGTCATCTATGGAAGTTTTTTTTTGGGGGAGGTTTTAGATCTGGTACCACATAATTTCCTTGTGTGTCTCTCAGCTTTCTATGGGAAAGAGAAGGGGTGAATAACCATATCTCAGTTCTCTCCCCGCTTTGTGACGGGATAGATGCCAAAATCACTCCTCTTGTCTCAAAAGCCCTGCTGCTGCTGGATGTGTCACTGAGTGCTCAGATATTGCTCAAAATTTATCAAACATAGACTTATTTTCACACCTGGGCTCAATTGTCAACTGACCCAGAGCAATCACAACCACAAAGACCCTGATCCTGCAATTGGAATCACACAGAAATTTTTAATTACAGCCCCATGGACATAATGAAACTGATTTCCAAGATCAAAGCCTAAGCAACAGCAAATCCATACACAGGCTGAGTGCAGAGTGAATCATGTTTATGGTCCATCAGTGTTCAGCTTCTTTGTTCCAAAATGCTGGTCAGGAAGGCAGAAGAAATATTCCCCGGGATATTATAAAGACTAACATATCATCAGAGGGAGAATCAATGGAGATGGATGGCAAATTAGATGGACACTTGAGACATTAAAAGGAAGGATGGAAAATGGAAGTGATATTATAATTGAACCATATTAATACATTTTAAATTGCTTTACAAATATTAACAAGTTAAATAAGGGAAGCCTGGAAATAATAGTTCATCTAGTCTGGGAAAGATGGGAGTGAGAAGGGACATTCAGGTTCCAGTACAAAGGTATATGAAGGTTAAAATGAAAAGTGATCAGAAGCATTTTAACACTTTGATGATACAAGAACAAGGGGACACATCAAAATTAAAGGGCACAACTTTTAAAGCAAATTAAAAGGAAATAGTCCTTTCTTCAGTGTATAGTGAAGGCACACAATTCCCTGCTGCAGGATGTTGCTGAGATGAAAGTCCGGATGGATTTGAAGTGTAAAAGGCTACATAACTTTGTAGCAATTAATAGCATTTGCAGCCCTACAATCTGGGACAATGGTAATCAGGTCTCAGGCTTCAAAGCAAGGAATGACCATCTTCTGGGGTCAGGAAGGACATTTTCTGTCTGCATAAAAAGAACATAATGTGGTTGGCCAGGTGATGTGACTGCCTATGGTCAATCCCGCTGGAAGCTAAGTCAGCAAGAGATTAGCAAATTGCTTCTGTGGGTGCTGGATTAAGGTATTATAAAAAGGTTTTCATCAATGCCAGACAGAATATCAATCCAGCAATCTCCTCTTCTGTGTCAGCTCCCACAAAAGTAATTTCAATGATTAGAGTAGATATTGAAGTAGGACATGAAATGGGTGGTTATAGGTGGCAGCCGTGACCCTGAGCTGCACAGCTCAGTTTCCTCTATCAGAACCGGTATCTGCGGGCTGGTGCAGAGCTGGGATGAGCCTGGAGTCTCCCAGCACCAGGTTCTGTATGGATACAAGCTCCCTGACCCTAAGGGCCTGCTGCCTGGACAGAGGAGGGGGAAAAGAAACAGGGAATGCTGTTACCTCTACTCAGTACCAGAGGAAATGCAGCACAAGGCTCGGAGATCAGGTCAAATCCTGTCAGTAGAAGCATTTCAGTTTGCAATTTTGCCTTGACGGATTTTCAAAGTAGTTGGTGGCAACGTAGCAGAACATTATAGAAAACAGGACCTTAAATACTGCCGTGGGATAGGGGGAACATTTGGAAAATCAGCCTCCAAGGTGCTTGTAAGATGCCACCTTAAAGAATCAGCCCAAGCTGATGCAGGGAGGCTGCGACAAAGGTAAGTGGGTGCATGAAACCTTGAGACTTAACCAAAGCAGCCTGGTAGGAGTGACAGGGCGGACAGAGATCAGCTATGGAGCCATCTCCTCTCCCTATATTTTCCCCACAGTCCCATCCCCCTGAGGGTCCCAGGGTGACTCCCCCTGTCTGCCTTGTGTTGGGCACAGTCCTGCCTCCTGCCCAGGGTCATCCATTATCACCATACTGATGGGAGGAAGGAGGAATGTGCTTTTCTCCATAACTTTCCTCTCCCATCAGCCATTCTTTTCCTGCTGTTGAAGACAGAGGTTGGGTGAAGAGAAAACAAGGCTGTTGAGTACAGACAGGGAAGTTCAGCTTCAACAGGTGACACTTCTGCAGTGGCCATGAGCATCTCTAGGTGAACAGAGAAGAAACTACTCTCCCCTGGTCAGGTAATACAGCAGTACTTCTTTCAGAAAGGTGGAATGTGTGGGCAGCTGTTGGCTGTGAGGAAAACACATCAATAGATGGGATAAAGTTCTGACAGGTGTGTGACTGGGAGGAGGGAAAGGGGAGCTGAATGGTGGGAACACAAAGTTCACTGGTGGGGCAGGTGTGAATGCTCAGACAAATTGCCACATTGGGACAAACGATTCCCTTGCTTCCTGGATCGAAACAAGAGAGGGATGTGAGTGGCAGATGTAAATCTGCTAGTGAGGTGTTGTGTAGGTGTGATGATTACTGTGCTCATGGCCTGGGCTGGGAAGGATGGACAAAGGAGTTTTTGTTCTGCAAAATTCGTCAGAAAGATGCATGCAAAAAAAAAAAAAAAAAAGCTATAAGGTAGGACTGCAATTTACCTGCATCACTGGAAGATTGATTTCTGATTAAAGGAGCAAAAAAAGGAGGAGAATAAAATTTTATGAATGGCAAGAATGGGGGTCAGAGGTCTAAAATGGCAGCTGTTAGTATTCTTGAAGGATTGGTTCAAATGGGACTGCAGAGACCAGTGCAAGCTTCTGATTTCCAACCACTTGCATTTAGAAAAGAGAGGGAGACCAGCAGGCTGGCCTCAGTGAAATTCTGCTGGATTTCCCCCAAGAATCAGAATTGTCCCTGCATTTCAAGTACCTGAAAGCCTTAAAACTGACAAGGCTGAAAGGTGAGGTGAGGGTCAAAAGCGAGAACGGCTGATAGGAATAAGTAGATTGTAGTCTAGGCTGCTTAATTCAGGGATCTGTAATAAAACTGCCCAGTGACAGACAGTGAATAAAAGACTACAGGTATATTATGGTTTACGGAGCACAGGACAGATGTGTCTCTAAGGAGGATGAGATAAGGAGAGGAAGGCAGCAGCGGACCGGGAGCAGCAGCTGTTTTGGGATGCAGCAGCACTGTGTGAATAAAGCAGCGCTGTAGCAAGATAGTTCAGTTGTGGTACTGTCACTGACATGTTATATATGACCTTGAGGAGGTCACTTAGGCTGGGAGCTTTTCAGAAGAGCTTTTTAAATGCATGTGTTTCCATGCACAGGAGCTGAATCCCTTCAGTGCTGCGGCTCTGAGATTCCAGCTCACACAGCAGATGGGAGCTACCCAGGGAGCTCAGATCCAAGTTTGGCATGAGGGAAAATGTGGATTTTTTTAAGAATTCAGCAACCCCTGTACTCATGAAATATAATCCCCCAAAGACTGGTAGTCAGCAGTGCTGACTCTTTACACTTCCAGTGCTGGGCAAAAGCAGTACTGGTTTGCCTCTGTCTCCCCTCCACCCCAGTAAAATGGCTCCATCTTCACAAATCTGGCCTGAATTAATTTCTCTCCTCATTGCCTAAGATCACTGGCAGAGTTGGCCTTTCACTGGAATAGATAAGGGAAAAAGAACATGCTGACTGCATCTTTTTGCTTCCCTTGCACACAGAAATGAGTATGTTACATACACAAAATATAAAATGGAGTTTGCAAGTGCACACACACACACAGACATGTGCATTGTGCTTTAAGAATGCTGAATCAAGGCTGCTGTTTCATATTAATCTTTTTACCAACTTCAGCATTTGCAGTAAATAGCAAATAATGATAAAGCTGCTTGCACTAAATGGAAGAGCAAAAGAGGCTGATAGGTCCTTCCTACCAGTGGATCCTCCTGCAGTGCTTCTCATTACTTTGTTAAGTTTGAAGACAGACATTTTGTCCGTGGCTGCACTTTTTTTCTCATTGCTGCTCCTCTTAGGCAGCTCTTCTGTAAAGCCTTGACACCAGTGAATGCAGTCCCCAAACCCTCGTGTCTTACACCACAGGGATACATACCCCTTTGATGCTGGGGCATGACCCTCCCTCGGAGGCTGTGGCAGTGGTGAATGGAAGGGCTGGGGACAAACACACTCTGCTGCCCTTGCACAGTGTTGCTCTGGTCTCCAGACCTCCACCAGTAACATTTGGAGTCAGGGAAAAGGAAATCAACAGGACAGCTAAGACACACTCTGGATTTTATTTTTAGGTGTGAGTTTAAAATTCCAGGCACTTGAAAGGATATGAGGACTGATTCCCAGCTCAGTAATACAGTATTTTTGTGTTAAGAGACTCAGGGTGCATTTTCCATGCCCCACATGCAGAGTGTTCAAGCTTGCAGCATCTGCTGGGACAATGCTGCAGGACTGTGGAAGATGATAATAAACCACTGCAGGATTTGTGCTTGCTCATATTGCCCAACACTGATGTTAATAAAGCGAAATATACCCAAAACTGGGTTATTTCTGAGGGGAAGCTTGTTTCCTCCTGGAGAAACTCCAAGAGCAAACTAATACAGGGAGCTGAGATCTTTGGCAATGTGGAAACATCCAGAGATATTAGATGCTCAATTCCTACACACATACCTAGTTTTCTTAAATCCTCTGGATACAGGAAGCTGAGCAGCTGCTGCTTCCCTAAATACCCCTGGGACAAAGACTGCTGTGAGCACGGTCCTGTGCTGGAGAAACCAGACACAAAAATGGGTGCAGACACTGTCTGAGGAGCAGGATCCCTGGAACAGGCTGTTCCCATCCCTGCATGCCTGTGTCTCACTCCAAGTGCTCTTCAGGGGCTTGAGTCAGGGATGGCTGATGGAGGGAGTTCTGCTGCTTTTTTTTTGGCTTAATGTCTTGGGCACTTGGACGTCACACGTTCCAATTTTCTGCTGGGACTTTGTGCCTGTTTGGTTCTGTGGTGATTAAAAAAAAACAAACAGAAAGCCAGGAGAAGTGAAAAGGAGGAGTTCAGAGAAATAGAGGGTGAAAAGGGATGGTGTCACCATCTTAAAATAAACCAGAAGCATATGACAATTTCTAATGGAAGAAGTGAATTCACTCTCAGATTATTTCCTGGGGACTTTTCACTCATTTTTTATACAGGGCTTTGCTCATCTATTTTGCTGTAAATCTAATTATTTCATTTTAAGTTCTCTGTTGAATGCAGGTTTAGACTAGAAGAGAGCAAAGGACTCTGAAAGTCATCAGCTTAAGGAACTCACAGAAACTCAGCCTTGCTGAGATCCCTCATGTTGTTATGAAGATCTGACAGACAGTTATTGGAATTCCTGGTAGGAATAGGTGAATAATGATTTCTCTCTTTTTTTTTTTTTTTTTTCATCAGTTTAGTTCTGGAAGAAAAAATGAAGGGAAAAAATTACTTTTAGGTATTTAACTATAATTAGTGTGGTGGGGGAAAAATGAAAAGATTTTATATTTGAGACTAAAAGGAAAAGAGAGTAGAAAATCACTTCAAAATGTAATTTTTTCATAAATGAATAAATTTTTTTTCGTGACCATAGTATTTCCCTTTTGGTTGGTTTATTTTTTTTAATATTTCCTTCTAGATCCACTTTATAAACATCTCATCATGAAGCATTTAAGCTAAGAAATAATGCAGTCATGTACTTTGATTATTTTAATTTTTTCCCATCCCACTTTTTGACAGTAACTATCTAATGAATTCAATCTGAATTAATAAACATTGGCAGACAATCCCCAAGCACTTTTCTGAGCCTAATTTTAGGATGTGTTAAAAACAATGTCTTGCATCCTTTAGTGCCTATGATTGCAGTTTCCTTTATGCTGCACGTGGTTAAAGACAATTCCTACCTCAAATAACAGATACTCAAAGGGTCCAGAGTGATGGGAGATAAAAGGAGAAAGTAAAAAGATCTGTCTGAAGTCAGTCAGGAGCAGAACCATTTAGAGAAGCGTATGGTCTTGACTTCATTCCCTGCTTTCTCACCAGCCTGGGGATTAATTATAAATCTCTTTCTCACCCGTTAGATTTTTCTCATCCTCCTTCTACTCCTGCACTTTCTCATTCACACCTTCAAGTCTTTGCTACTCTTCCTTTAATCCACTTTCCTGACTCTCCAATTTTTGTACACTTTCCCGTTTTCTCCTCTGCTCCTCCTGGAGAAGATTGCAAACGAAGTGGCAAGTGTTAATAACACGTCTTGGCTGTGCCTGCTGCGATGGAGAAAGGAGGAGCAAGGTGGGTGAAGGAAAGTTGCAAAGAAGGAGGGAGGGGATGATCTGAACTGATTTCAGACTCTGGGCAAAGGTGCAGGAAGGCAGAGGAAGCCCCTGCACGCTCAGAAACCTCATTGCAATGGGAGCAGAGTCTGAACTGGTTGTCTCAGGAGGAGAACATCAACATATCTGGAGGGTGGGACTTGTCTCCTCAGGGATACAGGGGCGAAAGCAAAGACTTCCAGGACTGGGAGGTATGTAAGGGGAACCAGCAGACCTCTGTGCTGTGCTGTGACAGGAGCTCAGACATCCTGCACTTGATTTGTGTGGCTGGGTTTGTGCACAGGGACTTGTGGTGCTGCTGGAATAAAATCAGCTGTGGGTGTGCACATTCAATGAGACAGGGCTGATGGTGCTCCCTGTGCTGCTGGCAGGGGTTCCACAGCCATCTGCTCTGGGCCACCCGCTCCACAGGGCCCCACCTGAGCCCGGGATGTCACTGCACCTCTTGCTGGCTTCCTCGAGTCCTACAGGATCCCCTGCTTGTCACCGTGAGCCTCTGCTGTGTGGTTGCTGGGAAAATCTGGGCAGAACCTGTGGTTTTAGGGGTCTGAAGTGTTTAAGGGGTACACAGGAGAGCCCCTGTTTTGGGCTGGCAGCTGCAGCTCCCTGAGGAACACAGGCTAAGCCCACAACAGCTGGTGGGGACAAACTGTGTTGGTCCTATTGGAACAGAGATGTTGTCTAGTCTGCAGGAGGAGGGATGAAACAGAGGTGTAAATTACAGGGAAGTTTCCTTGAGCTGCTCTGGTCTGAGAATGTTATACCAGAAATAAAGTGTCCAAGAATAGCTGCCTGTCATTGTAAACAGTCACATAAGCCATGATAGATAACTTCAGGCTGTGTCTTTGTGAGCACAGCAGACTCTAAATACTCTTCTTTGGAAACTCTTTCCCAACACCTTTGATTTCACAGGGATAAGCCAGCTGTATTTCTGCTCTGCATTTAATTTAACACTCATACAAAATTATGTATCTAGCCAGCTATTTATTACCTAATTTGATGTCTGCAGTAGAGGAAAGACTATTTATCCTTTCCCACAGCAGTGTCTCTTTCTCTGGCAGCTCTGACTAGCTGCTAGGTGCCCTGGGAAATGTCAAGGCAGAATTAATTAGTCATGACCAGCCATGGAGGTGTTTTTCGGATTTGGATTTGGCCAGCTGATTGCACGGGATCTTTCTGGGAGTCAGGCTGTTGAAGACACGTGTGATGCTTGCTCTGGATTGCTTTCAAAGTCACTTTAGGAAGCTGCAGAGGCGTGCAGGATCCATCCAGGGTGAGGAGTTCTAGCAGGAGAATGTGTGGTGGAGGGGACTGCTCGCGGCCTTTGGCAGGACACCATGCCAGGGAAACTGTAAAGTACCACTCAGCATGTCCTGTCCTTCCCCCAGCCCACAAAGGTGTAAATCTCTCAGCATTCCCGTGGAAGCTTTGTAGGCATTCATTCTGAATGTCCTCCTTGGAGCGGGAGGAGCTGTGATGGCACCTGGCACTTGCCAAACTGGAAGTCACCCCTCGGCCTGCCCGCGAGTGATGGCAGCACCAGCCAACTGCACAGGTTGTGCTGAAACTGTAGTGTTTGCTTTATAAATAGCTCTGAATTCTTCCAGACCTTCTTGCCTGCCTTTGTAGAGCCTGGTCGAGCATGTGCTGTTCTTCCTGGTCAGTGATTTCCTCCTGGCATTGAGGAAAGGTCAAGTGTCCACGCCAATTCTTTTGGATCTGTCAGCAGCCCTCAGTCCCTCTGGCAATGAAGGGCTAATGATTTGCAGTGTCTGGCTCGGATGGGCAATATCTCCCTGCAGGAGCATTCCTCCTTTCCAAAGACACTCCACAATGTAACTTGGAATAATATAGCATTTCCCTCAAGGACTCTTCCAGGGGGTAATTCCATGCTCAGTTGTACTCTTGCTGTCAGAGAGATGGGGCTCCAATATTACAGATGTGCTGGTGACAAGGGGTAAGGTCAACTTTCAAGTAAATTATCCAGAGTTTTCAAAATTGGTCATCCTCAAACCTCCTTTCCTGCCTTCAACTTGTTCCATTGTTGCCTAACACAGACAAATTGAGGCACTTTGCTCCTTCCCCACCCCAGAGATGAGGCCGTATGCACAGAAACGTCAGCTGGGGTGGGATGGAGCCTTTTGTGGGGCGGGGAGGTGGGAACATCAGCTTTTAATGGAAATCTCAGACTCCAGCAGTGCTCACTATTAGCCAAGAGCTGTAATCCATAGTGACAGGCCAGCTGGAGCACGGGGACACATCCAGGCAGATCTGCATTCAGAGGTGCACTCCTGGCAGCTGCATGGGGGAATTCAGATTTCCAACCATGGAGCCTAGCGCTCCAGGCATGTCCCGTTAAGAGGAAAAGCAGATAGAAAAGCCCCTCTTCCACTGTAAATAAATCTCCAGAAGTTTGGGATGCTTCTTTTTATTCCCACTTCACAAACACAGCTCTCCCTGGGAGAGGTGGTGAGGACTGATCCCTCTCTCTGAGGGTGCTGAGCCTTCCATGGGAAGGAGCAGCCCTTAGCATGTATTGGGACTTCCTTTAATCCTGTTGAGAGGGAGGAGGGGGAAGGAGAATGGTCGTGCATGGCCATGCTCTGCTATCTCTCCATCACCATCCCACACAGCCCCGCTGGGGTCCTGCCTCTCTCCACATTTAGAATGGGCTCTGTGTCCTCCAACCATCCAGCACTGCCTCCGTCTCTTACCGAACCTGTGGCTGCACAGGGGACCTTGGGGACATTTTTCTCCTTTAAAAGAGGAATCGATGGAGTTGCCTCTTGCAGGCTCAGCTCCGTGCTGCTGTTCTTGCCTTCCCTTTTGCCACTTGCTTTGCCCTTCTTTTCAACCCACTTTTCCCACCACCTACACAGAGGTGGCGGCAGAAATTCACAGGGAGCGATTCCCCTCTGCTACACATGGAGGAGCAGACATGTGGTTTCAAACAAGCAAAAAAAAAAAAAAAAAATCAGGTAGACTTCCAGGAAGGAGGTGGAATATATCTCTTAAAAGTACATAAGTGGTTTGAAAGACAAAGGCCCCAGGTGGTCAGTGATATTCAGATTTTTAAATCCCTGATGCTTATGAAAACATTGCATACAAGTTCTGCTCTGGGAAAACCTGCATTTTCTTCTTCTTCTTTTTTTTTTTCTTTAACAAGTAGAGAAGTTGGTTTTCTGGTGTGCAGAGGGGAGAGGAGCTGTACTATGCTGTCATTGACAGAGCTGCTTGGAAAATGGGCAATTTCCTTGGGAAATTCCTGCCTTTTGATTCTTGGTTGGTTTTTTTTAAACTTCAATGTGAAGGAGAACCATGATCCCACAAGGCTCTTATGACCTAAAAATTTAAAAGCAATAATAATTTGAGATCATTGATATCTTCTGTTCCTGTGGTGCTGAAGCACTAAGATAGTGTGGGAAATATTTAGCACTGTATGATAATACATAAAATAAACAGCACCGAATGTTTTATGCAATATATAATGCATTCTAAACATGTAATACAATACATTCTAAACATATATCAATACAATACATAATACCTGAAAATGTCAAAACAAATTAATTGAAACAACACAAAAATAGTGTGTTTATTTCCTCAAAATTAAACATTTCAACATGACTGAAATGAAGAGAGAAAATCCAAATTATTTGTTTTGACACTTTAAACATGAAAAAGTTTGTCAAAATTGACATGTTCCCATGCAACGTTTCGATTTTGAGGGAACTGTGTTTTCCTGCAAAAAACTGTTCTGTCAAAATTTTTTGACCAGCTCTACTTACAGTCTATCTAAACAGACAAGCATCACAGCCAAGACTCTCAAACACTCCAGGTGGTCAGGAGATGGATTAAGCACAGAGCAGAACAGTCTCAGAGAAGGAAATAAATAAAGCTCACAGCTAGAGGTGGCCTCAAACGTGGGTACCAAAGGGCTGCAATGTTTGAGATGCTCAGACCTGAGTGGTGTTGAACTTTAATCCCACAAAGGACTTAATTCCTTCAGTTTCTAATTTTTTTTAGCATATCTGTGTTGCAGAACTGGTGCACTGATGGGAGAGGGTGTTTGTGATGCCAGTGCAGATCCTCAGTATCCTCTGGGATTTTCCAGTTCTTGGCTTTGGTTGGAGTTTAGCTGGTACCAGCCTTCTGTGCTTGACAGATTAATACTGGTAAGGATGAGATGGCTTTATTTTCCACACATCCTTCTGGCCCAGTGGAAATCCCAGGCTTAGAGCTTGGGGAATAGGTAGAAGTGCGGTGCTCCAGGTGGATTGGCTCTGGGATTCACGGCTGAGAACAGCTTTGGGTAGGTGTTCTCCCACCTTCATGGTACACAGATTTTAAATCTTCTCATTATATAAATGCAGTTCCAGGTTAATGTGAGTTTCTAATTTAATATGTTGTTCCAAATTAAGAGTTAAAATGATATTTGATTATCTTTTTGCAGTGAGATCCAACCCAAGGCTCATTGACTTCAATAGACCTTCCAGGAGAACCTGCAGTGGCAGAGCCTGCGCTTCAGATTTCTGACTTCTGCTGCAGAAGCTGCCCATGAAATGCTGTTATTTGGGGCTAATACTCATTCTAGCTCACATTCCTAACCTGAATTGAAGTGCAGTGCATCTAACTTCTCCTCTGTGGGGTAGCAGGGCTGCAGAAGGGGCAGATCCTGGGTGTTTTCAGCCTCAGAGCAGTGTCCTGCATACCTAAAGCAGTGATTTGTGTAACTCACCTTTAAGTCATCCCCCAGGGAATTGCAGGGATACCAAGCTCACATCAGGGACTACCTGTGCTCACCCTGGCCCTACCTGCAGCTCTGTTTCTCCACAGAAGCCTGAGCCATACCATTCTCAGCAGATCCCACCCTGCTTCCAGAGTGTCCTGGCAGGGGTATGCACAAGGGTGTGAGACAGTGGCTGCAGGAGCCAGGGGGACTAAATGCACAGAGAGTTTTATGGCCACAACAAATTCCTGATCCACTCAGTGGGATAAGGAAGGTGGAGCTGCCCAAGGCTGGAATTTGCAGCTGCCGGCTCAGAGTCCCTTTTCTCTCCCCTCTTCAGCTGCCCCTGCTTCTCTTGTCTCCATCCAGCTGAGTGGTGGCTAAATATGGTGCCCTGAGGAAGCTCTGATGGTGCTTTTCATCTGGCAGGCAGGGCTGGCATTATCCAAGCAGCAGGAGCTGTACCAGGAGGATGGCCTGTGGATTTTAACCCCTTCAGCTCCTCCAGTAAGAGTGGAGGAACACAATAACCCAGTCAAAGGCTAAGCTCCTTTTTGAGGGACAAGACAAATGGGAAGATAAACCATTTGCGAGGATCATTAGGCAACCTCAACTTCTTTTACTGAAAGAAGCAGTGGTAGTTTGCATTTCCCAAGCCCTATGGAGTGGGATCACTCCATGTGGCTTCAGTGGTAAAGTCTCTTCCCAGGAATGAACTTCAGAACCGAAATACTGCACAGACTGTCAGGTGTGGGATAAGAGTTGACTTTCTTGGATTGAATATTACATTATTGCTCTCCAGAGGAGTTCTGGCATCAATTTTTCCTTCAGCCTCTCAGCTCACAGGTCTCAATCGTTGCAGTGGAATATGTTAGAAAGGCAAGACTGGCACCAGGACAGAACAGTAGTGAAAGCAAAGCCCACGATTTCTGGACTCTGTCACAGGCCTCATTAAACTGAGCATTCAGATTACTCTTTCCGAAATTTCTAGTGAAAATTGCAGGGAATTGCATGATTTTTGTTCAATTTATTGTGTCTGGTTTGCAGGTGTTTCTTTTTCCAAACTGTAGGAACAGTATTAAATGAATTTGGATATTTCCTCTTGTGCATAAATTACAAAATCTATTTCAGCTCAGTCAAAACACACAGCTTAAGAAAACACTTCATTTTGATTTTGAATGTATGTTACTCAACATGTAATGAAAAACAAAACACAATCTTGAACCAATCCCTTCCAAACAGAACACTCAACACATTCTGTTCCAAAGAAAAGCTGACTTTATCAAAATGCCTTTTGTTTCCCCCTTAAATCAACAAATTTCTACAAAGTATTTTGCCTCTGATGAATTGGCATTTTCCTGACGTGAAATGAGCAATCCAAAATAATTCTAAGCAGCTCTGTGGCAAGTCCCAGCTAATTCTGGAATAGTAGCATGAAGGTGCGTAGGAAGGGTACTGCAAGGAGACGTAGCACTGAGCTGAGACGTAAGAAATTTGGGTTGAATTCCTGAAGCAGTTTTAAAATGATCTGGAACAAGCCATTAATGTACCCTGTGTCTCAATTCCCATCCTGCAGAATGAAAAAAAGCAGCGTTTCCCCATCTAAAGCTACTGCAAGGATAAAAATCTACTAAAGCTTGTAAGGTTACTGGACTTAGATGTGAGGTGTATAAGTAGTAAGGAAGACAGAAGATAGAGCTGCATTTTTGTATAACTTTGAAAGAAATTATGGGGAAGTGGACTCGCTAGGACAGTACTTTAACAATAGCAGGAATAATTCCAAGTTCAAGGCAGTGCTTAATAGAAATCACTGCTCAACACCCACCGTATTTTCTTTTTTAATAAGCAGCTCAGAAAAGTGCAATTTATCATTATTATTATTATTATCATCTATATTCATTCTATCTCTGCCATTTCATAAATGAGAGGAGTTCCTCACAAACATCTACAAAAGCGAGCTCATTATCCAGTCTCGCTATTTTTAACTCTCATTTGTGACAATAGCTATCAAACTCTTGCCAACAGTTGGGCTGCTGGTGTGCTGACACCGCTGCTCCACAGCCCGCTGAGCGGGATTAGCTCACTGTTCCCTTGCGTTCCCCCATCTGTCCCCGGCCATCTGCTCTCCTTGCTCTCCTAAATAGATTGTGTGCTTTTTGGGGCATGGACCGCCTTGCTGGTTGCTGTCTGTGCAGCACCCACTGTTCCAGTCTCAGATTCAGCAGGACTGGCTTCAGAATCACAAAATCGTGGAATGTCTTGAGTGGGAAAGGACCCACAAGGACCAGAGTCCAGCTCCTAGCCCTGCCCAGGGCACCCCAACAATCCCATCCCATGCATCCCTGAGAGCGTTGTCCAAACATTTCTGGAGCTCTGTCAGCCTTGGGGCCGTGCCCATTCCCTGGGGAGCCTGTTCAGTGCCCAGCATCCTCTGGGGGAAGAACTTTTCCCTGATATCCAACCTAAACCCCCCTGGCCCAACTCCAGCTGTTCCCTCAGATCCCATCACTGGTCACCAGAGAGAAGAGATCCATGCCTCCCCTTCCACCTCCCCTTGTGAGGAATCTGAATACCACAAGTTCTCCTGAGTCCTGTCTTCTCCAGGCTGGACAAACCTCAGCAGCTCCTCTTATGGCTTCTCCTCTAGACCCTTCACCATCTTCATAACCCTGTGACACTTCACCATAAACCTGTGTGCACGAGCAGAAGTTCCTTTTAACTAATTTCCCAACCTATGGAGCGCTGTGAGAAGGTTTCCAAGCAGAGCCCTGACCCAAGTGTCTGTGGAGCCTGGAATTCAGAGCAGTGACTTTGGCACCTTGACCAGTAGATTTATGATCAGGACTTTTGGGGTTTGACTCCTTCTGTCCAGCGCCACCTGATTTTGTGACTTGGTGGAGGTACCTGCTACTCTTGTTTGGTTTGAAGCTGCCCCTCATCCTCCTCATCATCACACCAGGATTTTATAATTCGCTGAAGTGGAGGGACAAACGAGCTGAGAGCAGGTACAGAGCTTTTTTAATTCTCTCCTCCTTAAAGGCAGGGAGTAATTGGAGTTTCTGCACAAAAACTGCTCCGTTTAGGCTGCTGGTTGAACTCCATTAATAAAAAAGGGTTTGTGGAGTGGTTTTGGTTCACTGAATATTCTGACAAGTTGTAAGCAAAGTGTTGACAAACTGAAAAGAAGAAAAAATCTCTTCTCCTACAAGACATTTGGGGTCAAAAGTGATATTTTTATCACTGTTCCATCTTAAGGGGGTGGAAAGACAAATCAAAAGGAGAAAAAGCTCCAGTAATTTCAAATAGAGATTTGGAAACATTTCCCCTTTGAGCTCTCACAACCCAAACACTGACATCTCCCAATCATTATTTTTTTCTGCATGAGCAATTTGGCAAAAGTGAAGTGAATTTGTGGACTCTGTTGGTGTTATTGAAGAAGTATTTCTCATCTCCTTGCCTTTTCTCACCCAAAAATATTTCGGCGGATGAATATCCCGCAGGTCTAACCACTCATGCATATTTAAAACTGGAGTGGTTAAAGAGTAATGCAAATTTAGACACTAATCAGAACAGAATTACGGAGATTTGGGGAGGGATTAGCCAATCACTGCCTGAAATAGTGAAATCCCACTTCCATAAAGAAATAGCTTTACAACCATTTGGGATTTTACGATGCTGTATGCCACAGTCACCCAGAGAGTCAGAGCCACTGCTGAGTTGCAGCTCCAGCCCTGACTCAGGCAGGTATCAGTGTCTCCAGTCTGAGCTATGAAGACATCTAGGTCAGAAGTGGCCAAATTCTGTTTTCCCAGAGCTCAGGTTTATCCACAGCAGTTCATATGACTTAAACTCTGCCAGATTGGCTTCCCTTTCCATCCACGTTCCCTGTATTCCTCTGGCCCTGACAGAGGAAAGGTGTCCCCAGCTGGGTTGGGTTGCTGGGCAGGGTTTCCAAAGGACAAGCAGGGCTGCTCCTGGCTGTTGTCTTTCCAATACTTTCAGGGGCCATCTCTCAGTTAGGGGCAGGACAGAAATGTTACTGCTCCACAAGTTAAATTAAATCGTAAAGGTGTGGGGCAGTTATTACCTGTCCAGGAATCTGAGTGCACAAACTCGAAGCAGGGATAGCTGAATAAAATCTAGAGTAGCACATCCCATACTTAAAATTAAGGGTACACTTAAGCTGCTCACTGAAAGGAGGTCAGATGTTCGTCACTTTACAGGGTCGAGCTCTAAACTAACATAAACTGTTTCATCTCTCCCCTGACACTTCAGCCTCTTACTAATTTATCAGCATCCCAAAGCAGTGTGTGAAGTTGCTGAAGAGCAGAAGTGTTTCAGATACAAATAGCAATTGTTAGCCTCTTCCTTCTGGTAAATGGCAGCAGGCAGAAACCTCTCTCAACCTGCCAAAGACCAAATGTAGGACACAAGGAAGAATTATTGGTGCGTGAAGCTTAAAGAGATAGGGGACTTATTCCATTACTGCAAATAATGTGTCCAGTAATTTCTTTTTCCTGAGTCTGCATTTCTGATGGAAATAGTTCACAACAATGAGCATGGGAAAACAGAAGGGATGTGTTTGAGATCAATTTGGATCTAATGGAAGGGATAAATGAAAGGTACAGGGGTTAGAAGAAAGGTAGAAAATCCCAGGAGGCAGAGGAGTGTTCACAGCAAACGATGGAGAGTCAGAGCACCTGCATCCTGTCTGCCTGTTTATAGCAGGGATCTGGGGCTGCACAGCCTCCCTTGGATGAAACAGACCTTGCAATATAATTTTGTGCAAAATCTATCACTCTGAGCTCTCCCACTGTATAAAAATTACCTTTTAAGTGGCTAAGTAGACATCCAGCTCTATTCTTTTCTTCTTATTTCAAGAAACAACGGGAGTAACTGCACTTGCCTGCCTTACTAGAGTGCTGAGAGCTTTAATTAATGTCTCTAATTCAATTTGAACTCCTTGGATAAAAGGCACTGCCTTGTGACAGCAAAGGTATTGCCAAAAATAGAATATAATTAACACACAGATATCAATCACAAAGAAATTAAGTGTACATTCAAATGCAACTTGCACTTTACAGAAAATACTTGCCTGTTTTTCCTCCAAGAATCCTGAAGACTCATAAGATAAGGAACATTTAATGTTCCAGGCTGAATTTGTATTAGAAAAAGGGCATCTTAAGCCACCTAACAAACTCCAAGGGGTTTTAAGAAGGATCTCCATGTGCACTGGGGGATGTGCCTCCATGCTGGACGGTGCTGGAAAATGACTGTACTATGACTCAGAGTCAGCACATCCAACATTTTCTTCTCCCACTGCTTGTTTGCTGTGAACTGGAGCCATGTCCTGGCTCACCCACAGATCATGTTTATTAACAGATGTGATGATTGCATGATTGTGTTTGTTGACATGAGCCAGAAGGACCCAGCTCACTCACTGCTCGTGCTTCTCAGTGGAAATGGGCTTTATAGCTGGATATTGTTAACAGCTGCCTTGCAAAGCTTGCTGAGATGGTTGTCATTCACTGCTTGTAGGACAGAAACACCACTGGAGTCACATGGGCAGCAGGTTTGTGTTTCAGGAGGTGCTACAGCCCGATTCGGGCCTCTCCAACAAGTTCATGATACAAACAGTCACACAAATGCTGTTGTGGCTCCATGTTGATAATTGGAAAGTGAGGCCAAGACCCCACACGTGAGGGCACTGCCAAAGGTCGTAGGGGGTGTTTGGGGCAGAGTTGAGCAAAACACTGGATTCTTGGATCAAAACTCAGTGTCTGACTCCCCTGAGTCTACCCTTTAGTCCACAGATTGCTTCTGTGCCAGATTTAGCTTTTAGTTAGCCTTGGGTCTCCCACCTAAGAGCTCCATACTTGGAGACTTCCCCTCCCTGCTTCTTCCCTGGTTCCTTTTGCCAAATCCATGAAACATATTTCACATCACTGGAGCCCCATAAAGACACCTAAAAAATTAATTTCAGATTCAAGCTTGTTAGGAGGTAGATTGAATGCACCTCACAATATTGTCTTAGACACAAGATAATCCCACTTTAGTAAGCCTTATAGCTTCCATGGGGACCAGCCCTGTGGAGTGGATTAATCTTTAATGTGAAACAACATCTCTACAGCAGCTACAGGGGGGAAAAAGACACTACTAAAAAATTAAAGTTGATGGTGTGATAGTAGTCTGGACCCAGTTGTGCTTCACCATCCTCCATTGCCTCAGGCACCATTCCCTGCTCTCAGAACTGATTCAGGCAGCTTCCATGCTGGAGATGTGATCATTTCTTCAGTGGTCTCAAGGCATGTTCTCCCCATATCTTACCTCTTGGATAAGAACATCACAGCCCAAATCATCCTGA